>NC_137462.1:68786520-70038597 GCF_964235325.1 Thermobia domestica
GTATCTGAATCTTTAGTCATTGTTGTAACATGACTAAGTAACAATATCAGTAATAAGTAACTTGACAAAAAAAAAAAAAGATCTGTACGCTTTCCAGGTTGACTTACACAAAACATAGTAACCTCAGGGAAATTGTGGATGTGTTTCACTGTTGCACGAAAACTTTCTTGGCCCAAACAGGAATGATATGACAGTTAAGTCGCCAGGAAAATGGAATCATATCTCGTACCTGAGCACAACTTTATGCGCATTCCCTTCCGGACATTGAAATTTCAAGTAACATAAATAACGAAGATTTTGATCCTGTGGATATTTTAAATGTCTGTAACCGGGATTTTTTTTTATAGGTAAATATTTTGCAAATACTACGCCCAACAACCATTTGAGATTTGTAATTTTACGCTTGCGTGACGTGTTAACTTTCGAGGACTCATAGTAGAAGACTTTAAAATTGACTCGGTTTTTGTGAATTAACGGCACAAAGAAAGCTATTTATTAACCTTTAAATGCCATACTTCTACACTCGTGCTACGTTAATGTGCAATTGCTTCTTAGTGGAGAACGGCTGACTACGCTTCAGGATCCACGGTGCATAATGAAAACTTTGGTATTTACCCTGCCAATAACTTGTCGAAGGGAATCATTAAGTACGTGTATATTTTTTATATTTCCGAAGCACAGACATTAATTATGTTAAATTGTTGAGAATTTTGGGAATAAGATTTTTGTTCCGTCAACGAAAATGGTAAACTTTAGTGCAGTAACGCCCTGTGACTAAAACCAACACGACTGCGCGGCTCAAAATAAAGCGAGCATTTTCCTGAAGGCCTTTCAAAGTGTATGGATATTCTGTTGGATTGCAAAATTATTAGACTATATCCATATGTTTAGTTGAGACAAAATGTTTCAAGCTCTTTCATGTTGACGTTTACTGTGACGATTTTAGGCGATCTGAGACTCAGAGCGTTCTCCTAGGTTGATCCATTGGCTTTACTAGAGTGGGCACCTTTTAAAATTATCACATCACCGCTGCCATCTGAAGATAAAAGTGGATGTTCAGGGTATGCCTGATACACGGAGGTTAAACACTGGCAGGAACGATCCACAGTGAGCTTACTACCAGAGCTCAGAAGCAGATTTCCTGCTATTTCTTTCTGTTTATTTATATATTTATTGAAAGTACCCGAATATTTCTCAGTTACAGTGTTCCAACTCATTAGATGCATTTCCATTGTACGTAATCAATAATTTTCTTCAAAATGTCCTTGCTGTGTCAAATATACCAACAGTCAAATTATGCTTGATGATGTTGAAGGAAGCAGAAATTCTCACACGGTGAGGTCCCACAAGTTGTCGCTGAAATCTGATTGTCACATCGCATATCTGATAGAGAATCATGAGAAATGAAAATCAGCAATTTTTAAGGTGCGATGGACCAGAAGGATAGGAGCTTCAAAATTTAAATATCCAAAAAATATATAATTGAATTATGTACGTTTAAAGTAAATATCTTGACAACCGTTAAAGCAATCAAAGCAAAAGTTGCACAATATAATGAAAACAAAATGCCCTATCGAAAACCAGAAACAGTGTTGCCATAGGTGAGTCAGTGTTGCCAACTCAGCAGAACAGTATTTTGTTTGAAATAGCACCATATTCAAATGTGCCCAGATTTAAAATAAAAACGAAATGAGGTAGTTATAAAATCATTATATTTCCAATGTGAATATGGTAATACGACAGTGTACAAACATAATCATATGGTATGTAAGAGAGGAAGTAAAAAAATACGTCACTTAACACGAAAGAGAGAAACCAAGAAAGTACTTTTCTAAATATTGATAAAATAATCTGGAGAACCAGTTTACATAATTAGAAAATACGTGTTTCTTTCCTCGCATGTAACATTTTGTTTTCGCGAGTTGTCTGCTTATTCACCGGGGCTACGGAAGTGTAATGCAGATTCCTTACATTTTTCTAATGCATTTCTTTATTACCATCTGTTGCCATATATCAGACTTCTCCATTGTATATTTACAGCACACGTAGCTCCAACACCGTGCAACACTAATACCACTACACACTACTGTCATGTTTAGTGATAATAGTGCATTTTAAATCTGGGCGCATTTGTTTAAGGTGCTATTTCAAACAAAATACTTTTATGTGGAGTTGGCAACACTGCTTCATCTATGATAACATTGTTTGTGGTTTCCGATAGGGCATTGTATTCTCATTATATTGTGCAACTTTTGTTTTGATTGCTTTGGCGGTTGTCAATATATTTACTTTAAACGTACATAATTCCATAATATAATTTTTTGGATGTTCAAATTTTGAAGTCCCGTAGCTCCTATCCTTCTGGTCCATAGCACCTTAAATTTTGTTCATTTTCATTTCTCATGATGCTCTATTAAATGTGCTATGTGGCAATCAGATTTCAGTGACAACTTGTGGGACCTTTCAGTGTCAGTTTTGGAAATGTAGCTAGGAGGTTCTGATTTTCTTACAGTAGAAAACAAGTGTTTATATTCCTTGCCTTCGATGATCGGACATTAATTTTAATTTTAATATCATTAATAGTTGTAGGCTATCAAGTTCGTTATGTAATAATTTATGAATAAATAGAACGCTAATGACTGTTCGATGGGTTTTAAATGGTAATGTTTTATAGTTACAGTTAAAAGATTGAAATAGGGTTCAAATTTTGGATAGAAGTTTGTTTATGTGTGAGAAATCTGAGAAATTTATTTTGGATTCACTCAAGTTAAAGCATATTCCAGTTTTGCCCTAACATTTGTAAAATATAATGTTTTCAACATAGAATTATTTGTAGTGTTTTCAACATACGAATTTTTTGTAGCCTTCTTTCGCTGTGGTATCGACGTGGTTTTTGAAGTCTGCTTGACTGTAAAAATAACACCGAAATCCTGCTCTTTTTCCGATTTAAATATGCCATTTCCATTTATGAAATAAATGTAGTTCATCTTCAGTTTATATCTGGTGAAGGTCATCATTGTATATTTTCTCATGTTAATGTCAAGTCTATATACTTGACCACTTTTGCACATAATTTAAATCTTTCTGCAATAAACTGGAGCTTGTTAGTGAAGTTACCTGTCTTTAAAGCTTGAAGCAATCTGTATAAAGTAACTTGTGAGCGTGAATTCTAGAAATCATGACATAGCTATTTAAAATGCGTTCATTTTATGTATCTGATTGCTTGTGATGACGTGTGTGACTCAAACGTCTTGATAGTAGGAGTGGTAGCTGGTTTGCGAATTAAATTAAAATGTTGTGCTCACTTGTCAGCAATATCAAACGCCTTGCTAAAATAAGTATAAATAACATCTACTTGGCTTGTTTCATCGTATTTGTTCGTTATAAATTCAGTTAGTTAAACACCGTAAAGATCACTGGTAGTTGAACAACAAATATAAATCCGTGTTGGAATTCTGACAAGGTCTGCTTACACTGTTTAATCGCATGATTATATACATTACTTGTTTAAAAGTATTTCTAGAACTGTAGCTAACACCCTTTCGAGAAAGGTTAATGGTGTACGCCTGTTGAACAATAGACCAAGACCTATTTCACAGTTATACCTATCTATGGAGGGAACTTCCCCTAGGAGGGACCTATTCTTGGGATACTGAATTGATTACAAGAAACCGTTTCTCGATATCGTTTACTGTTTTTGCTGTGTGGAAATCAGTATTAAAACCAGAAGTACTACTAAATTTCAATCGTTTCTAGTTTTGGTAGAGTGTTGTAGATGGTGAGACGCTGACCCGAGTGAAAAAAAAAATGTTACTATCTATTTCCGTTCTTGTGGTAAGGCGATAAACATTGAAACCGGAATTGTTTGATTTGCACTACTTCAAGTTTGAGTAGAGGAGAGAGATGGCATGGGTCAATAAAAAACTTGACCTACAACCCACCACCCACCATTCTGACCAACAGCCCAGCGTAACCCACTCAGACCCACAACCTATTGTGACCAACTCTGAATCATGATCCAAGCCCTCCTTTCAACTGACTAAAGAGTTTACACTCTATAATAAAACAAGAGTTCCTTCGTGGCTAAGCGGTTAGCCTACGCGCCTTTGGCGTGGGAGACCCGGGTTCGATTCCCGGCGGGAGCTCGTGTGGTTCGCATTCCCGTTAATCAGTAGGTCCACGTCTCATATAGTCTTGCTGCTGAACGGGATGTTAAACTCAAAATCAACTCAACTTGTAATAAAACAAGGCTGTGAAATTATCATTAAACGGAGTTTGAATTTCTACGCTAGCTTAATCACTCAAGCATCACTTTGGTACAATACCGGCGGATCTGACTTTTACGATATAAACTGGTAAAGTGTTTGTCATGGGCCAAATTATTCAATTTAATTATCATATTTTATTTCCTTGTTGAATTATAGATATGTTTCAGTGGAAAATAAGATGAAATTTGGAATTCTCAAATAAAGGTAAAGTAGGCTAACGTAAAGGAAAAAAGAACTAAAATTTTCCATATAATTCAGCATATCTTACAAACTTAAAATTTCCATAATGCGAAGCCCTGTCCGTTTTGTTTCTCAATTAGTTCTGTTTCAAATGTGGCTGACCCAAACCACTTAAGTTAATTGTGTATATTATAGGTAGATGATATTTCAGATCAGCACACAAAACTAAAGTTTTCGTCGGGTAAACGGCTCGTGAACGGGACGTGTTATCATCTCCATGATCTTCAAATACACTCTCAATAATTTGTCAGGTTTCTAGCTCAGCAACCCACTATCGCACTTCACATCTCTCAATAACTGGCGCTTCATGCTTGAATGAACTTTCTCTTTTTCCTGAAATCAGCATTGCAACCTTCTGTCTTAAGATAAAAAATGTTAAATCTAAATATTTAACAGAATAAAGAGATATCACTAATAAGTTTAATTTCTTGAGTACACTAAGTAATACGAAGTACATCGCACATAATCTTATTATTAACTTCCTAGTAATTGATAGGAGACAAGACTTGAAACTTGGAGTGGTAGTTAAGTCTTGCGAGTGACATCTTTCTGGACTAGGCTATCTTTTCAAGCGTGAATCAGTTTTATCAAAAACGACTCAGGTGATTCTGCTTATAACATTATTTCATAAATAAATATTTCAATCCAGTAACCTAAGAATAATGTGTAAAACAAATTCTTATATTTAAAAAAATATGCAGGAAAGGTAATTTCCTGTTGGAGCTGTGTTTTTTTTTTTTTTCTAATACGGCGTGAGATTTTATTGATACTTCCTTCAACTTGCAGAAATAACTCTGTTTGGTGTTGCAATACATCAAGTTTACGTGAGGCAAAAAAGGTAAATTCTACCCCATGTTGCACGTTTGAACATGCTCATACAAAATAATTTTCCAGTGAAACCTACCGAATAAATTATTCGATTTAATTAAAATATGTGTACATTTATCTTCTTTATCGCATTCAAACAATCCCAACTTCCTGCGATTGAAAATAGTAGGATAAACGGGAACAAATACCCCAGACTTTGGATTTCCATATTTTAAATAATATAAGAAACTAATTTTCTGTGAAGACGTTCGCCAAAATTGGTAGATTTTGACATAATAAAGAGTATAGTTTGTTTATGGCTTAACAAACATCCCAATGCATGCAGTTAAAATAGATCAAGACCCCCTTATTCTCCCGATATTCTGAAAGTTATTTCCATGATAACTAAACGAAACTAATAATTGACAAAGGGAGTATACTAACCGTGCACTTGCTATTTAGTTAATGAAATGAATGATGACAAAGGGAAGTATATTTCAATTGCTAACTTTTAAGCACGCCAATGTAATGGTAATAATTTATACACTACCATTATACTGCCAGTCCTAAGACTGAATAAAGTGTGAAGGGAAGTTAATATTGCGCCTCGAAGTTGTAGCATACTTAGTAGGACCTACTAGTAGACACCATATAATTTATCGTGACATTTTATAAATGTCAATATTGCATGTGATGAATTCTTGTGGATATTCTAACCAGCAGTATTTTGCCTAGGATGTGCTAACACACTGAATAATCTCTTGAAGAAACATCCAAATTTTAGGCGCCAACTCCTGGAAACTCCCCTAAAAAGAGGGCTTTAAAATGCTAAATTACACGCGAATATTAATCTAGCAAACAGTAGGAAATATTTTCATACTACTACTACAACTAGTACTACTACTACTAATAATAATAATTATAATAAGCATCGCCGATTTTCTTCTGACACGGTCTTTTTTCTACTTTAATGTCCCATGATTATGCTTTGATGCAGTGGCATAACGAGGAGGGCTCACCCAGCTCGACCCCCTTTAGTGCCGTAATATCGAATATGATTTTGACTACTTGCACGTATTCTTATTTGTGATTCTGATATTTTGATTTTTTTAAAAAATACAATTTATCATCACAAAATGAATGTTAAAGTCATGTTCAAAAGAATACCTTCTTCATTCTTGATTGATTTTAAACTCAAGGAAATCCTGGTAATTTTCAATCAGAAATAAAATACTACAATGCACATATTGCACTTTTTTTTTTTTTTTTTTTTTTTTTTTTTTTTTTTTTTTACGAAAGTTACTATTCAAGAGACTTTCAAGTGCCAGCTTGATAACATGCCTATGATTATCACCATTCTTCAGGAGTTTAAATCGCAAGCAATATATATACTATATTCTTCAAAAGCGAATACTTTTTACGAAAGTTATCATGGAAATAACTTTCAGAATATCGGGAGAATAAGGGGGTCTTGATCTATTTTAACTGCATGCATTGGGATGTTTGTTAAGCCATAAACAAACTATACTCTTTATTATGTCAAAATCTACCAATTTTGGCGAACGTCTTCACAGAAAATTAGTTTCTTATATTATTTAAAATATGGAAATCCAAAGTCTGGGGTATTTGTTCCCGTTTATCCTACTATTTTCAATCGCAGGAAGTTGGGATTGTTTGAATGCGATAAAGAAGATAAATGTACACATATTTTAATTAAATCGAATAATTTATTCGGTAGGTTTCACTGGAAAATTATTTTGTATGAGCATGTTCAAACGTGCAACATGGGGTAGAATTTACCTTTTTTGCCTCACGTAAACTTGATGTATTGCAACACCAAACAGAGTTATTTCTGCAAGTTGAAGGAAGTATCAATAAAATCTCACGCCGTATTAGAAAAAAAAAAAAAAAAAAAACAGCTCCAACAGGAAATTACCTTTCCTGCATATTTTTTTTTAAATATAAGAATTTGTTTTACACATTATTCTTAGGTTACTGGATTGAAATATTTATTTATGAAATAATGTTATAAGCAGAATCACCTGAGTCGTTTTTGATAAAACTGATTCACGCTTGAAAAGATAGCCTAGTCCAGAAAGATGTCACTCGCAAGACTTAACTACCACTCCAAGTTTCAAGTCTTGTCTCCTATCATTACTAGGAAGTTAATAATAAGATTATGTGCGATGTACTTCGTATTACTTAGTGTACTCTAGAAATTAAACTTATTAGTGATATCTCTTTATTCTGTTAAATATTTAGATTTAACATTTTTTATCTTAAGACAGAAGGTTGCAATGCTGATTTCAGGAAAAAGAGAAAGTTCATTCAAGCATGAAGCGCCAGTTATTGAGAGATGTGAAGTGCGATAGTGGGTTGCTGAGCTAGAAACCTGACAAATTATTGAGAGTGTATTTGCAGATCATGGAGATGATAACACGTCCCGTTCACGAGCCGTTTACCCGATAAGGGTAACCCGATAAAAAACTAATTTCCTACCAACCAGATAATCTCGAAAAATATTTCTGCATTTCTACAAAATTAATATATTGTGGATCCAAGGGTGACGAACTTAATCCGTTAAAATACTTACAAGGGAGGGTCACGATGTGGCTCCGCTGAGATCCGAACTAGATAATTGTGTTTGCATTTGAGCTGTTATAGCTAGACGAATCCCAAAGTTGTACGTGCTACCGGGCGGGATATCGTGAGTTACAATATTTTGTAATGTAAAAGCTACAAAAAATTACCTGGCATAATAGTTTGAACCGAATAATTTGTTCGGAAATGGTTGGGTAAATGGAAAACTCGGAGAACACGTATCCAATCATTTTCAAGGGCTCACTTTTGGGGATAAAAAAAAGTTTGTTCCATGGTTCCCCACTGGGTCCCAGACGGGGCCCAACTCAAGAGTTTCAAATGGCAAGAGGGGAGATTCCGTAGCACGTCGTTTGAAAGCTGTTGTGAAATGAAAGAAAATGGAGCAAATCTCGACTCTACGACAAACCTGTGCAAAATGGCGACGGGTCAAAATGTAAACAAAAACTTAATAGAAAGGTTGATGGCCACCCATATAAATCGGAAACGGTGAGACAAGTGTGAAGACAGTAAAGAACGTGTGGCATTATTTTCAAAGTACAACGATTTAAGTTAGTCCCAGGCCCCCCACGGGGTCCCAGGTGGAGTCCAGCTGAAAAGTTTCAAATAGCAAGGGGGTTAAGTAGCCCATCGCTTGAAATCTGTTGTGAAATGAAAGAAAATGGAGCAAGTCTCGACTCTCTCTGACAATCCTGTGGAAAATGTGGCGGATCAAAATGTAAACAAAAGCTTAATTGAAAATCTATGGCCACTTTCACATTTGTCTCACCGTTTCCGTTTTATAGGGGGTGGCCACGGACTTTTCAGTTAAGTTTTTGTTTACAATTTGACCCGCCGCCATTTTGCACGGGTTTGTCGTAAAGAGTCGAGACTTGCTCCATTTTCTTTTATTTCACAACAGCTTTCAAACGACGTGCTACTTAACCTTTTCATTTGAAACTTTTGACTTGGACTCCATCTGGGGCAAACGTTTCTACTCCGAAAAGTGTGCTCTTGAAAATGATGGGATACGTGTTCGCCGAGTTTTCCATTTACCCAACCGTTTCCGAACAAATGACTCGGTTCAAACTATTCTGCCAGGTAACTTGTGTAGCTTTTACATTACAAAATATTGTAACTCACAATATCCCGCCCGGTAACACGTACAACTTTGGGATTCGTCTAGTTATAACAGATCAAATGCAAACATAAATTCTCGTTCGGCTCTCAGCGGAGCCACTTCGCGACCTTCCCTTGTCAATTGTGTAATTTTTTCATGATTTATGTATATAAAGCATTACAAAATCTAGTGTGTGCAACATTAATCCTTTTTGTATTATTGTTTAAAGTATCATATACGTAAGTTATTATTATTTAATAGTTTTCAATCTTAGTTACATCACTTTCAACGTGAGATAAAATTTCTATGCAGTATGTGCTCCAATTCATTTGCATGGACTTACAATTGAATTAGTTTCCAAACAAGGAGTGTAATTCTTAAGTATCAAACTGAATAGTATATATATAACTTAATATTTCACAACGCTGCTTAAGTATATGTTAAAGGAATACCAACTTGGCCCATTAGTCTTGTAAGATTTAAAGTTTCTTTATTTTATTTATTTATTTATTTATTTTTATTATTTTTATTTTTATTTTTATTTATTTATTTATTTATTTATTTTTGTAATGGGGAAAGCTTGAGGTTACCATTAGTTTTCTTCCTGTCAACTGTATTTGATTTTTCTTTGTTATATATGAATACCGATTTGCATCGTGCTGCGGATTCTTTTGCTATTTCAATTCGTCCCCTTTTAACTTCAAAGGTTGGGATAATATTGCATCCTCTCGTACTTATGATAAATGACTACAAAGTTTTTATCTCGTTTCTTATGGTTATGTTGTTCATATCTTTTTGTGCTAAGGATTTTATCTTTTTTTCCTGTTCGTTATATGTTCTTTTCGTTTTATAATTAAATTCGTTTATATATATATATATATATATATATATATATATATATATATATATATATATATATATATATATATATATATATATATATATATATATGTAATATTCACTTACTGTTTATTAAGAAAGCTGTTTTCTTGTAAACAACATGAAAATGAGGAAAACCAGAAGTGGATTGAAAGATTGCGATCTTGGCCAATAATTAGTTTTTTTTTTTTTTTTTTTTTTTATCAGGAGCCACAAATTTTTTGAACGACCTCTAAATCGATTGATTGAGTTGATTTTTTAGTTTAGCGTCCCGTTCAGCAGCGAGGCTATATGAGACGTGGACCTACTGATTAACGTGGAATCCGAACCACATGAGCTCCCGCCGGGCCTCTAAATCGAGTTTTCGTATTTTTTACGGAATAAGCACGTCATACTGAGTTAAGTGACAGTTTGGGTTTAGCTACACTATATGTAATTCTCCAGATACAGGCTTACAAGAATATTTTTGTTGAAATATATTGGATCTTTCGGGCCAGTTAGATCAGGGGCCACAAATTTTTTGAACGGCCCCTAAATCGAGTTTTCGAATTTTCTACGGAATAAGCACATCATACTCAGTTAAATGATAGTTTGGGTTTGGCTACATTATATGTAGTTGAAATGAAATGAAATGAAATCTTTAAGTTTTATGTCCCACGGTTATGCCGGTTAGGCTAAAGAGACGGTGAGGATGAGAGATAAGTGAAATGGTGGAATGAAGAAAGTGGGAGGAAACGGGAGAACCCCGAGGAAACCCACGAGCAAGGTGTTTGTTCACCACACAGTCCACACGGCGCGAGCTGGGATCGAACCAGGGACCCCAAGTGCCGGAGGTGAACGCTCTACCACTGAGCCACCGCGCCATTATATGTAGTTCTCCAGATATATAGGCGTACAAAAAAATTGATTGAAATATATTGGATCTTGGATCAGGGGCCACAAAATTTTTGAAGGGCCCCTAAAATCGAGTTTTCATATTTCTACGGAATAAGCACGTCATACTGAGTTAAGTGATAGTTTGGATTTGGCAACACTGTATGTAATTTTCCAGATACCTGTATAAGGCCTACAAGAAAATTTTTGATTGAAATATATTGGATCTTTTGATTCAAAAAGTAAGCCAGCGTACTTTTTACATGAATTATATTTAATTCAATGCTTTTATCTAATATTTGATTATTTGTACACTAGTATTTCTATTACATTTCTTATACATTTAAGAGGTCAATAGTCAGTCAGTATCAATATCTTTGTATTTCGTATATACCCTTAAATTTTGCCATTATAAAATTACTATTGTACTGCCAAAATGTCTTGAGCCGTGGCAAAAATGCGAACTAAAGCTCACACCCTCACACACCCACGCGTTGAGCCAATAAGGGTTCAGCTGTTGCTAAGCGAGAGAAAGCGAATGGAATTCCTTCAGTCGATAGCAGCGCTTGCAACAGAAGACTAGGGATCAAGTCAATGTGGCATTTCAGTAGTAGTTATGTACTCTAAGCGATTTTTATCTTTATTTAGGTATGAACATAGATAAAGAAACCCAGTTGACATGACTCTTGTTTTAACTGATGCTAATTGTTCAATAGTTATTCCTATATAGCGTTTGAATTTCCTATTATTAACCGCAATATTCTACCAAGAATACTTTCAAAAATTAAGTTTACAAAAGAAGAAATTTTCGAGACCAGACTAGAAATGATTCTCGATAATCAAGACGACACAAGAATTCTACAAAATTTAGGACACGATATAACGTTATTTTTCGCCTCATCTCTAGGTCATTCATTCTGTGGTAAAGCACTGTATGTATGAACATTTACAAGCCTCTGGATTTAACCAACTACACTGAGAAAAAAATAGTTGTAGGTGGCGTACTTAAAAAGTTAGGTTACATGCGTAATTCCTGTGGTTTTTGGATTTAATGTACAGGAGACGTATAGCTGAAGATGCATGTTTTTGTTTTATAATACTTTCCGTATAAATGTTCCATCTATACGTACTTTCCGTATGCAATGATATAGGCGGTCAGGATCTCACATACAAATGAACGTATATGCATAACCAGGGGCGACATTTAGGGGGCAGGGAGGGGCTGTTGCCCCCTGAGTTTGAGGTTTAATAGATTTTATCAATACAGCAGTGAAAAGCACGAAATTTTATTTATATCAAGGGGTCTTGCTCCCCCCAAGCAAAATCTCAAATGACGCTCCTGTGCATAACATATAGCTGAGGAATGTAACATACATGTGATATACGGAACACTGTTAGATGTCAGACATCCTGCAACAGCATGATATAACATCTAAGGGCTCTATAACATCTAACAGGCTATAACTCCGAAAGGAAGCATTTGTACACCCAAGTTGGTCTATACATTTCATCCTATCTTGGTGTCAGGAATCACCTCCCAAACTTTGTCGGTGTTGTTTTGAAACATCCTCTATGTTTGCATCTCCAGTTTTGTTCGGTTATAAAATAACGACCCACATTTCGTATATTTATATATAACTAAGGATACTGATTTTCATCAAAAAACCATTTACACACGGCACCATGATATTACCTTTTATTGTAAGATGTGACACCTTAAAAATTGTACATATAGTGTTCACAAGATGGATCCTCAATTATGCATTATTTATTTTTGTTGCTATGACAACCAATTTCACATCGTCGAATTACTATATTAACAAAATAGCAACTATAACAACTGAAAGAGAAATAACATCTATATCCTCTTTTTTTTTCATATTCATCTTCTTCGTTTCTTAAACAGCTTGTGGATAATTTAAAAGTGAATTCTGCCCACAGATACAAGTAAGGATTGAAATACAAGTATCGTAATTTTTGATAGAGTATTCTGTCACTATCAGCGTAACATGTGGTCCATTTGGTATAACCGTTTTGTTCATTTTTGATAACCCTTCGCTGGTAATTCTGGCTCATTGCCACGATGACTTTGCATATTCTCTTTGCAATTGGAGAAAACATCCATAATATGATGTAGGTCAAACATACAACAGTACATAAGGTTTATTTTGTAACAAGATGCACTATGAAATTGTTTTAATTAAATTAAAAAACGACATAACTTGAAACTGTTTTTTTTTTTTTTTCATTTGAGCTTTACAATCTCATGTAATTACCGTAGGTACACTACATTAGAAGCCACCTTGGATTTATAGTATCGAATACTTTGGGAAATTATTATTACACTTGTATTATAAGGTATTCTGCCTGTTGGCAGGTCCTGGGAATAATGAGGTTTATATATAGATTAGGACCTAGTAATGTTTCTTCCACGTTTCTCGATCTCAGTTCCCTCTTTCAACTCCGGATATTTCTTGTATTTTTCATATTATCGATCAGTTGTGTTCTTATTCTTCTTCCTACTCCTCGCTTTCCTTCCGTCTTTCCGTCTATGGCAGTATGAAGAAGAAACCATTGCAAGATGTGTGCAATCCAATTGGTTTTCATTCAAAGGATACGTCCTCTTCTCTCCGATCCGTTTTAAAATATCTTCGTTTGTTACTCTCTGGGTCTATTTTATCTTCTTCATCTTCCTCCAACACCACATATCGAAACTTTCTTAGATTAAAAAAGTTATGACTGTTTCTTGTTTCCCTAATATCGTTTCAGATGACTAAGCGGGAGAACGGGAAAGCGAAACACAAGCGTCGTTGCTGATGATTTTAACAATCGTCACTCAGATAGGGCATCCATTAGACATACAGTTGTAAGTAAGTTGTTCAAGATATTCAGGGAAACAGGGATCCGTGGCCAACAAAACCTAAATCAGGCAGACCATACATGGCGACTGACGAAACCGGCGTCAATAGCAGTTTGGCAACATTTAGCAAGAGTCAGAGTCGAAGCACTCGTCGTTTGTCCTAAGAAAGTGATCTTAGTCGCACATCCATCATGGGTATTTTGCCCTGCATAAGTAACACCTCTACAAGCTACAAGTGCATTAGCTTATGTTAGAAGAATTCGCGAATCGGCATTTGGAATTCGCGCAATGGGCAACAGAGCAAATACACCAAAATCTCCGGTTTACCTATGATGTCTTATTCACAGATGAAGCAAACTTTTATGTTTCTGGTGAGGTGAATAAACAGAATATTTGCTACTGGTCGGACACTAATCCCCATTGGTGTGAACCATCTCCTGTTATTCCTGGAAAAGTGGTGGTGTGGTGTGGTGTGTGGAGGACACGTGTTTGTGTTTGTTAGTGGTACCTTAACAGCAATCGAGTAGCGTGGAATGTTGGAAGAAGATATCTTGCAATCTCTCTTATCTGAAGGTGAGACATTCCTTGTCTTCTACCAACACGAAGATTCCCCTCCGCATTACAGAAATTGTGTTCGTGAATATTTGGATGAGCAAGACGTGGATCGGTGGACGTGTTGCTGTGGAATAAACACCACGTTTCCTTACCTAACTTGCCTGGATTTTTATCTTTGGGAACATTACGTCCATTAGTATTCACTGAAATTCGGGATATTGACCACCTAAAGGAACAAATGAGAAATGCGTGTGCAAGCAAGCATACCTGAAAGCACTTTGAGCATAGTTTTGGATGAATGAGAAAATCTATGCTCAGAATTCCTGAGAAAATTTTAGATGAGAGTAAGGAATTACGATATATGGTTTCAATTTAAGAAGATGAAAGTGAATTAAAAATGGTGGGTTTCAAGAGGGTGGCCATCGACATTACAAGTTTTTTCTCCCTCCTGTATTAATCTACGGTGTTACATTTGCAATTCTTTAAAAATCCTTTTTATTTCGATGTTTACATACTTTTGAACTACCCTTTGATGAATGCAAACGAAAGTTTCGGATTCGGATTTAACTATCGAATATAGTTTATTTTATGGTTCCTCAGATTCAATATTACAGAAACAATCTTGAATGGCCCTAATAGATCCCGACAAATGTGGATTTGCCAAATTATCTTACAGTGTATATTAACGAAATGAAACGGTTCATAAAATATAATGTGTATTGCTGAATTGGCAGTAAATTTGACGAATAAGACTTGTATACGGTTGTATCGAAGCAGTTACATAAATTATTCTTGATCAATACCAATTTGATTCTGAATAAAAGTGAAAACGTAGTGTTTGTATTCCATTTTCCAATGTAAAATCCGAATTTGTCGAATGAATTTTAAATCCCCTTCCCCTTTAGGTTCGCCCCTGTGTAACGAAATAAGAGCATGCGCTCAGAAAATCCCTCAACAATTTGCATTCATCCACGGATTTGCTACTAAATTTTGAATCATCGTTTTCGGTTTTGCTGATAGGAAACCCAAATTATCTGTAATTATGAAATTTATTTGGTGCTTACTTGTAGCCAAGATTGAATTATGTTAATATTCTCTTCAAAATGAAAAGCTACCAAGCTATCTAACCGAAACTTGTAGTGAAGTAAACTCCACACAACTGTGTACTTTTTTTTTAAAAAAAAAAAAGGTTTTGTTACTAAAAATAAATATAATAATAATACTAGACTTTTTCAAATTGAATTATATATGCTAAGATGGATTTGTGTTCCTTATTTGTGAAATATATAGACTGAAATTCAACTTTAATCCTTCTTTTACAATATTGTTAACATTTATTTTACTTTTTAAATAATACTACGAGAGTAAGTTAAAAAAAAAAATTACCCGCAATGTAGTTATAACTTTTCTTACATTGTTCATGCTGACTTCTGTCCTCATTTATTTTATTGTTATGCTGTTGTGATTATGCTATGAAAGTTTGATCCTAATTCCTTCATTTGTCTTTCCTTTGTTGTGGATAGATCATAGCTGCTCTATTAGAAGTTTGCGCCAAAGAGGAACAGCGAGCAGTGATTCGGTTTTTGTGGTCGGAAGGTGTACTCGTATCAGGGGTCACAATCCATTCATGAAATCCATGAAAAATTCAAAAAATGGTCACACAAGTGTTTCGCACGAGAAAAAAGCCCGACGACCATCTACGACTCCTCCCTCGTGCGTAATACTTGTGCGACCATTTTTGAATTTCTCAATCCATTCGTTAAGGCAAGACACTGTTCCCGTATTGCGCCGCAAGTCTTTGATGGATTGCGACCCCTAATACACCTTCCGACCACAAAAACTGGATCATTGCTCGTTGTTCCTTTTTGGTGCAAAATTCTAATGGAACGGCCATGATCTATCTGCAACAAAAGAAAGGCAAATGAAGGAATTAGAATCAAACATTTATAGCATGACCATAACAGCATCATATTTGGTCTAGGAATTAATTCGTGCGGGTGGACAAGAGATGGCTCAACGAACGGAGCGTCCCACAGTTCCGTGTATCCACACATGTGTTGCAAACCCCTGTCATCGCGTATCGTTCGTAGTATAGGGCAGTGGATTAAAGCGTCAACAACACCAGTTTGTAGTTAAGTGAACATGGCGCAATTTGTGCCTGATAAAGTGTTTTTGCGGGGTGTCCTGCTGCATTACTTTAACATGCAGAAAAGTGCGACTGAAAGTCATTGTATTTTGGTGGAAGTGTATGGTGACCATGCTCTAGCTGAGCGAACGTGTCAGAAGTGGCTTGCACGGTTTAGAAGTGGTGATTTCGGCTTGGTAGACCAAGAGCGAGCTGGACAGCCAAAAAAATTTCAAGACGAAGAATTGACAGCATTGCTCGAGCAGGATTCGTGTCAAACGCAGGAACAACTTGGAGCAGCATTAGGCGTTGATCAAACAACAGTCTCCAAACGCTTGAAAGCCATGGGAATGATTCAAAAGATGTCCACATGAATTGAAAGACAGAGACGTTGAAAGACGAAAAACCATTTGCGAATTGCTGCTTCAACGACAGAGCAGAAAAGGGTTTCTGCATCGAATTATTACGGGTGATGAGAAGTGGATCCATTACGAGAACCCTAAACGAAAAAAGGCCTGGGTGAAACCAGGTGAACCAGGTCCATCACAACCAAAACGAGATATTCACTGTGCAAAGGTTATGCTGTGCATATGGTGGGATATGAAAGGTGTGGTGTACTATGAGCTGCTGCAACCGGGTGAAACTATGAATGGAGAACGTTATCGACGACAATTAATGCGTTTGAAGCAAGCTCTGGCCAGAACACGACCAGAATGGGAGAACAGACATGATAAACTTATTGTTCAACATGATAACACTCGCCCACATGTCGCAAAACCGGTCAAAACCTATTTAGAAAATGTCGGATGGGAAGTTTTACCCCACCCGCCGTATTCACCAGACGTTGCTCCTTCGGACTACTACTTGTTCGATTGCATGAACAACGATTTGATTGGACAGCGGTTTACTTCTTCAGAAGATATCGAAACATGGGTCTCTGACTGGATCGCTTCCAAGGATGAGGACTTCTTTCGCCACGGAATCCGTACATTGCCTGACAGATGGGCGAAAGTGGTGGCTAGCAATGGACAATATTTTTCTTAAGGTATTTATGTATTTTGTGTTTGTACTACAGCTTCAATGTGTGCGTACCAACCGCACGAATTAATTCCTAGACCAAATAATACAATAAACGAGGAAGGAAGTCAGTATGACCAATGTAAGAAAAGTTACAGTTACATTGCGGATAATTTTTGACTTATTCTCGTATATGTGTGTCTTAATATATATATAATAAGTAGTGAAGTCTCAGTATGAAACTTGCAATTTATATAATTGTATATCTAAATCAGTATTTTTCTTTTCTTTCTATGCATTCACCAGCCTCGGATAATAATGGTAAGTCTTATATTGAACATATCCTGATAGTAATAATAGCATGTGAATAATATTTGATTTGTGGAATGCATGTCTTGCAGTGACCATAAAATTAAAGTCAATTAAAACTAGCAATAATTGATTCGAAGTGTGGACAAATAATTAAATTTATGGAAACCCATTCCTGACTGTTTACATATGAGTTCCTGACTGTTTACAATATTATTATTTTCGTATAGATATACCATTTTTTGATAAAATTTGGTGCTGAACTTCTTCCATTGGTCGATATTTTCTAATTGGTTATTTTAAAAGAAACGTATTTTTGTTACAGAAAAGGTGTTTTCCTTAGTATTCTGAGTTATTAGGAAATAAGAAAATGCACAAAAGTTGATTGTTAAATCCCGAAAAATCTCTTTCTTTTATAATTTGCGCGGTAACTCAAGAATATGTATTTCATTATTTAACAACTGTGCTGTTGCTGATATTTTGTTTATGGAATGCACGTCGTACTAACGTCATCTTGAGTTATTAGGAAATACGAAAACACACATAAGTTGATTGATAAATCCAAGAAGAAAAAACTTCCTTTTACAATTTGTGCAGTGACTCAAGACCATGCATTTCGTTTATTAACAACTGTGCTTCTTTCTTTTTCACGTCTTCATACTTGGGAAGATGTTTTCATGTCGTTTTCGATTGTACATAATTCCTTTATTCTCTTTCTGATCACAATTTTCTGCTCATTACGATGACGATCAAATTCTACATCTCTAAATATTGTGTAGTAATAGTAGTTTTAGCCAATACAAATGCAGTTTTATCTATGGTATGTCATACAACTCGTCTGACTTTACTTCCATTCGATGTGGTCCTGAAATTTATGTTTACAAGGTACTAGCCTGGCAGTTTTATTTATTTATTTATCATTCACCTATAACAGAGCTATTGCTCCATTTACAACAGACATTGCAATAATTGAAATAAATATCAAGACTTACTACAAAAATGAAAAGAATAAGAGAAACAACTGTTACACAATCAATCAATAAAGAAAAATGCAGCAAAATTATATATCCGCAACACACACACATATTCACATGTACTTACATGTATATATACACATATTTAAATAGAAATACATTCATGCATATACATATATATCTCCTGTTGCACATTCATACACATACGCATACACATGCATATACAACTGAAGTATAGCGCTATATATTAAATACATAGAATCAATATATATATACAATAATATATACAGTATATAAGAATAGACAAGTAACAAGATACATAGCCTGTAGAATTATTCTGTACAATTATTTATCTAAATACTTATATATTTTTAATTGAGATATGAACATATTACGTGGCATCGAGAAATCTATATTTTTATCTTCTCTAGTTAAAACATTGTAGTCTCTTGTAATTCTCACTAGTGGTGAGTTTAGATGTACAATTTAATTTGATTTTTTTTTTATCTTTTTTGGATAGAATATTTGTCTAGTTCGTAAATTAGTTCTCCTAGCATTAAACTTCAATTGTAAACACTCTTCGTTATCAAATATACCATTTACCATTTTAAACAGAAACACCTGGTCTGCAATTTTCCTTCTAGCAATTAAGTTATCACATTTAAACTCCTTAATCAGATTTCTATATGAAATATTTTCTTTGTACGAGGACTTTTTGTGCTTTTTATAATACAGATGCCGTAAGAACTTATTTTGAACTCTCTCGATTTTCTTGACATAACATTGGTAAAAGAGATTCCATACTACAGATGCATACTCCAACTTACTTGTAATAAACATATTAAATAAAGTTATTAAAGTTCTGTAGTTTGTTAGATCTTTTGAATTTCTCAGTAAAAAACCCAGATTAATTAACGCATTTTTCTATATGTGCCTTGAAGTTAAGTTTACTATCTAATAATATGCCTAAGTCTTTTATAGTAGCTGTTCCGGTAATTACTGTATTATTAATTGTACATTCGAAGTTGACAGGAGTATGTTGCCTGGAGTATGTGATTGCAAAACATTTGCTAATATTAAAATGTAGCTTATTTCTTAGAGACCAATCATAATATTTATGTAAATCATCCTGTAACTCTAAACAATCAGCGTAATTCGTTATTTTCTTGTATAACGTAACGTCTTCGGCAAATAAAAGACACTTTGAAAATTTAACAACACGTGGCAAATCATTTATGAATAATAGAAAAAAATAGTGGTCCTAAATTAGAGCCCTGAGGTATGCCAGATCTTACTTCAAAAGTAAATGATTTTACATTTTTATATGAGACACATTGTTAACGACCATTCAGGTAAGAAGATATTAGCTTTAATAAGCGAAAGGATAAATTAAAATTTGATAACTTTTGAAGTAAAATTGCATGATCTATTTTATCAAACGCTTTACTAAAGTCCGTATAAATTGTATCTATCTAAGAACCTTCATTAAAAGAATCAAGAAGATATTGGGTAAAAGTCACTAGGTTTGTAGTTGTACTCCTATATGGGTAAAACCTATGCTGAAAGATGGATATAAATAGTTTTACATGAGTAAATATTCGTTTATATATGATTTGTTCAATTATTTTAGAAGATGCTGATATAAGAGATATTGGTCGATAATTTTGTTTATCTCATATAGATTACCTGATTTAAGTATCGGTGTTATTTTACTTATTTTCCAATTGTCTGGATAAAGTTGAGTTTTTAATATGAGATTGTATAAGTAACATAGAGGCATGCAAAGCAATTCAGCACAACCTTTAAATATATATGTAGGAATCTCATCAAAATCTGTGGATTTACTAGATTTTAACTTTCTTATTGATTCTTTATGCTCATTTTCACTTATTTCGCTAATATCTAAAGAACATGACATTTCATTACATGTCTCTCCAGGTATTTCATAAGAAGATGAATTCGAGCAATATACATGCTCAAAGTGTTGTGCAAATTTGTCGGCAGTTGTCTTATTAGAGTGTATAATTTGGCCTTCATGTATCATTTCGTGTACAGTCCTATTGTTTCTTTTCTTTTTTCTTTTTTGTTATTAATGAAATTCCAAAATGATTTAGAATCTTCTTGGACATTATTCTCTACTTTATGTACAAATGATTTGTACGATAAATTGATCATACTTTTCAATTTCCTACGTAACTCAACAAATTTTCTGTAATTGTTAAGAGAAATTTCTTTTTCTGTAATATTGCTTCTCCTTTAAAAGTTTTATTATTTCAGGAGTAAACCAACTTGGATAGGATCGTTTATTATATAATTTATTTTTGGGAACATTATTTTTGATTGTCTCATTCAATATTGTATAAAAGTAACATAAAGCATCATTTGGGTTTTCGTAGACCAATCCGCATTCTGTAAGTCTTTGTATAAATTATAGAAATCAGTTTTACAATAATTATACACAGAAATAGCATCACAATTAACATGTGATATTTTAATAAAAATAGGCAACTCAAACATTAATGGAGGATGATGTATGTCTTCTGTAACTAAAGAATAATCACTTCGATAGATATTATATTTAGATAAATTTGTTAATATTAAGTCGTGTTCTTCAATTTTTATTTTTTAAATATATTACCAAACTTATTGAAATACTCCTCTCATGTAACAATGAAACGTATGGTTTTCTTCAACAGTGTTCCGCTTTCTTTAAAGCCACCTGAAGACGGTTTGGCCGCGCCAATAATTTCTGCCTGGCTTTATAACCATGAACAGTTATTGCCAGCGCAGGGCACTTTGTGGTGTACTGTAAGTTGTATTCAATTAAATTACAACAAATCATTGGCGAACGTCGTGTCATAACAGGGATTCCGCCAGACCCCCCCATGGAGGGTTGTCACCCCCAAACTTCCTGTAACACTCCCCAACCTTCCGCGAACGATCTCCCATAAAGCATTTTTAGGTTATAAAGTGGTGTTACAATGCGTGAAAATGTAAACAAGCGTAATGACGGTTCAGAGTAGTGTGTCAAAATATGCAAATTCATCAAGATTATTAATACATTCGTGGATATATGAGTTGCATTGGTAAGTACAAAATTACATTTGAATTGGCTGTAAATTTAAACGAATTAAGTTACCTACAATATTACGAACTAACTAACTAACTCTATGGCCTATGGAACCCGGAGGTTCAGTGCCGCGTTCACAAAAGCTCTCCACTGACTTCTATCCTTAGCTAATTGGATCCAGTTTCTACTTTGTATTCCTATCTCTGCGAGATCCATCTTAATATTATCCTCCCATCTGCGCCTAGGTCTTCCTAATGGTCGTTTTCCTATGGGTCTACCAGTCAAGACTTTGAAAGCGTTTCTACTTTCTTCCATTCTAGCTACATGACCTGCCCACCTAAGCCTCCTAGACTTGACGACCCTAACAATGTTGGGTAAACCGTATACACTATGTAGTTCCTCGTTATGAAGCTTCCGCCATTCCCCATTCTCGTTCCTCTTGGGTCCGAATATTCTTCTCAGGATCCTGTTCTCAAATACTTTCAGTCTATGTTCTTCCCTCAGAGTAAGCGACCATGTTTCGCAACCATACAGAACAACAGGCATGATTATCGTTTTATATATTTTAAGCTTCAAATTCCTCGACAGAATTCGCGACGACAAGAGATTTTGAACCGAATAGTAACACGAATTCCCTGCTTTTAGTCGACATTTAATTTCTTCGTGAATATGATTTTCGTCTGTTAATATTGATCCTAAATATTTGAAAGTATCCACTTTATCAAAAGTATTATTTAATATTTTAACGCCTCCACAATTTGCCGTATTACGGTCCCGACGCACTTCCATGTATTTAGTTTTCTCTGCATTTACTTCTAAACCCATGTCCCTGCAAGCGTTTAATAATATCTCTGCATTTATTTCTACTGTTCTCCTATCATCCCCTATTAAATTTACATCATCAGCATATGCCATAACCTGGTGAATGCCGTTCAACTCTAGGCCCTGGTTGCTATCTTTGATTTTCCTTATGGCGTATTCCAGCACAAAGTTAAATAATAATGGCGACAACGCATCTCCTTGTTTCAGGCCATTTTCGACGTGGAAGCTCGTGGACAAAAAATTTCCTACCCGGACTTTACTTTGGGATTCACTTAAACATATCTTAATTAATCTAATTAGCTTTCTCGGTATTCCAAGCTCTGTAAGAACGTTGTATAATGTTTCTCTCCTAACCGAGTCGTAAGCCTTTCTAAAATCAATAAATAGTTGATGTACCGGGGTATTGTATTCCCACTTCTTTTCGAGTATTTGGCGAATGGTAAATATTTGGTCGATAGTTGATCGATTTCGTCTAAATCCGCACTGATAATCTCCAATAATTTCATCTGCGTATGGGGTCAATCTTGCTAACAGAATATTTGAAAGGATTTTATAGGATGTTGACAGAAGAGAAATGCCTCGATAACTATTACAGTCAGTTTTGTCGCCTTTCTTGTGAATTGGAACAATAATTGACTCTTTCCACAATTGTGGCAATTCTTCCTTGTTCCAGATAAGGAGAATGAGTTTGTGTATCTTGTTCCACAATTTTTCGCCTCCAGCTAAAATTAACTCAGCCGGAATTTCATCTACACCCGGAGATTTGTGCTTCTTTAATTTCTTTATAGCGGTCTCCACTTCTATTCGATTGGGTTCTGGAATATACGGTTCTGCGGTGTGTATCTCCTTTTCTCCACGCACATTAGTTTTTGGCTGCGTACAATATTACGATAAATGTACAATATCTGCAATCAGCAATAAATGTTCTAGTATATCATTTTGTTGTTTTAGCACTTCAGATATCAGATCGAGTTCATCTAATCTAACCTAACGACAGTCTTGAAAAAATGAAGATTTTTCGTTTTAGGCAGGGCAATAGAAATCTAAGAACAAGAGAAATAGTAAATTTAAGAAAACATCCGACGTTTCTTTCTCTCTACACACATTAATCACGAAAACTACGACGGATTTTATTTCAACTTCGGGCAAGTGAATTAATTAGTTAATACAGTATTATAACTTACCTTGATTGTAATGGGTATTCACGCAAATTAAAAAAAAAAAATACAAAAAAAAGGTAAATTGAACATTTTCTACTTTATTGTAGTTAGGATTGCAATGCAAAGGCAAGGGCGCCGATTTCTCTGCAAATTTGGGGGGGGGGCTTTCAGATGCAGAAACACATATGAGGATTTTTAAGAAATTGCATTCAAATTATGCCAAATTTTATAAATTTACAAATACAATGATGGGGCCCTCATGAGCTTTGAGGGGCCCGAGCCCCCCAGGATCGGCGCCCTTGTGCAAAGGTGTCATTTTTTGTGTTATTGCAGAATTTTAGGATAATACGAGAAAGGTAAAAATAATAATATAAATTTTCTAAAAGTCGAGCGCCAGCACTCCCACTTAAGTTTTTGAACAGCCCCTCTCCATTTTGAATTCTGGCGGAAACTCTGTAGCCATAATAACATCGATAAATTAGAATCCAACATTAAAGATGACTGTGATTGATACGAGGGTCACTACGAAAGTTTTGAGATACGCATTGTTGTGGCACAGTATTTGAATTGCAACAATTGCGTTCGGTAGTGGTATCCAGAGCGAAGAAGCGAAGCAAGTTTCAACTCGCCTCGCTTATTGGCGTGGCCGTATCGCCTTCACTTGTTTGTTGATGTGAGCAGTATTCGGCTGTCTAGAATGGAGCTCGAAAGGGAACATTTTCGGGCAATGATCCTTTACGATTTCAAAAGTGGTTTGAACGAGACACAAAGCCTTGACCGTTTGCAGGGGGCATTTGGGGACCTTGCTCCTTCCCGTGCTACAATTTTTCGGTGGTTTGGTAAATTCAGAAGAGGCCGGACATCGCTTAAAGATGAAGAGAGAGCTGGACGTCCAGCAACAGCTGTGTCAGATGAAAACACTGCCGCTGTGGAACAAATGATTCGAGAAAATCCTCGAACAGCTTTCAAAGACATTGAATCTACAGTGAACATTGGATCGCCAGCAGTAACAAAAATTCTTCATGATCATCTTCGGCTCAGGAAGGTTTCATCTCGTTGGGTGACTCACACTTCGAACAGCAGAAGCGCATGCGTGTGGAATGGTGTGAAGAAATGCTTGCAAGATTTGATGGATGCAATTCTCGACTCGTCTCTGACATTGTTACTGGTGATGAGACTTGGATCTATTAATTTGACCCTGAAAATAAACGCCAGTCTACAGTTTGGATATTTTCAGACGAAAATCCACCCACGAAAGTGAAGCGACCGCGAAGTGTGGGGATGAAGATGGTCGCAACTTTCTTCTTCAAATCTGGCCATGTTGCAACTGTTCCACTTGAAGAACAAAGGACTGTTAGTGCTCAGTGTTACACCACTGTTTGCCTAACAAAAGTGTTCCAGAAGCTTCGGAAACGGCGTGCTGGATTGCGTGGGATCCTGCTTTATCATGACAACGCGTCCGCAAACACGCCCAACATCACAATTCAGTTCTTAGAAAATACGGAGGTCAAACTTATGACACATCCGCCGTATAGCCCTGACCTGGTCCCGTCTGATTTTTGTCTGTTCCCTAGGATCAAAGATCGCATGCGTGGGAAGAAATTTTGCAGCCCTGAAGAAGTGGTAGTGGCTTACGAGAATGAACTTTCAACACTTGAAGAAAAAGACTGGCAACACTGCTTCCAAAAGTGGTTTTCGAGGATGCAAAAGTGTGTACAGTGTAATGGTGAATACTTTGAGAAAATGTAAGTGTTAAATTGATTTTAAGTATATAAGTTATTTCACATCTCAAAACTTTCGTAGTGACCCTCGTACGAAGACGGATTTGATGCTGAAATAAGAATGATTGGTATTAGAAATAAGAATCAGTAATTATAATGATAAGTTATTATTAATATAATACTAACACGAATTCTGCGTGTTCCATGTTCAACATTTAACAAAAATGTAATGCTACCTCGTTTTTCAAATAATTCGTTGTAATTTTAATTGGATAATATGTAATCGAGCCGCATTACTGTTAT
Source organism: Thermobia domestica (assembly GCF_964235325.1). Lineage (NCBI taxonomy): Eukaryota > Metazoa > Arthropoda > Insecta > Zygentoma > Lepismatidae > Thermobia > Thermobia domestica. The sequence continues at coordinate 68,812,201 of NC_137462.1, forward strand.
TTCTGACTTTCTGGAGCTGATTTTACTATATCTGTAACGATTCAAAAAGTTTCTTAGATGGCGTTCGATACTGGTTAACGGTTAACATCGAAAATTTTTGGTCTTCCCTCCACACCGAACGTAGGAACCTGAAATCTTGAGCACCACATAAGAATATATACACACCTAACAAGTAACACTTCACATCGTTGCTGCCGGTCTGACGCTAAACTATACATTTTCGGAAAGCACTAGTCCTAAATAGGATAACTACACTGTGCGACGGTCAGACGTTGCCGCGTTCAGGACTTATGGAGCGTCAAACATTAACATGGGGTTTATGAGAGTAACCATAGCAGTCGTATTATTTCATGCTAATTCGTCTTGCATTTGAACTCTGTGCTAACATTTGTGTTGTAGCAGTCGTATTATTTCATGCTAATTCGTCTTGCATTTGTACTCTGTGCTAACATTTGTGTTGTTTTTGTGTTTTTTAGGTATGCGTTGTAAGATGGATCCGAAAGTGGTCGTTTGGGCTCTGGTGGCCGAGATCGGGACAAATGAGCGCAATCCAAATTTGGAAGAGCAAAGGATGGTGGCACACATCAAGTCTCTTTTGACCAGCGGGATGGAAGTCGTTGAAGAGATTCGTACGCTCGGCTTCGGTGACAGTGATGGTGACCAGGGGGACGGAGACATGGATTTTGGAGACGAGGAAGACCAAGAGCAGGAGGATGCAGAGATGCCTTCGTCATCGCAGCAGTCTCATACGTCTTCCGCATCTGGCTCATCAGCGTCAGAATACCTGCCCTCTCCTGTGAAGAAGCCGAAGTTCCAGGATCAGCCTCCAGAAGACTCCAAAATGACACCAGAGCAGTGGCGCGAGTACAAGGCAAAAGCCTATGCCTACTGGACGGTAAATCCAAAAACAGGTAGGCCTTGGAACACAAAGACCGGTCGTGCTACCCACTCGACTCTGCAGAATCAGTTCAGGTATATTCGGAACATTGGCGTGCTACGTCACTTTGGGGCAACACAAGGCAAAGATGACAAGAAGACGCTGATGGCAGAGATCAATGAGGCAGTTCGGGGCATGTTCGCGGAGAAACAGCACACTGCTATCATTCACGATCGAACGTTGCGAATTTGGGCTAGGCAAACAGCTAATGAACTGGACCCTAACAAGAGTCTCAAGTTCAAGGCATCACCGTCGTGGGTGTACAGATTCAAGAAGCGCAACAACATCGTGGACCGTGCAATCACCCACAGGGTCGGCAGGACCTGGCAACTGAAAGAGTTGGACTTGCAGCAGCAGGCTGATGCTTTCGTATTAGCGACTCGCGAGCTCATTGCAAGCGAAAGCATCCCACCAACGCAGGTTGCCAATGCAGATCAGAGTAGCTTCAAGAAGTTGTTGCAGAGTACTCGCACTCTCCGTACCAAAGGAACAACAGTCGTGCGAGCGGTTGTGGGATCCATGAGCGCAACAACCCACAGCTACATGATCATGCCCGTGATCACCATGGCCGGAGAGATTCTGCGGCCGATGTATGTACTGGTGTCGGAACCAAGTGGAAAGTTTCCGGGAAACAAGCCTGCAGATCCACCGAACATCAAATCATTTGCTGGCAAAACGTCCAACATGAACAGGGACGACCTTAAGGACTTCTACGAGCAAGTGTTCTGGCCAAGCATGCCTGATGATCGGAAGAAGATCGTTTTGCTATTGGACTCGTGGACTCTGAACAAGGACGACAATCTATCGAACGCACTGAAGCCTGCCGACGTTGCGTTGCACAAGAGACTGATTCCTGGTGGTTGCACTGGAAAGATTCAGCCTTTAGATGTGCATTTCTTCCGTCAGTACAAGTCCTTTGTACGCTTTGTGACCGACACACTGGCCATGGACAGTGTCATGGATATCTGGCATCGCGATCGATTCCTGGCACTACAGTCGTTTTCACTCTACCAGTTCAGCGCACCCCGATTCAAGAACCTGATCCGGTACGCTTTCCACAAGGCTGGCTATCTGGACGAGGAGCCGGGAATGTGGATCTCTCCGCACGAGTACTGCTTTGACTCCCTCGACGAAGGTGACGTGTGCTTCACGTGCGGCGAACTACCGTTCGTCAAGTGTGCACACTGTGAGCGCACTCTTTGCATCTCTCATGCTCTGTTCGACGATTTGCACATTGATTGTACCCTTTAACTTACGCAAACAAGTGCTCAATCAGACAACGTCGATTCAAACGTCACAAACCTTGTGTTCTTCTTCGTTTCCTGTAACTCTCATAAACCCCATGTTAATGTTTGACGCTCCATAAGTCCTGAACGCGGCAACGTCTGACCGTCGCACTGTGTAGTTATCCTATTTAGGACTAGTGCTTTCCGAAAATGTATAGTTTAGCGTCAGACCGGCAGCAACGATGTGAAGTGTTACTTGTAAGTCTCTGTGCTTCATATTGTTGAATGAGTGAGGTGGAAAAGATACACATTCCACAAAATAGGAAGTGGTACACGTTCTCCTAGATTTAATTTTCTTCACATAACGTAATGCATTTTATTCAACTAATAGAATAATTTGTCATCATAAATTGTATTTTATAATATATATATATATATATATATATATATATATATATATATATATATATATATATATATATATATATATATATATATATATATATATATATATATATATATGGATACTTTCAAATATCTAGGATCAATATTAACAGAGGAAAATCATATTCACGGAGAAATTAAATGTCGACTAAAAGCAGGGAATTCGTGTTACTATTCGGTTCAAAATCTCTTGTCGTCGCGAATTCTGTCGAGAAATTTGAAACTTAAAATATACAAAACGATAATCATGCCTGTAGTTCTGTATGGCTGCGAAACATGGTCACTTACTCTGAGGGAAGAACATAGACTGAAAGTATTTGAAAACAAGATCCTGAGACGAATATTCGGACCCAAGAGAAACGGGAATGGGGAATGGCGGAAACTTCATAACGAGGAACTACATAATTTATATGGTTTACCCAACATTGTTAGGGTCGTCAAGTCTAGGAGGCTTAGATGGGCGGGTCATGTAGCTAGAATGGAAGAAAGTAGAGACGCTTTCAAAGTCTTGACTGGAAGACCAATAGGAAAACGACCATTAGGAAGACCTAGGCGCAGATGGGAGGACAATGTTAAGATGGATCTCGCAGAGATTGGAATACAGAGTAGAAACTGGATGCAGTTAGCTAAGAATAGAAGTCAGTGGAGAGCTTTTGTGAACGCGGCATTGAACCTCCGGGTTCCATAGGCCATAGAGTTAGTTAGTTAGTTAGAGTTTATGGCCAAGAAACTGCTTTGATTTGATAGAAGCTGAGGCTTTTGGAATGTGTATCTTTTACAACTCACCCTTTCATTTATTATCAACTTCTATTTTATTGACTTAGCCATTCCGAATCAACGAAAAGACAGCATCAACAGTTTTTATTATTATTTGTCTTTAATTAAATGGTCTGGCGTGGGTTGTGTTCGACTTTGATATTATATTTGGATTCTCAGAACATTGACCTCTCTTCGCTATCATAATTATTTTGTATCTGACGACGTCACTAAAATAATTATGCTTTTATTGTGTTGAAATTGTTTGAACATGTGAATAAAACGTTCCACTTCATGCTAAAAATGCATCGTCATGTAAACTTGTATTGACTTCCAATAGGAACTTTCCGAGACTAAACAAAATATTGAATATAGAAAAAACAGTATACTATAGATTCAATATTTCCCTTCTTATGCCCTATTTGGCCTGTAAATGCAGCAAGATTTTGCAGAGAGGGATGAGGAAGAGAAATAGTTATATTTTTGAATCAAACTTCTTACAGCACACAACGCATTCAAAAAGTATTGAAGCTGAATTTCATGTTAAATTATATAAAGACAGGTGGCTGTAGATGAGTTATAAAAATCGGCCTCACATGAAAAATACATCGGTATTTATTATTATTATTATTATTATTATTATTATTATTATTATTATTATTATTATTATTATTATTATTATTATTATTATTATTATTATTATTGCTTTGAGGAAAATTATTCGGTTATTTTTTGCAATGGAATGAATATTCCCATATTGAGGAAACGAACTGTAGGCAATTAAACAGAATTTTAGTTTGAAGCCCAAAAAGAACTAAAACATGTGATAATGTTGCTGAATAATCACTTACTTCGCAAAATATTTCCAAATAATCATTTCACTAATTTTCAAATCACTTGATGATGCTCACATCAGAGGTTCCGAAGAAGATCACATGAAGAAAAACTTACTTTTTTCACACACAATTCGTATTACATAAGGAGCCAGTGGCGTGGTAGATAGCCTGACGTATCTCAAGCCTCCAGAATGCTCCTGGAAGTCGATGCGCTAACCACACATCACCAAATTAAATACGCGCCTTCCTGCTCCGGCCATAGACCATCGATAACTAAAGAAAACTGAAAATAATATGACTACTTCATTACCCATCTCTCCTGTATTTCATCTCATCTCGGTGTACTCAAATACCAAATTTTGTGTAGCAAGAGCCCACGAAGGATTCTAGCCGACTATATGGCCACATTTCAGCCATTAATGCATGTTTTGCACGTTTTTCAACGCCAACTCTTTGGCATTATGCCAGTATTCGTATATACCAATAAGAAATGAAACTATCTCGACAACCAATAGCAACAGGAACGTAAGATTCAGTTTTTCTTTGCGCTTCTTCGATATGACAATTATAATAATTATTAGCTCCACTTGGTAATTTTCTGACTACGCTGCTGTATGGAAGCCATTGTTTCTAGTGCTTTTTTGTGTCTATAGGCCTAAACTAGTTCCTAGAGCAAAGGACTAAAACACAACCAAAAATTGAATGCGATAAAAGAAATTGGTCATAGTATAACGTTTACAACATCTTAATGGAAGAGTATCAATAACACGTGAAATCGATACTGCGTTTTCAAAATATGTATTCTAATTATATCTGTAGGCCCTACAAAATTCTTTTTGTTTTCGCTTAATATCTTTGGACAAAATTTAAAAGAGATAAGATGGCCATATTATGAGAAGAAACATTGAAAAAGAAAAGCTTACTTGCCAAGAGGAATGATACATGAATGATTTAATGTAGTTCAGCATAGAACTAATGAATTGATTCGATTTTACAATCAATCAGGCTTGAGTGCTAGATGCGGTTGCGCATTGTCGTATTCGAAAATAATTTCAATAAGGAACTGCAGAAGTCGGCGCAACGCAGCGATATAACAGTGCTTGGTCAACTTCCCGTTAATGCGAGTTAGACGCGATCAATAACAAAATCCATTAATACCCCATATTCTGATCTCCAGAGCTGAATCAGTGGTGAACAATGCATGTCTGGCTGAATATGTCGTTGCGACATCTCCCAGGCGGATTCAACCATCATGGTTCTGTAGACAGAATGCAAATTCATCAGAGCGGATGGTATCCTACCATTCGGCCTCCATACGCAATATTTTGACATCATTCCAGCCGCAGATGCCTTCGATTTTGTATACAATCAGAGGAATCCGCTCCAATGGACGCCATGAAAGAAAGCCCCGACATGATGTGGCTGTACGATCATGAGCACAAGATCATCGTCCTCTGTGTGACAGGACCATTGAAATCCTTGATGTCACTGTGTTCCTTCTACTTCGAGCCACTGTAGTTCGCATTCCGTCGAACACGGACACCAACTTTGAGGAAGAAAATTCCGCGATCTCGATATGCAACTGTTCTTCTGATTTAAAAGTTCTACTGCATTGTTGATGTCTTAGTTTCAATTGCTGGGTCACATTAACGTCGAGCAAGCATACTTTCATTACGTAACTGTTTCTCTGTTCCGTTCATGTAATTGGTAATTGACCTTATACCGCTATTCTTGTCACTATTTTTCCGTGCTCTACACATCCAGCAATTGTCGAATCGAACGGATGATCACCTTCCTGGTGTTTTTAATGACCTGCAGTGTATATCGAAAAAGAGAATAAGATTACAAAGTGCAACTCGCTATATTCTTGTTATTAAGTAGTTAGGTTTGAAAGAGAGACGCAGGTTTGTGCTATGGAACTCACTTGAGCAAAACATTATGGATCTTTAATATTAATACATGAAAATCTCAATACATAACGATCCATCTTCCTAAATTGTTTCTACTGTTTGTTTCTTAACCGTGTAACTTCCAGTTTTGAACTACTTAATACTCGTACATCGAAATGGGAGGCCCATGCGCTATTTCACAAAAAGCAAGGGGAAAGAAAGTTGAATAAAGTTCAGAACTCGAATTTGCTATGATAGGTCACCTGTCAATAACACAGGTCTGCAAAAATAAAACAACGCTGTTTCGGTTTAGTTAACTGATTCGTATGTGTTGGGGTGCGCTGAATCCAGGAATGACAACCGTTTTGTCCTGGGATGTCTGGGTTTCAAACAAACGGGTGGTCATTGTTGAACAAAAATATGAACACAAATATGCGATTTACAGAAACACCATTAAGAGCGTAAAACAAATTAATGTATAGAAACACGCACACGCGTGAAGACAAAAAAGTATTACCACCTGCAGTCAGATTGCTTGCGAAATCGTCTTTTTTTTTTAAGGTCAAACTTCGTTTGGAGCTTGTCCTTTTGTAAGTGGCTGCCAGAAGATCCCTAAACAACATTCAGAGTAGTCTATCATCATCGTAACACTCCAGTTGCCCTGATACCGTCGTTCCATTTCTTTGATATCTTGATGGAAACGCTTCCCCTGTTCTTCACTCACTGCTCCCACATTGTCAGGAAAGTAGTCAAGGTGGGAGTTGAGAAAATGGACTTTTAAGCTCATGGAGCAACCAAGCTTTCGGAACGCGTGCAACATTTTTCCTACCCTTTCCTTGTACTGTGGGTCCTTTCGGTTTCCCCAAAACGTTTTGATTACCACAGTAAAGGCAACCCAAGCCTTTTTTGAGTTGAAGTCATTGAATTGATGAAGTCTGTTGGATAAGAGTTTTCTATTGTCAGGGCCAAAAAACACTTGCGTACTTGTAGTATTTGAGCAGCGAACACTGTAGCCAGAACTACTTACCAACGTTTTACAAATCTAAGATGTAATCTTACTAAATTCGTTTTATGAACAGATTTATTGTTTCTGCTCTTTCTTTGTAATCTCGTACTCTCATTCATGACACATTACGATATGTGTCAGTGATCCCCATCCGGACCAATATACATGTATTTTCATGTTTCGGGGCGCACAAATATGGGTAACCAGGGCAAGAGTGAACACTTTATGTAAATCAAAGAATTGCGGTGGAATTGTGACAGAGAAAAACGCAATATATTCTCTATGTGAAAGCCTGTTATCTGTAATAACATATACTGTTTAATTGCAGTAAATCAAGCGGAGGATACAGAGGAATAACATAGTTTTGACGAAGGAAAAAATTTGTACTCTTGCCCCATATGGTGGGGTAAGAGTAAACAATTGTTGGGGCAACGATGTACAGTCGAATCAAAACATAGAAACGTAGGCATAAACGAAAAAAAAATTGAATCATATATATATATATATATATATATATATATATATATATATATATATATATATATATATGTACTAATTACATGGAACTAAGGAAGTTATAAAATACCAAACAGATTAGTGTCAAATGGAACTCCCAACAAATGTTACAGTACTGTAGGCCTATATCATACATGTTATAATTACAAAATATGAAAATAGGAGAAATCAGTTCAACATTCATCATGAAGCGCAAAAATGTTACTTGCGGTGCACACAGTGGTCACACACGTACGCAGACTTCCTTTGATTAAGATTGGAACTAAGATTTGATAATTCTCGGTCAATTTGTCTGGTTCCCAAGCCGGCTCCGGTAAACACGCCCCTGGTTCGAAATTTGTTAAAAAGTGAAAGTTCGTTTAAAGAATCTGAAAATTTTCATGGCTCAGACAATTTTCAGTACTATGTAGGACCAAGTGAAATAATTTTTCATGAATCGAAATATTTTCTGTCTTCTATGGAAAAATTGGAAAACTTTTTATGAGTCGAAAAAATTTCATCACTTTGAAGCAAAAAGTGAAACAACTTTTTGTGAATCGGAAAATTTTATTGCTCTGTAGAAACAAGTGAAAGGAATTTTCATGGATCGGAAATTTTTCATTGCGATGTAGAAACAAGTGGAAAAACTTTCATAACACGAACAGTTTTGGATATTATGTAGAGTGATGTTAGGTGAAAAATTTTCCACTATATTTAACTGCACATTGAGATATAAAATTCAATTCCTGTAGAGGAAAGTTAGACAGCAACAAATTATAATTTTCCAATTAGCTTTCGGGAACCAGAAAATTTTCTAATATTTCAAGTTGGGAAGTAAAAATTTAGACAGTATCTCTCTCTCTCTCTCTCTCTCTCTCTCTCTGTGTATGTGTGTGTGTGCGTGTGTGTTTGTGTGTGTGTGTGCGTGCGTGCGTGTGTGTGAAGTGCAGGCAACATACATCGAGTTCGTAGAGAACAAATATGCCATTCCAATACTTAAAATTTAACAAGAAATCGAAAACAAACCTTTGTGAACTTATCAATTATTTGAAAAACAGAAAATTCCACTATTTCTTCACATATAGGCCTGCCTATGTAATAAAATAACTACATAAAAGTTCCTTATGAAGATCATTTTTGTAACAGAAAATAAGAAAGAAATGCTTTGATTTTATTGTGTTTAACACTCGTAAATCATAATTTCAATATTGGAATTTTGTATAATCAACATCTTTGAGCATATATTTGTATTATAAAACTACCATTATTATGTATAAAAATGTATTGGAAATAATGACTATTCGATAGAACAAGTACATACATATATAAAAAAAGAAATATGTTTTTTTTTTATTTTGTAAATTAAAATGAAATTACTTGTTGCTTTTAGAACGCAGCGCTAATAGTGCATCTTTTTACGTTTACTATTTTATTGGAAGAACAACTACACAAATCAGCTTCTTTATTAGTTATATTTCACTTTTTCTTCTGAATGAATATATGAATAAATAAATGTTTATTTCCAGAAAATGGTCAGAATTTGTTTTCATGAGTTACTTAAACTCGAATTTTGGATAGTCAAAAATTTACAGTAGGCACTTTATATCATCTCTACTTATTTATAAATGTTGCAGTATGTAAATCTAGAAAAGTAGTAAAGCTATGAGAAAACTTCATCTTACGCGTATTAAACTGACAAAATATAATTTTGTGAGATCAAAGGTGGATTCTGAGGGAAGAACGCATTAAAATTTTTGAAACATTTTTGAAGAAATGAAGAATCGTTAGATTTTCACTTCATGGGACTTTTTAAGACAATATTTATTACCAATAAATTTTACCGCTAACCAACGATGTGCAAATAAGTGAAGTATGTTTTTATGAATCGGAAAATATTCATAACTTTTAATAAATTTAAATTTTAAATAATAGAATGGGATATTAGTACTCTACGGCCTCGATGTATGGTCTCGGCACTTTACACACACACACACACACACACACACACATATATATATATATATATATATATATATATATATATATATATATATATATATATATATATATATATATATATATATATATATATATATATATATATATGAGACGGGAACAACTGATTAACGTGGAATCCGAACTACATGAGCTCCCACCGGGAATCGAAGCAGGTCTTCCATGCCAAAGGCACATATGCTAACCGCTTAGCAACGAAGGAGCTCGCAGAGGGAGAGAGACAGAAAGAGAAACACTATGTAAATTTTTACTTCCCAACTTCAAATATTAGAAAATTTTCCGGTTCCCGAAAGTTAATTGGAAAATTATAATTTGTTGCTGACTAACTTTCCTCTACAGAAATTCCATTGTGTAGCTCAATGTGCAGTTAAATATAGTGGAAAATTTTCCACCTAATATCATTATATATAATATCCAAAATTGTCCGGCTTATGAAAATTCCTTTCACTTGTTTCTACAGAGCAATAAAACTTTCCGATTCACAAAAAGTTGTTTCACTTTTTGCTTCAAAATGATGAAAGTTTTTCGACTCATAAAAAGTTTTTCAATGTTTCCATAGAAGACAAAATATTTCGGTTCATGAAAAATTATTTCACTTGTTCCTACATAGTACTGAAAATTGTCTTAGTTATGAAAATTTTAAGATTCTTTAAAGAATCTTTCACTTTTTAACATTTCTATACATGAATTCGATCAATTTTATGATTACTGGGTAATTATTACTTGATTACTGATATTTTTTTAGAACGGAAAACTTTCCGAAATGGAAAATTTTCCACCTCACATCACTACCTACAATAGGATGCTAATGTATTTAATATTTAGTTTGAATTTTGTTACAGTATATCACAGGGTTCACAAAACAACTATGAAGGAGGTAGGACTATATGCATTTAAACTTATTGAGTTAAAAACTATTTCTGAAATAATAGTTGTCATATAGGCCTAACAAATAATTGTAGCCTATACATTTGTTTTTATTCTATGTGGATGAGATCGCAGTTAAATAGAGATGTTGTAGACGCAGGTATGAATGTGGATTAAGATACTGTAGATGCGATTTTATATTCGCATACACCTCTAATAGCTGGGTTAAATCCTGGCTTCTGGCAGAACACTCAAACATTTATTCCCAAAGAAAACTTCTCTCTTTTCAAAACAGTATATTTAGACTATTTTCACCATTCTGTTAACTCTTCGATTAATTATCAAGGCATTTCGGAAGAAAACTGACAAGCGGTTCATTCTTTCTTTATAGTAACTGACTAACACTATAGTTGAAGTTATTTTATTCTTAACAGCTGAAACTAGCGTAACCACTCTTTCGTATGATGTACTCACCGTACCAAACCGTGCATGCCGTCTTTTGGTTTTCATTACTACACAACTTCGGGGCAATGTAATTTCTTCGGTACACTGATCTTAACTATCATTTTGAAGCACTATCTGAAATAGAAACGAAACGTAATACGGAACTTGAACAACCACTCTCCCAATTTCCTGACATGTGGCTGATTTACATACAACTCTTAATTTTCTGTAACTATAAATGCACGATTGGAGTACATTAAATTTTCCGTCTTTTATAAATTCATTTTTCTACTATACTACTGTGCGTTGTAAGTTTCCTTGCAGTTTCCTATGTTTCTCTTTATATGTTATCGTATTTGTGAATTGTCTTTTGTTTGAATCAATTACATCTGAATGGTTAAGTGATAGACAAGGTTACATAGCATTGACCTTAACATGAAAAATAAACCACTGAAATAAATATTAGTAACCGTAATTCACGTGGCAGATAATACGAATTGTTTTCTCACTTAGCACTTTTTTATTATTGAAATACTTTAAATTTTCATGAAAAGTAATAACCGCGGAAGCAGTTATCTTTCTGCTAAGGTTATTGCACTATCCTATAAGGTTTAACGCTGGCAGTTCCTTAACATTGCTTCTGCGAGTAGTAGTTTCTTTCGTATAAGGAAGAATGGAGATTTTCTTATTCACACAGTTTTCAAAGTTTGAGGCAATGGGCAATCTAAGATCGAGGCTGCAGGATTTTTTTTTTCACTTGGTACTACAACCAGGTTTATATTCAGTACACACAGTGTAAACTATAAATTAACAAATATATACGTTAAACCAGAGATCTCAACCTGGGTTTCATGAACGGAGGTGAAAAAGATAACTACAATTGGGATCTGGTAGCAGAAAAAATATTTTTACGAATTATTTTTACTCTCTTATTTTGATAGATATACAGGATATTTCAAAACAACACCGACGTTTGGGAGGTGATTCCTGACACCAAGATAAGACAAAAAGAATAGACCAACCTCGGTGCATAAATCCATCATTTTGAAGTTAGGCTGCCGAAAACATGGAAAAATGAACTTTAAAGGTCCATAGCTCCAAAACTATGGGACCTAGTCGGATCGGGTCAAGACTTCACCTAGGAACTAGTATGTGTCCTATCTAAATATCCATGTTTCAGAATCCTGCGGTATTTCCGAAACAATTTTCATAGAGGTAGTTGGTGAGTACTTTAAATTACATGCTCATAGCCAAAGTGCCTCTATAAAAATTGTTGCGTGAGTACCTTAGGATTCTGAAACGGATTTTTGGGTAGAGCACTTCGATTAGTTTCTAAGTGAAGTCTTGACCCGACTACGGTAGGTCCTATAGTTTTGGAGCTAATAAACCTTTAACATTCATTTTTTCATGTTTTCGGCAGGGTATAACTCGGAAAGGAAGCATTTGTGGTCTATACCTTATGTCTTTTCTTGGTATCGGGAAACACCTCCCAAACGTTGTTGATGTTGCTATGAAACATCCTGTATTTTTATGTACGGTCCACTTTACAGCAAAACATGTTAAACACAATTTTTAAACTATTAAAGAATCATTTAAATAATTGGAATAAAAGAGAAATGAAACTGATGAAAAACTGCATATTGATATACAAATACAACAAAACCTCTGTTAAAATACAGTTGAAAATGAAGGTTACACGACTGTAAGCGATAAGCAGTAATAATATACAGTTTATTACAAACCAATATTTTTATAGGGGTCGCTGGCAAGAGGATGTGATAAAATGGGCTAGCGATATGAGAGAGGGTTGAGAAAGCCTGCCTTATACTATTTCGATCTTTTCTATCAACGTTTGTTAAAATGTTTAACAGTTGATTAACAATGTAACTGTATATATAATCTGTGTGATCCTTTAGGATCAGTAATTGGAAACGGTAAAACTGTCAGGTTATGTAGCAGGTGGTTTGGAATTGTTTTACGGTAAAAATGAGTATTAATACATGCCAGAAACTTTGTTATTAGCTCGGCGTAAACATGAGGAAGTTTACAGTTTCACTCCAAGTATGTATGTGGTATTTTATTTATCGGTAACTACTGGATGGATCTAAACCAAATTTGGTAGGTAGTTTGTTGTTAAAAAATAAATCGTCTAAATACAAAGATTGCTATACTTAGTAACAAGGTATGTCAGGCACAGGTTCGGTTTGTATGTGGTACTTCATTTCTTGGTAACTACTGGCCGGATCTGAACCTAATTTGGTGGGCAAGTAGGCCTTCTCTACGGAATATAGTTAGATTGCGGAATTTAAACGCGACCGACAAAGCCTGACCGGTGAACCTCACTCTGGGCGCCCTATCAAAGCAGTTACGGATAAAAATGTCGCAGCAGTAAGAAATCTAGTGAAAGAGAACCGCCATATCCATACGAGGAAATTTAATAAACCTTGAAGATTGAATCAGCTCGAAACCAATTCATAATAAAATATTATTTTGGCCTTCCCAAGCGTTGCAGTCGCTGGGTCCCACATATGTGCTTACGCCTGAGCAAAAAGATGACCGCGTGAATTGAAGCGCTATTTGCTTAAAAGATTTTCGCAGGGGCAAAGTAAAGAATTTTATACTATCGTTACAAGCGACATGGTTTTACAACTGTGACCCCGAAACAAATAGTAATCGACAGTACGGTGTTTTCAGAATGAAACTCCACCTTCGAAAGTTAAACGAGCACGGAGCGTGAGTAAAGTTACGGTGGTATCTTTTTTATCTAAGACCAGCCATGTAGGTACTATACGTTAGATAGTCGACTTATAGTAAAAAGAGTGGTATGTTACTTCCCAGACTATACGTACGTGTACGGCACATGTGCACTATCCATGCATAAGCCGTACATGTGCACATGTGCATTTGCATGGATGAAGCACATATTTATATAACTCATGCCTAAGCCGTTATGTTCACATGTGCATTTGCGTGGATGAAGGACACGTACATAACCCGTGTATGTGCACATATGCATTTGCGTGGGTTATGCACACGTGCATAACCCGTGATTGAGTCGTGCTTGTGCACATGTGCATTTGCATGGATGAAGCACATATTTATATAACCCATGCCTAAGCCGTTATGTTCACATGTGCATTTGCGTGGATGAAGCACACGTACATAACCCGTGCTTAAGCCGTTATGTGCACATGTGCATTTTCATGGATGAAGCACACATATATATAACCCGTGCATGTGCACATGTGGAATTGCGTGGATGAAGCACACATTTATGTAACTCGTGCTTAAGCCCTTATGTACACGTGTGCATTTGCGTGGATGAAACACACGTATATAACCCTGATTAAGTCGTTCATGTGCACATGTGCATTTGCGTGGATGAAGCACATTTAAATAAGCTACTGCATATGTGTATGAGACGTCCATAACACCTTGCAAGTGTATACTTTTACTTTCATTCTCCTAGTATTTAAAACATGCAATATGGTTATAGTATTTTCCTCCAGGCGGTATTATAGAGACTTTTCGACGAATGACAGCTGAATAGCAGTTAAAACTCCGTAACGTCCGCTGAGCTAGTATATAAAATCAAAGGTGGCAGCACTGTAGTGATGTAACTACTGTCAGATAGTTCGTAGGTTTACAAAATTATTTTCGTGACCGATTACAGCAGAATATGTTGCGTTATTTCTTACTTGGCAAACATGTCAAATATACTTCCTAAAACTTTGCTCATTGCAAATAATAAACTCCACAAGTAAAATTCTCACTGACAGTTATTAGTTACTTCTGATATACTTCGAAGGCGATATCTTTGGTGTTGTAAAACTGGCCACCTGGAATCTCTAACTAGGTAAAAAAAGTAGGGTATTCGTAGCTGGCGAAGAAAAATAACCAAGTTACTTAGTGTGTCCATCCCCATTGGTTTATTTTAGTCGCGATCTTCGTATATACGGTTGGATTACTTACCTCCTAGAGGTGAAGGAAACAACCGTCGAATTATTTTTAAACCTCCACGGAGGTTGGCACACCAAATTGATATTATCTGTTGACGACCCTGCTATTTCTCTTGGCTAAACGATTTATTAAGTTACTCTCCTTTTCGGAGGGTAGCTTATATTTGTGACATTATTTTCACTCATCATCTCTGCTCCTATGATGGCTACGTCCAACCCAGTCATCTCAAAAAAGAAGACTAAGATACCCACGAAGAAAGTCAGCAGATCTCAATACCGGCCTGAGAACTTTCTTGTCCCACTGGGGCGGCCCACCACCTCCGGCGCTACTACCGAGCGACGACCATCTTCAACTAACCTGTCAGTGCCTGACGTTCCATCTGTTGCTCCACCGCAGAACGACAATGCTATGGATTTTACCCTGGTTACTACACCCAAGCGACGTCGCTCGTCCTTGGAGTCCACACTGAGCCAACGACAATCATCAGACTTCCCTCCTTTACCAATGAGCAACAGATTTGAGCCTCTCTCTACTGTCACAGCTGACGGGTCTCCTGGATCGAGCCAAGACCCAAACCCACCAAAGAGGTTAAACCACCACCTATTTATATTTACGGCGTCCAAAATACTTACAACTTTACCAAAAGCCTTTGCAAGACCCTCAGAGAATCACCTCAGGTTCGGCATAACAAAGAACGTATTGTGATTCAGGTATCTTCTAGGGACGATTTCACAACTATAAAAAACTACTGCGAACAGACGAAAACTGAATACGCTACTGGCATCGCCAAAAGTGACCGACCCGTAAAGGTTGTCGTTCGCAAATTACCCATCGATACCGACGTCGCTGATCTTCAGTCTGCACTATTCACTTTAGGTTTTAAGCCGCTCACGATCCATCAAATGTCTCGTCGGGGCCCCACTGGTGGAGATAGAGTCCTCATGCCACTTTTTCTCATCTCCCTCGAGAAAACTCCAAATATACAGGAGATCTACAACATATCAGGATTGCTTCATTATAAAGTTTCATTTGAGCCTTATCGGCCGCCGAGTGTTCTGCAGTGTCACCGCTGCCAACGTCTTGGTCATTCACAAGACACTTGCAAAGCTCAACATAAGTGTGTCAAGTGTGGGCAAAGTCATTTTACGAAAGCCTGTGCCAAACCAGATGCATCTACGCCAGCAACCTGTGAAAATTGCGGAGGGGACCATCCAGCCAATTATCGCGGTTGTCCCGTCTTTCGCTCATACTCAGATGCTCTCAAGAAATTAACTCCTTCTGGCCGCAGCTCCGGTCCTACTGTATCAACTTCACTGGACAATAAGGCACCTCGCATCGACCGACCTCCACAACCAAATCAGGATGCTCCCTCTACGTCCAGCACACCAGATAGTGCATCTACACCATCCGTTAAGGACTTTAACCTCCATTCACTCCTCACATACATCAAAACCTTCAATTTTGGCCGCATTATCTCTCATATCAAGAAAGGATTTACTAGACTTCGGGAAGCCACGGATCTTGCGTCCAAGGCTGCTGTCGTCATAGAGACATTTGCTGACATGATTGCTGATAGCTGCTTCTAACCAACCACTCATTCATCACATTATAACTGTTGTAACCTGGAATGCAGATGGTCTTACCGACCAGAAGCGTCTCCTAATTCGTTTTCTAGCAGAACATCAGGTCGATATCATACTTATACAGGAAACTCACTTCACTGCCCAGGTTACACACTGGAGACTGCCCAACTACCAATTATTTCGCCTCGATCGAGTTCCAAGGACGGAAAGGAGGATTACTGATTGCCCTGAAACGAAGTTTCAAGGCTAGACAACTCCTTTTACCCCCGTTACACACACTAGAAGCTCTTGCTATAGAAGTCTTCCTCCCCGGGATTCCTCTCATATTGGTCACGGGGTACCGTTCTCCAGCACATGACTTAGATCCCAATGATTTCGACGTCATCTCGACCTTGGGCCCCAAGATCATCTTGGCAGGGGACCTCAATGCAAAACATGGGGAATGGCACTCCAGACGTTCCAACGAAAACGGACGAATATTACACAGGTATCTGCACACATCTCCATTCATTGCCTATGGGCCACCTGATCCAACTCACCATCCTAAAGCAGGCGGAGAACCGGATGTGTTGGACATAGTTCTAAGCAAAGATACCATCTTAGCTACACGTCCTTACGTGATCTCAGCACTGGACTCAGATCATGATCCGGTCCTTTTCAAAATTTCGCATCGTCATATCTCCCGTCCTGCACCCGTTCATATCTCCCGAACTACGAACTGGGATGTCTATAAGCAGGAATTAAACTCTTTGCTCGACATAGCCGCTCGTCCAAATTCTCCTGCGGAAATTGATCAGGCGGTCGCCCATCTCACACTTGCTCTACGTATGGCTGACTCCCTCAGCACATCAATAATTCCTGACTCGCAGTCCGATCCACACTGTGACTCTCCAATATTTCGTCTTTATATCCATCTCAAACGCTGGGCTCGAAGTACTTGGCAGCGCACTAGACATCCACTCTACAAAACACTATGGAACACCTTAAGCCGCAAAATCAAGACAATCACTAGAAGACAAACCGAGCAGTACTGGGAGACACTTTTTCGTGGGGTCACACTTAATGACACTAAAATCTGGCAGTATTCCCGCCTTTTCCAGCGCCGAGAGACTTCTCGTCAAACTCAAATACTGCAAGGTCCGCATGGGGTCATACATGACGACCAAGGGCAAGCAGACTTATTTGCTGCATCTCTAGAGCGCCAGTTTACACCTAATGGGACTCCTGTCGTTCCTCACATTCGGCAGGACGTTCGGGCCACTATGCGCATGCTCCATTTTCAACCAATACTTCCCCTGCCTGAGGTCGTAACACCAAGGGAAGTTGAGCGTCAAATTTGTCACTTGCCCAACAAAAAAGCGCCTGGAGTTGATCAGATCCGCCCAGAACTACTGAAACATGGGACAAGGAAGCTACTCCTCTATCTTGCTGCTTTATTTACAGGCATCCTTCAGGTTTGCTACTTTCCCCGTGCTTGGAAAGAAGCGAAAGTCATTCTTCTCCCTAAACCAGGTAAAAATCCGACTCTCCCAGAAAACTATAGACCAATTAGCCTATTATCTCATGTGAGCAAACTCTTCGAACGAGTGCTTCTCGCCCGACTTCACGAGCACGTCACCACTCTAGATATACTCCCCCACCATCAATTTTGTTTTCGTGCTAACCACAGCACAACAAGCCAATTAGTGAGGGTAGTCGACTATCTGACTACCTCTTTTAATCGACGACAATATGTTGTAGGTGTATACCTTGATATCTCGAAGGCGTTTGATAAAGTGTGGTTACCAGGCCTCATTTATAAACTTCGCTTACAGGGTTTCTCTTTACCTTATCTCAAACTCCTCACTTCATACCTCTTTCATCGCTTTTTCCATGTCTCTGTGGGACAGACCAAGTCTGCTCCCAAACCAATTCAAGCTGGTGTGCCTCAAGGCGCGGTTCTTTCGCCTCTGCTTTACACCTTATACACCGCAGACTTACCCATTGTGCCACACTGTTTTCCTGCAACATACGCCGATGACACTGCTTTCTTTACGAACAGCAGCAATCTTCGTCTTTGCTACCACTACATGCAGCGCCAACTCAATGTCTTTCAACGTTGGGCTACCATCTGGCGCCTAAAAATCAACGCGGATAAGAGCGTTGCAGTCTGCTATAGCAAAAGACGCAGCAGAGCCATCCATCGTTTATACTATGACAACATTGAAGTTCCGCACCGTCTGCATGCTAAATACTTGGGAGTTATATTAGATCGAGGCCTTACTTTTGGTCTTCATATCAGGGACATTAAACACCGAGCCCTTCGAAAATTGTCTGCCCTCTATACTATTCTGCGTTGCAGTGCCTTAAGTCATGAAACAAGACTCCACGTCTTTAAAATAGTAATTTTGTCCACAATCACCTACGCATGTCCAGCATGGCAACATGCGGCACTCTGTCACCTGCGCACGATCGAGAGTGTGCAAACCAGGGCAGCTCGTATCATAACAGGCCATGACCGATATACGCGTAATCGTCAACTTTTAGAGGACTTAAACATATATCCTATCCGGGACGTGTTACATCAACACCATACTCGTTTTTGGGCCAACCTCCCCCGCCACGTGAACCCCGCTATAGCAGCCATTGGCTTAGCGCATACACACCGACGAACTTACAGGACGCCACGGTTGTAGCATAACTATTTACCCACACTCTCCCCCTCACTGCGACAGTTGCAGCTGAAGGTCACATGACGTCGTCGTATCTCATATTCTAACTCACCCCCCACAGGTCTATTCATTTTCTTTTCTATAGCTGTCATCGAGTCAGGGACTTTTGTCCGACACTCGACACAAAACCCCACTTTCAAGCTAAGCTGGTGTTGTAGTTGGTGTTACTGCGTAAGGCACCAAATACATAAACTTTTTTTCGTTGCATCTCGAACATACTTTTACATCACCTCTGCATTACTAGGAAATCACCTGTATCCTACATGTAAGTCATCGGGTACTTCGTGTACATCACCTATGTGCTACGTGTAAATCATTTCTGTCCTACATGTAAATCACCTGGGTACTGCGTGTAAATCACCTGTCCTACATGTAAATCGCCTGTGTACTACATGCAAATCAAATACGTGCTACGTGTAAATCAACTGTGCAGTAGGTGTAAATCACTTGTGCAGGACATGTGCATTGCACATGTCCAGCGCACATGAAGACGTTGAATAGGACCTGTGACGCTTATGTGGATCACGTATACAGGCGTGCACTTATATAGATGATGTACATGTTGCATCCGTGCATTTGTACATGTACTATATGGGTACTGTACGTGCATTATGCTGTCTGGGTTATTGCCTTCCGAATGTCTTTGAAGTTTGGAGATTTTGCTACCGAAAATCTCCGCTGTCCCACTTTCTTCTCAATCACGACAATGCACGTCCACTCAAAGCATCAAAAACTTTGGAGTTTCTACATAAAATGGAGTTAGTATTCTACCGCACCCGGCTTATTCTCCAGATTTACTTCCATGTGACTTTCCTTCTTCCCAAAACTCAGGAAAAAGCTTCGAGGGCGCTACTTTCCAACAAGTGAAGTGGCTGTCGCAGCGTATAATGAAATTCTGATATTCCAAAAAACTAATTTTTAAAAAATTTTGACCCCAGGGGCCTATTCTACCATTGAACTTTGCAACTTTTCACTTTGTGTTTTGCAATTTGTGGCGAAGTTTATGTTCCACGAAAAAAATATTTCTGCAAAGTGAAAGGTGAAAAATGCAAAGCTAATTACAAAGACTTTGCAGAAATATCTGACTTTTGTTCCATCATCATTTTAAAACTGAAAAGTGCAAAGCAAGAACTTGCAAAGTTGTATCGTATTTTGCAAAGAGAGTTTGGCTTTGTCTGAATGATTGATTAAGAGCCATTGTCGTTTGGAAATGTTTCGGAGGTTATTACATTTATCAAGTAATGATGCGATTTTTAAGAAAGTGTAAAGAAACAAAATCAACTTCCACGGCATGAATTTGTTACAGTTTAAAAAATGCTTTCGCTTCACAAGAGAGCAAGTAGAATTTGTATTGGAGTAGGCTACATTGAACCGGCTTTGGAAAGAACAACAAAACGTAGTAAAGCCCTTACAGCAAGACAACAAGTATATCTTTTTCTTCATTTGCTAGAAAATTGTGCTCAAATGCATGGATTAGAACAAATGCATGGTGTTTCACAAGCAACTCTTTGTAGAACAGTATATGGTGTTTGGTTTGATTTAGTTTAACGTCCCACGTTATGCCTGCTAGGCTAAGGAAGATATGAACCTACTGATTATAACGAAATCCGAACCGCTTTGGTCATTCAACTGTACCTCCACCGGGAATCGAACCCGGCACCACGCGAAGCAAAGTGCATAGTGTTGTTGTTAACTCTCTTATAAACATATTTGACCTTATGCAAGGTCGTTCTGACGCGTGATTAGTGCCATACTAGAGAATTCGACTAATATGTTTCCTGCAGTAGTCAGACTTTTAGTGTGACGCTAATCATACGTCAAAATGACTGCATAAGCCCTATGTTTCCAGATATAGAATAGTTTTGGTCAACTTGTTGTCCTTAAATGAACCGAACAATATATTACGTTTTTCTTTGACCACTTGAAGAACTGCTATTTTCTTCTCATCAACTTCTTTTTACTCATTTCTGAAATAATTCAGTAAAATTCTTATTACGAATCTTTGCAAATTAATAACTAGAATACAGCACCTGAAGTCGCACTTCAACAATCAACTATCACTTTGCAAAGACCTTGCAACTTTGCAGTTGCAGTACATCAAATTGCAAAGTTCTTTTAAAATGATGGTGGATCTTACCTTTTCACTTTGCAAGTTTTGCAAAGTGAAAAGTTGCGAAGTTCAGTGGTGGAACAGGCCTCTGGTATTAAAGAATGAAAAAGTACTGATGCTTGTGGGGACTAATCTGAGAAATTGTAAAGGTTTTATGTAAATAAATAGATTTTTCAAAGAGTATTGCGGTACGCCCCTCGTGGTATATATATATTTACTAGCTGAACCTGCGCTCTCTACACAGCGCATCATTCACATATGAACATAAATCTCCTTGTTATTCCTCACATCTGTACATGTCCCTTTACAGACACAAGTGAAAGACGTCTTGATAAAAAAAAATGGCAAGAGATAGTATAAAGGGGAGATTTTGTCGATTTCTTTTTCAATATCTCGCACTGTTTGCAAGATTTGAGCCTACTTCCGGTTGGAGTTTTTAATTAATGTATGATTAGTGTTTTCTTTCTTCTTGCATGCAGTATGTAATAAGCAAATACAATACACACACAATTAATTATAATGTCAGTGATATATGATGTTCATTGGGCAAAACACTCCAAACAATGAAGATTCAACTTACTGTTAGAGTGGAGAAATGGCTATCCTTCGTTTTTCATTATCATTTGGCCATGAAACAGACGCTTGATAGGTATGCAACCCATGTATACAATTATGTGAAATAGGAATGTATAACGTGTAGGATATGATGCTCTAGTTTTTTAATTTCAACACTTCCAGTGTACTCGTAAAAATGTAATAAAGAAAAAATGGTCATGTTTTTAAATATTCGATTAGAACTGGACAATCTACACAAACTATGCAATCGATCAGTGAAAACGTCATCTTTCTAGAGCCTGTAGTTTCCGAGATCTCATTGTCGAAAGGATTGGCCACAAACATATAAACGCCCACAAACGTATAGTTTAAAAGAACACCAAAGATGGGAGCATAATTGATTTGCATTGATTTTGGAAAAGGCTTATTAAAATACAAAGGCTTTGAACAATAACTTTTTAAAAATAAACTTTATATGAAAAAGATCTACTTAAATAATTTATTTAAAGTACACATAGTTTAAAATATTTGTTTGTTAAACGTGAAATCACAAATAACCGTAAATCAAAAGTTCGAAATTAAAGAGTATAGGTTGGAACTCAGGCGCTTTTGATGCATTTTAATAGATATATATAAAATTTAAAATTGTCAGCTATGATGTCATTGTATCTCAACCTTTAAAACGTTTTTCTTTTCTATTCTTGATTATTTTTTTTATGGATGTAATCACATGTAATCACTTTATGTAATCACATTTTCCTCTTATGTTTTTCTCATGCCGTACTTTTTCAACAGAAAAATATAATATATAATTTAGATTTAATTTTGAAGTTAATTACTACCAAATAAAAGAATTAATTGACACTGCTTTTTGTATGTTATGCGTATGAACCACTCAAACGCACATTTTGGTAAGCGTCACTTCCGGGAAATAGAGTTATTAGGAAGGAGTTGTATAAGGTGATTAGACGTCTCATTTTAGCCGGGATAGTCCGTTTTTGTCAACCCTTGTCGTGTCATTTTCTGAATCTGAAAAGGGATATCTAATGTCCTGTTTTTGAGCAAATACGAACAGTGTGTCCCGTAATTGTTATTCAGACTATGACTAAATTATCAGAAAAAATGTTCACTCTCGTTAAAATGACTGTATATAGGGCTATCTACGTACCAACTCTTATTGGTAATTACTAAGCCGCGGGGGCTCAGTGGTAGAGCGTTCACCTCCGGTGTTTGGGGTCCGTGGTTCGATCCCAGCTCACGCCATGTAGACTTTGTGATGGACAAACACCGTGCTCGGGGGTTTTCTCGGTGGTTCTCCCGTTTCCTCCCACTTTCTTCATTCCACCATTTCACTCATTTCTCATTATTACCGTCTCCATTAGCCTAACCGGCGTAACCGTGGGACGTTAAACTTAAAGATTTCATTTCATTTTTATTGCTAGGCCGTGCCTGGAATTGGTAGTTGTTGGATATTACTCGGGAAACGCTGTGGCATCACCTTTACTTATGTATTTCGTAACTTTAAAACACTGTGGCGCTCATAACCCAGTTTGTGAATTTTACACCTTTTTTCTTCTTCCCTCCGTGCGATTTATGCATCCCATTTCTCAGGTAGAAATTCTGGTCTCGTCAGGTTGCGATCAAACCACAGAAGAGTGTGTAGGTAGTTTAATTTCGGAAATTTATCTGCAGAAGGAGGGCAAAGTTGTTTGGGCGTGTCATTGCATTGAATTGCATGGGAATGGTCAACCTTCCTTAACAGTTTACTCGACAGTTAGAGAAAATATGACACACCACCAGAGGCGTCTTAACCAGGAGGGCAAGGGGGCAGCTGCCCCCCCTGAAATTTTCATGGAGGGCAAGATACTCGTTTTGCCCCTCCACTTTCAGACTGTAAAAAACATCACACAAGAGTGATTATATGAACTAAGTTTTGTTTTTTATGACAATGTGAAAATATTATCTATTTCAGATTCACCTTTCTCCTTGAGATATGAGCCCGAACGCTTTTTCTGACCCTGTGATAGAAAAAATTAGGAAAAAGAATTGAAAATTTACTTTATTTCCATTGGTGTACGTTCTCAAAACGCTGTAAATCGAGATTTTAAAGTTCAAAAAAGATAATACTTTAAATGCTTAACAGGACATTTAAATATATTTTCCATAAATTTAAATTATTCTTATAAACAATATGCAGAGTGCAATAACTTTTATAGTGAGGAAATATGTATCCCTTGTGAGTACTAATTAGTGACAGTATTTAGGACGTTCTTGCTTCAGGAGTGGAGAGGGCGGGTCATGTTCACAAACGTCAGCAAGGACACTTCCGACAAAGATGTATGCGAGGGTGGGTCCTGGGAGTCCAGACCTCCCCAGAAATCACGACTTTTCTGTATATTTAATTATATAATCTTTCCTCGTATTGGATTTGGACCCTCGAAAAAATTTGGACCCCTTCCGAAATAAATTCCTGCATACGTGCCTAACTTCCGAACAGAATTTACAGCGAAAAAGGTTGATTTCGTGAACGAGGGTGGGCGTGGTTTCGCGTGTTCCAAGTCCTGTTCTTCTGTGAAAAGTTTTACTGTCAATATTATGTCAGTAATTGTTATCTCTATGACCTAATTATATGAGTAATATGTAAAAATATCAGAATCAATATTTTTCATTACCATTGGGTAACGCTAATGGAATAATTGCAATAATCATATCAGAGTTCCAGAGCACATTTTTTTAAAAGTAAAATTCTATATCATTCCTGAACAAAAAAGACACAAGAAACAATCAGAAATTGCTATTACATATATATATATATATATATATATATATATATATATATAGTACAGTTTTTAAAAGAATATCGTAACATTTAGAAATTAGATATTATAGTATACTTGTTCGTAGTTGAGTTAGTGCACCAACCACGTTGGTGTAATAATACTATTTGTTTTGGTGTTCCTCTTTTATGAATTTTGTTTTCCCCATGTTGTGTGCCTTTTTATGCAAATACGGTATAATGTTTTGAGGCACAGAGTCATAGGCGCCGGAACCCCCATATTTCAATTATGTTTTCGTATCCTTATTTCTTCAAAGTACTTTTTCCAGACTTAGTTTTAGAAAATGACTACTCAAGTGCGTTTTTATTTTCAGAATATAATATTTAGTTTTCTTTAGTAAAACTAGTGTCGCCAAGGAAGTATTTTCCGTTTGGCAACTTTTATTAAAAAGAGGAAAGAGAATACCTTTTTTTCTCCTGCTTCCAGCTTCAATTCTTTACTGGTGACTATTGGTAAGCATTGTCGTCCTGGATCATTAAAACAAACAGGAATGGACCTTTCTTTCTAGCAATTCTGGAAGCCCTCTGAACTTTTCCTGCTAGAAGTTGCAACGCATAGTAGTTTATATTAGGGATGGCCACATTTTCCGGAAAAACGGAAAATATTTTTTTCCGAAAACCGGAAAATTGAAAACGGAAGACGGAAAATTTTCTGGAAAAACGGAAACGGAAAGTTTTCCGGAAAACGGAAGACGGAAAATTTTCCGGAAAACGGAAGACGGAAAATTTTCCGGAAAAACGGAAACTGTGATTTCCGGAAACCGGAAAACTTTTTCCGGAAATGGCCATCCCTAGTTTATATAGGGGTTTATGACCCCTGGTTGCACAAAATCAACCCTGCTTCCCTTCCTTTTTTCTGTTTTTTTCTATATTTTCAAATATTGAGTTTTGGTCATTTTATGAAGAAAACGCAGTCAGTAACAACGTAATTCGTGTCGTGTCGGTGTGTTATAGTGTTGACAGAAAAAATAAAACATTACTGTGGTGACAAGAAGAGGAGCGTGAGTTTTAGTGAAGTGTTTTAGTTTTATGTATTTATTCATTCATTATTTGCATGTAACTAGTGTTAATTGAATATTTGAAAAATGGATCGTTTTATAGTGAGAACGAAAAAGAAAAGTGCAAAATGAATCTTCTATTTCAGTGATTGACAATATTTATAGTAGTCTTCTATTATTGAGGGAAAGCGAGATGAAATTTCAATGCCGTCTTCATGTACAGACAGATCTATATCAAATAAAAGAACTTTCAGGTACATTGGGGTGAGAAGTTTCCTTGGTTGTTTTATGGCGCTAAAGTAGACGCGGCATTTTGTAAAATTTGCAAAGACGCATATGGGAAAAAACTTTTGAGATTTTCATAAAAAAAGGGAGTTAACTGGTTTCCGTAATTGGAAGAAAGAGCTGAAAAGAATGAGAAAACATGAAAGCTCTAATTGTCATCGAGAGTCGTTTTCAAAACTACATGTTTTGTACAGCAAGGTCAGTGTATCTTCCCAGCTCTGATGGTAAAAGAATTCAAATGGAAGAGAGTAGAATTGCCCTATTGAAGATACTTTCTTCTTTGCATTATTTGGCTGTTCAAGAACTTGCTATAAGCGGTCATACTGACGACAAAATCAATTTCAATCATTTGCTCCCACTGGCGTCTCTGCCATGTAAAATTTGGGGGGGAGGGACATCAAAGAAAGTGATTTAAATAGTACTACCTAGCCCAACCTGTTTATTAACTTCGATTATATTTGTTACCTTTCTGCTTACCTTCACGGACCCCTAAGGTATATCAAGAACTCGATTACAATCGTTTCACAGCCTGAATATTATATTCCAAATAAATATAATTATTATTATTTATATGATATTCTGTCGTTAGTAAATAAATTAAATTAGAATAAAATATTGGCGGAACGCATCCCCCTCGTCCCCCCGCCAGAGACGCCCGTGTTTGCTCCGATTAAGAAGTGAGGCAGCCCTATCCTTAAGTTGTGGCTTGAACGAGAGAGAGAGAGAGAGAGAGAGAAAATGGATATCACACGATATATGTAACGAAATGTTATCAATTATGAGTAATGCTGTAGTGATGCAACTTGTGTCCACTATAAAATCCACACAGTAGCGTAATGCAAAAATGTCGGGCCCACCCGCAGGATTATTTTTTGCTCCCCCCCCCCTCCAATGCCCATTAACTTCCCACTATATTATGTCCCTGTAGAAGACAATCATTAATAAATCCATGGAATATAATAAAATTAAAATTAAAATTAATTAATATTATAAAATTAATGTAATAAAATTAAAATTTAAAAAAGGCAAAAATTATTTTCCCTTAACCTTCGAGTGCTAAGATGATTTTTTAAACTGATGTTGTTAGAATGGATGAATTTTCATCCAGAGAATATTTTTCTTCACTTTTTGTAGCCTATACCGGTAGTTCTTTGCATTGCTACTTGGTGGGCCCCCAAACTCTGCGGGCCCCTCAGTTACGCCACTGAATCCACAAAGTATTACGCTATGATTATTGACGAAACAGCAGATACTTCAGTGAGAGAACAGATTTCCTTTTGCTTTAGAATAGTCACCAACGATCTTGAAATCGATGAAATTTTTCTAGGCTTTTACTCAACAAATGACACACATTCAGACTCTTTTCTAAATAATTCAAGATGTTCTTCTGCGTTTTAGTCTGGAAATAACGTATTGTAGAGGCCAAGTGTTATGATGCACTTCCAATATGGCTGGCGTACGTGGAGGACTTCAAGCAAAAATTTCTCAATTAGAATCGAGGGCTCCTTATGTACATTGCTTTGCTCACTCTCTTAGCTTGGTTGTTCAAGATCTTTAAGAAATGTGACAAGCTGTCGAAATGTCCTCAATCTGGTTAAGGAAATAATTGTTGTTGTAAAACATTGCTCTAAGAGACTGACTTTCTTTCATCAACTGCAAAGTGAAAATGATAAGTCGATTAATTTACGACCGTTTTGTCCAACAAGAATGACAGTACGGCATGTCTCTCTTCAGTCATGTTAACTACCTTGAGCTTATGGATTTCATGTCAGAGCAATCTTTATCAGATAAGTAAGCCGCTGGTGCCAAAAAACATGACTTCCTGGTTCAAATGCACTCATTCGATTTCTTTTTTCATCTCGCATTGCTAATGAAGCTGTTTTGTCACATAGATAGCGCAAGTCGATCGCACAGATAGCGATAGCATTACAAAAGAAAACTTTATGTATTCAAGATGCTGTAAATATGATTTCAAGCCTATAGCTCATTTTGCAGAATTTCCGAACAGATACTGACTTTGACACGTTCTGGGCAGATGTAGTAGGAAAAGCAAACAAACTTGGGCTTTCAGAACCAGCTCTCCCGCGACCAAGAAAACTTCCAAAACGGATCAATCAAGATGATAATCCCCATGAATATGAAAACCCACAGCAGCTATATCGTCAACAATACTTTGAAACTATTGACTCAGCAGTACAGTGTTTAGAATCACGGTTTGATACTAAAATAAAACATTTTCTAGGGCTCTGGGAACGGTTTATCATTGGTGAAACAAATAATGTTAGTGCTATAGATGAATTTTACAAAGACGATATAGATACCGAACGGTTCAAACTGCATCGTGATATGCTACTTGATATTCGCAAAACACAAACTAACTCCCAACCTTTCCGAAATTTCGCATGTGTTCTTAACTTCTTAAAGTAAAACACTTATATGTAAACCATGTCGCCAGAAATCGGTAAGTTTGTCCATTATTTTTGACGCTACCATCCACTACTTGCACAGCGGAGAGATTCTTTTCTTCTTCAACACGACTAAAGTCCTATCTACGATCTACCATGGGACAAAAACGGCTCAACGCGTTAGCAATTTTAAATTGTCATCATGAACTTTCTGCAGCACTCGATCTTGATCTTATTGCAGACGAATTTATAATGCGCATCGAATTTCGCAGGAAACCTTTGCTATGAGAAAGAAATAATTCTCCGTTTGACACCTACAAACCTGAACCTGGAAATTAAATGAAATCTTTGAGTTTTACGTCCCACGTTTATGCCGGTTAGGCTGAAGGAGACGGTGATGGTGAGTAATGAATGAAATGGTGGACAAGAAAGTGAGAGGAAACGGGAGAGCCCCGAGAAGACCCACGCACACGGTGTTTGTCCACCACAAAGTTCACTTAGCGGGGGCTGGGATCGAACTCGGGACCCCTAGCACCAGAGGTGAACGCTCTACCACTGAGCCACCGCGGCCCCAAAAACCTGAACCTGGATGGAAGAAAATCAACTAAATACAAATAAGTTAATATTAACATAATATTATCTATATATATAAAAGAGAACGTACAAAATCCTTTGTCCGCTCATCACGCTAATACGGCTGAACCAATTTCTTTCATTTTTGGGGGGTTATTAGGATTTGGACCCTAGATGGTTTTTATCATATCACTTTAATTTTTAATTACCAGTGTCTTGAGATAATTGACCATTCAAGTGTCCATAACGTACAAATCCTTTGTTATTAGTTCATCATAGGTAAAAATAAACGTATTTATATGCAACCCGCATGACCGTGTCACTCGGCGGGTTAACATAAATGACAGGCGATATACAGCGGAAAATAGCTTGAATCTTCTGTTTAAAATTTTTTAATTGATTTGCTTATTTTTACAGACACTTTTACAATATGCCAGCACCGGGATGACCGCAGCGAAGCGGGGCGGGTTAACATAAATGACAGGCGATATAATGTTAAGATTTACTGCAATCTTCTATGGTTTTTATCATATCACTTGAAAGCGAAAAAGTAAAAATTATCTAAGTAACAAAGTTTATTGCGTTCCGGGGTGACCGCAGCGAAGCGGGGTGAACGCTGCTAGTAATTTAATAAGAAATTTAAAATTTGGTAGTCATATTTTATTCCTACATCTATTTTATTGTCTTACTAGCAGCGTTCACCCCGCTTCGCTGCGGTCACCCCGGAACGCAATAAACTTTGTTACTTAGATAATTTTTACTTTTTCGCTTTCAAGTGATATGATAAAAACCATAGAAGATTGCAGTAAATCTTAACATTATATCGCCTGTCATTTATGTTAACCCGCCCCGCTTCGCTGCGGTCATCCCGGTGCTGGCATATTGTAAAAGTGTCTGTAAAAATAAGCAAATCAATTAAAAAATTTTAAACAGAAGATTCAAGCTATTTTCCGCTGTATATCGCCTGTCATTTATGTTAACCCGCCGAGTGACACGGTCATGCGGGTTGCATATAAATACGTTTATTTTTACCTATGATGAACTAATAACAAAGGATTTGTACGTTTTGGACACTTGAATGGTCAATTATCTCAAGACACTGGTAATTAAAAATTAAAGTGATATGATAAAAACCATCTAGGGTCCAAATCCTAATAACCCCCCAAAAATGAAAGAAATTGGTTCAGCCGTATTAGCGTGATGAGCGGACAAAGGATTTTGTACGTTCTCTTTTATATATATAGATTGTATTATTCAAACATTGGAAGTGTTCAAACTTTTTTTTTGTGCCTCCCAGCAAAAATGTGTGTATTCTTACGGAAGATAACACTCCCTTTTACAAACACCTTTTATATACGAACAAATAGTGTTGTCCAGTGGTCGAAGTAAGACGTTATGCGGTGGTATGCCATACCGCCTCTGGTTTTTCAGTGATGAAGGCATACCGTCTCTGGTTTTTCAATTATTAAATCCATTTTTATATGCAGTAATTGACGAATAGCTATGCACGTAAAAACATTTTATTTCTTATGTAGAAATAATTTCGAAATTGACAACATAGACATATTTCTTACCTTTTCCCTACCTTTTGTTTTTAAAATGAGGTGTCTTCAAAGAAGTTCACCTAGTTTACATTTCGATAGGTCATATTGAAATGTTTCTTTGTTGTGTATGTATGTCTGTGTGTGTCTTCTTGCTTTAATGCATATAAATGGTGTGTTTTGAGCATGGGAGGATTTAGGGGTTGACTGCTGTGGGAGCGGACCTTCCGCGTGTTTGGAATAATCAACAGTCGGGTGGGGGACCAGGAGTTTCCCCCCAGGAAATTGTTAATATCCTCATTCAGATTTTCAATATTTTCGTGTATAACTCTTTATAATACAACATAAGGCGATATTTTTCCATGACCCTCCTCCTCCGCGTTACTACGGATAAGTTCTGCAATGGTTTTCAGTTATTATGTAAATAGAATGCAATCTATTAGGCAACATGCCCTCACTGCATTTCAACATTTAGATAGCCGGTATGTCGAATCAAAATCGTAATAAAATATACTGCCTCTGCTTTTTTTTCCACTTCGAACACTGGTCATGTCCCATTGATGTCCGTTATTGAGGGGCTTTATTATACTTGCAAAAATTAACTGAACCTATTATGCGATAAAAGGCTAAGCAGTTTATTGGTTATAGTGAATTCTTAGCCACTATCGTTTCTGAATTGTTGCAACTGTATTGTGGAATTGACTTGATTATCATTCATTGTATCTTTACAGCAGTAAGGCTATATGAGACGTGGATCTACAATTGAAGCTGAAATCCGACCCACTGTCGTTCAATGGTCTCCCACCGGAAATCGAACCCGGGACTCTGTGTACCAAATGCACGCGCTAGCCACTAGACCAGAGGGGAGGGCTGCAACTGTATTGTGACGAGCTGTCAGTACTCCATTATTGACGCACAGAAACGAGGAACGTAAATAGTGAGAAATTGAATGAAAACTGTTAACCAGAACGGAGCGGGGGGGGGGGGAACTTAGGCTACAAGATGTTTACGTAAATCCACTCTGATTAAAACCAGTTGGTTTTCAACCAACTAACCCTGCATCCATTGTTCCAATTTAGAGAATTTTAGAGTAGTTGAGCTCCCCCCCCCCTCCAATGTTTTCTTCGTGTCGGCGCCTATGCACAGAGTGTCCTATCTAACAATCAATTTATTTTCTTCATATTACCCAAGATACACTAAATCAATAGGTTTTTTTTTTTTTTTAATAGCAGATACGACAGCTCTTCTAAATTTTAAAGCAGAGTAGAAACATTTCGTTTAATTTCCATTATACAAAAAATGAAGTGAAATCTTTCAGTTTTACGTCACACAGTATGTCGTGTAGGTAGAGATGGTGATGAGAAATGAATGAAATGGTGGAATGAAGAAAGTGGAAGGAAACAGAAGAACACCGAGAAAACCCACGCACGTGGTGTTTGTCCTCTACAAAACTCACTTGGCGCCAACTGGGATCGAACTAGGGACTCCACGCATCAGAGGTGAACGCTCTGCCATTGAGCCACCACGACCCAATTCTTCATACAACGACACAATGCAAGAAACCAAGGAGTCACTATGCTTGCTATGCCCTAGTATCACAAACTAAATCCCAGGTTTTGCGTTGCGTTGACGCAAACCGTTGTGAATGTACCCGCAGGTAGAACATGTTCAGAAAATTGGTATGTAACATTGAGGGGCCGCGGTGGCTCAGTGATAGAGCGTTCACCTCTGGTGCTTGGGGTTCCGGGTTCGATCCCAGCCCTCGCTAAGTGAACTTTGTGGTGGACAAACACCGTGTGCGTGGGTTTCCTCGGGGATCTCCCGTTTCCTCCCACTTTCTACATTCCACCATTTTCATTCATTACTCATCATCACCGTCTCCTTTAGCCTAACCGGCATAACAGTGGGACGTAAAACTGAAAGATTTCATTTTCAAATTGGTATGTAACATTGTATACCTAAAACCAGGGGTGCCCACGGGCGGGTTTCAGGACGCTGGTTGTGCACATGATATTACTTGGAAAACAATTCTTCATTGAAGAAAATGCATTATTTTCGATGATTATTCTGAAACTATTTCAAAATGCTTGTAATTCCCCAAATCCCAAAATTTGATATTCCCCCTCCTAAAAATTTACCTCTGGGTTCGACGCTGGCTTACTGTGTAAATTAATACCAATTTTCTCTGCATTTGAATTCTCATTAGAATTAAGTAATGGGAGCTGAAATCTTAGTAATAACAACTGAATTCAAGATTTCAGCTTACAGCTTTAAGTCTAGAGTCTTCTATATCTCATTGTGTTTGTGTTCATTCAAATTACTCTTCGTGTTCATACTTTTCACTGCATGCAGTACGGATCATATCAAGACATTCCCAATAACGCACCATTGTATACTAAGAGGGAAATATTTATGGGAAACTTTGCGCTGTTGAAGGGAAAATCCTTTCTTTACTGTTCTTTTAATTCGGAGTGTCATGTGAATCACGTTAGTTGTTTTGTAGTGTTTTAATTGCTGAGGGAAACTAGATTGTATAACAATATGTACATGAACTAGTGGGAAAGTCGAATAGTACGTCAGTTATGGCTATGAAGCAACAATGTAAGTTTTATTTTTTTCTGTAATTTTGTTGTGTAATAATCTATGTTGTACGTAAAAGTATTTGCATTCTTGGTCAGGTGATTGTAAGTACAACAGACTAAGTGTGTTACATGTAGTATTGTGAATCGTGCATGTGCATGACATCTAGAGGCCAAGTGGGTAATTTCCGTGGAATAACGTTGCAATGGCGACATCTGTTGAGGGAGAAATGAAATAGGTTAACATCACAAAATAATGATTCAATTTTGTTTTCAAGTGAACATCCTTATTAAATTAGTCTTGTAATGGATTAAAAAAAATCGAATTCAAAATTTCAGTTTATTTACATCGTGATTGATTTATCGATTTTGAGTTTAATGTCCCTTTCAGCAGCGAGGCTATAGGAGACGGGACCTACTGATTTACGTAGAATCCGAACCACATGAGCTCCCGCCGGGAATCAAACCCGGGTCTCCCACGCTTTATTTACATTTTCATGATATTTTTACATGCCAAATAAAACGTGTAGATTCCCCCGCACTTATTTTTTCCTCGATTGTAATCAGTGTTTCTTTTGGGCACACTTCTGGGGAAGGACTAAGCCAAGGTGACCAGAATTTTTACTTCCAAAAACGGGACGCATACGAATCGGCGACGGGGAGGAGGGGTTAGTATCTGAATTCCAGATTGCATTTTGGGACTCAGCAGTGTTTTCAATTTACAAAGTACACAAGTAAGAGCTATAACACATTTTCTAACATAAGTACTACCCCCCCCCCCCAAAAAAAAATAATAATAACTACTTGAAAACTCAGGATTCCCACTCAATTCTCACTTGAACCACGAACACTCAATTCCCATTTGAAAATTCAGAAGTTCACGGCTGAACCTTCCCAACGAGTGTTGGTACGGAAGAGTGTAGAATTAGCATTGACCATTTATATTTTGAATAATAATTACGGGACACCTGGGTCATGTTTGCTTAAAAACGGAACATTTAGGCGCCCCGTTTGAGAATAAAAAAAAGCGGGGAAACGGTTGAAAATAAGAGACTGTTCCGGCTAAAACGGGACGTCCGGTCACCTTGGACTAAGCTCCTCCGAGCCAGATAACCGCTCTTCCTAAAACTAAGGTAAATTAAGTTACAATTAGATATCACACTGAAGCGGTGCCAGGTCTACAAATCTATTGTAAATCTAGGGCCGGATTTAATATTTTGTTGCCCCTATGCCGGAAAAATATTTATCGCTTCTCTCCCTCTGACATACAAAATGTTAATATAAGGGAAAATAAATAACTAAAAAACTAATTAACTAATTGTATGGCCTGTGCAACCCGGAGGTTCAATGCAGCGTTCACGAGAACTTGCCATTGACTTCTATCCTTAGCCAACTGGAACCCATTTCTACTTGGTGTTCCTATTTCTGCGAGATCCATCTTAATATTATCCTCCCATTTTCGCCTAGGTCTTCATAATGATCCTTTTATGATTGGATTTCCAATTAAAATCTTTAAAACGTTTCTACTTTCATTCTGGCTACATGACCTGCCCACCTGATGCTCCTAAACTTGATGACCCTAACAATATTTGATAAATAATATAAACAGTGGTGCTATTCTAATTATTTAACAAACGGTTCTGTGTTTACACACACACACACACACACACACACACACATATATATATATATATATATATATATATATATATATATATATATACAGTGGCGGATCCAAGGGGAGGGCTATAGGGGCTATACAGAGAGTATACAAGAAGGTGCCAAATTTTGAGGAATGACAGTCTGAGTCATGACAAGCAATCGGTCGAGATATCGATGAAAAGACCAATTTATTTCGTACACATTGCTTCATTAGTATCTCTAGAACTAATGAAGACATCAGAATCATTCAAAAACAGGTAGATAGCACACGTAATAGGCATTAGATACGTATCGCACTCATCACACTCACCGATTCCCGTATCCTGAACAAAATCCCGAAATTCATTTTAAAATTTCTGTCTGCCCATTGAATTGAAACAATTCAAAACTACCTGTTTTCACAATACAAGCAAGCGGGAAAAGTACAGAGGTGTTTTCACAAATTTGTTTGGCTTCTTTCTTTCACTCTTGGCTAGGTCATGCGCGTGTGTGTGCGCGTTTGTTTATGTTGGGTATAACAAACAGTTCTGCGAACTCGAAATATTTTAGCAACCGGTTCTAGCGAACCTGTGGGATCCGGTGCGAACCGGCTGAACAGCATCATTGAATATAAACTATGCAGTTCCTCATTATGGAGTTTTTGCTATTCCCTATTCCCGTTTGTTTTGAATCCTAATATTCACCTCAGTATTTTATTATGAAATATTTTCAATCTGCTTTCCTCCTTCAAAGTAAGCGACTATGTTTCGCAACAACCATACAGTACAACTGGTATAAACTATCGTTTTATATTTTACGTTCCAAATCTGTGGACAAAATTCGCGACAACAAAAGATTTTGAACTGAATGATAACAGGAATTCCCTGCTTCTGTCGACAATTAATTTCTTCATGTATATGATTTTCGTCTATTAATATTGATCTTAGATAGACCTATTTGAAAGTGTCCACTTTGTCGAAAGTATTATTTAGAGCTATCCGTAATTTGCAATATTTCGATCTCTGCGAATTTCCATGTATTTAGTAATATCAAATAAATAAAATTATTTTATGTACCTTTGTTTCAACATTTTAGTATACATTGTAATGAATTTTGGCATAGTGATAGGGTGTGAGGCGCACATGTGTATGAGCGCTAGGCGGGGTGCGTCGCGCACCAGTACAAGAACGGTACGTGCCCAACCATATGCAACTACCGTATTTTCTGCAAGTAGGGCCTACATTAAAACCTCAATTTTAAGCACTAATGACTGAAGCCAATACATTCATTAAATGAATTATTACATGTAGAGCATTTACTCTCACTTTAATCATGTTTTATTATTATTATTATTATTATTATTATTATTATTATTATTATTATTAGTAGTAGTAGTAGTAGTAGTAGTAGTAGTAGTAGTAGTAGGGCTGTTCCGATAATCGAGTAATCGGTAACAATTCGATAAAATTTCAAAACCGTTTCATCGATAAAGAATTTTAATTTTATCGAATTATCGAACTTTCGAGACTCTCGAAATGTTTGAGACTCTCGAAATGTTCGAGACTCTCGAAATGTTCGAGACTCCCGATATGTTCGAGACTCTCGAAATGTTCGAGACTCCCGAAATGTTTGAGACTCTCGAAATGTTCGAGACTCCCGAAAAGTTCGAGACTCTCGAAATGTTTGAGGCACTCGAAATGTAAGAAACATTCGACAAGTTCGAGACTCTCAAATTGTTTGAAAGCAGCAAATACAGAAATATCTCAATGATATCGCACTTGTCAAGTCGCTTGTATATTTTTAAAAAATTGGGATTATCGGTGTGTTCGGAAGAAACAATGTATCTGAGGTTATCATAGTTGTGCATAATATGTACTACATATATGCAGGGTGTTCATTTTAAAAGTTGTCTAATTAGAAATGAAGTGAAAGAAAGTTTTTACCCACAGATCTGTACAAGGCTTAAGCAGTCTGTCAGAAAAGAGAGAGAAGAAGAGAAAACATACAATACCCGAACGGGATTGGAATCCAGGACACCATTAGTCTACTAACAGTCACTTTGCCGATTGCGGCAATAACAGGGCAATCAGAAAATGAAGTTTACATCTGATTTCGAGGAGCTACTGATATAGGTAGAGGTAAGGAAATTTGATAAGACTGAAAACTTATCGAACTTCCGCTTCGATAATTTATCCGGCACTCGAAGCCCTTCGAGTATTTGAGATTGTCAAAATTTCGTGTAATATATAAACTTCGAGTATCAGTGAAATACACCTTGAGAATGTAGGCGCGAAGCTCCCTATTATAGGTCGTCCTGTCTGTATGTGACATCCGACGATAACTTTCGAACGGATTGTCCGATTTTGATTGAACTTACTTTAAAATGTTTTCGTTTGCTTTCGCCAGACACTTATTGTTTTGGTTGCCATACGACAAGGGGAATTTTTTTTTCCAAATTCTAGTATTTGTTCTTACTTTGAGCGTAGCCGTGTGAAAGCTGCGATAAGTTTCGAATGAATTGTCCGATTTTAAAGGAGATTGGTCTAAACACATATGTCAAGTATATGTTGCTCTTGGTTACCATACGACATTTGATTTTGTACATACTATGCCGAGCGGCTCTGGGGTATTAATTAGCAATAGGGCTGTTCCTAATTCCGGAATTTTTCGGAACGGAAATTCCAATTCCGGAATCGGAACACAGTTTCAAGACGTTCCGGAATTTCGGAACGTTCCGGAATTTCGGAACATTCCGGAATTTCGAAACATTCCGGAACTTCTTATTGAAAAAATAATTTTTGCTGTTACCCCGAACTGAGAGGTGTGCGCAAAGCTTAGCTTTGAAACTGGATATTGATTCCGCTGTGCTGAAGGAAAGAGTTTTGGTCCACGGCAACTGGTTTGTTTCATTCTCTAGATCCGTTCACTGTGAACGATTGCGCATAAGATTTGGAACTTTGTCTGGTTATCCATAAAGTCTCAATCATAAGTGATTCAGTGTAAATTCCGTGATTTTGTTGCAGAAGTCGGAACATAGAAATTCGAGCTAGTTCTTTCCTTTAGTTTGGTTTATCTTCCGAGAAACACCTTTTTTATAAACCACTTTGTATATTCTTTTTAAAATGAATACCGACTGTAAGGCAACCCTAACAAGAAATTGAACTGCATATCTTTTGATGTATGGCCATTGTTAAGTATAAGTACCTGAAGGAGGGGCAGAGAATCATTTAAAAGAAAATACGATTTTCAGTAATTAAAGGGATAGGATAGTCTGAAATAAAAATGTACAATTATTATGCTGCTGTCCGTATTATGTAAAAATATGCATTATTGATGTTACATGAACTTTTTGGAAACTAGAATCAGTATTTCATATTTTCAGGTTCAAATCACGCAAAGCTAAAATTATTAATGCATCGCTTGTATTGTATTTAGTATACTGCATGCTGCAAACAGCAAAAAATTTCTTAGAACAAGGGATTACTGTTTAATGTTTTTTGTAACTTCTATAATCATGATGCTACTGCTGTTTTTTTTTTAATGAAAGCTTTATCAAGCATTATTTGCATAACTTGTCAAAATGTACAATGAGAGTAAATCGAATAGAGGTGCAAACTTTACATAATATCTTATAATTATTCACATGTACGCGCTACTCGTTTCTTGTCCTGCGACACTTATTTTAATAACTAACTAAATAAAGGTGTCTATCAGTTAAATACTAAGCATTGGAACCTACCTATGAAGATTAGTTCTAACTCTACTAATCAAAATTTTATGCAAGGTGATAAATGAATTGTGTGAGTGAAAAACATTTAAAATTGGTTTGTTGAGAAATTGTATTAATCACCAATATATTATCAATGTTGTGAAATTCTGATGTAAAAGCATGTTACTTTCTTTAAACAATTACATCGATACAAGCCAACAGAATATGTACATTTTCATACAAAGCTGCAATATGAAGGGTAGTTATGCATTCAGATGAAAGGTAACCCTAGTAGCAAAATCGATTGGCCCAACGTTGGGAAAATGGTGGTAATGCGACATACAAACGGTGGTCCAACGTCATGTTTGGCCGCTTTGGCAACCGATTCCCACCCAAACCATTACCCACTTATTCCCCAACCAAAAGAAGGGTGGGCCTTCGTTTACCCAACCAATTCCCAACCATCTCCCAACGTTGGGCCAACTAAACCCCAACAACCTTGAGAATGTTGGGCCTTCATTCACCCAACCAAATCCCACCAGTTTCCCTACGTTACCCCAACTAAACCTCAACGTTGAATGGTGGTTCACCATCCAAACGCTGACGTTTACCCAACCAAATCTAGCATTATTCCCTGACGCTCCCCGACGTGTCCTTGCGACGGATGGGGTAGGGTGGTGATGCATTCGGTTTGGCACCTTTGACTTTTTATATGGTATTCCTGAGATATTCGGATGTTATTTATTTACACAGTTATTATTCATATATAATGACGCAGATATTATCGACTGTATTTGCGTTATTACCATATAAATAATAACTCATTCCTAAATAAATAACAGATCTGAGTATCAGGAATACCATGTAAAAAGTAAAATGTGTCGAACCGAATGCATCTCCACCCTACCTCATCCACAGCGAAGACACGTTAGGGAACGTCAGGGAATTATGCTACATTTGATTGCGCACACGACAGCATTGGATGATGAACTACCATTCAACGGAGAGGTTTGACTGAGCTAACTTGGGAAGACTGAAAATATAGATTATTGAATGTGTGAAGCAGTCTGCGATTCGACTCGCTCAGCATTTGTGTTGTGTGTTGGTCTCACGATAAATTTCGAACAATTGAACCGACTCAAATGAAACTTTCAATGATTATTTATTCGTTCAAAGTACATGCCAAGTGCATTGGAGAGGAAAATTGGGCAAGAGTGAGGGGGTAAAGCCCCCTAAATGTGCAAAAAATATAGGAAAACACTAAAGATGAATACTTACATGTTGGGTCAGGATGCGACGTCTTCCGATTGTACATTTATACTAGTACTAAACAATAAACTCCCTGGTTCTGGATAATCAATAACCATTAAAACGCTCTGGAAAACCAATAACCATTAACCATTAAATAACCATCAGTTGATAAGATCTGCTGTCAACAGTCTTTTCTCAATGTTTGCGTCTGATAAAGAGGACGTTAGATTCTTGAAACTGTAACGTATAGTTATTAATATAATTCATTTTGTTCCGTTCAGAACTGCGTTTTAATGGATACTAGTAGTAACCAAGCACATTATTGAAAAATAAAAATCAATAGACAAACAGCCAAATAACAAACACGCATTGTACCCATTAGAGATTGAGGAACTTTTCCTTGCTATTATATACACCAATCCACAATACTACTGCAATAACAAAGTAATTGAAAAGAGAACAGTATTAACTTAATGGAAATGAAATAAATTAAACACTGTTCTTAAGTTTCCACTACATAATTTTTATTATAATTGCAAGTTGCAAAATCATTTGTTTTACATTACAATCTTCTTACATGTAAAAAAGTACAATAACAAATAAAAATAGTAAATATTTTTGAAGTTGCAAACAAAATTTTGGTAACTGTTCATTGTAAACAACAATGAGATATGCATATTAAATCTGGATCCATGTTGAAATCCCAGCATTATTTCACATATGTGTACGAGCATATGAAAGGGGACCGGCCAGTGGTTAATGATTAAGAAGTAAATCTGTGCATGAAAATGGCATATTTTGAAGCACTATACAGTAAACAGTTTTACATAATGGAAATTCTTATTTTGTTAATGTTACAATTATACTCAGATAGCGTAGATCAGTTATTACTTCTACTACATATGAAGAAATTTTACAGCATCATCGCCTCATATACGTATAAAATAAACTTTTTTGAATGCGATTATATATATATATATATATATATATATATATATATATATATATATACGTCTGAGTGTCTACTTTTTCTAAATGCATGCACCCATACATATGTTGTAACATTACAAGAAAAACGTTGAGAGTGTAACCGGCTACTAAACCTATATATTTCGTAATTTCTTAACATACACAACTTAATATTCTGATCAGATAAAACAAGTAAATGCCTTTTTACCTTATAAATCCAAGAAAGCAAATAAATAATAATAAAAAAAAACACTACATCATAGGAAAAGACAAGTAGACCTAACAGTGCGAATGAAAATTGAAAGAGTCATTAAACGTACGATTCGATTTTATAAGACACAGGATGATGATTTGGATAAAACATACCTACTGTTTCCCTTCCCCCCGTAACGTACAGCTTAAAGTTCAATAAACGTTGCTTTCTTTCTAAAATTAAGAGACCCCGTCACGGCGAAATCAAAATATCGCTGATTTTTCAGTAATTATGATATCTTCAAACATATAAAAGTAATCGAAAAGTGGAACAAGAGCTCGCTAGACAATATTATTTTACATGAGATACCGTTATCACGACTCACTTATCTGCTTTCGATTTCCAGCCATTTAGAGAATCGGCACTTATTTTTTCGTTTACAAATGGCTGGAAACGCAAAGCTACTAGGTGATTCGTGATAACGGTATCTCATGCAAAATAATATTGTCTAGGGCGCTCTTGTTCCACATTTCGATTCTTTTATCTATTTGAAGATATCACATAATTACTGTAAAATTAGCGGTATTTTAATTTCGCTGTGACTAGCCCTCTTAAAAGTATACTTAATCACAAAGTCAACACTCGAAAAGTAAGGACTATAGAAAATAAAAATATCTCAATAAAGAAATTAGGGCGACTTCCGATTTTTACACCAAGCCTCCGCAAGTGCAGACATTATAATTTTGAAGTAGAAAATGTGTGATTGGACCAATAATCGAACCTGAGCCCTAGGCTCATCATGCTTATGTGCTAACTCACTGCGTCACCCAGTCGATCTAACTCCCAACCACACAATTTCAACTATTGAGGACGGTGTTGTCTTTCTTTCAAACCACATGGAGTGTACTACAACTTTGTTGAGTTTGGACTGCCCCAGTGTCTGCTGGGAAGTCCAATCACAACAGAAAGTTGTGGTATCCTGACTCTCCATATAGTCTGAAAAAAAAGAACACCGTACTCAAAAGTGTAATTGTGTGACTGGAAAATGGATCGACTGGGTGGCGAAGTTGGTTAGCACACAGGCGCGATAAACCTAAGGACCTGGATTTGATCTAGAGTCCTGTCACACACTTTTCACTTTTTAAAATTAATAATAATGTCTACTTGAAAAACTTAATTCGGCAAGCGGTAATGTAAACAACTCAAAAAGACTGTACTCACCGCAGTATGTGAAGAACACACAAGTAAAATTTTCGAAGTACCCGCTACTTTATCCTCAGTTTGCTTACATTCGTAAAACGGGTTAAAAGAATCAATTAAAGTCCTTTCTGACATGTTGAGGATGAAGTAACAAATAATTCAGAACATTATTTGTGGACTCTTCACATACAGCGGTGAGTACAAGCTTATTTGTTTACATTAAAAATATCTTAGTTTTCCAGGCCGAAATATGAAGCCTAAATTTCCCATATTAATTATCTGATTTCAAGTTGACACCCTGCGATCTGTTATTAATGAAATAAACACATGTTAGCATATGGAATAGACACGTAAGAAAATTGGTCATCAAAATATGGTAAAAGCACACATTTCTTCTTTAGATCTGAAGAAATATATCTCTTGTTTTCAGATATATTGCGAACTATATATATATCTAATGCTTTACTTTCGAACGGTACATTGTACAAATTGATTTTTCTTTGAAAAACTGCACACTGCAATTCGTATTCATTACAAGGGAGCTTTTTTATTTGACGGACAAGTATGACGTCACCTGATTGGCTGAGAAAGCAACCATCACATTCATTTGCCCCAATCAAGAAGGAACAATTCAACATTTTGGACATATAAATGACACCTTTACACCTATCCAATTGAACTTTGACCTTTTCTTTCTTGCAAACATCAGTGTAGTCTATTTCTTCAACTCTCTTTGCCACCTGCTGTATACAGTTGTTGGTGCTTCGAACCATTCTTTTAATTATTCTCATATGGTTTTCGAAAGGAAATGCCGAGAAGTTATCTAAGTTACCATAGTTAACAACATCCTTCTCTAGATGTAACAAATTGTGAAAGTTATATGTAAGTAACTCTTTGAAATACAGGTCTGTGATATGCTGCACGAAGCTGTGCAGAAGGTCATTTGCGTATGTTCTCCACGTTGCATTTTTCCACAAATCACTTACTAATATATAAATGGCTGCGTGCAATACTAAGAAATGTTTGTATAGTTGCTGAGGTAGAATTTTATACAAAACTACCGGCCCGAAATAAAGAAGGAAAGCACGATATTCAGTGGCTTTCCAGTATTTATACATTTTAAGCGCTCTTGGTTTACGGGCAAACTCAATAGGTACGCAATTTTTTGAAATAACTTCAAGTCTTTCAGAAACAATCACTATACTACGCCAACCAAGCTTGCATCTTGCAGGTCCCTTATCGACCCACGTTTGTACAAGGCGCTTTACCACACCTAAGCAAACTAAGTGCATATAATCTAAGGGCACTTGACTTACAAGACCTAGTTGCAAACCTGTTAACACAGTTTCGGAACGTTGATGCTCTTCGTATTTTAATTGTTTGAACGAAATGTCATCCTTTAAATTGGCATTTTTCTCATACAACCATATAGTTCTACCAAAATATACCCCTTCCTGAGTACACTTTTCACAGCCATAAATAGAATTATGTGAAGCAATACACTTCAAGAAAGCTCTTGCTGGAGCGTCAGCTATAACTGCACTGACACGGAATATATACTGTTTTTCCATATACACTACGC
This sequence comes from Thermobia domestica, assembly GCF_964235325.1. Classification (NCBI taxonomy): domain Eukaryota; kingdom Metazoa; phylum Arthropoda; class Insecta; order Zygentoma; family Lepismatidae; genus Thermobia; species Thermobia domestica. The sequence goes on from NC_137462.1 coordinate 68,855,798, forward strand.
CACGTGATTCAAGTTCTTTACATTCTTTTACAAACGGTTCAAAGAACTCATTGCAGTTTGATGGTTTAGATTCACCATAGTAAATCGCGATTAAGAATGGTGTTTTATCTACTGCCTGATCCACAATTCCCATTAAAGGCCAAAAACATTTGGTTGAATTCGAATGTAAAGGTAAACCATCCACATTAATTGTAATAGTTACCAAACATGATCCCTCATTTTCTACCAACAACTTGGAATTTACAAATGGATAAACACATGGAACCAAACCTGATGACATTTTCTTCACAATATTATGTTCTACGCCAAAGTATTTAAATAGACCCCCTGCACGTGTATCTACATTGGAGCAAGACGGTGTATGTAATAGAGTTCGTGCGTCTAAAGGAAGTTGAGGGAAATATTTGTTTAAAATATGTAACAGATCGGTAGTGGCTGTATTAGTTATGTTATGTTCCTTTGCCCACTGCACCAACTTCACTTCCAAAGAATCAGGAACTTCACCATGTGAACCATCACTCCACATTCCAAAATCACTAGAATTATCATATTCACTGGATACCTCTGAAATGTCAAGGTCACTAACACGTGGAACTTGATCATCATTTCTGCACAAAGTTTCATTCGCATTGTTATCTGAATCTAGTTTATTAGTTTTCTTTATTTCTTGTCCTATTACTTCTGCAGAGAGAAATTTGTATTCATTAACAATTTCTTCATACTCCTTTTGAATCTTGCGGCGCTTAGATCTCGCAGAATCTCCAAAGTTTTCTTTTTCCACTGTTTCCTCCATTTTTCAACTATTTACCTGTCCTTTTAAAATCTAAGAATTGGGTGTAGGTTCAGTAGCTGGCCTCTCATCTCAACCAGAACTGCAAATATAAGTTAAGTAGCTTATTAGTACAAACAATCCCCTCCAATGCAACGTAATATATATATTTCATATGTACAAAGTGAAAACAGCCGAACTTAATTTATAAAATATAATTTAAATACATTTGCAGTTCGCGATTTTCTAAAGTAAATAAATAAAGGTCCATTCTACCACTGGTTTAGCATTTGCAAATTCTGTGCTTCGCGAATGTCAATACTGGGTAGAAATTTTCAAGTACACCTCAGATGAATACTGGAATAAAACTTTTAAAACAGACCCTACCAGAGCCCTTTGTCCTTCCGACTTGTGCCATATACACTTAACACCTTAAAACCTATCGAAATAAATAATGAAGTGGAAAAAATATTTTTAAAACTTCATTTGGCAGTTCTTTTATTTCAATATTTTTTAAATAACATTTTTCTCTTGTAATAAGTGTTGCGAACCAGGGTTGGCAAAAAACGTTTTCTTACAAAAAATAAAAAGTCAACCTGTTTCTGTGATTGATTAAAAAAAATACGTATGGACAGAAATAAATTAACTTGGCCTTCACGTATTTCCAGCAATGGGGTTATAAAGGACAAGATCTACAACTCCTATACGAAGTATATTCGGAAATCGAAATAGTACTTTGCGTATAGAGTTGTGCGGTTCTATTAGTGTATTTTTTAGACCAGGAAATTCCCGTCATAATCATGCCTGCGTTATTATTTATCAACAATATTAACAAGTATGTAACGTCATTTTAGTGACATTGTATTATAATCAATACGCTAGAAATGACGTTTATAAAAGTAGTGAATGGCTGAATTTTAAAATAAGAATTTAACCCAACACAGGGTTCTTACAAAATTACTTTTATCATTTTCCATGATTTCCAGGTGCAAGATCACCCATTTTCCCTGACCCGCGACATTTAATAACATAATGGTGTACTGATGATCAATGCCCGTAAAAGCTATATAAAGACTTGGGGCAGTAATTCTCAACCTGTGTGCTGCCAAAGATCAGCAACTTTCCGTTTGTAACACTATACAGTAGACACAGAGCCATACAAAATGCTAATAATAGTAGACCAGTGTAAGTTATCCAAGGAATTGCCATTTGAGCTAGTGAAGAGACTTTATAAGACATTTTCAAATAATATTATACACTAACGTTAAATTTCTTTATATAAAACACTAAAAGATTAGCCATCCTTCTCCACAACGAGCAGCTGTAACTTAAGAATTCTTAAAAAAAATGGCAACAAATTGATTCTATAAATTTCGAAAAAAATAAGCGCTCCTAAAAGTTTAGTAAACAAACCAGAAAAAAAAGATACTTTAATGGAATTTCTCAATATTTCTTTGAATTCAATAAAATGAAAAATAAAACAATGAGAAACTTTTCAAAATAATGTGTAAATGTATATGCAACTGTGAGAATGCAAATTGTGAATTTTCCACCCTCAAACGCAAAAATATTTGAAAGTTTAACATAATGAAAGTTATGACGAGCGAACAGTACAGCTGCCCATACCAATTCCTACCGATTTTTTTTTTTCAGTTATTGCAATAGATCCTACTTGGTACCACAACAAAACAAATTTATTGTTATACATATTATACAACATATTAAAAGATAACGAGAATTTTAGGAATGACCCCCGCCCCCCCAAAAAAATTTCATCAAAAGATTGCGATCTTGGCCGATAATTAGTTTTTGGATCAGGAGCTACAAAATTTTTTAACGGCACCTAAATCAAATTTTCGTATTTTTTACGGAATAAGCACATACAGAGTTAAGTGATAATTTTCTCTTTCTTTTCCCGTTTCTTCCAAAGCCGAATTGTCTTCTTCTCGCACATTTCACAGAAGTTAAGAGTTCTGAAGTTCCACGTGCGTAGGCCAATCTACTAGTTGTCGTTGGGCTAATGAAGAAGCCACTTACAAGTTGTCTACCAATAAACTTTTCTTAATAGAAATACCAGACTCTACACTTGAATTGCAATGTGAAATAATCAATGTCATTTTCACAAGACTCCACAAGTGTTAGAATTCACTTTTCCCACTTAGAACTGATTTATAAAATTCATCAAGATTTGAATTAAAATCAGACGCTTTTAGACGGTTTAAAAAAAAAAGAAAAGATTCGAACACTTTCTGAACTACCTGTTTTAACATCATCGAGACGAAACGACTGATGGAGTATTACCAAGCACTTCGTCATCCTTATCCGGGCAATTTTAGGTTTATACAAGAATACCTCAGGATCAAAGCATGAAATAGCACGAGTAAGAGGATATTTTTCGAGTATTTCTTTCAGTAGTGCCTATCAAAAATTTTCGACAATCAGTGAAGAAACTGCACTTGTTTACTTCCTTGACATCTTTAAGCTTCCCAATGCAATTTTTTTCTGCCCGAATCCTATATCTACATTCTTTGGGGCTTTCAAGTTACTTTTAACTTCTAGAGCTTGCCCTCGATCTTCTTCATTAGGCATTGGTATTTAAATGTCATCATATATTCTTTTAAAAAAGTTCACAGTCTATTACAGTGTGAAAAAGCATTGAACAGCAACAAATTACCTTTATTTACTTAACATTACTTCTACATTATTATGATCCCAACAAAATATACAATCATGATTTGAAAAAATTAGGTAATTAAAAAGAACTTGGACAGATGTGATTTATTTTCACAATTGGAGTTCTTTTCCTTTTAGCGGCAAAAAATATTCCAATCTGCTTTATCTTCAAGCAAGACTGATAAATTACTTCGTGTGTCTATAAAATCTACAAATGTCTTAGAAACATAAAAAATGTTAAAAACTACGTTTGAAAGTAACATTTTTTGGCGTCATATTTACCCTGTATAATTTATGACAATTTAGGTCACATCTCCTAAATTAAAACATTTTATGTCCGAAGGAATTTAGTACATCACATTCTTAGGAATAATAACAAATATTTAGGCATCAATAGGGCGTGATATGGCTGAGAAAAAAGTCATCTCCTAATTGGTAGTATACCTTCTTTCTACCTCCTCCCTCGGGATTTCGAAAATGTAAAAATATCTTCCTCAAGTGGTTTCCCTGAGAAAATACTGATGTTTTGTGTGAAAGCACGACAATTTTAAGAAAGTACATCAAATAAAAACATCACAGTTTGTACCTTATGCTGCGGAAAAGTGCCATTTCACAAAAACACGTGTCAAAAGACAGACCAGGTCTATGAACTATGAAGAAAACAATTTTATTCCGATTACTAACACTAAAATGCGAAAGTTTATATTATCCTTTTCTTTGAAGTTTCATCATTTCAGAAAGTTCAGAAAATCATATAATGTAAAAAACAGAAAATTCTGGGTTTTAAAACTGGTATTTTTATGTTTTCATTGGGGGAGGGGAGGGGAGTTGTCTCGCTGGTGGAACCTTGAGTAGAATTAACGGAGATTAATTGATATATGTGGAAAAACCGTCACCAAATTCATACAATTTGTGGCACTTCGGCTTTTAATTTTTTTTTTACTTTATTTTATTTTAGTTGCTGTTTTTGTTTAAACCAACTGAAAAAAGAAAAATGGTTTAAACCGTGGTTCAGGATGAAAACTTTTAATGAACACTCAATCTTTAATAAATCCTGAATCCGTAACAATGTTTCTTAAGAATTAAAGTTACACCAACGTAACTTTACACTTTTTTTTTCCACAAAAGATTATGATAACTGGCAAAGACGTATTTTACAAAATCGAACGGCTACGATTAGCTTACGGCACAAAAGACACACAAAATACATAAATTTCGCCTAAAGTTATGCAAAATACACGAATTTCGGGGATAGTGGGTCGGATCATCTGGAAACAAACAGACGCGCATAAAAACGAATTTTTGTTTGATCAGCGTTCTGTAATTTCTATTGCAGCATTTCTAGGGTTAAAATTAGACACGGAAAACAAAAAAGCAAAAAGGTGAAAGTAACGTCCTTTCTGAGTTCTGCACGTGAGAAAATAATCAAGACTGAAGTTTGAAGCGTATTCTATAGTGCAAAGGATAATATAGTGTTCGAATATTTTCAGACAATATTGTCATGCCTTCCCACAAAGAAATTTTCGATTCATTTATCTATTGTGAAGACATTACAGAAAAACGGTGAAATTAGCGGCAGGTTAATGTTAAACGCACTAAAATTATGACTTAAATAATATTAACTTAAATCTATCCATCTTAAATACAATTACTTTACATCGAAATAACTTACCGAAAAAATGCTTCTTTTTCTGTCTTTTTTAAAAATGTATTAGTTGTTTCTTAAGATTCCCCACTCGCAGAGGATGGTCGTCTTCGTTCCCGCCCACCGTCTCTGTCGATGGAGTATTTAAACCAATTCCTTACGTGCATTTCTATTTGATCATCGGTTGCTGATGGTATTACCCGCCGAACGCCATCTGGAATGATTACAAAGTTTCAATGTAATTAACATGTATAACGCAATGTATAGAACACTTATGAATTAAAAAGTACAATCGTTCACTGTTAAATTACTCGGAATATTCTGAAGAGAATTTAATTTTAATATTTTGTAGCCAAGTGAACATTACGGTCGAAGGTCGTCACACCTGAGATCTGACGTCCCTTGCCATTCAGATGCAATATCACTTGCCTCTTTGGGACTGAGAAAACCCGCCGAAAAACTCAGTCAGGATGATTACCGACATTGGTATCCTGACCTTCGACGTAGGAAGTAAAAGTTTTACTGCCATTCTCCTATAAACAGTACTAAATGGTCGCAAACACAAATGACGTGTTAATGTTCCGATCCTTGTTACCAGATCCGATTTCGGTCCATACGCTTGCAATCACTCGGATATTTCCTATACCAACTAGCCTGTATTCATTGTACCATCTCGACGTTTGCTCCATGGTTGTGGAGGATATTAATGATGTAAGATTTTTCCAGTCCCTACAAACATCAATCAACACTACAGTCACTGACATAAACACATTCTCTCTTGCTATTTATGGATGGAAGATTTCATCCATGAATAACGTAAGACATAATGTTTTTGTCTGTTTGGTGGGAGTTTCGCGTCCCTTTTCAGCAGCGAGGCTATATAGAGACAGAACCTAAACTTTAAGGTGGGATCTGAACCACTTCTCGAGTTGCTATCCGAGGCATTAGGTTCCCAGGTGAATTTGAACCTGCGACCACGCGCACTGAAGGCGAGCGCTGTAACCGTAACGACGTCTACGGGGGAACCCGAGAGAGAGAGAATTTTATATCACTGAGTTAGTGTTAGTTGGTTTTTAGAAGGACTGCTAAAAAAATCTTACTTCAATAAATTCCTCCTCAATATTTTAATTTTGTAAGGTTCTCTTCAATCAATAAACAAATAAATGTGATTTAATGGTTAGTCTGCAGTTTCATTCGAATCCAAAAAAAGTAAAAAATTCTTCATCTATGCATAACAAAATGATACAGTGTTCTATGTCAGTGAGTGCAGTATTAGTTGTTTACAGAGTTTGGAAAAAATCTTACTTCAATAATGATCTTCCCAACCATGGACTAAATGTCGAGATGGTACCGTGAATCCAAGTTAACTGTTGCTATACGGAACATCCGAGTAATTTAAAATTAATGGACCAAAATTGGATCTCAGAAACCTGTAATTTATTTTCGAGAGAAAATTGGCTATTCCCTGTAACGTATAGCGAATTAAATGAAAATGAGATCTTTCAGTTTTACGTCCCACGGATATGATGGTTAGGCAAAAATGATGATGATGAGAGATGAATAAAATGGTGGAATGAAAAAGTGGGAGAAAGCGGGATAATCCCGAGAAAACCCACGAGTTCGGTGTTTGTCCACCACAAAGTTCACACAGCGCGAGCTGGGATCGAACCAGTATAGCGAATTAAAATACTGTGTAGTCGAATGATGGGGACTAATGTTGAACTTCGCTCTATGCTTAAAAGTTCCCTTTGAAGCATTTTGGCTGAAAAAAATTGATATAGAAGTGTAATAAATGTGATGGGCTTTCACACTAACGAGCGTTATTCAGAGTTCTTTTTCTGACATGCAACGAATAACTTGAATACAGAACATTTATCTTTAGAACAGACTTGAAAAGAAAGAAAGTGAAGAGAGAAGACATAGTCGAAGTAGTAATGCAACTTACTGTCAATAATCTATTGCAGCATGGAAAACAAGGATGATGCCGATAAGGTAATGAGTCTGTTAAACAAATCTACTATACTTATTAAAACACTCACATTTGGTAATCTCACTTCTATTTGGAAGCAACAGTTCACGATATGTAAATTTTGGACATCGTTTAAAACTTATTTCAAATTTTTTGACATTTAAATAAAATTAAATAAATAAATAAATAAAAATAAAAAAAATAAAATTCAAAATTCACTGTATTGGGGGAAAGAAAAATTCTTATAAAGCTAAATATTAATAGTAATAACAGTAAAATTAACTATTTTTTTTTCAAATTGTTAATTGTAAAAATTCTACATGTACGCAGGCCGAGGCAAAAGTCTGGACATGTCATATTTTCAACATTGCTGGAGAAATCGGGCAATACCTTACGATGAAGTAATAATAACATGAGGACCGAACGCCTTATGACCATCATGTTGAAGGTAGTCACCGTGCGTTTTGTCGACACTTGTAATAAACGCTTATATAATAATTAACTTGGGACCAGTTGGTCCTAATATGGCGTAGAAGACAAATTTTATGTCACCTGGCAGCAAATTTGATTCATTAAGTTTTACTATAAAAGCTAGAAAGCAGCTGTGTAAGGTTACGTTATTTTGCATGTAATCTAGCTAGGCACTCTCATTGCATGACCGCACAGAAACTGTTTTGGTAAGTACTAGTAGCAACAACTGAGTGATAAGCCAGATAAATGAAAGAGCATTCATTTGGTCCTTGTCCAAGATACCGACAGGTCAAATATTAGAAAATCTAAGCAGTGACAAAAGCCAACGAGGAAACTATAACGAAATTTAGGCCGTCATTTCGAAGTGGGGTATCTTGATTTTTCCCAAGTTTACAGCAGAGCGATTTAAAGTTCTACGGGAAATTTGATTTTTAAATCTTTATATCGCCGGAACTATAATGAAGTGAGATACTGCATTTTAACAGTTGATAGAACACGTGGAAGTCATAATAGAAAAACGCACTTTTTTTTTCAAGTTACGCCCCTTTGCGTTTTCACCCCTGAATTTGTAAAGCGTACAAGTTGTGTTTCGCGCATATTATCGGAGGAAACGAGCATCAATGAATAGTAAGTAAATCCTACAGGTCTGTTATCCACGAATGGAACCTACACAAGATTCAGTCACAACAATAACGCACATATGAACCTCAGATCGCGGGAGGAAGGAGGGGAAGGTGGCATTTTGCTCAATGTACTTGATAGGAGTGGTGACTGTCCAAAATTTGTCCTCAAACAAAGTGCATATTAGACAGGAGTTTCCAATCAAAGCATACCTTTCAGTATTTGCATTATTCTCAGGGTTCTTAGTGCTTCTTTACCCTTTCTACCGGTCCAGTTGAATTTCTTTGCTGCGTCGTTACTGAATACTTTTTCTAACATTCGTCTCACTAACTTCTCAACACTTTTACCACCCAAGGTACTCAAAGCTATTTGCTGTAAGCAAATATAATAAAAGCAGTTATAATTATACATATTACCAATACACTAGTTGTTACTAACGAATAGCAGGACACAATGAACTAAAAATATCAATTTTTTCCTTGCCTAGCATAGAAACGAAGAAAACTAGAAGTAATAGATGAAAGGGTTCCTGCTCGTTTGGCAAAATCAAATTTCCTGACTTTTCCAGGTTCTTAAATACCACTACTTAGAGATGTTTAGATAGCATATATTTGTACCAGTGCACAGAGCAGTACAATTTGCACACGAAAGAACGGAAACAGAACATTTTTAATATGAAACATCCCGTAACAACTAGCCGGATAAGGCAAACAGTAAAATATGCTATTATTTCCAAACATGAAAATAATGACGAACAGAATTTTAAAAGCATAATGAAGCATAAAGAACCTTAAAATGTGTAGCAAATATACAATGAAAAACTTATTTCTCTTTAATCATTTCGCCAACACTGAATAAATAATTATTTTCTTATGATACAAAAACAAAGGAAGCAGGGATGCTACTTCAGGGATATTTCCATTGCATTGTGTATAACATTTTGTTTATAATCTAGATACAACACACACGTTACATAACAGCTTAAGATGCGGGAAAATGTTTAAGGCATGACCATTTTCTATAGGCATAGTCTTAAAATTCTCCTGGTGGGAAAATCCTGAAAGTCCCTGTTAGGATGGCGGAGCCGAACTTGTGCCCAAAATACAACGAACGCAAATCCAAGTCTCTATAAAATAAGATATGCCCTATAGGCTTCATTAGGTTATGTCTACTGGAACGAAGTTATTCATAATTGCTTCCGCGGTTGTGAATATTCATATTACAACAACTGAGACATTCATAGAAACAGATGCCGAATGTTTCTACCACACACGCCCTAACATGACACGTTAAGGTCGTTGACTGCTCTGTAGCGGCTTAATATATGAACAATTTATGAGGCATGTTATATAGATTCATACTAGAAGAGACGCCAATTGCTGGTATGAAAAAGTTTATTTCTATCATAGTTGCTGCATTATCAATGTTCGAAATTACAAAGGAAATTATGACCCACTTTGTTTATTCAGTTTCAAGTTGCCACGTGTCATTGAACAAATGTAAGATACCTAATGGGAAGTATCACCCCGTATAATATAAAAATACGGAAATTACTGTCTAAAATACTACAGTGAGCTCAAAACCTACCAAACTTGTAGCATTATTTTCATTGTGTGCCCATTCTTCCAGTGATTTAACCAATGATACAGTTTCACAGGGTAGAGTCAGACCGTCGGGTAATACCAGTGGTTGCGAAATTCCCGGTGAACGTAAATTTCCGTGGATGTATTCCAGTATGCGTGACTGGGTTTCTTCTATACGTTCCAGACGTCCCTTAATGTTCGCCAAATGCTTAGCAATAACCGTGAAACCTGCGGGAAAAATGAAGTATAACCTGTATTGCATATATAATAACTTTTAAGAAATAGAAAAAAAAAAAAAAGAAATATAGAAGGAAAATAACTTTAAACATTTTTTTTTTTTTTTTTGCAACATTACGATTTCGAATGCTCATAATTTCGGCATTTTTTGTTTAAGAATGTTAACCCTTGTGTACTATCAAGAACACTTTTACACAGGAATTACATGGGGTCTTCTAGAATCCCACCTAAATTATGTTCTTTACGCAGAACCATCAAAGAGACAACTTAAATATTTAGTATGCATCTTTAGCATACACTCGAGATAGTCTGCAAGAAAAGATGAATTGTAACCTCACTTGTTTAACAGCTGTAACATGAGAAACAAATCTAGGGTTCCAAAAGACCCCATGGTAGTACACAAGAGTTAAAAATAGTACTATTAATAATTTCTGAACTTTGTTTTCAGAATTTTATTCATTTATTAATAAATATTTGCACCAGTTCAGTTTCATAGAAAGTATAAAACCAACCAACCATTTCTGCTTTCAAAGATATAGTAGCTAATGGGTGAAGAAGTTTACTTCTGCAAGCCTCAAATGCATTCATTGCAACATATTTTTGAATGTACAATTCTAGGATATACTCATTTATATGCCTGCTTTCAAAACCCGATATTATGATACTGATCTTACAGTTTGGGTATTCTAATTTCTCCTCTCAGCCGTTCAGTCCAGCTTATCTACTGACCGCAAACATGCTCTGCACCACGCGGGAGTCTGGTGCAGGGTGGAAAATACTAACTTTTTCTTTTAAACAGTGTTATCTTTAATTTAATAATTTCTTTCGCTTTGGATAATACATCTTGAGACCTGAGAAAAACATTGGGAATAGAGTTAAATGTTAATTAGCTATGAATTTTCATAGCAAATTTCCTAATTGGGATTAAATTTCGAATTGATTCCCAATCTTTAACTGATTGCAATCCCAAACACTTTTTCATACTTTTCATGCTTTGAGGAAAAAGTACATCAACATTCAACAAAATGATACACTGTATTCACGAAAGTTATTGAAATCTGGCAGGAACGTGTATATATATATATATATATATATATATGTGTGTGTGTGTGTGTGTAAAATCGGAAGTTTAAAACTAGTTTACGGAATGAGATGCATAAATTTCGACTCAAGTTATGTAAAATGCACAGGGTTTTCAACCTTGGGTGCAGATGGGGGGGAGGAACACCCGAAATACGTCCCTGAAGTCTGAACGCCAAAAATTTACATTTTAAAAGAAGGAAGTACATACCGACCGTGTTGATTTTCGATTGTTCTGGGCTTAATGAAGATGTTTCTTCAGCGCTGAAGGTCGCCCCATCCTCGCCTCCAATGGCACTTGAAGACTTTCCTGCATTTCTCCCAATTGCATTTTGGTTACTTTCTGAAGGTGACGAAACTGAATGGGCCTCTGATTCCCTGAACAATTCTCTAGAGTTCATACGTGGATAAATTATTTTCTGGGTTCGTTGACTATCATCTTCTTCACTTGTGTCATCACTTTCCACATATTGTGCATTACGACTAGTTTTCCTCTTTCTTCTAACTTCCTCTGCATCACTTAACAAATCCGAAGTATACTGAGCATCCCTTTCTTTTCTTCGTGCAATCAATAGGTCACCTGAAGAGATACATTACATGGATAAAGGACGTGGAAATTTCGTTAATAAGATCTTCCACTAAGTCTATTACAATAGATAGAACTTCTGATGCAAAGCTAACGTGAATGAAGTGCAGCTTCCGACATAAAATAAAATTGAAAATTAGTAAAAAAAAAAAAAAATAAAAAAATAAAAAAATAAAAAAAAATAAAAATAAAAAAAAATCTTTTCCTAATTAGTTAATTTGGAAGTGTTTACTTAGGAGCGTAACATAATGTAATAGTAGCTGTCAGGCTGGAACGATATGTTTAATTTCTAATGAGAAAGAAAACCAAGTATATTTAATGTAAGTGAATAAAGCTAATAATTTTCAAGAGATTCATTGCGTTGATTTTGAGTTTAACGTCCCGTTCAGCAGCGAGGCTATGAGACGTGGACCAACTTGTTAACGTGGAATCCGAAACGCATGAGCTCCAGCCGGGAATCGAACCCATTGCGTGATTATTTCAAACGGGACATTTCCTTTTCGCAATATAGGATATGAATTGTAGGGTCATTAATTCGACCGTTTTAAAACGGCACAGACAGCTAATGTTTCTTAAAGAAAAAAAGTCAGTATACTAACATGTCCGGACGGAGGGGAATATCTTTGTATTTACTGCACTGCATACCAAATAATAATAGCAGTAGGTAAAATAATAATGCCATTTTTCAAGGTGGTATTTATATTCCGCTATCCGGCACGTGACGTTTGGGTTCCGCCGTTTGGGCACCGGATGTTTGGACGCGAAGCCATTTGGGCGACAGACGTTTGGACGCGAGTTAAATTAAAAAGTCATTATGTTAGGCGCTGAATACTAAGTTCGAATCAAGATATCAGAAGATGTTTACTGTCGTGGAAGTCCTTGAATTATACTTGATTTTGTTTTACATACTAGAATTACTGAAATTTCAAAATTCTAAAAACTTAATTAACAATTAAATTTCGTAAATTTAAGTTTCAACCAAGTTAAGTGTACTTTTTATTTGATAAATTTTCAAGCCAAAGGTAAGTAGACCAGACTAGATATGATTGACTGCATTACATACGTAGTGAGACTATTTCATTATTAAAAAAAAAATTAAAAAAAAAAAAAAACTTTAAACCTACTTCTGCAGTTATGCAATAAGTGAATGTCAAAAACACATCTTTAGTGGCTAAATGATCAATATATGTACACTTAACTATTATTTTTCACTTTGAAATCGTTCTTTTTTTTTCCTTTCGCCACTTTCGCCAGTTTAAATGCTTACAATGAGGCGAAAAAAAAATGTTAAGTTTTGACTTTTATATTTGAATGTTTATATATATATATATATATATATATATATATATATATATATATATATATATATATATATATATAAAGTGATACCAGTAATACAGCACACTGCAGTTCCTAAACTCAATGTCTTAGACACTCTGTATTAACATCTCTCCCTCAACTCTATTAGGATTTAGAAGTTTTAGATTTCTGGGCTCTAGGCATCTAAGGCCATTTAGCCCGTGACGTTTGAGGGATGACGTCCCTCGGCGAGCACACTATCTGGGGAAAGGGAAGGAAAGAAGCGGCCTGGAACCTATAAATTAGGGTAGTACCCCGGCATTTGCTGGTGTGAATGAGGAAAACCCAGGAAAACCTCATTCAGACTGGCTGGCCTGAAAGAGCGTGTTACACTTTCTCGATCGAGTGCCCTCACCGGAAATCGAACCCGAGACCGCTCGCACCGAAGGTGAGCGCGTTAGCGATTACGCTACGCGGGGCCACTTTCCTCAACTAGAGTGCGCGGAAATCTTTTATTGGTAGTTCTTTATTGGACTTGGAGAGAAGAGTTTGGCAACGTAATACGAAAGAAAACAAATTTTAAGAATCGTGAACAAGCGAAAAATTAAGCCATGACGATGTTAGGCAACAAATGTCACAATCGCATTAAACTATTTAATTTAGATTAATAAATAAAGTAGAGATAGAAAATAGATAGATAAATGAGGTGAGATAAAGACAGAAGTGCAGGAAATGTATATATATATCTTGATTCGCGCTTAGTTTTCAGTGCCTAGCTTACTTTATATATCGTAAATTGTAATTTTTACTATGTATTTCGCGCCCAAACGTCCGGCGCCGAAACGTCCGCGGTGAAATGGTAGCGCCCAAACGTCCTGTCCAGCCGCTATCCTGGGAAGCGTGGAGGGGAATACACTTTTGTAAATGCAGGGTCGCTACCATAGCTCAAAGGAAAGATAATTAACTAACCTGTTACGTAATGAACTTTTCTGATTTTATACAGCTTCCAAGAGTCCTCAGGAATTACGCCATCTTCCAAAAGTTTATTGAATCTTTTTGATTCTTTACAAGGTGGCCAGAAACTCTCCGTCTTTCGAGGAGTTAGCCATTCCGAATGAACAATCCCCAAGCCACCCCCAGATTCTTCGTCAAATTCCACCACATGAAACATCCTGAAATCAACGTGTATACTTATAATATGCTATTGGATAAAGAAAGAAGAGAAACAAATACAACAATACAATACATTACAATATAAAACACCTTAAATATAAAAATATAAATATAATATTTCGAGACAGGCCCACAAATACATATTTGGACGCATGGTTTACACGTATGAGTGAGTTACAATACACATTGATGCGCCACGTTTGCTTTCTCGAAGCAGGTTAACAGAGGAGATGAAACTTGGAAACGAGGTGTGTATATAAAGGCTGATCAGATAAACTCTTTTATAAAGAACATTTTGAGAACAAACTACATTCACATTTTTTGTCAGGAATTCTCGTCAAATTATTGAAAAAAAAAAATGCTTAGGTGAGTCCTAAATCGTTCGTTTTCAGAGGAATTTTTCTGTATATTTGTTCTAAATACCTCCCCCCCCCCCCCTCCGCCTTGACAACCTAAACTACAAAATTACCTTAACCGTTTCCTGCATTTTCACTTTCCGCGCCCCGAAACCTTTTTCTAATACATATTTTACAAATTAATGAAGTAGCTAATTAGTATCATCCTATTTAATTACCCAATAAACAGGGTTGGTTAAAACCCTGTTTCTTGAAAGTTTTTATGGTTTAATACGCTGGTTTTCTTGGTTTAAATAGTAACATGTGGATACAAATAAGTATGTCTAGCCTTAACTTCCTTATGTGACAGCAGAGGTACGAAGGACACGTGTCTTACAGCTCATAGTTCCTTCCACGTACAGATACAGTGCTACTTAAAAAACACAATAAATAGCCAACAACCAGGCCTAGCACATATTTCGCGGTTCCACTCGAGCACAATGTCTTACCAAAAAGAAAATTTATAGCTAAATACGATGTGAAACATCTTTTATGAAAGAATGGAAGTGTGAATGTAAGAAATTACTGTCAGTGCACAGCATATTTAAATGAATTTTGAGTGAGAGAAAGTGTGCGTCTCCACTATCCTCGTTTATGCGTACACCCTCCGCCGATGACGCGCCTGCCCCGTACGGACGCACCCCTCGCTTTCGCTCGTGCCTCCCTGCTCTGACTCAGACAGCATTCGTGTTTCTTAGTGGCCACCTAGTACAAGTTAGTTCGTGTTTTGTGCATTGTAGTTTGTGTGCCATACGTTCACACTGTATTTATACTGAGCCCCAGGGTTGGCAAAAACCATGGTTTTTATTGAAAAACCAAAAAAACAGTTTTTTTTGCTTTAAACCCGGTCTTTTTGGTTTATACCAGGTTTTTTTTTTTTTTTTTTTTTTTTTTTTGTTTAAATAATTTGCTCTATGTATTTATATCACATATGGACAGAAATAAGCTTTTTTCGCCTTGGTGTTAGTATGCAACAACCGGGTTATGCTGGAAGGGGTCACATAAGCTTAAAGCGGAATCCAAACTGCTTCTCGGCTTACATCCAAGAGAAATTGTCCTCTATTTGAACTCGAAACCGGGACTAATTGGCCACAAACGCGATACGTCTGCCGACTCACTCACGAAGGACTCCTGGTAAAAATACGTTGACTAATCTTTACATATTTGTCAATATAATCATCAAGAGTCATTAGAACAGGACAAAAAGATAAACAATTGCACAAATGGAACCATTATACAGAATTACATATGGACAATTTCAAAGTACTACAGAGTACAGAAGAACTAATTTGGTCGAAGTCAGTTCACTACGACTTTTATTAGTCCAAGTTAAAGAAATATAACTACTTACTTTGCATATCAGTAAGAAAAGTGAATAAAGATACGAATTGAGTCCACTTAAGCTCTGACCAATTTATACAAAAATAGTTACCAAAGATTCTTGTTATTTCAATAATTGCCTCCAGTGGGGTTTGTATGACCCCATTCCCCGAAAAAGTACGGTACTTCGATGTATTTTATCAATAGTAAACATTATTAAAACGAAACAATGTTTAGAATTTTCCTTTGGTTGCATAACAATAATAACAAACTATAAAAAAATCACAAAAGAAACATCCATAAAGTCACATAAAAAAGTTGCTTTTGTAATATAATCTCTTTGAGTAAAGAATGGGGAATTTAGGTCTGAATATAGTACGAATAATATATGGGAGTGAAACGTGATAGCCCACAAATATGTGTTCATCAAAATTTTACGAATAGTTACACTTTTACGAACATTTTGTTTTTTTGGTTTAAACCAGTTTTTTTTTTTTTTTTTTTTTTGAAAAAACCAGCTGGTTTAAACCAAGGTTTCAATCATGGTTTAAACCAGCCAACCCTGCTGAGCCCTCCTGAAGTCAATCTGCAAGTAGTAATGGAGCTCCTCCAGGGTTTGAAAGAAACCGGGTCTTTTTGAAAAAGCACAACCCACCTGAGCCCATATGGGTATTTTCCGGTTTAATTGTTTTTTTCGAAATATTTCAATGTCTCTTGATTTGTAGTGTGGACACCCGCTATTTTGAACAAAATGGCCGCCATTTTGAAATTTTACATTGCTATGCAGCCAAAGTCTGTACAGGAAATTTACAGAAAATCTCCTGATTGTGCCCTGAAAATTTAAGCTTAAAACACTGAAAGTAGTACCGTTTAGTATGTGTGATACAGGCAGACGAACGAATAAATGTAGATAGAATCATCCCGGGAGCCTCAATGACGTTCGCCAAAAATATTAATTTAAAACAAATACACAACTCATGTTTTATAAAATAAATAGTTTTATCGGTGAAGTTCACTTCCGATACTTTGTGTTCAATTATGGGAATTTCCCGAGCATTTCTTTCGCGATGTTTTCTTTCTTTCTTTTTTTTTTTCTAAAATCCAAGCTTTTTTTACTGTACATCGAAACTTCTAGTAGTATGGAAATTTGAATTCAGCACTTGAAATAATAAGCGTCACACGGTTTTCGGAACTCTGAGCATTACGCTTCTTAAATTTGACAAGAATTTTTACGCTATTGCTGCTGTTGATTCTACAGAATGCTTATTTGAGGAGGAGCAACAAATAACTGGACTAAACAGCTGTTGTTGGAAAACCAAATTTTACTTAAGAATACTTGTGCTACCATCAAAGGTAACCAAAAATAAATAAAATAATAATAATAAATAAGGGTTAAGTTCCGTAGCACCGGACCAATTTTAGGAAATTTACCCGGTCAATTGAAGAATTTATTTAAGTTTGCGAGTAAGAATGAGTGAAAGTGGGGTAAGTAAACTAGTAAAAGTGAAGAAAGTTGTTTTTTGTTCGTTGTTTTTGATTTTGTAAGCGGCACAGTATGTTGAGGCGGAAGGACTATTTCGCGGAGAGGTATATTTGTTATGATATTGTAGCGCGAAAGGCAAGGTGTTGGGGAAGAAGGAAGAGCATTTCGAGGGCTATTTAGCGGACTATTTATTTAAGGAAACGAAACCCCAGGAAACTGTTGTGCATGATTTTCTTCTTGAAATCGGAAAAGTTTACCAGCCTCAGTTTTGATAAGTGACTTCCAAGAGAACGGGAACGTTGTCACTACCCTCGCTTACGCGTATACCCACCTGCTCCCTTCGGACGCAACTCCTTGCTCCGCTCGGGTCTCCCTGCCCTGACTCGGTTCGACAGCATTCGTGCTTTTTAATGGCCACCTAGCACAGGTTGGTTTGTGTTTCTGTGCTGTAGTAGTTTTTATGCCCCTGACGTAAAGTAACATAATTTGATGTAATCCAACAAAATATAACCGAATGCAGTGCATTTTGGTGCTTTTTCCAGTTTTCAAATTGGTCCGGCGTTACGGCACTAATGCCAAAAATAATACTAGCATTTTCACTAATGCAGTACATATTTACTGGCAGTGTGCGAATTGAAAAATTTTCCCAGGGGGGGATGAATTTCACCCATATGCGCACCCAGTCCTCCCCTTACACACACACACACATACATATATATATATATATATATATATATATATATATATATATATATATATATATATAGAACGGTGGTGGAATAAAAATACGAAATTCTAATTTCCGATTGGAGTAAAGTTATTTTCAAGTAACACGGGTTCTTTTCCAGTAACTGCAGACTCAAACATTTGGTGACCTTTCCACCCCCTTCGATTTCCTTGCATACTTCGGACCCACCCCCGCAGCCCTCTTGCGGAGGAAACCATCCCTTTACTTGGGGAAGGAAGTCATTCAGTCGTTTGTTCTTGGCGAGTGAAGATCGTAGGTTACTTAGAATGGCTAAAGTGCACAGCAAAACCCGCGAAATAGTTCAGTGTGGCAACATGTCTACATCCAACTATTGAAGGATCTCGGTCACAGCAACTTGTCCCTCCCCCTTTCGAGTGAGATACTTGAAAACACACATCGGCATAACACCAATTGGGACACACTTGAAATATAGTGGTTTTTTTTTTCTTTTTTTTTTTTTTACTAACAAGTACAAAACATTTGAGATGTGAGATGTTTCATAAATTTTCAGTCAGCAATATTTAGGTTAGCTACACAACGTAAGAATTGTTCTTTTTTTCTATCTTCATGTCTATTCAAAAATACTCCAGAGGGGGGAAAAGTTATCCCTGCCAGGGATAAAATTTTTCTTCTCCAGAGGGGGAAAGATTTTTGTCAGGGGGGGAAATCCCTGGCATCCCCCCCGCCAATTCGCACCCTGTTTACTGGTAGTACCTTCACTCTGTGAGGGATAACGTCCCTCGGTGTCGCATTTGGCGAGCACACTATTCACGGAAAGTATCTTCTAAAATATAAAATTGCATATTTTACTTCAAATAGGCTATAAGCATAATCTGCACTTTAATTTGTTCTATAATTATCTCAAGCTAAGAGAAGGTTTTTTTCTTTTTATTCATTCAGTGCATTCTAAAGTTTATAAATGTCTTATGTTGAATGCTGTTGAGTACCTTAACGTGAAAGCATCTGATTCGCCCAATGAAAGTTCAAAATCTGATAAAAATCACTTTCAATATGATCGCCTTAGTTGTACCAATAAAAATAGTAACAAAAACCTCAAAAACCCAGATGGTTTTTTTCAAGTGGGTCCAACCCGAAAAAACCCGGTGGGTTTTATCGGGCAGGGCCCACTTGGGCAAACCCTGATCTCCTCACTTAATGCATGCTCTGCTAAAAGGAATACAAAGCCCTAACATAACTTGAAAATATAGGAAACGTGTCAAAATTTGGTAGAATTGTGTGCTCGAGTAATGCCCATTCCAGTACATAAAAAACAAAAATCTCCTAACTGATACACACTGTTCCTCTGAAAACCAAAACTAGGCCTAATTGTTCAATATATTCGGCAAAGTTTCTGAAATTGGCTGGGACTTTGGCAATTCACTCAAAATCTAAGTACAAGGGGCATATGTCTTAAAGTTTATTGCATGCTGTTTTCAGTACATTTTGGCACTATTTCCCTTTTTTCAAGTGACTGGAGAATCGTTACTAATGCATAAACTTATACAAAGTCAAAGCATTATGTCACACTTGGGTGGAAGAGCAGAATTAACCTAACCTAATGTGCATGCGCAGGAACAATGCATTGTAGCCAAAGATAATCGGCCAAACTGAACCCAGAAATATTTATTAACTCTTAATTTCCATGCAGACATCTGCTGTACTGTAACCCAGTGAAGAGTGTAACTAGCTCACGTAAACTAATTTTGCCTTCTTAAAATGGATATTAATCATTTCAATGTTATTCTACATTAGCACTCCATGCACAATCATAACCTGTTCACCCACATGTTTCCATAAAAAAAAAGTATGGAAATTATTTTATATAGAATGATTATATAACCTACTTACCTTTCTTGTCTTGTCTTGTCTTGTGTTCTTCACTTATGAATAGTGCTGGTTTTTTGCATCAGGTCTAAATCTTTTTACAAAAGCACTTAAGTTTGATCACACTCTTTTTTCTGTAAGTAGAGAGACAACGCAATGACCACAACACTTCTAATATGGCGGTGAAGAACTGCGCATGATCAGTAACGCACTCTACCAACATCAAGTATGTTGGAGTTAGCGACCTTTACCCAACGATAAAAATCAGTGGTCGTGGGGTGGGAAAAAATGCTTTTCGTAGAGCGATTCCCCGTTATTTAGCCAACGCTAAAGTAACGTATTTCTTGGTTGGGAAAACAGTCAACTCGAGTATAGTTGCGTTAAGGTCGGGAGAATAGTTGGTTGGCCAACCATACATTTAACCAACGGTGGGCCAACGTACGTTTCTCCACTATAGGCTTGTACCGACCATCACCCACTGTTTTGACCAAATCCCACTCAATCCCCAACGGTGGGCCAACCAACCTTGCTACTAGGGAAGAGTTAAAAATGAAAGAAATCATTTCGTAAATGTTAATATTCACATTAAAAGTATTAGCCTAATGTTCATATTTCGCTCTTACGAAATAATGAATTTGCATCAAAAACTATTCGTACTTCGCGTAAATTGATTTTTACAAAAATTGATGTCTTACTTTCCTTGAGTAGAAAAGTTGGCGAAAACTTTCTTTCTCCGATTTCTCAAATAAATCAGATAAAAAAGATCAATGAGATAAAAGAAGTTTGTTAAGCTAAAAGTCCATAAAGCCCATTTTATGCGATGCAATTTTCTATGCAATCTTGCATGCTAAGAGTCATGCGTTCAAATTATTTCGTGTAATAATAATTAACATTCAACTTTCCATAGTAAATTGCACGTATTTCACCTTGTTCGGAGATAGAACATGTGCAATCTACCATGGAAAGTTGAATTCTAATTTTTATTACAGGAAATAATTTGAATGTGTGTCTTCTAATTTTGCATACATAATGGCCTTGTCTAATATCGTCTAAAGTCTACTTTCCCCTAATTTTTTAAAAAAAATCATCTGGGCATTTATATGAAAATTGACATTTAATACATGCCGTTATAATATTTTATCAACATCATTGTTCTCTAACAATATTATTTTCTAGCACAGAAATTTTGCTTTTTCTTTCAATAGTAATTTACATTTACATTTTTGTTGCATTATTTGATGACGTCTCAAGTAGCATCAGTTATACCATTTCAGGGTTTCAGTTGTCAAAATTTTCACAATTATGTATTACTCATGTGTACTCCTTGTACTTTAGATTAAAAGTTCATTAATATAATTCCAAATGACATGACTACAAATGTTTCGTGTGCTCTTGTATTGTTTGCTTAATAGTAAAACAAATATTTTGGAATTAAAATGCCAAACATGTAAATTGTTTCCTTGTTGGTACTTCAAAATACAAAATGGCAATGATTGAAAAAAATGTAAAAGATAAAGATAAAATGCTGTACTTTATTCCAATAAGTGTAAATACGAGAATGCATAACTGTTTAAGACATGTTGCTACTATATTCCATAGATACCATAGTGAAAACGAGAAAGTAGAGTGCTTCGGGTAGAGATGCCTATAGGGGAGAGATGCTAGTTTTGCTATAACTTCGTCGTAACAACAACAGATGGCATGAGCTTGCGTAGGCTGTTAGCGGAGGTCAAGAAGAAGGAAGGAACGTCATCAGTCACGTCGATGAGTATGTTATGTACTTGTTTCACGGTAAAATGTACAAATTATCAATAAATTTACACATGTTTTTGTTTGTGAATAATTCGTATTTTCTGCATTAATTTGTAATACAATTAATAATGACGCGAAATACGTAGTTGCTATATAGAGAGGATTCCAGTGTTAAAGTGCACGTGAGTCTCAGCATACCTTGTGGCAGTTTTGGCGCGAAAATTCAGCTGGCATCATTCCCCGATGTTTGGGAAAGTTGCTACATCAATGTCGGGTAAAGATGCATGTGTACATTTTCTCGGGTAAAGATGCAAGTTTAATTCTAACTCGGCTACTCACGAATTCCTGACCTCGTGATTAATATCAAGAAAGTTGAAAATGAAAATATACAGAACTGTTATTCTCCCGGTATTATTTTAAAGTTCGGAAAGGGCGAACGTTTGATATAACGGCTATGAGTTCCATAAGAGATAGTTATTAGTAAAACCCTTCGTATACAATGCACATACACTTCTATACATATTCCATAACATATAGTATGATCATTGTGTACTTATATTTTTCCAGGTTGTCTTGGTCATGAATATTTAAAATTGCTCTTTGCCTGCATATAGAAACAACAAAATGCAGAATTTGCTACAACTGGACGAGAGATACTAACACTAGCATACAACTTCGCTGAACGTTATGGTTGAAGCATAAATTTAACAAAGGGAATGGAATGGCTGGATAAGATTGGTTCTAGTCTTTCATGAGATTTCCTACGTTAGTAAGAAGAAAGTTTCAGAATTTGTCTAGCGATCGAGCAGAATGTATGAATCGTGCGAATGTTGGAAATTATTTTAAACTTCTTTTAGAAATCTGTGAGAAACATGATTTACTCAACAGAGCAGGTAGTATTTTTAATTGTGATGAAATAGGAATACAATTAAATTCTTGTTCAGAAACTGTAGTAGCAGCAAAAGGTTCCAAACAACTTGGTGTGCTTTCGTCAGAAGACAGTTTAAAATATTTCACTGATTGCTTGTTTCAATGCAGAAGGCTATTTTCTGCCAATGTTATGTATTTTGAGAAGGAAAAATAAGAGGCCCGAGTGGCAAGATGCTCTTTCTAATGGTTCTACAGTAGTTATGAATCAAAAACATACCTATGCAAATTCTGAAATCTTCATGAATTGGTTGCAAAAAACACTTTCTGCCACGCAAACCCCCAGGAAAAGTCTTATTCGTTCTGAACGGTCACTCTTCTCATTGCACTAATCCTGATATGCTGGAACTTTACAACAGAAAATGATATTATCGTGCTTTGCCTCCCCAGTCACTGCGCTTATTATTTGCAGCCATTAGATAAGAGCTTCTTTCGTCCATTGAAGCGTTGATTCTACAGAGCTGTGTCACAATGTCAGCGAACACATGCACATAGAAAACTATCCAGATCACTGTTTTCTATCTTGCATCGTCAAGCCTGGGATAAAGCTGCAACACACAGAAACGGTACTTCAGGTTTTCCAAGCATGTGGGATCGTGCCCTACAATTCTAATATAATCCCTGATGAAGCTTTTGCTATTTCAGATTTTAATGTGCTTCAACTAACGAACGAAATTCTGCTTCTCCCTCTCCATCAGACGAAAGCACTCTTTCAAAACACCTTCCTCGAGATTCTGTGTCTTAGCTGCTCAAATGACTTGTCTCAATCTTCTATTCCTGCATCTTCCTTTAGTATTGTACATTCATCCTCCCTCCATCAGGAAATACCTTTTGAAGACATATCTCCAATTCATCCCGTAGATCGCGAAGAAATCCCAACTGGTAGGAGACGAAAACCAAAAAGAACAGCACATATTTTGAATGACACTTAACATACACGCTCAAAAAGCACTAGGGACAAGTAGCAAGTAAACGTTAAACTAGCAACAATGTCCTGTTTTAGTTCTGCAGGAAGTTCTGGTTGCAAATTGAAGACACTTATTACGAAATCAGCTGCAAAAGTAGGGCTATGTCTAAATAACAGAAAGGATGGTGTTTCCTCCAATGACCATTGTTGTATATGCGGTCGATGTTATTACGATCCAAAAGGTGTAAACGTGGCATGGATCAGATGTACGATGTGGTTGCACGAAAATTGTGCAATATTTCCTGATACATGTGTCGCATGCCACAACTGAGTTAAGATGTTATAAATATAAGTATTGATATGGTAGGAAACACCGTTTTGACTATACTTTTTTCTCATGACTAGGGTGGATTTAAGTTTGTGTGAGTTGGACGCGTATTATCCGGTATTTTATAGTAACTATTAGGTAAACATGAAGACTCAACATTGCATTAGAATGTAGCTAATACTTATTTCACGGATATAAACTAATCCTATAAAACATATTATCTTTGGAGTCTCTACATAATACTGCTTTTATTTTAATTCATGAAGTTTCCTTCTGTATGAGAAGTACAATGTTTTCAAACTAACTATATTTATATTTCTATGCATTTCTTTATGCTACATATAACTGTGTTGGGGCATGACAAGCTTATTGTATGTGTTTGTACTTAAATAAAAGCATTAACGTATTTCTTTGCTAATTGTAACTACAATTATATTATCGTGGCATCTTTCCCCGAAGCACTAGGCATCTCTACCCGACATATCGGGGTAAGATGGCAAATTTCATTAGTCATTTCTTCAATAAATTGTCAGTGCACTATAGAAGTTCAACATGTGATATTTACAGCAATTGTGCGTTAACCCTGTAGCTATTCATTGCAGTACAGTTTGTATTTTATCACCGCATTATTCAAGAGATACAGTCCTCAAAATGAAAAAGTATGGCGTCTTCCCCCGTTCTACTATATTTGCGAGTAAATTTGTTTGATTAAAGCCTTGTAATAATGTTTGAGAACCATTGCCTCAGGACTGTTTCAAACTTTTATACTCAAACTTCGAACTAATATTAATATTATGATTCCAGAATCAACAGTGAGCTTCAAAATTTCAGTCTTGAAAACAATTCCGAAATTCATACTTTTGAGCATTCCACAATTCCAAACTTTTGAAATGTTACGGAATTTGCGGAACATTCCGGAACTTCGAAACGTTCCGGAATTTCGGAACATTCCGGAATTTCGAAACGTTCCGGAATTTCGGAACATTCCGGAATTTTGAAACGTTCCGGAATTTCGGAACATTCCGGAATTTCAAAACGTTCCGGAATTCCGGAACATTCCGGAATTAGATGAATTCCGGAATACGAAATCGAATTCCGAACACCCCTAATTAGCAACTTCAGATTCAATGTGTACCTTGGAGGGGGGATGCCTCCGAAGCGTGATGCTGATAACAGCACATTCATCTATGACTGAGATCAGTAAAGTTTGGAGAATTAACTCCGCACTCCCTATATGCCCTCATGGCATGGTTCTATGCACAAGGGAGAACTTTACATATGACAGAACAGAGACTAAAGGAAAATGAAATGAAGTGAAATCTTCTAGTTCAATATCTCACGTTATGCCCTGTAGGCTAAGGGAGAAGGATGATTAAGGCAACTGAATGATGATGGAATAATTGATGGAATGAGAATGTGGGAGGGAACGGGAGTACACCAAGAAAACCCACGGACACGATGTTGACCACCACAACCTTATTTGGCCGGGGATCGAATCAGGGAGAGACAAAAGAAACGAAGGGAAAAGGGGAGAAAAACATACATGCTCTGACTTACATTTCATGTGGCTCTGATTCAATTTCCATATCAAATTAAAATAACTTCCGATCACTTCTTAAGGAAAAAAAGAAAAACATTATTACCTCAAGAGTTCTTTCAGCTGTTTAGTGTTACGTTGCAAACATATATTCAAAGAAAGACGGCCGTGCAGTTATTTGCTTTGCTGTTGTTGAAAGAAATATGATCTCTCCTGTCGTGTCCTGCGTACAATACTTATCACTGTTTCTTTTTTCCGAAACAAAAAGCCATCAAAGTCTTTCAAACCGATTGCGATTACACGGACTTCAGTTGTAATCAGATTTTTCTGTGGGAAACAAGGTTATACAAGGCTAATTCAAGCAGAAAAGGTGCTGGAAAGTGTGTTTAATTTACTGTATAGTGAAAATGTCAGCGAAAAGATCATTTGTGTGGCATTATTACAATACGTGCGATGAGAAAGACAAAGTTAAGTGCAATATTGGTAACTGTAAAGCTCTCATTTCTTCAAAATCTGGAAATACTTCTGGTATGATCAACCATCTGAAAACAAAGCATCCACTGAACTATTATGAATTTAAAAATCAATCTGAAACTGAGAAACGTGAGAGAAGTGTAGATGATCCACACGAAATTGAAGTATTATCTACAGATGGAACAGCTAATCAAGATATCGAAACACGTCCTTCCTCTTCAGCTTCAAACAGGTAAGAATTGAAGAAATTAATATACAGGGTGAGGCAAAAGTCTGGATACACCTCTACCTAGGTATAAAAGTCGAACGGTGTGAGGAATCATAATGTCGTTTGGTATGGGGTGTCTATAGATGGGGGCGCAACTTATAGAAGCTATGGCGACAGCGTCCGTCATCTTGAAATCCACCATCTTGGATTTGGGTTACATTTTTCAAATGGAAAGGGGGTCCTGTTGCATCATTTTACATTGCCTATTTCTGAAGAATACACCTGAGCAATCCGTTTTGCAATATATTTATTTGTATCTTTTCACAACCGATGCCACAATGCTGTTGCAGTTTCCTCGTCGGTGGTTGTTCTTGGACATCCATTGCGTGGCTTACCAGCCACAGAACCTGTTACACGAAATTTGTCCAGTAACTTGGAAATTATCATATGTAAAATGTCATATCTTTCGGGATGCAGGGCATTGAAGTCAGCAGCAATCACTCTGCCATTTCGTCTACCACTCATTAACACGATTTCAATGCGTTCCTCCTTTGTAAGTGCCATTGTACATCACCTGCAATGATAAAGAAAATTGAACACCTCCTTGCAATTTTAAATTTTAACAGGTCATAACTCCCACACAAATAAAGATATCGCAGAGCGGATTGCACAGGTGTATTCCTCAGAAAAAGGCAGTGTAAAATCATATCAGCATGACCCCATTCGTGTTTTAAAAAAACGTAACTCAAATCCAACATGACGGATTTCAAGATGGTTGCCACTGTCGCCATAGCTCCTATAAGTTGCGCCCCCACCTATAGACACCCTATACCAAACGTCATTATGATTCCTCACGCCATTCGACTTTTATAGGGGTGTATCCCGACTTTTGCCTCACCCTGTACAAATTAAAATTTTGCGTTTTACATTCTGAAAAGAATTAGAAGCTGTCAATACTTTCCCCATCTACCCCTATCATCTTGCTTCGGCCACCTACTTTAGCCATGGATGGGCATGGAGGCTAAGGCTGTTGAAAGAAATACGGCAGAATCTCCAACATTCTTCCTTTATTGAAATCAACAAGGAAGGATATTATAAAATGTTATTCGATATATCTCTGATACTCAGAAGACAGATTAGGACTTACTGATGCTCTAACGATGTAAGGATTATGCACAGATCCTAAACTGGACGGAAGCTCCTACCGAGAGTCGAACTCGGGTGCATTTTTGCCGATTCCAAAAGTTTCATCCAATCATGGCTCAAGTAGCACTCTTAATGGCCAAATTGAATTATGACGTATACAAATGGTGGGGTCTTGTTTGCCACGACTCGATTTTTGTGTTGTTTGCCACGATTTTGCCAGTCTTTGCATTCCGATCTTATCTGATTATTGTGGAGATACACATACACTTGGAGTGAAAGGAAAGGTTGCCAGGCACTTTTGTTTTTGATTCCTTGGGACCATAGGCGCCTAACACATGTAAATAGTGGGGGGGCAAAATTGGCCAATAAAGATTAAGTGAATTTTATAATAATAATAATAATAATAATAATAATAATAATAATTATTATTATTATTATTATTATTATTATTATTATTATTATTATTATTATTATTATTATTATTATTATTATTAAAATAATAATTCTTTCTGTCATTGGCTTTGAGGATAAGCATAGCTTCAATTTTTATTTGTGGTCTACAGCAATCATGGTTGCTGTTCGTACGAGAAGACGATCACTGTTGAAGACTATCGGGAAGGGAGACTACAAATTGCGCTACATAAGACCCGAACGAAGAAAACACACTATTGTAAATGAATGTTCTGATAACAATGACATTAAATTGTGCAATCAACAAATAAATTGCACTGACCTCAATTACTAGTGGTTTTCGGTTGATTAAAATTTTCGACACCTTAATGGGAACATTATCCGAAAACATTGGAAGATTTCACCGAAAAAAAAAATCCTCACGGAACTCTCTTACTACACAAGGCATCGATAATTCGATTAATTTCACAACAAAAAATACTCGCCCAGAAGTCAAAACAATTTTTCACTATGAACAGCAATATGAACAACAATTGCTAATCGAATTAGAAATGAATTTTGCCTTTTGAAAGCATTATACAAGAACGAACTAGTTATATACTAAATTACTGCATTGCTCTACCATGGTAAAAAAGTAATATGTTTATTACTTACGTAAATTTAAGATTTCTTTCTTGAAAATGATCATTTCCTGGTCTTGTAAAAATATATATAAACACCAAATACTCGAAATCTTTAAGATACAGTAGAAGCTGTTTATACAATAAAAAAAAAAAGTCACAAACTATATCACTATCACTCGCAGTTCCCAACACACCACATATACACAATAGTTTTGGCTTCAGAAACAACCAAATGTTTTTCTGCGGATTTCTGTCTTTAATACGAATTCATATACTATATCACGCACATTTAATTTGTCAAGTCTTTCCTGGTGAATCTGAAGAACAGCAACATGATTAAGTCTACTCTGAGTCATAGTGCTTCTAAGATAGGTCTTTAATCGACGCAGAGATGAAAACGATCTTTCGGCAGTAGCCGTTGTGGCGGGTAAAAGGAAATGTAGTTCCAGCAAAGTTTTAATTTCAGAGAAGAGGTATGACATATTCCCCATATCAACGACGTCTTGCACTGAAACAACATCTCTGGCATCGTTTATAACGACATCACGGAACATTCTTAGCTGAACTCGAAGTCTACTTTCGTTCAAATCATCGTTATATGTATCAAATACACATCTCCGTTCTCCTTCATATTGTATACCACCTGCGGCTTTCACAATAGGTTTCTCTGTGTGTAACGCTGTATTCACGTCCTGTTGGTCAAACCGTCTTTCGATCTCACCACAAACTATATCCAATAGTCTATACCAGATTTCTACTTTATATAAGTGTTTCACATCATTAAAAGTGTGGTTTGGAGAGCCATCGTCCAGTCGTCTAGGAATTTTTCGCTGACGCGGCAGAATTGGTTCTTCCACGCCTAACAACTCTCTTTTTGTCGTTGCATTAGTCCAAACCCTGTCAAAATGTTCATCTGTTCGAAGATTGGTGAAAGTCTCTCTTGTACCGTAAACTGACCTAGCATTAAAAGCATGCTTTGTTCGGAAGTTAAAAGATCAACAGATCAACATGGACTGTCACTTGATAGCAGAAGTGCCCACCCTCCTCCTATACTTTTCTTTGGCTTCACAGATACCGGCAGAAGTTGACCTTACCTCGCTTTTCTACCATGTTTTTTCTTCTAATGCGGCACGGGACACCCTGAGGATGTGATTGACAGGTTATTGTACCCACTTTTCCATCTGCAGTTGTTTTAATCCTCCACATTGGTTTGGACATGCGCATTTTAAAAGTGACCTAGCATTAAAAGAATGCTGGAATCTAGCTCTTTGTATCCATGGTTTACCAAAATCTGAGAATCTTGAATTTTTCTTTTCCAGCTGTTGCCTATGTATGGTTCAGTAATTTTGACCCAAGCATATGCATCTTGAACATTATAGATGAAAACCTGACACCATTAAAACACACACACATTTATATATATATATATATATATATATATATATATATATATATATATATATATATATATATATAGAGAGAGAGAGAGAGAGAGAGAGAGAGAGAGAGAGAGAGAGAATTAAAAATGATAAACATTAGCAATTCATTTCAGTGCTTTGTATTTGAGAGGTAGTTTTCCCTGAAAGACAAGACTTTTTGGATATTGTTTGGTGCCCCGAAAGTGGGGGGGCAAAATGCTATGTTTGCCCCCCCAGTCTGGGAAGTGGGGGGGCAAATGACCCCTTTTGCCCCATGGCTCAGGCGCCTATGCTTGGGACAAGTGGTAAATGTTCTCGTCTTTGGAATGAGAGAGGTCTCATTAGACTCGCTGCTGAAAGAGAACATTAAGCTCCAAATAAATGAACACAAAACATCATTAATATCACAATAGCTTAGTAAATTGATAGCCTTATAATTGTATTTTCTCTTTTAACGGATTTCTTAATATAATCTCCTGTTACACAATGTTCTTCTTGTAAGAATACATGTTAAGCCAGCTTTTTTTATTCTTCAAGTCAAGGATGGAACAAAGAACACCTCAGATACGTTTTGGAACCGGATGGTCTACTTGGTAGCGCCAGGGGTGGAAGGGCGTGATGTTTCTTAGGGCAACATTCAAAAAAATTTCAAGCCTTTAGTTTTCAAGATAATAGATTCAAACTTTGCGTGCGGATTGTGCGCACCTTTGAGTATTTCTCAATTTTTTCGAGATCCCTACGTGAGCCCGGGCCAGAGCCCGAGGGGCGCAACTAATCCGAGGGGCTGATTTTTCAGAAAAAATTCCGGTTTTTCCCGTTCAGGTGTATGATACGGACATGTGAGTTGTACCGTTGGAAAGAGATTATACTGAAGAAAATGGCATTTAAATCATGACTCTAGGTCAAATAGTAATGACGCAGTGATTTTATTTTTAAAATGTGTATGTATAAAAAATTAGTCATCTTTAGACTTTCAAAAACTTCTTCCGTCCTTAGGTTTCAAGATACAAAATTGAAATTTTGCAAATGTTTTGTGTACATAACTATGTCATTTAAAAAAAAAAAAAAAGATCTCTACGTAAACCCATGCCCGGGCCAGAGGGGTTCAAAAATTTTGAATTTAAAAAAAAAAAATCTCCCAATTTCCCCATTTTTGGTGTATAATACGGACAAGCGAGTGGTACCGTTGCGTTGGAAAGGATACTCTATTCTTTTTTATTTAAAAAAACGCGTTTATGAACCATGATCCTACCATAAATAGTAAGGAAGCTGTAGCTGTTTGAGTGAAAATCTAAAGTGTATCTTAAAAACTGGAAATTCTAAAAGGGTTAAAACATAAATTAATAAGCAATTGAGTGCTGTCTAATGTTAAACGACCAAAAATATAAATCCACTAAACTGGCTTACGGTCAAAGTCAAAAATGGAAAATTCAGATATAATTTACATTTTGAGAATAAACTAAAAAAAAAAAAAAAAAAAAAACTACCACAATCCATTTGGAGAGCTATGTTTAATGAATACTCAAAACTATGGTTACGGAATAGAACTAGTAAGCTAATAACGTGTTTGGGACCGTTTGTATTGTAAGTATTCTGTTTATAAATGTAATAGATTTGATTGTTATGATATAGTCACCTGGCAACCTTCAGCTTATGAGTCGATTTTGTATAAATCTTCACGATTATGATATAAGATAAACCAAAGAGAACAATACCGTGGCAAACAACACCAAAATCGAGTCGTGGCAAACTACACCATGGCAAACAACACGTAATCATACAAATACCGATGACGTAACGAAGTATCAAGGTCAACCTGCTAATATGCTTATTTGATTCGTTTCTTTCTATGCTTTTATGTGTGTGTTTGTGTGTGTGACAGAGAGAGGGGATTAGTAAAACCTTTAAATGTTAAATACGTTGTATTATAATTCTTGATTTATGTTCACTTTGTAACAAGTAAAGGGTCCAAGTGGATGAATCGAGTTGCGGAGTGAGACATGGTGCGACTGATAGAGGGTGTAAAAACATGCATATGTGCAAAGTTATAGCGGCTGAGCGCCATAAGAAACGGAGGGGGCTAAAATTGGTGGGAGAAGGGCTATGCTATGTTATTGAAATACATCAAATAAACAGTTTAATTGTGAAAATAGTGAAAGATAGACAATGCAAACGGTGGTAGTTTCACATATTGGCAAAAGAAGAAATGCCAGAGTAGATCACGAACCTCCGCCGCCACCTTGAAATCCGCCATTTTGAAATCTGTGATATTTTTTGAAATGGAAAAATAGTTATGTGATATATCCATTAGGTCCAGCATATTCTCAAAAAATCAATTATGAAATTTAGTGATTTTATATGTACTTATTGGAAGATTTAGGATCAGATTTAGGATCTTTATAGGGTCTAGTTATTTACGAAAATCTAGGAGACTGATACCCATATGTTGAAAGTTTGGATTATCACGAAAACACCTTTAAGTTAAACATATTCACAAGCCAAGAAAACTAACAGTGAAATTTGATATTAAGTAGCAGGGTTGGCAAAAACCATGGTTTTTATTTTAAAAAACCAAAAAACCGGTTTTTTTGGTTTAAACCAGTTTTTTTTTTTTTTTGGTTTAAACCAGGTTTTTATGGTTTAAATGATTTGCTCTATATATTCATATCATATATGGACAGAAATAAGTTTGTTTTGCTTTGATGTTATTATGCAACAACCGGGTTATGCTAGAAGAGGTCACATAAGCTTAAAGCGGAATAAAAACCGCTTCTCGAGTTACATCCGAGAGAAATTGTCCTCCATTTAAACTCGGAACCAGAACTAATTGGCCACAAATGCGATACGTCTGCCGACTCACTCACGAAGGAATCCTGATAAAAAAAAATACGTTGTACTGATCTTTACATGCTTCTGTCAAGAGTCATTTCAGAAGGACAAAAAGATAAACAGTTGCACAAGTGAAACCATTACACAGAATTACATACAGTGAGTCAATAAAGTATTCGTACATCTCGTAATTTTGTAAAAATCGCGCCAGTGAAGCGCTATTTCATATGGAATGCCTGGAGAAAATAACACTGTTGCTGCAGTATGGCCCAGACAATTTATTCCATACAAAAAATCCACAACAAAAGTATAACATTTGCTAGAAAAAAATATAAAACAACAATAAACAATTTTAAGGTCCCAAACAAGTATTCGTACACCCAGCATTTTCTTGGAAGTGTGTTTGTTTTTGGACAAATCTCGGTTCGCTGGCTACGCGGGGAAGGAAAGGGTAGGTGTGAGTGACGATAGATGTCTCGTCACTTCGGCCACAACGGTCTTGGTGCACTCACTGAACTGCTGAGCGAGTACTACAGTCAACCCTGTCAAATGGGCCGCAAAGGGAAAGAAACGTCACTGGAGGAGCGGAGGCTCATTCTACGCCTCCACAACAAGTGCAAATCGCTGCGGGAGATATCGGAGCTAGTCGATAAGCCACGGTCAACGGTACAAAGTGTGATAGACCGTTTCTGTGTGACAAAATCTCTGCACAATAGGAGGAGGACTGGACGACCCCCATCTCTCAGCGAGCAAGACAAGCGTGTCATAGTCCGCACGATCAAGAAAAATCCCCGAACTAGTGCCCCTAAAGTTGCTGCAGAGCTAGAGCGACTCGGTACCAAGGTATGCAACGAAACAGTCCGCAAACAGCTACGGGCCGCTGGGTACAATGGACGGACTCCCCGTAGGAAGTTTTGGGTGAACGAGAAGAACCGGAAGAAACGCCTCGCTTTCGCGAAGGAACACTTGGCAGACACCCCAGAGCAGTGGGAGCGCGTTATCTTCTCGGATGAAAGTAAATTTAACATTTTTGGATCAGACGGTAGCCAGAAAGTGTGGCGGCAAAAAAATGCAGAACTTGAACCTCGCAATCTGTTGCCAACAGTGAAGTATGGTGGTGGTAGTGTGCTTGTGTGGGGTGCATGAGTGCCGCTGGGGTTGGAAACCTACACTTCATTGATGGAATCATGGACCACAAAATGTATATAGACATATTGAAACAAAATTTGGATGCTAGTGCTGCAAAACTAGGACCAGGCAAAAATTATGTATTTCAACAGGACAATGACCCCAAGCACACAGCTCAAACTACTAAGCTGTGGCTTCTGTACAATTGCCCTAAACAACTACATACACCTCCCCTATCTCCTGACATGAACCCAATTGAACATTTGTGGAGTTATCTTGAGAAGCAGATTAGAAAAAGAGTGATTTCTAATGCGTGTGACCTGAAAAATGCTTTGGCAGAGGAATGGGATAAAATTCCATTCTCAGTGACTGCTAAGTGTGTTAAAAACGTTCCCAAGAGGCTGCAAGCAGTTATCGAGGCCAACGGTTATCCCACCAGATATTAGAATAGTGAAAACGGCTGTGATAGTGATGATATCTGATGGACTGTACGAATACTTGTTTGTGATCTTAAAACTGATTTTTTTTGTTTTGTTATTTTTTCTACCAGAAAATTTATTTTTGTTGTGGATTTTTTGTATTGAATAAATGACCTGTGCCATACTGCAGCAAAAGCGTTATCTTTTTCATGGGTTCCATGCGAATTAGCGCTGCACTGGCGCAATATTTACAAAATTTCGAGGTGTACGAATACTTTCTGGACTCACTGTATGAACAATTTCAAAGTACGACGGAATACAGAAGAACTAATTTAGTTCAAGTTAGTTAACAACGACTTTTATTTGTCCAAATTAAAGAAATACACCGACTTAATCTGCATATCAATAAGAAAAGTGAATAAAGATACGAATTTTTTGAGTCCACTTTGGCTCAGACTCATTTATACATAAATAGATACCAAAGATACTTATTTCATTAACTGCCTCTCGTGGGGTCTTATGACCCCCCCCCCACACACACAAAATGTACAGCATTTTCGATGTATTTTATCAATAGTAACCATTGAAACGAAACAATATTTAGAATTTTTCTTCGATTGCAATTACATAACAATAATAACAACTACAAAAAATCACAAAATAAACATTTATAAACTTGTAAAAAAAAAAGTTGCTTTTGTAGTATAATCTTTTTGAGTAATGAATGGGAAATTTAGGTCTGAATATAATACGAATAATATACGGGAGTGAAACGTGACAACCACAAATGTGTGTTCATCAAGATTTTACAAACACTTACACTTTTACGAACATTCTTTTTTTTTTTTTTTGTTTTTTGGTTTAAACCAGTTGTTTTTTTTTTTTTTTTTGAAAAAACCAGCTGGTTTAAACCTTGCCAACCCTGTTAAGTAGTATATTATTACATTATTATTATTATTATTATTATTATGAGCTCCCTCGTGGCTAAGCGGTTAGCGTACGCGCCTTTGGCGTGGGAGACCCGGGTTCGATTCCCGGCGGGAGCTCATGTGGTTCGGATTCCACGTTAATCAGTAGGTCCACGTCTCATATAGCCTCGCTGCTGAAAGGGACGCTAAACTAAAAAATCAAAAATCAAATTATTATTATTATTATTATTATTATTATTAGTATTATTATTATTAAATTTCACTTTGGATATCAAATTTCATAGTTAGTTTTTTGGCATGTAGATATATTTAATTTAAAAGTATTTCGTGATAATAAAAACTTTCTACATACGAGTATCAGTCACCTAGATTTTCGTAGATAACTATAAATATGATCCTAAATCTTCCAAATAAGTACAAACAACAATCACTAAAGTTCATAATTGACTTTTTGAGAACATGCTGGCCCTAATTGATATATCACATTACTACCTTTTCATTTCTTAAAAAAAAAAAAAAAAACAGATTTCAAAATGGCGGATTTCAAGACGGCGGCGGAGGTTCATGATCTACTCTGCCCATTCTTCTTTTGCCAATATGTGAAACTACCACTACTTTCACTACTAGGGATGCGCACGAGACGAGTCGAGACAGGATTTTTCTGATAAAATTCGAGTCGAGACACGGCTCTTCCAATAGAGAAATATACATTTTTCGAATCGAGACATCACTTTTACAGCACATTTTCGAGACGAGACAGCCACAAATCTTGTCTCGTGCGCATCTCTATTCACTACTTTTGCGGTTCAACAGTTTATTTGATGTATTTCAATAACATAGCATAGCTCTTCTCCTAAAAACTTTGACCCCTCCCCCTTCGTTTCTTATGGCGCTCATCCGCTATAACTTTGCACATATGCATGTTTTTACATCCTCTATCAGGCCCACTAAGTCTTATCTCGCAACTCGATTCATCCATTTGGACAGTTTGCTTGTAAGACTTACAAATAAATCATACTTAAATAATTTTGTCCAGGTAGGAATTTGAAAAACAAGCACTACATATGAATTTTATTACTGTCTAATATTTTAACATTTTGTTAGTTCATATGCTAGTTAACCGGTAAGTGCTACGCGGTCTCTCTCAGACTCCGCTTTTCGCCATAACGTCCCGTTCGTCTGCCTCTCCCGATTGTCGTTTCCTCTACTTTCTTGGTTATTTAGTGTGTATGCGAAAATTAACATTACGTCGTTAGTTTGACCGCAATCTACTGCTCGGAGCCTGGCAGACTGCGTAGTACTAATGTGAATAATAAAAAAAAAAAAAACTTAGTACTTAAGGGTAAGGTGCTTACAACGAATACACTGGATTTTGCAGCGATTCTGTGCTTTGTAATGTAGCACCTTATTTTATTCCAAATTTACATACAAAACTTTGGTTCCGTTCATTTGAAGGTGCTTAATCTTAGGTTTACCATAGAGGTACAAAAACTGTCTTTCGATATGTTTTTCGGATTAACTTTACATTACAAGCTGCAGTTTGTCTTCATGTGCATCGAAAGTAGTTTTTGTTTAAAGTATTTTGGGACAAATAACATTGCTATATCTTTACAGATAAACCATACTCGGTGCAATTGTACGAAAACCGCCCATCATCTTGTGGCAGATTTCCATTATTAGCTAACACTTTTCGTGTCCGCATAAGGATATCAATTGTAGCAGATAGTGTAAATGGCGTTGCATTGCATTCGATTTTAGCGTCCTTTTCGACAGGAAGATCATATCGAGACCTGGACCTTTTGCTTAACGGGAAATCCGAATCACATCAGATTCCGCAAGAAATAGAATCCAGTTCTCTCGGACTAAGGACGTGTAAGTCAGTGCTTAAAGTGAGCCGGTATGAGCCGGTTATGCATCCGAAAGTTCGAAAATCGGCCGGTATGGCATACCGGTAAAAATCACATTTAAATTGTAATTTACGTGCAGAAAAGAAAAGATTTTACACATAGAAATGAGTACGACGTTAGCATCGAGTCAACAAATATGTTTGTACTGTGAAATAGTTTGTTCTGCTGCTTCGAAAGAAGTAACAGTTCCCTATCACCCTATTCAATGGCAGAATTTATGCTCTTGATTTTTTCAACATTTGGGCGAGCAATCCACTCCCCCTCAAGAAAATTTAACTACCGTACCGCCCGCCTAAAATGTTTAATCTGGATCCTCCTCTGTCATTGACAGGACTCTTCTTTAAATTCAAAAGGATTATTTTAACATCATCTGGACTTCTGTGTTTACAATTACCAGATTGTCCCAAAAGCTCTGCATCATACATGAAGGAAAAAGAAACACTAATATTAGAAACAAAGACAAACTTTTACTTAGAAAAATACAGGCCATCATGTTCGATGACCTTCACCCATGTTCGGGACAACAGTACAATCTGATGGCGATACCAGTTGGAAGATTTAGAATTGAAAAACTCGCGACAGGCAGCATGCGCTTCATCATATGAATTGAATAGCAGAGACCACACACGAAATGAGAGAGAGAGAGAGAGAGAGAGAGAGAGAGAGAGAGAAAGCGAAACAAATAACAATCTGAGGGTGCAACATCTGGACTATAGACAGGATGAGGTAACAACTCAAACACGTTAAGTTCAGCCAGAGTGTTGGTCACACTTAGAGACCGATGACTCAGAGCATTGTCAATTTGCGCAATAAGCTCTTCCTCTTGTTAATGTCGGATATTTCTCGTTCAGAATGGCATACACTCGGCGTAATTGTTCAGAATACAGTTCACCCGTTACAGCACGACCCTCTGGAACAAACTCAAAATGAATTATCCCGTCAATACACCTCCAAACACACAGCATGAGTTTTTTCCCATATCTGTCTTGTTTCACATTGTCCAAGGGTTCCTGTCCTCTTTTCGCCCACTGTTTACGTGTGTGAGGGTTTTCCAAAAACACCCACTTATCTCCTGTCACAATTCTACACCAGAAACGAAGATCACGCGGATTTTTTAAAACAAATTCTAGCAAATTCCCACTCCGAGCTGGGCCTGCTCCTCTGTCAGCTCATGGGGACTTTGTCGGGGCAGTTTATTGACGTAATGCATGGCATGCAAGCGACGGTTTCCTGTCGATTTGGATGTTCAAACTACTCTTCCTAACACACACGTACTCGTTTGTGGTTCAGCACTCACAGCATCTTGCAGAGGGCCGTTAATATCCATCGAAGATCTACCCTTACGGGACTTGTCCGCGAGGCTTAAATCACCCGAAGTAAATTTTGTGAACCAACGGGTAGCTGTCGACCGATCCAGTATTTCTTTGTTCTGCTCTATTCTGCTGTCAGTGTTATAAACGGCAAAGAACGCCGTACAAAAAGCATTGCATTTCCTTGTCTGCCCGATTTGCGTGATTTTTGGATATGTTTTAGCTGAGGACCTCCGGTCAATTGTATACATGGAGCCAAATCCCTATGACCAACCTTGTGACCTCCAGAGGTCACCAAAAGTCACATCGTTACGTGAACTATCCTGATTTGCCTACCCCAGTATAACACAAACTATTTTTTTTTTTTTTTTTGTATGCCAAGTTTGAACCAATTCTACCAACACCCGTTGTGTGACCTTTGGTGATCTCTGGAGGGCACAGGGTTGGTCATAGGGAGTTGACCCTATATAAACAATTTCCCGGTAGGTCCTCAGCTACAACATATCCAAAAAAACATCCAAATCGGACAGACGAGGAAATGCAATGCTTTTTGTACGGTCTCCTTTCCTTCGCTACAGCTTTTGCAGTTAGTCCTTTTTTCCATAAAAATCGTAGCACAGCTCGAGTTGAAATTTAGTCCTCATATTGCCTGCCAATTTGGGTTTACAGGAACCCTCGCTATATACGCAGTATTTGCCTTCATTTGATCCCACGAACCTATCCTCTATGCCTGCCAACAGTTTTCACTGGTGGCGCCACGTGTCCTTCCAAAGTTTTACCTCATGCAGGTCAGTGTGCTGATGGTGCAGGACTTCCGGGACAGTCTGGTTAGAGGTCTGCAAGGGCTCGGGCATTGAATTTTTAAATATACAACCATATTTCTCGGGCCTAACGACATATATTGCACCATTCTTTCTGGAGAACTTTCAAAGCACAACTGGAAAATTACACCTCTAATTGCTCTAAATAAAAATACAATTTTGCGTTAATTATTAAGTTTCTGTAATTCGGGTTCATTTGATTATTACACAAGTTCTGGCCTAAATGCTAAAACATATTTCGGACTCGGGTCGGGTCTCACATTGTAAAATCACAGGCCGGGCCCGGGCTAAAAATTGAGGCTCGTGCAGATCTCTAAGTCTGGTATAAGAAAATTAGTGTTGACCATGATACAAAACGAGACCAGAAGAAGCTTTCGAAAATGAAAATAAAATTGGAAAAAATCATTAAATACTAGCGGATTACAATACAATGCAATACAATGGAATAAAACTGAAAACAATAATCATTGAATATTAGGCTGATGATAATGGGGAGTATAACATTTACATATTAGTCCTCACCAGTGGCGACCGATGGATTGTGGTTTCAGATGTTGCAGTACGAACGATAACAGACAGAAGATATAAAGTTGACTGATTGACTAATCAGCATAACTTTAGATGCAAATGCTATGTGACATGTTAAATTAAATAAAATTCTGTTTTTAAAAAATAAAAAATGCAGAACATTTTATCCGATTAATCACCTTAATTAATTTGTAAGTTCATTCTCCTCTCTTTGATTGGAGCAAATCTGTCTAATACATGCTGGTTGAACTCTGGTATTCTTATTATCAGGTCTTTTTCGATAGAAAGCATAACCAATGGTGATAACCTTTCTTGGGACATTCAATTCCCTGAAAGTGTCAATTCTTTCAAATGTGGAAAAAAGCTTTTCGTCTTTTGCTGACGCCATAGGTACAGTGAATATTAATTTCAGAAGCTTTGTAGATTCACTAAATATTTTTTCTAGATTATTGCGAACGATTCATTCTACTAAACTCAGTCCCTGATAGTGATCCGAATTCCTCTTCAGCGTTGACTGAAGAGAGTTCGTAGCAGAGATTAGTGTTATAAAAAATATACATTGAACACACTTTATTTACACTTTATCCAGGAAAATTTAAAATAAATTGAGGAAATTTATCTGGTGCAAACAACACTACTGCCATAAGATATCCTGTAAATTTAAACTGGATTTTTTTTTCGAACACTCTCCTGAATTGCCCTTTGCTTGTTTTGTCTAAGCCTTAATTGCAAATTTTTCCTCAGTTGAAAGCTGGTCAATGTTTTTTGTAAGTTATTTACAGAAGTCATGATATACAATTCATCAAGAATTTGTAGGTTATTTACAGAATTAAAGCACACACAATAAAATAAAATTTAATAATTAAAAACCAAAACAGCTGATACAAAATAGGTACTGGGATATGAATTCCGAATGTCACATATTCATACATCAACACACACACATGTGCGTAAAAGAAAAAAAATACTTCATTCCAAATCATCCGTCTTGGTTGTTACGCAATGCACGATGAACACAATATACTTCCATATGAGGCGAAACAATGCTTACCAATGTGATATGTTCTGGAAAGGAAACCTCGAAACCCACCAGATGAAGGATCAGCATGTAACAGAAGCATGTAACAAAAATCAAAGAACATCAAAACAAACAGCACTGCCAGTTCTACACCCAGAAATGTTAACTGGGAGGGGTCCAAAGTATTTAAGGGAAGTCCAATACGTCTACATAATATGAAATCTGTCTTATACTGCACCCAAAAAGACGATAAGTAATTCGTACTTACTATCACCTAAATTTTTAGAAAAAATGATAGAACGATTATTTTTATAAGAAAAAAAGAGTACATGATGAGGCGTAAAATAAAATATTTAGCCTACATCAATCATTTCTCTGTTAAACAAGTATAGTTCGTTAAGAAAGTCTAAAAATGTTAGTCAAGTTTCGAAATTTTTGGGAGGTCCGGACCCGGTGGACCCCCCTCGTGGCTACGCCCCTGAGCATTGCTAACTAGTCCCAAATTCAATTTGGCGTTCCCCATCATACAGTTTTATGTGGAAATTATCAAGAGTATAAAATATACTTATTTTATAAAAGAAATATGTTTATACTAAAATACAATCCACAGAGGGGGAGGGGGAGCGATTCTACATACTGACCTATTTAATATTTCACAAATTGCTGTAGAAGAAGCCTTCATTATCAATATAAGCTAAGAATTAACTTGTAAATGCGGGTCTACTTTCATTTGTTTTCTCCTGTACTAGATATTTTCTTTCTTTTTTTTTTTTTTTGTAATTCTGCAATCACGTTTTTTTTTAAATTGTCATTATATTGATTTGCTTCAGTATGGTCCCGTAATTTAAAAATATGAATGCATGAAAACAAATTCCATTTGTTAATTGCTAGTGAAAGAAAATTCAGAAATCTTATTTAGCGTAAAAAAAATTCTCCTTCACTGGAAACCGTGCTGTGTTGCAGAAGCACTGCAACGACCAGTCCCTTTAACTTCTGAGATAGGGGAAAAGAGACTTAACATTTGCTCCAATTGCCGCGCTGAAGGAATCTGGTCGTTGTATGCTCGCTGCAACACAATATAAATTAGGGACTCTGTGACGGATTATTTTTCGCTTTTTTAAACGGATTAACGGAACGGACAGTTACAGAAGTAAAAAATGTTATTTAAAGTGTATATATGCAAGTATTAAAAGGTATTTTTTCTGTTCTTTACTACTATTGATAATAATATTTTTTTCTTGAAATACTTTGGTCGTTGCACAACGCTGCAACACTAACATTAGCCGCCACTGGTCCTCACTCACTCATTCATTCTCTTTCTATAGATTTTCACGTCAAAAACGGTGCAAAAATGTCAGGAGCAGAGATACTTTTTAGGGTTCTGTCAAAATTACTGCTCTAAGTGGTCATATTTGTTCCATACCTTCACCTCATTTGATGTCACTTTAAGCACTGGTGCAAGTTAATCATATGCCAGCGAGGGAGCTGAAGATGAACATATGGTTATTATTATTATTATTATTATTATTATTATTATTATTATTATTATTATTATTATTGAAGATCTGAGATTTCAATACTGAATCTGAGATCGCAGATGGGTCAGACAAAAAGCATGTATTAGATTTTAGGAGGAAGGGAGGTGGACATTAAGTATGCAAGGTTTAAGAAAAGAATGCTAGGTAAACAAGGTTGGGAACCACTGTTTTAAACTTTATCTAAGCAAAGCAAGCTATCACTTAAACTTTATATAATCTTACGCGGCCATTTTTGCTTTGTCCTGCCTTGGTGCAAATTGATGCAATACTAGCTTGCAGTGACCACCTAGCACAATTTGGTACACAGTTTACGCACTTGACACAATTGTACCGAATAAACCTTATCAGTAAAGGCACAACCATGATTTCTGACAC
Organism: Thermobia domestica; assembly: GCF_964235325.1. Lineage (NCBI taxonomy): Eukaryota > Metazoa > Arthropoda > Insecta > Zygentoma > Lepismatidae > Thermobia > Thermobia domestica. Next base: position 68,898,207 of record NC_137462.1, read on the forward strand.
AAAATAATTCTGTAATCCTAATGCAAGTGTGAAGTGCAAAGCGTTGATGTATTTTAAACTTATATTGTAATTTAAATAGGTCTATTCAATCAGTGGATTTCCATTTCGCTACGAATGCTTGCAAGAAATAATTGTTTGATAACCTATAGGAAAGTGTAGGGGCCCTAAGAAAACTTGGGCAAGTGAATAGCACATGGGAGGGGAATTAAGCGGAAGAGCAGGAGCTTTGGCCTTAAAGTGTTGTAGACAAATGTGCATTTTACATTTGGTGCAGATTATGGAATCCTGGTGCCAATTGTTGGAAATTACAGGAAAGGTGAGGTATTTTAAATTTGACTTGAGTTTAGCGTTGGTTTCTACAGTGAGGCTAAATGTGACATGGAATTATAGCTTAACATCGGACCCGAACCACATGAGTTCCCATCGAGAATCTAACCCAAGCCTCCCGCCCCAAAGGCGCGTTCGCTTCCACATAGGCACGAGTAAGCACCATGTAGTAAATTAGAAACGAAGAGCACTTTTAAAAGAATGTGTTCATGTATACAGTAAACATGTAAGTGAAATATTAATTTATAAACACCATTAAAAAGTTTACGTCATTACTACACAACTGTATGTAAGAGAACCATGCACCGATGATATGAACAATTATCATGACACTAGTAATATGGAGCTCCCACAATTATTACAGTTTTATACGATCGCATTCTGCTTTTACGCGAGAGACCCGAGTCCTGTTACCAGTGGGAGCTCATGTGATTCAATCAAATGTTAATCTGTAAGTCCACGTTTCTCAAAGGGATGCTAAACTCAAATCCATTCATCCAACACTAAGAACAAAAATCGAAAGTGTGAATGAAGTAGTTTGATTTCGCCGAAAGGGGAAAACTTGATCGTTAAAAAGTACACAATTAAAGTGACCATAAAGATGAAACCGAAAAATGCAGGAGCAGGGTGAACGTGTTCTGATTTCTGTGGTACTTGTGCTACACATTGGTACCTATTTGTATAGTATACATATTATTTTTATTTATATAGTGTTTGCGAATAACGCCCTCCCCTGTGCCTTCAGCTCCATGCCCCTCAGTTTGTCTTATGCCTCTGTTCACTCCGGCTTTTGCCCTTTTCAATGGATCAGGGAACAAATATGCTCATAAAAGTGAACAGCAAGCGTTGAAATAATCATTTCTATTTCAGTTATTTTCATTGCCTTTTTTCATATACATTGTATATCTATACGTACTTGGTGGACAGGTGTCAATTAAATAAAATATTCTGAGTACATTTGTAGACTAAAAAGAAATGTGGATTTTTAGTCATTTTACGTAGTTGCAGCCGGATTCCTAATCTTCTCATGGAAGAAATTTATAGTGTGTGCAGTAGGCCTACTCCTCTTACGATGGCTTATATGGCAGATACCCTTACATTATGTGCTATTTCTACCTCACTACTATCTCTCCTTATGTGCCGCTTATACTACTTGAGTCTAAATTTGTTTATCCCAGCTCTTAATATTCTTTGAAAAATCTGCCGTTTTGATTTTCTTCAGCATGCTTAAGTTTAAACTGCATTTAAACTAAGGAGGATTATTCATATTCGCTAATTCTAAAAGCTTAGCTTGATTATATACTGACCAAAGTACAGTCTCAAGATCAATGACGGAATAAGAAACGAAAGCTGTGTAACGTCAGTATTGAATCACCCAATAGAGGACTCTCTTGGGATCGACGAAAATCCAACCCGGGTCTCCCTCGCCACTGGTCACTGTACTACAAGGCAGCTTTGGTTGATTTTTCAATTTATGCTACTTATCCTGGCGAAGAGGGGCGTGTCATTTCGCGTACCATGCCAAAAGGGCAGAATCAATTGAAACGATTTTTGGGCTAGGTCACTCCAAGAGTATTGGCATACAATTCCAAGGCGTCACGGGCCCTAATGGTCATCCATGAGATCCCAAAGGAAATGATCGAAGTGCTTCGATTCGTACAAAGTTTGACAGGCGGGTAGCTCTGGGTGACGCGAAGTGTCTCACCGTGCACAATATATAATTCAGAGTGACGACCTAAACTTGATTCAACGCATGAATATTTTGCCACTTCCGCATATAACCCAGCGAAATGGGTTGCCAGTAGCTAGTTATGAATATCATTCAGTTATCACTGGTCTCAGATTTTTCATTTTTCATTTTTTTTTTTTTTTTTTAAAGTACAGAACGAAGTGTTATATTTATGTTCCTGAATTATTAAACTTGTTTGTCTGTGACTTTTCCAGCTTTTTAAAAAACATTTCACAAATAGATCCCTAAGTGAGATTTTGCAACAAGGTAATCATGTGGCACACATGATTTTGTATAATTGTTTTATTTTTCAATTCTAGTTGTTTATTTTTTAACTCCTCGCTCATCAGAGATTTATTTATCGTTTTACATCTTTTCAGACTCTCAAGCAAGCAACTTTCTCTGGAGTCTTTTAAGAAAGTTGATAAAAAGACTGCAGATAAATACTCCCACGCAATAGCTTACTGGCTTGCTGTAGATATGGAACCATATATGGCTGTCGAGAAACCAGGATTTAAACATATGCTGTCTATTTTAGCACCCAATTATGAAGTTCCTGGTAGGAAATGTTTTGCGGAAAGTAAAATTCCACAGCTTTATAATTCTGTAAAGGAAATTATCAGAGAAGACCTTTCAAAATCTGAAGCTATATCGCTTACGGTGGATTGCTGGACTTCCCCATCTCAACATCCTTACATATCAATAACAGCCCATTTCATTGATCAAAACTGGAACCTTAAGAGTTACTGTCTTGAGTGTTGTAGTCTTAATATTGAACATACTGCAAATAACCTAAAGGAAGCCATAGTATTTAGTTTAGACTCCTGGGGTACAATGTTGAAAAGGTTTGTTGTGTAACTACAGATAATGGGTCAAATATTGTAAAAGCAATATCGTTGGCTGGACTTACACAATTAAGCTGCTTTGGACACACCTTAAATATCGGAGCATCCAAAGCTATGAAATCATTTCCTTTGAAATTCCTTTTCGACCGGCTGAACAAAATAAGAAGTGTTCTATCTTTTAGCACTAGTCTTCGACGGGAACTGAAGAAAAGACAAGGTGAACTAGGTATCCGTGAACGTACTCTTCCCTCAACCACCCCAACACGATGGTGGTCCTGCATCCCTCAGTTGGAGGCTTACAGGGAACAAAAAGATGCGATTAATCATGTCCTGAGTCAAACCAAACATGCCGATCTAATTCTTAATCACAAGTACTCATGCTTGGTTGAAATGCTCCTTTCAGTATTCAATCCACTAAAGAACATGAGTGAAGCTATGTCGGCAGAAAAATTAGTCACAGCTTCAGGGATTTGGCCTCTATATCAACAGTTGAAGGAAGATATGAAAGGAATTGATGATTCAGAAACACAGACCTCTGTAGAAAATGTGACTCAAGATACAAAGTGTAGAGTTGATGATGAAACTGAAATCAATGAACATTATTCAGTATTCACTGAAGGTTATGAAGAAAATGATAAATTACAGCTACACCTACAACAAGCTCTAGCGGAAGTTGAAGAAGAAATCACAAAGAAGATAATAATTCCCTTGAAAGAAAGGTATGAGGAGACACACACAAAGAATCTTATTTTGAAGTGTTGCTTATTAGACCCTCGTTTCAAAGACCTATATTTTGATATGTGTGATTTGTCAGTAATTCGTGATGAAATACAAAAGGAAATAAACACTGTAACTGTTAAAAATGTCGAGAAACCTGCTCCTGAACAGAAGAAGAGAAAATTAGGATTTGCAGCATTTTTAAAGAAGACAAGTACAGAGATGGAAGAAGATAATGAAGTAACAAAGTATTTGTGTATGAACATGGTTGACGCTGAAGAAGATCCTTTATAGTGGTGGAGGGTGCATGAAAAGCAATTGCCTCGACTTGCTAAACTAGCGAGGAAGTACCTCTGTATACCAGCAACAAGCGTTCCATCAGAGAGAGTGTTTAGCATGGGAAGCAATGTTGTTTCAGATCATAGGATGTCTTTGTCACCAGAACACGTAAATCAGTTAGTTTTTCTTTCCAGTAACAAGCATGTTGTTCCAAAACATCCTTAGTCTCAGTTAAGAATAAGAGATACAGGTACATATTACAGTGTATTAAATATATGTTATATAATTTAATATTATATAATTTAAATATGGGTAATGCACAAATCTCAAAGCATTTTGTTACTTTTGTGAATTGTAATAAAACACTTACAGGTAAAGAAATTTAAATAAAAGTCATTCGCAGCCACTTACTGCAATGGAGGAAGACATTTTAAAGAAATGTAAAAAAGAAAGTTTTCTTGGAATTTTTCATTACTTTTTACATAATTATTGCTTTCGCTATTGTTTTGCATAATAGAGGTAAAGAAATATAAATAAAAGTCATTCACAGTCATTTATTGTAATGGAGAAAAACTAAAAAAATGATTTAAAGAAAAGTTTCGCTGGAGATGTAAATGCATAATTGGACGGTGTTATGCATCAATTGATCAAGCGCCAAAACACGGTTCTGAGATATTGAAGGAAACAGAAACAAGTTATCATTACGATCCATTGCTTGGCGGGGGCGCGGGGGCTCAGTGGTAGAGCGTTCACCTCTGGTGCTTGGGGTCCCGGGTTCGATCCTAGCCTCCGCTAAGTGAACTTTGTGGTGGACAAACACCGTGCTCGTGAGTTTTCTCGGGGTTCTCCCGTTTCCTCCCACTTTCTTCATTTCACTCATCTCTCATCATCACCGTCTCCTTTAGCATAACCGTGGGACGTAAAACTTAATGATTTCATTTCATTTTTTCCATTGCTTGGCGCTTGGTCGAATAAATTTTCCTGAACGTTTAAGCACATAGTAGGATTTCAAACCTTTTTTTTTTTTTTTTTTTTTTACATTAATTACATTGTCTCCGACTCACTGAAGTAAAAATCTCGAAAATCACAAAATGGCGCTTGGTCAATTGATGCATAACACCGTTGCTCGTAGATCTATGAAAAGAATGTACTGTATATACGTTCGCTACAATATAAAAGTGTTTCATTATCTTGATGTTACGACTATTTTTATTATTAATGTTTCCTCACTATTATTATTGCTGTTACTTCTATTCCTACTATCACTATAATTTTTTACTGTAATGTTTGCATCTTACATCTAATATGTTTCAGTAGTATATGTATTTTAACCCTTTTCTTTTTGGACTCATGGTATTATATAGGCTATGTGAAGTAGCTAGATTTTATACCAAATTATTGATATGTTTTAGGATAGTTTAAAGTTACACAACCCAATTAAATTTTAACTACAGGTGAATACTGGGATGGTAACAGAAAACTGAATTTCATTAGATTACCAAAGATCTCTTTCCACTAAATACTTGCTACATGTTAGTGAAAAACAAGCTAGGCCCACCCTTCCGTCAGTATTTGCATTTTCTTTCTTGCCACAGCTTGTTGCCCGTCATTTTGAAATGTCTATGATCACGTACTGCAGTAATACTTAACGATGAGAAATCCATTTCGTTTCAACATTTCTTTCATTATCACCATCACCATCTTCCTTCGCCTCGGAGACTAAACGTGGGAAATAAACTGTATCCTGACATGTTTGTTTTGCTTTAAAATTGTACACAATAAAATAAAAGTGCATTATTACATTAATTAGTTTTAATACCTTGGATCGAACCAGTGGCGTACACAAGAAATTTGAGGTTTAAACTCTCTTGATCAAGATATTATGGAATAGTAAACTTATACTATGCTATATATAAAAATCACGCTTGTCATAAGAGAATAAAATTGACTGCATGAAGACCTCTTGGTGAAACTCTGCATACGCCACTGGCTCGAATAATTCAGAAGACAACTTAAAGAGTTAGTTTACTTTGGAATGATATGAAACTATCGCATGCGGATCCACTGACGCATCCACGGGGAGGGCTGGGGGCAACCTCGTCCTCCAGACTTCTTTTTAATAGATCTATATACAGGGTGTTTCAAAACAACACGAATAACGTTTGACAGATGATTCCTGACACCAAGATAAGACAAAAGATATAAATCAACCTGGGTGCACAAGTGCTTTATTTTGGAGTTATAGGCTGCCGAAAAAATGAAAAAATGAATTTTAAAAGATCATAGCTCCAATACAATGGGACCCACCGTAGTCGTGTCAAGACTTCACTTAGATACTAATATGTACACTATCCAAAAATACACGTTTCAGAATCCTAAGGTACTCATGCAACAAGTTTTATAGAGGGAGTTTGCCTATGGGCATATAAGTAGAAGTACTCACCAACTACCCAATAAAAATTGTTGCGGAAGTACCATACGATTCTGAAACTTGGATATTTGGATAGAGCACATACTAGTTCCTAAATAAACTCTTGACCTGATTATGGTAGGTGCCATAGCATTGAAGCTATGGACCTTTAAAGTTTATTTATTCATGTTTTCGGCAGCCTGTAACTCCAAAAGGAAGCATTTGTATTTATACACTCAGGTTTATGTATACTTTTTGTTTTATCTTGGTGTCAGGAACCACCTCCCAAACGTTGTCGATGTTGTTTTGAAACACCCTGTATAAAATAATGCAGCACGTTGTTCTGGATTGATGTAAAACTCTTACGTATTTTAAGCCTACATTATTCGTCCAGGAAGCAATCTGCCTTCAACAAACGACGCTTCTGGATCCATTAGTGTGTAGATTCATCATAATGTACAGACCGACTGTTTAGTACATACACTGTACATATTCACTGTCGAGGGAATAGATTTATTTCCGTTTTTCATCATTAATCTCAGTGATGATTTCAAGCTTTCTCCCGGGTAGGCTTACCATACGTCAGAAATTCAAGCCTGTGCCCGGAAAATTGTCTGGGATTAACTAATGTCCTAAATTTTAGGGAAAGCGGAAGACCGGGAAATTTCGCTTGTTTGGTCAAGTGGTTGGCTTGCAATTCTGTCTTGTGCTGATATTTATGAAAAAATCAATAGGGATAAGGTGTCCTTCGGAAGAATACTTTACTCAGAAAAATAATTAAGACAATAATATAAAAATATTTTTGAAATATAGAAAATAAGCATTTTTGGAACTTAAGATTAGACTTTTTTTTTTAAACTTCTCAATAAACACACACCATTCTAAAAAAAAAAAAAAAAAAAAGTCCAGAAATTATGGTAATCCTACCCCGGGCAATTTTGAATACATGGAGGGTGAAAGTACCAAAAATATTGGTAAGCCACGGTGAACAGGATCAGAGGTATGTTTGTGAGGGAGTATCCTTCCTGAGCAACTTCCCGAAATCACCCCTGATTTTATTAACATTTATTTCACTGATAGGCGAAAGGGGGGGGGTACGCCCAAAGCGTAATCATATCTGATTGCGGCAATGTGTGAACTAGTGGCCATTGAGAGAGAGAAAATATGAGAGAAGATAATACATTTAGCTTAAAAATAAAATTTTCCTACAAAATTTTAGCAACACCGTACATAATTAATATGGTTTAGGTGTTGGGCCGTATACTATATTGTACGAAGAACAAATTACTCTATTATTACGTTTAAGACCGTATGTTTGGCAACAATGATACAATAAGTGGTCAGCAAATAACAACCAAAAGATAGAATTCAGGAAGAAATTGAACTTCCTGTGTGTGCGCGCGCGCGCGTGTGTGTGTGTGTGTGTGTATGTGTATGTATGCATATGTCGGAAAGCAATCCCTTTCTGCACACTTTCCTCTTTCCTCACAAATACAACCTGGCAATAACTTATCAGATGATAAAAGATGTTTGACTAGTTTGGCTGCAAGAAGGAATCATTGGAGAAGTGAAGAAACCGAACTGTCCATCACTATTTTTGATAATACCCGAAACTTCGATATTATTCGTACTTTCGATAATACCCGAAACTTCGATATTATTCGTACTTTCGATAATACCCGAAACTTCGATAGTACTCGAAATTTCGATAATACTCGAAATTTCGATAATACCCGAAACTTCGATAGTACTCGAAATTTCGATAATACTCGAAATTTCGATAATACCCGAAATTTCGATAATACCCGAAACTTCGATAATACTCGAAATTTCGATAATACCCGAAACTTCGATAATACTCGAAATTTCGATAATACCCGAAACTTCGATAATACTCGAAATTTCGATAATACCCGAAACTTCGATAATTTCAAATACTCGAACGGTTTCGAGTAACCGATGACAACTCGATAAGTTTTCACTCCCGAAGTTCGATAGGTCCTCAGCCTTATCGAACACCCCTAAGTAGTAGTAGTAGTAGTACTACTACTACTACTACTACTACTACTACTACTACTAATAATAATAATAATAATAATAATAATAATAATAATAATAATAATAATAATATTTCTTGGTGCCGCGGTGGCTCAGTGGTAGAGCGTTCACCTCTGGTAGATGGGGTCCTGGGTTCAAACCTTACTCTTGCCAAGTGAACTTTGCGGTGGACAAACACCGTGTGCGTGGGTTTTCTCGGGATTCTCCCGTTTCCTTCCACTTTCTTCATTCCATCATTTCATTCATTACTCATCATCACCGTCTCCTTTAGCCTAGCCGGCATAACTGTGGGACGTAAAATTTAATAATTTTATTTCATTTCTTCTTCTACTTACTACTACATCCAACGTTTTCGTTGTGCGTCGTTTTCGTCTTGGTTATTAAGTTTCCGTCTAATGTTCGCCCTTAAGAACCCTGCATCTTCAAGCCTGCCTAGTGATAAATTTGGCCCTATGTGGTTCTACAGATTTTTCAAAGCAATACGGAAAACAAGAATTTTTGGTGTGATCTACAGGCTTTTTATCTTCGTATTATTTTGTTGTTGTATTGTTATATAAACAGTCATATGAACTTGACCCTTTGGTGTCTTTCTTTATTACTCGAACAGGATTCAATAAAATTGCGAAGTTGCAGCGTTTGGTATATCGGACTGAGAGGTAAACTAAGCCAAGTCACTTTTTGGTAGGGATGCGCACGAGTCGAGGTTTAATCCTGTCTCGAGAAAATGTTGCCTTGTCTCGAAAATAGGTTTCTGTCTCGACTCGACTCGAATTCGAGACGGTACGTCTCGAAATTAGACAAAATGTATACACACATCAGCAAAAACATTATGATTACCTACTTGTCAGTATATCAACTTTTGGCAGGATAACAACGGCGACGCCTCTTAGCATGGACGCAGTGATCCTTGGTAGGTCGCTGGAGAGAGTTGGCGGTAGAGATGCAAGGGCTCGGGAAAAAAACGGCTTTTTTGGAAAAAAACTCGTTTTTTTTCTGCTTCGCTTTTTTGCTTGGGAAATTTTGGGCTTTTTTGAAAATTCTGCTTTAAATTGATAAACCAGATTTTGTTTCGCTTCTCTACAACACAAAAAGTCACTTAATTAGTGGTTGATGCCGATAATAATATAAAACCTCGAAAATAAACCATGAATTTCGAAAAGATATTTCAAACAGTTTTACTTCTCAACATATTTACATTATGAATTCCAAAGGATTAACCAATGTATATAATAAAATTTTTTTAACCTCCTACATACAAAAGTAAGCAGGGTTGGCAAGAGCCATGGTTGTTTTTGAAAATGCCAAAAACCCGTTTATTGGGGGAGTTTAAACTAGGCTTTTTTGGTTTAAACCAGGTTTTTTTTGGGGGGGGTTAGATATTTTGCTTTATGTATTTATATTACATATTGACAGAAATAAGTTTGTTTCGCCTTCGTGTTATTATGCAACAACGGGGTTATGCTGGAAGAGGTCACATAAGCTTAAAGAAGTCCGGTCAGCAAATTTCTGAAATTGAGAAACTCCCGCCCTAGCCATCGGGAAAATCCCGTCATTACTCTAAATGTAAAACAATAACGGAAAAAATCCTGTTATTGCTTTGCATGTAAAATTTAAAGGTCAACGTATCATAATCAGTACGCTAAAACTGAGGTATTAACTTACAAATTTAGTGCGTACATATCATTGAAAGTACAATCCAAGCTAATGTTGGAAGCTACGTAGGCAATCGATAAATTTTGTCAATTTATATCAGTATATTTAAGCAACCTTGGCTTCTTTATAAAACAACAGGCATTCAGGCATGCAGAAATATACAATTTAGTTTCGTTTCGTATGTTCAGGCTTAACATCCTTACGTAATACCGAGGTTATCAAGGAGAAGACTTTCGCTTAAAGTGACATCCGAACCGCTACTTTGTTTACGCATGAAAGAAGGGTTGTGGTTCGACCGAGAATTGAACATGGGACACCTTGATTAAAAGGTGAAAAGGAAATAAAACTAATGCAGATGGTTTGATGTATGGAAACGTCACCATGAAGTTCACACGATTCGCATTTTTCGTACCTTTTATTTTTTTTTTCGGTTTAAACCAGTTGCTTATTTTAAAAAAAGAAGAAAAACAGCTGGTGTAAACCAGCCAACCCTAAAAGTAAATACTTCTTTTAAAAAAATACTCAAATAAGTAGCAAAATTCTATGTAGTATTTTTACTTCAAAATATTCCATACCCTCTTTTTGGAACAAAATAAAATATGAGAAAACATGAAAACATAAGAAAAATACTTAGATTTATATGATACACTTAAAGGCTGCACACCTAGAGCTTTTGGTTTTGTATATTCTTGAAATTCTACAGTTTTATATAAGCACCATCACGGTTTATTCAGTCCTCAAGTTTTCTGTATTTTTAACAAGAGGGATTGAACATGAAGGGTGTGAGATAAGAACATGGTAACCCATAATTTTACTATTTTAAGAAATTAGAAATTTTCTGCTGCACAATCCATTTTGAAAGTCGGAAAGCTGATTTTTCACATAAGTCTATACATGAGGGATTAAACGAAGCGGTATGCGTTGCTGCCTATCTGATGCTGCGTAACTCAGCAATTGAAAATTTGTTAGTTACCATGTTCTTGGCTCACACCCTTCATATCATTATGGAACTCTCCCCACCCCACCAACACACACACAAAAAGGACTACGGAATATATTTAAGTTAAGATAAATACAACTGCACAACAAACATGATTGACTGGAGCTTTTGCGCTTCTATCGAGAAGTCCGGAATTCAACTCAGCATTCGACCATTCTGACAAAACTTTTCTTCATTCCATCTATGAAGTAGAAATAGTGCGTGTACTGTGAGTTGGCTGACTTCATTTCTTATTGTTTTTAAATTGTTATTATTACTAATTACCAGCAGTCACGGTTTTGCGAGGGTTAGGGGGGGGGCGGTCTTTCGGACTGAAGCCTGTTCCCCAAAATTACGGAATGTCTAAAACAAACGAAATATCTATTAGTTATGCCTTTACTCATAAACTTTAAGCTGCCGTCAAATAAAAATTACGAATGTTTAGAAAAACTAAACATTAGTAAGAAAAAAACCCTCCCAAAATACTTTTCTAAATCCGCCACTGATTCTCAGTATAAAATGATCTTCAAGGTTGTATCCGGAAGATTATCGCTAAATATATAAACGAAACGAAATACAGTATTAGTTATGCCTGTACTCATAAACTTCAAGCTCCTCCCAAATAAAATTAGGAGATTTTAGAAAATGAAACAATCAGAGAAACCCGTCCCAAAGTACGTTTCTAAATCCGCTACTGATTATTTGTATAAATTAGTATTCAAGGTTGTATCCGGAAAATTATTGCTAAATCGTTGCACAGCTACAGTATAACAGAAATGTGGAAGTACGGTTAGACGGATATATTGAAAAACGTACGCTTTGACGGATATATAGAAAAACGTAAGTTTAACTTCTGCGTTAGAAGCTAGAGTACTAAGCTCTTAGAAATGAAACAGACGATAAACTGCCATGATATCGAGAAGAAAAAATATCGATAACTCAAAAGTTAAAATAAAGTTAAATAGCCTCTAAAATTGCCCTCAAATACTACATTCTTCATGTTAGCTTTAATTCGTAAAACATGTGCTCCATCCATCTTGATGGTGAATTTTAGAGCGAAATATGGCATTTAGGTCATGGAATTCTTATCTAAGTATAGAATATACTACAGTATAACCTCGTTAACACGAACTCGCTTAAGCCGAACACTCGGTTAGGACGAACAAAATTTCGGTCCCGGCATCGCTGTACGTTATCTTATAGGAAGTTTTATCGGTTAACACGAATTTCGGTTAGCACGAATTACGAACTAATTTTTAGTCCCTTGAGTCAGTAAATGTTTTCATTTAACACGAACTTTCAATCCTTAGTTTTTTTTTCAGATCATTATTCCTATTTTAAATTTCACTCCAGATCAGTTTTTGTCATACAGTATTTATACAGACGAAAATTGCCTTGTAAATAAGAGAAAAACCAGAAACGGGCATCCTTCCTCTCTTATGAGGTGTTGATTCTGTCCTCCGTCAAGCGCTGAACATGCAGGTGCTTGGCAGACGAGTTGGTGACAGCTCGAGACAAAACGTCTTCTCTCCCCTGTAACTCCAAACTGGTGACAGCAGTCAAATACCTTTCCGTTGCTAGTGGTACCCAACCTGCTAGCGGAGTTGTCAATTTTATAACTTGACCTTGGTTTTCTGCGTGGAAGCTATTTTTTTTTTATCTTCGAAGATAGGATAATAAGCTTACTGTAGTGTTTTCACTTTTCAGAGGATGATACCGAGACCGAAACTAGTCTCGATCTCGATCTTAACTCGAATTTGAGACCGAGTCGTGCTTTTCAAAATCGAGACGAGACCGAAACTCTCAGTCTCGTCTCGATACAATTCTGTGGATGGTATCAAGACGGAGAATAATCTTGGTCTCGTCTCGAATTTGGAACCGAGACGAGACCGAGACTACTCAGTCTCATCTCGATACCATCTGTAGTGTTTTCTATGACATACATAATATACTGTAGTGGTATGTATAGTCTGTATACTGTAGTGCGTATGTATGGAGAAAATGTATTCGAATAATAAAATTTGGGTCCCCGGTTAACACGAATTTTTTTAACACGAACTCCTGATTTTTCAGTCCCTTGGAATTCGTGTTAACGGGGGTTTACTGTATAAGAAAGCTATTTAGATAGAAAAATCATGAAAATGAAAAAAGCCAAAATTTCCAAAATTCTCGTTTTTGCCCAAAAAAGCCGGCTTTTTATGTGAAAAAAACCATCGATTCAAAAAAGCCGGCTTTTTTGCATCTCTAGTTGGCGGTCACCTAATTCCAGTGGCGGCCGGTGGATTGTGGTTTCGGGTGTTGCAGTACGAACGATCGGAGATAAGATATAAAGTGGACTCATTGAGTAATCAGCATAACTTTAGATGCAAATGCTATGTGACATGATAAATTAAATAAAATTCTGTTTTCAAAAAAATAAAAAATGCAGAACATTTAATCCGATTAATCACCTTAATTAATTAGTAAGATCATTCTTCTCTCTTTGATTGGAACAAATCTGCCTAATACATGCTGGTTGAACTCTAGTATTCTTATTGTCAGGTCTTTTTGGATGGAAAGCATAACCAATGGTGATAACCTTTCTTGGGACATTCAATTTCTTGAAAATGTCAATTCTTTTGGTTTAAAAAAGAAAATCTTCTTTTACTGACGTCATAGGTACAGTTAATATTAATTTCAGAAGCTTTGTAGATTCACTAAATATTTTTTTCTAGATTATTGTGAACAATTCATTCTAGCAAACTCAGTCCCTGACAGTGATCCGAATTCCTCTTCAGTGTAGACTGAAAAGAGTTTGTATCAGAGATTAATGTTATAAAAAAAAATGTACATTGAATACGCTTTATTCACAATTTATCTAGGAAAATTGAAAATAAATTGTGGAAATATGTCTAGTGTATACAACATTACTGCCATAAGATGTCCTGTAAATTTAAACCGTTTTTTTTAAAACACTCTCCTGAATTGGCATTTTGCTTGTTTTATCCAAGGCTTAATTGTAAGTTTTTCCTCGGTTGAAAGCTGGGCAATTTTTTTGTAAGTTATTTACAGAAGTCATGGCATGCAATTCATTCAGAATTTGTAGGTTATGTACAGAATTAAAGCACACACAATAAAATTAAATCTAATAACTAATAACCAAAACAGCTGATACCAAAAAGATACTGGTATATAAATTGCGGATGTTACATATTCATACATAGGGCTGTCAACTGGCCGGCTTTTCATTGGCCTGGCCGGAAAAATTGCTGTTATTTTGATTAAAGCCGGTGACGGGTACAAACTTCTCAGCAGCCACTTTATAATTGTTTTTTTTTTTTTTTTTTTTTCAAATTTGTATCTAGTTCGAAGTATAGATGTTGAAAAGTAGCTGTCATTCTGTAAACTCAAATCTGTTACCTTTCACCATCTATCAACGATTAATATATTTTGTTCACATGTTTAGAAAATTTTAGAGATGACAGGAAAATTTGAAATTTACTTTCAAGAAATTTTATACATTTATTAAGAGTGGAAAAGGACTTCTTAAAGCAATTTCCTATAGTTGAAGTAGAGCCTATATGTTTAAAGAGTGAATTTCATTTTCCAAATCCAAAATTGTCACGATGAACAAAATTGTCACGTACTTTTGTTCATCTGTTTCGATAATTTTAAAGAAATGGTAGTTACTGGTAAATACAATAAATTGATCAATTTCAGTTTCTCATTTATAGCACAATGTATCTATTAAGCTTATTAGTGCATGTTCTAAGGACATACAGAATATATGTGTTAATGCACTTTTGTTCACGATAGTACATTTCCTTTCAATGGATAGGTCCGAACAGAGATACTTCACGCTGAGACCTATATCATAGAGAATTTTGAGGAAGTGACTTTTTTTTATTTTACAGAGTTGGCAACCCTATTCATATATCAACACACAAACACACACACACATGTGCGTAAATGAAAAAAAAATTAAACTACATTCGAAATAATCCGTCTTGGTTGTTACGCAATGCACGATGAACACAATATACTTCCACATGAGGCGAAACAATGTTTATCAACGTTCTGGAAAGCAGCCTTGAAACCCGCCAGATATAGGAAAAACATGTTAGCTGGGAGGGGTCCAAAATATTTGAGGAAGGTCCTATACGTCTACGTAATAACGAATCTGTCTTATACTGTACCCGAAAAGATAAGTAATTCTTAATTACTGTCACCTATATTTTTAGAAAAAAATGATAGAACGATTATTTCTATAAGAAAAGAAAGAAAATGAAATGAAATCTTTGAGTTTTACGTAACACGGTTATGCCGGTTAGGCTAAAGGAGACGGTGATGATGAGTAATGAATGAAATGGTGGAATGAAGAAAGTGGGAGGAAACGGGAGAACCCCGAGAAAATTCACGCACACGGTGTTTGTCCACCACAAAGTTCACTTGGCGGAGGCTGGGATCGAACCCGGGACCCCAAGCACCAGAGGTGAACGCTCTACCACTGAGCCACCGCGGCCCCAAAAGAAACGAAAGAGTACATGATGAGGCGTAAAATAAAATATTTAGCGTACATCAATCATTTCTCTGTTAGTTCGTTAGTAGTCTACAAATGTTAGTCAAGTTTCGAAATTTTTGGGAGGCCCGGACCCGGTGGACCCCCCTCGTGGCTACGCCTCTGAGCATTGCTAACTAGTCCCAAATTCAATGTAGCGTTCCCCACCATACAGTTTTATCAAGAGTATAAAATATACTTATTTTATAAAATAAATATGTATATACTTAAATACTATCCACAGAGGGGGGGAGGGATTCTGCATATTGACTTATTCATATTTGGTTCACAAATTACTGTAGAAGAAACCTTCATTATCTATATAAGCTAAGAATTAACTTGTAAATGCGGATCTACTTTCATTTGATTTCTGCTCTACTACATATTTTCTTTATTTTGAAATTCTGCTATCACTTTTTTTTTTTTTTTTTAATTGTTATTGATTTGCTTCAGTATAAGTACCGTAATTTAAAAATATGAATGCATAAAAACAAATTTCATTTGTTAATTGCTAGTGAAATGAAATTCAGAAAGCTTTTTCTAGCGCGAAAAACCTTCTCATTCACTGGAAACCGTGCTGTGTTGCAGATGCAAGGACCAGACCCTTTAACTTCTGAAATAGGGGAAAGGAGACTTAACATTCGCTCCAATTCCCGCGCTGAAGGAATCTGGTCGTTGTATGCTCGTTGCAATACAATATAAATTAGACACTCTGTGACGGATTATTTTTCGCTTTTTAAAACGGATTAACGAAACGGACAGTTACAGAAGTAAAAAAGTGTTATTTCAAGTATATATGGGAGGTTTAGAAAGTATTTTTTTCTGTTCTTTACTACTATTGCTAATAATATTTTTTCCTTGAAATACTTTGGTCGTTGCACAACGCTGCAACACTAGCATTAGCCGCCACTGCCTAATTCCCATTAATTCCGGGGGGGGGGACGATACGCTCTGACGTCACGTTCAATCACACCCCAGATGTGTTCGATTGGGTTCAGAGCCGTCGAGTTGGGGGGGGGGGCAGTACATCACTTGGAACTCACCCCTGTGTTCCTCGAACCACTCCATCACACTCCTTGCCTTGTGACACGGTGCATTATCTTGTCGAAAAATGCAACTACCGTTGGGAAACATGGTCGTCATGAAGGGGTGTACGTAGTCTGCAAACAGTGTGCGATATTGCAATAGTTTTATACAAACTGGATAATCTATTATTATTATTATTATTATTATTATTATTATTATTATTATTATTATTATTATTATTATTATTATTATTATTATATTTGAAGTACAATCAAATATCACGACATTAATTATTAGTTTTAATTAACTGAATTGAGCTGAAAATTAAATCTTGATCTCGAAAGATTAAGTTTATGCGTTCTGTAACTTTCTAAAGTGCGCTGGAATAGTTTTCAAGGCTGTTTCTGAGTGAATACTTTCTTCAAAACAATATTAAAAATTATAGAAAGATTTTCGAGACATTTGAGTCGAGTCGAGATTTTTTACGAGCAGTCTCGACTCGACTCGTGTCTCGAGTCGAGAAATATGCAGAGTCTCGTTCTGTAAATTTACGTACAAAATGTATTCCCTTATTTAGAAGTTCTCAGAATCCTTCTGCGTCACGAGAGGTGTAAGAAGGCTGTAATAATAATATTTATTATTGGAATATATTGTGTTATGATTTGAGTATCTTTAAATATTCATAAATGCTCTTCATTGTGATCGAACGATCACTTTTATCAATTTATAGGTTTTACATACGATTATTTGGCACTAAAATAGTGTTTGAGACCTAAGGCTTGAGTGAACTAGTGTTACTCACGAGACTCGAAAAAATTCTCTTCTTATCTCGTAGTGCCCGAACCCCAACGAAATAGGTCAACGCGAACCCAAATGAATGCCAGCCCAACTGAGGGAAATAAGCCCGAGATCAAGCGAGCGCGAGCTGAACTGAGGGAACTGAACCCGAGCGCGAACCAGTTGAAAGAAATGAGCGCGAGCCCAGTTAAAAAAAAAAAAAAAAAAAAAAAAGTAAGCGCGAGCCCAGTGCAAAAGTGCCATCTATGAACCAGTCATTCCATCAAGTATTTTTTCCATCTGATCTACTACAATCTGTTGGTTCTCTCACTGATTGTGTTTGTGCAGATATCAGCGCTCTTAAGATTATGTGATTTACTACTTGAATGACGTGATTGTCTATGTACCAGCACTCTTTAAACATGACAGTGGAGACACTTTTTCTTAATCTAAAATGTCTCCAACACAGGCAGGGCAACAATAAGGCACACTCGCTTCTAAAGGTAGCGATATTTTTATCCAGAAACTCCTTCTGAAACATGCAAATATTATTTTCATTTACATTATTTTTAATAATTATATGGAAGTACACAAGAGAAATTCTCTGCTGCAATTAAATGAAAGGAAGAATATGACCAATCTATAATCTTGCTATGACACCAATCTATAACTTTTCATCTAGAGTTATTTTAAATGTTACCGCCCTCCAAAAATGGTCAAACAGCAAATTCCAAAATAGTTTTGTTAAGGAAGCTTGTCCTTCTCCCTCGCGTGCCCACGTTCTCGCGAAGAAAATTGTTTTTCGTCCTCGCGCTCGCAGTGGAAGTTGGCCCTCGCCCTAGATACGATGCACACAAGAAGAGTTCTTCACAGATTCACCTGTCACTATCTCATGTGTCTGCTGTTGCTTTCCGTACAGGAATCTCAGGCAGATCAGCAGTTGTGATAGCGACTGCAACTCTTCAGGATACCGACGTTGTTACTTCGGAAAACGCTGCTTACGTAGTAGATACATCGAAGTGATTTGATGAAAGACTGTATAACGGTGCCATATATGATTTCGAGATTTTTTTTTTTCAGTAGACGGAAAGGAAGAACTCTCGGCTCAAAATATCTCGAACGTTTTCCGCTTCCAGTGCATGGAGAGAAAATAGCAAAAGGGACTTTCTAGTTTCCTGAATAAAATGCAACAGATACTTCACGACTACTTGCATTGGATGGAAGTAGTATAAATACAGGTTTTAACCCGTAACCGGAATACATGGGTCTTGGGGACCCAAGCCAATTTTATCTTGCCTCTCTTTCTGCTTGTATTGGCAGTACTGCAGTGATTATCGCAGTACTTGTGTACGCTGCAATTCTCGTTCAGACAGTATGCGTAGTTTTTGAGCTCTAGTATGAAACATATCAAAATATTTAAATTTTCCGGGCTACGACCATCGTGACGCGCGTGCTTTCTTCGCGTTTTTACCATGTCCTCACTTTTTTTCTCCATGTAATATGTCTTTTTTTTTTTTTTTGCAATAGTTTATTCACATACAGAATTACTTTGTGGCCTAAGCAGCAATTTTTAGCTCTTTGCCCTCCTGAGATATTACGTCCCATAAATGACATCAAAATCACAAACTTCAACTTTCGGACCTCCATAAATCTACGATATCAGTAGTATCATAGCTGTGGATATTTCTGCAGACTCTTTACATGCAGTGGTATTCAGCACAAAACTTATGAACCCCTCAGTTTATGCCATTCCAAAATACAGCCCCTTTGAAAGTGTAATTTTCTGTACTTTTTCTGGTGATTTCATGCGTTAGTTTGCAACCCTGCATATTTATTTAGAAGCAAGAGTATATGTTTGCCGTGTATTACCTGACCAGGATATTAGTGCGGTTTTTCGAGGAGGGCGCTGGTGTTGTGTTTACATCAGTTTCTAGGTAAGCACGGTGGGACAGGGGAGCGGAGAGCGTCACTCTCCAGTGTATCCAACGATTTCTAAAAGTTGCAGTTTACATGCTGTAAGTAACCTAATCTCTTTCGCTTAATAAAGAAAGCCATAAATTATATAGTTGTTATTGAATGCAGGAATGGTTATTCCTGCAGTAATGCAGATGTATTGTGGATAATGGCATATGCATGGAAATTTACAATTTAAGAACAACGTAGCACGCAAGTGAGTTTCTACTATGCTACGAAGTTCTTAGTGTTTTTCTGTACAACACTGAGGTTAGTTTATTCGCAAGTTATTGCCAAATTAATATTGAGGGTGTATGTATTTTTTTTTTCAGTCCCTTAAAGTCTTCTGGAAATAACTTCTATAAATTTTGAAACTGTGTTTATCTTAACTTGAACATATGCTTGAAGTGGTTTATTACGAACAGGACAAAAATAACTGATTAATTATAAAAACTTACTAATACACAACTGAAATATTCTCTTAACTTTTATTCTTAATCTGCACCTTGTCTATCTTATGTATCTCATACATCAATATCATTCATGAACTTCCAATCCTTATATATCTCATAATCGTATTTCTTACATTTATAATCTTCCACATAATCATAAATCACAAAATCAACCTATCTTTCAAACCGTATCTTCATAATCTCTACTCTTATATTCCATTTCCATTCCATTCCATTCGGCATCTGTAAAATGCCGTGTAGTTTGGCCCAAACATAGATTCAAATGGCCTGTTCTCTGTAATTGTCCAAAATAATATTGTATTAATAGTACTGTATCATATTTGAATGCTGGAGGAAAAAACTGGGAGGTTTAAACGTTGTTTTTTTTTTCCCTTTTGTTGAAATGTGCAAGTTAGTTCGTCAATTTCTCATGATCATGCTGTTACAACTGAATTATAGTGGCAATAGTTATTTCCCAGACTTTCCAAGTATTTGAAGTGATTTAGATATATCTATGTAACACCTTATACGTCATTTCATTTTATTTATTTATTTATATTTATAGATTTAAGTTATTATCCTGTATAAACTGTAAGAGTCTTTTTATAAGTATCCAATTTCTTGAAGTAATTATCATTTCAACTGTAATTGGGAACGTGTAGAAGCTATTCAATACATGTATTATAAACTCTTTTCTTTTGTTCTGTAATAGTTCACAGTAGAATATTAGATGATTTAGATTGCCAATTTCTTTTCCGCACCAACAAATATTTGTATCTTTTTTCCTTATACAGAACAGTTTTTTTGGAGTTAAAGCTGTGTTGAATATTATTCGGTAAAATAGCACAATTTTCGATCTGGACCACATACTTAATACTTTCCAATTGTTAAATTCCAAATTATCCGCTAATCTCCAGTACTACTTGCCAGGACCTTCTCTATTTTTCTTTTTCCATTGGGTAATTAATGTTTCTATTTTGTTTGTGATAATATTTTTGAAATTATAGTAAGGAATTTGTATGTTAGTTTTGATGCCTGAATTAGCTGCAGCTTTACTTAATTGGTCCACTGATTCATTAAATTCTATGTTTACATAAGCTTTTGTGTACAATAAAATAGTATTGAAGTCATTGGATTGTAATGATTGAAATAATTTTTTAATTAATAAAATATTCCAAGAAGTTTGAATATTCCATCTTGTAGTATTCAGTGCTGTAATAACACTCAAAGCATCCGTACATATACATGCATGTTTAAGATTGAGTTTTTTGATAAGTAAAAATGCTTGTCTTATGGCGAAGGCTTCACCTTCAAATACAGACATGTTACCAGGTAGTTTGTATTGTTTCTGTATACATAACTGCGGTATCAATAAGGCTGCGCCGACTTGTTTATTTTTTTGTTTTGATGCATCAGTGAATATAAGTATATATTCTTTTGGAAGAGAATCTATATAAAATTGCCAAATATTTTTATATATATTATGTAAATTTTCAAATTTATGATATTGTATATATTGTGGAATTACGGCTGGAATTTTTATTAAGTTTATATTGTAACTGAATAAGTATGTTGGTATACTTGGAGCTTTTGCTATACTAGTTTGCAATTCTTTTATGTTCTTAAAGACAGTATAGATCCATGGCAATGATTTTTGGTAAGGAAGTTTTTTACTTTGATTTATAATTTCCATGTTTCCTAGTTTTTTAATTATAATTGAAGAAGTTTTTGCCATCCGAGAAAGTAAGAAGTTTGCCGTCTGTTGAAATATTTTTATTTCTATCGGTACATTCATTGTAGCTTCTAAGATAGCATTCCTTGGACAAAAGGCTGGTTGAGATAATATTGTCTTAATCACATCATAATGAATTTGTTGAATTTTTGTGTAAAACATTGTATAATTAGTATTATAAAACATGGAACCATATAAAATTCTAGCTGTTAATGTTTGTTGATTAATCATATTCAACACATGAGGTTGTATACCCCATTTTTTGGCACTCATACTTTTCAATATATTATTATATTTAGTTGCTTCTTTGGTTAAATATTGAAGATGCGACTTCCAGGATAAGGTAGTATCAAGATTAAGTCCTAAATATTTTAAATGTTTCGAAAATTTTAGTTGTTTGCCATTGATACTTATTTGTGGCAAAATTTTTATACGTTTCTTTGTGAAAATTGTAAATGATGATTTTTCCCAATTTATATCCAATCCGTTTTTAAAACTCCATTGATGTATATTTTGCATATTGTGTTGTATTTTTTCCACTCCAATTTTTAGATTTTCCACTATTTCGTATGTAACCAGGTCATCAGCATACAAGAAGGTATTTGTAGTTTTATTCAACACATTAATAAGACCTAACATGAAAAGGTTAAAAAGAGTTGGACTTAATTTACTACCTTGTAACAGACCAGTAGAAGTACGTCTAGATTTTGAATAAGAATTGTTCAACTTAATATGTACATGTCTATCATATAATAAATTGTAAATAAGTAATATGAACTGTTGAGGGATATGTAGTTTAAACAATTTGGAAATTAATAAATTTAGATTTATAGTCATAAGCTTTTTGAAAATCAACACTAATCAAAATAAGATATTTCTTTTGTTGGAAAGCTCTCCATATATCAATAATCAGAGGTCCAATAGAGTCAAGAGTCGAGCTATTTTTACGAAATCCTGTGATATTGTCTGGTAACAAGTGATTATACTCTATGTACCATTGTAAACGATTTAACATCAGTTGTTCGAAAATTTTAAGGCTGCAAGAGAGTAGAGCTATTGGTCTATAGTTTGTAGCAATATGGCTTGGTTTATTAGGTTTAAGAATTGGCACGATGATCGATTTTTTCCATATTGCAGGTACGTTACCTGTTTTCCAAACTGAATTTAAATAATTTAGGAATGTTCTTTTCGCTTCTAAAGGTAGGTTTATGTAATGGACGTATTGAAATCCATCTATACCTGGAGAGGTGTTCTTCTTGATAGTTTTAAACACCACTTCCAATTCTTCTAATGTAAAAAGCTCATCCTTATTAAGTTTTTGCTTATTTTGTAAGTTAGCTATTATTAAATTATTTGAATTGACAAAATCAGGTGTTAACATAGCATGAAATTGGTGTATCCAATCGTTTTTTGTTGAATTCCAAGTACTTGTTACAGATTTTATAGAGTTTTTAATGAGTTGAGAATGTAAAAATTTCCAAATTTTCATTCTAGGAGTTTGGAATGATAAGTTGTCACAAAATTCTTTCCAGTGCTTTCTTTTAATTTTATTTAAGATGATTTTTGTTACTGCCTTACTATTAAGATAGAGTCTAAAGTCTTGAGGAGTTTTCGTACTAATAAATTGCAAAAAAGCCGCTTTTCTTTTATTAATTGCTTGTTGTGCTTCACGGTTCCACCAACTAGGTTTGGCTTGTGGTATAGACTGAAAGGAATTTTTCAGTTTGTGACTCTGTACCAATTCTTTATTTTTTGATCTCGCTACAGCTTGCGTTAAAATTTGGTTTAACTTAGATAGCGAGCAGTTATAATTATTAGATTTATTTAAGTTTTCTGAAATAAAATGTTGATACTTGTTCCAATTAATTTCTTTATTAATTTTATTTATTTTGGATGTGAAATCATTGTTATTTGAATTCTGATTAGGAGATACTTTTTCTAAAAGGGGGTGAGTGATCGTCAGAATAGGACGATGGTCACTTCCTAATGGATCAAAGTAGACAGACCAGTGTGTTAAAATGTAATATTGAATTTTACAGATAGTTATGTCAGGAACACTATTACCTTCCATAGTAATACGAGTTGCAGTACCATCATTTAGACAAAGATAGGGATATTCAGTTAAGGTTTGGTTAAGTATTTTACCAGCAGTATTTCCTTTGGATGCTCCCCATACTGAGGATTGAGTGTTACAATCTCCCATTAAATAATCAATCTTATTATTTATTAACAGTTCTTTCCAGAATTGTGGTTGCGGTGTAATATCAGGCGGTATATAAATATTAACAAATTTAGTATTATTTATTTCAAAACCAGTTATTTGTATATCACTATATGTATTACTTAATGCTATATTGAGACTACGAAAAGGAATATTTTTCTTGATACATGTAGCTAAACCACCATATCCATCATCCCTTAAGTGTTCAATGATATTGTAGTTATGTAATTTCAAAGAAAACTTAGGTTTTGCCCAAGTTTCCTGTAAAAGTAAGATGTCCGGAGAAAAATATTTTATTAAATGTAGAATTGCATATTTTTTATTGTAAATACTCTGACAGTTCCACTGTAGAATTTTAAGACTTTGTTTATGCTCCGTAATTTAAAAAAAACTTTTTTTTTTACCGGCACGTGAATTAGTTTGAATGTGTTGAATTGAATAGCAGATAAAATTGCTGCGATAATTGTTCCATATGCTCAGTTGTTACATTACAATTTAAGGACATTAGTATGCTACCTAGTAACTGTTTAATTGCAAATATTGTTTTTGAATTTACCGAATCTATATCGGTTTTCTTTTCCGAATTTTCCGTAGATTTTTGAAAATTATGTTTGCTAAATTTTTGAATTGGAACAACTGCTGTATTCAAACATTGCTCAAAGGACGAAGAATTGCATTGGTTTTGAGCTACATACAAAGGGAATTTTTCTTGGCAACGTGGGTTATTATCGTTAGTAATGCATTTCAATTCATACAATTGTTGTGGATTTTGATCCATCATTGTATGTCTGTTTCTATAAGCAGTTACCATTGATTCCAATTGTCCGCTCGTACTAGCTGAAGTAAAATCGTAACCCTTGCGTTCAAACTATTCCCCATTATTACCATTAAATTTACCACTAGTTTCTTCCGTACTTTTCCTTCTTTTCCAGGGAGGAGTTTCTTGTTCAGTCAGTTTAGGTTTTTTTCTGTAGTTTGAAATATTTACAGCATTTGTATTTTTATTTTGTATTGTTTGTGCTGAACCTCTGTTCTGAGAGTGGTTGCTGACATTTTCCGATGCTTTAATAGTGATATTACTTGCACTCCATTTCCTTGAGTCTGAATTTAATTTACCAACTTGCATATTTGCTTCATTGAATGAAATATGTTGTGTAGCCATTATTGACATGATTTGTTTTTGACGAGCCCTTTCCGGACACTCAACATTATCCGCTTCGTGCGGTAGACCACAGTGAAAACATTTTATTACATTAGAGCATTGTGATGATGCATGAGATTGAGCACAAGTTTTGCAAATGGAATTTTTACCTTTACAAGTGCGGGAAGTGTGACCGTATCGTAGGCATAAATGACATTGTCTTATAGCCGGTATATACGTTTCCACTTGCAATCTTAAGAAGAAAACTTTAATGTGGAGTGGTAGTTGTTGCGAATTGAAAGTTATTATTATTGTAGAAGTTGGGATTTTTTTTACCTTCATGTGTCCTGTATATGCGTTTAATTGAGATTATTGGAACATCAGAGACTATTTCTTGTAGCAGTTCCTCTACCGGTACTTCCGGATCAACCTCTTTTACTACCCCCGTTGTATAAATTGCAAAATTTGGTATATATGCCATCCAGTTTTGTGATTTTAATATTGGGTGAGTTAGAAAAGCGTTTGCTGCTTTCGCAGAATTAAAAGAGACTTTTAATAAATTTTTTCCGATTTTTTTGAAAGTACTAATACCTTCTACTGAAGCTAAATCAAGTTTACGGCTAATTGCCATTACATGTTTCGTTCCCAGATCCTCTTGATTCGATTTTATGAAAACATAATAAGGTGCTACATGTTCTTCCGTGTAACGATTTTCTAAAGAAGTGTTTGTATTTACAAAATCACCATAAGACTTTAAATGATCCATCTCATTATATTCTTTCTTGTCTGAACTTACTTTTTTTAGCTTTGAAATGGTTTGGTTATTTGCATTATCAGTAATTTCCATTTCTGATGAATTGTCGGATATTTCTTTGTCTTTAGAGTTTGTTGGTTCTAAGTTCATAATATCATTAAATTGGTTATCCGCCATCTTAATAATGACTAACAAGAATTACAAATTATACACTTAAAATACACAATCAATAATATTCTTATATTCTCTCTCTTCAAAATCTCTCTCCTAATCATCATCCATATTTACACAGAATCTCTCTCAGTCCAACGCAACAGTTTGTGTCTTATTTGTGAGTACTTTTTGCCCTTTTTATATCCTAACACTTCTCCCCCCTTTACATAGTCAGAGCCTAACCAAAAGAAGCAAAATATACAATGATTATAATAAGCAAATCTAGGAATCAAAATCAATCCGCTGGAATCCTGAAATTCCGCTGATTTTTTTCTTTTCTTTCATGCCTTTGGCGTGGGAGACCCGGGTTCGATTCCCGGCGGGAGCTCATGTAATTCGGATTCCACGTTAATCAGTAGGTCCACGTCTCATATAGCCTCGCTGCTGAACGGGACGTTAAACTCAAAATCAACTCAACTCAACTCAACTCTTTTCTTTCATGTGTACACTTTGGCCCTCAGGAAATCAATCTGCACCCGCATAATATTTTGTTTCTCAGTGAGTTGCGCAATAATTTTATCTTGCTCTTGCTGTTGATCGGTGAGCACTGTAGTGCTTGTCTCTGAATTATCTCTGTTTTCCTTGAACTGCTGCAGACTAGTATCACTTGTAATATTCTTTCGTCTTTCACTTCTTATTCTATTGTCAACCCATTTAGTGACTATTTGTTTAAATTTCTTGCGTGAAGATACTTCAGAAATTGACCCTTCTGCAACCTTCCTAACGAAATTCAAAAAATATTTTTTTTAAAGACCATTCTAATGAACAAAAATAAGTTTGTCAGAACAAAACAGTCTTAAATTATTTACAATGGCAGCTGAGTGGTATTTTCTTTTTCTTTTCTTTTCCTTTTTCTTTCTTTTTTATTTTGAAATCGTGAATCTCCTGAAAAAGTAATGTGTTAGTCTTAAGAGTCTTCATCCCGGCGAAATTAAAATACCGCTAATTTTACAGTAATTATGTGATATATTCAAATAGATAAAAGATAATTGAAATATGGAACAAGAGCACCCTAGACAATATTATTTTGCGTGAGGTACCGTTATCACAAGTCACCTAAAATCTATCTCAGACAAGTTGATAGGAACTTCTATCCCCACCACCTACCTGCTAGCTGGCTACTGTTTGAGACGGGGGTTGTGTTGCTGTTCTCTTTAGCAATACAAGCCCCCATTCGCTGCTATGTAGATATTTTTAAAAAACAGTGTGTAAACAACGAATTGAAACTCTCATGTTATAGTGTACGTACTTCTTGGTTCTTAACACATTAAACGGAATAACCAAAACGGGTTAACAAGTAACTGTCAACTCAATTTTAGTATGCTCATTATTTTAAACGGCGGGGGTGTGCAGAAGCGTTGGAATAGCTGACTATGTCTGCTACTCGAGTGCGCATTACAACTTATGGCAGGATTGGACCTTGCACACAATTTATTGTGTCGGCACAATGATTTTATCAGGTTTCTTTTTTGTTAATACACCAATATATGCATAAAAAAATGAAAGGACATATTTAGTTAACGTCTCGCACGCATGCCATATAGATTAAAGGAGACTATGATTATTGAAAATGAATGATAAGGAAGTATTGAAAGAAGATTAAATTTGGCCTCCCGTCGGATTCTGTACACAGTTGCTTGTACCACCCCTGTCTGTTTTGCAGTCATGTCGGCCAATTGTTCTACATTTAAATAAGGATGATGTTCTATCAAAGAATTAAACACATTCAAAACGCAGTGCCTCTCACCACTTCTCAAAGCTTTTCCGCGTTTATGTTTTATCACGGAACTGGAAGACATTCTGGAATCTTGCTTAACACACACACACACTAAAAACACGTTACACATAAATAAATATATTTTGTATGTATTACACATACATCCACTAATATACTCCCTACTATATACAAGCACTACAGTATTTTCACACACTACAAAGTTTACATACGCTAAATTCATACAATCTTCACAGCGATATTCCACGTATTCGATGTCCAATCGAATATACAACTATTTTTGTTTCTTTCTTTACAGTGGGAACATATTTTATTTCTATGTCAGCTATTCCTCATAGCTCTCCCCCCCCCCCTTCTAACATCAAATAAAAGAAACAGCATAAATTTGGTTTATAAATAACTGTTGTTATACTTTTTTTTAAATGGTCAAATCAATATTTATTCGTCCTATAAAATACATAAACAATGCTATATCCTTTTCTTAAACTAACCATATTAATTGAAGTTGTCCGGCGATGGAACAGCAAACTCCCTCACATTGACAGAAAGCGCGCGCGTAGTGGAGTGGAAAATTTAGATTTTAAACAATACTGAATGTCTCAAACGTTTCCTTCCCTGTCAGAGGTGGTATACCTGCTTTCCCCTCTTGCGGCGAGAAAGAGGAGGAGAGTAGGGGAGTTTTCTTGTTTTCCTATCAACTAGTTTGAGATAGGGTTTAGTGGCTTTCCGTTTTCAGCTGTTTAGAAACGCGAAAATAAATGTCGATTTTCAAAATGGCTCGAAATCGAAAGCAGATAAGTGAGTCGTGATAACGGTTTCTCATGTAAAATATTATTGTCTAGGACGTTCTTGTTCCACATTTGGATTATCTTTTATCTATTTGAAGATATCACATAATTACTGTCAAATTTTAATTTCGCCTGGATGAAGACTCTTAAGCCCCTTTGACCATGCACCAAAGAATTACAAGGATAGATTAAAAAAAAGTTACAAAGCTGAGGAAAATATTTTTTATTAACAAGAGAGAGAAAATACAAGCGGGAGAAAAAAGTGACGTATGTGTCGATCACTTTTCCACATAATCATCAAATAGTTCCAGGCATTTATCAGAACGCAGGACTAACTTTTCTAACTCTGGTTGTAGAAATCGCGTCCTTACCCATTCAGCCAGTTCTCAGTGGCTGTTTTCACATCAAGCCTGAAGCGAACTTTGTTCCAAAGAGATGCTCCTTCAATGCCGGAAAAAAGAAATAGTCACTGGTAGCCAAATCTGGGCTATAGGGTAGTGGTTCCACATTTCCCACTTAAACTGTTGCAGCAGCAGAGCCGTAGCTAGAGATTTCGGCACCCGGGCCAAAGTAGAATTCGGCGCCCCCTACACTCACCACACCAAATTTTTCCAATGTACATGCTCCAACAAAAGATAAGGATGACGATATAAAAGACACTTTTTAAGAAGAATTATAACGGGTATTCGACCAAGTCACGCGATACCATATGACAATTCTATTAGAGGATTTCAGTGTGAAGATAAGGCGACAGGATGTTTTCAAACCGGTTACAGAGAAAGAAAGTCTGCATAAGGAAAGTAACGACAACGGGGTTAGTTTCTTGAACTTTGGAACATCCAAAAACCTTATCGTGAAGATTATAAAATTCCCACATCACGACGTTCATAAATACACATGGACCTCGCCAGATTTTAGTAGGTAGAACACAGTCTAGCATAATTGATGTTCGCTCGTTCAGAGGATCTGACTGTGACACTGATCACTACCTGGTAGCAGCGATAATAAGAGAGAGAGAGATTATCATTGAATAAAGAGAATATTCAGCATCTGAAAACAGAGAGGTTTAACGCTGAAGGACTCTTTTGTAGTATTTCTGATTGACTGCCCCGTAGGGGCAAATTCATGATGCACGATGCCCATAGAATCGAAAAAGAAGAAAAAACTACAACATTGTCTTCACATTTGACCGACTTTATCGCGTTTTCTTCGGCCGTAGTGAATCTGGACTCTTCCACTGAGAAGATTGCTCTTTGTTTTTGGGTCATACCCATAAACCCATGTTTCATCACCTGTTAATTACCCTATTTAACACTGCTGGGTCCGTTTCGGCCCGATAAGCAGGTCTTGGGACACTTGAAGTCGGTATTGTTTATGCTCGTCAGACAACAATTTCAAAATGAATTTCGCGTTCAAATCGTCAGTTAAGATTAACTGAACCGCGTAGAAACTTAAATTCAAGTCAATCCAATGTTCTCGGGATTGCTACCAGAGTGAGTGTTGCTGTGCTGAGCTTTCGTTACCATACAGCGGCAACATCTTCAGAGCTATGTCCGCTGTGAGCTTCAGAGCTTTATTACACTTACATAGCTCTGAAGATGTTGCCGCTGTATGGTAACGAAAGCTCAGCACAGCAACACTCACTCTGGCAGCAATCCCGAGAACATTGGATTAATAGTAGACGCCAGCAAAGCTTCAAGATCATATTAAATTCAAGTCGTCATCCATCTCTCTAATTGTAAATCCACAGTCCGAGTGCACTAAATCGCGAACTTTCACAATGTTTTCTTTGGTTTTTGATGTGGAAAGCCGGCCGGACTGGGACTCATCTTCGACTGAGTCGCAGCCATCTTTGAGTCTGTTAAACCAGATGAACACGTTTGAACGGCTGAGACATTTATCTCCAAAAGCTGATTTTAAGAGTTCATAAATCTCCGAAGTAGATTTCTCGCCTTTAAAACAAAATTTGACACAAACGCTTTGTTCCAGTTTTTCATCCATTTTGCGCAATTAATAATCCGCCAGGACACACACGTACACGCCAACACTCAACAGGTTGCTATGCTGTACTGAACAAAGATATCGCAGTGATTCTTGCAGTATGTATCAAGCTCACACCAAGCCACCACTTCCACGCTAACGGGCAAATATCTCTACTCTTGAGCAGTGGCACCACCTGTCGTAAAACTTAACAGTCACACCACGTAAAGGTACTTTTTGTGCTCTCTACTGGTAATTAAACCCAGGACTACGCGCAGCTCAGACGGGATCTATTGTTAAACGTGAGGTTCCGATCCATGAACAGCATTTTATTCGAAGCAAGTACTCCCACAGGGAATTGAACTGTGGAGTACGTTTGCAGAAAGCTCGCGCCACGAAGGGGTATTCACTTCTGTAAGTTTTGAGCTTGCTTTTTTATGTTTTCCGTTACAAGGTGAAGCCCACCTATTTCTTTTCTGTTTCTTACAGCTATATAGTAAATATACATGTAAAGTCCATATGAACTCCTTTTTTTCTTATTTTGATGCCAGGAATTACTTCTTTGGGTTTGTCGGTATGGCTTAACATCCTGTGTATACAGTATATACGAGGGGTGATGAGAAAGTAAGGTTACAAAGCCTGCAGTGAAATATGTGTATATTATTTCATACAAGCAATACAGCCAACAGATAATACATACATTAGGTTATTTTTCGACGTAGTCTCCATATCGGTTGAGGCACTTTTCGCATCGTGGGATAGTTTCAAGATTTCCTCCTGGTAAAAATCCTGTCCTTTATGTTCAGCCATATTGTCACGAAATATTTCACCTTCTCGTCTAAACCGAACAACTAACGCCGTAGGCGGCGCACAGTGGTCGGAAACTTGAAAAAAGCGGACAAAAATAGTTTATTCCAAAATAATGGAAGTTGACGGACGTCTGTCTATTGTTCTATACGTAATTGTCCATTCTAAATCGATTGCAACTACTGAGAAAGTGATTCGAAGAATCCCTGCTACAATACGTGCAGTTATATATATATATACAGGCTGGTCCAAAAGTGTGGAAACCCCTCGCATAAATGCCAAATACTGCAAAATAGAACCAAAGGAACAATGTAGGGGAGTAATAAAGGTGAGGAACAATTGGGGAGGACATAGAACAATGAAAGTCACCATCTTGAAATCCACCATCGTGAATCATATCATACATACAGTTTATAAATTGAAAACATAACATGTTGACGCCTTAAGTGAATTGGACATCGCTAGTCAGTACGAAGTTATGACAGAAGATCCATATCCAATCCAAGAATGCGGTTACAGGTTCAATGTGCTCTCCCTCTAATTGTATGTGCAACTAATAAAAAGATGGTGTAAAACAAATGAGCGTTTGGCGTTAGGATACAAAATTAAAGTTCGCAGTTTTTCACCCGCACCATCTTCGAAGAAACACTAATACTTACTGAAATGTAATTTAGTTCAGGATTATGTTGTTTCGGTGAAATTAAAAGATTCAACATAGAATCTTCTTATATACTACTCCACTGACGTGTAATTTACGGAAGCTTCACATGACTGATAGTTTATCACTGCAATATGTACGAGTTCACTACTACTTTGATTCAGGGACGAAGGGCAATACAAATTACGTACAAGACAATAAATATGCCTTTTCCCTTTGTAAGGCTCAGATAACGGATCTCAACTGTGATCATAACAACATTATTCATCACACATTTCCAGTTAGATGGGACTAAGTCCTTCAGGTGCATTTGGGTACAGCTATTTCCAATGCTCAACCTTTGTACTACTCATGGTCAACTCAATAAGCCTTATTTTGCAGATAAGCAAGGATAAGCTTAGACTGCAGAGCTAATAACATCAGCGTATATGTAACTTTTGGTAACACTAACAAAGTCATCATATAAATGATATGATAATGGATAATAAATAAAACTTTTCACTAAACACAGTATTTGAGTCCAATGTCCACCGCTCTCATCGACCTCGGAAACGATATAAATGGATAAAACATATCATATTGTTTGGTTCATTTTTTTACTGATTTGTCGGCATTTTTATTTGTTCATGTTTACATGTATTTTATGGACACAGAAAATATTCATATGTCCTGAAACTCTGGGTTTGGAAGCAGGAGAGATGCTTATAGCCAAATATCTATACCGATTTCATAGGCGGCGAAGTTGACAAAATCGATTTTTGACCGCTTTTTCCCAGTTTCCGACCACTGTGCGTCGGCTGGCTGAAACCCTACACAGTTGCCAACTACATGTATTTAAATTACCACACATTCCTCATTCCTCGATAACAGATGAAACTCCAGAAATATCTGCCTTGTAACCTTAGTTTTTGATCCACCCTCGTATATAACAGAAGTAAAAATAAAGGTTGAGAATTTGTCTCAATGATGGGATATTTAAAGGAGAAAAAAATTTTAAATGCTATAATTGTTGGCGAAAGGCATATTTACATTCTCTGTTGTTTCTTACTTCAGGTAGTGGTGATGTCCACAGCGCTCGGGGTAGGTTGAAAGGAGTGCTTCAGTTCCTTATGGAACAAAGTGATGATTCCACAGATGAAAGCCAAGATGACGCATCATCATCCGACGCATTCTCTAGACAGATTACTACTAAAAAGACAAAGTAAGTTTTTCTAAGATACCGATGTTGTTCTGAATAAAAGAATTAACATTGTCAAAACACAAAATTGTCAGAATTAATATCTGAAGCTTCTAGTACTTTAAACTAGTTTAAAGTAATTACATTGTAAGAATGAGAAAAGAAAAGTCGGATTTTGAGCGAATAGTAGTCCTGAGAAGTGAAGAAAAGAACATAATTTCAGAACATATGGAATTTCGCTTTCTTTAATTTTAGTCTTGATCACACTTCTTACCTTACCTAATTATCTTTGGGAACAAAAAAAAACTCTCAAAGTATGAAATCAGATCTGAAAGTCTAATATTAGTTTGTATATTTTCTTTTGACGAAGTTAAAAATCATACACTTAGTGAAAATGTGAACACGGAGCGGTTGATTGACAGGTGAGAACGACACCATTCAGCTATGTCCACGTATTCCACACCTACGATAAAATTTAAATATTCAAGTGATTTTTATACGAGGGCCGTTCGGAAAGTAACCTTCGATTGGGTAAAAAAAAAAAAAAATAAACACTAAAGTAAATAAGAAACATTTATTATATACATCTGAAAACTCTTGTTTGCTCTATTTTTCATCATAGTTTCCATAAACTTTCAAGCACTTATCATATCTCTGCACTAGCTCAGAAATTTCATCAGCATAAAAGTCCCCCACCTGTGCCTTGAGCCACAATACTTCCTGTAGCCTAACTTCTGTGTCACTACGTCATATAACACAGTCCTGGAAATTTGTGGAAATTCATAGGAAAGCTTCGAGATTATGAATACGTCGATTTTGAAGAACTTTTCCATCAATTTTCTGAAGAGTTCATCAATGACCACTGATGGCCTGCTACTCCTCTCTTCGTCATGAATGTTTGTTCCTCTACTTTTAAATGAACGAATCCATTCACAGACAGCTCCTTCACTCATCACACTTGGTCCATACGCAGCAAAAAGTTCCCGATGAATAACTGCTGCCGAATATTACTTTGCCGTAAGAAAACGTATAACAGCTCGCACCTCGCACTTGGCGGGGTTTTCTATTGCAGTACACATTTTGAGACACTACAAAAATGAAACTAGTGATCAAACAACTTTCACTCTACTACGGCCGGATGCAAACTGATCTACCGCTGCTCACGTTTGTGCAAAGGTGGTAGCGCTTCCCCTACTACATCAGGCACAGTGACCAATCGGAGATTACTTTCTGAACGCGCCTCGTATTTCTGTTGCGTGAAACTTAGCATATAACATTTCTGAACTTCTTGCTTGTTACTGTATTTCTCTTATGTTGTTTGGTTGATTTGTAGTTCAGCGTCCCGCTTAGCACTGGGGCTTATGAAACGTGTACCTAATGTGAAATCCGAACCACATAACCTCCGACTGGGAATCAAACGCGGGTCTTCAATGCCAAAGGCTCGTACGCAAACCATATTGCCACGAGGAAGTTCTATTATGTTGCATAAAATGCATTAGCAAATGTAACCTATTTTATTATTTTATAAAGATTCATCAAATATTCAATAAAATAACGTTCAATTAAATGATGAACTCAGTGAATGTAAACCTGGAAATATAGAATAAATAAATAATTTTATGATAGATCATATTTACCAAAATTATGAACCAATATCTGTTTGTTTCCTTGCAGTTCTTAAGAAGTGTATACTATATCAGTAGTTTGTGTAGTTATATAGTTATGAACTGAGAGGCCTCCCTGATTTGAAGATCGAGAATTTATTGAATCCTTAAGTAGATTTTTAATATACAGTAAAGCGTCATTTATCCTCATAAGTGGGACCGAAGGTTGTGCGGATAATGATTTATATGGATAAATAAACATGCGTTTATTTAACTTAACAAAGAAAAACATGTATAATACAAGTTTATTTTTTTCTTAATATATAGGCCTATTGTACTCAGTGGCACATTTATGAGGGGTCTATCGGGCTCAAACACCCCCCCCCCCATGCGAATTAAATTTGTTAGTTTTTCTCATTCCACGTACAACAATAGTCCTTCTTACCATTTCTAAAAAAATTCATTGACTTTCTATTTTCTTATGCTCTTTGTTCAGAAATAATACTGTATTTGTCAAATTTCATTCCATATAAGAACTGCGTTTTTTTTCTTTCTTTCTTTCGTCCATTCTACTCTTCTGTTTCTTTTTCTTAGTTCTTTCTTTCGTTTCTCCTATCATACTTTCAACCGTTGTTAGTTATGATTCAGATCGGCCGTCGTCAGTAACACCAAAACTAACACGAGCTGATACAGTAAGTGAAACTGGTGTTCCACACCAACTTGCACGGATATCACAGGGCTGCCAACTTTTCAAACCTGCACACCCGTACAGTCACAGTTTGAGTCCTCCAAATCCAATTTCGTTAAATTAGAACCGTATTTTAGTTAAATACATCCATGATTTTTTAAAAAAAAAACATATGTTTAGCAATATTCGTTAAAGAAACAAAATAACATTGATTTGAAACCGTAATTAGCATTTATTTCTGAACAAGCTGAAACTTACACTTGTTTTCATTTTTAGCACTTTTCAATACAGCAGCATTCATTTTTACGTAAGAGCAAAATTCTTTGCAAATCATGTGAAAGTTAATTTTTACCATTAGTTCAGATTTCAGTAAATTTTCAGACACACAGTTTCTTGCATCAGTCCAAGCATTTACCATCATACTAAACATTCTATCACAAAATGCACTGCTTGCAGGTATTGATAATACAAATATAACTAAATTAAATATCTCTGAAGAAGTCAGGTATAGCTTGAAAAACTTTTAACCATTTATAATTAACAGAAGAAGGCTGATCAATTTCGCTTTGCACTTTTTTTTAAGTAGTGAATTCTGAATACAGCTTTTTAATTTTTACGTTAACATTATTCAAAATATCAGTGACATCAGACCAATTGAGAGGTTTCTCCAAATTCAGTCATTCACAATATTTGTATACGGAATTTTCGTAATCATACCACTCCTTTAAGTACGACTATGCCTTAACGAAGAAAGCATCAAAACTAGTTTAAAATTTTTAGTTCACCCGTACATTTTGATTAGCAACCCTTACACATGTATCTAGTTGTTAAACCCGTACAGTTTTCAGCCCTGGGATATCAACATGACGGGACTTTAGTTATTATAACAAAGGAGTATTTACACCTTTTAATTATAAAGAAAGGTAAATGTTTGAATTAAAGAAAATCAAGAGGGGGGAATAAGAGCCCAGGAAATTAGAATGCCAAGAGGATGCTTCCTTTTTCTTCTATGTATAGAATAAAAGGTTAGATTCACTGCTAAATTTTTGTGTGTATCATATCACATAAGATTCACCAGTCTGCAATTCTTGCCATTAACACTGTAATCAATATATTTCAGTTTCAACCTCTCTCAACATTTTCTTTCAGGTGAAAACGTACACAGATAAAAATGAATATGTCCATTTTTTTCTAAAATGAAATCAGTTAAGTTGAAATAACATTACAAATATTCAACATGTGTTTGCAGGAGCGTCATTTCAAAATTGCCTGGAGGAAGGGGGGGGGGGGTAAGATCCTCCACCGACATACGAGTTTCACGTTTTTTCCTAGTATATTAGTAGACAATCGATTAAAATATATTTAATTCTTAAACTCAAATGGAAATTGCCCCCCTTCCCCCTGCTTCCCCGTGCTGTACACAGCCCCCGAAACAAAATCCTAAATACACCACTGACTGTACTTTATGTAAAGAACATAAGCTCTCAATTATTCACACACAAAGAAAATACAAAAAAATCTTCTCAGAACTGTATTACTAGTTTCTGATAAGAATGCTAGGTTGACGTATTCAAAGATGATGGTCAGGTGTTCCCACACCTTTAGCTTAATATTTGCGGAGTCCATTACTGAACTTTCTTTTTGTAGGATTGCGGATCCATAAAAAAAATTAAAACACGCCTTGGTCCAAATTACCATTGAAAAAATTGCTTAAATTTCTTCAAAAGTGAATCAAATTTATATGGATACATAGTACTTGTTTCTTTTCAGTGTGCGAATAACTGACGTTACGTATAATTGCCATGTGGATAAATGACATTCTACTGTATTATATTTTGTTATATTATATTATATTTTGTTTTATTTGTTTATTTTTTTAAAGTTATTTGGATCACCAGCTCACGGAATTAAATAGTTTTTTTTTCGAGGATTCAGCGAATTTCGGCTAGATCAAACGGACTTTAATCAGATGGGAACAAGCTGACTTTTTCTTTCTACTCTTTTAAATTTGGTATTATAAATATAAAAATTGATAAAGACATTACTTAGCTAGCTGGGTAAAAATTTATAAAAGAACTATCCGTCACTCAACATACAGTTACGGTTTTTTTAGTTTGATTTAATATACCGTAAAGCGATCGCTATCGTCAAAAGACAATGATAAGAAATATGTACGGTAATCAAGTTTTTTTTTGGTATTATTATTGCACTTAATCCTAGAAGTAGTTATGGAATAAAAGCCAGTTTCTGTTACTTAAAAGGTATAGAACTCTGTCATCATTTTAGTAATGTCTCTTTAGTTTTAAAATTAAATTTAATAAACCTGTCTATAAGAAAGTCACAATTAAAAATACTTACCTGAATTATACGATTATATATAGTGAGTTAAATTTATTTTAGACTCAATTATTTATTTGTACGACGGTTGGATAAAGGCGATATTTTATATATTTCTTTGTTTTCATTTAAGGAAACGGTACCCTCAAGAAAACCCACGCTTACCCCAAGTGGGCTTTGTGATGGACAAACATTGTGTACGTGGGTTTTGTCAGGATTCTTCCATTTCGTTTCACTTTCTTTATTCCACTATTTTCTTTATCATCATCATCATCATCATCATCATCATCATCATCGTGTCTCTTAGACTCGGTGCATAATTGTAATACGTTAAATCAAAGTAAATAAATAAATATATAAAAATAAAAATAAATTTTAAAAAAACAGAAAGTTGTAAAGAACTGTGAATGGAGTGTGTCCTCCCTATTAGACAAAAGTTGTATTTATGTTTGTCTATTTGGTTGGACAAGCCATTCTTTCTTACATGACAAGTGGACTTTTTTTAAAAAGTTCATTTTTAGGACAGCTTAGCTTCGATGTTTTAAATAAATGTGTAAATAAAATATATAAAAATTTGAAATTATTAACATAAAAATTAAAATAAAGTGAAATTTATTAAAAATATACACATAAGATATATTGTAAGTGCAAGTTATTTATAAAACTTGGCTGTCAATTTTGGAAAATCGTATTGATTTTAATGTATCTGCGATATATAAATACAGCGAATCTTGCTCAAGAAGAAATATGGTTAGCGGAAAATTTTGTTCTGGATTTATGGATTTATTAAACATAAACATATATATATATATATATATATATATATATATATGTTTATGTGTTTATTCGTGTTTGTTTCAGTGAGGTAAATCCATCTGCACAGAGGAAAAGTATCCGACCACCAAGGAAGCGTCGTCGAAGGGATCCTGTGAAAGATCCAGCTTATCATCATACATATGTAATGAAGCTATATGATCGGAGTGTTGATCTCGCACAGTTCAATGAAAACACGCCCTTATACCCAATATGCAGAGCATGGATGGCCAATCAACCGAGAAACACTAACCTGGCCCCAAGGTACATGTATACTTATATTCATTATAACAAACTTCAATTAAGTATTAGATTAATTAAATTTGAGTTACCAGTGAAAGCTATCAGTGCTTTCAAATATCGGTCCCATTAATCAGGTAATAGAGATCATCTTGAAAGGAAAACCAAAAATGGATCAAAAGATTGCGATCTTGCCCAATAAATAGTTTTTGGATCAGGGGCTACAAAATTTTTGAACGGCCCCTAAATATAGTTTCTGTATTTTCTACGGAATAAGCACATCATACTGAGTTAACTGATAGTTTGGATTTGGCTACAGTGTGTGTTGTTCTCCAGATATAAGGCCTTTAGGAAAATTTTTGATCGAAATATATTGGATATTTTGATCCCCCCCCCCCCAAAAAAAAAGGCTAAATTTGAATGAAGGCAATCGTGACAAGAATTGATACTTATTATGAAGAGTCTTATTCAAAAATTGAAAGTTCATCAAATTTGAATTTACTTATTAATTCACCTAATATATAAACCCAGGGGCGTGATAGGGACCAGTTGATCATAAGGCTGTAAAATGGTGAAATCTACATGGGTTATACATAGTAGTATAACGGTCGGATAATGTTTGGGTTATTTAGTTCTTATGAGATTTTTACAGTACAAGTGAGTGATAATATTGAATGATGGCAAGCATATTATAATTTACGTTTTTTTAATATTATTCCTATAAATAAGGAACCATAAATATGTGATTTAGTGTATTCATAGTTTTTCTACTTGGAGCAACTGAGAGTGAAAACAGTGGCAGCTTCCAAAAATATTTTCTCTAGAATAAAAACATTGGTACTGTAAAGTTTTTCGCATCTTTTTATTTTATCATTAGAACGGGATTTAAGCTTTCTAACTTCCTATTAGTGAAATACGAAGATGTCTTCTCTGTCATAACTAGTTTCCTGTATAGGCTGATAGTGTTGATATGCTATAAGATGATAAAAGGTCAGCGGAAAAAAAAAATTATATTGTTAATAGGATATGAAAAAATTGGACTGGAAATCAATGTAGACAAAACAAAACACGTTCTAGTCATATATTTATTACTATAGATACACTTTATTTAACGAAAGTGTTAATAAATAAAGATGTAATAAAAAAAAAAATCCAAATACTTAATCGTAGTAGTAATAATAAAATTATCGAGACACTTCGAAGTACATTAATGGCAGAAACTCCGTTGAACTTCTACTCCGAATAAAACTTGATGCTATGACTGCTCTCCAATAACTTTTGAACCAGAGTGAATAATTAAGTGCTGTTCACATTTCGTGTATCAGTATGTTTACTGTCATGATCAGGTACAAACCCGAACCGGAAGTTATTGCCGCCTTTAATGGCTTCCATCAGTAACTATGTGCGCAAAGAAATGAGGCCTTGTATTATGCTCTTAACAAATTTTGCTTCGTCTTCTGTTGATGTCAATCTGATAGGACAACAGTTGTCAGTGGTAATGTTTTAAACTTAAATTGATTTGTGTGCCTTATACGTATGGCTGGGGGTGGGACGTTATTAATCCGAAAAATCGAGCTGCGAAGGAAAAGGTGCCCACAATTGCTCAAGTATCAAGTTTCTGTGAAGAAATACAAGTATTATTTCATCATACATAACAAGAAATAACCTCATTGTCTTAACTCATAAGTGAAGACCGGTGGCTGTGGCAGCATTGTCTCATTTTTACAAGAAATTTTGAATAAATGCCGTTTATTTTGATCATTAAACATCTTTGTCACTTCATAGTTTCTTAAGTTTTTTTTTTTTTTTTTTTTTTTTTTTTTTTTTTTTTTTTTTTTTTTTTTTTTACCGGAAAGAGAAATTACACTGCTTGCTGTTATCGTGCATTACAGTTTACCTATGAGATATGGAATTTAATGCTTTTCATTGGAGGAAAGGATCATTGTTCACCAACCACTCACCAACTATTATGAATTTCAAGTTTTAAATATGATACATGCTTTTACATGCTTTAAATATGATTCTAGCACAACGGTAAATGTTGAACGATCATTTCCAGGCCTTAGATAACCTAACCGGATATGACGACATAAGTTTGTGTATGGGCAACCTAAAGCAAATGTTTATAATATTGTACGATCAGAAATGAATGTATTGTGTGGCATAATTGTTCTATCAAGTGCCAAGGCAAAATTTTCCTAGTATGGACTGACTACTACTTTTTTTTAAACTTAATTTTTGGTCACGGTATTCATTAGCATATTTTCTCTGCTGTTATGATAGTAATATTTCTATGGTTTGTAATTGTAATTTTCTTTTTCTCTTTCTGCATTTCGATGTGCTCTGGTTATTGATGCTTTCAAAATCATACTTATTAATTAGTGCAGTTTACAATCCTTAATGTAAACTCATGTCCAAAATTATTGTCGCATGTCTATAGATATGTTTTTATAGGAATATAATTTGATAACGAATTTGCTCGGTATTTCTTATAATGTTAGTATGTGTATAATCGGCAAAGACATGTAAGTGGCAAATTTCATGTCAAAAGAGCAGTAAATAAGAACAGTAAAACGAAAATAAAACTTTTTTGTCTATTTAGCAACATTTTGTTTTACTCATTCTAATTTTCGTATTTATAATTCTTTTCCTATGAAATTTACCACAAATATATATTTCCCGATTATACACATAGTATCAGTATTAAAAGTACCCTGCAAAATCATTATCAAATTATATTTTTACAAGAAGACAGTTATAGATATGCGACAATCATTTTGAACATGAGTGTACATTAATACGTCGGTACATCAATTACTTATGGATTTCAGAAAGGCTAACGACTCAGTTAGGAGGGAACATTGTACAGTATTCTTACCAAATATGGTATACTTATAAAAGCTATTTAGATTAATTAAGATAAATTAAAACGAAACGTAGAGCAGAGTTTTGAGTAGGGTAATGTTCATGAGCTTTTGGGTCGAGAGTGGTCTGAAACAAGGAAATTCAATGTGGCCGTTATTATTCAATTTTGTTATGGAATACGCCACAAGGAAAATTAAAGATAGCAAACAGAAAATAGAGCTGAGTGCCACCAGGTTATAGCTTTTGCTGATGACGTCAGTCTGATAGGAGATGATATGAAGACAATAGAAAAAAATGCAGAGGTTTTATTAAATCAGCAGGAATAAGGGTTTAGAAGTAAATGCAGAGAAAACTAAATGCATGGAAATCCTTATTTGCTTTTCAAATATCTATTTCCAACATTAACAGACCAAAACCATGTCCATGAAGAAATTAAATGTCGATTGAAAACATAGAACTCGTGTCATTATTCAGTCTTCGCGAATGTTGTGGAAAGATTTGAAACTTAATATATAAAACGATAATTTATACCTGTTGTGCTGTATGGTTGCGAAACATGGTCCCTTACTCTGAAGGAAGAACGCAGACTGAAAGTATTTGAAAATAAAATACTGAGGCGAATATCCGGACTCAAGAGGAATGGAAATGGGGAAAGATGGAAATTTCATAACGAGGAACTTAATAATTTATACCATTTACCTAACATTCTTAAGGTCATCAAGTGCAGGAGGGTCAAGTAAGCAGGTCATATAACCAGAATTAGGAACGCTTTCAAAATTTCAACTGGAAACCCAGTGATAAAAAGGAAGACGTAGGCACAGATGGGAGGACAATATTAGGATGGATCTCCCAGAAATAGGAATAAAAAGTAGAAACTGGATCCAGTTGCCAGAAGTCAGAAGAGAGCTTTTGTGAATTCAACATTGGACCTTCTTGTTCCGTAGTCCATAGAGTTACTTTATTTTATTTTATTTTTTTATGCATTTCATATGAACTTTAGATAAATTTATTACAAAAATACAATGAATATTCATTTTTGCAATATAAATTACATTTTGGCTACCAGTTTTTGGTATTTCCTTTGGCCACAACTCACCTCTGGTGCATGGGGTCCTTGGTTCGATCCCAGCTCGCGCCAAGTGAACTTTGTGGTGGTCATACACCGTGTGTGGTTTTTTTCGGGGTTCTCCTGTTTCCTCCCACTTTCTTCATTCCACCATTTCCTTCATTTCTCATCATCACGTCTTCTTTAGCCTCACCAGCATAACGTAAAACTTAAAGATTTCATTTCATTCCGTTTTGGCATAACTGCCGTAGTTCACTCATTTCATTCCATCTTCTGTTTACTCCTCATTATATTCCTAAACTACTATGTACATCTACACATCCCAAATCATAAACTATTTCATATTATTCCTTTTTACTTTTTGTTACAGACACACGATCTTCACTAAATCTGAACAGAAAAGCAACTGTTATCGCAATAAATCCACAATGCAACTGTAACTTTGTAATTAAAACCATTAAAATTAACTGCTACTTATCAGTTAAATGTAACCTCAACTTGTATATCTTAGAATTTATAACAAATAAATTCATTTTTCTTCATTGTAGAAAAAGTATTCGAAACGGAAGTCTTATAGAGTCTGTTCAACACCTCAGCAAGGTTTCCCTTGAAAGAAAAGGTGTTGCCAATAAATTTTCATGTAATGCTTACGGTAAGAATTCTATCAACACTATGTAGAGGTAGCCTCAATATCTAAAACTCTTCAAAATCTGGCAGGTGTCCTGTAATATCCTGCTCAGTGGGAATTTGATTCAGAAATAATACAAATGTAGAGGTCCAACATGACAGAGACGTGGATGAATAAGGACAAGGTATATCAAATTTCGAAATATATAGTAGAGATCAATATTGCTTATATGTATCTGGTAGATAATAATGCTTTTTGTATATGTACATCATGTAAAATTCACTTTAGAAAAAGTAACTAAGTAGCTGTAAACATTTCTCTATATATTTTAAATTTTATTCTGTTTTCAATTTCATCTATTAAATATTAAACACACCAATAAGAGACTGGAAACCAACTCATGAAGTTTAACAGATTGAACTGTTTTCGATTCATATTACATGTGGGTTTTTTTAAAGGTTAAATCCTTTTTCCTTATATAAGAGCTATATATAAAACTGCCTCTCTTACACATACATAATTACAAGGGCTAGATAAAAAAAAATGTTATAATTCCTACCTGGCGTTATACCCAAAAGAATACCTGTCACATTTCTTCAATGTGATCGCCTCCCATCTGTATCA
Organism: Thermobia domestica; assembly: GCF_964235325.1. Taxonomy (NCBI): domain Eukaryota; kingdom Metazoa; phylum Arthropoda; class Insecta; order Zygentoma; family Lepismatidae; genus Thermobia; species Thermobia domestica. Next base: position 68,942,020 of record NC_137462.1, read on the forward strand.
TCTGCCACACGTGGGAAAGGCGTCGCACACCTCAGGGTGTCAATCTTCGTTGATATCGCACAAGGACCGCGATATGACATGAATGATGGTTTCTCTTATGTTGTAGTTCTTGTCGCGAAATGTTGTCATCCGTTTGGCGAAAAGATCGTCACGAAGTTCCCGAAAACGTTGTTGTGCACTGTGCCCACGAGCTATTTCAATCTTCATCCATGTACATTGTTCGTTTTTTCGAAACATATTGTTATGGAGCCTCCACTTTCCTCCTCTACTCTATTCTAGAACACTTTTCCTTTTGACTGAATAACACACAGTCGTTACCAGTGGCTACACTTTATCGCCTAACATATCCTTATTAGGTACGGAACTTGTAGTGCTGAGACAAGCCATCTGACGTGAGAGCATTGTTGCCACTACTTTTTATGCAACCTATGTATATCCAATCATGTCTCTGTGTTATTGCATATGTTGATCTACGAGATCGTATGTTAAGCTTTGAAAAAGTAGTACTATTTCTTAGACAGAAACTAGAAAATTCCTCTTATTAATTGTTTCAGCAAGTTTTCAAGGTAATGATATTTCGTATTGCCCAAAGGTGAAGAAATGCGTGATGAGAAGATATAGAGCTAATCTATGCAGAACCTCTAGGTCATTACTAGGACATCCCACATTATATCTTATAGTTATAATGTTAAAAATTATCCAACTTTAACAATTCTTTATATTCAGTTTCCCAACTTACCAAGTATTATGTTTAGTATGAAGTAGTGAAGTGCGAGGAGATAAAGTGCGTTTTCCAAATGTCCTTGTTTCTAAAGAAGAAGAAAGTTGGGAGAGTGAAGATAACCCACTTACAATGACTAAACCAATTAAGAATTTTTTTTTTTTTTTTTTGTAATTCCTTTCAATTATTTATGTATTTTTTGGCTCCTCTTAGCTAGCTCACTTAATGATGAGTATTTCTGTTTGAATAGTTTATGTATATTTATGTATATTTAATCTATTTAAGTGTTGTTGGTTATTATAATCGATATGAAACAGTAGATCTCACATGAGATTAGTGATTTTATGAGCAATAACTATTTTTATTTATTTTGTAATTTGCAAGAAAACTAACTGATTCACATGTATTGTAGATCACGTACGCCAACGCCTGAACCTCCTCCTATAACGGAGGGGAATGGTGATAGCGAGATCGAAGCCGACAATGAAGTGAGAGACACCTACAAGCTTCCATCTCCTCTCCCTCTTCCTGTGGACGAGCACGACGATGTTCATGATCTCCGTATTCCCTCTCCACTGCCACATGATCAGGATTTTAACTTGAACTTAGTAAGTAGGACAAACTTTATAAGATACATGCCAGTCAATGTGAGTCAGACACAAATATTGAAATACTGTAACCTAGTAATGAAAAAGCATCCTAAGTAGGTGAATAACTAGTTTGCTGCGGTTCATTGTTAAGGATTCTAGGCCAATTTTCCCTCTGGGTTTTAATCTTGGGTGATATGACATCTTCTTTAATAATAACAACTTACCTTCTTCCGGTTACTGTTAGATTTATGGAACCTTATTTTATTATCTAAATTGATAATATACATATATATATATATATATATATCTATATCTATCTATCTATCTATCTATCTATCTATATATATATATATATATATATATATATATATATATATATATATATATATATATATATATATATATATATTGTCTACTGAATCACCTAATTAACGGAAAAGTGGAAGAAACTTCAAACAATTGTCAAAATAGTGGATTATTACTGGAAATAGCAACATCGTGTGCTAACACACTGCTACGCCATCTTTATTACTCAGTGAAAATAGATTTATTATTAACGGAATTTCCCAGCTCAAGTAGAAACAGAGACTCTGGATATCGACGCCTAATTTGCTTTTCCAAAATAAGATGCAGATGCTCGATGATGTTTAGGTCTGAGGGTTGTTCGAGCCAGGGAAGATGACGAACCTTGGGTCAGTGGCATAGATCGGGTAATTATCAACCTGGAATATATTATTGCTGTCAGAAATCACATTTGCACCATTGAATTTGCATGGTTACTCAAGGTAGCTTCATGTGCTTCTGCTTTATTTCGCTGTTCGATGTGACAAAGATTCCTGCCGAATATTATGATATAGGTACCCGTCCTTATAGAGGTGCCACATGGTGGACAGTCGGGCGAAAATAGCACACATCGGACACTTGATGTCAAGGTAGCGATATACCTGAAAATCCGCGAAATGTCAGGGAATTCAGGGAAAAACCCAAAATTCTGCTAGCAGTCAGGGAATTTGGACTTCCAAGCATGAGATTTTTAAAAAGATTTAAAAATGAAAATTTTTAAGACTATTTCAGATGTGTTGAGTACTTTTTTTTTATTTGGCAACTTCAAAGTTAGAAACTCATTTGTACTTTCTACTAACGCTGTCTAATAAACTTATATTCTGTGTGCATTTTTCGACGCACACATAATTCCAACCATCCCTTCCCCCAATAATTTCGATTTTATTGAGTTTCCTGTCCTGCATTAAGTGGAGGTAGCTTATCACGCAAATGAAAGGCTTTTGGAATACGGTTACTTGTATTTGAACTTTCGTGTTTTCATTGTTATGTATTTTAATTTGTAAAGAGGTCTATTTCGGAAGTGCTTACGCGTTTATGAAAATTACTGTTAAAGATGCACATCAGCGTATGCATTGAGTCAATGCGCAGTGAATAGGCGAACTAATTTCTTTGGATCCTTGATCCTTAAATATGGGATACGTCTACAGATACCAAAGTGTACTTCCTACTTTATGCTTATAATGCAATATTTATTTATTGTTATCCATTTGTAGGTACGTATTTAAGCATAATCCATGAATAGTTGTACATTTGTAATGATTTATTACTGATGCTGCGCCTCATAAGTTTCTTTCTCTCGCTCTTTCTTTAATCATTCTTTGAACCAAATTTTTGTTATCCTGTACGAAATGTTCAAATTTTATAAAACATGATTTTTTTTTTGTTTGTTTTGTTTTGTTTTCGGATAAGATGTCTAAAAGTATTTTGTAACTGGAATGCAGCTTTCGAGAGGGGGAGGCACAAAAGCTGTTCCGACCTTCATGGGGACATTTCTGCTAGCACCCTTCTTCAGAAACACGTAACAAGACTAGATTTCTTTATTTAGCCAGTCTCAGTGAAATTAAAAGAAAGGAAAAGAATTCATTTGTTTCCAGTATACTGTGGAAGTAACGAAGTTTCATGATATGCAATTCCAGTTTTAAGATTATCTTTATACATTTAAATAGATAAAAATCGTAAATGGAATCTCCAGTAGTTCATATGTTGCTGCTCTATGCCTTGTTTTTGCGGCGAAAATTTTTGGGTTGTGAAAGTAGGGAAGTAAACAGGTTGATTATTACATGTTCCATTAAATGAAGGAAACTCGATCATCTTTCGCATGTTAGTCGGGTCTGAAATATTTTCGCGCCTTGATACTAACTTAAACGCAAATTTGGTGGCGTAGTTAAGAGACGGTTCACGTTCACTTCTGGCACCAAACTTCCTGTGTTCAGTATCGGTTTTGTGATTTAAAAAAATAAAAAATAAAAAAAAAAATAAAAAAAACGCTGAGTAGGCGAGTTTTCTCGGGGTTCTCCCGTTTCCTTTCCTATTCGTTTTCCTTTCGTTCTTACATCATTAACTCAGTAATTATCATCTCATTTGTGAAATGTTAAACTAATGATTTAAATGTTCACCAACGAGTTTTCGTTTGCCAATAACCGTAAGGCGTCTTCGGAAATTGTGAAAGTACGACTTTGCAATGAATGACTTCTTTCATCCGTGTAAATAATGTTCCACGATACGACTTTATTTTCTGAGGAATAAGCAGGTCTCTGCTCCCTTTCTGGCGTGGGAAATTAGGTTAGATTCGCAGTAGTGTTCGTTGCTGAAAAACAGACTTTTGAATGATAGGAAACACCCACATCTACGAACCTAATAGTTAATACGAAGTAATAAAGACTATATTATAAGAAATTCCAAATAAATAATAACCTGAGAATAATTGTATACGCTATATTATTGTGGATTAAGCGCGGATCGTGTTTGTTTTGTTGTTTACATGTGTTAGTTGAGAATTTTCATTTTTTATCTTAAAAATTTAACAATATTTAAACGCTTACACAAAATATAAAAAGTGACGGTGTTCCAGAAAGGAAAAGAAGTAGCAGATACAAGTTGATTTAGTGCAGTCAGCCAAGGCGGCTTACATGACAAAAGAAAAATATCTTATACAATCGTCAACAACAGCCTTTTAAATGCAACAGCATATTGCTGTGTAGAAAGGCGATCGAGAAGCGGGTGCAGTGAGGGTGCATAATAAGTTTTCGCTTGTTCTCCTATTTCCCTCTGGTATTATCACTGATTCTTAACTTTTACATAATTCAGAGCATCGCAAATGTATAAGGGCATGGAAACTGAAAGAGCACTGCGAACGCAACATGTCATAAAACCTCTACTAGGGGAGCTTCATAAGAGTAGACGGAAAACAAAGGTAACATATGTAATAAAGTTAGTTAAAATGATATATGATAGGAAGTTCAATAGTGAATTAGTTCAGGAATGTAAAAACACTGAGGATATATTCTAGAATTAAAGAAAAGAAAGAAAGATAAGGGAGAAATTAAACTAGTGGACTGTTTGTAAAATATAAAGGTAACCTCGGTATGTCACCTAAGACGTACCTGGAAGATCAAACATAATCCGCATCAGCATCGACGACGTTCTGCCAACGTTCTAAAAGGCCATGGATTCCATCGCGATAAAACTTGGTGGGCCGTGAACCGAAGAAGGTGTCAAATGCATTTTGCACCTCTACTAGGGATTTGAATTGGCGTCCTCTAAGGTGATTCTCCAAGGAATGGAACAGGTGATAATCGAACGTTGCAATGTCCGGGGAGTATGGCGGGTGCAATAGTGTTTCCCGTCCAAGAAGTAGAATGGTGTCCAGGGTCACCCTAGCCACGTGGAGCTTAGCGTTGTCCTGCAACAGGAGGACCCCTTTGTGATATAGAAGTTTTTCTTGAATATAGCTCGACTGCTGACAGTACACAGTTGCATTGATGTTGTGACCAGCTGGTAGCAATTCCTGATGCACGGTGTCGCGAGCAGTTCACCAAACACACAGGAGGATCTTCTTCTGGTGCAGTGCTGGTTTCGGCTGTTTTGGAATCGGTTCATGGGATGCTAACCAATGATGACGGCGCCGTGGAGCTTCGTACAGGACCCACTTCTCATCACATGTCAACGCCCTGTCCAGAAATGGCTCCTTACTCAGACGAGACAGCAAAGAAACACAGGTGTCTGCTCGCGTTGTCTTCTGCCCCGGAGTCAAATCATGTGGGACTCATCGAACCAACTTGTAGTGCTTCCTTAGTTGATGGAGGTGCTGCCGAATGGTTTCTCCACTCACACTGAATTGTAGTCCAAGTTCCTCAAATGTCTGGTTACTGTTCGCCTCAATTGCTGCCTGAAGATCTTCATTTTGTACATGTGTTGGGCCACGTGGTGCGTCTTCGAGTGTTTCGTCACCGTCCTTAAACATGTTGAACCACCGCTGCACTGTCCGAGTAGTCACGACACCCTCACCAAAGGCCTGGCATATCTTCCGCCCCGCTGCAGCGGCGTTTGACTCCAGTTTGAATTCATACAGCATACACGCCCTTATGACTCTCTGTGAAGGCCCCATATTCACTCTGTCCTTACGCAAGTTCACGGTGTAACTGAACTGCCACAACCAGGTAGTATGTTGGATTTACCCACACCAACAACTGAACTTCGCCTTACCTCCATTCGCATTCAACTTACAGTGTGAGGCCAATTGAACACAGACCTCCACAAAAAGCGACAGAACTTTCTTGGTTGCCTTTGTACAAGGCATTTTTAATAATTATACTTACTAAAGCTGCACTCTTCCACTCAATATACACATTTCAGTATTTTCCATAAACGATAAGTCATATACTCAAAGAATATGTCTCTCGGAGGAACATTTCCTCCTCCGAGGCTTTATTATGCACTGAGACAAACTAGATCAATTAAACATTAATATCTTCTTTCTATGAATTCTAACAATGTTCTAACTTGAACAATGTAGTACGTTTTTTATTAATTGATGTATTGTATTTAATTCTAGTTAATTTTCCTAAGCCAACTTTTGATAAAATACCCCAGGAATTGTTCAGTTTCTTTAGGGTTACCCTTGCTCCGCCCCTATGACGCATCGAATTGTGTAGTAATAATAATAAATCTTCTCTTTTACTCGACTTCGATCCGACATTTTCTCCTCAAATTATGGCTATTTTTTCATTTTCCCGACAAATTTTCGGCTGGTCATAGCACCGAAAGGAAGCATTTGTGCACCCAGGTTGGTTTATACCTTTTGTCTTATCTTGGTGTCAGGAATCACTTCCCAAACGTTATTTTTGATACACCTTGTTTACAGTCTCTTTGAAAATACCAATTACAGAATTACATCAGAGATTGTGGTAGGCCTCAAAAATTATCAACCACTGTCATAATCCTACAACTCTCAAAGGATACGATTCTCGAGTTATGTTTACTTTTTACTAATTTTGAATACCTGCTATTTGATATATATTTTTGTATTTGAGCTTTTTCAGTAGGCTTTGCATATAAAGTGAAAGCAATAAAAAAAAAATGTTATATTTCAGGATGTGAAACCACCGTTATCAAAAGAAGCTTTACTACAGAGCCACTTAGCTCGATGGACAGAAGTACGAAAACGCTGGCATACTTCTGCTCATCTAAATGAAGCTAGATACACAGAGAGTGGGCGTATACTCAAGAGTATGTTTAACAAGTAAGTACAGTTACTTTGATTTTCACTTTTTCAATCATAATTGTATGTTAATTAAGTCTGTGGCAATAGTGGAATAATATAGAAAATATTTCCGTATCAAATAGGTGTAATAATGCTGATTATGAATGTAAATTGTTACTTGTCAAGATGCTAGTAAAATGTTCTAAGATCTGTATTCTAAGTACTATATTCAAATGTTAAATTACTACTGCTGTCTTGAAAAAGAAAGTTGCAAAATAAAGAGTGTAGAGAATAGAAATAAAAGATATTTTTCCAGTCGGAGACCTACTATAATTATAACTGGAGCTGTTGTATATATATATATATATATATATATATATATATATATATATATATATATATATATATATATATATATATATATATATATATAGGTATAGTTTGACTATACCTCTTGACTAAGACTATATCTCTTGGTGAGATTTCAGTTTCTGCTACTCTCTACTTATTGATGCTTTATAATTATTTATTTGAATTACATGTGACACATATATTTATATGTGACTTTTCGTAAATAAAACATTAAAATACTGCTTTAAAATATAGAAGTTTCAAAAGTAATTAATTGTCAAGATAACTATAAATTATTTGAAATTGAATATGGATTTATTTTTTTAAGTATTCATCAGCTTGGCTTTAATACTACAACTGTAAAAGTATCAAAGATAAAGTGTTAAACTTACCAAATAATTTCTGATTCTGTCTATCCCAGTCATTGCATTGGTTTGGACTTCCTTTCTTGCTGTTTTCCCCACGTTTCTCCGAGGTTGATAGTATATTAGTTATTTATTGTAAAGTATCACAACATTCCAGTATTTAACGATTTTTTGTAAACATCCTAAAAGACACTGATGTACTCAAATGAATATATACTATTTTCATTTGTAATAATAAGTCACGTTGTGAAAACTGATCAGGACAAATGAAAAATTGGACAGGGAAAAAGAGAAAAAACGAAACAAACACCTTTTAAATGCTGCACCAGAAGCAGAATATGTAATTCAATGAATTTTACTGTTTTAATTCAGGTTCTCTTTGTTCTTGAGTTCTCCCTCCCATACCTTAATGCAGTCATGCAACGAATCAATCAGTTTAAATAATATAGGAGAAGGAATTTGACTTCTCAAAGAAATCTTCAGATATTTCTTCTTTCTGGAGGAAGAAAGAGTCAAGATTGTAGAGTAGGAGTTAGGGGTCAACAGCGGTCACAGCTATTTTGCGTAGGCGAGACAAGACAAAAGTAGATCATCCGTTCACATTTTAAAAACTTTTGGCGATTCGTTTTGTTCAACTCGCAACGAAAACTGCTCTTATCAGTGTTATCCACGTACAGACATAATCTTCTTGCCCTCCCCATTGTCTAGTGGCTAGCGCAGAGGCCTTTTGCGGTGAACACATTGCGGTGGTTCATATTAAACTGCAGGTCTACGTCTCGTATAGCCTCGGTGCTGAAGAGGGACGCTAAACTTCAACAAATAAACAGTTCTTGTTATTAATATTTTAACACTGACGAATGGGAGTTTCTGGACAAATTTTAAGAGATTCAAGAATTCCTAAATATCATATCTCTATTTGCCATATTGAATGGATACAAGTTTGTTGTACTTGCAATTTTATATACAAATAAAATTTGACTAAAGTAAACGCCTATTAATTTATGCTACAGTTTCGGCAACATATCATTGCCTTCATCAGACACACATTGTCATCCTTTTTATAGGCGAGTGGTGACCCATGCGTAAGGTATTGTAGCTGAGGTGACAAAACGAAAAATGAATGACCCCTGTTTTTCATTTTATAACTGATACCGCTAACGGGAGAAAGTAAGTTTTTCTGTATCGTTACCCAGTATTAATGCATATCCGGATCCTGTGCTCTAATAAATAGATTCATGTACAGGGTGTTTCAAAACAACATTGATAACGTTTGGACGGTGATTCCTGACACTAAGATAAGACAAAAAGTATAGACCAACCTGGATGCAGAAATCCGTCATTTCGGAGTTAAAGGCTGCCGGAAACATGGAAAAATGAACTTTAAAGGTCCATAACTCCAATATTATGGGATTTACGTAGTCGGGTCAAGGCTTCAGTTGGGAACTAATATGTGCACTATCCAAAAACACATGTTTCAGAATCCTGCGGTACTCACGCAACAATTCTTATATAGGAAGTTTGGCTACGGGCATATAATTTGAAGAACTCACCAACTACCTCTATAAAAATTCGTGCGAAAATAACGCAGCATTCTGAAACATGGATATTTGGGTAGGGCACATACAAGTTTCTAAGTGAAGTCTTGATCCGACTACAGGGCTCACAGTGGTCTGGTCTCTTGTAAATAGTTAAAAGTGACCAAAAACACACGAAAAAGTGACCAAAATCACATCATGACCCTTTTTTCCTTTATCAATTTCACCATCACCTCTCTCTTTGTTGTTTTGTTTCATCTTTTCTTCTTCTTTTTGAGCTTCCTCCTTTCTTAAGTTTTCTAAGTATGCTTTGCAGTTACGGTAAGCAGGCTTAGCAGATGTAAGAAGCTTCTGAGTAAGTGGAATCAGTTCTGGCCTATTTCCGAATTTCTTCAACCCAAACATTATATTTAACTTAGCAATGAGAGTTCTCAAAGCCATGAAACATTCAAATTCATCACCTACTATTAAAAAGAACATACAAGAAGCATAACACAAGATGAATATGATGAACCACACACAACGTTGAGCGGAGCGTTAACTATTACGAGAGAAAACTAAAAGACTATTATGATAGAAGAAAGAATAGACACAGAAGGGTTCTCAACTCCACCATGAGAGAGCTTAAGCATCCAACCACCATCCACTGTGCTTTAGAAAGAATAAAAGCTGAAGTGAGAATAAAGCTGACTGTTTCACATGTGGCAGCAAGTACTGAAGCTTTCAGAAAAGTAATGAGTAACAAGTTTCTGCCTTTTCCATTTATTTTTATATTTTTCTTAGAAAACTGCCAATGTAAAACATAAATCACACGAAAAAGTCACTTTATCTCCCAAAAAAGTAACTTTTAGTGACCAACTTGAAAAAAAGTAACTTTTAGTTTTAAAAAAAAGTGACTCGCTATGAGGCCTGCGACTACGATAGGTCCCATAGTATTGTAGCTGTAACCCTTTATTTTTTTTATTTTTTATTTATTTATTTTTTTTTCGTTTCGGCAGCCTATAACTCTGAAATGGATTTCTGCACCCAAGTTGATCTATACTTTTTGCCTTATCTTGGTGTCAGGAATCACTTCCCAAACGTTGTCGATATTGTTTTGAAACACTGTATACAGCCAAGTCCGAAGAATTAAATGGAAAATTTGTCATCATTGGTAGGTTGTAGAGCGATTTATTGATACATGTCTCTTCATCAAGTTGCTAAAAATTTTATGGATTTAGAACCAACTTGGACCAAAGTTTGTTATAGTAACAATTTGGTATAGTTATCGTGGTGAAGTTTGTAGAAAAATAGGCAAAGCAAGTAAAACCAAATTTTAAGGAGGAACTAAGTTAAGGCAACACGTGTTTGGTTGATACACTATGAACCTTGTAAACATAATCCAGTACAAATTTTCATAACTAAACCAAGTTTTAGTAGCTGAGTTGTTTCTGATGCATCATTCATATTTTCTAGAAATATGATGCCTTCACAATGGTAGCACCTGATTAAAATGAGTGTTATGAAGTATTACCTGTTTACTGACAAGTAAACCTTACGTTTGGGTGAATCGAGTTGCTGACTGAGACACATATGAGAAAGTAGTACTAAATGTGGTCAGTATTTCAGTGAAGTTTTAGGTGCGAAGCTCCAGGGGTTTAGGAGATACAGCTACCAGAACATCACATGGAAGTACAGAATAGTCTTCATACAGTTGGAGGTAAAAGCTCTGTAAGACCTCTTGTAACGACAAAAGGTGCATAACAAATATATGGGTACATATTAGGACTAGGGGGAAGTCATATAGTAAGGGTATACCTGACGGCGGCCATCTTGAAATCCGCCATTTTGAATTAAGGTTAAGTTTTTAAAATAGGAATAGGGTCATGTGATACATGATTTAAGACTCAAATTTAATCAGAAGAACAATGGTAACGTTAATTTTGATTTACGCGCAATTGGTAAAAAGTTACAGGGAAATTAAATATTGTTGCTGCATATGTATTAGTCCTTTACCCCACCTTGTAAATTTTGTTTTAATGATAATAATTAAATAAAAAGCAGGTGGATAAATATTAGGTCTATGGTAAGAGTTGCCTTGTTGACGGCTTTGTTAAATCCGTCATTTTGAATCAGACAAAAGTTTTAAACAAAACGCATAACAGTGACACCTTATTAATAGCAAATTTTACCATAAATCCAACGGTATAACCATTTTTGCTTTATCATTAACCAGCATTTGTTATCGCATAAACAAGTTGCTAATTTAAATAAAAATGACCAAAGTGGAACTGAGTCATAATTGAACTTGGGTCTTTGGTGTTTTCCAGAAAAGTCCTCAATTAGTACAATCAATATGTAATTCAGAAAAGAGTGCATGACTTGCACAAATGCTCTGCTCACAGTGAGCACACCTGACACAGGCAATCGAGTTACACTTGACACATTTGTCGTTAACAATTCCGTCAAAGCAGTAGTCGTAAGAAGCGATCCATTTAACTTTGTGCTGGTTAATGATAAAGCAAAAATTGTTAAAAATGGTTATGGTAAAACTTGCTATTAATAAGGTCTCACTGTTATGCGTTTTGTTTAAAACTTTTGTCTGATTCAAAATGGCGGATTTGAACATGGCCGCCATCAATGCAACTCTTACCATAGACCTAATATTTATCCACCTGCTTTTTATTTAATTATTATCATTAAAACAAAATTTACAAGGTGGGGTAAAGAACTAATACATATGCTGCAACAATATTTAATTTCCCTGTAACTTTTTACCAATTGCGCGTAAATCAAAATTAACGTCACCATTGTTCTTCTGATTAAATTTGAGTCTTAAATCATGTATCACATGACCCTATTCCTATTTTAAAAACTTAAGCTTGATTCAAAATGGCGGATTTCAAGATGGCCGCCGTCAGATATACCCTTACTATATGACTTCCCCCTAGTCCTAATATGTACCCATATATTTGTTATGCACCTTTTGTCGTTACAAGAGGTCTTACAGAGCTTTTACCTCCAACTGTATGAAGACTATTCTGTACTTCCATGTGATGTTCTGGTAGCTGTATCTCCTAAACCCCTGGAGCTTCGCACCTAAAACTTCACTGAAATACTAATCACATTTAGTACTACTGTTTCATGTGTGTCTCAGTCAGCAACTCGATTCACCCAAACGTAAGGTTTACTTGTGAGATGCTTGTAATCGTCTGTTTGTGATTTTTAGTTACGATGCTACAAAGTTTATTATCGTGGTTTAGACCTTAAACAAGAATTAAAAAAAAAAAAAAAAAATGAATTTGGGAGGAAATTGCCTCTTTCTTAAGGAAACCGAAGCATCACATATACAGTTAGGTGATTGGCACACTACGATCATGTAAACGTGACCAGTGCCATTTTTGTAATCGCTTCAAGTTTGAACCTCTACGTATTATGTTTTTTACGCACTTATTTGTGTCCTCTGAATTATTTTGTATATGAAGAAAACCACGTCCTTCACTCTGCCCACAAGATTTCAGTACGTATATACAGGGTGGTCAAAAATAGAAACAACCTAATAAGTGGTAAACGCTGCAAAATGTAACTAACAATGTAGATGGGGAATAGGGATGAGGTAATATTTGAGGACATATCACCCCGACATCTGCCATCTTGAATTTTACGTGATTATCTTAAATGGAAACCATAACATGTGGTATGTCATTTTAATAGCAGATTTTCGTAGAAATTGAATTTGAATGGCACTCTTATTTTTCCTCTTGGCCTATCCACTACGAAGTTATGACTCTTTCTTTGTTGAGTCCCCAACAAAAGAGGTCAGTCATACGGCAGAAATCACTCACTGTTATTAGGTTGTGTTCTCCATTCCAGTCGATTGTGAGGTGCAAATCTTGCGGGAAGTGTTGATAATTATCCCTAATTTTCACCGCATATAACCAGACCAATTCTCTCTCACCAATTCAAGGATTAGGAAGCTCCTGATCAAGGTATCACGGATCCAAGTACCGTCTTGGGGTGGGGCGCCATTGTGCTGGAAAAACTTAGGAAGTGGCCCATCCTCCGACAGCAGTGATGATAAAATGTCATCATCTAACATGCGCCGATCATCTGTCGCCATTAGGGTTCCGTCGATAAAAAATTGATCCACAACGCATCTCCCTCACACGACACACACTAGCAAAGGCGGTTAAATAAATATTAGAGGAACTAGTACACTGTCTATCTAAATAACCATGTTTCAGAGTTGGGACATATCGGTGCCATTGATTTTATGGAGGGAGCTGTGGAATAGGCTCCGCTCTTTCACCTCTCTCTCTCAAATCATATGCGCCGATACGCCCCAACTCTGAAACGGTTATTTAGATAGACAGTGTACTAGTTCCTCTAATATTTCTTTAACCGCCTTTGCTATCTCTCATAGTTTTTGAGATAGGCAGCCTCAAAGTTACAATTTTCTCGATTTCGGCATCTCGTAACTGAAACAACGCGGTTTTCTCTCTATATTCGTATGGACTTTTTTTTTATTGTTTAGGTGTGAGGATTTTACCAGTGGATTTTGTCCACACTAATAAATGAACATCCTGTATATAAGTGAAAAGTGCAAATGTTATGTATTGTACGATGACACTCCTAATGTTTTGATGACATCATCATCATCCCAGAGACAGTAAGATGGTTTGAGACGGATTCTGAACACTGGGGTCACTACTCACCCACTTGCGCAATTCAAAGTCTCTATTTTCTGCGACTGTACCTATTACAGAGTCAGGTCTAGTAAGAACTTTTATCTACGTAGAAGTCGTGAAGTAAAACTGGTGAAACTAACGGGAAGGTGTTTCCATGTTTAACGGCAAGTTGCAGCAGATGCTTAGTTACCAAGAATGGCGCGTATCCAGTTCCATATGTGACTGTTAACAATCTGTAGTTTTGATTGGGCTGTTTCGGATCTGATCTCGACACGAAATATTGAAAATTTACGTCTTCTAGAGTCAAATGTATTTTTCTAAACACCTTTGCGTCTGTATAGCACCATTAGATGAGTTCGAAAAACGGAACACGATATGATCCTTTTGTAATCTTGGACCGACCATAAGAATTTCATTCAGTGGCACATCTGTCGTTTTAGCCCTAGCAGTTACCACCTTGCCCTTTTGTAGTTGTACTGTGCTCCTTTAGAAGAGCATGATGATGTAGAAAGCTAATGTTAGTTGGGACATACAGTTTTCACTTAGTGATAAATCTGAATCAGTTTCCTTTTTCACAAATCTGTAATATTGTTGCTGATATTGTGGTCACTGCATAAATTTCCTTGTTGACGGAGTCATTCTGTTGTATTGTCACGAGAATATCCAAATTCAGGATGACTGGTTTTAAATTATAGGATAAGTTCATATCGACCATTGACTCTTCGAAGTGTTGATCCAAAATAATTCGCTGTATGTTTGGTTGTTTTTTAAACAACCAAAGCTTCTTATAAGGATTGGTTAAATAATAAACGGGACACAGTAATTTAAAAAATTGCATTAAATACTGACAATAAAAATACCATAAAAAAAATCTTGCCTCGCCGTTTCGCAGCGAGCTACACCATTATTTGACGCGTATATTGTAGCAATGCTCAGGACAAAATGTGATTGCACTGCCCATCTTCTGTGGTAAGCCCATTCCATTTTCTTAATAGTTCTATTTTTTTACGAAAAAAAAGAAAGAAAAAAACCTCCGTAAACAAGGGTTTAAAGGGGGAGGCAAGTTTCAAAGCGTAAACTTTGTTCAGTAATCAAAAGTTAAAGTAAGGGAGATAATTGGCAGTATTACTGAGTGTGTCTGCACATTATCGTAAGTCTGCTAGTTTACAGTAATTTCTATATCTACACTTCATACACTACAGAGGTTCAATCTGGGTATTTTCTGTTACATGGTACAATCCGCGGCAAAAAACCTGCAACATGAGAATGTAAGTTTATTGCGATACTACGCCTAACAGCACAGGGAATCAACATAACGTCTAAGTGGCACGAATCACGCCAGGAAAAACCTCGGCGTCCTTCCGTGAACACTTATTTTGGAGCAAAAGACTTCGTTATTTCACAATAAACTTACATGATTATGTTGCAGGTTTTTTGCCGCTGATTGTACAATCCAACGGATAGTTGAATTCTTCACATACACTCGACCAATCCTTAGTATAAGAGATGCAAGCGCTGCAACACTTTTCGCAGGCACGTAACCAGAATTTCATAATGAGGGAGTCCGTGACATGAAATACTGTGGTTATCACACTAGGGCCTCGATCATTCTAAACTATTTTACTGGTAACATATATTAGTCCGTTTAACCAGGATTTCGTAATAAAGGGGAAGGGGGCGTGACATGGTTATCACACCAGAAGCTCGATCAATCTAAACTATTTTACTGGCAACATATATTGGTTTGTTAGGACAATAAAATGAGGATGTGCTAGTATTTTTATAACAAACTATGAAGAAATCTCAAGTAAAAGAATATAAAAAAAACATTAAAAAGATTTTACAATATCTGCGTTTCCTTCCTCTGTTCATTCAAATATAACAATTTTCCTGTCGTTATGACCTTAATTATTATAAAAAGTACATATCCAATAATGTCTTGTGAAATATTTTACAATATCTATTCTCCTTTCTCTGTTAAATCAAATGTTAACAGAACTTTCTTTCCATATAACTTTTTGTTTTTATTATCCCATCAACTACTGTTTATTTCAAATGACAAAGTAAAGGAGCAGTAGAAAACTATTTCTGAAATGACATGTTTGATACTGCAGAGAAGCAATAACGAAAAATTATAATAAAAAAAAAAATGTCTACACTATTACAGAACGGCACTATGTTTTCGAAAGCTTCCTGACTAGTAGCAGAAATTCTGAGAATTTCGTAACTTTTCTAGAAATTTCAAATTCTCTGACTGTTCCAGGATATTCCGCTCATTCGCAACCATGTATTGCAAGTAATTCCGTTAATATGTTCCTCGTAAGGCTGGAGTGAAGAGGAAACCATGAGAAGGGCATATGCCGACAACGCTGTGCTCAAGTTTGCGTATCATTGGTTACTGCTTATTTAACTTGTCATTTGGAACAGACAGAGAAAAACACACTTCTTATAAGAAAGAGTAACCAAACGCTTGCCGTAGCTTTTTAAAGACTGATTCTTCTTTTTCTCGTTTCTTTTTTTTTATCCTTCCTTTTGTGCCTGCGTTTGTCTAAGCCAGATAAACTTGTGGCTATTGGTGAGATATTAGGTATTTTTACATACGTATCTGCACAGAAAGAAATCACACGGAGTAATGTTATTAGGCGCCTCGCAAACTCCACTACAGAAAAAGCTTTTCCTTACAATTTTGAACATTCGCATTGTCATTCAGCTGGGTGAGAGAATATCTTTTAAATCTCTAGTTAAGATTTCCACAGTTTCTTTCATCACGTGTGAGCTGTAAACCTTGGGATCGCTTCCGTAACCGTGAACTGTTTGTAGTTCCTATATTTTTTCATGTACATGTCGTATTTTTTAAGTTGTGCTTGAGCTGTGTATCTAAAAATATATCGCAATCTAATTTTAATAACGGATCGGGGTAATTCTTGAAGTTCTGATTGTTGAATTCATTACAGTACTGTGTAGCTTTATGTGATTATTTAAGTCTTCTGTTAATTGATTTTCTATGCATATTTATATATGATCTGTAATTGTCATTTTATTTTGTTGCAGGGCTCAGAAGCAATTTCATTGAAGGTCGGCCGTCTGAAAATAAAATCGTCATAGGTATAATATTGTATTATGTTGAATTCACAATGTATTTTGTTAAAGTCGGGTATGTGGTAAGAGTTATGTTGTATATAATATAAAGAAAACCACCTTCAGTATAAAATAACAGTGGAATTCAATGGTTGATGTGCAATTTTCGTGACGTAGAAATGTAAAAGAACGTTTTACGAGATAATAGCGATAGATTGACTAGATTTGGCATGTGATGACAACGTTTAAGAAATTGAGTTAAGCTTCATATATTATATGAATTCTTTATTTATGTTGGGAGTGTAATTCTTTTCTTACGAGGAGATTGCAGTAAGCTTAAAGCAAAATATCGGATAAAAAGAGAGTAATATCAACATTTGGAGTTCATAAAAATCTTCTTCCGTGATGTAGTAGTTGACGAGGCAGCCAAAAAGCCAAAATATGCAGTGATGCAAATAGCGTAGAAGTTGTGACTAGTTCGTTTTATAATGGGTTGGAATTCGAACAAGTGATGAAGTAAGTTATTCGAATAATTTTAAAATACTACTTTTTAAGTACAGTATTAGATTGTTCAAATGTTCATATTGATATTGTGAAAATTAAAAATAACTATCATGTCCTCGTATAGAAGCGTATATTTCAGACGATTGCGTCTTGTATTAAAACTAACTTACTACTTCTTCCTTTTTATACGACAAATTTAATTCATAGGTGTGATACGTTATATTAGAATAAGCAATTTCATCCCTCATTCCAATGAAATACCTTCTTATGCAACAGTAAAAAAGCTATTAATATCAAATTATTCAAATGATTTTATATGTATCACTGCGCACTAAATAACACGAGAAACCTTGCCAACTGTTTGGAAGCGGGAGATCAAGCTTTGCGTACATGCTAGTCCTGTAGCCTGACTTTCATGTGTTATTCCTACTAATTATTCAGGTACGGCGAATTAATTGTTCTTTCAATATATATATATATATATATATATATATATATATATATATATATATATATATATATATATATATATATATACAAAAACCTTGACAGAATTTGCATGCAGTTCTATATTAATTTTCTAGTACTGACATTTGGATAATGTATTTGAGAGTATAGAAATGTATCTTATGTAAATGAACTTAGAACTTGCCTTTGGTAAGAAATATATATTTGACGTGAAAGGGTTGCACTTGCTGGACATATGTTTACAGCTTTTGATACTTGTTGTATTTATTAAAATATGAATTATATTATGAACTGTAATAAAAATGTCTCTTATAAAATTTCATAACTTTTTTTTTTAATAAAATAATTTCCAATACCGTTTAAATATTTATAATCGAAATTTCGGTGTACAGTAAAACCTATTAACTTGGTCTCCTGTGTAATTTGGCTTTATTTTTTGCGGAAACAGCAAATTCCTATTAACAATATATTGTTTATGCCTCTGTAAGTTGATCTGCTTATTTTGAAATTTGGCCGAATTATTTTTCTGAAACTTTATTAACCAGGTTAATAACAAATAGACGAAAGAGTCGAGGAGAAAGTTAATTGGAAGAATTATTTACAAGAATGCAAATAGTTTTCTTTGTTATTTTCGATGTAATACAAGAGTGTATCCAAACGTTCCAGAATCCGTAAAAAGAAAGTTTCTTACCTTTGAAGTTAAATTCCTCCATCACCTTTAAAGTACTCTTCTTTTGCATTAATACAGCGGTCCCAGCGTTGTGCCATGCTTGGAAGCATTTCTGGAAGTCCTGTTTTGGAATAGTGTCAAGTACCCGTTGCGATTCTTCTTGAATTTCTGGAATGGTGTCGAATCTTCACCCCCTTCATCCGAAGCTTCAGCTTGGGAAAAAGAAAAAAAGTCAGGAGGGCAGGTCAGGTGAGTATGGGGGATGGGAAACCACTGTCATGTTGTTCATAGCCAAAAACTGCGCCACTTTAAAGGACCGGTGTGCAGGTGCATTGTCGTGGTGGAGAATGAGGTTACCGTTATGCCATTTCTGCGGCCTTTTGCGACCCATATTTTCACGCAACCTTCTTAGGACATCACAGTAGAAGTCTGCATTGACCGTGCTTCCATATGGGATAAATTCCCGGTGTACAATCACTTCTTGGTCAAAAACCAAATGAGCATCGTATTCAATTTGCTTCTTTCCATGAGTTGTTTTTTGGGTCTTGGAAACCCAGGACTCTTCCATTGAGAAGACTGAAGTTTAGTTTCTGGGTCGTAAGCATAAATGATGCTCTCATCGCCTGTAATGACGTTTTACCCAATGTCTCACAGAATTTGATGCACACCCTTTGTTCTTCAACTTCCGCCATACCGCCGAGATAAGAAAAATCGCAGACGGCTAATGCAACACACACACGTAAACACATGCAACATTCAAACGCTTCCACTTCAAACCACGCTACTCGGCACACTGGCTCACAAGACACCACCACAACACATCCTAGCGGGAAACTCGTGAACTGCAAGCGGTTTGCATGTTATGAGCACTGTCCTAGAACTTTTGGATACGTCCTTGTACAAGTTGTTCTCTGTATTATTTTTGATGACCTTTTAGGTAAGTTTATGAACATATCGGCGGTTTTCTTCAATGTATAGTTACCTTAATTCTGAGTAGTTTGTAAAGTACAGCGTGTCCCACATAAAACCGGTACGCCTCACGCACGAGATTCAAGGAACACTTTAACAATGAATAGATAATAGCAGCGTCGGACTGACTTGCCGCGCCCTCCTCAATGAATGTTTTACGCCCCCTACCAGCAACGGCTTTTGGGTCGAAGATAGTGAAGTGCCACTTGATCGTTTTTCTGAACATTGAATCCACAGACATAAAATAACCTATCTCTGTGCGTACTCGTGATTGTATTATATTTAACTATTTAAATTGGGTTCAGGTTGGCTCTATAGCGATGTTCTGCACATTGTAAGTTAGTAGCACTGTTATTCCGGATACGTAGTCCTAAATCAGAAATATTAGTTAAAACATTAATTTTCAAACGTGAAGTTATAAAATGCCCCTCTGGCAAGTTTGATGATTTGGTACGTTATTTGTGATTCGACAAATTACCAGCCCTGGTAGCTTATTATGGAATAGCTAACACTTCGCTTCGTTCTGTTTTGGAAGAAGGTAGGATGAATACTGTATAGCTGAAAGCTGTACCAATCTGTTTGGGTTAAAGAGTAGTTACCTTGGCTTTCAGGATTTGTGATTTTTAGACTTCTGGAGGCAGTGGTTTCATGGTGAAATTCAAGGTCAAAATGTAACAATGTCTGTAGAAAGGTAAGATTATTAGCTAGTATCATTAAGTTTGTGGTTTAAAGTTAGATAAGTTGGGTTCTTCGCTTAAATACAGTTACTATTGATGCGAATACAGTTACTATTTCTCCATTTGCTTTTTTGGGAATTACACTGTGAAAGTAGTACCTGAATCATGTGCTGCATGTCGTGATAGTGATTATTGCCACCTCGCATACCATGTTTTGGTATTTCATGACTCGTATCATACTTCGTTAAAAATAAATAAATAAATAAATAAATAAAGGACTTAACAACTTTAACATTACGATAAACAAGTAATAAAAATCTCATCTAACTTAACTTGACGATTCTCATAGTATTTTGATACAAAATTGAAAATATCTATGTTGCAAGCGTTACAACTCGCCACATTCTGAAACTGTGTTGTTAATCACGGAGAATCTTCCTACCACACCACCTATCGGTCCTTGTGGTGGTCATTTCACACCAGGTGTTAACAATAAGGTAATACTGTTTTAGCAAAAGTAATGTTCTTGTAAGCCAGTAGGTGCATAACCGGCAACTTCCCGGGCAGTGGGGAGTTATAGGGAGTTGGAGAGGGGCATACCTTTCCTGTGATTAACTCATATAAATTCTGAGTTTTACGTTCCACGGTTATGCCGGCTAGGCTAAATGAGACGGTGATGATGAGGAATGAAGAAAGTGGTAGAAAACGGGAGAACCCCGAGGAAACCCACCTTGTGTTTGTCCACCACAAGGTTCACTTCGCGGGAGCAGGGTTTGAACCCGGGACCACATGCACCAGAGGTGAACGCTCTACCACTGAGCCACCGCGGCCCCCCTCAACGCATATAAACTGTACTTAACTTAAACACTTTTCTTTCAATAAAATGTTATCATGTGATGTCACCATAAGAAAATTATCTGGTGAATAATATGTGGATTTACATGATCTGGTACTATCTCGTTACGTGTCCTTCCAACGTTGCTTAAGTGACGTGGTTCTTAGTAGTACGTCACATGAAAATAGTGCCTAAGGCTTGCTATAATTACTTACATTATTTGCATTTTGTTTATGTAAATATAGTAGATTCAATTCTTTGAACTGCTTGAAATACCTCATTTTACCTGTTAATTTTAAAAATACGGACTGACAACTGTTGAACAACTACTTTTTTTTTTTTTTAAAAAAAAAAAAAAGAAATTAATAGATCTTGATAAGATAAGATTGTCTGAGGAAAAATAAAAATCTTTGATTCTTACCATAAGACTTTTGCCTCCCTCTCTAGCGGCATTTTGATGCATAGGTATCATGTGGCATTGCATCAATAGTAATTAAGCTGTCTGAAACCAAAGTGAATTGCCGTAACTGCATTTTCGAGCTGTCAACAGCTACGTATAGAACTAAAAAGCATATCAGATGCCACAGAAAAGGTAGATTACCACATTTTTCATCACCTTTTCATGTGATTTTATCTACCACTGTTTCCAAAAATGCTAATTTATCACAAATCATAAAAAAAAAAAAAAAAAAAAAAAAAAACTACATAGTTCGCACGTGGTTGCTGTCAGCTGACAGCTGTTGCAACTTGCTGATAGCTTGAAAATGCATTTAGTTCACTGATTTCAGACAGCTCAATTGAGGGCCCCAGAATACAAGGGGTCTAAGTTGTACACTCATGTCCAAAATGATTGTCGCATATCTATAACTACCTTCTTGTAACAATATAATTTGATAATGATTTTGTAGGGTACTTTTAATACTGATACTATGTGTATAATCGGGAAATGTATATTTGTGATAAATTTCATAGGAAAAGAATTATAAATACGAAAATTAGAATGAGTAAAACAAATTGTTGCTAAATAGACAAGAAAGTTTTGTTTTCGTTTTATTGTTTTTATTTATTGCTCTTTTCACATGAAATTTTCCATATACATGTCTTTGCCGATTATACACATACTAACATTATAAGAAACACCAGGCGAATTCATTATCAAATTATATTGCTACAACAACATATTTATAGACATGCGACAATAATTTTGGACATTAGTGTACATTCATGATCAAAATAAAATAGCATACACAAACAGTACATAATATGGTATTTTCTTGACATTAAATAAGCTGTAGTAACTTTCCTAACATACAGAGTACTACGCAAGATTCGAATCCGCAGCCTTCTCTGTGTCAACCAGCGTAAGGCCTCAAGTAATGTAAAATCTAGGAAGCAGGTTCTGCATGTAGTGTCATGTCATTCTTCCTGACAGAAGTACGCTACGCTCTCGTCATTGGTTGGTTTGTTTCTTGTATATTATATATATATACTGAGCTAAATTTTGGCAGACTGAATTTTGACGTTATCTGCAACTTCACTTTGCACTTTAAAATTGTCACTTAGTTCATAAATAGTATTTCATATATCTCCAAAATCAGCAACAGTTTAGTCCAAGTGATCCATAGCGGCTTTTTTAAAACAAAAATAAGAGTTATTAATGAATGAGAAAAGAAGTGATATACAGATGGGATATCGCGGAACCCCAAAGTAAAACCGTAAAAAAAAATAACTATAAATTCAATTTAACAAAAAGATTCCAACACAACAATAAATTGTAACTTAGATTGTAAGATAGATTTAAAAAAAAGCGTATTAGAACGTGCAGTAAGATTTCTGTAGGTAAACAACAAAATGGGTGGGGAGCCATAGTATCCCTCTCTCTGTTTCAGGGTTAAGATGTACTCTTTCTGGAGGAGAAGTGCTAAAATTGATACTATTGCAGGGCGCCAAATTATGCTATTGCACGGGGCGACAAATTGTTTTGAGCTGACCTGACCAAAAAAAAAAAAAAACGTAGCGGACTCGCTAGTTGTGGTACTTACTTCATTACTGCCTCTCTTCGAAGCAGACCCCTTTGGCATTCATACAGTTCTGCACTCGCTGCTGCCACTGTTAATAACAATACTGGAAGTAATTTCATGAGAGTTCACGTAGAAGGTTTCTTCCGTTTTCCGTTTGAATTCTTCAACTGAAGCAAAGACGGGATGCTACCAGATTCGGCAAGTAGGGAGATAATCCATGACAGTAATGCTTTTACACACCAAAAAATGCCTGACAGACAGAGCCTTATGGGCTAGTGCTTTGTCCTAATGGAGAATCTACCAATTTTTCCACAGTTGAGGCCTGTGTATCTTCCATTTTCGCCAAGTCTGGTCAAAACGTCAGTGTAATAGCGCTATTGTCCTCCCAGTAGAACTCAAACATTTAAAGTCCATGAATTATTTTTTTAAAGCGTCCTCTTAAATTTTGAGCGTGATATGCATTTTTTTTCCGATCTATGGAACCGGGACTTCCACTGCATGGAATGCTACTTACTCTCCGGATCCTAGGTAAAAGTTCATGGTTCGTCGAAGGTGATTATAAATTTCAACAAATCTAGTTCATTTTCGATGCGTTGTAGTATTTCTACATAGAATTCTTGATGGCACTCTTTTTGTTCCCGCAAGAGATTTTTTTCGCCAAAATATTGGCACACATTTTCTCCATGTTTAATTATTTTATGATAATCCGCCAAACAGATTCCCTGTCCAAATTCGCTAGTCCATCCACTGCAGGCACATTCTATCTTCGGTCGCTTGTGATCACCTGGCGTACTCTGTTGATGTTCGTGTTAATAACTGGACAGCAGCCTTCCGAAACGATCACTGTCTTCAACACTTACCCTCCGAGAAATATTTATGCCATTGAAAGACCCGTACTCTGGGCATATATACACTATATACAGGGTGTAACAAAAAGGTACGGCAAAATTTCAGGGGTGGATTCCTTATGGGTAGACAAGCAAAAAAGTTCATACTGTATTACCATATGTCGGGAAATGCATCGTTACCACTAGAAGGACCGGATGGGTCAAAATGACCCATCACCATATTTTAATATTCCACTGTAAACGTACTTGAAATATTAAGTGAATAATATTTTATGAATTTCTTAAGGCCAATAGCATTAACAAATTCATAAAATATTATTCACTTAGTATTTCAAGTACGTTTACAGTGGAATATTAAAATATGGTGATGGGTCATTTTGACCCATCCGGTCCTTCTAGTGTTACAGAGTTGCGGCCATTGAGCCATCTGATGGTGTAATATAGTCACATTCAGGTCGCTCCTTAATATGACTCAATTTAAAACTCAATAACTCAGACCCTAATTAAGCTAGAAAGATAATTTTGGTAGCAATGTGTTCCTGAAGGGTGAAGCTTTCCCTCGATATGTATTTTATGAGTTTACCCCCCAAGGGAGAAGGAATGCCATCCCCAAAATCCTGATGCAAAAAACAAAGAAACACGTAATTACCCTCCCCCGTCCGCCGTGGTACCCCCACATACATAAAATACATATTGGTGAAAAGCGTCGTCCTACAGAAATATATAATGCCAAAATTATCTTCCTAGCTTAATTAGGGACTGAGTTATTGAGGTTTAAATTGAGTCACATTAAGGAGCGACCAGAATGTGACTATATTACACCATCAAGCGGCTCAATGGCCGCAACTCTGTAACGATGCATTTCCCGACATATGGTCGTATGAACTTTTTTGCTTATCAACCCATACGGAATCCACCCCTGAAATTTTGCCGTATATTTTTGTTACACCCTGTATATCAACCACCATTCGGAGTGTTCCAGTTGGCAACGTTTCAGTTTTCACAAGAAACTGTATGTTAATCTTCGGTTCCATTTTCTAACTAGCCATTTTTCCGTCACAACACAGTTACAAGTGTTCATGGAATGATGCCTCACTCAGAACTCCCAAGGTCGATCGAGTCCAAACTTCATGGAGATGGAGAGAAGAAATTGTGCTTTAACATAACACTAACCAATTTAGACAATGCTAACCAGAAATTGTTTGTTTATGAAATAGATTCGGTCAGATTTTGTTAGTTTTTCCCCACAACTCGTGTACATTACGCACAGACACAAGAGAAACGTAGTCGACATGTAAACGATATTTTAACGCATTTGTGTACATCAGTGATTTCTAATTTGGGGAAGCGCAACACTCTAGTGAAGCATAAAAGACCAGCAAAGAAGCCTTAACTACTGAAGATTGTCACTTACCCTATTCGCATCTTAAATCGAACCCAGAATCATGCACTAAAAGCATACACGAATAATAAACCAGCAAAGGGTACGGTGAAACAGTAAATTTTATTACTTTTCAAACCTGGGAGGGGGAATTAAATATTAGGATAAGTGGCGCAACCAACTATGAGCTGCGGGACCCAGGGCCCCCTCCAAACTACCCTGGTTTATTTTATACAGCAGCAGTGCAGACAAATTTTGGTGAAATTAAAAAAAAAATCATTATTGTTTGGTAGACAGGGTTTCTCCCGAAATAAAATCCTGGTTGCGCCACTGATTGGGACCCCTAAGGTAAAGACGTTCTCCCATGATAACTGCAATAATGATATCCTCTATATACAAGTATCAAAAAATATGGCCAGCATCAAATGATCATATTCAAAGCACTCCATATGAAATAGAGATTCTGGGTTGTTCTTTCTTCCCCTGGAATTCTAAGTGATTACTTCAGATCAAAGATTGGGAATAGCAACGCACCATATTGAGTAAAGAATGTTTTGTCCACTATTCAATTTGTATTAATAAAGATGTATAATAATGTTGATATTATTGGTCAGTAATTTTGGATACTTTAGTTTGCTGATTATCGTACCAAGTGTGTAATTACTGTCAAATAATTTGTTTGCATTTACTTGTCACATAAGAAATACATTGCTCAAACAAGTATCTAATATTCGAAAGAATTAATTTAGTATATCTTATGTAATCTTGTTTATTTGACTTCAGCATTTTATTACTGTATATTAGAAAGAAACACTTCACTTCTCATATTTTAATCAATAATATTTTGACAATACAAACAACTCGGATGCTGAAATACAGAAAGCACAAAATATATATATATATATATATATTAGTAACAGGCACTTTAACAGGTGTTGAACTGCACATGAAAACACAGAAAAACTTTATAATTCTTATAAAACAAAAATATTAAAAGAAAAAAATTCTAATTAAAAACGTATTAAACACTCCAACACTCACGCAGAACTTTGTGAGCCTTTTTTTCGTTCTTAAATAAAAGATAAATATTAATTCAAGCTGCCTGTATAACCGGTATAAAGTGAGATCCAAATCATACACTGTCTATAAAGCTCTTTCAGCTCATTTGTAAACACACGCAAAGTAAAAATATTCTCCACAAACTTTTAATGAATGCGAAACAGCACAATACAATGTAACATTTTAACATTAAAAAATTAACAAGTGTCACTTTTCTTGTAATATTAGTTCTGTTGTTGTCCTGTCTTTCCAGTACGTAAACAATGTAAATATTTTTTTCGACAAAACGCACATAAGAACACACGAATAATGAGTTTGCAAAACAATAATTGTCTTTCAACAATTCTAATTCAAACTTCACTTCAAAAATATATGTATATAATATTTACACGTAAAGAGTATCTTCTTTCGAAGTCTTCAAAACAATACTGTTTTCTATGCACTACTATCTCAAGCTAGCAATTCCTACAATATCACAGCGTAGCTCAGGTAATATTTATTCACCTCTTCTGAAGGACTTATTACTCCATTTTCTTCGTTATTATTAATAATCTAACTATGACCACTTAAATGCATTCTCCTGCATACTTGGGAGTGAGCATTCCACTGCCTTCCCTGAAAAGTAAATAAATAAAATAAAATGTAATTTCATGTAGCTTTACAACATTGTGTTAATACTCGTATATACATCATATGAGACGTTCCTTCAGAAATACTCATAAACCATATTAAAAAAAAAAAAAAAAAAAAAATTCAGCGTTCACTTTATACCAGTAGATCACTGTTTCTCAAACATTTTTCAAGTTGGAAGCACCTTCATTAATCAGAATTTTCTACACACCACTTCTACTTTTTGTCTCCTTCGAAATCAAATTTATACATGTTTTTAGCGTATATTTTAAAAATAGCGTTGAGTAAACTTCTCTTAATTTTACATTCATATTGAAAATTTATTATTATTATTATTATTATTATTATTATTATTATTTTAGTTTAACGTTCCACAACTATACCTTTAGACTAAGGGAGACGGGCTAATTGAAGGCTACCTTAATGCCTACTGAACGACGATGCTAAAGAATACTTGAAACCAGCGTAACACACTCTAAAGAAGTATTGTTTGGATTATTTGTGATTACACAGTTTGACACTAGGCATAACTATTGAAGAAGGGTTTCTTTCCTGGTCATCTGACAGTAAGCAAGTTTCTAACTCAGTCTTTCCTAATTGGTGGTTTGCGAAGTCCTAGGGATTCGTGAAAAAATTTAAAGGATCCGTGGTATTATTTACTTATCAAAATTTGCAGAAGATATAAATAATGCCACGGAACCCCTGTATATATGTGCTGTATCTTGCATGCTTATAAAGGTTTATAATATAATTATTATTAATACTGCTATACTACTACTACTATTACACATATACCAAAATTTGAAGGTATCTAGGAGTCCTTACTAGCTTTGGCAACGAAAAGAGGGTCCGTATAAAGAGGGTAAGTAATAACTGGGAACCACTGTCGTAAATTATTAAATCCTCTAATACAGCAATGTTTCTTGGTAAGAGTACGCACATAGAATACGGTTTCCTGTAAAATTTACTTATTGTAGCTTGTTACCATCTCTGAATGCAAGTTCTCAATTAGCATAACAAAACGAACATTCAGATTACTTATTGTCATTCCTATTACTTAATTAGCGAAATGTCTCCGTGTCTGCAAATTTAATTAAGTAGGCTAACATTTCCACCCCGAAGAAAGAAAGAAAGAAAAAAATGAATAATTAACTCTATGGCCTATGGAACCTGGAGGTTCACAAAAGCTGTCCATTGACTTCTATCCTTAGCCAACTGCATCCAGTTTGTACTTTTATATTCATACTTCTGTAAGATCCCTCAATACTGTCCTTCCATCTGCGCCTAGGTCTTCTGAATGGTCATTCTCCGATTGGATTTCCAGTTAAAATTTTGAAAGCGTTCCTACTTTCTTTTATTCTGGCTACATGACCTGTCCACCAGAACCTCCTAAACTTGATGACGCTAAAAATGTTTGGTAAACGGTAAAAATTATGCAGTTCGTAGTTATGAAGTTTCCGCCACTTCCTATTCCCATTTCTCTTGGGTCTGAATATTTGCCTTAGAATTTTATTCTCAAATACTTTCAGTTTGCCTTCTTTCCTCAGAATGCAACCATACAGCACAGCAGGCATGATTTTCGTTTCATATGCAATATTTTAAGCTTCAAATTCGTCGACAGAATTCGCGAAGACAAAATATTTTGAACTGAATAAGAACACGAATTCCGTGCTTTCAGTCGACATTTAATTTCTTCGTACATATGGTTTTGGTCTGTTAATATTGATCCTAGATATTTGAAAGTATCCACTTTGAAGAAAGTATTATTTGACATTCTGACATATCCAAATTTGCAGTGTTATGATCCCGGCGAATTTCCATGTATTTAGTTTTCTCTCCATTTACTTCTAAACCCATGTCCCTGCAAGTGTTTAATTAAACTTCTGCATTTCTTTCTGTTGTTCTATCATTCCCTATTAGATTTACATCATCAGTATACGCCATAACTTGGTGAATACCATTCAGTTCGACGCCCTGGTTACTATCTATTATTAAAGCATGCACCAGAATAAGATTGAATAAGAATGGCAATAAAGCCTTTTGCTTCAGGCCATTCGAAGCTCGTGGACAAGAATTTTTCTACTCGGACTTTACTTAGTGATTCATTTAAACACATCTTAACTCATCCAATTAGCTTTTTTTGGTATCCCAAATTCTGTAATAATGCTGTACAGTGTTTCCCTCCTTAGCGAGTCGTAGACCTTTCTAAAATCAATAAACAATTGATGTACGGGAGTATGGTATTCACACTTCTTTCCGAGTATTTATCGTATGGTAAATATCTGATCGGTAGTCGATCGATTTCGATCGATCAAAATAATCTTCAATAATTTCATCTGCGTATGGAGTTAGTCTTGTTAACACTAATGAATTCCATTGGTATAAGATTATGTATTGCATATATTTTTTTTTTATTTAATGTAATTAACGACATATACAGAAGCAATTCTGAAAGGAATAAATTCTTAATTAGTGAAACACAATTTGGTATTAGGACTTCTCATGTAAAATAATTAGACACGTATTTCACTTTTTGTCTCTTAGACGAGAAGAAAAAAGGATGGGGCTACAATTATTAAAGTAAGATGACCACATCTCGAGATCCGTTAAGGTTAGAAATATGAAATTTGGTATTTAGGCTAAGCTTTTCATTTAAAATAAAGTCCTATTTCAGTGTTTGAGATATTTACTCTACAATGGAAGAAAAAGAATCGGGCTTACAACTGTTAAAATAAGATGATCTTATTTCAAAATCCCTCATGGTTAGAGGTATGAAAACTGGTATTCAGGTTTTTAATTGTAAAAATTAAAGACGTGTTTCAGCGTTTTTTTTTTTTTTTTTCATGTTTTCCTTACATTAGAATGGAAGAAAAAGGTGTAAAGAAAAGGTGAAGATTAAAATTTTTAAAATAGCATGACCATAGCCCGAAATCCCTTAAAGATTAAAGACACGTTAATTAAAGGCATGTTTAGCTTTTTCTGATGTTTCTCTGTTATAATAAGATGGCCATAACTTGAAATCTCTTCAGATTAGAGATATTCAGGGATATGAGATGCGAGCTCGTAGGCCGAGCAAATACGGGTGTCTGAGAGCGGAGTCCCCAGCTCGCCGAAGGCTAGTCTATAATATATGTATAAAAATGAAACTGATCTTGTGTATGTTTGAATCACGGAAAACCGGCTGAATAATTTGAAATGAATTTTGGACTATAGTTATTACCTACCACCAACCAGGTTCCTAACATGTCATGTTGAATGCATGTCGTAAGGGAGGACGCGGGAAGGCATAATTTATGTCAAAAATTGAGTATTTCGCGAGTTAGTAAAGTTAGGAAAATGAAACTCGGTACATAAACTCCTCATTATAAATAAACAGCTACATGTCCCAGGGTTTTCGAATACTCTCGTTTTGAACAGAAGGCATTTTTATGTATCATTTCGCCACATTGAAAGAGACGTTATCTGTTGTATATGATTGCATCACGAGAAAACGGCTGACCCGTTTGAAATGAATTTTGGAATATAGTTACATAGCTGGATTTTATCATATCACTTTGATTAAAAGGCTTATTCTAAGTGGATAAGGGGTTCAAAAATTTAAGCCAAAACTAACAATCTTACCAGTTTTTATCACTTTCATTGAATTGCGTATCCTAAGGGTGAAAAGATGTTCACTTTCCATAAATCTGTTCTCCCTGTGCAAAGAACGGACATTTCAGCTAGTTTATATATAAAATTTAATAATGTAATGCATAATCTAAAATACTTACCTGGCATTCTTGGCTACAATACCACGCTCTTCTGCACCCTGAGCACATAAACCTTGCCTCTCGACTGCAGTTCCCACATTGGTAGCGAGATACATCGATCTCCCTGTGATTCTGTCCCGTCTGGTTAGGCGGAAGGTTACCAGATTTAGACGAGACAAATGACGACAATGCAGCAGAAGTCTCAGGGAATGGACGATGAGACTGCGCTGCTGCTGCTGCTGCTTGTGGAGCAGTTAGATACTTCTGTTGCTGAATGTGATGTCTTAATTTATCGAAGAATATATCGCTGTTTCTGTACATCATAGCCTGAGTTTGTTGTGGGTACTGAGCAAATGAAGGAACATGTTTCGTATAGGAATAATATGGTGGCGGTGGTACTACTGGTGCCGCTGCTGGCGGGGGGTTTACTTGCTGAGACCTTAAGAATTCGGCAGCAGTTGCAGGGACCTCAGCATGTCTCGGAGTAGGCCTTAAAGGAATCTGCTGAACAGGTGGACACGGCGCAGATGATGGTTTTGAGGTATTAGGCTGAGTTACTGCTGGTTTTTCTACCGTACTGCTTGTCTCGGCTGAATGAGGTCTGCTACATTTTTGAGCAACACAAGGGCTTCCACGCTGGTGCTCAGAACTCAATACAGATTTACATTTCTGACACTGTGGATCCGATGTAGATGTTGAAGAGATCTGCTCAACCGATGACCGTCTCGTAGCTCTCTCTCTGTTATCATTCGAGCTCCTTCCTTGATCTGAGGCTGTCGAAAGGTCTATAGGAGATTCACTGTTTTGAACGTTAGCTGTATCTGAGTTTGCAGTAATCGGAGATTTCGTAGATACAACATGACATTCCGTATGACCTACTGGAAGTTTTGGACTTGGTTGAGTAGGTGTTGACGCAGTTGGTGGACTTGCTGGTTCTGTATTATGATTCAGATCTCTAATTCTAAGCGCTAGCGGCGGTGCAGACAACTTTGGTTTTTTGCTTGTTTGTGGTTCCATAGAGGGTGCTGCTTTATCGTGTGGACTTTGCTGTGGAGATCGATGGCACTCAGATGAAGGGCTGTGCTGACTAGTTGGCACAGAGAATACTATTCGTGATCCTTCGTCTTTATGTCGTAATGCTTCCTCTTGTAACCTCCGCCTTTCCTCTTCCCACTGCCTCTTTTCTTCTTCGTACCTTTTCTTCGTCTCCATCAGAGCTTTCTGTGCCTGTTCCTTTTCTTCTAACAAGCACTGTAACTGCTCCTTGGTATTCCGCTTTAGCTGTTCAAGCTCTTCTAGTTCGTCAACTGATGAAGGCAACGCTCCCGTGTTTGTCGCAGGAGCTACTCTATTCTTCCAAGATTGACGGCTTTCTCTTCTTTCTAAAGTCAAAGGAGGAGGATCACTTCTAGGTGAAGTCTGTGGCACGTATCCACCAAGATTTTGTGGTTCTTGCGCCCTGCTCGAAGAAACTTTTGAAGACTCTCTATATTGAACAGAACTTGCCTTAGACGCCGTTGGTGACGCCATGGAATAACACACAACATTTGGCACTACTGTCGAATTATTATTATTATTATTATTATACGGATAATTCATCTTTTGATGCGTTACTGAACCACCAGAGCCATGATGATACTGTGACGTCGTCACCGAATAATTAGAAGTTAACTTCATAGGTTGAGGTCGAACAGGAATTTTTGAGCTCTGATTTGGAGTCAATGGATGATATTGTGAGGTAAGTTGTTGTTGTTCTGATGAATTTGCGGGAACTGGGTAAACACTTGTGTCCAAAGGAAGCATAGGAAATGGTGGTGGATAAAATGGTGGTATTGATGGGCGAACGGAACGCATGGGGAATATCATTTGTCTATTAGTTGCTATATGAGACTGAGCAGTTGCAAACGGTTGTTGAGCATTCACTGATGATAAAGCAGTCACTTCAATTGAAGGGGGATACATCCGTGAGTCGCTATGATGAAAACCCATATCAAAAGCACGAGAAGCATGTTGTAACATTGTGTTAACTTTCTCGGGGAGAGCGCTGTTTTGACTTGGTCCTGCCTTTGAGGGCGGCTTTACTGTTGTTGTCAGTTCAATGTCCAGTGATTTTAGTACAGGATATGCTGCAATAGGGTCTTTAGAGGTATTTTCTTTGGATGGAGGCTTCCCAGGCGAATCGTCGTCTCGTATATTGATAATTTCCACTGAAACTGGTTTCTCACTAGGTCCACTCGGCACAAGTAATTTTGGCTGCGAATTACAAATCTGTACTGGTAATATTTGAAGATCATTTCTCGTTATACTTTCTGGTGGGTTAACCACTGGTTCCTCTAACCGCATTTTCGTAAGTTTAGTAGCAGCCACATCTAAAAGAAAGAAAGAAAGAAATAATTTAATGGTTTATTTTCATATTTAGTATATGAATATCTAACTTAATGTGGATTCTAATTCATAAAACAAAGTATTTATCTCCGTTCATAAAACGCTATTCCACGCTAAATTAGCTTCAATATCTACAATATTAATAACTTTTAATCAAAAGAAAATGCTCAAAGATGAGACCATTTGACACACCTCATTGAGCTGAACAATGTGGATTCTCATATGCAGTTTTCGAGTAAAGCGAGCCCTAACACCACAGGCCTGTAGCCAGAAAACTAAGGCAACGAGAGGAGTGCAGAGATCATTTTGGGGGGGATAACTTGAGTACATGTTACTAGAACTTTTTCAGCAGGGCTGAGCCTCCCATTAGCTACGGAAATACCACGTCACTTGTTAAGATAAAACTGCTATTGAAGTATATTCTTATCATCAAGCTTTTCATTATAACACCAGTAAGCAACAGTATACAAATAGTTAGGGGTCGTCCACATATTATTACGTAACGCGGCAAAGGGGGGGAGGGGGTTCGGCCTTGCGTTACGAAATGTGACGAGGGCGAGGAGGGGGTTTACGTTTTCGTTACATAACGTATATTTTTTGTTAATTTTTTTATTCTCAAATATTTAAAACAAATAAAACAGAGTACCGATTATCCGAGTTTCCGTGTTATCCGAACTTAATCCAAACAAAAAGAAATATCTTTTAAAAACTAATCTAGTTACAACAAGTAGTCTGCAGGGTTTTGTTTCAGCGAAAATGAAGCTAGCGTAAAGATAACGACCTCCTCCCGACGTTGCCACATTTAAGCCAGCGAGCTTTAATTGTTGCATGTCTTGAGTATCAGTTTTTGCGCCGAAACAGAAAAGACGTATTTTGTCTAACAACAGAGCAGTGTGAGCAGCGGTGGATGTTTCTCCTCGTTCTCTTGACTATTTGTAGGAATGGTTGGAAAAAGAAAACGTGTTGTTTTATCATTAGAAGATACGCTTAGAGCTATTAAACGATTACATAGTGGTGAAACTATCAAAAAGGTGGCAAGTGATTGGTAAACTGACCGTTAGTGAATGGAGAAAATGGCTAATTTCTTATGTACGTATGTAGGTACTGTACTGTATGTTCAATAAAAATAATAAATACAGTAATAATAAAGAGAAACAATCAATAAACAATAATAATAAATACTGTACAATTCTTTCATGAATACATCCGTGTTAGCCGAGTTTTTTTTATATATAAATAAGTAAATACTGTAAATATTTATATTGTTTTGGAAAATTGCGAACATATAACCAATATAAATTGTATCATGCAGAAGGAATTAGAAGACGGGACTAGACACTAGCATGGCTGGTGATGAACCCTGCATGTATTACAATACAATAAAACTACGTTTCGCGGCTATCGCAGCATTGCATTTACGGCACATGGTTTTCTAGAGCTAATTGTTAGTGATCGTAACCACTGCTTGGAAATGCCCTCGCGTTCCCAGTGCAAGTGACACCTTTTGGGTCACTTGCTGGTTTTTATGTTTAAATAATGCTTTATTAGGTTCTACCTTCTAGGAGGTTTTTATTTTTAAGGGACTTCTTTCTTAGACTAAAATGAGGTCCTGTGAGAAGAAGGGATATAGAAAAATAATTTTTATACTAATTCAAGAAACAGATTTTTGATAGGGAATTAGGCCCTGCAGAATAGGGACAGGATTTGATTCTTGAAATGGATATGGCATTCCATATTTAGGTGGATATGGCATTTAGATTAACAATTCCCTGATATTAGAATTTTTGAGTACGTGTTCAAAACTGAAGCTGTACACGGCTTTGGTTGGTTATAAAGTAATTTGTTCCTCTTGCAGGACACATTAGGTTTTTATGAATACTCTGAACACAGATTCCTGGGTTCGATCCCTCGAAGTGGACTCGTGAGAGGCTACTCATAGAGTTTTTAGATTTTTTTGAATCACATCTCCTATTTCAGGGAGTATGGTTCTTATCTAACTTTACCTGCCAGATCTATTTAAGGATCTTTCGCTACTATAAGACGAACTCATTCTCCTTACCTACCTATCCCTATAATAAGTATTTAGATAGATATTAAGGAAGTACACGAAATAGGGTCATAGGCCAGGGCTTTTGACGTAGTGAGTCAATGCCCTTTATAAGTTAAGTTTGACAGAGGACCTTTTAGTGAGGGCTTACCCTTCTGTCTGCCACAGGCACGTAATTAGAGAAACCTTAGCTTAATAAAGTTTACTAAAACTAGAGAAAAATTAAGGAATTAGAGAAGAGAATACCCAACAGGTATATCTCATGCACTTTTAAAGAAAGATATTTCATAGAATTATCAACTTTTTCTAAATAAACTTTTAATAGAGGTAACTCATGTGTTATGATTTCATATGTAGATAAGATCCTGAGTTATAAACCTGTTCATTAAGTTCATTACCCTAGACATTACTTATTTTGTTTTGAGATACGAATCTGAATATAATTTATTATATTCTATTTTTTTTAAAGTTTGTCGAAAATTTTGTGATAGAGACACGAATAACCATAGCTCACAGTCTGACAGATTTCAGTGTTACATACAAAGAAGTAACTTTATTTTCGACAAACACCAGTTGTATCGCTATTTCTAAGAATATTATTTAGAACATTTGATTTGAATCATTACCCACTCTATTCTTCTAAGGAATTTCGTATGTGAAACAGAAGAAACTCCTTTTCGTGAACCGGGTTCCATCCCAGCCCCCGCAAAGTGAACTTTGTGGTGGACAAACATCGTGTGCGTGGGTTTTCTCGGGGTTCTCCCGTTTACTCCCACTTTCAGCATTCCACCATTTCATTCATTACTCATCATCACCGTCTCCTTTAGCCTAACCGGCATAACCGTGGGACGTAAAACTCAAAGATTTCATTTTTTTTCTTTTTTTTTTTTTTTCGTGAAATATTATTTTCCGCGACGAACGATCCACGACTTGGAGAGCAAAATAGCATGTTATAACCTAATTCGTCGGATCATCTCGTACTGATTTTTTTTTATTTTTGGGTTTAAATATTTCTGAAGAAATCGAGTTCATTCGCATTCTGGCACTGATTTAGGACAAGAATAATTTGAAAAGGGGTAAACTGAAGTCCGAAGTCCAAAGAGGATGCTCGAAAGTTTGTTCACAAACGAGATGTCCCTGCTTGTTCGCGTGAAATCTGGATCGACGAAGAAGAGAACTACTTTGCATCATCGACACTGGCGAACTTCAAATACGCGAAGCATCCTCAATCCTGGAAAAAAAGTAAGTGTTACTTCTTTAGATCCTGTTTCACCTGCATCTTCCGGCAGTATTTCCTCCTTGACACTCATCGGTGTCCTAAAAGGATGGATGCGATCTCCTTGGGAAAACGACACCATGCAATTCCGAAGAATTAAGACTGGTTAATTAAACAATCTTGATGATGAAAACCGACTGGAAGCTTTCGAAATGTGGGTGTGGAGAAGAATGGAGAGAATTAGCTGGATCGAACGGAAAACGAATGAGAGGGTGTTTGTTAGAAATGGTGGGTGAAAAAAGAACAATTTTAACTATTATTAAGAAGAGAAAGATAAACTGTTTGGGACATTTGTTAAGAAGTAACTGTATCATGAGGGACGTGCTAGAGTTTGCTGGTAGAAAAGAGTGGGAGAGGGTGGAGGAGACTACAGTTAATGGACGATATTAAAACAGAAAAATCGTACGTGAAGACGAAGATTTTAGCGGACGACCGTGGAGCATGGAACCTTCTCAGCTGCAATAAGTGACCTCCCAATAATGGCAGAGTACCTATGATGATGATGATGATGGTGATGGGGTTACAATATTATTACAATACTATCATTTTCTAATATATTTGTT
The DNA here is from genome assembly GCF_964235325.1 of Thermobia domestica. NCBI lineage: Eukaryota > Metazoa > Arthropoda > Insecta > Zygentoma > Lepismatidae > Thermobia > Thermobia domestica. Next base: position 68,978,954 of record NC_137462.1, read on the forward strand.
TTTTTGGCGAAAAAACACTCCAAATATATTCAGGATATAACCCCAAAATAAGCACAAATGACAAAAAAACAAAAATCAAAAAGTATTACGTAATAAAGGGGGAAGAATTCGGCCTTGCGTTACGAAGTGTGACAAGAGGAGGGAGGGGATAAAAATTGGTCAAAAATAGCGTTACGTAATATGTGGACGGTCCCTTAATAAGAGATGACCAAAAATTACGATTGACCATTGAGTTTTAACTTTCCGTTAGCTTTAATATTATTGAAACGTAAGACATATATGAATCGACAGCTGCCATTGTGAAAAAAAAAAAAAAAAAAAAACGACAAATTTTGGTACGTACTTTTCGAAAAAAATTCAGATGTTTTTCTGGCGCTAAAATGTATATATTTTATTCGCAATAATAATTTATAGTTTCCATCCTGTTGGAACAGCTCCTTTATTTAGTCATATACAGTATGTGTAAAAAACACACAGGTAAGTACAAAATGTATATACATATCTAATTGTTACTTGTCATGCGTAACGATGACACATACCCCTAACAGGGCAATTTGTAAATACCTTATCTTTATAAGGAAGAAACAGCCCTTGTCAGGCCTACCTCATCCATAAGCAAGAACACTGAGGCCTCAGAGAGGTACAGTAAATCTAAACAGCTCAGCTTAGAAGTGCTATCTGATGTTGCTTTTCATATACTGTAAGACTACTTTCCATTGAAGTAATCAATTAAACGAGATGTATTGCTCGTATCATGAAAAATACTTGCTTTGAATCCGTGATAATAATCAAACATCTGGGATGATAAGTAAATGAACAGAAAATACAATACGCGTAAGTATTGCTTCATCATAGACACGAACATCGCAATTAAAAGATTTTAACTAATTTCAATGATTCCTGCTTAACTGCCATGCAGGAACAAAATGTAAGTAAGTACTGTGTTAAAATAGATACAGTATGACAGCAATTAAGCTTTGGTAATTGTCTGACTGATTTTTCCCTCTTCTTTCTTTTGAAAACTGACGATTTTTTTTTTTTTTTTTTTTTAAGTACTGGCCAATTTCTTTGATTCGTGTATGGCCCCCTCCAGCACCAAGGCTATACAGGATGTTTCAGAACAACACCGACAACGTTTGAGAGGTGATTCCTGACTCCAAGATAGGACAAAAAAGTATAGACCAACCTGGGTGCACAAATGCTTCCTTTCGGAGTTATAGGCTGCTAAAAACATGAAAAAAGAAAATGTAAAGATCCATACTTCCAAACCTATGGGACCTACCATGGTGGGGTCAAGACTTCACTTAGGAACTAGTATGCGCCCTATCCAAATATCCATGTTTCAGAATCCTACGGTACTTCCGCAACAATTTTATAGAGATACAGATGGTGATCAGAAAAATGGAAACACCTGAACGAAATTGCAACTTACCAGATTAATATGGTGTCGGGCCACCTTTCGCCTTCAGAACAGCCTTGATGCGACGTGGGATGGAGGCATAGAGGTCGTGAATGGTAGCAAGTGGAATTTTACACCATTCCTCGTGCAGGGCATCGGCCAGTTCTGTGAGAGAGGATGGAGTTGGAAATCGTCGCCGAAGTCGTGTTTCCAAGACGGACCACAGATGTTCAATTATGTTGAGATCTGGGGATTGGGCGGGCCAGGGGAGGTGTTGAATTTCATTCCGATGTTCCTCAAACCACGCTGCAACAACGTTAGCTGTGTGAATGGGTGCATTATCATCCTGGAAGATGGCGTCATTGTCCGGGAACAACATCCGGACCATAGGATGCAAGTGGTCTTCTAAAATTGCGACATAATCGTTGGCAGTGATTCGTCCGCTAAGTGTGACCACAGAACCTAATGAAAACCATGATATGGCGGCCCACAGCATCACCAAGCCGCCGCCATGTTTCACAGTTGGGCGGAGACACTGCAGATCATAAGCTTCTTTGGGCGTTCTCCACACATAAACACGGCCCGTGGTTGGGAATAAGGTGAAGGATGACTCATCCGACAATATAACACGTTTCCAGTCCTCAACGGTCCAAGATGCATGGTCGCGGCACCATTTGCGGCGTGCGAAAGCGTTATGGTCCCTGCTGAGCGGTTTGGCCCGTGCAATACGACCCCGTAAGTTCATGTCATGTAATTCGCGGCGGACTGTGATTGTCGAAACAGGGTGGGGGAGGTGCTGATTGAGTTCCTCCGTCACTTGCTCCGCAGTGGCACGACTGTTCTGCGTGACAATGCGCTTTAATACCCGGCGTGACCTGTCACTCATGATTTTCTTCCGCCCACTGTTCCGCTTCCCCGATGTGGTTTTCCCGTGTGTTGTGTAGGCCGTCATCACCTTCGACACTGTCCCACGCGACGCACCTAACATAGTAGCCACTGCCGTCACACTCACTCCACATAACCGCGCACCAACAATTTGCCCTCTTTGAAAATCTGAGAGGTCCCCCATTTTACACTACCTCCGTCTGGTGTAGCCACTGGATACTGCTGTTCCACTGCGCCTGACGTAGTATGGAGACCGACCTAACACACCACCATCAGCGGTCCGGCGCTGCGGGCGCCACGACACCACTGCCAACCCATACATCTGACGTGTTGCCAACTACAGGTGTTCTGATCACCATCTGTAGTTGGTGACTACTTCAAATTATATGACCGTAGAAAAACTCCCTCTATAAAAATCGTTGCGTAAGTACCGCAAGATTCTGAAACATCTATTTCTGGATAGGGCACATATTAGTTCGTAAGTGAACTCTTGACCGGACTACGATTGGTCCTATAGTTTTGGAGATATGGGCCTTTAAATTTCATTTTTTTTTTCGTGTTTTTGGCAGCCTATGACTCCGAAAGAAAGCATTTGTGCACCCGGGTTGGTCTATACTTTTTTTTTTTTTTTTTTTGTCTTATTTTGGTGTCAGGAGTCACATCAGTGTTGTTTCGAAAGATCCTATATAAGACAGGACCTATTGCCTCAAGTTGGGTCTGAGCCCTTGTTCGGGTTCTTTTAAGCGGTAAGTACTACCAATACTGCGAACTATTGAGAGGAGTCACAAGGAAAAAATCAAACTGTTATCGTACAAGCTAAGGCACGAAATCTTACGTAATGTACTAATTCTTGGATAAAAGTTAAATTTTCTTCTCTTGCCTTATAGCAATAAAATTTCCTAATTTTTATTGATGTGATTTCCTTCAAGAGAGTAAAGTTGCTAATTTCAGATAAGCTGAAGAATCTAAAAGTTATCAGGACTGAATCTAAAAGTTATTATGCTACTAAACTGTAGAAGATTTCTGATACACTGTGATTTACTTTAAGCGACGCGTTCGCAAGTTGGTTAGGAATTTGGAGCTGAATAGTTGATCAAAGAACTTGTTTGACCTTGATGTGTTATTATATAGAACACAAAAAGAGATGCAGAACAATAATACGTTCGCACGTGTAAAAGGAAGGTATAATTATTCTCATATACTCACAGAACAATATTGTGTAACATTCCTCATTGCAATTATACTACACACACACACACACACACACACACACACACACACACACATACTCTATAATTGCATATCTTGCGAAAAAGGAAAAAAATAATTAAGTTTTCAAGGTTGACTTTAAAATCGCACGATAAAACACCTAAACGTTTATCGCAATACATGGTTCAACCGTGACGTACTTCCGGTATAGTTCGTTCTATTTGCAGTAAAAAATTCGCTACATATGGAAATTATGGTGTCTGTGCTTTGCTCTGACCTACGAAGATTATAATAAATACAGGAAAATTACATTTCTTAGTATAATTTTCTGAGGGAAGAAAAAGAAGCTTTACAAGAAAGGGTACATGGATCAAAGATAAAGGAAACATACATATATGAAAATAAATGTGAAACATTTACTGGCTGTTTCACTGTTTGAAACTGAACATGTAACTCGTGGAAGCAAAGTGACCAAAAAACTTGACTCATCCAATGGATGAATAAATAATGCTCTATGACATGAATGAAAGCAAAAGTTCTATACGTTGTTTCATACTTAAAAACGCCTTAGCGAAGAGATACCACAAAATAACAACTTATTCTTGTATTCATTCTGTTTAATATTCGTTACTTATTGCAATTAGTGCTTAATTGTCTTTTCTTGCAGTGCTAGTTATATAATACACTTTCAGGTTTTGAGTAAATATCAAAATGAATGACCTTTTCACATGTAGATATTCTGTCCCTTATTAATATTCTGTTTCTTATCCCGTATTTCCACTTCTGTTCCACCAATAGTAATGTATTGATACATTTCAGGTCAATTTCAACTTAAAATGTAACTTGCCTCTTAAAAATCTTACTGTAAAAGTGAAGGTTATTCGATGTTTTTTCATTGTGTAACTAATATTTCTTCGTGTAACCTTCAGAACTGACTTTTTTTTTTTTTTTTTTTTCAGATCTTTTCTACTACAAATAACTAATTCTGTTAGTATTGTTTTGTAGTTTGATACTCATGGATCCACAGGCTTAACAGTATGAAACAATCTCAAATATTTAAAAGACCCTTCTGTTTTCTTTAACTCATACGTATAAGTTGATGTCTAAAGACAATAATTTGTCTCGAATGCCGAAAGCTTGAATTGTCAAATGCACTGCTGTTTCTCGCTGTCCACAAAGATGATTGTTTGAAGTTCAGTCAGATATAGTTTTTGTTTAGAAGAAAACCTAAGGACGAGCAACACTGCATCATTCACTACTACTTGATGTTCGGCTTTACTAATAGGAGGAACAATTTCCTTTTATACAGTAGATATCAGTGGGTTAGCCCAAGTTCTTGAGTAATTAAAACACATTGGGCAGCTATACCAATCAAAGATTGGCCTATTTTCTAAATGATACTGAATATCTTTCTTTTCTAGCCCATTCATTTATGTGGAGAATTATATTTCTGTTTTGGAAATGAATTGGAATACTTATGGTTTGATTTTAATTATTTATTTTTCAAACTTATATAAATGTCTCTTCAAAGGTGGTAAGTACTCAATACCGTTAAGGCTTACTTTCTTTCTTTTCTTTTTTTTTTTTTTTTTTCATGAATGAATCAGATCACGAAAGAAAACAAGAATGTCAGTTATAAGCAGCGAAACATTGATGGACATAATACTGTAGTAGGCTAAATCAGAAAGCCAAAAGTGATTAATAAAAATGTAGCAAATGGGCTCGAATGTAATACGGCATAGATCGAATTTCTTTTCGAAGACTTCAAAATTAGAGCCACCTTCTTCTGGGACCAGGGTTGCTGGAATTTTCCCTAGCTCAAAACCCAATGTTTTTGGTGGGGGGAAGGGGGTAACACCCACCTTAAAAAACACAATAAAACCCAAAAAACCTACCTCAAAAATATACTTCAAAACTTGAATTAAAATGATAACCTTAATATGATCATAATTAGTTTCTTCAATCGTATTCCTCGGCACATGCCTAGCTTCAGAATTGGCTTTAAATATATATCTATCAAAAGGAGATCTCCAGAACAGAACACTATTGAGAAAAAAAATGTTTGGGAATCATGCATAACGAATTTAGTTAGCGCTCGATCAAATTCGGTGGAACTGCATTCAACTGTAATCTGGAACAAAAAGTAATGCTACTACGTTACCTTTGTTTTTGTTGGTACAGTCACCTACATAAATACGTGGACCCCTGACTGTTGTAATTCCATTACTTGGGCTCCAGGTACTTATGTGGGTGACTGTACAAGTAAGTAATAAAATTTCTATCTCCATTTATCACGTTACTTACTAATCGAATTTCTCAACACTATTTAGATAATTACACATATACAAACGAAAACGAGTAGAATTAAAAAGAAACATTTTCTCGTATGATAGTTACAAATGCACGAATAAGATTGTTTGTGTATATTTTTTGTAATGTCATAATTTGAATGAAAGACACTACAAATACTTCACTTAGAAAAGGAAATTATTAAAGATTACCTTTATTTCCTCAGTGTTGCACCTGGATAATTACATACACAAAAACTTAAAATAGATGCATTAAAAAGGAGATCAGGAGACTCCCAAGTTCTTCTTGCGTATATGGTGGAATATACAGTATGACAATTGCATGTTACAAAGGTTCCTTAATCGTAAAATATAAGAAAGGAAATTGACACCCGAAAATGAGATTTAAAAAAAAAAAAAAAAAAAAAATCAACATTTCAGTCCTTCCAAAAAAAATTTTTTTTTTTAAATATCCAGTTAACCCTTTTAGATTCTTGTATTTTTTGAGGAAAATTTTGACTATCAGTTACGTAAGTACTGCTTCAGTACTATTCATCCGAGCATCATGGCTAATACGTCATTCTCTTTAGAATAAAACAAGTTTTCAATTGCTATCCTGTGTGAGACTAACGCAAGATCTTTCATATACGTAAAAAGTACATGACCAAAGCTTTCTCGTTAAGGCGGATTTTCACGTAAGCAACCGTTGCGTTCTTTGCATGCGATGTGGTTGAATAGCCAATTGAGAAAGCTGTTTAAGTATGTTCTATGTGTAACACAACTTTCTCTTGGCTACAAATAGAAATCGCAAGCAACGAATGCAATGGACGCTTGCATGAAAATCCTAACATGACAGGCTTCATACTACTCGCTGAGACACTTTCTGGTGAAAACAAAATATGACAAAGACTTAAGAAGCTCTCTGTCGCGTCCCAAGAAATAAAAGCAGGTATTGAATTTGGTTACTAAGCTAGAACCAAACAAGAATAATTTTAGTATTAGTTTGTTAGCACGCAACAGAAAAACCACACCTAAAATGTGAAGTTCTAAAATAATATCTGTTCCTCTAACCTAATAAATATATGTGAATCAATGGTATGCTTCCTTTGTTACATATCATATGCTGTGGGAGAAATTTCACTGATGTTAGCTCATATTTCATAGGGTAAAGCTGGCTGATATGAGGAGACTCCGGAGTTGTTCGTGTGATCAATTTTTAAGAAGTGTGAAAACTATCTTAAAGATGAGTTTGGTAAGTGACTGGTATGATTCGTTGCTTTGGATGCCACGGAACTATTAGAAGCAAAGAAATTTCTCCCACAGTATAAAATTACAATATAAGCTATAATTAATGTAACTAATGATAAATATATGTGTAAAATGAAAACATGTTTCAGAAAATATTCATGCAAAAGAAAATATTAAAATTAGCTTTTACTATGGTAATAATAATAATAATAATAATAATAATAATAATAATAATAATAATAATAATAATAATAATAATAATAAGTATTTTCCCGCATAAGCCAACAGATGTTTGGGTGTGCTAGAGGAAGGTATATAAGGTACTCAGCGCAAAACGCACAACTCATTATTATGTTCACAGTTACCGGAATATGGTCATAATTAACTCAATGTTTTGATGTAGATCAGAGATAAAAGGTAAAAGTCATAGTACTATCGTTTTCATTTCTTAAATTAAATGATACCATCGTTCATTATAGTCAGTGATTTCGGAAAACTTTGAAGAATTCTCAACCAAAAGAAAACTATTACTGGTAAATTTTTTACGCGCCATATTGTAGGGATGTATTTTTAGTTATGGAATATGAACAAAACTGTCTGTTTTAAAAAGAAAACTGTGTAATAAAAACTTACCCTCAAGAGTAAACTACTATGGTGGATTTTCTTTAAAGAAAAAAATAACTTGTGAACTTGAAAGTGATAAAAGAACTGTCATTATAGGTTTGCTATTAAGATATTTATACATGAAATATGAAGAACTCAGACAAAATTTTCAAAATATATTCGAAAAAAAAAAAAACCTCCCGAGAGGAAACAATCCCTTGTGAATTTTTCCCTGACAATGACATACACAACATTATAAAGGTTGTTAATTAAATATTGATTTATGAAATATAAACAAAATAATTATACAGACGTTTTCGAAAAATCGAATCCACTAAACTATCTTAGATCCTAGGAAGAAAATATCGAAGAAAGAAAACGAAATCTCTGAAAGAAGTGCAACTCACCATATTATTACGGGGCGGGTCCACCTTTCGCCCTCAGAACAGCTTTGATGTGATGTGATGTGATGATGTGTAGAATGGAGTTATTGAAGTAATTAATGGTACGAAGTGGAATATTACACTGTCTGCGTGCTGTGCATCACTCAGTTCCATGAGAGAGACGATAGAGGGGGAAATCTGCACCGAATTCGTATCTCCAAAACGAACCACAGATGTTCAATTATGGTTCAGGTCTGAGAATTGGGCGGACCAGGGGAGTTGTTCAATTTCATCCCGATTTTCCTCAAACCATGTCGCAAGAACACTACCTATGTGAATGGGTGTATCATCATCCTGGAATATGGCGTCATTGCCCAAAAACAGCATCTGCACCGTAGGATGCACATAGTTCCGTAAAAGGGCGACACAACAACGGGGAGTGACACTACCGGTAAGGCTCAGTACAGAACCTACTGAAAACCATGACATTATTGCCCATAGAATCATGTTTCACGCTTAGGCAGAGAACTGCGGATCATATGCTTCTTTTGAAGTCTGCCACGCATAAATAAGGACCCTAAGCATATAGACAGTGGACCTTGTTTCATTCAACCATATCACATAAGCAGTCCATGCTCTACATTCACAGCATCATTGGCATCGTGTTATACTTCGCCCATGCAACCCAAACCCGTATGTCTAAGCCACGTAACTCGTGACAGACTGTGATATTAGACATAAGCTGTGAGGATGCTGCTTGAGTTATTCCGTTACTTGCACCTCAGTCGCCCGATAGTTTTGAGTGGCAATTCAATTGATACTTTGCGTGACTTGTCATTGATGGTTTCATTTCAACTATTGTTCCTTTTCGCCGATGTGTTTTAGCCACGAGTTTTGTCTACACCGCCATCACTTTGGAGAATCCCTTGCGATACACCCAACACATCTGCGACTTTTGTCACGCTCGCACCACATAACAGCTCCAACAATCTGTCCTCTTTGGAAATCAGAGAGGTCGTCCATTTTACACTATTACCATCTGCTCAGTGTTCAAGTAGTGCGTTTCATTCCTAACATATCATCACCAACAGTTCAGCGCTGCGGTCGCTGCCAACCCAAACACATGACATGTTTCCAACTCTAGATGTTCTCCTTACTCTCACAACCATAGAATCCGGATGAAATCCAAAAATCAATTGTTCAGTACAGAGGTGCACATCCTCCAAATTTATGATTCTCCGGTTTGATTTTACCATTCTCGATGAAAAATTTCCCTCTCAATAATCTCATAGGCGCAACTTTGGCTCTAAAACCCGCCTGTGCTCTCCCATGGGTCAGTTTGTAAATAGTCAAATTTTGAAATACGTAAAATCCGTTGAAATCTCGAATTATTTATTTATTTATTTATTTTTTACGTGATCACAATATTTTTTCTGTCTTATCGTCACCCAACAATGAAAGAGGGGAAATACTTTCATGTGCGTGCAGAGCGGAGGAGGTGCTAGTCATAACAGGTAACTTTTTCTTTAACTAGTGCAATGAAAAAGGATATAGTTTTTAAGAAATAATGAGAACACGCCCTACTCCACTTCCTTTTCACTTCGTACTCTATATTGATCTTATAAAATATTATAAAAATTCTCACCTGTTTTCCGGTTAGTTCTGTTCACAGATCTATTTGAAAACGCCTCTACAATTTCCTCTGCTATTTCTTCTGCTGTACTTTTCGCGGCTGAAACGGGAAAAAGAACAGAACTACATCACAAAAGAGTCACTTTAAAATCGCAATGCAGAAATAATAAAGGGAAATAATAATAATTTTAACATTAAAGATCCTTATGAACGTTCAGCATTCGGTAAAGTGCTACGGAGTTTTGGCATATCAATTCTGTAAACCATTTATTTCTCTCCTTACCCGTGCTAGAACATAGAAAGTTGAACAGTTATCTACTGTCTTTCGCTTTCTGCAGAGTTACATATCGATCGCATTGGTAATGCTCAGCTGAAACATCTATTTTTGAAAACGTGCATTGCAACAGGTACAAATGTCTATAATCATCTGAATACATCTGTGTTTGAAATCGGATTTATATGGAAGAGCTGACAAGAAAAATTACAAGTCATGCGTTCTAGTTACACTCTCGACACATTGTGAAAAAAAAAAAAAAAAAAAAAAAAAAAAACATGTTGCAACAACTTTGCAGTGGAAGTCTATGCACCTAGCTTAGCTAACGAGGATCATGGTAATCACTGTGTTAATCGCTCAGTTTCAATTATTTAGTAAAGATGAGAGCCATAAAATGGTCAATAATTCAACCCTAGCATATATTACCAACAACAGTATAAATTTTCATAATTGCCATATTGTCTAATATCGAAATACGAGAGCTAGTATAATGGCGTATGGTTCCAGCTATACTAAGGTAGAATTTTCTGATGTGTTTCCTTATTTATTCTGTACTTTTCTGCTGTGCTAAGTTCATATGCTGAATGTTGCTTTATATGCGATTATTTGTGGACGTAAGTTTTATAATTTGTGTCCTTCGCAGAACAAGTGAGACGGGGATAACGAGCATCATCTAAGAAAATGCTTATATCAAACGAAAACATTTTCTTAAATGTAATGGCAAGTATTGCATACTAGTAGGAATCTCCTCTTGTCTTACAGTCGCTCTCACAATTGAGCGTACACTTTATTTATTAACATAAAAATACACAAAAGACATCTACATATGTGAAGTACGTATTTCAAACTTAAAATATTGCTTCCTGAACAGATCTAGAACACATTAGAATACATTTTCTTCGTAAATATTATTTAAGTAATGAGTAAAAAAAATAAGAAACAAAATAGTATGTGTTTTTGGAGTCACAAAATTGAGCGTACACCCTTGAATACACACTTGAATATTGAGCGTACACATTTGAATATTGAACAGAAAAATGCTCAATAGTTGGTAGCGCCTCCTTTGGCTTTTATTACAGCAGCTAACCTTTTAGGCATAGAGTGTACATATTTGTGGGTTACTGAAGGAAGAATTTTTCTCGACTCTTCTTGCAGAATCCTTTTGAACTCAGTTTTATTCGTTATTTTATGTTTCTGCACTTCTTTTTCTAATTGCCGAAACAAATTCTCAATTGAATTTAAATCCGGAGACTATGGTGGAGTTTCCACCTTTTTGGAGTTTTATATAATAACCACAGTTTGACAATATGGGCAGTATGCTTGGGATCGTTGTCATGCTGAAAATAATACGACCCCATACCAAGCTTATTAGCACTTTCCTTTATGTTATTTTTTAACACTGACAAATACCCGTATTTGTCCATTGTGGTATCAATAAACTCCATGTTACCGACACCAGAAGCGGACATACAACCCCACAACATTACGGAGCTACCTTCGTGTTTGACAGTAGGTCGCAGATTTTCCTGTTGTAGGGCTTTATTGGGTCGTCGCCACACATGCTGCAGTCCATCAGACCCAAACACGTTAAACTTGCTTTCGTCACTGAATATCACTGAATTCCAGAATGCAGAAGGCTGTGAAATGTACCTTTTAGAGAACGCCAATCTTTTACGTTTGTTGACTTCACTTATCCATGGCTTCTTTCTGGCTATGCGACCATGATATCCAGCTCTTCTCAACGTCCTACGTACCGTTTCACACGAAATTGCTTTTCCCGTCTCAAATGCAATTTTTGTGGCAAGTTTTGGCACACTTTGGCGTGGATTTTTCCTTTGCATAACTACATTTGTTTGCTCTCGCTCATTTATAATAGATTTTCTACCCCCCGTCGTTTATTGCGCACTGTCCCTTCATATTTAAATTTGTCAACAATTTTTTGCACTGTAGAATGCGTTTTACCCACAAGCTATCCAATTTGACGCAATAACTTACCTTGCAAAGCGAGTTTCACTATTAAGTTTCTGACTTCAATAGTCTCTTTTCTACCAGTCATTTTAGCTTGTTTTCACACAAAACACCTTCGACGTATTAAGGTAGGTATTGATGAAGCACAACGATCACTGACTAAGGCCTATTGCAATGTTGTACCCCCTCTATAGTCTTGCAATGAAGACAAATACTAAGGTGTACACTCAATTCTGTGTCTTTGTTTTTTATATCCTGCGGGACTTAGTACGCATACGTCCTTCCAAACACAGAAAATTCTTACTTATATTGGCTAAAGAAGCCTCAAACTCTTTCAACATAGACCCATGCTAATTTATCGAAACAAAATCTTATATACCTAGACGTTGTAGTAGTTTTAACATAAACTACAAGTGTACGCTCAATTGTGAGAGCGACTGTACATACTCGTACAACACGATTTACAATTATCAAAAGGGTATGACGAACTACATTAATCGCCACACCTTGATGTAACTGTGATCATTAATCCCATAATAATAGCATGGTGAATAAAAATAAAACAAATAGTCAGCTTCTTTTTAATCATAGGGAACACAATTCAATTACTATAATTTACTAGACCATGTTAAAGTTCTTGAAACAAATAAAACAGTTTGTCTCAATGTAATTCTTAAAAATTTGTTCATTTAAAAATGTGCAGTGATAGGTGTGATCATTATGATTCCTATTACCTCAAACAGAGACATTAAGAAAATTTTATATTTTCTGTGTAAACAAGGAAACAATAATAATAATGCAACAATTCATACAAAGTAAATGCAGCACAATCGAAAACTGCAACAGAAAATGCAAAACAATAAAGATGTTAGTCCTAACTCAATGAAGAAGATACCATAAATTTGCAGCACACCACTGACAATACAATATATTCAATAACCCCTCTATTGACTGACAGGATAGCAGTTGTTAGTTATAGTATTTAATGTTATAAGTAGAGCCTGGAAGTTGAGGAAAAATCCTCTTTTTTACTAGTGCCCGAAGACGAGGCTTAACATATGTTCATTTTGGATCATTGTAGACCAAAAAATGGTGGATTTTATGTCCTTTTTTGCATTTTTTGTTGTTGTTTTTTTATTTATTGGTCTTTTTAAAAGCCTTTCATAGATCTTAACGTATTTTTTGCTCTTCATCTTTCGACAATAAATTTACTGGCCATTAACTCGAATCACCACCACCTATTCAACACCTTTTCTTTAGTAAAGAAAATTCCAATGATAAGACATTCTTCAACGACTGGACTGATAAGACCAGATCTGCAACAATGACAAGTCAGATAAGGAGGCGAAACAATGTCCTCCAGCAAGTAGGGGTGAGGGTGGAGAAGTTTTCTTATTTTAGTTTCTACTTCAAGTTTGTGGAAGGACAGACAGTTAAATCTACAAGAAGCTTGTATTTCTTGAACATTATATTCATTAAATATGTAATTCTAATTAAATTGGGTCTTATTTTTACATCCCTTTTTCCAATTTTTAGGTATTTTTTAGGTCTTTTTATACGTCCTTACTAGGCATTTTTTTAGGTTTTCAACTTCCGAGCCCTAGTTATAAGGTATACCCAACTGAAAAGAAGGCTTCGTCTGAAGCGGCGTTGTATCTAATCGAAAGAGGAAAATATGTTGATAAATGGTGCAGTGTGGTTTTCAGTTTTCACTTGTAGCAAACGACGTCGCCTGTTTCTATCTCACACTTGGGAAAAGTTATTTAGCGCGGTCGGGTCTATAATGTATTCTTCTGGATCAGCGCAACGAGCTGCATCTGCCTTCGTGCGTGCTTCAGAATGGTCCTAAACATGTCGCGGAGGCTTCAAAATGAAAACTATATGTTTTACGTTCACCGATTATTCTGTAGACTAGAAGACGATGACAATGAAAAAAAAAAAATGCAATGAAGAAAGTAGGATGAAACGAGAGAACCCAATAAAACCCACGTAAACAATGTTTGTCAGCATATGTTTAAATAGGATATCAAAAACAAGCACAGAGGGAACCTCTAGAACGGAATAATGCTGCTACAAGATAACGCAAGTCACATGTGGACAAGATGAGTCTAAACTTGCTGAAAACATTTCGTTGGTACATCCTCAACCATTCTCCGTAGAGCCCCAATATTCGGTCTCTTGATAAAGTCCTGAAAGATTAACGATTCATTTGCAACAAGCAAGTGAAGAACACTGTGGAACAAAGAACCCGTCGGCAACCCAGGAGTTTCTAAACTGAAGCCATCCACTTCCTCCTACGCGTTAGGATCAGTGTATTAATAACAACAGCAATTATCTGTAGGGGTCATGTTACACATTAACCGTACTTTACATATTTTGTAATAAACTATTTTTTTAAGATATTACGGTAGTCTCCTTTTCATTTGGAAACCTTATGTTATGACCAGAGAATAGCCAACTGTCAGAACAAGTCTCTGTATATATTAGGTTGATACGAATGAAACACGCTCTGACATCTGGTGGGAAACTCGCCTCAGCAACACAACACATCAATGTTACAAACTTTGTACACGTCCACCAAATAGGACTGAGTACCCAGATAGTCAGGAGGAACACACAAGTATGAGTGACTTTTTTTTTTTTTTTTTTTTTTTTTTTTTTTTTTTTTGCAACTTCAAAGTAAAGCATTCTGCACATCAAGCTGCAGAAAATTTTAACAGTGCATTTGGAATAGCAACAGCGAATTCACGTATCATTCGCCGTTGGTTTATCAAATTTCGTTCCGCCGAAACAGTAATGCAAAATGAATCCCGTGGGCAGTGACGTATGCAGGAGATGGAGTCTGGACGTTCTCCCTGAAATATCAATCTCTGTAAACTTAGTCTAATTTTAGAGCCGATTTTACAAATTTTAATATATTTTATATTGAATTTGGACCTTGCACCGAAAGTCTGCAGGCAATAGAGAAACTGATCTTAGGAATGTTCGCCACCCACAACAGCTGCCCTGTAGTTCGCAACGATATCGATGCTTATTGGAATTCCTTTCAATCACCCCCTCCCCATCCTAGTGCTTTGGGTTAACATCTTAGGAACTACATGTTGACAGTGACATGGTAATGAATATTGTCGGCCAGCCATTCTTAAGTGGTATGGAGTGTATTTGGTGGAGCAGAGTCCTGCTAAAAAAAAAAAAACATACGACCTCTCACGCGCTACAGTAGTAATCCAGGATTCACAACTGTATTCAAAACCTTCGTGTAAGCAACGGAGTTGACTCTGGTAATTTGACGAAAGAAATGTGGAGGCATCACATCGTGTTTAGTGCTCACGATTCTCAGAAACATCACTAAGACTGGAAATTCAGGGTGCAAGACTAGAGATGTGGGTCGGATAAATACCCAGTGGGTAGGTAAATAGAAAATGGGTATTTACCCTTTTTGTATTTACCTACCCAAAAAGTGGGTATTTTACGAAAACTCAATTATTATGAAATTTTAAGAATAATTAACCATACGGTGACTTTTTCTGTATTTTATGAATTACTGAAATTGTAACAAGTATTGCACTACGGATGTTTAACATCAAAATGCATAACATTCCTTAGTTTTATAGAGATTTTTTCAGTAGTTTGTACTGTTGCAGAAATACAAGACCTGGCAACACCACAGCACTGGTTTGAATATCAAAAAGGAAAGATAATCGTTGCAGTTGGTCTCCGCCTTCAATACTACTCTTGTACTGTGCTCTGACTGTTCTGCAAGATGGGATTGCACCAGTTTCTGTCTAAACTATATTCTTTCACTGTTATTTCAACAGGGGGCGCGGTGGCTCAGTGGTAGAGCATTCACCTCCGGTGCTTGGGGTCCCTGGTTCGTGTGGACTTTGTGGTGGACAAACGTCGTATTCGTGGGTTTTCTCGGGGTTCTCCCGTTTCCTCTCACTTTCTTCATTCCACCATTTCACTCATCTCTCATTATCACCGCCTCCTTTAGCCTAACCGGCATAACCGTGGGACGTAAAACTTAAAGATTTCATTTCATTTTTGTTATTTCAACAGTGTTTTGAAAGACTAGAAATGTAACATGGGGAAGAAGGGTCATGCATGGCATTCTTTAAAGCCAAAAACAAAGGTGGTGTTTGCAAGTTCTATAATAAAGAATATAAACTTATTATTTGAAAAAAAAAAAAAAAAAAGTATTTTAAGTGCCCAGCTCATGTGAAACGGCTTGAAGTGCTTTTTCGAATACCGTTGCAAGTACATCATCTGCGAAAGAGATAGCTGATTTATTAGAAATAGACAATGCTGATGCTTCAATGCTAAAAGAAATCCCTGCACCTCTATCGCTGGGTTCATGTGCAATACAACTACTAGTTCTCATTCAGGTAAATAATTGGGTTCTTTGTCACCATTTGTGAACCGCATGGATGCAATCACAAACGTAAGCTGCAAACAGTATAGTATAGCTTAATTTAGTAAGGTGGATATTAACCCTTATGGTACCAAGGGGGTGTTCGTAGAAGCCACAACCAATTGCTTTTCGGCCCGAACAAAAAATTCAGCATTGTCACAAGGAATGTTAAGAACAGAATTCAATTGCATTTCTTTCTCAGTGACTATTGGTTTACCTTTCAAAACCCTACAAATAGGAATGGGTTCACGAACCTCTCTCCCCGTTGGCAAGGCATGCACTTGAGAGTGCCTGAAGCTTCAATGTGAGCTGTTATATATATATATATATATATATATATATATATATATATATATATATATATATATATATATATATATATATATATATATAATGTTACATACACCTACAGGGCAGTGTCCAATCGATGTGATAACACCTGGGAAAAGAACAACCATCAACAAGAATATAATTTAATAAAGCCTTTGAATGAAATTGAGACTTGAATGAAATAAATATTTCACCCAAGAAATATAAGAAAATGTAATGCAAACGGTTCTATACCGCCACGGACACCACCACAAAGATTACATTACATTACACTGAGTATTGTTGTTGATGATTATTCTCTTCCCAGGTGAGGTGCTTTTACCTCGATTGGGCACTATAAGTATACCTGGTAGATAACATTTATTTTATTATATGACAGCTCACAGTGAATCTTCAGGTACCATCAAATGGGGTACTTAGGGGGAACTAATGGCAACTTGAACCTCATATTCATGCGCAGGATGTTAAATTCATATGAAATAGACACCAATATCAAATTTCACTTTGACCCAAAATGGGGATGGCAGTGTCACAGGCCACCAAATGGAGTCTTAGGGATTTTGGTGTCTTTGGAGTGTAATTTTTTATTCATTCACGAGTAAAACTATAAAATAATAACAAATTAGCCCCGTTCAGATGCGGTGCAGGTTTGCAGACAGTTTTGACCATGGCGCACCCGCGGTACAATTGTGGATATAATATGTTATTCTAGGGTTAACGTGGCATTTTAAACCTATTTTTTCATATTTTTTCTCGGAGAACTTCATAGGTAAAGAGATCAAAATATTGAATCGAATTTTTTGAAAGAGGGAAATTGTGGGGGTTCGCTGTTACATTTTTCAGACGAAGCCCTCGAGTACACCTATACATACATCTAAGTTTTAACATCGATCAAGCCTGAGAAATAATTCACATCACTTTTCCGATTTTACGTCATTGCTCATGAAAAAAATCAGAGTTGAAGCATAAGGGATTAATGTCTCCTGGGGGTACTACAAGGGGACCCACTTGTCATCTAAAGATTGATTTGGGGCCATTTTACTATCTTACCCACCTATGCCCTTTCTTCACCAAGGTGTGAACGGCTTTTAAACTTAGATTCGTTTCACCAAGACCTAAAAAATGAAGAAATCATAGTATGACTTCAAGCCTTAGCTTAGGTTGTACACATAGTAATCGTTTATAAACCTTATTTGTTTAACCCTAGGGTGACTTTAAATGTAAAGTCTACGATGATTCCGAATTGTGTGATGATTCCGACTCTGATCTTAGGGTTGATTCTGAGTAGGACGGTAAAATTTGTTGTCGTTTTATAGTGCTCCAAATATGGTAGAGGTTAATTGCTGCTCTATACTGAATAAGTATAAATATTACCTTCACTGAGTTACTATACAGCTTACCGTTGTTCATCACATTAATATTTTAAATATGCTATTCCAATAAAATACTTTCACAAAGCATTAGTGCTAGTAAAAACCTCATTTAGTAAACACTCGAAAAAACAGGAATTCGTTATTTAAGTGTTTTACAAACTGTTATTCCTCATTTTATGGATAATTTTCTCTCAACGGCATATTTAGTAAATAATTTGATCGACCAATTCATTTTTAGTTACTTTGATTATTCTGCAACTTTCCTAATCATACAATTACGTCTACAGAATAGCAAATTGGGTAAATGTGTAATTTGTTTAGTTTCTAAGTATTTTCTAGGTTATTACTTACTAAAGCCGAGTTTCTTTACTTTGATATAACTATATCAAAAATGTAGTTGTTACAATGTAATTTCTTAAACAGATTAAATTTATTAGTTCAGTAAACCAGGAGTAAAAGATAAGAAACTTATTGGTATAATTCTTTGCATAATTGACAATTCAATACATCTCTATAGATAAAATACCAAAAACAACATTATTTTGCGTGAAGAAAGTAACCAGCTGTATCTGGAATATCAGTTCAGTTTTCCTAATTATCAAAAAAGTTGTTTTTCATCTGTACTATTCATTTTTTTAAGGTAATGATATATATATATATATATATATATATATATATATATATATATATATATATATATATATATATATATATATATATATATGTATAATAAAAATGTTGCAAACTTTAGATCCTCAAAATAGGAAAGTAATTATTAATAATTAATTTTCCGCCATTAATATATTTGGCAAACCAAAAGAAAACGTGTTTGTTTATTTTAGTAATAGAGATCCTACTGTTATTTAAATAGTTTAGTTAGTGTGTTCATCGATGATTTGAAAAACTGAAGGTATTGGAAGATAAAAAAGATGCACCAGACTGAGAAAAATGGAGAAGCAGTTTTATTAGACGCGAACCTAAGGAAGAACCTAAATTACGTGTCATTAATACAGGAGCTGCTGGTAGACAGAATACTTAATAATAGTCATTGGTTTGGTGACAACTGACTTCACTTTTGTTAGTCATCGTTATGTTCTATCATAAATTTTATATTTTCGTGTTGGTTTGGTCCACTATCGAATTCTACAGCCTAGCTGATTGGATGTCTCAGGGGCACACTAAGGTAAAAGTTCATGGGATAGAATGGACAATTATTTTCTGCGAAGGGTAATAGAAGGAAATCTAGTATCAGTAGAAAGAAAAATGGTGGTGAGTAGCTAGGAAATCCGTATTCTGTTACTTAATAAATATCAAATTCATTCTTTAATCACTAGAAAAAATGATTAGTTAAGTGGTTATTTAATATTCCTGTTGCAGGTGATACAAATTACCATTATATTTTTCATTGACAACGATAAAATCCATTTATGGTTAATTAAAACATAAAATACCCACTAATATACCCATTTTGGGTAAATACCCGGGTATTTACCCA
Organism: Thermobia domestica; assembly: GCF_964235325.1. NCBI lineage: Eukaryota > Metazoa > Arthropoda > Insecta > Zygentoma > Lepismatidae > Thermobia > Thermobia domestica. Next base: position 68,998,452 of record NC_137462.1, read on the forward strand.
GGGCATTTACCCGCTGAAATAAATACCCAGGTATTTTACATCCCTATGCAAGACATCTGGAGATCCTCATGCTTTTTAGCTATCAGTATTGTTGTTCACCTTCTGGTCCTGGACAAAGTTTTTCTCATTGAAGAGAAGCAGAACATTCCTGCCTCCGGGCAGTTCAGCTTGTTGAAGAGGCGCCTGATTCTGGTCGGTCGTTTCGCCCTGGTTCTCTCGAACAAGAGCTGCTTTTCCCGCATTACGGACGACTTGAACGAATGTTCTTATGAGCCCCATATCGGAAGACTGCTTCGTCAAACTGCAGCCCTCTGGCGTGCGCCCGCATGGACTTCTCAGGATTTATCGATGGGAGTTTGTACATAACAGACGAATTCCTCTGCGTTCTGATAATATCTGAGTGCTGACAATGTCGTTTGCTGTGAGAAACTGGCCACATCACTCTTGACAGCTATCTGTTTTCTCCCGATTTTGAAGATGAATGATCGGATGATATCCAGGAATACATCGATCTCTGAATTAGTTTCTCCTGTAGCCAAGGAGACTATGACAGCACACTTCTTGATATCCTGTTAGACTAGGTTCTTCCATGTTTACTTGGAAAAGAAAGAACGTGAAATGAAATCCTTAAGTTTTATGTCCCACGGTTATGCCGGTTAGACTAAAGGAGACGACGATGATGAGAGATGAGTGAAACGGTGGAATGAAGAAAGTGGGGGAATCCCGAGAAAACCCACGAGCACGGTGTTTGTCCATAACAAAGTCCACACGGCGCGAGAAGAGATCGAACCAGGGACCCCAACCACCAGATGTGAACGTTATACATTGAGCCACCGCGGGCCCTTTGAAAAAGAAAGGATTTCTAACTACGATGTACAAGATACTGTGTTACCTATAATAAGTGTTTTCAAATACCTGCCGCACCCGCCAGGGACATATGCAAGTGGTGGGTTCTGGAGTTCCTTAATTTTTGAAATCTCGATTTTTTTCTCTGAATTTAATCTAATTTTAGAGGCGATCTTACAAATTTTAATGTAATTTATCATCATATTGAATTTGAACAGCGTTCAAAAACTGTAGTTCCCTCCCGAATTAAATTCTCGCGTACGTACCTAGCACCCGGTATATACAAAAATCACGTGTTTCCTGAAAAGATATAAGACTGAGTGCTTCAACCCTTCTTAACGAAATTCTGCGCATACCACTGGTGTGAAGCTTTTTACATTCACCCATTTGTTCATCCTTTTTTGGACATTTTTTAAAAATGTTTTCGAAACTTCTCAGCCTTCGTTCTCAAGCTTTAGTTAATAGTCTAGGAATAAATTCGAGTTCTCTCTTAACCAAATCCTAACTATGGGCCTACCCACAGTCTTAAATCACCTACCTCAAAATTCAGGTTACACCTTAAGTTCAATGTGAGTTTGGAGTGCTGAGCGAATAGAAACTAAGAAATACAGTCTGTAAAATACAATTGTATCTTTTTCCTTCTATAGATCAAGATATAATTTTAAAAAATATGTTCTACAAAACAGATTTTGGCCTATTGAAAATGTTTAAAATAATTATGTTACTGCTAAAAGATGAACCCCGGCAGGGGCGGATCAAGGACGGACTTCTGGGGGGGAGGGGTTGTAATACTACTACTTAGAGCTACTTTTAAGAGCTCCAAACTCTGGTATGGGTTTTATTTATATATAAAATTTAAATAAAAAAAAACGTTTCCTCTTCTGGGAGGCGATCGCTCCGATCGCCGTCCTGGATCCGCCACAACCATGATCATTTTCCAGTTTCCTGAAAAATTAAGGTCTTGGAAACAGGTTCAATCCCTCAAGTAGATCTCAAATTAAAATTCATCGTAACTTTAAAATTCACAACGTTTGACAATAGATGGCACTTTTAAATACCAACTCAGAAGGATCAACCTCCCAAAGAGAATGATGACCTGTTAGAAAGTCTGCGGGAAGCACCAAATAATTAAATAACTAAATTTCATGCATTTCCTAATCTATTTGGCATATACAATGAAATGAACAGATACGTAACACTAATATTGTGTATACTCACTGCCTTTCGAAACTTTTGTTTTTAAGTATTATTAGTAGGTTGTTGGGTCTCTCTGACCTTCGTTTATGTGAAAAACTACAGGCAATGGCCTGTAATTACTTTGTTTATGATTACGTGAGATAAGCTACCCTGCGCATAATCTACATATTTCAGAGAAGGAAATTGGGATGTTTTGAAATAATAACAACAATAATAAAAAATATTTTGTAATGTGAAAATAATTTAACTCACCGGCAGCAGTATATAATATTGTAGTACATGAAGAAAGTTTCATCAATCAAATGTTAGTTGTCTACATATAAGAGAATATTATATATATATATATATATATATATATATATATATATATATATATATATATATATATATATATATATATATATAGATGGTGATCAGAAAAATGGAAACACCTGAACGAAATTGCAACTTACCACCTTTCGCCTTCAGAACAGCCTTGATGCGACGTGGGATGGAGGCATAGAGGTCGTGAATGGTAGCAAGTGGAATTTTACACCATTCCTCGTGCAGGGCATCGGCCAGTTCTGTGAGAGAGGATGAAGGTGGAAATCGTCGCCGGAGTCGTGTTTCCAAGACGGACCACAGATGTTCAATTATGTTGAGATCTGGGGATTGGGCGGGCCAGAGGAGGTGTTGAACTTCATCCCGATGTTCCTCAAACCACGCTGCAACAACGCCAGCTGTGTGAATGGGTGCATTATCATCCTGGAAGATGGCGTCATTGTCCGGGAACAACATCCGGACCATAGGATGCAAGTGGTCTCCTAAAATTGCGACATAATCGTTGGCAGTGATTCGTCCGCTAAGTGTGATCACAGGACCAAATGAAAGCCATGATATTGCGGCCCACAGCATCACCGAGCCGCCGCCATGTTTCACAGTTGGGCGGAGACACTGCAGATCATAAGCTTCTTTGGGCGTTCTCCACACAAAAACACGACCCGTCGTTAGGAATAGGGTGAAGGATGACTCATCGGACCATATCACACATTTCCAGTCCTCAACGGTCCAAGTTGCATGGTCGCGGCACCATTTGTGGCGTGCGAAAGCGTTATGGTCCCTGATGATCGGTTTGGCCCGTGCAACACCACCCCGTAAGTTCATGTCATGTAATTCGAGGCGGACTCTGATTGTCGAAACCGGGTGGGGGAGGTGCTGATTGAGTTCCTCCGTCACTTGCTCCGCAGTGGCACGACGGTTTTGCGTGACAATGCGCTTTAATACCTGGCGTGACCTGTCACTCATGATTTTCTTCCGCCTACTGTTCCGCTTCCGTGATGTGGTTTTCCCGTGTGTTGTGTAGGCCGTCATCACCTTCGACACTGGCCCACGCGACACACCTAACACAGTAGCCACTGCCGTCACACTCACTCCACATAACCGCGCACCAACAATTTGCCCTCTTTGAAAATCTGAGGTGTCTCCCATTTTACACTACCTCCGTCTGCTGCAGTCACTGGACACTGCGCCTGACGTAGTATGGAGACCGACCTAACACACCACCACCAGCGGTCCGGCGCTGCGTTGCCACCTACAGGTATTTCCATTTTTCTGATCACCATCTGAGATATAGATAGATAGATAGATAGATAGATAGATAGATAGATAGACGTGGATCCAGGATATGATCAAGGGAGGGAGTAACCATAGTTTGCCACTTTATCTAGTGTAAAGAAAGTAGGATTGAAGCCCATTTTATCCAGTGTATACCTCAGCGTCAAGGGAGAGGGGGGCTATATATACCTGGCGTTCCACGTATATATAGTGCGTTCCACGAATAACACTAAGGCCCATCTAAAGAAACCACGGCAGATAGAAACACGAAAATTTTTGTAACCTTCAAGGGACATAAAAGACAACATTACGGTGATAAGAAGAAGAACCCCCTGAGGTGAGCTGAAGGGGTTACGGGGGTAAGTACAAAATTTTAAATAGCAACCCCATCGTGTGCTATTTCTTGACCCCATATTCTTGAAAGAACCCCCATTTTTACATTCAAAATTCGATACAAACCGTGTAAACCACTTGTACTCTCCCAATTTTGATTTTACACACCCAGACTAAAAATCCTGGCGGAATCCCTGCTTAACTGTCGTATTACAACTCACTGTATAACCACTAAAGTAACACAAGTATGACAATGAGAGGATGTCGGGAGAAAACAAGAAATCATAAAATGGGCTTATTGAGAAAATCGAATTTCCTTAATAGCCTTGGTCATTTTTAAGTTGGAGAAGGCGATCGGACGGCACCGTAGCTATCTCTAGGAAGGCCCCGCCATAGAAACTTGGCAACGCACCGCGAACGTCCTATCGGCTGTAACATTTGCCCCTCAGTAAATGGTAAAAATCGCACGCTGTCAGTAAAACCCGTTGGTATTTAGATGCTGTAAAGTGTCACATTTATGGGAATTAGAGGACAGAATGCCAGATAAATGTATTATGGCTGGGTGTCGAAGTAATTATGTGGGTAACCAGGGCAAGAGTGAACGCCGGAGCAAGAGTGAAAACACCATTTGCGGAGAAGTGGCAACGTCGGTAAATAAGCGAATGTTGAAAACTAGTTGGCCATGACACATGTCAGAACGGAAAAGGAAAGGAGCCGTGTGCGTGCAGTGCAGTGTGAAGAGCAGCAGAGTGGAAAGTTTGTTTTAGAAGGAAAGTAGTAAAAGATTCGTAGGTCATGTCACAGTATGTAATGTAGTTTCAGTTGAAGGTACAGGACTGGAAATATTTCATGGAAAAGCTGTATCGGTTCGTATTTCTTATCAGTAGTACGCAAGAAGAAAAAGTGCTTAGACGGGGGATGGCGCCCAATGATTGGAAGATTCCTGAGGCGGGGCAAGAGTGTATGGGGCAAGCGTGAACGTTCACTCTTGCCCTTTGTGGTATAGTTGGGTAAAGAAAATATAGGAGCCAACATGTAGCATTGAGTAAAAGAAATTTGCAAAGGTAAGAGAAATTGGCGGCCATAGACCACTAACAAAACGTTTGCATTATCGTTTAGAATTTCACAGCCTGAGCACATGCCATACCGCATGGGAATGTCGACAGGCAATGTTGCGCGGGAACACAAAAGAAGCTAGGAACAGCAAACAAGTAATTCCCATCAAAGTCATTCAACCAACCACAAAGCATCACTCATCAGTCAAATAAACCTGTACCGGACGACATGCATATGCCCTGCCAATTCTGTGGGGAACTATTTTTCAGATACCCCAAACGTTGAAATGTAGATTTTCCTGTATCATATGCAATGAGTGGTCTCACGAACAATATTCCAATTTTAAACAAAGGAAGTCTATGTACGTATGTGACCACTGTGTACGTATGTAGCACCGCACGTAACATTTTTGAGACGAATGTTGAACTGATTCCTCCTATTTTCATATTTTGTCATTATAACATGTAGGACATGTTACTGTAACTTTTGTTGGCAGTTCCATTTGACACAATGTGTTTGGCATTTTATAACTTCCTGTAGTTCCATGTAACCAGTACATACACATCTATGATTCAACGTGTTTGTTGGCGTTTATGTCTACGCTTCTATGTTTTCATTCGACTGTACAGTGTTGCTCCAACCGTTGTTTACCACATGGGGCTAGAGTAGAAAACTTTTCCTTCGCCAAAACTTGTTATTCCTCTGTATCCTCTGCTTGCTTTGTCGCAATTAGACTATATATGTTATTAGAGATAACAAACAGGCTTTCACATCAAGGAGATATTGCGTCTTTCGCTGTCACTATTACACCGCAATTCTTTGATTTACAAAAAGAGTTCACTCTTGCCTGGTCGCCCATACCGAAACAATTACGGAGGAAGAATATATAGAGTTTCCAATTTCCAAATGTTTCATTCTCAAGCGAAATACTGGATGATCATTACGAATTTGTAAACAGTAAAGATGATATTAATAGTTTGTTTCTTGAGATTCTAAACAAAGACTATTTGAGCAGCGTTACATTAGATGATTCCGTATTTCTGAACATTTGTGGCTGTGTGTGTTTTAAGACAGCACACAAACTTAACTGAGATGCGTGTAATGGTATTTTAATACACAAAGAAGAATCAAACTATGATTTCACTAACCTAGATCGAGGCAAATTATCGGTACCATCAGATTTTATTGTAAGAGTATGCAAACATGTATTTGTCATTATGCAGGTGTTAATATCTAAAGAATATGAAAAGTTCATTTCAAACAAATCAGAAATTCGTCTTTCATCGCTGAAGTGTATTAGGGAGAAGCAGAGACAATAACATACTTGATTGTTTGTATAATATTGTAAATCCATGCCACCACGACTGTGAAAAATTGGCAGGAACATTCTTTCTGTTATGTGTAATATTCTTTTGAATAACTATTCAAAATTAATGAAGCAATCTTTGTAAAAGAAAAGACTAAAAAGCATGCGACCAACCTTCAACAGATCTAAAATTCTGTCAATCCTGCCCAATTTGTATAAATGTACTGTATATGTATTATCTACAACACTTATGAATATGGAAGCCCAAAGAAAATTTTCTAGGGGAACATCTCCCTGGCTACTATATTACGTTTGGTATTTTTTATTTGTATTAAGAAAATTGTAAGAAATTTAAGTTGTTGTTATAATACACACATACATTTTCGTGAGTCAAGTGGCACCGGGCTCCCTGCCCCCACCTTCGGGCGCCTATGTTTATAAATACAGTGAAACCTGTCTTTAGCGGAATCGAGCGGGACTTGCAAAAATTTCCGTTAAAGTCAGGTTTCCGCTTAGTGGAGGTAGACCTTTCCTTATTTAAAAAAAAATACATGCTTATAAAGGGGCATACTGAGAAAATATATTGCTGTACGTACATTGTTCGATTACAGTGCTTCTTTCTTCTACGAATAAATACACAAAAAAATTAAAATGAATACAAAATATACTATGCACACGTTTTCTTTATTTTCTAATAGCCAAGTAGGGTTTTCTGTGTACATTGCTGTTTGGCTGCTTGACTTTCCGCATACACTTTAACCTGAGACATTATACTAAGTGAATCAGAATCATTTTTCTGTAAGGCAAATTTTTGCAGTTCCTTTAAACTTCTGAGAGCATCTTGATATGTATTTATTCTACACTCTTCTTGGAACTCGGTATCGTATTCCTCTTCTTCCTCTATCTCGTTTTCTTCTTTCCGACATTCCGTATGATTCTTGATTAAGTTGAGGGGATTAAGGACAATTTATGAGGGTGAATATGAGTAGTGGTTGGGGAAGGTCTACACTGTCCAGAAATATTTAACAAAAAAACGAACATTTTATCGCAAACAGTATAATGTATATGTCTCACAAAATGTCTAAACATCTTCTAAACGCTGTAGTACGGAACTCAGAATTTTCCGTTAAATGTTTATTTTTCTTTCCGTCGTCCGCGTAACACAGTTTCCGCTTAATGAAGGGACTTTTTACACGTTTTGTTCTCCAAAATTCATGGGACCGTGAAATTTACCGTTTAAGACAGTTTTCCGTTTAATAAAGGGTCCGTTGAAGACAGGTTTTACTGTACTTATGTAAATGTATATAAAACTAGAACAGGAATTTATGTATATATCATTGTCACTCATACAGATAGCCTCCGTGCTGAAAAGGATGCTAAATTTCAATTTAATTGTCAATGTAGAGATATTAAGCCTATCTTGCTGTTCATTTACCCTTTCTTGCTTTGGCTTACATGCAGGGCCGTTTTTAACCTCCCCGGCGCCCTCGGCATTTCAAATTGTTACACCCTCACTATTTCCAGAGCGCCCCGCTCCACTTATTACATTGCCAGTTTTGGTTCGGGAGGGATTTTTCCCTTTTCCCTTTTTCCTTTCCTTGTTTTTGCTCTTTGGAGAGTCTTTCCATTATCCACCACTTATGGACCCGCCTTGGGCGCGTTTTAATAATAATAATAATAATAATAATAATAATAATAATAATAATAATAATAATAATAATAATAATATAATCAAAAGTATATTATAATTGTTGTTTTCTTTTTTATTATTATTTCATCATGTTGATGTTCAGTTTATCATATTGAGTGACAAGCTAGTAGTTTTAAGTGGACGGAGGTTGCATTTATAGGTTTCTCGTAAATTATTAAAATTAAAAAGTGCAAAAGGAATCATTTCCACAGTCTCAGCTTTTGTTCGCAAATAGCAGAAAACACGTTTTCCCCCCTAATATTAGTACAGTTAATATTTTGTTTTCACCCCCCAGTTATCCTCAGACAACTGTCCTTAAGTATTCTTATTTATCAAGTAATATAAATCTACTTTCAATAAACAAAAGTACAATTATACGTATCATATTTACAGTAGCCGCAGAGATCTAGTTTGCAACCAGGTAGCTCGACCAGAACAGAAATGACGTTTTCTGCACCAGCATATTTTTATTTCGCTCTCTCTCTCTCTCTCTCTTTTTTTTTTTTTGCCCTTCAATTTTTTGCGCCCCCAAATCTTTTGCGCCCTAGGCACGTGCCTAAGCGGAGAAGCGGCTCTGCTTACATCTTTCAATATAGTTTGTATTCCTATTTTATGAGTACTTGTAATTTTATGGATGGATTTTATATTCTTCTAGTCAATTTGTTATCATGATCCTTGTACTTTAAACATACTTTGCTAATTATATTGTATTAGTCAATTACTCTTTGATTACTTATTATTAGAAAAACAACCTGCAGAAAAAGATAATGTCCCGTGTTGCTCGCGATGGACTTCGAGTGGTGTGGGGAACAGCGTTGCCACACCGAAAGTCGGGCTCTTCCTAAAGACGGCTATGATGGCACCTATGTCCCACTTCTGCTCTTGTAAATACCACTGTTGAAAAAGAAACTGGCAGAAAAAAAGTTACTAGGAACAGTGAAAATTTCGTACATTACCAAATTTTCATGAGATTCCTTTTTTCTCTTCCAAATATACTTCATTTATGAGAAAAGAAGAGGAGGAGAAAAGTACTAGAATTGCTGGTGGACGTACTAGAACACTAAAATATTAGAAAAGGTACTAGATCTAGTACGAAAGTACTTGCGGTGGTCACACTGGCAGTGACTTGTACTATAATAGGGTTCTGCAGAACCCTAGCAGAAGTAGTGTGACGTAGGTAGGGACTCGCCCACTTTTTGCACGGGGGTTTCAAATTACACCACGGAATAGCACACAGATAACTACCCGGAGTAGCAGACGACATCCAAGTATAGACCACCCCTCAAAAACCGAAAATGGACTTATCCGTGTCGTTGACCTTTCCCCGCTATCCCTGTTTTAGGGTTATTCTCGTCATCTGTGAGCTGCAGTGATGCCAGTTGGCGGGAAATTTCCCGTAAAATGGGAAATTCTGAGCACTGCCGGGAATGCGGGAATTTTTCTTTAAAATAGGATGAAAACGGGAAATTCTGACATTCTCAACTTTTCTGGAAGTTTTATCATTCATTCATTTTTTTCTTCTTTTGCTGTTCTCTCTCTCTCTCTCACATGAACAATTCCTTCACTGACTTATCTCAAGCAGGCATATAGCCAGCACAAACGACTAGTAAAGACAAAATGAAACAAAAAGGGTCTGGTACTATGGACTCCTGCTGCGATCTGACCTGATCTTTCCGCTGTGCTACCCTTCCCCTTGCACACGTGAGATTGGTTTATTGTTTCGAAAACAAATGGGTACAGTTGTCTGGTGGTCTGTGTTTTGGCACGCACACAGGTGTCACTGCTATGTTTCAATAATGAAAGGAAATTTCAAACCCATCCGATACATATAGGAAAAAGCGAACAGAGGGAGACAAAAATTGTAGCGGGCTAAGTTTCCCGCGTGGGGCCATTGTAAAGAGTAAATCTTATGATAATGTCATATACATACTCGTAGACCATTCCTACCTGTCCTTATCACTTTTTAGCAGGAGCATACACAGGATGTCTCAAATGATGAGTAAACTCCTTAAGAACATCAACTGATATCAATAAACAAGAAAGAAAACAATACTTCAAACTGTTATCATTGCTTGTAGGCCTACATCTTTAACTTGTTTCATGCGGAACTTGTTTCGCGGTAATTTATTATTATTATTTTTTAAAGATGAGCGAGAGTTAAGGAGCGGATAAAACTAGAGATCTAATAAGGAGTGGCTTTCGGATCCAGAATCTAATAGGAGTTACAGTCCGTGTCGGGAATCGATATCAAAGTTAGGTAAAACTCCTGTAACGTCGAGCTCTTGTAAAGTGAGCTTCAGTATCATAAAAAAAAAATTAAGCATCTAGTTAATGTAATGCAATAGCAAAATACCTTGGCTATTGCTATAGCTTTTTTCTCTTAGCAAGGAACAAGTAATGTACAGCAACACAAAGATTTTCTTAGAACCAGAAAATTGTATTGTGTTTCTTTGCCGAACACAACATTCGCTTCCAAACAATAAAGAAAAACATGGTGTTCGTTAAAAAACAAGTTCACAGTGTTCTTGATTTTTTTTAATATTGTGCCAGCATCTTTGTGATATTATCATGCATAACTGTAAATAGTGGCTTCTACGTTACGAGAATGAGTTCAACTGTAGGATATAGGCCCTCTAAAATGATATTTTGCAAAATTATTTATCACTAGGTGCTATAAGTTGCATCTATTTTAGTTGGCGGGAAATTTTGAGTCTAATCGGGAAATTTAATGGTTTCGGACGGGAAATTCGCTGTTACAAAACTGGCATCACTGGTGAGCTGTAATCTATACAACATACAGTGGAGTTGTCACGAAAATCCATGTTTCTATTAACAGAGCTTAAGTATTATCCGAGCTATAACCCAAACAACAAAAAATTAAAAACTAGTTAGGTTATAACGACAAGTAGTCTGCAGACATTTGTTTCAGCGAAAAGGCAAAAAGTAAGCTCGAGTAAAGACCCCGCCCGACGTTGCAACACTTCAGTGAGCGAACGTGAGCGAACAGTGAGCTAATTCTTCAATGACTTGAGTTTCAGTTTGACGGCATGGATCTACATCGAACAGCAAGGCAACAACGGCACCAGCTGACATAATGTTTCGACGTCTGCGCCATATGGCGGCCAAAAACGAGCCAGCTTGTGTTTTAATTATATACCTATCAATGTCATACCGCATTTTATTTACTGTATTATAGCTAATTCCTTATGTATGTATGTATAATTATATGTACTGTATGTGAAATAAAATAATAATGTAATGAAGAGAAAAATAAACAATAATAATAAATACTGTACAAAATTATCTATGTCTCCATCCGTATTAACAGTTTTTGCTTGGGGGCGCGGTGGCTCAGTGGTAGAGCGTTTACCTCTGGTGCTTGGGGTCTCAGGTTCAAACCCTGCTTTCGCCAAGTGAACTTTGTGGTGGACAAACACCGTGTGCGTGGGTTTTCTCGGGGTTCTCCCGTTTCCTCCCACTTTCTTCATTCCACCATTTCACTCATCTCTCATCATCACCGTCGCCTTTAGCCTCACCAGCATAACTGTGGGACGTAAAACTTAAAGATTTCATTTCATTTTATTTCAGAGTTTTTGCTTATCCAAGTAGATCCGGTCCACATTAGCTCGGATAATCGACACTCTACTGTAATTCTTCAACACTATCTTTCAGACTGTGGCGTGACTTCTGAAGTGTAGAAACCATTGTACATTAAATAATTTTATATTTGTGTAAAAAAAAAAAAAAAAAAATGAAAAGTTGTAATAGGAATAAGACAGATATTCTATTATTTCAATTGTTACAAGTAACAATAATAACATCTCATGAAGAACTTATGATTAGCAATTTTCCACACGTTTAACTGGGTGACTGTGATCAGTACATTAACTTTGAACCAGTGGCGGATATAGCTCGGGCCAGGTTTTCGAGTGACAAAAATAATTTAAGCTATTATTTATATATTTCTGGAAGTTTATAATAAACACATGCCTATACTGGGTTCTGGTTGGCCCCGTTTTACTTTCTAGATCTCCAACTGCTTTGAACGCGAGTATTTCTGACGTTTTACATTATCTCTTAATTCTGTCACCGCTTAAGTGTCTTTTTCATTTGTTTCACAACGCTAGATCATCAAAACACAGCTCTATCGGGAAACAAACCCGGTATAAATGCATACTACATTTCAACTAATAATAATAATAAAAAGGACAAGAACAAACAAGCACTCACCGCTGGTCTAGTAGTTACGACGTACGCCTTTGGTGCATGTGGTTCCGGGTTCGCTTTTCGGTGGGTTAACTGAACGCATTACGGTGATTCGGACTACATCTTAAACTGTAGGTCCACATCTCATGTAACCTCGGTGCCGAAAATTCACGCTAAATCTCAACAAATAACAACAAAGAAGAAAACACGCATCCAACACATTACTGTGTACGTACTTTTAGTTGCTGGCACCAGCTGCATCTTTGTGTCTTTGGTCGCAGTGAAAAAAAAAAAAACAAAACCCATGTTGTGCCCGGCGAACATGGAAAGAGCAAGTCATTTCCACCAGATCCAATAAAACAAAAAACAACAAAAAAAAAAGCGGATAGAAACACATTAAAAAAACAGTAATGAAGTATATTCTAGATGTCAAGGTCATGTTATAAGGAACATGCATACTAATTAGCTCGGAAGTTTATACAAAATAAAATATCAGAAAAAGAAGATTCTCCCATTATTACGTGCTGAAAACAGTATAAACATATCCCCACAACTGCATGACTTAACAGTTCCCACAGTTTTAACAAATTAACTGTTGAAAACTTATTCATTTCCCTTTCCTTTCGCAACACCTATTAAAAAGTACTACTAAACACGCTTTTATGTGAATATACACTACGACATTTCTCTTATTATCATTTTACGTGTAACATGATTTAGAAAAGAAAAAAGTTGAAATTACCTTGACACTGGTATATTTTTTGCTTCGTATTATGATAGCTAAATATCAAAAGTTTCTGCGGATACATATTTCTTGACTTATTTTGTTATGTAACATATATATCTATTTAATTATGATGAGGTGGAAAATATGTAGGTTCTACGTGCTATTCTTACCATAGTAACTCACCAACCACAGTTTAAACACTGCATAGTAGAAAGAAAATACGATAACACATCACTCATAACACATCGTTAAGTTCGTACGATGACTAACTAACTAACTAACTAACTAACTCTATGGCCTATGGAACCCGGAGGTTCAATGCCGCGTTCACAAAAGCTCTCCACTGACTTCTATCCTTAGCTAACTGCATCCAGTTTCTACTTTGTATTCCAATCTCTGCGAGATTCATCTTAATATTGTGACTTGGTGAAGTGAGGTAATGACGTGATATAATTAACGCTACGTTAGAATTTGCTATTAGCAAGATTTCAAAGTTTCAATTTATTTCAATACTTGAAAATTCCTTTTCATATGAGAAAAACATATTTGATAGAGAATATAATCTAATAATCATATCTAGCAACTATTTCTAAAATTCAGGCTAAGTTTGGCAACAATGGGCATAAGGAAAAGCATTGTCATTTACTCATGTACTGCAATCTAAGGGTGAGACGCTCTATAGAAATAGCATTTCCTAGACCCCAAAATATTTTTTCAGTGCCTTTGATAGTTTGGTAAAGGGATATTTTGGGATTACGCTGAAACTTCACAATTATATTACACGAAAAATAAGAACTGGAAATCATATACCGGTATAAATAGCACATAATTCTAGAACGCATTATATTTAGCATCAGGGTGCGAATTGGCGGGGGGGTTGCCAGGGATTTCCCCCCCTGACAAAAATCTTTCCCCCCCTGGAGAAGAAAAATTTCATCCCTGGCAGGGATAACTTTTCCCCGTCTGGAGTATTTTTAAATAGACATGAAGATAGAAAAAGGAAAGAATTCTTACTTTGCGTAGCTAACCTAAATATTGCTTGAGTGAAAATTTATGAAACATCTCACATCTCAACTGTTTTGTACTTGTTAGTAAATATATATATATATATATATATATATATATATATATATATATATATATATATATATATATATATATGTGTGTGTGTGTGTGTGTGTGTGTGAGGACGGTGCGCATATGGGTGAAATTCATCCCCCCCTGGGAAAATTTTTCAATTCGCACACTGTTTAGCATCACTAGATTTCGTTTTTTTTGGGAGGAAAAGAGAAAAGGATTATCCACCGATATAAGTAGTTCTACGTCTTCCATTAGTATACTATATTGACATGTGACTGCTCACTGAATTACGACCACCCTTCCACACACGAAAGTGTAGCTAGCAGCCGAACTGATTACATGACCAGCCTGACTGGTAGTATTGCAAAGAAAGAATATACTCGAGGCTACATGTTGGCAGACAGCACACGGTTATAATTGGAGATAGGCAAGATTAATCTGTATTCCAATAGGGCATGATTGTGAGTACCCGAGAAATAGGTGCACAATTTGGATGCACACCCATAGCCCACGCAACTATACGGTGTACATTGGCACGCACTAGAATCGTTTGGGAGGGGCGGTTCGCTTTCTCGAAGATGAGCGTAGCTTTAAGGTAACCAGAATTTTAATTTACCAGATTGGGACTCATATGAATACGGGGCTGGGTGTAAAAATGATTCCCAGATTCCACTTTGGGCCCCGATTTTTTTTTTTTTTTTTTTTTTTAATGGGAGTATTTTCTCTGTAGATTTAAATTAAATACGTACTTCCGTTTCGGAGGCGTGGCGGTTTCATGATTCACTTCACACACAGTCACCGCAACATATGAGATGCACTGTCTGGCACAGTACTTGCACAAAAGAAAATCTGTATTGACGATATCATTCATTTTAACGAAAGAGTGTACAATTTGCTCTAATCATTTATTTTGAGTAACAATTGCGGGACAGCAGTTACAAAAATTAATCTATCTCTATATTTGTGTGGGGTCCACGAAACATAATATAATTATAGTTATGCTTACAAGAACAATAAAATTACCTAGGTATATTATACTAGCCTTCGTCTAGGTGGGGCTCGCCCCCAGATCCCCAATCTGCTCGACATACGGCCTTGCAATATAGCAAATGCTCCTGTGGTACTGTGGCACAATATTTCGCGTTCTTCCTTCCTGTCTTTCATATAGAATTGGATTGAGCTAAAACTGTGTCACGAAATTCCAACACCTCGTAAGGCATTTTAATGAACCACCCCCACCTTTTTTCCTTCTCTTCTACGTTAAGTGAAAAAAAACGTTCAAATACATGTTGAATTATTTTAAATGAAAAATCAAACTACCAACTTTCATGTTTCTAACCGCAAGAGATCCCGAGATATGGCATCTTAATAATAATAATAATAATAATAATCCCACCCCTTTTCTTCCCTTCTAGGTAAAATATAAAAAATACTGCTATACGTAGTAATGAATTGTTTTATGTGTAAAGTCCATATACGACATTTCATGTTTCTAACCTTCAAAGATTCTTAGATATTGATATCTTATTATAATATTTGCAATCGCCGCCACTTTTTCTTTCCATCTCTTTTTTCTCCGTTTTACTATAATATTTTTTTTAAAAAAAAAGTTGAAACACGTGTCAAATTATTTTAAATGAGAAATCCAAATGCCAAATTTCAAGTCTCTAGTCTTAACTGATTCGAAGAGATGAACATCTTATTAAAGTAATTTCCACCACATTCTCCCTTCCCTTCTTCGAATTAAAAAAAAAATCCTTCCTTAGTGATACCCTACGTAACAAATCTTATATACTGTCCTAATTTCAAGTTTCTAGCTTAATTAGTTTTTCCTGTGCAAAGTTACTCACTCAGGATTTCGTCTTTTATGTGTGAATTACAATAACAAGCTTGTGTTATTTCTTAAGAAAAGATGGAATGCCATTTGAAGTCACAATAAATCCCTGGTCCCTTCCTAATGTTTCCGTGTTGTACCCCAAAAGTCACGACTCTCTTTGTTGATCTAGTAGATAGCGAACGTACCTATGATCTTTGATGCATGAGGTTCTGTGGTTTAATTCCCGGTAAGTGAGCATCGAACGCACTACAGTAGGTCAAATTTAACTTTAAACTCTAGTTCTCATTCTGTAAAGCATCGCATTTGACAAACAACGTAAATACATATCTATCAATCAATCAACCAACCGAAAAGTCTCCTCTTAGATTCAGAGAGCTTTTCGGTAAGGAGCGCTGAAGATTCTATATTTCTTTTTATTAAAGGTAAAGATAATTGAGGTTATACTCCGAAATTCCGAAATCCATTTCATATCCTTTTTCTAGGACACAATAACACATTTTTAGTATAAAGAGTGAGCCGTCTTACCCTCCTTATTACAGTTGTTCGCCCAACGAATGAATCATATTCTCGCTACTTTGCGGCTTATGGTGACCGCCCCAAGGAACTAGGGAGAAAAGTATTCACAATTCAAATATGTCTGTATTAAGTACTATTAAGTACCTCACATTTTTATTAGACTCTGCTATGCTTGTCACACACATTGATCGGTCGGGAAAAAGACCATATTAGTATTTCCCAATGATAAATGCTGAAAGTTCAAAAAAAAACCTTTGCGCCCCCTCCGCCCTCCCCGTGGATCCGCCAGTGTTGGCACGCATGAAGTTCTACAGCAGACGACCCACTCCTTACGAGTTGTCACTACCGACTTCGTCCCGCTTGGGCACAAAAACACGCTAATTGGACAGTGGATGATTCGAAAAGAGTGTGTTGGTCCACAAATCATGGTTTGTTCTACTACTCTCGGGCAAGCGGGCGCATATGTGGCACCAACAGCAATGTTATGAACCCTTCGTGCATGGTGCGTACTGTGCAGGCAGGTAGGGGCGGCTGTATGGTTTGGGGATGCTTCTGTTGACATGGACTGGGACCGTTGGCGTGCATGGACCACAGTAAAATATTTATTGTGTATTTGAAGGTGTTACAGGATCGCGTGCACCCTACAATGCAATATTTCTGCCCACACGCACGAAGATGGCATTTTCCAAGACGACAATGCACGGTGCCACCAAGCCAGGACTGTACTTGCTTGGCTTAAGGAACATTCCACGTAACTGTAACATATGAATTGGCCCTCTAACTCATCAGATCTGAATCTTATAGTACATTTATGGGATGTACTGGAATGAGCCCTTCGCATCATGACTCCTGCACTGACATGTGTGAGCTCATTGTGGAATGCCATTAAGAATATATGTTGTTAGATCCCTGCGGAAAGATACTAGAATCTATGCCATGCCGTGTCCAAGTCGTTCTCTGAGCAAAAGGTGGACCAACAAAATATTGGGTAGGTGGTCGCAATTCAGTGAGCATTCAGTATAGTGCACTGTTGATTAAAAACGGTGGTGTACGCAACGGGAAAACCTCCCCTGCCTCTTCAACAAGATATGAATATATAAACACTTATCATATTAACCCTTCCCATGCGAATTGACAAATAAGTGCAAGTGTTAATTCGAATATCCCATGCTCAAACCCTTGACCAATTAACAAGGAACAACATGTTTTAAAAAATAAAATATTAATTTGATTTTTTTTAAACAAGTAAAAACTAATTCAGATTGAAAAAGAGTTAAAACATGGTATGTATACAAAAAGTCTGAAACGATATGCACTTCGGATCTGGAATCCTCCCCTTGAAATTGTGTAAGCCACCGATTAAAATATTTATATCCGAAATTCAAAAGGGGATAATTTCCCCCAAAACTCCACTAAATGGCAGAAGTCTAATCGTATATAAACACCAATACTATTCTCCCGTATAAAGTACCAATACTACTCTCATTCAAAATGTTAAATCCTCTGGTAGTTTCTTATATGAAATTACGTACTGTCACTGTCGTTTCGAATAGAAATATGGTACTTCATTGTTATGGTAAGTATTTAAAAAAAAAATTGACTGTTTGACCCTACTACACGACTGTTGTAGTATTATCTATAAAATATATTCCCCTTACCTCTTTAAACATTCTTAATAGAACTTTCCATTCCGTAAACAATGGAATATTCAATGCTGCACAATAAAATCAAGCTGACTAATTCAATTCTATTAAGTTTTGAGAGACTATTCTCATGGATCAGCATTAAAAAAACAAACAAAAAAGTGCAATATTTCTCTTTATGGTTGTCATATAAGGATTTGACGCCACTGCAAAACGTCCAACTCTATAGACGCCTATTGTCACAGTTACGGTACATAAAACTTTCGGTTTACTATATATAATCTTCTTTTGTTTTAGTGACATCTTTTAAGTCAGTCAGTCTCTCACGTACTCATTCAAGTTCATACGTACATACACACAAACAAAAACTCCCAATATTTTTACTTTTTTTCTTTCTTTCTCTCTCTTTTCTTTCTTTCTTTCTCTCTTTCTCTCTCTCTCTCTCTCTCTGTGTGTGTGTCATCAGACCCTCGAAAGAAAGTAAATGAAACCAGGGGCGGATCCAGGGGGCGATCGCCTCCCCCCAAAGAGGAAACTTTCTTATTTTATATATATAAATAAAACCCATTACAAAGTTCGTAGCCCTTAAAAGTAGCAGTATGAAAACCCACAGCCTCCCCCACCAGAAGTCGGTCCTGGATCCGCCCCTGAATGAAACCTATTTGACAGTTTATCTTTAAAAGGGAGAAGGAGTGCGCCACAGCGGCCGGAATATTGGTGTTCAATTTAACATGGGATCTCAGCCATTTTTTAGGCAAATCACGGTTTCATTTCGTTCTTTCGCAAAAATGTCTCAGTAGCGCACTAAATATGATGCATCTCATTTTAAAGGTGCAATTTGAACGCTGTGCGTGATATTTTCTTCTTATAAATACAGATAATTATAATCCAAATTCCCATAAGAAAATGATCAAAATCAGACGGAAAAGTCTTCTGTTCTTTTACAGTAAGGAAAAGAGCTAAAAACTCCGGACTTTTTTGAGAATGGAGTACAATCTTTGTATTTGTGCGCTACTGTACTATTTTTTCGCTGTTTCCAAAGACATCCATTTCACAATCGATGAGAAATTATATCCTTCATAATTGAATCTACAGAAATCAGAAATCAGATTTTTTCGTGTTCACGTACTTGGCCGTATAACTGCTAGATGGCACTATAGTCATTCCTCATCCCCCTTTCCTTCTCAGCGGGAGCCAGTCCTTTTGAAAACCTACTTTGAACTTCTTAACAGGGGCGGGAGGAAGGAAATCATTGTGAAGAACGGGAACTTCAAACACGAGGAATGGCAAAATTTATGACCTCTTTGGTTGATGGTTTCTGTTTCAGCAGTACAGTGTGTTTGTAGATGGTTTCTGTGAGAAGAAGTAATTTGTGTTTGTAGCGATAAAGTCAACCTTTCGACAAAAATTTGTGAAGGAGAAGCCGAACCAAAGTCTTCGTTTATCTATTCCAAGAAAGAAATGAAAACTTCCTGCAGGCTAAGAATATACATGCAAGAGAAAAAATAAGATACATTATTATAATCTTTAGGATAGATTAATTCCCGAAATATTCTTTGTTTACCTGTCAAAAAAATCAAGAATAATATGGTATAAAGCTCTTTCATCAGCTTTCATCGTACAACATACTAGACACACACATTTATATACAGGATTGAAGCCCATTTTATCCAGTGTATACCTGAGCGTCAAGGGGGGGGGGGGGCTATAGCCTCTATAGCCACCCTTGGATCCGCGCCTGTATATGTATACTATTTACAGTGCCGGAGTTACGTGTAAGCGAAACGAGCTATAGCTTAGGGCCCCGCTCTCTTGGGGGCCCCAAAATCTAAAGAAAAATTGGATTTCTAAAATATAAGAAAATTTTAAAAAATAAAGTAAAATTTATATATACGTAGCAACAGTGCTTCCTGCTGTGTAGCCTACGTTCGTGTAATTAATAGGGCTCCTTCTACCAGTCTGCTTCCTAAATTATCTCTAGTTTCTTCATTGCTATATGTAGGGTGCGTATGTTCATCTGGACACATAAAGGACCTCATTACCTTCAACAGCTTGGGGCCCCACTAAACCTAAATCCGACTCTGACTATTTATGCATGTTTGCTCCCTCTTTTTTCGAAGCAGTGCTTCTTTGATATTGCTTCCAATTTCGGCAGGTTTTACCAAGGGGGGAAGAGTCCTTACTCATTCCAGGCATTCAAACTAGGGACTGGACTACTTGCTTCCAACATTCTGTCCCCCATGTTTCCCGGTCTGAATCAATTGTCTAAAGCCCATAAAACATTCAAATTCATATGTAGATGTTGCTCATCAGTGTCGACACCTAAATATTTCTCAATCAACGGTAGGGGTGTTTGGTATCCTCAATCTGTCTCCCTCTTATTAGCGGAGCGGTAGTAATATTCGGTAGTAATTCTTTTTAAAAAATGTTTTTTAATGTATGTAGTAACGCATAGGAAACTAAATTTTAATATACCCTAGTAGTATAGAAACGTACCATACGGTACCTTACAAAAATAAACACCCTATGCCAAGGACGCAAACATTAACAATAATAAAAAAAGATAATAATAAACATTTTAAAGATATTCTTTCATTAATCAAGTCGCACTTAAAAGTTTAAAAAAAATGTTTATGCGTGACTAAAAAAAAGGGATGCGCTCTCATATAGGCTTACAGTTACTTTATAAATTCTTAAAATGACGCGCTCCATTCTTTTTATTTAGTCTTGCATAAACAAAATTATTTTTAACTTTTTAGTGGGAATTTATTAACAAAAGAATGTCTTTAAAAGGTGTCTTATCATTTCTTAAAATTCGTTGGACACCTTTTCCAAATCCTAAAGTGATATGCAACCAGGGATACCAGGGCTGGTTAAAGGCTAGTATTTATTTTAGGATAAGGAAGTTGAAAATAAAAACATATTAAAATTTGCTTTTAAAATAAATTGATATATTGCAAAGTATGAAAGTAAGAATGGAATATTGTATTGCCACCGGACTTACATCGCTCTGCAACAGTTCTTAGTTCTATGAAGGAAATAAGTTCAATTTATACGAACACTTATTTAATGTTTGAAACAAACACCTGTTACATCCTTGTACACTCATGTCCAAAATGATTGTCGCATTTCTATAACTGTCTTCTTGTAAAAATATCATGTAATAATGATTTTGCAGAAGACTTTTAATACTGATACTATGTGTACAATCGGGAAATATATGTGGTAAATTTCATAGGAAAATACAGTAATTATAAATACGAAGATTAGAATGAGTAAAATAAAATGTTGCTAAATGGACACGAAAGTTTTGTTTTCGTTTTATTGTTCTTATTTACTGCTCTTTTGACATGAAATTTGCCACATACATGTCTTTGCCGATTGTACGCATACTAACATTATAAGAAATACCGGGTGAATTCGTTATCAAATTATATTCCTACAATAACATATTTATAGACATGCGACAATAATTTTGGACATGAGTGACACATCTTTTAATTCTATTGTTAATGAAGTGGTCTATTTCCCCCAATAAAAACCAACATCAAGCAGGGCATGTGCTCCCTCCTGTCCTTCTAAGCCGGCCCCCAAGGCTGAATGTAACATTGCGGCTTTTTCCTGTTATAATAGGAAAAACTCAGGATGGTCAGCAACTGGTATCGAACCCAGGACCATTCGAATGTGAAGGCGAGAGAGAGGGTAAATCTGGTGGTCATATTTTGAAAAGAAAATAAGGAAGTGGATTCCACTAAAAAAATGATTCACATTGTCAATACATTTCAAATCTTTGTCTGGGTTTTCTGCCTTTCAATTCCAAGTTTTTTTTTTTTTTTTTTAAACCACGAAGGCTCTAAATAAATTAGAATATCGACTCTCCCGTGTGTGTGTGTTTTTAATATTGGCATGGTTCTTCATTTTATATCAGATTCTTCCCGCACTATTCTGTTATTTACCATAGGTAGAATCCTTTGAGAAAGAGGCAGGCGACAAGTGCTTTAGTTCTCTATGGTATGTTTGTGACTGTTGTAGATATTTGAGTGGCTCTCTGACAGGGAGCTGACGGCTGATATCATGTTGGTCCCTCTTATTTATTTGTTTCTTCAGTTCTATTTCTCTTTTAGCCAAAAGAAAAGAATTTCACTCTTCTGTCCCATTTACAGCCGTAACCATCCCCCTCCTACGCTGTCCAACTTTGACCACATGCAGGGGAAAACGAAGGAAAAGGACGGGTGCATTTGCTTTGACGGCATTTCAGCGACAACCCCATCTGTTGCCAAAATAAGGAAACACTTTGCACTGCGATATCTTCGATTTGTCAAGGTCACTTGACTCCCGCCGGCTCTTAAGATATACATATTTAGGTCCAACAATCACATTACGGAATATAATTTATCAAACGTGGTCTCTATAATAAATCAAGTTATGGCTATATGATACAAGTTCTGGAAACGAAACTAAATAATAATATACAAGGTGTATCAAAAAGTGTGTATAACAACTTTGAAAACTCATATTGATTTATTATCTTCCAGACACGGTTTTTGGTGTCTTTTTGTAGCAAAATACACAAAGTTTTGACTCACGTAGTACACTAGTTCAGAAACAAGACACTGCAATGTAGCAAAGATGGCTGGCTGTCTTTACTGGTCCCAAGCGTGCTAACTTTGTTTAGGTTTGAAGAATCCAAGTCTGCCAATTGTGTAACGTAATTTTCGTACAAAGTATATAATGATCCTTCCAGTAGTAGTGTTGCCACGAGACGAGACATTTCTCGTGTCCCGTCTCGTCTCGTCTCGTAAATGAGACGAGACACGAGACGAGACGGAACCCTTTTAGACGAGACGGGACAGACTACTTGTCCCGTCTCGAAAACGAGACGAGACACGAGACGAGACGGGACGTCTCGTGAAATGTCTCGTCCCGTCTCGTGTCTCGAAAATGCAAACGCTGGCGGGAATGGCCAAGATTGAAATTGCCAGTGGTCATATAGATTGCAAAAGGAAAATCCCCTTTGTGAGAAAACATGTTGAAAAGCCTTCATAGAAAAGTGTCCTCTGTCTATTGAATGAAACAATCGTGATACATGAGGTTCCAGGAATATCATCTTTAATGTCTTGTCCCCAATTCCCCTTGCTGTAAACTGAGGAATTCTCATTTCTTTTTTTTTTTCATTTCTGGCTGGAATGATGACAAGCAAAATCAAACACAGGGAAGATTTTTACAAGGTCAAGAAACCGAACTACCACCCCATCTATTCAATTTGAAAACTGGATAAGGTCTACACTCATTACAGGCTGTAGTTGAAAGTTCTGGTTGAGATTGCGGATTCTCTGGTGGCGGTATTCTTTTTGCTATATGAACCGAAATTAACCGAAAACGGCAATTGAAGTATGTCATCTTGCAACTAATATTTTTTTCTTCTCTCTCGTTCTCTCTCTCTCTCTCTCTCACACACACACACACACACACACACACACACATAACATAAAAATACACTTTTACCATTTTACCAATCGCTCGCTTATTATACAGCAGTCATGTTGTAAAATTCACCTCTTCGTTTGGAAGGCGGGCGCAGGACAAAAAAAGCAGATATTATCGACGAACCCTTCAAATTGTTTGCTTTCAGCAAATTTATGATACTAACAATAACACTTTAAATGAAGAGGTTTTACAGGGGGACCTTCGTTTTGTTACGCGGAAATGTTTGATCTGACCAGTGTGCGAAATTGCCCTCTGCTTCCAAGGTTCGCCGACCTTACTGTTCCTTTCCTCTTTTAAGGTCGCGTCATAACTACCCTTTTTAAAAACCGAAGATGCAGTAAAATTGTGACGTCACGGCGGGAGCAGAAACAGCTTTCGCCCAAGGTCCTTGACATTCACCCTTGTTTGTTTCTTTGATTTTTGCAGGAAAGTGAGTGATTCTTGCTTTCCTGTATTAAGAAAACATTAATTACTGTAGTGCTCGTGTTAGCCTATAAGCATGTCGAATTCTACACTAAGTATTTGTCGCAATTATAGTAGAAATACTACGGGTTCCAAAGTTATTTATCATATATTTCCCTCGGTTCCTTTGCGGAAAGTTTGGCGAAAGAAATGCTGTCGGAAAGATATGTTTAAAGTTGAAAACGCCAGCGTCTATTCCGATCATTTTATTCCCGAAGCTTATGGACATAATTTAAAATGTGAGCTTCTAAATATTCTACCCAAGAAAAAGTTTAAACAAGACGTGCCTTCACTAAACTTACCTTTACTATACGGAACCGTGTTGATGTAAATAATGAAAGAATTAAATGTACGGAAGTTAGGTGTTTAAAGAAAAAACAAATCAGACATTGGGGTGCAGCCAGATGAAATAACTATTGTGACTGAAATAAAAAATAACTCTTTGTTTGTTATTTTTCGTTTGTTTTGTGGAGAGTGAGGGGCATAAACCAAAGGAAGAGCTCTCCTTTTTGCGTAAAGAGAACGAAAAACTGAAGTCTAACAGTATGTACAAAGCCAAAATAATATGTTTACAAACGAAGTTAAAAGAATTGGAAAGCAAATATAATAAAGAATTAATTTCAAAGGCCAGTTCTAAAATATAATATTGTGATCGTTTCAATAAAGTGGTTAATAACCGGTGGTGGATATATTACGAAAAAGTTTTATACAGGGCCAAGTAAATATGCTAATGAATGGCAAGAAAAAACTAAGATGGATTGATTAAGATATCATTCGTGCATTAACACAACATGCCTCATTGATAAATTATACAATCATCTGCGGTTACAAGTTCGAATCCCCGTACCCAATGTGTCAACATTTCGACGTTGTATGATTGCGAATAGATCACGACAATATAAGAAACTTTAATCCAAAATGGCCACCCAAAAATCAACTTTTTTTAGACCACTAGCTAATCTGGGTGTACTGTCATGAGTTTGTTACACAAACGGGGCAACCACCATATAGTGGCACACACCCTGTGGTTATGGGAACAGATTTGTACCATGGAGGTGAAGACTGGCCCCAAGCATCCTTTGGTCCGATGTGTCGTTCAGCTCCCATTACTATGGCACTGTGTTAGAGCTTACTGTGCAGTAACATATAAAATTTCAATCAAATACTTTCCATTACTCAATAAAATTATTTGGTTCCGAGCTTTTTTTTTAAAAAAAAAAAAAATAATAATTGCAACAAATCTAAACACGCTAAAATGAAAAGTAGTTTTTGGATTGGTATGGAAACCTAAAGGCTGGAATATATGAAATCAAAGTGTACACACATATTTATCTCTCTATCTCTCTATTTATCTATATATCTTTCCATCTCTCTGTCTGTCTGTCTCTCTCTCTCTCTCTCTCTGTATATATATATATATATATATATATATATATATATATATATATATATATATATATATATATATATATATATATATATATATATGTATATGTATACAGACACTATAAAGCAAGTGGGCTGATAGTACACGATAGTGTCGGGGATGGTGACACCTTTACATCGAACTTTGCTTGTCGTGTAAACATTATTTGACATTAGTGTCTTCATCTTCAACGTACCTATGAGCAATTTACTGTGTATTCGTGTATTGAAACTGGTGAAACAAATTTCAATGTTTCAGAATGTTAAAAAAAAAAAAAAAAAAAAAAAAAAAAAAAGCCAGGGTCGAGAAGCCTCAGACAACTAACAGCAGAGATATATTATCTTGTAAACTATTTGTCCTTGCCTTGTGAGCTTATTTGAATTTATTTTTAAGACCTTTAGGCAACTTTGGCCCACCCCGAATGGATGATGATGGGAAAATTGGTGGAATGAAGAAAGTGGTAGGATACTAGACAACTTCGAGAAAACACACACATTCGAAAAATGAATGAAATGAAATGAAATATTTGAGTTTTAGGTCCCACGGTAATGCCGGTTAGGCTAAAGGAGACGGTGATGATGAGTAATGAATGAAATAGTGGAATGAAGAAAGTGGGATGAAACAGGAGAACCCCGAGAAAACCCACGCACACGGTGTTTGTCTACCACAAAGTTCACTTGGCAGGGGCTGGGATCAAACCCGAGACCCCAAGCGCCAGAGGTGAACGCTCTACCACTGAGCTACCGCGGCCCCACACACATTCGATGTTTGTCCACCACAAAGCTTACATGGCACTAACCGAGATCGAACCGACTACCACATACACCAGAGGTGAAGGCTTCACGGTGTAGTTACCCTGACATTTCTTGTCTTTGTGTTCTGGTTAATACTTGTAACTTAGTTGTATCTTGATTAGCATGGTGCAGCCTGCTACATTTAACTTTCGTTCCCATGGTATGCTGCCATATTTTTTACGAAACAAAACGAGACAAACGAGACGAGACGAGACGAGACGGGACAGAAACTCTCGAGACGAGACACGAGACGGGACGAGCGTATTTTTTCGAGACGAGACACGAGACGAGACACGCTTTACACGAGACGAGACGAGACAGCCTGAAGTCTCGTCTCGTCTCGTCTCGTGGCAACACTATCCAGTAGCCCTACACTTTATCAGTAGCATAAGTAATTTATTGAAAGTGGATGTTCGGCAAGATACAAAAAATCTTCAGGTCGTCCCCGTCAGAGATGGCGTAGGTCAATGAAAACGACCCACTCCCATCGTGACCCACGACCCACTGACCCACCGTGACCCACCATGAACCACTCTCATCCACTTTGACCCACCATAACACTTCGTAATCAACTCTGAGACATCATTCACGGCCTCTTCTCTACTGACTAAAGAGTTTACACTTGTAATAAAACAAGGCTGTTTAATTATCACTATCGGAGTTTGAATTTCTACGGTCAATCGCTCAAGCACCGCTATGTTACAATACTGGTGGATCTGACCTTTACGATATAAAATGGTAAAGTGTTTATCATGGGCCAAATTACGATGAATTTTAATTAAATTATCATGGTATAATTATTTCCTTGTTGAATTATCGATACTTTCCAGTGGAACAAAGGATGAACTTTGAAAGTCCCAAATCAAGGTAAGTAGAGCAATGTAAAGGAAGAAAAATGTGTAATTTTTTTCATATAATTAAGCGTAAACCTAACTTATACCAATTCCAAATATCAAATCCAAAAGTGCCTGAAGTTCTTTTTTCACTTACACGTGTTAGATATGCTCATCTCAGGTAAATAAAGAGAAACAAATGAAAAAGGAAGGGAAGTGGAGGCCTTGAAAGTAAAACGTAGACAAATTCACCAGTGTCCAGAAGATGCTGTCTACAATGCAGTGAGCAGAGTGAGTCTGTAGGTCAGAGAGAGTTGGTGAGTCAGAGTGGGTCATGGTGGATGGTGAGTCGCGGTGGGTCACATGCAGCTGACCCACGATCCACTCAAGAAACTTTAACCATTCCACCTCTGGTCCCCGTACGTCTGAAGACGTTGTAGAGCAAGTGAAACTTCAGATGGAATGTGTGCCGCATCGCTTTCCTTTGTCCTAATTTCCTTCATAATAGTTCCCTCCACGCACCAAGTTTGATAACCTTTCTACTGCTGGAAACAGGCCTGGAAGCTCACACCGAGAAGTGCTACGAGAGCAACCGTTGCGTTGCACTACACTAGACATCTTCTCGGGTGTGAAAGTGATTTTCTTTCTGATACCTCTTTATCTTTGGGAAGAGGCAAAAGTCTTACGAGTCTATACCCAAAGTAGGGAGCTTGCTGTGATGAAAAGGTTAACCACGTGAGCTGCATCAGTGGAATCATCATCCTGATACAGTCTTCGGGATTTATTCCACAGATCTCCAATTTCGGACAAAGAGTGTCACGCAGACGACGCGAAATGTCTGAAGAAAAGTCCGTACGTAGGGGTGTACCCAAATTCCTTACTTAACTTACATTTGTACACTTCCTCAATAAAACTATACTTGTTGAACACGGAAATGATTGATATAGCATGAAAATTTGATCTTACACTTCATCTATACTTTTTCTCTTATATTTTGTAAGAATAATCTAGTTCTATCATCTTTTTCTGGAAACACAGGTGGATGTATTTTACAATTAGGGGTCTACTTACCGTCTTTTCAGATGCAGAATAATACCCGTTCAATACTACATAGACGTAGTGGCTTACAGTATTGGACCCTCTCCCACAAAGCCTGGACCCTCCCAACCAGGCGCGGATCCAAGAGGAACTATAGGGGCTATATCCCCCACCTTTACGCCCTGGTATATACTGGATAAAATGAGCTTCAATCCTGCTTTACACTGGATAAAGCTGCAAACTACTGTTTAGCCGCTCCCTTCATCATATCCTGGATCCACCACTGTTCCAAAAAAAAAAAAAAAAAAAAAAAATTGGGTACGTGCCTGCCTGTACGTACTCATGTTGTATATTGTGTCGGCAACTGAAGAACACAATCAACATTGATCTGATTTTGCTACGCACCTGTCAATTTTCTTTCAGTCTCCGCGAGCTTTGACAGCCCTTGACGAGATCGGATGTATCCACAGAGTCGATTGTGACTTCGTTCTCGTGTCCCATCCGTATACTCATGTCTTTACTATTTTGGCCGTGCAAAGATCACAGAAGAGCACCCAAAATAACCACTCCTCTTCAACAGAAAATGCAAATGAAAGTAACGCCATCTGCAGGCTCAAGACATCATGATTCCCTCCTCCATGACGCAAAATTTGGATAACTTACGCCATTAGTTTTCCCAAAACAAAACAAGTCACATACTTTTTCGACAGGCCTCGTATCTACTGTAGTTAATAGTTATCAAATGCACGTCAATAATAATTGTTTTACATGAAGCATTATGTGGATCAAATTGTGAATATTCGCAACTTCGCTTGTGTGTCGGTCGTCGCCCCCTCCCCCTGGAAAGAATCCTGTGGACGTTTCTGTCAAGATCTGTGTTGTTCTTCAGAAATTTTATATATATATATATATATATATATATATATATATATATATAGTGGTGGATCCAGGATATGATCAAGGGAGGGGCTAAACCATAGTTTGTCGCTTCATCCAGTGTAAAGCAGAATTGAGGCCCATTTTATCCAGTGTATATATATAATTTCCTTACTCCCGAGGCATAAAGTCCAAATAACTCAATTACATTTTAGTAATTGTGTCCATGTAACCACTACTTTTGAAGTACGAATACATGTTCATACCTTGATAACTTTCAATTCTTTTTCAACTAACTTTCATTACAAGTATAAACGCTCAAATTCTTTATAAAATTACTACTTGCGACACGCACAAACCATAACGCTGATTACGTCAATCAACTACTTCTACTCTAGTCAATTCAACTGAGAACTGAAGAATTACTAAAATAAATAGATCATTATTATTTTGCTAGTGAAAATGATATTAAGATAACTTTCACTATCTTTAATATGAAGATAAATGTGCTAAGAACTCCTCCTACAATCATGCGGTTATAATCTGATTGTGGTTGAGTTTTCAGAAATCGAACAGCCTTGAGCAGATACTATAATCAGCTGATGTAGGTTTTCTACCAATAAGTGCCGAAGTCATTATTCTGTTTAAAAATACCCAAACTGTACTAATCTGATAAGAGAAATAGAAATTGGTAAGTCATACTTCTCTGAGAAATGCGCATCGCAAGTACTGTAGATCGTTTACAATATACGCTTTTATTTCGTTCTTTTTTTTTTTTAATCAAATAAAATACTGTAAACGTTAGAAATTAACCCAGGCATAGTGTCTAAAAAAATGCTATCACATAAAACATTTACAGACACGGACGTCTGTAGGACTTTTTCTAAGAAGGGGGCAAAGGGGAACAAAAGACTGACGAGGACTACCGCGAACACACACACACACACACACACACACACATATTATATATATATATATATATATATATATATATATATATATATATATATATATATATATTAATGCACGCGTACACATAATACTTGAACATCATAATTACAACATAATTATTTAAGCACTAACCTTATTAACTATAGTAAATATAAACATGAAATGAAATATGTCGGTTTAACGTTCCATTATTATGCCCATTAGGCTATGGGAGATGGATGATAAGGTGAGCGAATGATAAAAGAATCGATGGAATGAGAATGTGTAAGCAACCCAATAAAACCCACAGAATGACGTTATCCACTACAAACTTATTTGCTCGGAGACTCCACGCACCACAAGTAAGCGCACTACCACTATGTCATCGCCCCCCTCCCCCACATATACGGCTAAGATATTATACATATTATGAATTGTACTAAAGAGAAAAGTATTCTTAAATTCAAGAAATTGCTG
Source organism: Thermobia domestica (assembly GCF_964235325.1). NCBI lineage: Eukaryota > Metazoa > Arthropoda > Insecta > Zygentoma > Lepismatidae > Thermobia > Thermobia domestica. Next base: position 69,028,805 of record NC_137462.1, read on the forward strand.
AAAATGTATCTTCTAAACAAGGGTTTTTATATTCTAGATAACTTTTGTAATTTTGACTGTAATAAAGTGTAATTCAACTTGACCAGTTCAGTAGCATGCATAGACCAAAGGATGCAATAAATTGAATTGAATAATAATAAGTCACAATTTACAAAGCACATTTTGACCTAACACGAATGAGAGCATGGTTCTCTTTTTTATCATTGTTTAATTTTCGCATATTTAAGTGAGAAAATCGTAACGTATTATAGTCTACGACCAGCACACACACAAAACCGGAAACCTGACCCAAAACATGGCAATGAAATAATAAAAATAAAAAACGTCAGGCTCATCAATTGTTCTGCAACCGATCATATCCAAGCCCCGTACTGAGAGTTTAGTGATATTATGTACCGTCTACGTTGTGGTGACATTGGAGAGCAGCTGTGCACAAGGATCGTATACCGACTATATATACAGGGTGGCCCAAAAGTAGGTATAGTCTCGTACTGATCAGCTCACTGTATTTCATATCATTTCTTATTATTATGCATCAGTTTCTTTATTATTTGTTCTAAAGCTTTTACTTACACCTTAAGCTCGGAACAGCCGAAGCAAATAAACCCATAAGGTAGAATGTTATACTTGATCAATGCAGGGGTCACCATGTACTTTATCGACTATAAGCCATCATGTGTCTGCTTTTTGCAAATATCAATTAATATACCTCCAATATTATATACTTTAAACGAATCCATTAGCAAAAAAAAAAAAAAAAAAGTATGGATGCTAACATTTTGAAATGGTTACTATATAAAAGCGAAAGGCTGAGATAAATATGGTCATCTTTTAATTTAAATTGTCTCTGAACGTCCATATTACTTCACAATATTTTATGTACTGGAAATGTGATCTGAACAACACCATCTAATTTATGGATGTTCCTACGTAATAGATATCGATATATGTTCAAGCAAGGATTTCCACCGAACGTCCAAGAAAATTCTTCTAAGTTAAGATAACGTTCATTTCTGACCACTTGCTAGGTTTCCACGATCTCTAGGTTGAAAACTACTCTAAGACAGTGGTACTGATGATACGCTTTATTGAACGCCTACATCGCGATACATTTGTTTGTCTTTTTATTAATAATAATATAAAATATAATAGATCGTGTAAATTTATAAGCTTCCATAGTGTAGTGACTATGTAATACTGAGCATTTTTGCTGGCACTGGAGGCGCTGACTGGAACAGTCGGTCTCAAAATTGATGGTAACCGGAACTAATTATTAAGTGCTTCAATATTTTTAAAATCTAAAATTTCACTGCACATACTATAGGGCTGCACAATACACAGTCGCAAGACATCGATTGGAACCACTGTTGTAAGATATTTCGTTTTAAAAAGTATGGAATATATTATAGTAAAATGTAATCCAAACCGCACTTACAGAGATTCAGTCCTATTGGATGTAATACTTGCGTTGTCTGGCTTTTGTTACACTCCCTTAACTAGGCTTTCTTCCAGAGAATTTTGTCCAGTTTGGGGAGTAGGGAAGCAAAATTTTACGGGGCTGTACATGGGACAGTTATTTATTGAAGAACATATCCTGCACAAAAGTGACATGTAATCACAATAAATCTTAGATCTGGGGGAAGGCAGATATCCACTCCCGGGGGGAGGAGGGGACCATGCCTGGCAGAAACACTGTCCTTAACACTTGTTACTACCACAGTTACTTGCACATCATAATTCAAATATTTTACACTCAGCGAAATTTGACTCATTCTTATAATACAACGAAACGCAAAAGCAATCACAATTCCACACTAACAGATAGATATTGAAATCACTCTTGGTATTTTTAATTCACACTTTTTACACACTTAAAAAAAAAACTTTGTTGATAACCGAACCTAACACACATGCCTACCATTTTCATTCACATCAACAATATTTGTCGATATACTTCCTCTCCAGAAAGATCCAAAAGAAAATTATTTTGCTGCTAACTAAAAATTCCCACGATGTTACATACAATAAAAAGATACACTAAAGTTATCTCATTCACAGTTAAGTACACACAACCCTTATCAATATAGATAGCTCTCTTATCTTCAGAAAAATAGTTAAGATTATCTTCAGTATAGTAAAGACCTCGATTAGCTTATCTACATAGGTAACTTCAATAAAATTAAACAATACAAGAACTATCTTTTCTCAAAAACTTCACACTCCTATTTCACCTTAAAAAAAAAAGTCAATGACATATTCATAGAATTTTAGGACATTTATCAAGAATTAAGAGCAATTATCGGATGACCATCCTTTTATCGCCAATAGATTCAGTAGAAACCAAGCATGATAAACTGGTATTATATTACCAATATAGTATACAAAAACGAAGAAAAGAAAGTAAATCTCAGATGTTAATATGGAATCTTCAAGCTGTTTTATATGATTAGCATGACCCTACATGTATTAAACCACGATTCTGAAACTGATTCACAACAAATGAAACAAAAAGCAACGAATTGAACCTACCTCATAAGCATACTTGTACCAGTGTTGGTAGATTTTCTCACACAAACATTTCACGAACGACACACAACATTTTCCCCTTTTTTAAATTTAAATTATCCCAAGTTTGTATATTTTGACTAGCAGCGTTCACCCCGCTTCGCTGCGGTCACCCCGGAACGCAATAAACTTTGTTACTTAGATAATTTTTACTTTTTCGCTTTCAAGTGATATGATAAAAACCATAGAAGATTGCAGTAAATCTTAACATTATATCGCCTGTCATTTATGTTAACCCGCCCCGCTTCGCTGCGGTCATCCCGGTGCTGGCATATTGTAAAAGTGTCTGTAAAAATAAGCAAATCAATTAAAAAATTTTAAACAGAAGATTCAAGCTATTTTCCGCTGTATATCGCCTGTCATTTATGTTAACCCGCCGAGTGACACGGTCATGCGGGTTGCATATAAATACGTTTATTTTTACCTATGATGAACTAATAACAAAGGATTTGTACGTTATGGACACCTGAATGGTCAATTATCTCAAGACACTGGTAATTAAAAATTAAAGTGATATGATAAAAACCATCTAGGGTCCAAATCCTAATAACCCCCCAAAAATGAAAGAAATTGGTTCAGCCGTATTAGCGTGATGAGCGGACAAAAAATTGTACGTTCTCTTTTATATATATAGATCTTTCAACCCAAATAGCAATAATTTACGCGTGCTAATAGAAAGATGCAATTTCGTAATATGAAATCGTAAAGAAATGTGTCAAATACAACGCGTCAAAAAAAATTAAATAAATAGATCATACATATCATCCCGTGCATACGGCAATGAAATAAAACGGAACTAAGTTTTTCTTATTTCCGTTATTGGAGGAGACAGCAAACTAAACTAGACATTTACCTAAACTTTTAAATAAATGCCTTCCAGCAAAGCAAAAACAGAAACTATTGTTTTGCATTCCTTTCTGACCAACACGTTTGGAACACACTGAAAGTTCACAAAACAACTGTACTTTTACACTTCTTTCACAAGTTATATATCAGGTAATGTGAAAAGTATCGATTCTGTTGTGCACGAGTTGGGGTTAATGTCCAAAATTTCAAGTTAAATGAGTCGCAACGGAAAAAGCCTAACGTCATCTAAAACCTGTCGGCTCAAGTTAGTAAATGTGAAAACGTGTAATTTTTATATCCAGTGTTTCTTTCAGAAAAAAAAAAATGTTCCGGGGGGCACTCTTAGAGCTCTGGGGAAGCAATGCTCCCCAAATACATGTCTAGAGGAAACACTGCTTATATCAGACGGTATTGCGCTGTGAGGATGAGTGAACTTACCTTAAAACTGCAATATACATTTTTCAATTTTATTTCGATAAAGTCGTAAGTGTTACACAGGCTCGTGGACAAATTTATGCTGTGTATGGGTACGGTTACGGTATGTTATCATAAGCAACAACCAAGTGATGATTCAGCCCATTTCGTCCTTGAAATTTCAATGTTCAAAATGCTTCTCACAATGGGTAACCAATCACAGCAAAGGTGGATGAAATTCTGGTAAAAGTGGAGCAAAACCGGCATATAGGGGGGTATAAGCAGTCTTGAATCGCAATGACTTAAACATCAACATCAAACAGTGTTAAACCATTTGGAGAAACCAGGTTTAAAAAATCGACGCCACATGATCCGACTCAAAAACATTTACTCGATCGAATTTCTATCTGCGAGTCTCTATACTGAATTGTAACGAACTCAAGCCATATCTGAAGCAATTGATCATGAGTAATGAAAAGTTATCTTAATAACCTACCACAGAATTCTCTGAATGGTGTTACGCCAGTTTTAAAAGAAGTCAGTAGAAACCACTTATAACTTTTTTTTTTTTTTTTTTTTTCACCAGAAACCTTTGGATGTCTATAGAGACGGGATTACTGTATTGACGGAAAAATGGCAGGCCATAGAACAAAATGTTGGATAAGCGGTTTTATAATGTTACTATATTTTCAAACCACAATAAATGTACTCAATTTTGACCTTCAAAAGCTCAATACTTTTTGAAGAACGAAGCTGTTGAGGATTGAATTATACTAAATTGCAAATTTCTAAACGCAGTATTTTTTCCAGATGCGTCGTTGAATAGATGACCTTTTGGACACAGGTGTGACGTCATGGATTTTACTGACTGTGAGGTGGAGCAACAAGTGATCACCATTTTTGTTTTGGGAGGTGAAAAGACTGTGGATATTCATCAGCAGCGGAAAGATTTGTGTGTGAGAACAGTGCACTTGTAGATAATACTGTTCAGAAATGGGTGCGTTAATTCACAGGAGAGGGGAAAGTCAGTGTTTCTTCCGGGCATATTTCCTGGACTTTAGGACCCCCCCCCCCCCGCGAAGCTAAGATAAATTGCGATTACATTTAATTGCTCTTTCCAACACTGGGTAGCTCGAAAAAAATGTCCACATCAGTTGTTACTTGATTATAACAGTTTGGTATTCTATATATAAAAAAAAGAGACCTCTAGAAGAAAGCCTTGGGGGATCAACGGATAATTTGCCAAAGATTGGACGCCCCAGTTATATAACAACTCCTGAAAACACTGCTTGTGTTGAGAACCTGGTAATTGTGGATAGACGGCGAACTGTTGAGGGTTCTCGCAAGGCACCGTGGAACGCATCTGACAGACGCTGAGAACGGTCAGTTTACTTGGGTCCCTAGGCAGTTGAATGAGCGACGAGGTAACAAGATTTTCCAGAGTGTGCTGCCTGCCAGTCTGACTCCATACAGGTAGTCACTATGGAATGGATGAAATTTATATTTCTCTGTTCAATCCAGAAAAGCGACGACAGTCAAAACAGCTAGAATATTCCTACTCACTTCTTCCCAAAATATGTTCGGAGTTTCTTTGGGCGTCCGCCATACATAAACATGGCCTGTTGGAAATAACATGAAATAGTGATGCCGGATTTTCTCTTCTTATGCCATGTTTTCTTTTTCTATACAAACGAGAGAAGCGAAAAATGTATTGTGAAGTCTAGTATAATCGAGAACAATAGATACAGAGTTAAAACATGTTTATAGAATATTTTGAAGACGAAGTAAAGTTGGTGGGAAAATGTACAGGTTACGAATGTAGGTGCTACTATTTAGAAAATCTGTGGGTAAAACACAGTAATTTACGAAGACAAAATAACATCTAAGAAACATATTTCCACAGGCACCACATCTCTTAAGTCAACTGAGAATTTGCATAATTAACGCTACATTAAAAAGAATCATTACTTACTGTCAGAATAACGCTAATTTGTTCGGCGCATATATGTTTCTCACGCCCACCCTTACGATATGGGTAGGCCCTACATAATTTTAATGACTACCTGCCAAGTGAGTGTTTCTTTCAGCTCGAGTCACCTCCCACCTATTTCTCGAGTTTGCATAACAGATCTTATCATGCCTCAAGCGGTAAGACTAATACGTTCTCATTTCAGGGGAACACCTTGAGAATTTGCAATTTTGGAGAAGCTTTAGAAGAGAGAACATATTGCAAGTTAGAATTGAAGAATATGGATATATTAAATAGTATCACATGCTTACGGGCCACTATTGAAAGAAATGCGTTAAGAGAGGGTCTCTTCTCCACAGAAATTACGTTAGACCTTTGGAAGCCTGAAGCTCGTGTACAGGAAATAGCAGGATGAGCTAATCAATTTATGATAGCAATACAAACTATATTTATAACAGTAGAGCCAAATTCATTGAATGCTAGTTAAGAAATTTTTTAGCTTTTTAAGTGAACTTCGCATAAAAGTAATTCCTAGAATTTTTCTCTTCGCAAACAGACAACAGTGTATATATAATTATATATATGTGTGTGTGTGTGTCTCTGGCTTCCAGTCAACCAGCGTACTTATATGATCAAAAAGAGAGGAAATCGCCCATTCACTGCGTTCCTCAGGATTTTTCATTGTCGAGCTTAACTTTTTGTTTCAACCTCGAAGACAAAAAAAATAGGGAAATTTTCCTGTCAAACGCTTCGCTATCCTGCGACTGGCAGAGACGAGCAGAAAGAGCGCTTCATTCAAGAGCCAGCAATGGAAACGTAAGCAGGGAATATGTTTGAAGTGTACATGACTCAATATATTTTAACGTAGTGCAACGAGCAATAAGCAGTGGATACAAAATGTAAACTTTCGTGGAAAAGTTATTTACAAATACATATGTATACAGCACTTCTTAATAATAAATATCGAGGAAGGAAGAGGAGTGAACGTAATGGAAAACTGTATGCTGACCAAGCTGAATTTTCCATGCAGCGGAGCAATAGAAGATTAAGGATCATTGTAATCCAGATAAGTAGGACGAAAATAAAGGGTTATTCCATAAGAAAACAGTGAAAAGTGCGCGTCAACCGCGATCAGGACTGGACCTAAGTAAAGTATAAATTCTACAAAAAGAAAGAAGTGATTAATGTCATAATGTATTGAAATTTGGTCGGCATATATAAAAGCATAGTTATAATTTTGTTTGTATTTTTACATATTTTCATGTATTACTAAATGCATGAGACCAATTTAATTTAAGTGAGCATGTAATCAAAAAGTTAAGATTTGATATGTAATTTAAGAGTCCTCATTACAACTCGATACCGCACAGTTGTTTAAAAGGGACACGAAAACGTTAAGCATCCCGTACTCGGAGCTTAACGAGTTGGAGGTGGTAAATGAGATACGTAAACTTTGTGGGTGTCTCTGGATTTATTTTTGTGCGGATCCGGCATACAATAAAAAATGGTATTATAGCATGGCAGACACGAGCAGGGTGGAGCCGGAGGAACTTACGGAGCGAACTATAGTGCAAGGTACATTCATGTCCTTTTACTGGTTAGTGAGACATTATCCAAAATAAAGAAACGGTATCTTTTCTAACCACTAAGGACAATATAGAAGAGAGTACGAAAACACTACACTATTATTCACCTACCAGCCCGTACGTTAATGTTTGAGAATAGCGGGTTATGTCCGAAGAGGAATAAACCTAAGACCGCTAAATATTTCTGTGAGTATTTGACAAGTAGACTCAACTGCTCCGCAGGTTTTGCATATATTGTACATACAAAATCATTTTACGATAGGGAAACTCAAAAGCTGTGAACAACTTTTAAGCACATCAAGGTAGTTACTACATTGCCAGTCCTAAACCTGAATTAAAAATAATGGGAAGCTGGGAAAAGTAAAGTTAAAGAACGCAATTACTTTTACAAAAGCAATCACTTTATTATATATTGTACAAAGAAAGATTTCATATTATGATCCTGCTGAAGATCATAGTCCCCCCTCCTGAATGTGTTGGTCTTATCGTCTCGGGCAAGATAGATAGATCTGAGAAACAACCTCGAAAGAGATATTTGAGGCGACCTGAGCTGGAAGTAACACTCGCTTCACAGATATAAAGCCCCCCCCCCCCTGAAATGGGATTTAACCGACTACAAAATTACAAAACAATACTAGACTTGAAATGAAATTAAATGATTTTTTTTTTTAGTTTAACGTCCCACGAGGACGGATGATTAATGAAAGTGAATGATTGTGATTTTTTTTGTCGAATCTGCTGCCACGTGCACCAAAGGAACACTCGGTAAGTATTTCACCAGCGAGGAAGACTAATATTAGGTTTGTAGCCAAATATATACTGGGAATTTTCCATCTTGATCAATTTCTAAGGGGTAGATATGCATCGGATCTTTCCTTATATCCCTACACACTAACAATACAAGAAAACATTCAATTTTGAATGCTTGAGCACATATTTGAACAACTGTTATACAGTAATTCTGTTCTGTTCTGTTCAATGTAATTTTGTAATTCTGTTTACGCGATACCAATACTACTAAACACTTTTTCCTTTGAAACTGAAGGAGATGGGTCCGCTTTAACAGCTAATGTATTCTCAAAATGTATAAGTACACAAAATTTACGATCAACCAGAGTGGTTGTGAATTCACTGATCTCGTATTGTTTCTAGTTTCATCCATTGGATAGAAAAACACAATATTTCTTTTTTCTCTGATGTTTAAATTACAAAAGTAACAAATCTTTCTGTTTAGGTTGTCAGACAGTGTTGTTTAGAAAACAAAATAGTGATCACTATGACAACAAAGGAGATTGACGTTACACTAAGTCCATAAGATGACGAAGACTCATCAGACCAATATTACTCCTTTCCAATCGTTGCCTTAGATACTGTTTCTTGCGACACATTAAACAGACATTCTTGCTCCAACCAATTGCGCACCCAAAATCGGACCTCTTTGCAGCTCAGAGAGCTGGCCCACTTATAATCAGCAACGTCTACTGGTTTCAAAAATTGTATAAATTATATATTTTTTTTTACCTACGCCGTTAAGAGATTTGTCAATGTAATATAAACTTTTTTGAGAAATCTAAAAATGTCGCCTTCCTTTAAAATCTGTTATATGGCAATTCTACACAATGCTCTATATCACGGATGGCCAATTCACGATACGAGTACTGCTAGTAACGATCCGACACAAGTGGCATGAGTAATGTGCCGCATATTTTTTATAAGACAAAAAAAAAAAGTTCTGAATATGTTCAGTGACAACAATATCCCTATAAAAATGGGGAGATGATGTACTGAAGGATGACTATTCTCAATTTTTTTTTTTTTTTTAGTTTCACGTCCCACGATTATACACCGAAGCTAAGGAACACACTGATGGTGATTTTCTGATAACGGTAAAATAAATGAAGTGGAAGGACCTACCCACACGGTGTTTGTTGACTACGAAGAGCTGGGCTTGGCAAGAGCTGCGATCGTACCAGAGACCCCATGCACCAGAGGTGAATGCTCTACTACTGAGCCACCAAAAAAAAAAAAACTCAACTCACGTTGTTTTATACGAGGGTGATTTCATAAATAACGTACACTTTTTGTGACTTTTACGTTTATTGTTTGAAGAGGATCTCATTACAGGCCTTCAGTACAAAATCCCTGCTTGGCAATGACGGAATCTCAATGTACAGGTAGCTTCTGTATTCCATCAAGGACGTAGTCTTTGTGAAGCTGTCGAATGATCGGATAACGGCTGCAGAAAGCTCTTCCAGACATAGAAACCGACGTCCACGCATACGTTATTTCAACTTTCGGAACAGGTCGTAGTCTGGTGGACTCATGTCTGGACTGTAGGGAACATGAGGTAATATTTCCCAACCGTATTTGCGAAGCTTTGTACGCATAGCATTAGCGGTATGCGTGCGAGCGATGTCGTGGAGAATCAGTGGACTTACCCCGAGCAACTGCAGTCCGGTTTTGTGCATATTTCTGCGCAGTTTCAGTAGGAATTAATAATATAAAGGTAACCAAGAAAGTTCTGTCGCTTTCTGTGAAGGTCTGTGTTCCATTGGGCCTCACACCGTGATTTGAATGTGAATGGAGATAAGGCGAAGGTCAGTTGTTGGTGTGGGTATATCCAACATACTATCTGCTTGTGGCAGTTCTGTTACACTGTGAACTTGCGTAAGGACAGAATGAACATGGAACCTCCACAGAACGTCATAAGGACTCTGTACGCTGTACGAGTTCAAACTGGGATCAAACGTCACTGCAGCGGGGCGAAAGATATGCCAGGCATTTGGTGAGAGTGTCGTAACTAGCTAGACAGTGCAACGGTGGTTTAACGAGTTCAAGGGCGGTGATGAAACACTCGAAGACGCAGCACGTGCCGCAAGACCAATACATGTATAATATAAAGATCTGTAGGCGGCAACTGAGGTGAACAATTGCTAGACACGTGAGGAACTGGGACTACAATTCAGTGTGAGTGGAGAAACTCTTTGGTCAATTACCTTAGAGGACGACGGTTCAAATCCCTTGTAGAGGTGCAAAATGCATTTCATACCTTCTTCGCTTCACGGCATACCAAGTTCTACCACAATAGAATCCATGGCCTTCAGAACGTTGGCAGAAAGTCGTCGATGCCGATGGGGAATATTTTTGATCTTCCAAGTACGTCTTAGGTGACATATCGATGTTCGAAGGTAGTGGGTGTAAAAGAGACAGAACTATCTTGGTTACCTTATAATACGCTGCTGTGACACTTCTGCCACATGAAACTCTGTCCGTTATGATGTTTGCTTGGTGATTGCAAGCAAAAATTATCATTTGCTTAACCTTTGATTGAGATTAGCAAGACTTTTTTGATCTTGGAGAAGACGGAGCTTTCCATTCGTTGGATTATGATTTCAAAGTCTTTGATCCACGTTTCAACAACAGTAATAACGTGACGCAGAAGTCCTCACCATCAACGATGAAGCTTTGTTTCAGCAACATTGCATTGTACAGACTTGTCTGCTTCTGTTCAGCAGTCCAGATGTGGGGGGACCCATCGGGCAGAAATTTCTCTCTTCTGTAAATTACTTATCAGAATTCGCTATACTGAAGCAGATGGAATCACTGTGATGTCACAGGGCGATCTTGTTCAAGTACATCAGCCACAAGTTGCAGACTTTTCATTGGTTGATGATTTTGGCCTTCCTGGACTTTCATAATCCTTTATGCTCACACGGCCATTACGGAAATGAAAATCCCAACGAGGAATATGCCACGGTCCACTGTTGTCTCACCACAAACTTCACGTAAGGCACTGCAAATTTCTGTGGGTTTTTTGTCACGTAAAGTTTCAATTTTTATGCATGACATCTGATCTTCAATCGATATGTTACCAGGGACACCTGCCGCTTCCATTTCCAACATTTATCAAAACCACAGTATTCACTAAAAGCGCATATGCACAAGTCTTGTTGCCTCAAGACCTCAACTTCAACTGACGAAATGTTTACCTTGATTGCATCATCCAAAAAATAAAAAATGAAATTTTTGAGTTTTACGTCGCTCGCTTATGCTGGTTAGGCTTTCACTCCACTGTGCCACCATAGGTGCATTATTTATGAAATGACCCTCGTATACATATCGGGTGTTTCCAAACTATGTGAGCAAGTTTGAAAAGGGTGGTTCTAGAGTTCAAAACGAGACAAAAAGTCATATCAATTCATATTGTGCAATAACTAGTTTAGGAGTTACAGGCTTTCGAAATCTTCAAGAATAAATTTTGATCTGAATATTGTCCCAATATGTGCCCATTGTAGACTTGGAATCAGCTCTATCCAAAAGCACGAATTTCAGAATCATATAGTGGTAGGGCATGGGAGTTAATAGTAGGGCGAAAAAAAGATTTCTGGTAACTCTCAGAACTAAACGTGGGCGTAAATGAGCATGTCCGGCATCACTGATTACCAACAAACAAAGATTCATTTGCGGTATGTTGATGTCTCACACGCTGCCCGAGGAATGCACTCATTCCCTGCTGGTGGGTATACCACATTAACCTTCATCGGTCACCCAAGACATGGAGTTATTGAACAGACTTGGTGGCTCATGTCGCCTTTCTGCCCAGAGTACGATTACATACCAGCGCAGTAACAAGGTCCCAACGACGTGCGACTGCCAATTGCTCATGCAGTACAGGCGACATCTGACACCTAGAAAACAATTTATCGTTTGTTAATGATCAGTGGTTGCACACATTCTTATTTACGACCACATTTACTTACGTATTAAAATTGTCAGGAACCTTTTCTGCCTTAAATGGAAATCTCATACACTCCCACAAGATAGTTTTTTTTTTTTTTTTTTTTAATTTTTATTTATTATTTTAATAGAAAGTCTACTACATCCAGCTCAAACATTCGGAAATCTCTAACTCCTAAACCACTCATTGCCGGAAATGTATTGACTGGACTTCTTGTCCTATTATATATAGATATTCATATTTTTCGGATTATATTTTGAAAAGTCTGTTGAAACATTTTTATCATATCAAAGTGAAATAAAGAAAATGCAGTAGACTTTCGATAATTCGGTTCGTTTGGGACTTGGTCAATGCCGGATTATCGGACAGTACCTCCCGAGATCTTTAAACCCTATATCGAAGGATATTTAGCAGTAAATGATTTACCGGGAAAAATAAGATAATCATTTCAACTCAAATACAACCAAAACTTAATTGTACATTTTAAGGAATACAGACTCATACAGAATTACTGTACTGTTGTAGGCCCATAATAAGCTGTTGGATGCCGAATCAATGGAGGTTTACTGTATGAGATCTTCTATTATATATCATTCACCAACTATGCTTCATAAAGTTTTATGTAATAACTCAAGGTACTTACATTTATGTCTTAATAGGAAATTCACTGACCCGAAGAATGACATTTACATCTCACAGAGATTAAAAACTTCCTGAATCACCTTAAAACATACTAAAATTTACCTTACTAAGGTAATAAACACTAATGTACGTTACCTTGAATTTATTTTTACTACATAACTCCATTATATTTTTGTGCGTGGCTGTGTTTCCGTTCTCACGTGTAATTTACGAGTGTAAGCTACAAGACATGAACTAATGTATTTCCGTAGTTGGAAAAATTAATGCAAAATTTAACGGATTAAAATTTAAAATTAAGGTAAAGACAAGTAATTGGTTAAATTAAAAAATGTAAAAAAAAATAACGGTTAAAATTAACTTCCAAATTAATAGATTAAAAGTAAAATAAAAATTGGCAATTTTTACTATTATGCAATGAAATTGTCTTGAATTGTGAAAGTTTATGTAAAATTTAGTGGATAAAAGTTACGGATATAGGGAACTTAATCGGTTATAACGAAAAGCTACTGCGTTCAAACAAAACTGGTAATTAGTAAGAATGTAATAGAAATGTCACAAAATAAAATAAAAATCAACGAAATCATGTATTTTTATTTTCTTATTTTATTTAATTTTATTTTTATTTATTTATTTATTTATTTATTTATTTATTTATTTTGTTTATATGTTAGTTCTAGTATACAGTGTTTCAAAACAACTCCGACGACACGGTTTGAGAGATGATTCCTGACACCAACATAAGACAAAAAGTATAGACCAACTTGGGTGTAGAAATCCGTCATTTCGGATGTATGTATGTGCCCTATCCAAAAATACACGTTTCAGAAACCTGCGGTACTTCCGCAAAAATTTTTATAAAGGTAGTTGGTGAGTACTTTAAATTATATACCCGTAACCAAACTCCCTCTATAAAAATTATTGCGGAAGTACCGCAGCATTCTGAAACATGTTCTTTTGGACAAGGCACATACTAGTTCCTAAATGAAGTCTTGACCCGACTACGGTAGGTCCCATAGTATTGGAGATATGCACCTTTGAAGCTAATTTTTTCATGTTTTCGGCAGACTGTAACTCCGAAATGACGGATTTCTGCACCCAGGCTGGTCTATACTTTTTGTTTTATCTTGGTGTCAGGAATCACTTCTCAAATGTTGTCGGTGTTTTACAGAGACTTTTTGATAGATAAAAATGTGAATATCATTCATTTGCACTCTGAAAGAATGCGAGACGAATCGAATATGGCCAACGTAGAAAGAGTTAGAGAAGACTTTCTACAACGTGGCATTAAACACTACGTGCCCGTCATTTTTAAACACAGAACATAAACATTACGTTCAGGTTCACTTCCATGAGTTCACATTCTATTTATAACTGCCAAACCTATCAGTGCATAACGTTAATTCCTAATAATAAACATTAACACGCTAACAGATGTCGCAACCTGCGCTATTGCTTGTCACCAGGCCCCCCTAAATTTCCACTGGCTCCCCTAAAATTTTCACGTTAGGTCTGCAAATAAACTATAATATGGTTGGGTCGGACCCCCCTAACTTCTACCGCCCCTCCCACATTTTTGGGCTAGCTACCGGCCTGCTTGTCACCCAATGTCAATAAATGTTGCTACTGTGTAGGCAATTTACCGTATTTGAAACTATTGTGACGATTTTATTGGAACCTTACAAATCCAGTGTTTCAACTTAATAACTAACAGGACAAGGGCCGTGACCAAACAAACAAAGTTAAATGTAAGCTATTAGCACTTTCAATTAAGCATGATTGTAATATATAGCGTAAAGCGGGGCCGAAGGCTCAGGTGTAATAACCGCTAAGCATAGAACACAAATGGAACTAAGAGATTTTGAATTATTGACATTGAATTATGCCGGATTGTTTTTTTTTTTTTTTTCAGTAATTAGGAAAGTTTTTATCCTTACTGTGATGGGGATTTAAATACAGGATGAGGCCAAAGTCTGGATACATCCCTATAAAAGTCGAACGGTGTGAGGAATCATAATGTAGTTTAGTTTTAATATGAAGAAAATTGATCATATCCTTGCATTTTTAAACTTTTACAGGTAATAACACAAACACAAATAAATATATCGCAAAACGGATTTCACAAGTGTATTCCTAAGAAAAAGATAGTCTAAAATGATATGCGACATGACCCTATTCCCATTTGAAAAACGTAACCCAAATTCAAGAAAGCGAATTTCAAGATGGCCGCCGCTGTCGCCATAGCTCCTATAAGTTTCGCCCCCACTATACACACCTCATACCAAATGACATTATGATTCCTCACACTGTTCGACCTTTATAAGGGTGTATCCAGACTTTTGCCTTATCCTGTACATTCTTTTCTTATGCGTTATACAAAGAAATGAAATTTTGGTATATGGGTGCTTTTTCTGTCTTGCAGAAAGAAAAGGTATCATTCTCTACTCCTTTCTTGAAAAGGCAGGAGACAAATTCAATATAAGCCGCTGGATATAATGGTACGAATTGTGTGACTTTACACAGGAGATACAATTATTGCATTTGCAAGAGCAAAAAGAAAATCAGGAAAATTCCACACCGAATGGGTGGGGCAACTGCAAGGGAGAATTTAATTATTAATAAATGTTTCTTCTGAACCTTTATACATGAAGTCACGTAACAATACGGCGAGCTCTATCATAAAGATAATAAGCAACCATTCGCCGTCACGAATTTAGTTATTTCAGTTCAGGAGGGATAATGAAAGTAGAAAGTTAGCTGCTGTTAATTATTTTTTTTACCGTTGGACATAATAACGTTACGAAATTTGATATATTCCCTATTTTTAAATATACAGAATATGCATGTGAGAGTTTAGCAAATTCCACCCGGAGATCGTTAAAATATGAATTCATTCACCGTGGGGAGCCCACTGGGAGTGGCTTTCAACCATGGTTTAAGACATGGTTTCAAACATTTATTTTAGGGGGGAGGGCACTTAAACACCAACGCATCTGATCCCATGTTAGCAAGTCTCTCAAGTCAGAAGCAAGAAGTGTTTTCCGTCTGCTGCCACGCGAAAATGAATTCAGCTGATAAATTCTTGCTTCTGCAACCGAGCAACCGTTCTAAATTGTCCACAATCCAGCCATTGATGATAATCTAACTATTGTCCTGACCAACTATTAATGCAAAAGATACATTTTTCATTAGAAGTGACAATCCGATGCGGCAAAACCTTCCGGGTAATTCAAGGCACCTGCCAATGATTCCTGTGGGCCGATGTCAACTCATGTGGCACCTTTGAGTTCAACTTTTTCCCTTTATCGACTGCACAAACCACTGAATAAGTAGTATGGTGTCTGCCTACAATTGCACAAACACTTTTTCGAGAGTCAGCTTCTATTATGTTCCTGAGAACAGGGGCGGACTGGCAACCATAGGGCCCACCCTGCTAAACTGAAATGAGGGCCCACTGTATAAAAATGTAAAAAATATACTTGGCATTCCACTTACTTCAGTCGGGAATCTCCTCGCGAATGCACTGCAATCTCTCTCTGTACCTGTCTTTTTGGCGAGAACATGTAACCCACATACACAAACTCGTCTAAATATTGCTGTATAATCTCGAGGAAGTACGCCCCGCTCTTAGCAGACAACTCCCCCCCCCCAAGCGTGTTAGGTGAGACAACAGACATGGCGTCAGTGTTGGAAACTTGAAAAAGCTGTAACTTTGTGGCCTCAATGCAACACAAAGAATGCGATTGGAGGTAAATTTGCTATAGATCTCGAAACGCAAGATATTCATTGACATGAGTAAGTCATAATATCATATCTTCATGTCGCAGAAAGATTAGATATCTCTATCGTCTAGTGTAGTCCGCCCATTCCTCGGCTGGCCCCAACTTCTCTTTTCATATGAATACCTACTTTGCACATCACAAATAATTTTTACATTTTACTACAATTTTATTTTAAATTAACTTTAAATAACTAAAGGGAAGTTAACATTTACACGACATACACACTGATTTGACTGATAGCATAAGTGTTCAGCACTTTTAGAAGTTACACCAACGCTTACTGAGCCCAGTGCCGGCCGCTAGTGCTCTCAAACGGGTCAGGGCTCGAATCGAACCTCCTTGGGTCACAGGTCGGGTCAGGGCTGCTCTAGCCACGGGTCGGCTCGGGTCAACTTTCTTATGCGTCGTTTCGGCTAAAACCTATTCGGGTCATGAGTCAATTCGTCCCGACCCGAAGTAGTAGTTAACGTGCTAGTTTTTAACAGCTGCTGTATCACAAACCCCACAATGTTTTAGGGCCTGATTGTCTCATAGACGGACTTTTCAAGTCGATAAACATGAAGAAGAATAAGGTATGTTCATGAAAGTTTAACTTGACGTCTTTTTTATGCAAAACACAAGTTTGCGGGAGTTACCCTGCCATATTTTTTTATGCTGGTAGGTTTAATTGAGCACATCTTTTTAAAATTTGTGGAGGGGGCCCACCTGTTTGGGGGCCCACCCTGCATTTGCAGGGTAGCAGGGTGGGCCAGTCCGCCCCTGCCTGAGAAATTCATCAAAACATGCTGTTGGTCGGTGGCTACGGGACTTGTTTTCACTGCTGTCATCGGTACGAAATTTCACAAAGCAACAGTATATGACGTGTTCGTTCATTTCTATCTCAAATACACTATTGATTTATATTGCACTAGATGTGCAGAGCGTCCCAGTTTGAACTTATAAAAGGAAAAACACACGTACACACATAGAGCTTTTTACGTTGTATGAGTAACCTCAGCCCTTTTTTTGCGTTATAGTGGGTAGTTTCCCACCAAACATAAATGTACATTTTAACTGCACCAACCTAACATACATAAAAGAATTTTGTCCGTAGTCATTGATGCGGGCTGTCAAAGATGGCGATAACTCGAGGATAGGTCACCGTCAGGAATTTATATATCCTGAATAAATAAGAGGCTTTAATTTGAGCCAGCCAAGGTGGCGATAACTTAGAGGTGGAGTACTGTCAAGCGCTTACCTTTAGTTAGTAACGCGAGCTACCCCAGGCGGTGATGATTCGCGGGCACATTCAGTTACGGTTTGCATTAAACGCAACACAAAATTTGTGATTTGGTTTGCGATATCGGCATAGCAGTTATAATGACATTTTGCGTATTTTCCGTTGCGCTCTACTCAAAATTTTGCGACGACTGGCAAGAATTATCCCCTCGGACATGGTGCGTCATCAGTAGCAAGCTGCGTTACTAACCAAGTCGTCTTTACACTGTCATACATATCTCATAATCAGTGGCGTATTTACGATATTGTTTTGGGGGGCTTTGCTAACTTTGGGGGGACTTTGCCTGACGCAATGTGAAAATTCCGCAAGATATTTTACATACTTTACTATAGTAATATTTCGGGCGGGCTTGAGCCCGGAAGCCCCCTCCCCCCTAAATACGCCACTTCTCGTAATAATATACCAGCAGAAGTGATTCCAGCCTTTTCAGTTTTACCAAGAAGGCAAAGCCCCATTAACAAAACGAAGTAACAGAAATGTTTTCGTTTTATCGCTAAAATCCTTTTCTCTAATCAACCTGGGGCAAGCCGCTGGTATTGACGAAATAAATATCCGAGTTATTCCTGCCGCTGGTGGCTCGTATTAGTAACTATGGGTATGCCCCTGACGTCTGGAAATATATATCGCACAGATCAAATTAACATGTTTGTTCTCAATTCTATCATAATCTGAATGGAATCAGGCTTCATGCAAAACATTATAACATGTTTCATTAAAATTCGAAATTTTATTAAATTGCAATTGGATTAGTCTATGAATGAAATAAGTAAGCACTTACTGCTTCTCAATAATGCGTCAGCTGAGTGCTGTCATTGCTCTGAACGGCTTTCCTAGGGTTTCGTTTGGTGGGCTTGGCTACTTGTGGCGCCATTGCGGCAAAAGCAGTAAATACATACTTAAACTCGCTTTCACCGGAGTCTATGCTGATACGGTCAGTACTTAGCCGATTATTATTATTATTATTATTATTATTATTATTATTATTATTATTTAGATCAAAATAAATGTGCCTGCTTTACCCCAACCTTACGCTTACATCATCAGTTAGACATTGCATTTACTCGATCTCAAACTCAGATCATCTCTACATCGCGCTCACTTCGTGATGTTGAGGTAGTATGAGCGTGAGTTTCGAACTCGTAAGAATGGACCTGGATACGATTTTATAGTAACAAGAAGTGCACAAGGCAGTGGCGTACGCAAGAAGGTTTTAGGATTTTAATCCCCCTTGAGCAAGATATTACATAAAAATGAACACTTTGTAATATTAAGATACGTACTGTAAGAAAACTCCTGAAATTATATGAACTGGAAGCTTGAACCTCCGTCCTTACGGACTTACGAGTACGCCTCTGGCACAAGATATCACGAGGATTAAATTGAAATACATATGATTATGCTCAGAATAGAATGAAATTATAATGTATCGTTTATTTAATGTCCTGCGCATAAGTTCATTAGGCTAAGGAAACAGGCAATAAAGGAGCAATCCTAACATGTAGAATCATGCGCACGATTCGATTATATTAATTCATCACGATCAAACATCTAGATGTTCATGAAGTAGTACATGCGTCGTTCTTCAGAGTTTGTCACAGAAAAAAATAACCATAAATACAATCTTCCAGTTATTAGTGCATTTACTTTGACATACACAGTGAATAAATGAATAAACAATCTATTGACGTACAGGCTGTTCCATTAAGAACGCAACTTTTGAAATGCCCGCCATTTTTGTTCTAGTAAGTTGGCAGCACTGAATATTACACCATTTTCATCTGTTGTGTTTGTGGTTAGTAGTCAGGGAGCGCATGATCGTCATCTGTTTTCTGTACGGATAGGAATGGAACCCTTTACGATGGAACAGCGTAACTGGGACGCACTTTTCCGAAGATGGCGCTGGATACGCATTAACAGTGAACAGCGAAAGCTACCGCAATGTGTTAAGAGAGTTTCTGTAGTCTGAAAACTGTATCGTATGAATGCTTAGGAAGTATGGTTACAGAAAGACGGCGCAATATGACGCATATCAATTGCAACAATGTACTTTTATTACTAGAGAGAGTTCCCTGGCCGGGTGATTTCTCGCAAATCGCCGACCACCTAGATATTGTGATTTGACACCATGTGATATTTTTTTTTCTGTGAGGGTATTTGAAATCTCTTTGTGTACGCTAACAAACCACGACACTTCCAGAGCTCAAAGCACACAGATTCAGTGTGTAATTTCAGAACAAGAGGAGAAAGTACGCCAAAAAGTTATGGAAAACTTCATAGAAGGAACAAGAGTGTGCCTGTAAAATCGTGGAGGGCATTTTAGTGATATATTTCATACATAAGATAGTATACACTGTAAAAATATGTAAATATGTAAAATGTAAATTACTCAATTTTATCAATAAAATTGTACGTAATTATCCACTTAAAAGTTACGTTCCTTATGGGACACACTTTAGAATAAAAACTTCTAATTAATATTCGCAACGAACATTCTTTTTTAGCACATAGAAATTAGTTTATTTTCTCAGAAACTAGGCATGAGAATTCACCCTCAATCACATCTATCTACTGATTTATGTCTTATCTTTGAACATTTTTTTTTTTTTAAACAAAAATTGCAGTTTTAGAGTTAATCATAATTTTGGGCTGAAAACATTCACGAAGCTTTACTTCTGCTAAATCTTTATAAGGTCGCAGTTAGTAATGGCTAAAATTTTCCGGGTTCCGTAATCGAATATTTCGCTTTCCGGATTTCCAAACAATTCCGGACGTTAGACAATTCGAGATTTTTTCCGAAATCAGGAATGTTTCTGAATTCAGGAATTTTTCGAAATTAGGAATTTTCCGAAATCCAGAATTATCTGAATTCCGGATTTTTTCCGATTTTACTTTCCGGATTTCGGAAAGCAAAAATACCGGAATTGGCTATCCATGGGTGGCATGGATATCTTACACACACATATTATATATATATACAGGGGGTCGAAAAAAACATCTAACACTTCATACAGGACACGTAAGTGGTGTGAAAGTTGTGCGGTAAAATGGGCGACTTAACAGACTTCCAAAGAGGCATGATCGTTGGCGTCCGTCTGGTTACAGCTTTAGTGGCAACAGTGGCGAACATTGTGGGGGTATCGAAAGGCACTGTGTCCAATGTCACGAGGGCATACACAATTCATGGGAAAATGACGTCTGCAAAGCACAGCAGTGGTCTAAAAACAATCCTGTCAGATAGGGACCGGAGGGCATTTAAACATATTGTAGCAGCTAAAAAAAAGACCACTGCAATGAAAATTACGCCTGAACTCAATTCCGGCCTACAGAACCCTGTTTCATCGACAACAGTGCGACGGGAACTTCATAAAATGAAAATTCATGGCAGGGCCGCTATCGCCAAACCTCTGGCGACAGCAGTAAATTCAAAGAGGCGTATCCAGTGGTGCAAAGACCACAAGGCGTGGACTCATGAGCAGTGGAAACACGTAATGTGGTCCGATGAATCGACCTTCACCTTGTTTCCAACAACCGGTCGTGTTTACGTATGGAGAACACCGTCGCAGGCCTATAATACAGACTGTCTGCTTCCAACTGTAAAGCATGGGGGTGGTTCTGTTACAGTATGGGCAGTGATATCATGGTTTTCTGCAGATCTCATCTAGCCCTGCATGCAATGATAAATGTTAAGGCGTATGAGGCCATTTTGGGGGACCACGTTCTACCCATGGCCCAAATATTGTTCCCTGATGGTGATGGCATCTACCAAGATGGTTTGGCACCCTGTCACGCAGCAAAAACGATGAAATCATTGTTTGAGGAGCATGACCAGGAGCTATCACACCTCCAGTGGGTCCCACAATCGCCAGATCTGAACATCATTGAGCCATTGTGGTCTGAGTTAGAAAGGCGTGTTCGGTCTCATTACCCTCCACCAGCATCCCTTAAGTAACTGGAGCATGTTTTAGAAGAATAATGGTACAAATTCCACACACTACGATTCAGGAGCTGTATACGTCCATTCCACGTCGGATCCAA
The DNA here is from genome assembly GCF_964235325.1 of Thermobia domestica. Taxonomy (NCBI): domain Eukaryota; kingdom Metazoa; phylum Arthropoda; class Insecta; order Zygentoma; family Lepismatidae; genus Thermobia; species Thermobia domestica. Next base: position 69,050,658 of record NC_137462.1, read on the forward strand.
GCTGTTTTGGACGCAAAAGGAGGCCCCACACCATATTAGGTATGATTTTCACACTTTTGCAAACGTTTTAGATTTTTTGTACAACCCCTGTATATATAATGTTAGAATTAGAAAAAAAATATTTTTCTCTATATTCTCAAAAACTACGCATGAGGACTTATATTCATCCATATCATATTGTTGAGCTGAATGAGATTATCGATTTGGGTTGTTTTCCTTTCTTAAACGTTAAATAATCTTGTACAATTTGTAGATTGACACTACGGGAAAGTAATAAATGTCTTTTGAACGAAGGTTCAAATATGGTGGCCCAAAAGTAGGTATACAGTACTGTAATGGTCAGCTCATTGCATTTTATATCATTTCTTATTGTTATGCATCAGGTAGACTTAGTTTCATCATTATTTGTTCTTATTGTCTTCTTACTTAAAACCTATAAGCTGGAATGTTATACTTGATGAATGCAGAGGTGTATACCTACTTTTGGGCCACCCTGTATACTAGAGACGACTAACTTAAGATGGAACATAAACGCAAATTACTTTTACGTTTGAAAATTAGTAACTGTTCTTATCTTTACTTTACCTCAATTTTTTTTTAAATCTCAAAATATTAAATAATAGTAACAATAATCCCAAACTTACGAACTCCACTGGCATCGAGAAACAAGAACGGGTGTCGCGGTAAATGTAAACTAGAAATACAAGGGCTCGGGGGAAAAACGGCTGTTTTTTTTTTTTTTTTTTAAAGTTCTTTTTTCTGCTTAACTTTTTTCCTTGGGAAATTTTGGCCCTTTTTTTTTTAAAAAAAAATCTGCTTTTAGTTGATAAAGAAGACTTTGTTTCGCTTCTCTACAACACAAAAACTCGTTTAAATAGTTTGCAGATAATAATACAAAACCTCAAAAATAAACTATAAATTAGTTTAGAATCGGGAAAGTACCGAAATTTCTGTTCATGGGTCATATGATAATAAACTGTTCATCTGAGTGTGTGGTTTCCAAAACTCTTGAATATATAACCACCATCATGGTTTACGCAGTCCTGAAGATTTCAGAATTTTTAACAAGAGGAATTCAACCTATCATTACGGAACTCTCCCTTTAAAAAATATTTTAAAAAACTACGAAACACATTTAAGCTAAGTCAAGCACATTTTCACAACAACTATGAGTGTGTTGTTAGCTTTTGCGTTTCTATCGGGAAGTCTGGGATTCAGTTCCGCAATTGACCATTCAGACAAAAGTTTTTCTTAATTCTACACTGTAAATGTAGAGATACTGCGTGTACTGAGAGTCCTGGCCGACTTCCTATCTTATTGTTTTCAAATCGTTGTTATTACTTATTACCAACAGTGACGGATTTACGAAGGGGATTAGGGTCTTTCGGACTCAAGTCTGTTCTCCGAAATTACGGAATTTCGAAAACAAACGAAATATTAGGTATGCCTTTTCTCATAAACTTCACGCTCCCCTCAAAACTAGGATTTTTTAGAAACATTAATAAGGAAACCCCTCCCAAAATACTTTTCTAAATCCGCCACTGATTATCAGTATAAAATGGTCTTCAAGGTTGTATTCGGAAGATTACTGCAGAGTATACAAACGAAACGAAATATTAGTTATCTCTGTACTCATAAACTTCAAGCTCCTACCAAATAAAAATTAGGGATTTTTAGAAAAACCAAACAATCAGATACTCCTCCTAAAATACTTTTCTAAATCCGCTACTGGTTATTTGCACAAAATGGCTTATAAATAAAAATATAAATGTATTCAAAGTTGTATCCGGAAAATTATTGCTAAATATTGCACAGCTACATTATAACAAATGTGGAAGTACGCTCTGAAGGATATATTGAAAAACGTACGTTCTGAAAGATGCCGGGTGTTCAGAAAGAAACTATGCGGTGACATGTTGTGGTGTGCTAAGTGATGACTGATATCATCTCTCGAGGACTCTGGCCTCCGCGTTCAGCCGACTTGCCTCCACCGGATTACTTTCTATAGGGTACGTTGAAGGGAAAGGTCTATGAAGGCAATCCGCACACCATACAAGAACTCCAAGCTGCACTGACACGTCACATTCGGAACATCACTCCCGATGTTATGCACAACGTCTTCAAGAACATGCAGAAACTTGTGCAATTGTGTCTTCAAGTGCAAAGGAACCACTTGCAGCCTCTCTTATAACTTCCATGACATTAAAGTTTAGCTTCGAGTTAACTTCAGTTGTTTAAAGTGATTTATGAAAATAAAATACGGCAAGTTACTTTCTTAACACCCTATATATTGAAAAACATAAGTTTAATTTATGTGCTAGAAGCTGGAGTACTAAGCTCTAAGAAATGAAACACGGATTATTAAAAATAAAATGATCTAGACAAGAAACAAAGTCGATAACTCAAAAGTTAAATAGCCTTTGAAATTGCTCTCAAATACTACGTTCTTTGTTTACTTTAATTCATAAAACATGTGCTCCATCCATCATGATGATGAATTCCAGAGCGAAATATGGCATTTAGGTCATGAAATCTAATTTAACTATAGAATATACTATAAGAAAGCTATTTAAATAGAAAAATCATGAAAATGAAAAAAGCCAAAATTTCCATTCCCCCCTCCCCCCGCAAAAAAGCAGGATTTTTATGTGAAAAAAAATCGATTCAAAAAGCCGGCTTTTTGCATCTCTACTGCAAACAGATCCGACATCACTGTTATCAATACGGACCAGATTTTAAGATGATAAAATGTGGTAGGAAAAAGGGAATAAAAGGTGCTGAAAAATCACACAAAAAGGTACATAAAAGGTGTTAATAGGATATCTTTATTATGTGCTATAGTATCCAGTTACTTGAACATTCTTTATTCATTACACCACGAAATATTGTTAAAAACTTGGCTTTAAACATTTGACATAAATTGCAAAATTGTTTTATTTAATCAGAAACTTGTACAACATTCAACATTCTTGTAATAAAATTGTGGTTAAAACCAACTTGGTGTTTAAAAAAATATTAATTTAGCAATATTGTGACTTGAGAATCCGTTACATACTACTGGTTTTCAGAAACTGGTTATACTTGATTATGCACAACATTTCTAGTTTTCGAATGTTAGTTTCTGTCGCTTGGAGCCAGAGACGGATTTAGGTTTGGTGGGGCCGTAAGCTACTGAAAGTAATAGAGCCCTTCAAGTATCAAGATGAACGTAGGCACCCTATATACAGAAATGAAGAAACTAATATTTTAGAAAGCAAGGTAGCAGAAGGGGTCCCATTACTTACATCATACACAACACGAAGCTATGTTGCTATATGTAGATTTTATTTATTATTTTTCGTATATTTTGAAAATGTATATCCAGTTGTTTCCTTTAATTTTTTGCGCCCCCCAAGAGTGGGGTCCTAAGCTATAGCTTGTTTAGCTTATACGTAAATCCGGCACTGCCTGAAGTTCAGGAGATCCTTGTATGTGGAGAAACTTCGCTCGACATCAACGAAAACCAGTGGTGCATATCTTCTAAGCATATGGGCGAGAAATTCAGTTGACGTTGCAAATGTTTCTACGTCCGCATTGTTTCGTAAATTCAATTCAAATTTGACCCTAGCAAATCTGTCAAGATTGTATCTAAATTTATGGAATATTATGGGTAAACGAGACTGAAAATAAAACATTGTTATGTTCAAATTTTAAAAAAATAAAAAAAAAAAGCCAACAAAGGTGCTGAAGGCTAAAAGAAGTGAGAAAAGTGAAATTTTATTAATTTAGCAATAAAGATCAACATTCACGAAAAAGGTGCAACAAAGTGCGTTCATTTCAGTTTGTTTTATGCCCGAAAATGCATATTTTGAACTTTGGTTGTTTAACAACTACATTTTTAGAAAAGGTGCTGCACCTTAAAATCCGCTCTCAAGAAATAATAATCATATATGCAGCAGTACCATTGAGTCATAACATACGTACAACATTCAGTACAAAAATAATCAAATAAAAACACCTGACAGACGAAATCAAGAAGCTATAGAAATGTCAAAAAGTTACAGTAAGACCAATCATTACCTCAGCTATTGAAATTGTCCCTAAAAGTACTGTGACGCAACTTGATAAATGCAGATCCAACAGATAAATGCAAAAAAATCTTCTAACAAACCTACAAAAATCAGTAATACTACTAACGGTTATACAGTCAGGAAATTCTTTAGACAAGAATAACTCTTCAAATAATCTGCACTTGTCCGAGACGGCCGTCAGATTATTAAGCTAAAACCGGTTACAACCGAGATACAATAATAATAATAATAATAATAATAATAATAATAATAATAATAATAATAATAATAATAATAATAATAATAATAAACTCCTATTTAACGCTCTAATTTGGGCGAAAATCTCACTGTAAACTGATCGCCCTTAAAATCGCAAATTGTATTACGAACAATATTCAAAATAGAGTATTACATTTCAAACTTTGCTCATAATGAAAATATAAAATATTTTATGTACATACCACATTAATAACAGAAAGAGACAGAGGCAACGTCAAACACTTACAAATACACATAAATTCTCAGTTCATATGCACCATAAATCCTAACACAGGACTTGATCTATATCTTGCAATTATCACTGAACGTTTTCTATCTAGTGTATTTCAACCAATCCTTTCAAATATCCTGAATATTTTAACGTTTCATTAATACGTGAAGAACTAACTTAAATATTCCTAAACTATACACACACACACACAGTGACACATCATTAGTTGTCACCATAAAATATAAAACAGTTCATAACGGTATAAATATGTATATAACATTTTATATATATATATGTATTCCAAATAATAGGTGGTTTTATTCCACGCTGTCGATAAAATTATATAGCACGCTACATTTAAAAGGTTGAAATGTAAATCAGATATACTTTGTAACATACAATATATGTATGCCACATCAAACAGAAAATGGAAACAAAATAAAGACAGAGTTATCTAATATTACAAATCAATGACAATAAACTATGATAATACGCACGATAAAAATACAGAAACTCCTAAATGCATAAAGTGGACACGAAAAGAATACATGCATAAATATACGCAATCTCTAGTGGCGACCATCTAATGGTCTACCCTGGCGACACAAATTTTGTGTTACATAATAAAAATATCGATTTAATGATTATTTTTTCTACTTGTTTACTTGATAACAGACGCATGATATAGGTTTCCGTCCCATAGAATAAACTGAAAACAAATTCTATATGATGGTAATGATTCTATGAAGTGTTACAATCCCTTTTATAAAAATAGCACAATCTTTTCATGGAAATATGTTAAAACGGCCATCTAAACGTATTACTAATCTGTATTTTGAATTTTGAAGAGTTGAGCTACAATATTTACTTGTTAAAAGTCAACTAATGAACATACTTGAACAAAATTTAGGGGGAAAATGGGCAGTTTTAAAACAAGTTCAAGTATTCTTTTTAAATAACAAAGAATCAAATATTATGCATAACATAAAAATTAATAACTAGATAGTGAGACTAGTAACTTTCTGTACTTTAGAATGCAACGATAATATATGTGGCTTGGATCTAAAAGGGCTAATGCCACTTTTTGGCAAAAATGATCTTCAATTTTAACGTCTATAAATGGATGTTTTCTTGTGCAAGAAGAGCAAATTTCAACACGAAATAGTCCGGAATATATACCATTCATATTAACATCTGCCTTTCTTGCACAAGAACATATCCATTTATAGGTGTTAAAATTGACGAACATCTCAATTTTGCCAAAAAAAAAAAAAAAATGACATTAGCCCTTTCAGATCCAAGCCACAGATATGTACAAGTTATAAAGGACAATGGTCCGGTACGTAAAATAGCCTTTTTTTATTAAGACAGACAGACTTGTACATTTATGCTGTTAAATGTTGTGACTATACTCGTACATTTTGTCTTGTCTTCATCACCATTATCGGTGTTATGTAAAAGGGGCATCAGCTTTAAAGCTAAGTATGCTGAAAGAAATTGTGGGTAAATTGAATTACTTGTACAAGAATTGAATTATTTTGTTAGAAATTGTAGTAAAGAATTTTACAAATGGCGGATGCCGCCATTTGCATTTTTTGGTTGACTTTCAATTCGCATTACCTGTCATATATAGTAGGAAATAAACAGAGAAATAGAAACTGTTAATTATGTAATTTTAGGAATAAAAGAACTAATTTGTCTCAGTTAGGTAAAGAAATGTAGTTACAATCAGATGTAGTAAGGGTCAAAATCGTGATGGAGTTCCAACGAGAAGAAGAGGGCTAGTTACTCAGATGGTCAGGATAAAAGATTTGGAAAAAATGAAAAAATAGATGAAATGTAAACGTGTAAGGTAATTGTAAATGAATGTAGGCGATTTCAAAAGTATTTGTAAATGTGTACGAAAAGTGTACGATGAGAATAGTTCATTTTTTCCACTTCCTCTTCGTCAGCTTACTCTAGGATATGTTGACACTATCACATTCACCGCGGAACTCCTACTCGTACTTTAGGTTGTTAAGATACAATAAATAAAAATGCCATCTTAGAAGGATATATTTTTGGAATTAAAGCTAATAAATGATAAGTATGAAATAAATTCAGTGCCTTAACAGAATAAAGAAATAATTTAATTTCTTGGACTAATTATTGTAGAAAGTTTTGGTATAAGTTTAATCGAACTGGGATACAAATAAATAGTAAAATGTTTGTTGCAACAAAAAATTCGTCCTTCATTGACTTCCCAGGCAAGTCTTTATCATAAGTACAAATTGTATTTGCAACATTAGTTAACAAAGTCTCATGAATTGCTTTCTGAAAATATTAAAGTTTAATAACATATTTGTTTTGTGTATTTTCGTTCTGAATAGAAATTATTTTGAGGAAATTTGTCTAAGACCAAACCTTAATTTTGATAAGTTCGGACCATAATTCGGGAACCTAAGGTATGCACACCATAATGTTCCATATGCACACTACGCTCATCACAGTCCACCATCATGGCAAATTTGGTCAAAATCAATCAACTTTCATTAATCGCATGCGACAAAACATAGTCAGAAATATCTGATGGGAGTGGATATGTCTCAAGTATAAATAATAATAATTATAAATTATTATTATTTCCTTCCTATTGTGTTTCGTAAATAAATGTTCACTTCTTTTCCTGACGTTGTCCTTCTCCATATAAGCATATCTCCGTCACTCCATGATCAATTTCCAAATACAAGATTCAGGTATTTCGTCTCCCCATTATTTTCCCATTTCACTAGAATGTGTCAGTTTGATCGTAGCTTTCATTTGACTTTTAACCTCCTCTCTAAGACCGTACCGTGAAGGGGCGAGTGGGGGCGAGGGCCCCGGGCGCCGAAGTAAGGGGGCGAAAAATTTGGGAGAAAAAAGGAAAAAAGATAGGAAAAATTGCTTGGAATATATCGTAGAATCTCGTATACTCTCGCCCCAGGCGCTGATTTTCCACGGTACGGCCCTGCTCCCCTCTGAGAAACACTGAAAATGCATGTATTACAACCGGAGATCCCACCCCGGTCTACCGTCCGATGCCAATATGATGCGATGCTTGAAGCAATTGTTTATATACATTTTCTTCCAGTTTCTGTTAATTTTCCAGGATTAGGTTAATACTATAGTTGCTAGAAATGACACACGACTATCTTTATTCCAGTAAAAATTCCTTTCGTCTTCTTCCTCCCCATGGATTATACGCGACACGTTTAATCTTCTAAACATTTAAATTAATCTTCCCTCATGCACAGAGATTTTTGCAGTTCCAAGATTTAAGAAAACTGTATAAAATATATAAAAAATGACCAGTCATATGACACCACGTATATATATATATAAAATGACAAATTTCCAATACAGTTATATCCTAGATATGGTACTTCATAAATTTATTTATTATCAATATATTTAGGAGATAATAGCGCAGGAAAGATCCTACCATTCTTCAATACAGGGTGTTTTTGGGGAACGGACAATTTGACAGCGGTCGAAAGAACTTCAGTAGTATGTACTGAACACCACAATGAAAAATATTACGATATTACATCCTATTTTTGGCAGATTACCTACGGAAAATAATATCATTTAAGTTATAATCTTTTCGGTGAATGTAGAAGTGCAGTAATTCCTTCCAGCTGACCATTCCAATGTACCGAGCTAAGGTTATAGTCACAGTGTTGCCACTCTCCTTTTAAGAAAAGGGGAGAAACACGGGTAAATGAAGCCACATTGTACGGGCAAAGAGCACACGAACAATTCACTTTTATTCTGTGTAGTAGTCGTTTATGCACTTTACAGAGGTTTACTGTTGCCCAATACCAATTCTGCTTATTTAATGCATAACTAAGATGAAAGTACACTTCAGGTACTCATCTTGAAGATAGCATCTTAATATTCGTCGAAAATGCCTGTTCGAGTGAGTTAAAATGGTTCCTATCTATGGCTCCATCCCTTTCTATCTATTTCAAACTATTCATTTGAAAATCGTCTCCTTCCCGTGATCCACCACGTAAAGTTTTTTTCATTATTATTTTTTTCATTAATAATAAAATTAAATCAATACTCTTATCACGATGTATAGTTGAAAATATTTTGAATTATGTTTTACCTCTCCTGTTGATTTTTTTTAAATATATATATTTCATTTAGTCGAAATTAAATGTCGATTAAAAGCAGGGAATTCGTGTTATTATTCAGTTCAAAATCTCTTGTTGTCGCGAATTTTGTCGAGGAACTCGAAGCTTAAAATATATTAAACGATAATCATGCCTGTTGTTCTACATGGTTGCGAAACATGGCCACTTACTCTGAGGAAAGAACACAGACTGAAAGTATTTGAGAACAAGATCCTGAGACGAATATTCTGACCGAAGAGGAACGGGAATGGGGAATGGCGGAAACTTCATAACGAGGAACTACATAATTTATACGGTTTACCAAACATTATTAGTCACCAAGTCTAGGAGGCTTAGGTGGGCGGGTCATGTAGCTAAAATGAAAGAAAGTAGAAACGCTTTCAAAGTCTTGAATGGAAGATCAATCGGAAAACGACCATTAGGAAGACCTAGGCGCAGATGGAACTCGCAGAGATAGGAATACAAAGTAGAAATTGGATCCAGTTGGCTAAGGATAGAAGTCAGTGGAGAGCTTTTGTGAACCTGGCATTGAACCTCCACGTTCCATAAGCCATAGAGTTAGTTAGTTTTTAGTTTATTTCATTTAGTCAGGCATTGGTAGAATTCCGACTTCCATAAAGGTAAGAATAGGTAGATAATCTAAAACAATTTTCTTTTCTATCTATTTCAGACGAACTGTTTAACATCGAAATCCTCGTATGTTGTATTGCAATGTACTTCTTGTTTCATGCAAATGGGAAAATTAGTCGCCTATTTACAAAGCTAAGTATTATTTAAAAAATCACTACTTTGGATGTATTTAAACAACACAACAGTTCAATGTGAAAATTGCAAACATGCCTCTCTCCACTTAGTGTTGCCAAATGCCTTCTACAAGATTTTCCTGCAATTCGCACAAATGATAGAAAGTGTACAATATAATAATAATAATTGTGATAAGTAATAAAACGGGAGTCCAGGTGAGAAATATGATAAAGTAATAGAAAACGCACATAGTAAGAAACATGAAAAGTTATACAACTGGGTAAAGTAAAGGTCACAACTGGAAAAGGGGAACCTTCAAAATCAAGAAAGAAATTTAGACAATGACAGATTGTGAAGTACCCAGGTAAACAGGGCTCAAAATAGGGGAAATGAAGAAAAATGTATAATGAGAAACAGTACGAGAGAGTACTGATAAAGATTGAGCCTTACCAAGAAACAATTGAGCTACAGAGCTGAAATTAGCATGGTATATAGGGCGGGATCTTTGTAGACCATGTTGCAAAATTCAATGTTCTATGATATTAACATCCTTTTCTTTTTCATTTCAGAAGTCAACATGGCCGCACCTCCAGCAAACTTCAATCCAGAAGAGCATAGGACCGTCATGAAGTTTCTGTTCATCCAAAGGAAAGGTGCGACGCAGGTCTACGATGAAATTAAACATACTTTGGGGGACCGTGGGCCGTCATATGCAACTGTCAAACGCTGAGTGGCAAACTTCAGAACTGGCCATTTTCCTGTTGGAAGTGCGAAATCCAGTGGCAGGCCTGTTTCTGTGTCTGTTACCGAAAATGTGCAAGACATCCAGGACATGATAATGGAAGATCGTCGAATATCAGCCAAAAGGATTGCTACATGTTTGGGCATATCACGTGAGAGTTGGGACCATTATTCATAATGATCTGGAAATGAGAAAGATTGCAGCAAAGTGAATATCCAAACTTCTGACGAAGGAACAAAAGCAGGAAAGAGTGAGAACTGAAACACGAGACACATTGGTCACCCTAGATTTTCAAGTGTTGCCTCATCCCCCTTATTCACCTGGCCTAGCTTCATCCAATTATCATCTGTTCCCCAATCTCAAAGATCACCATTTTCAAAGTGTTCAAGCGGCAACTGATGCTAGAGATGAATGGTTACAGCAGCAAACAAAAGGCTACAAGAACTTAAAAAGTTGCAGGACAGATGTCACAAATGCACTGACATACTGGAATAGTGTGGGAGTTTCAGCTTGCTAGCTCAATATTTTCTTTTAAGGCTTAATCTTTATCAGCACCCCCTCGTATGATGGAAAGAATGAAAACGTAGGAAGTGTATAATGTGTAAGTCCCTTAGATGAAATAAGTGTAATGTGTGTGTAAGAAATAAATTACACTTGAATTTCTTCCCCACACTCAACACCACATGGACAGAATATACAAGAAGGATGCTAATGACGAACTCCTCACATATGCTAAAAAACAGTTTGCTTAATAAATGAAAGATTCAAGAAGAATTGGAAATTATATCTCACTAAGAAATTAAAAACGGGTTTTAAAAGTTTCCAATTGTACCAAGTACGAAATATAAAAAGTTTCTCATGCAAGTCAAATAAATCGACAATTTACCAACATGCTGCCGACATCTATTTTCTACAAGTGTAATTAACTATTTACTTACCTTGGCGTGAGTCTTCTTTTCTGCTAAAATCTACAGGCTTTGGCGTGCTCAGTCTTTCGGTTTCAGAGCTAGGATTTCTATTGAGCAAACGGTCTCCTCCTCCTCCTCTGGGTGCCACTTCACCTGAAGCCAGGTTAATGTCATTGAACATACTGGCAGAAATACATCCCGGGAAAGCGGGCAGAAAGCTGCAATCGTTTCTGATATTTACACTTGGCGATTGTGCTGGCGATAATCGAGGTATACTTTTCGGAGACAAAAGATTCGGGTTAGGTGCTGCTGCAAGTGCCGAGGCTAGAACGGGGCTATTGGTACAGAACGATGCTGTAGGTCGAGATGGAGTCGTGGACTGCAGGGATACAATAACAGGTGCTCGGCTATCTGCAGGCGAAGAACCTTCGCGGTTCTCTGCTGAATCTCTGCAATAATAACAGTGACAAGAGCTTTAATTATGTTGCACTGAATAGCAAAATAGAAACATTGTAAAAGTCATATCTGTACATGCCACCTTTACGGGTACGTAGTAGTTCGTAACCTTACCACAAAATACAATTTCTCTAAGTTCATATTATTTTAACAACTAAGTCTTCAACATCAAATGGGCCATCGAAACTATATAACGTTATTTTTATCTATCCGTAACCTTAAGAAGTAAATTGGTAATGAATAAGAAACTAAGGGAATAAGGGTACAACTAGGCTTGTAGCTAGGAAAGTCAGGATGGCTCATCTCCCCTTCCCCTCTGCGACCTCCTGAAACTTTCAATCGTTTCTTTAGATAATTATGTTCAAAATAATAATAATATAATAATAATAATAATAATAATAATAATAATAATAATAATAATAATAATATGTAAAGAATACGAGCTGAAATCAAGTCCCCCCTCCCAAATATCATACTGTTCTAGTTATGGGCATTTCATCCATAGGTGCCCCAACTCATAAGGCCGGAGTTCACGAGCTCGGAATTACACTCATTCGACCTCAGCCTCATAAAGTAAGCATGTGGTTGAATGAGAGATACTTGTAAATCATATGAAGGCGATATCCAGTGAACATGATGTAGGATTAATTGAGTGAGTTTGTGGTTGAGTGTGGTTGGGTTAAACTGAGCACCTTTCCTGGCATGAGCACCTAAATTTGTACGTTCTAAGGGCATTTATACACTACGCGCTTTTTCATGTTAAATTGTATGGAATATATACATCCATGGATAATACTCAAAAAAGATTAATTTTTAAAATAAGATAAATAGAAGCAGCACAGGGTATCGCGACAGACTGCCTTAAAGGCGATTACTTTCAATTATTAGACATATATGAGGTTATATTTGTTTCTGTCTTCCCCAGTAAATAACACATCCCGCAGCAGAAGCACAAACAGAGCAACCTTCAAGTTGTAAGCAGAGTTTGTCAGAAAATAATATTTGATAAAGGAGTCACTTCAGGTATTTCGCTCTGGAATCATGACTACAAGTACACTGCCAACCCTTCTTAACTATTACCGATCGTCCCATCCCCTCCCGTACTGATCTCCGCAAAATTTGCGGATTGTAACGCAACCTCAAAATGCAAAAATTCTATCTGCCATACTGTTTATCACAATCCACAGCGTAAATTTTGCATGGTATTGACACAAACCGCTATGGAAAAAAGCTTCTGCTTTGTTACTGATTTTCCACATGCCTGCTACAAGCAGAACAGTGTACTCTGCCATCGTGTACTGTTCAGTTCAAAGTGACTGAGTTGTAAAAGAAAGGACGGGATTATACAATACAATACGTTAGGAATATGGAATAGCAGTATATCTGCTCTCTGTTTTGAGTTGAGTTCTTACGACAGAAACTATTTCTATGAAGACAGCGTATAACGTGCGGATTCTCAGCTGCAGCTTGGAAAGTATACTTAGTGAGAAAAATTAAATTATGCAGGTCCCAGAATCTTTCTTATATATGTTTTCATTATTGAGGTTTACTGAGGTTTATGTTTTATAATATGTGTGCAACTTTAGTATAAATTCCAGGTTTCGTATTAAGCTTCAGTGCGACAGTATGATTGACTATGTTATTGTTGAAACTTGTCTCCCTTAGACACGAATGTAAAAGGCTCACTTTACAGATGTATGTTTAGCGAAAGAGTCTTCGGCACGAGAAACCCGGGTTTTATTTCCTGTGGCCCTATGTGATTTAGATCTCATGTCAAGCTGTAGGTCTATGTCTCATATAGCCTTAATGCTAAAAGGGGCAATGAACTTCAATCCAAGAACCAGCCAACAAAAACAACTTATCACGAAAGAGGGTAATGGACCACTTCACTTCAAACAAGGAGCTGGTCATCAGAGAGAATTATGGGCAAGCGCAGCTCTATATTGAAATAAAGTCATATGCGTTCACATTTAACATGAAGAAAAATATTTAAAAAAAACAATTACGGACATTTAAGAACTCATGTGTATCAATGAGGGAAGACGGAATAACATTTTTAGGTAAATTCATATGGAGTTTGCAACCCTGACTGATGTCCAGGAGATTGGATTGAATTTGAATTTAGTACCTCGTTCAGCAGCAAGGCTATATGAAACGCGGACCTACAGCTTAATGTGGGATTAGAAACGCATAACCTTTCGCCGCGAAGCGAAAACGTTTCTCCTACGTCAAGGGCGTGTACGCTATCCACATAGCCACGAGGGAGCTCTGGTGTCTATTAGATATGGCGACATAGCGCAAGTCACAATGCTTCCTGTTACCTTCTGCTGATCTGTTCTGGATTCGTTCTTTTAAGCGTACACTGCTGTCATAGAACAGCCCTTTAGAAGCCTGGCCTTACGTAAAATGTAATTACACACTTTTTGAGACTAAGAAACTTGGGAGAGAAGAGAATGCAGAGAATCGTCAGTCAGGAGCGTCACTTCAGATTTCGCTTGGGAGGGGACAAGAGTATCACCGACATAAGACATTCATGTTTTGTACTAGTATATTACTAGACAATTGATTAAAGTATATGCATTTCTCAAACTTGGGGGGGGGGCAAATTCTCCTCCTGCCCCCCGTAAATGACGCCACTGGCGTCAGTCTACGCTCTGTCGCTCGCTGCATGGAAGAAGGGAGGAACTCGAAAGAGGAATTTGTATTCTGCTTCTCGGGAAAAAAAAAAAAAATGAGTCATATTGTTTCACGGGCGAGCAAGTGTTATGCAGTAGGTTTTCAAGGAAAGAGTGTTTGCTTTACGATGCTCATATATAAATTATTATTATGAAGAAAAAACTTTCTTAATGCAATTTAGGATTTAGGAATTCATACTAATGTATACATAAAATTATATTTAAGCATTTAAAGAACGAATGAATATTCTTAAAGTACACTTTTAACTGATTTCATCTGAAACGTTCTGTGAAACCATCTATATACAAAGCGACAGGCAAATAAGTAAGTGTTACCTTTGTTATTCAAACAAATAACTATAAAACATTAAAAGTAGAGAACAGCAAAATGTCGAATCAAAATGTACAAAGAAATAGGCTACGTAAACGTGAATTTCTATCGTTTTTACTACCCTGAAGGTCACAATTACCGTAGATTTGAATAAATTGTCATGTAAAGTATGTTTAAGGCGGAGACCACTCAAGAAGGTTTATTTAATTCGGTCCCCAGTTGACTTGTGGAAGTGCATATCACGCAACTATTTTTATGCCCCTACTATACAACTTAACATATGTTATAATTTACGAAAAACGAAGCTAATTTTTCACCATTACTTACGAGTACGCAGATTTTGTATTAATTTCAAGTTATACTCTCGGTAATATTAATGGATATATAACAGAATGATTTTTACAGAGTCGATTGAGCTGACATTGGTTATGGATCACTTCAATCCGAACAACCAATTAATGAAAATAAAAACTGGTCATGGCAGGGTATAATAGACCATTTCACTTAGAACAATAACGAACGGATATAGGTTTCGTGTTTTACGCGAGTGTGAGCGCTACTTACCGGAGTGCATTATTCCTTCGGTGAAATTTAATGGTGGAGAAACTATGATGTGGGCTTATTTCTCAAGGTTTGCACTGTGACTCCTAGTGTTAATGCCTGGAACCATGATTGCCAACGCCTATTAAGCAATTCTAGACAATTCTGCGGTACCTACTCTTGAACAATAGTTCGGTAGTACGCCTTTGTGTTTCAAAATAAATGCCAATCTACAAAGCGTATACTATCACAGAGTGGTTTGAGAAAATGGAGACACAAGTACTAGACTGTCCGGGCCAAACAAAGCACTCATTCAATCATATTGAACTTTTTTGCTGTGGGTTGGAACATTCATTGACGGATTGATCACAACGCCCCATAATCACCCCACATTGTTTGCCATGTTACAGGAAGAATGACGGCCACTGTCGAAGTCTGCTGGAACAACGGAAAATCTTTCTAGAAAGGTCGAGGCTCTCACTACAACGAATGGTAAACCTATGGCATACTAACTTCTTATCAACTCAAAAGTAAGTAAGTTCTTAGGGTAAACACATACCGAAGATACCTCGCGATCGAAGTCGAGGTTTACGCGATGGATGAAGTGCATACATAGTGAGGAGGTCGCACCCTCGCTGTAAGCTCTCAATTTGAGGAGAAACAATTACTGTGACGCGTGTGAAATTGTGCCGCCAGTGCATAAAAATCACTGGAAAACCACATTTTGAAATTGAAAGGACTAAACCGTTTATAAATAGGGATGGACGCGAGACGAGATATGCCAAAGTCTCGTCTCTTGTTTCGCAAAAATATTTGAGTCTTATCTTTTGTCCACCTCTATCAATAAATCAAAGATTATACATTTTGTCAATTATCTATGAAGGAATGCCCTCTTTCAGCACTCAGCGAGAAATTATTTCCCAATATATATATTAAAGGTATGTCTTCAGGTTTCAAGATGATGAGGATATTGGCTTTAGCAAATGAAGTTTCGTCACTATAATTCCAATATTCGACGTTTCCTCCCTCTGGATACATGCCTGTCTACTGGTATTTCTTTATCTTATATCAGTAACGAATTTAGGAATCCGTTTTTATTAATCTAGAAATTGGG
This sequence comes from Thermobia domestica, assembly GCF_964235325.1. Taxonomy (NCBI): domain Eukaryota; kingdom Metazoa; phylum Arthropoda; class Insecta; order Zygentoma; family Lepismatidae; genus Thermobia; species Thermobia domestica. The sequence continues at coordinate 69,066,864 of NC_137462.1, forward strand.
AGAGGTGTGGAGTTTCTAAGCATAGATATGATTAGCAGTAGCTTCTTTTTTTCTTTAGAAATCCCACAACGGACTTCAGCCCGAAAGCCCCTCCCTGTAACCGCCACTGCCTTATATAATAATAAGCTACTGTATAATCCTCAAATAAATATGAATAAATTATCTGACATTCCTATTTCAGTTGCTATTCTCTGATATTCTCTATTCAAAACGTGCTATTATGATGATGTTTGTGTTTCTTATTCCATATTGTTGGAACATTCCTCATTAGTTCTCTTAATATCTTTCATGATCAAATTTAATAGTGCAGTAAAACCTTTCGAGCATACACACACACAATAGGCACGTGTGCAGACGAAATTCTAAACAAATGAAGACTTAATTCCGTGCAGCGCTTCAGGAAGAACCAATGAGAGCACGAGCCACAGTGATGCTTCCGCTGAACATCGATGTAAAAACAAACTCGGTCGACCTCTAGGTTGCCATGTAGCGTACATGTTCGGTATGCGCTTACGCATTTGAATCCAATTGTTTGTGCCAGTATCGGGGTCGCGACCGCGACTTAAACCTCGACTCGATCGCGAGGTCTTTTCAGTATGTCTTTAACCTTAATGTTGTACGGTCAATAAAGTCAATATAGTGTTGTCATTATAGTTAATTTTATATCATTTGTAAACAGTGTTCTTCATGGGGGGGGGGGAAGTGTAGTTACTAACCACGACTATGTTACTATACACATTTGGATAGATTGCTAAAGAAAGCGTCCAAATTTAAACAAATAGAGGAAATTAAGATATGCTGTTGTGTATTGATAGAATTACTCTACACAATATTTTGTTCCAGTCTGGAAAACCATATAAAATGAAATTTTCCTTTCGTTTACATATTACCAGAAAAAAAAAAAAAAAAACGCTGCTTATAAGATTTATAATAGATTTAATACTCAGAAATAACTATATTATATATAATTATTTTTATTCCAAAATACGCATGTTTTCTGTAAATTAGACACCAGTCTAACCTGGCCACTATTTGATAGAACGAATAATGAGCAAGAAGGGCAGTTTACTTTACATATAGTCGGTCCAATGTCAAAACCGCGAATGTGCAAATTTTGTTATTTTCACCTACGTACAAATTCCAATACCAGTCCCATTTGTAAAATATGAGTATCTTAGAAGTTATCGTCAATACCTAAAACATGTACGTAAGTCTATATATTGATTTTTCGGGGTAAGTTGAATATTAAAATGCTTATAACTCAAGCCAAATTGGCATTGGATCGACGATATATCTTTCTGCCCTTGACTAAGTTTCTTTTTTATTTATTTTTTATATTTTTACGAAAACTTATATAAATATTGTGCCCACAGCATTTACTCTCCTTGTCTAAGCTCAGATGTAACGTTACTAAACACATCACATAGAAAAAACGAAAGGAGCACGGTACACAGCAGGCGGAGCGCAGAAACATAAAAGTTACATAACTCAGGCATTAGCGTGTGATGTGTTTACTAGCAAAATATTGGTATTAGAAACGCTTAATGGTGCCGAAAGAGAAACTATTCTGGGAAGATCATATCGATTCTAGCACTTTCCGATGAACATTTCAGCCGTTCCAGCATAATTATACTGCATCGAACACTCCACTGTAAATGCCATACTGCGACAATATATAGCGTGTCAGCCCCTGACTGTGTACCACCAATTAAGCCACATTCGAAACGGACCCAGTAAAACTGACACCATTTGTGTTGTACAAGACTAAAACATTAGGTCTCATTTCGTAACAGTTAGCGTGAAATGCAACCCAAACTTGCATTTTAGTATGCGATAATCACCATAGCACTTATAATTATATTTTGCATGTTTAGCGTAGCGCTGAGCTAAGCGAATTTTGCGAAGCCTAATACGGAATGAGGCCCCTTGACAGCGTAAGGAAACAAACTAACACAGCGTACTATGACTATCTGCTTCTATGTGTCCAAACCAACCATCCAACATGCCATTCACAAAAGCTACCATCTCAAAGCGCTCCGTAAGGCGAATGTTTATGCACTGAAAACTTATCAGGTCACGCAATGGTAAAGCTGTACGAGCGCTATCTCGTGTGAGATCAAAGCAAGTATGTTGTTACCGTAGTAGTCGAGATTGCGGTCTACGCGCAGATGTGCAACTTCTAACCAATTGTGGAAAGGTTCGAAAAATTGCATAAGAAGTACCGATGAAAAGAATGAAGCAATTTCGTTCGTCATGGAACCGAAAGTTAACCATTATTTTTGGACTTTTGAAATACTTTTCTTCTCGTAGGGTGCGCACAATTTCTTGTCTGTGGGAAGCGTCACAACAAGAGAGAAATAAAATCTCTCTTTTGTACCTGCAAAGAAGTCTTCTGTAGTGGAAAGTGCGCTGTCGGACATTCACAATAAGGGCTGGTCGTCAACAGAATACAACCTATTGAATGGAAGCATATCAGCGATTGTGTTTATCTGTTTCTCACTTTGTCTTTTTGCTGCGTAACATATTCCAAACATAAACAAATTATCATGAAGGCAACTCTTAGTGTATCCACTTCACCAATTTACTTGCTGCTCCTGGACTTACCTTCTAGATGATGAATTACTAATTTTATCTGTTTCGGTGGCTCCTTTTTGTTGCTTCTCGGTCTCAGGTTGAACATCCGTTTCACTTTCTCGTCTTTTTGGTGTTGATGCTGAGCTAACCTTCCCATTACGGATCTTCTCTTCCAGCCAATTGAAGCCAGGGAGTTCCTGTGCTAATCGTTTTCCTTTCTCCACATCATGGGATTTCATCTCCTTTCGATGTACTCGATCATCTAGGAGTGAGAACATAGCAGGTAAATCACTCAATAATAATGGTCATTTCATCTAAATTTTTAAGGTATACATTAGTGGAACCCAGCGGTGTAGCCAGCAAGTAGCATAACCTTCACGCTGCTCAGCTCTAGCATATATACTATAAGTATTAAAGTCATTAGTAAGTCAACATAGATACTTATTACACATATATATTAATATATATTAGTATTATTTGGAACATGCTACCTTACTGAAACAGGTTTTCAGTGAGAGTGTTGGAATCACGGGTTGCAGAAAATGTACCAATAAAGTATTCATAAGGACAGAAATATTGTTTACGGAAGTCCACTTATTAGATTTTGCATTTATATGCTTAACAACAGTACAAAAAAAAAAAAAAAAAAATCGAACTCAAACATGGCAACGCAAAACGAGGGTCACTACGAAAGTTTTGAGATACGCATTGTTGTGGCACAATATTTGAATTCCAACAATTGCGTTCGGTAGTGGTATCCAGAGCGAAGAAGCGGAGCAAGTTTCAACTCGCCTCGCTTATCGGCGTGACCGTATCATCTTCACTTGTTTGTTGATTTGAGCAGTATTCGGCTGTCTAGAATGGAGCTCGAAAGGGAACATTTTCGGGCAATGATCCTTTACGATTTCAAAAGTGGTTTCAACGAGACACAAAGCCTTGACCGTTTGCAGGGGGCATTTGGGGACCTTGCTCCTTCCCGTGCTACAATTTTTCGGTGGTTTGGTGACTTCAGAAGAGGCCGGACATCACTTAAAAATGAAGAGAGAGCTGGGCGTCCGGCAACAGCTGTGTCAGATGAAAACATTGCCGCTGTGGAACAAATGATTCGAGAAAATCCTCGAACAACTCTCTAGAACATTGAATCTACAGTGAACATTAGATCGTCAGCAGTAACAAAAATTCTTCATGATCATCTTCGGTTCAGGAGGGTTTCACGAAAGTGAAGCGACCGCGAAGTGTGGGGAAGAAGATGGTCGCAACTTTCTTCTCCAAATCTGGCCATGTTGCAACTGTTCCACTTGAAGAACAAAGGATTGTTACTCCTCAGTGGTACATCACTGTTTGCCTAACAGAAGTGTTCCAGAAGCTTCGAGAACGGCCTCCAAGAACTGGATTGCGTGGGATCCTCCTTTATCATGACAATGCGTCCGCACACACGGCCAACTTCACAATTCAGTTTTTAGAATCTACGGAGGTCAAACTTATGACTCATCCGCCGTATAGCTTTGACCTGGCCCCGTGTGATTTTTTTCTGTTCCCCAGGATCAAAGATCGCATGTGTGGGAATAGATTTTACAGCCCTGAAGAAGCTGTAGTGACTTACGAGAATGAACTCCCAACACTTGAAGAAAAAGACTGGAAGTAGGTTTCGAGGATGCCAAAGTGTGTACAGTGTAATGGTGAATACTTTGAGAAAATGTGTTAAATTGATTTTAAATATGTAAGTTATTTCACATATCAAAACTTTCGTAGTGACCCTCGTAGTACAGTAAGAAAATAAAAATCGTGTGCATCTAGTTGGACAAATGAGAGCACGAAAGTGCATTATTAATTTCAGTTGCTTTAACTGTTTTAGCACGCTGACATGGGTTGCTGTAAGTATATTAACCAAGTTTAATCTATATATACTGTACAGCAATGTATGTTCCAGCCTAGCTCTGCAACGCCTGGAGCAATTTGATCCAGCCAGAAAAAAATGTGAAGTAAAATACCCCTTGCATTCCCTAGGATCGAAAAGTAAAAATAACCTATTGGAAAAGACCAATATGAATGTCGAATTTATAATTTTCTGAGTGGCTTAAATGAATAGTGATACTCGAGGAGAAAATCTTCCAGGGAGCTCCTAAGTGGAAGACGACGTGTAAAAATAATCGAAACCGACCCTGTCGAATTCATAGTTCTTGAGGTTACTGATATGAATAGAAACCATGCCAATGATATTCAAGTACAAGCTCAGCTCTAGCACTCATAGGGCTATAGGAAAGACTGGCGTAAAAATAATCGAAAACGATCTATATTGATGTCGAATTTATAGTTTTCATGGTCACTGAGATGAATAGTGGAATCCAGACATCGTTTAAATCCAAGTTCAGCATCAAGAGAGGGTACGACACCCCAACCACCTCTGAAAGGTAGGGCGACACAGAGTAACGTGAAACTAATCGAAAACAACCGATATTAGTATCAAATCAATAATTTTCCTTTAAGGTTCCTGTTTAGCCATCATGAGCAAGGAAGGTGAGAAGAAGTTGAAAGTAAGTCCAAAATTACCGAAAATATTGTCGAATCCATAGCTTTTGCCGTTACTTAAATGATTGGTGAGTATTCGTTCCCTTCGCACTATTACTCCTAATATCTACTTTTCCGCAGTATCGAGAGACTTCAGTGAGAATACGAATGGAAAGTGGTGGTACCTCAACTATATGAGAGTAGTTCCTACATTATAGTGATGCTCCTACACGTGTATGCAGATTTTCAGGTGGGAGGGGAAAATCCAGTGAGAACTCATTCCTCATAAACACCTACACATTTCACTTGATTGCATGTGATAAGGGAGGGAAAAATAAGCTACATATGTTGTACGTTTCTGGCCTTCATTCAAAAGAGTATAATTAGTACGCCTCGTACTTGTGATGTCAATCTTGTCCTCCACCTTATCTACACATTTTCTGGGACCCCATCTTCCAGCAGCATATCAAGTGTCCCCATACCACCAGGTAAACCCAGTGTGGTCTACCCGGTAGACGCCTTATACTCTAGCATGCTAGGTTTGCTGGCCTAAGCGTTATCAAGCACGTGTGGGGCATAATATGACGGTGCTTGACTACTAACCGGCTTCAACAACTATCATCTGTCAGACAAGATTTGACCGGCTACGCGTCCGACCAATTGTGTGACCGTTTGGAGTAGTTACACTTTTTATTACGATGAGCATTGTAACATGTTTTATAACATGGTCAGGATATACCATGGGTGCCATATTGGGAACAGTACCATCTCACCTACCATCGCCTTTTATACCAACTTCGGGTTTAATCCGTGAATTCCAATTATGAGTTCTCACATGTGGCTGACAAGCGTAGTTCTACAGTTCTCATATATTTTATTTGACTTTTAGCTAATGAAATCTCAACTCTCTGTAAGAAGTCTTATGATGATTCTCTCGTCATTTGATTAGAAATTCCAAATTTCTCTCTTTCTTCTCCAATATTCTTTTTAGAAACGCAATAAGTGTATTATCTACCTTTTCATTCTTCATTTCGCTGTATTTTCTTGAACTCCTTTCTCAGTTGTCTAATGTTTAGGCGATGCTCGTTTACTTCATTTCCTTTTATGATGTCCAAAAAACCAATTTATATTTTTTTGTCACAACTCAATGTATTTTTCCATAATCTCATACTGTACTTCGCTCGTTAAAGATTCATTTCCATCTTTACTTTATATATTGTTGTAGTAGTTTTTCTTTCTTACATTTGAATTTTCATCGAATTTACTTCCATATCCATTATTCAGGTTACTTTCTACTTCCTCTTGTAACTTTTTACGTCTATTGTATATTTTCTCTTTGTAGATTCCCTTTACAGTTCAACTTTCTACACATTATTTTACATTCTTCGTGTAATTTTGTTTTCATACTTTTCTTTCCCTGGTTATACACAAAGTTTATTACCCATGCTTCTTAACTGTGATATCTTCGTGATACTGTACAGGGTGGGCCAAAAGTAGGTATAGAGTACTGTAATTATCAGCTCATTGCATTTTATATAATACTTCTTATTGTTATTCATCAGGTAGACTTAGTTTCTTTATTATTTGTTCTTAATGTGTTTTTACTTACATCCTAAGCTCGGAAGAGTCGAAGCAAATAAACCCACTTGATCAATGCAAGGGTGTACACCTACTTTTGGGCCACTCTGTATATCTACTCGCATAGTTAAAAGTGTTCCTACAACTAGTTAGTTCCTGTACTTACTTTCTCTCAACTGACATTAGATTTGAAACAAACTTCTTGTTATTTCTCCATCTATAAACCTTTCAGTATCTAATTCGTTGTATCCTACTTTTCTTCTTAAGTATGTTTTCAGTGGGACTGCACCTGCTTCAGCACAAGTTTGCGATCTGATAACTTTTGCGGTTTTTATTAATTATTTTAATTTACTTATTTATTTAACCAATGGTGTCCAATATTTTTGTCTTTTGGGTCTCTACAAAACTCCACTATTTTCCTTGATGAGTGTGTAAAGGTGCAGTGATAGGGAAATAGTAAGTAATCAATCTATTTTTCGAATACAATAGAAAAATACTGACGTTTTGTCACGTTTTCAAGAGTAAAATACGCAATTACATTTCTTAAAATACAAACTGTTCGTATAAAATACGGACATCTGGCAACCCTACATATACACAATGTAATACTATTTAACAACAAATATAACATTGGTGTGTTTCTTTTATTTATTTCTTCTTTCACATAGGTACTTTTAGCTTCACCCATTTGTTATTCTACTCAAAATTTCAGAGGAGTGTTCCCCGCCAAGGACGCCCGTATATTTATGCCTATTATTTTAAGTAGATCGTTTCATAATTAAAAACAATAAATGTATCTTATTATTGATACAACAGTCAAATTTTCTTGAATATCTGACGATATCTACGGGGGGCCGCGGTGAATCAGTGGTAGAGAGTTCAAGCTCTGGTGAATGGGGTCCTTGGTTCGATCCTAGCTCGTGCCACGTGAGCTTTGTGGTGAACAAACACCGTGTGCGTCGTTTTTCTTGGGGTTCTTTCGTTCCCCCCCCCCCCACTTTCTTCATTCCACTGTTTCATTCATTTCACATCACCGTCTCCTTTAGCCTAGCCGGCATAATCACGGGACGTAAAACTTAAAAGAGTTTATTTTATTTCATTTCTAAGAATAACGATAAATATAACCACAGGTTCTATGTTCACTAGTAACATTACATTAGGTGAATTGGAAAATATATATATTTATAGATACATGATCCTATAAAAATTTTCGAAAACACAAATTACAAGAATTTATGAAATTTTGATTCGTAGGTTGTAAATTAATAGCATTGTAATTGTGATAAATAGATTCTATGCCGTAAGTGGAGAGTTGCCATTTTATTCATGTACTCAATCCCATGTTTGAGATACATGAACATAAAACACAAACGTGCTATCACTTCTACTCACTCGTCCATTTCGCCACATTTAATCACGGTTTATCTTTAATTCACATAATCTCTACAAACATTCGCGACACTATTGTTGAACATCAACTAAAAGTTTTCATTAAAATGATTAATTACATGCTTTAAAAAACAAACTGTTAAATCAAAACTTATTAGATTAGTGAATATTTTAGGCAGCATGATCAAATGGAGTTCAGAAAGAGACAATCTCAGCAGACACAGATAATCTGATGCAATTGAAATTAAGCAGAACCATATTGTGTCTCGATAAATAGACTGGACAAGCTACAAAAAAGATACTTATGAACTTTATAGTTTCAGTCACTGATAAATAATCATATTACCCAATGATAACGTTAGAAACGTATGCACACAGACTGACTTACTCTAACATCTTCTCGATCTTCCACGTTTACCAAATTAACGCACTAAGGTTTACACCTTGAAGAGCGAATTTATGATTATTTTTAAAAAATACTAAGCTACATAATATGTACCATAATTTAAAAAAGGTAAACAAAACTTACCCTTCCAAGCAGCACCTTAAATTTGTTCACTACTGTGTGAATTAATGCAACTGTTTATTACTGTCTCAATTTATGATGTTGTCTTGAAATCATTTATAGGCTGATACATTTTTTTTTACGACTCTTTGTTCATCTTTATGAATTACTGTCATGAACTTCTCCGAAGCTGAGACTGTCTCAACTATCTTTCAGAAATCTTAATAGGTTTTTCTCAATTTATCATCATGCCTTGTAATGGCATGTGTATGTTTAATTGCCAATCTGTGCGATATTAAACATATTTTCAAAATTTTTTACCAACAGACTTCTCAGAAATGTAACTGCACGAACTTTAACCCTCCACTGCACAGCAGAACAAAACGCAGAATTCCGTTTACTTTTCAGCTGAGTGTTGAAGTTATAAATCTGATTTATGATTTAATGTAATTTTTAGTGTGGCATTCACATTATATATATATATATATATATATATATATATATATATATATATATATATATATATATATATATATATATATATATGGTCGAAATGAGACGGTATGCGTAGCCCTTCGGTGCGAGCGGTCCCGGGTTCGATTCCCGGTGGGGTCACTCGATCGAAAAAGTGTAACACGCTTTTTCAGGCCAGCCACCCTGAATGAGGTTTTCCTCATTCACACCAGGCAAATGTGGTACCTAACAATAGGTACCTAACTTATAGGTTCCAGGCCCCTTCCTTCCTTCCCCAATTCTTTCTTCCTTCCCTTTCCGCGGATTGTGTGCTCGCCGAGGGACGTCATCCCTCAAATTGTGGCGGGCTAAATGGCCTTGGATGCCGGAAGCCCAGAAATCTAAATCCTAAGTGAGACGGTATGCGGTGGTATGCCATACCGCCTCTGGTTTTTCAGTAATGAGGACATACCGTCTCTGTTTTTTCAGTAATAAAGACAATGAATGGGCATTGCATCAACAGTGAATTTTGTGCTTGCTCTTCATATTTCCTGAATCTGCCCATCGCCCCCACACACTGCCTTTGCTCGCCTACGGCATCGCACCCCTTCAACCCACAATTCTATCGTTTCTTCTTTTTTTTTTCAACTATCTAAAAGATAATATTTTGTATCCCAAGAAAACGCCCATTTAAATAGCATGGGAATTTCTTCACCCCCGTTTAGACCCCTTAAAAATTAAAAATATTCACTTTTGGCAATTTTCCTGCCTGTTTGCCCCGGAAAGCTACAATCATGCCAAATTTAATCACTGTAGCCCCACAGGAAGTGCTCAATAATTTGGGGGTGTAAAAGATGTTCCATATAAATAACATGGGAAAGATTTTTCAGTTCCCCATAAAACCACTCTACGGTTGGAAATTTTCATTTCTGATAATTTACTTAGGTAATGCTAACGAAAACATACAAGCATACCGAATTTCAAGTTTTTATTCCAATTCTAAGTACCTAAAACATGATATTGTATGTCCAAAAAAAAGGCCCATGTAAATAACACGGGGAATTTTTTCATCCTCCTTTAGACCCTCTAAAAATTACAAATATTCACTTTTGGGAACTTTCCTGTGGGTTAGTTCCGAAAAGCTACAACTATGCCAAATTTAATCATTGTAGCCCTACATGAAGTGCTCAATAATTTATGTCAGCTCATGTAGTTTTATATATATATATATATATATATATATATATATATACTGAGAAAGAATACATGATATATTTGAGCTGTTCTTATACAATCACTCTTTGTAACTTCTGAAATGAGTGAACAAACTAATTACAGTAGTTTTCAACAAAAAAAGAAGTAAATAATAAATTAATAAATGATAAAATTATTGATATAGGAATAAATTTCATTTAAAAAATACTAGAAAGAAAATTAGCGACTATAGACCAGTGGTTCTCAACCGATGTGTCGGACAGACTAGTGTCACGCAGTCCACTAACAAGGGAACATTCCGATTTTGTGAATTCAATTGCTGAAAATGATTGCTACCTCTGGATTCAGCATCAAAAGGAACAGAGAAAAACAGGGTGTTTAGTGGCTGACCGTATACAGGGTGGGAGATAAGTGAGGGCAAAGTGCGAAGATAGTACATAGAAAATGTCTAGAAATGTCATGTTAATTTTGAAACGAGTAGAAGGATTGAGGCCAAATGTTGGATATGAGGAATGCATATAGAGCTCCACTGAATACGCGTAATGTGAATCGTGGTGAACATCTGAAAAGCCGCCATGTTGGAACTAGCACAAGAAGAATATACGGGAAAGGGGCCATGTGGAATATGGCTCTTGACGCACACCGTCTATTGAAATCAATAGTGGCCAATACAGTTTGAAACTTCTGTAACAGGAGGCGTTACACGCTATGTCAATGCAGTGATACTGTCGTAAAGGTAACGTGAATCAGGAACAACCACAAACCTGAATGAGACAACTTTTAATTCTTGGCGCATTCACGACACTTGTCGATTACTGCTTTAATTTCAATACCGGAGGCAGCTGTGACGAGCCCGATTGTTCATCTTTATCATTTTCAAATGTGCCCACTGATGTCTCCATTTTTGTATCAACCACACAATAATTCTTTAGGCGTACAATATTTGTAATTAAACAGAGGACTCAAGCTGTATTGGTCATTATTGATTTCAATAGACTGTGTGTGTCAAGAGCCATGTCACATGACCCCTTTCCCGTATGTTCTTCTTGTGCTAATTCCAACATGGCGGATTTTCAGATGTCCACCACGATTCACATTACGCCTATTCAGTGGAGCTCTGCATGCATTCCTCATATCCAACATTAGGCCTCAATCCCTCTACTAGTTTCAAAATTAACATGACATTTCTAGACATTTTCTATGTTCTATCTTCGCACCAGTCACGACGCCAGAGAGGGGCAAGGGAGGCGAGCGCCCCCCTAGTAGCTACTTCTGCCCCCTGACTGCCACTCAGACTGCCCCCCCCCCCCATTGACTAAAATGCTGCAATTTTCAAAAATAATGTCACAAATTGCATCCATGATTTTAGGAAGAGTCATTGCTTTTAATCATCCTGGATGTAAAGCATAATTTGTTGAGAAATCGCCACGTTTATACTAAATCACTTACTTCTTCACCGCTGTATATAACGGAGGAGAGAGTTCCGTGGTGTTTCACTGATTTCCTAATTAATTTACTTCGATGACTTTCCTTGGTGGAACAAAAATGTTATAACAGTTAGGATCTGGATGTTCGTGAAATTATCTGTTTGGGCACACAAACACAGAGGTCTGACAAACAATAAGAATTTCATTATTAATGTGAAAATTTGTATTTGTACATACACAGATATGTTTTTCTAAACTACGGATTTATTTTTCTATCTAGCACCTACACTCCTTCTGGATTGGACTAGGACATTTTCAGTAGCTCCTTGTGAATTCTCTCTCTCTCTCTCTCCCTATATATATATATATATATATATATATATATATATATATATATATATATATATATATATATATATATATAGATAGATAGATAGATAGATAGATAGATATAGATATATATATAGATAGAGAGAGAGACGTAGCATATAGTACTAGACGAATGTGTTACTTGTAGCATACGCGAAAGTAATTCAATTTATGTTTAGGCTTCAAAAGTTTCATTGAAAAATATTTCATTTGCAGACGTTACTTATTTGTTAGTTACAACTTTACTTGAAATAAGTTTAATTTATAATCATATAGGTCTAATATGAAAACAGCAACGAAATTACACAATGTAGGCCTAATGTAAAATCAGTCAAACGTAATAAATATGCCATTTTTGGTATAGCAAATAGCCGCCCCCCAAAAAATGTATCTGCCCCTCTTTTGCCCCCCTAAGAACTTAAAGCTGGCGTCGTCACTGCTTCGCACTTTGCCCTCACTTATCTCCCACCCTGTATACGGTCTGCCACTAAACACCTTTTTTCTCTCTCTCTCTCTCTCTCTCTGTTTCTTTTGATGCTGAATCAAGTGGTAGCAATCATTTTCAGCAATTGAATTCACAAAATCGGAATGTTCCCTTGTAAGATGTGTCCCGAAATTTTAGAATCTAAAGATCCTCAAGAATTTAATAATAATTAGTGAAAATCGAGACAAACTCTATCAGTCAACGCCTCTAGCGGCAGCAATAATGCTCAGTGCTACATAGTCATTATAAAAACTATTAGCTTTCACTAATAGATATTATTATTATTTATAATAAAAATATCAAACAGGTGTGTCGAGAGGTCCTGAATGTTCAATCAAGTGTTTAGTCATTCAATAGATAATGAAGTAACTGAAAATCAAGATAAAACTACGAATTAACATTTTCCTGTAAAAGTTCTGCAGTGAATATGATAATATCTTTGAACATTATTCTTTGATTCCTACAAAACTGTGCCATAGTTGACTACGCCCCCCCCCCCCTTCCGCAAGAAAAGTGCTTATTAATTGTGACTGTCCACTAAAGTTAGAAAGTGTTCGTGGATTCACTAATGAATAATTAATACAACTTATCTTGATAGTAAAACTAACTAAATGACTAGTCTTTGCACGAGGATAAATAGATTATGGATAATATTTGAATCACCTTCTTTCTTCGCATACGTATTTACATGAAAGTGAAATGATAAAAATTCATAAGATACTCTACTTTCGTCATAATTTTTTTAACTATCTAGAATGCGCCCTTTAATGATAAAAACCCAGGTGAAGGTGGGCATTGATTATATTCCAAAAGTCACTTCAAACGGGTAAGCCGTTTCCCCGGCCCGAAAACTATGGATTCGCCACTAATCTCAGTCATTCTGGAAATTTCATTGAAAAGGATGCTTTTCTGTGTCCCAATTAACTTGAAGAATGCTTTTGGGTCCCAATTTTTTAAACATTGATGTCATACTTGCAAACAGGAAGTATGCGCACACGCATTTGATACTGCAATCGCTGTTTGTACACGCCACGAAGCGTTACTGGTTCTTTGATTTACAAGCATGTATTTATCATTATGTCAAACAGAGACGATGATAAATGAAACATACTATTTTAAAACAATTTGTAGAATAATTGAGTTGTACAAAACTTGAGTACCTCGAGCAAACTTTACATACATGATATTTCTCAAAAAAGTTCAAATATGCCATGATAGACTCGAATGCTACACCACTGAACAGCTTGCTACTGAGCACTATAATGTCTTGAAAATGTATAATCAGAAAACAAATTAATTTAAAGATATACTCCGACATTAAGTCTTTCCGTTTGCAAAAAACTTCTTCTGAAGTAGCGCGGCAGATGCGAGAGAAAGTGCCGTGAGAAGCAGTTAATCCTCTAAGATTCATTTAATTTCTTGTATTTGGGGTTACAGACAGAAATGTTTAAATAATACGGTGATAGGTACATGGATAACTGCACGAAGTAGAAAAATAATTAGATTTTTTTCAACTTGAAGTTATTACATAGTAGTGTATACAAAAGTGTTGTCTCCACCGTATTAACTCCTGAATTTTTTATGGGATTACAATGAAAATGTGATGTTATTAATGCTCATTCTCATTATTGTTAGATAACTAAGCAGATGAAAACAGAGAGCTATTATCAAGTCCTGGTCAAAAGAGAATTGCCAAGTTTTTTAGATCAATCGCAGGCTGCATAACATGTGGAGAGGATGCAATTGACATTAGAAATGTTAAGAAAGATGGTGAAGTTTCGTGAGGAAGAAATCTCGATAGGGTATAAAAACTGAACGGGCAACACAGTGACGAATAAAAACCAATTAAAGGTCCGTGTACTGATAGAGAGAACCGTTGTGTGAGTACACTGGAGTTGTGTCCAGTGTTTCTTCCAGACATGTTTTTGAGGTCACATTTTTATTTAAAAATATTTTTTTTTCTTTTACAGCAGAGGAGGCATTACTTTGAGGATCACTTCTCTGCCTTGAGCCAATTTAGTTTAGCTTTTACTATTATATTAAAGCGTGTAGCCTACTTCTGAGCCCAGGATTTCCAATATCGTGGGGCTAACTGACAATCTATTGTAACAAGACATAGCAAATAGAAAAAGCAAAATGCTGGATTATCTTCTTTTATTATATATATCTATCTATCTATATATATAAAAGAGAACGCACAAATCCTTTGTTACCTCATCACGCTAATACGGCTGAACCAATTTCTTTTATTTTTGGGGGGTTATTAGGATTTGGACCCTAGATGGTTTTTATCATATCACTTTAATTTTTAATTACCAGTGTCTTGAGATAATTGACCATTCAAGTGTCCATAACGTACAAATCCTTTGTTAGCTCATCATAGCTAAATCTAACCGTATTTATATGCAACCCACATGACCGTGTCACTCGGCGGGTTAACATAAATGACAGGCGATATAATGTTAACATTCTTCTATGGTTTTTATCATATCACTTGAAAGCGAAAAAGTAAAAATTATCTAAGTAACAAAGTTTATTGCGTTCCAGGGTGACCGCAGCGAAGCGGAGTGAACGCTGCTAGTATATTATAAAATTGAAAGTAATTATGTTTGTAACTCTTAATCTCTTGAACCACCCGACCGATCTCCATCAAATTTTTGACGTAGATGAAGTTCTGGCCTGGGAGTGTTTTTAGCTAGGGGGAATTATATAATAATACTAATAATAAAAGTTAATAGCTTTTGAACCAAACGACCAATCTCGATCAAATTTTCAACATAGATGAGGTTTGTACCTGGGATGGATGTTACCATTTCACTTTGACGGAACAACATAAGAAAGGGGAAGGAGGAACAACATAGGGAAGGGGAAGGAGGGATAAAAATCAATAAATATAAAAATAAAAGTGACCATGTTCGTGAGTTAATAACTCTTGAACCACCCGATTGATCTTAATCAAATTTTAAACATAGATGAAGCTCAAACGTGGGAAGTTTATATTATTTCATTTTGACGGTAGATCTTAGGGGAGGAGGGATATTTGAAAACGAATAAAACTTAACTTTTGAACCACCTAACCAATCTCGATCAAACTTTCAACATAGGTAAGGTTCGAACCTGGGATGTTTTTAATATAAAAGTGATTGTCTTTGTGACTTCATCACGCTTAAACCATCCGACCGATCTTAACCAAAATTTCCACATAGATATGGTTCGAACCTGGGATAGTTTTTATATCACTTTGACGGTAGAACTTAGGGGAGGGGGAGAGAGACATAAAAATAAATAAAACTTAGTAACTCTTGAACCACCCGACGGATCTCGATCAAATTTTCAACGTAGATGAAGTTTGGGCCTGGAAAGTTTTTTTTATTATTATTTTTTTTAATATTTTCACTTTGACGGTAGAACCTAAGAGAGGAGAAGGGAGATTAATATATAAAAATAAATAAAACAACTCTTGAGACGTCCAACCAATCTCGATCAAATTTTCAACATACCCTGTAAATGACAGTCGGGCCTGAAATAATTTTTATCATTTAACTTTGACGGTGCAACGTAGGAGAGGGTTAGAAGGTGATATATGTAAAAACACAAAATGAAAGTGACTTCTTCACTCTTGAACCACCCAAACGATCTCGATCAGACTTTCAACATAGATGAGGTTCTTGCCTGATATGTGTTTTATCATTTCACTTTGACGGTGGCACCTAGGGGAGGGGGAAGGAAGGGAGATATATAAAACTTAATAACTCTTAAGCCACCGGACCGATCTCCATGAAGTTTGAATCTGAGATGGTTTCTGTCATATCGATTTGACGGTGTAACTTAAGAGAGGGGGAGAGACATTTGAAAATGATCGAAAATGACTGATATTTGTGTCGAATCTATAGGTATTGGGGTCGCTGAGATGAACAGTCACTTCTGATGCCGTTTAAATCCAAATTCGGCATCGCAACTTGGGGGAGGGAGAGGAGAGAGAAATTAAAATGATCGAAATGACCAATATCAGTGTCGAGGGACAATGATACCTCCAATGCCGTGCCCCGCAACATGGAGAGGGAAGAGGGATATATAAAAATCATCGAAAATGACCAATATCAAAGAGCGCTTTAGTAATAGTAAAAAGTGACTGACTAACGGAACATATTACCGTAATTTAACCCAGCGAAGGGGGTAATTGCTGCTAATATTATATTACATATATATATATATATATATATATATATATATATATATACTAGCTGAACCTGCGCTCTTTACACAGCGCATCATTCATATATGAGCATGAATCTCCTTGTTATTCCTCACATCTGTACATGTCCCTTTGCAGACACAAGTGAAATAAGTCTTGATAAAAATCGGCAAGAGATACCGTAAAGGGGAGATTCTTTTCGATTACTTTTTCAATATCTCGTACCGTTTGCAAGATTTGAGCCTACTTTCGGTTGGAGTTTTTAATTCATGTATGATCTGTGTTTTCTTTCTTCTTGCATGTAGTATGTAATAAGCAATTACATAAACTAAGTAACTCTCTGGCCTATGGAACCCGGAGGTTCAATGCCGCGTTCACAAAAGCTCTCCACTGACTTCTATCCTTAGCCAATTGGATCGTTCCCACTTTGTATTCCTATCTCTGCGAGATCCATCTTAATATTGTCCTCCCATCTGCGCCTACGTCTTCCTAATGGTCGTTTTCCGGCTGGTCTTCCAGTTAAGATTTTGAAAACATTCCTACTTTCTTCCAACCTGCCTACATGACCTGCTTACCTGAGCCTCCTAGATTTGATGACCCTAACAATGTTGGATAAACCGTACAAATTATGTAGTTCCTCGTTATGAAGATTCTGCCATTCCCTATTCCAGTTTCTCTTGGGTCCGAATATTCGTCTCAGGATCTTGTTCTCAAATACTTTCAATCTATGTTCTTCGTTCCGAGTACGAGACCACATTTTGCAACCATACAGAACAACAGGCATTCTTATCGTTTTATACATTTTAAAATAAGCTAATACATTACACATGCAATCAATTATAATGTCAGTGATATATGGTGTTCATTGGGCAAGTTAGCTGTAGTATTACATGTGCCAAATTGGTTCATTTTCGTCTTTGTCTTGGCATGTGCACTGTGTGTAAGATACGAATTTCTGGAGGTATTTTCCTATATTTTCAGTACGTCATATGTCCCTGAAGACGTGGGACATGATACAAATTTATTTTCACGCTCTATCAGAATTTGAACCATGGATTAAGAGATTTCTTTTCATATGTGTCGACTGTGGGTCAATGTCCCAAACAAAGAGGGACATTGATACAATTGTGTTCTAGTTAGTAGTTACGTTCTACCAAAAAGTGCACCAGATGTAATAGCAGAATGTACAACATTATTTTCCTAGTTTTCGCACGTGAGACGGTGTCCCAGCAGTAGTAGGACATGTTAACATTTGTCCATTAGCTACATATTGATACCAACGCATACATTGGCCACATTTCAATATCGATCATGCGATCCCAAGAGTGACATTCATTTAGTTACCCAGTTTCTTAGTAAGTCGCCTTGCACAATTTCAACTTGGACTCAGTTGTTGCATCCTTATAGGTATGCAACCGTACACACCATATTGCATCGGATTGATGGAATATTATTGGTGAATTTGCAATGGCTTTCATGTACTTGATGCTACTCCTGACATTTCCGACGCTTTGAACTCACGTTTACTTAGTATGAGTGCATTTTTTCTGGGTATTTTTCGTTACGTGTTTCCACACATGTGAATCACCCTGCTTCATCTATTGTGCTCTACCGACACTCCAGATGTCTTTCTAGAGCATTTGAGTACAAATTCGCTACACTTAAATTCAGAATGTCACTGTTGGCCAGCATCCGTACCTGCGATTATGCAACCACACACAACGGGCATGAAGGTGTCCGCCATTTTGTATTTGTTCCAGATATCGACTTAATACGAACGAATTATTGTTACCTGGTAGAAATCCTATCAATTCATATCCATTTAGACCAATTTTCATTTGGCAGATTATCCGGGACTCCCTACGTTCCTTTGGGGAATCCCTTGCGCGTGCATGGTAGGATTGTGAAACATGCAAAATTCAATACAGCAGGCATGACTTCTTCACTGAATTTTTTACCCGCCCTCTTTACGTTGGATAGTTTCCAAAATCCGAAACTATGTCCGATAGCCGAAAGTTCAAGATAACTTTTTTTCTTGTCTCAGTGGCAGGAGTCACCTCCCAAGAGTTGCAACACTTATTTTGCAACACCCGATATATAGTATATATAGTGTTATGGTATCTGATTATCAAACGTTTGCTTAATCTTATTACACATTATCATTGGTGCATTTAATCATAACCGTTTATTTCAGTCAAACAAAATTGTCTTTCCTTACCGAATATTCTAAGGAACAACTTTTGAGGTTTAATCTTAATAAAACTTGAGGTTTATTTGAAGTTTAGCAAACGTTTTTGTTTGTTTGTTTATTTTAATCATATTGTTTCTTAGCATATGGTACAAACACTGAAATGTAAAAGACGATTATTAGTTTGTGTGTATTTTAAAATCTGTTGTGAGGAAATGGCTTAGATAAGAAGCAACTGATAGAACACGCACAACGGAAGCTCATGCAATTAAGCGGGTTTCTAACAACAGTGTACACCATTTTAGTGATATATAAAAGAACGCAAGATGCAAATGAACATAATGGGTGATTGCATCATACTACAATACTGAATCATCGTCTCCAATTGCATAACTACGCACAACTAAGCCACGCGTAATTTAGTGCAACAGGCTAATTAAATGGGCTCTGTGTTGCCCATTATCACATTTCCTTTTAAAAACTTAGTTGCAGTAAACGAATTACAACACGTACTTCGGAACAATGATTACATATATATGTATAAATGTTCTCTCTTCGTAAAGAACCACATCTGTAAGATGATAAACATTTTACTTTTCTTTACCAGTCATTGTGTGATGACGAATAACAATCCTGCTGTGGCAAATAAAAACGGGAGATTGTCATCATAATAACAATAAAATAAAATAATCTCGCTTTCACAAGCTTGTGACGAAAGTAGGATATCAAATACTGCGCAGCAGAGCAACCAGAACTTCCTTCTGGGCTGGATCAGCTAATGTTAATCTATTAGGCCTACTCGTGAATATTCATTAAGAATGAAGCGAATGAGGTGACTTAAAAGATAAATATCCAAATAATCTTTTAAAAATGAAAAGCAATTGTAAACTATGATAACTATTGCCATGAAATTTACCAAATCATGATGAAAATGCAATTATTTCTAGTACGTTTCCCCAGAACGAAAAATAGTCGTCTTTCACTGATTTTAAGCTGATCTGAACTTACTTCCCTTAACAGGTTTCTTAAGTCCAACTTAAACTGTAAATTTGATGGCCAATACCTCGGGAACCAAACGTATCCACCTGACTAATTTCAAATATTGGTAAACATTAACAAGTTTAACATGCATACGGAATATCGTGATGTGCAGATCTTTGGTTCTTTCAAGTAATTAGATACTTCCATGGCTAATAAATTGAGAACCAAAGCTCCTCACACCATAATATTTCATATGTATACCTAAGTTCATAAAACCCTACCACCATGCCAATTTTGGTCAAGATCGGATGAATTTCATCACTTGCGTTTAATTTATTACCTAAGTATATTACTGAGTCCAAGCTCAATTTTGATGCCTAATACCTCGAGAACCTTACATCTACCGTATATTTTCATATTAAGCTAGCATGCGTACCAAACTCCTCCATACCAAGTTTGGCAAGATCGAATGGGTTTTATCGATCGCACTTTTGAGAAATTTCTTCATTCCCAACTTTGATGGTTTATCACTTGGGAATCAAAGATCCTCTCATCAATGCATAATATTTCATATGCATACTTTCGTCGAGATCTACCACCATGCCAAGTTTGCTAAAGGTCGGTTGAGTCTTGTCGATACCATGTAATATACAATGAATCTAACTCCAACTTTGATGGATAGTAACTCAGCAATCAAAGATCTGTACATCACACTAAGCTTAAAGAAATTCTAGCACCATACCAGTTTTGGTCAAGATCAGTTCCCTCAATCGCGTTTTAGTGAAATTTCTTGACTTTACTGAATTTAAATCCCAATTCGAAAGCCATTAGCTTGGAAACTAAAGATCTATATACCACGATATTCTATATTATGCTCAAATGAGTACATAGATTGTCAACGTCAAGATTTGTGTTCTTTTTCCCATAATGTACAGACATGCGTTACGCATTATCTGGCACAGTTTGGTGCTTGCAGTGTTAGTACCAGTTAAACAATTCTCAGGAAACTAGGTTTTTAAGCTGATATCATCACATGCCATGTCTAAACGGCATTGGAAGAAATTGTTTTTACCATTTTTATTTTTACATCCAATGTCATATGCCATTCTTACCCTTTTCGCATGTGTTCTTACTTATCTGGGACATTTCACTTTTTCAAGGGAAAAAAAATTACGAAATAATCAAACTTTCTTCGTGCGCAATTGTACTGATGTCATGTGTTTCATTCCGAGTTACAATAGTTTAAAGTTCACAGGACAAGACTTTGTGAACACTCTGTATTTATTTATTTTAATTTTATTTTATTTATTTATTTATTTTTACAGTAAGGCTCACATTCATTTTTAAGTGTGCACGCAACCACTATCATGATTCATATAAACCAATTAAATACTGCTTCCGCTTTCCTAATCCAAACTGAAGTATACTTTTAAAATTATGTAAAAAATAAATTTCTTCTTTAAAAAATGGTAATTCTATTTTTGGTTAGGAAAGTATTGCTCTAATTTTTTTTTTTTTTTTTTTTTTTTTTTTTTACCGCAGCATGTAAAATTTTAGTCATAAAAGTTATTTCAGGTAAACATGCACTTTAAAAAAATGTGAGACATTAAAAAAGTATGTATCGTGCAATGCATCGGCAATGCTCCGAATAATGTAAAATTTTATGAAGGGAAGTGAATAAGGAGGAAAAAGATCACTCCACTGTTTCGCACAAACTTTTTCGTTTTTTTTTCTTTCTTTGTATTTTTTTTAATGCGCACAGAAGGGAAAGTGCTTTCTCCTATTAACACAACAGAAATATTCTACTTTTTCATTTCGCTTCAAACATTGCTATGATTTCTATTTAAACTACCGCTGCTTTACATTGTTATTAAGAAAAGTTGGTTGCAAAAATGTTTTGTGGTTGATTAAACCTCGAGAGAAATTGTTTCTAAAGGTGCTACATAACCGCAAACTATATACCTAGATACTGTACTAAATTTTGTTCAAATATATTTTCTTTTAATATGTAGTAAGTCCATTCAAACATAGGTAAAACAAACACAATGCATGCACAATGCTACGTATTTACACTGATAGCAGAAACTATTGTAGTTACCTGATGTATTCTTATCATCATTACCTGTGCACACCATCATTACCGAGGATTTGCAGATGAGATAGCTGAGAAATGATATATTAGCTTGTTTCAACTAGTGAAAAGTCCACAAAGCTATGTACGTGAGTTGCTTTCTAGTACGGTTCCACTTATTTCTTTCATCTGTGTTGAGATATGCTTCTCTCCTAGTTGTTTGAACTTTTCTTACCCAATTTTGATAAATGAAATTATTTATAGATTTGATATACTATTATCGTTACCAATTAAGCATTTTATATTTTTTTTACAATAACATGATATGTATATTGTTTCTTATTAAGAAAACTACGTTGATTTCATTTGAAAGGATAGAGAGCCTCAATGCCTCGTATGGTCCTACGCTATTGGCAATGACACCCAATTTCAGTATACGCCGTTCTCTTTTTAATACGCGAACGGATTTAATTGGAAAAAATTATCTTGAAGTTGTCGACTGCAGAAATGGTCCACACCAAACTTACACAACTAAATACCAAGTGTCATGCTGAAAATCCATTTGGAGTCTGTTCAAACGAGGGTAATAGAAGAAATAGTTTTGAAGTTCTCGACTACAGAAAATGTTGACAACGAACTTACACAGATAAATACGACACCCTGTATTTATCTGTCTGATATACAATGCAACCCAGAGTTTGGGATAGTAGAACTTTTGAACCGGAAACAGTACACAAATAATGATTATACCAAAATGAAGCCTAGTTCATGCATATACTTTTAAATTAGGAAACCATGATTGAAGTACTCTAGGAACGATACAGTGTTACCAGATGTAACAGGTGTAAATAAATTATTTTACAAATCACGTAATTTGATTCATACGTATGAATGTTCTGTCTTAATTTCCAGTTTGTATAGTTGGAGTAGCATGGAAACTATGAAGCGGAAAAAATAATTTTTCATTTCCACCGATAACCAATCGGATGAGGCCTCTGTAAAGGGTAACTACGAAAATCGTAGTTCTCATAAATTAACATTCTGCTACTGATGTTTCAGTGCATCAAAAGGTGTGTTAAGGACCTGTCTACATCATTTTATTCCTAAAAACAATGAAAAAGAAACTTAAATTATCATGATAAAACTTTTACTTATATGCACCCGGCAACACTGCTATTCATCAGGAAGTGAATTGTCAGCTCTACAGCAGATGCTGGAAGTGCCCCAGTTTTGATTCAAACATGGTGAAACAGAATATAAGTGTTAATGTTCTCACTGCCACTGCGAATGTTTGTTTTCAGGTCTTGTATAGTTCGAAGATTGTTCTTGTATACCTCTTGCTTTAAGCAGCTCATAGAAATTTATAGCAGTGTTGCCGGGCATGTAAGTAAAAGTTTTACCATGATAATTTCAGTTTCTTTTCAATTGTTTTCAGGAACTGCATAGTGTAGACAGATCCTTAACACACCTTTGATGCACTGAAACATCAGTACTGTTACCAATTCAGAATGTTAATTTATGAGAACTACGATTTCCCTATTTACCTCTTACAAAGGCCTCATCCGATTGGTACGGGTGGAAATGAAAAATTCTTTTTTTCCGCTCCATAGTGTCCAAGCTACTCCAACTATACAAACCGAAAATTAACGACAGAACATCCATGCGTATGATTTATGAGTCAACTTACATGATTTGTAAAACAAACAAACATAACATATTATATATATATATATTACAACAGTATGTTGTACTAACAACGGTATGTTGTACTATTATTTACCTGTACCAGTCTTAGAAAGATGATCAGAGGTGCGACAACGGAGCATATTTTGTAAAGAAGAAGAAAAATTGTATTGTAAAGATTATTAGTGCTCCTTAGTTACCAAGAATTAAAATATAAAAATAAGTAAGATTGTTGAGTAATTGATGGCAGGGTTATCTGAAGAATTGATGTTTTAGGAAGTTAATAGTTTGTAATAGGTATATTTAAACGAAGGTATAAATAAACAATATTTACGTTTCAATGTCCTGTTAATTAATATTGTGGCTCAAGAAATATTTATTAAGAACCAGTGGTGTTATATAATTAAATGGTGCCTTCACACCGGGAAAATATTTATTAAGAACCAGCAGTTACAATATATATATATATATATATATATATATATATATATATATATACCTTCGGTTACATTTGGCAACACTGTGTGGTTTCTAGGGTACTTCAATCGTTGCTTCCTAGTTTA
Source organism: Thermobia domestica (assembly GCF_964235325.1). Lineage (NCBI taxonomy): Eukaryota > Metazoa > Arthropoda > Insecta > Zygentoma > Lepismatidae > Thermobia > Thermobia domestica. The sequence continues at coordinate 69,091,047 of NC_137462.1, forward strand.
AAATTATATGCATGAACTAGGCTTAATTTTGGTATAACCATTATTTGTGTACCGCTTCTGGTCAAAAGTTCTACTATCCCAAACTCCTGGTTGCATTGTATGTTGGACACCCTGTAGCAGTTGAGACATTAAAAATATTTTAAGCTGCTCTTGAAATAAGACTGACCGGATTGGTCCCAATGATGCACAAGTTATATCCACAGACGAGCAAATTTCAAATGGAACCAAAAATATATGCTATATAATTATTTAAAAAAAAAAAAAAATACAGTTCAACCAACAACTGCAGAAAGTTACACCAAACAATGCGCCTATATCATACTTAGGATTAGTTAAGTTTGGCATTAAACAAATGTCCTGACAAGTAAACATTCGTAAGTATTGTGTAAAAAAAAATAGTAAAAAGAACTTAGATGACTACTAATGCAGTCCTTAAATAAACCAAGAATTTAATTATTCGTTTATTTTATTTTAACAAACTTCCTGATACCACCTAGCCTATGAACACAAAAAGCAACCACAACGGGATTGGGGGGGGGGGGGGAATTACAAGAAATTCGGCCAGGCTTTACACATTTAAATTATTTCGGCAATCGCCATATGGAATTGAGGGGTGCTGGAGGAACTTGACATCGAACATCTGATTCCAACCCGGAACTTCCCGATTGCAAAGCAGGAATCTCTTCACAATTCAATAACCTTTCTCGTAAACGACAGCCTCAAAATTCATTCGAAAACATTGATATATTTCCATTATCTTTACAGCAACAAACCACAGTAAAGTAAAACTCCAATAACTGTTCATGATTTGGACATTATAACACACAAATCAGTGCGTGTAGTTTCCATACAAATTCAGAAGAAAAAATGAATGTCACATTGTCTCCATGTTTTTTACCTACATGAAAAAATACAATATGCCCGGTTAGACGAGGACACATGATAATTATCCTACACAAATTTTCCCCTTTCCTTTTATGTTTGATGTTTACAGTTTTGTTGTTATGGCCACCGCCTTTATGTTCTGGACATTTTGTATGTCTTATCACGAAACTGGATCTATACCACAACCCAATAAACTAAATTTATACATGGGATAGGAACGTGTATTAAGTTGTGATTTTTAGCAGTTTGCATGCAGCGACGAAAACTATATAAGTTTAACTAAACCGCAAACACGAAAATAATGCGAACAATGTATTCCTCGTAACTTCAATCATACTTAAAGATACAACCTGTGATTTCTCTAATAATTTGAAATTTCTCTCTTATTGTATTTATGAGGAAGCACACATACATGTTTATGTGTGAGAGAAATCAACGTTAAGGCTATACAACATGGACAGTTAAAATCAAAAGTAAAGTGGACATTTGATATTTCAATTTTAAGTTCAGAATAGTATAAAAGATTTTTTTAAACAAAATTCACTCAATTTGTAAAAGAGATCAGGCAAACTGTCATATAAAATTCGCAGTTCCATTGATACAGGCTATTATTCTCTAATTGGTTAGTTTACTTAGAAATTTCTAACTGAAATCCACTTTTGATCAAAAACTATACGGTGCGAACAACTTCATTTCAATTATATAGGGTGTTCCAAAATGAATATCGGAATTTTAAGACTGTAGTATTTATTACATTTAACGTATAAATAATACATTAAATGAAACAAACACTCTAACAGTTTTTGCTACAAGTGTTCAATGTGAGCACCATTCGTCACACGGCACACAAGGGGTCGATAGACGAGAAAGGCTCATAATCTTTCTGCCGAGATATAGCACAAAATACATTCAATTTAAGGGAGCCTCGTTGGAACTATATCTCGTGGGGATTTGCTGACCTCCAGATGCGAACATTATGAGTGTTCACATCACCACTTAGGTGAAACGTCCATTCATCACTGAAGACTATACGATCCAGAAAATCTTCATTGTCATGCAGCAACATTTCATTTGCAAAGTTGGCACGTAAAGCGTAGTCTTTAAAGTTTGTAGCAACTGCAAACGATAAGTACGTAGTTGTATGCGTTTCCTTAAAATTCTTCACACAGACGGTTGCACTATAACTACAGATTCAGTCGTTGCAAAATGTACAACACAAAAAACTTTCTGCTCACTAATCGCCATCTTTGCTACTAGCGCTTTCTAACGGCAGGCAGAGAAAACAGTGGATACGCATGCGTGCGTACGGAACTGTTTTGAGTTGCACCCTCTGTGGTTGCACTTTTATCTGATGTATTATTTATATAACTGATTTTAAATTCTGTTAACAATAATATAAGCTTCACTGTCGAATTCCCAGTCAACTGGCATCGCGAACATGATGTGTAGTAAGTAACCATGCTTAATTTTTTTTTTCTTTAGAGTATACTTTCAAAGCTTCAAAACATAAGGGCCTCTCCGGTTCATCATAAGGACCAGAATGTGTCACATGATCAGGTGGAAAGTCACGTTGTGTGCGAAATCGAGTCTGGAGATTCCAAATCCAGACTGGAGATATTTCAAACACTTAACCTCCGCATGGAGGGACCTGGGTAATTCGAAGATGATGCATATACTTTATCATTATCATTGATTTTACTCAAACAACTTGACTTTTGAAAATGTTCTATCCATATTTACTTTACGTGCTATACATCGTTTTTAAGCTCTTCGTTATGTCTTTACAATAAGTTTTCAACTAGCCATCTCCTTATTATAATGGCTATATGGACGAATGTGGCTATGGTTTGAGATATGTGGACGAATTCATTTTTTTTCATTGATTTTAATGTTCATGTTTCGTGAGTTTTATACTATGTTCTATTCATTTCAGGACAATTTCTTTTTTGAATGTTGAATCTATATAGTCTGTTTTATATTTACCCTGAATTTCAGCCATCTCCCTCTTTGGTTTTTGAGAGTAATGAAGGAATTGTTTCTCATTGATTTTCCACTGACATTAATGTTGACGTTTCGTGCTTTTTTTTTCTTTTTTTTTTTTTTAACTATGTTCCATCTATTTTAGGACAATTTGCTTTTGGAATATAGAATCTATACGGCCCCTTCTACTGTTTGAGCTGAATTCCAGCCATCTTCCCCAAAGTCTGTTCACATCATTGCAACCAGAAGGCCCTTTCTCGAAAGAAAACACCTAAATCTATTTTTTAATTAGCTAAGTCCCCTAAATCTAGATTTTCAGTAGTTTACTCAAAAACTGTGTAGCCGAGACCAATGACGTGGATCTGAAAGCGTGGTGGAAAACGGCCTATTCTGTAAAAGTTGATCTTGTATGATGATCTGTACCCACGCCAACTGCGCCGGATTCAAGTTCTGGTTGTGGTTCGGAGGGCACGTTAAGTTCATAAGTACGGAGATTCATTCGGAGAGTACAATCGCCATGTTGCATAAGACGTAAAACACGGGGCAACTAGGAAGCTACCTGAATTACGAAGTATTGAAGTTTGGCCTCAAAAGCCAGAAATAATAGCGATGTGCTTACCATACAATAGACTGAAATAGTGATGTCATTTCCTCTTCGTTACCATGGTGATCGCCATTTTTTTTTATTTTAAACAAATGCACGAAGCGATACGAATACTATGAAGTATACTGTTAACAAGAACATACAGTTAATAATAATTTCAGAATATTTTGAGGACAAAATAAAGTTGATAGAAAAAGATACAGATTAAGAATACGGGACCAATATTAAGAAAATTTACGAGTGAAATCTAGTAATTAACGAAGTAACACATAAGGAATCTTTTTCTACAGCAGCCACATCTCTAGGTAATCTGATAAGATAGAAATTGCGTAATGCCAGCGCCATTACTACGTAATGCACAATGAACAAAAGCAACTATACGCAATGTAAAATCTCTAAGGTACAGACTGATGAGATGATGGCACAATGAAAATAGAACAAATATACAATTTGTCTACAAGGAAAAATAATTGCCTACTTTGAAAATAATGTTAATTATATTGGCGTATTTAGATATTTTACGCCCATCCTTTAAAATATAAGTGCACAGTTACAAGGGTTTCAAAATAAGCAAACAAACAATCAAAAAAAGGACACGAAGCTTGTGACCATATGAGTTCTGAGAATTTTCAATCTGGACCAATTTCTGATCGATTAGCATGCATCGGATCTTTCCTCATATTTCCTACTTACCTTAAAAATATACACTGATAGTACAACAAGAAAACATCCAGATGATGAGTGGCTCAGCATAGGTTTTAAACACTATTTCTGTAGACTTACACGTTTGGAATGTAATGTATAACACTGATGGTACTAAACAAAAGTTTTCCAGAATTATTTAAATTTAATATCTGATAATAAATAAGCTAAATATATCTTAACACTTAACGTAACCTCCAAATGTATAAATCACAAAATCTGCGCTAACAGAAGAAACATTTAACTTTCAACGGTTGACAAATTTTAACATACTATTGCTTGCTTTTTCTGTTTTTATAGTTTCAATCATTGGATTTTTTTTTAAACATATACAAGTGTTTTTTTTTTTTTTTAACTCTAAGACATCACTGTTTTCGCTTCGTATTTAGGTTCTTAGGCCATCTTGTTTAGAAAATAAAACTACAATCACTATGGCAACGAGACGTCATGCTATTTCAGTCTATACTCGATAAAAATCACTCAGGTGCTCACGTCTTTTAATGTAACACGTAGAATTTTATAGTTTTACTCCAGATCTATTGTCTATTTAACGTTTAAGAAAACACATATAACTTTTTGTCATTAAGCTGTAATCACAGCTTTCAATTAGTGCTAATTATCTACATCTAACAAATACATTACATATTAAAATTAACAAAACATTAACATGCATATTTCAGGAAATACCTGATTTCTTCCTCCGTTTCTCAACACCTTGAATCTTCTCTTCACTGGCTCTGCGATTCCTCCTCCGTTTGCGTTCAGGCTTATCTTGGACATCTTCCTCTGGTTTGTTGTTCGTATCTGTTCTCTCAACAGATGGCTCAACAGTCAGTGGAGATGCACCATCGCGATCTACTTCTGTGTCAGTAGACTCTGAATGTTCGGAATTATTACCTTCACACGCATCAAGATCAATCTGCAGTTCACAAGGACTCAATGAACTACGATCATCTGTGTCATTATCCAAATCGATTGTCAACGTTTCGCTATCATCATGCTGAGCTTGCTCAGTTTCTGTACCTTCTTGCTCGACAACAACAGTTTGAGAATTACCATCTTTGTTCAGCTCAATATTATTCTTCGAGTCCTTTTCTTCAGTTTCTTCAGACTTACTACTAGTATGATTAACACAGTTTGATCCGTTTTCGGTATCAACCTTACCATCACTATCAACCTGATCATCAAAATTGTTGTCTGCTTCCTTTCTGCTTTCTTTATTCTTTGTTTCCTCTTTGTTACTCCTCTTACCAGTATCAGAATCTTCCTTTGTCTCTTCTGTTTCTTCACGTTCACTCATTTTATTACCATCTGATTTATCTGATAACTCATTGCTCAGATTATTTTCCAAGTTTTGGGTTGAGGAATATTTGTGCGTTTCCTTAGTGACCAAGTTACTCTCTAGTTCCTTCTCAACAACTTTGTCAATTATTTGATCTTTATTGGATTCGTTACTCTCCTCTAGAGTTCTACATTCGTCTTCTAATGTTTTTTGCGATTGTGTACGCGTATCAGATACAGCTTCTTGACTGTTATGAACAGCATCAAGGGAGTTAGCATCTAAGACTTCTGTTTGTTCTTCATGATTTTTATCAACAATATTATTCTCCAGAACTTTCTCAGTGCCCACTTCCTCAACAGTATTTGAATCTCTTGATACAGACTCCTCATTTACTCTTTCAACTACAATTTTATCTCCATCATTTACGGTCACCTCTTTACACATTTTATCACTTATACCATTTATATGTGGTACACCAGGTTTATCTAATGCGATATCTTCACACATTTTATTAAGTTTTTCACTTACATCTGAGTTGCTTATTTTAGTGTTTTCACACGATTTATCAAAAGAATCTTCACTAGCATCCTGAGCATTAGCACTACTTATTTCAGTTTCTTTGTGTGTATTCTCAACAGACCATTTATCTACATCCTGAGCATCAGCATTATTTGTTTCATCTTTTGATTCATCAATTTGAACTTCACTTATATTGCCAACATCACACTTATCTACTTCAGCAACTTCGGGTATTTCGTCAACCGATGTTTCACTTACATTCGTTTTATAAGATTTATCTATTTCACTGTCTTCACATGCTTTACCAAGAGAAGTTTCAGTTTCAACTTGAACACCATTATTATACACTTTGGTATCATCGCATGTGTTACCAACAGAGGCACCATTGACTTCCTGAGCAGTGGTCTTAAGATCATTATCATCTTCATATACTTTATTGTCATTGAGTACGGTGTTAGTGTCTTCGAGTTCTTGTATACTTTGTATTTTTGAATTTTCAAAGTTTTCTCGACTCAAATCTGCATGCTCTACTTTAGTGCTAGATTCATGTTGAAATTCACGATTAACTTCCTTATTTTTCTCAGATTGTACTGAATCATTATTCTTTCTTGCTTTTTCTCGTTTCAAATCTCCAAAAGTTTTCGTACTATCAAATCGATCACCTAACTTCTTATCGTGTTCTTTCAGATTTCTTCGAGATTTCCTCTGAGTGTCATTTCTCTGTTTCTCACGTTTTCTCTTGCGACTTTGTAGTTTATCAGCATGCAGAGACTTACTGCTCGCTTTAGCTGAATCCTTTTCGTTACATGACTTATAGTGTGCTAAGATGCTTGCTATTCTCTTTTCTACTGTTTCTTCAGAACGTACTTCTTCGTTATTCAAACTTTCTGTGCTTTCGCTGGTAAACACATCCGAGCGGCTCCTACAAGCATCGTCGCTAGATGTATATTTTTTATAGGAACTATCAATAGGTTCTAATGGATACAAGTCATCTGTATCTTCGATGTCTTTGTCCACAGAAGTAGGATTTTCTTTCTGTTGTTTCAATTTCTTTGGAATATGAAGTGTGGCCGACAACTTAGGACCTCTTTTCTTTCTCGGAGTTTTCTCTTCTGATTTTAAAGGTTCATAAGATTCATTATTATTAGTATTCTGATTTTCTTCATCCCTTTTACCATCTGTTTTTGCACTACTGATACCTTCAGCAGCACTAATCCCTTCATACTCGTACTTCTTCCTTTTAACATCATCAGAAGTTTTCTCTTCCACTGCTGACTCTGTGTGGCTCACTACTTTAGTTGTCAATTCATCATCTTTTCTTCTCTCACGTGCTTTGCTTGCTCTCGATTTCTTAGCGTGCTGTATATTCCAATAAATTTTCTTCTTCCTACGTCTTCGGTTCACCAGACTTGCTCGATTGCCTGGCTTTTGTTTTGGTTTGGAGGCTACAACGGGCTTCACATCATTGACTGCATTGAATTCAATGCCTCTGCCTTTATTTGCCACTTTGCTGGTAGTTTCATCTTCAATTACTGTTTCTTCGTGATCCACACCGACATCTAAGGCCGTTTCTTGAATTTCCGCTTCAGTTTTATCCTCAGCTACTTCAGTTAACTCGATGCATGAACCCGGTGATATTGTTCCTCCTTCTGGTGTTGCAGTGCCATCAAGGACTGAATTCTGCAGCAATACAATCAGACCCAACGAACTGTCTTCATCCTCTGGTTCTTTCAATCTACTATCTGATGGTAATAACATCTTTTGCGAGTCTGTTTCATCTTTCGTTAGTGGTGGGCTATCCATTGTTTCAGATTCAGTAACTGAATTGTGGCTTGTGGAAGTATTTTCGATCGTAAGAAAATAGTTTTCTGTAGATGAACTTTTAATCACATTTACATTAATATGCTCTTTACAAACATTGACCACCACAGTCTCATCATCATCACTTTTCTGTTTCACTGCTATTATTACATTACTATCCACTTGGTTGTTGCTAATAACTGTGTTTTGAGTGTCTCCTACATGGACTATAACTCCTTTGGGACTTGTGGAATCAATGCCCACTACACTTTCTGAGATGGAAGCTCTTCTCTCTACTTTGCCGATCTCATTAGTTGCATCAGCATCCCTTGTTGCTAATATATCTTCAACCGTAGTTAGTTCTATGCTTTCATTCAAATCTCTAAATTGTTCGACTTCACGAACTGATTTTGACTCTACAGAATTACCACTTTTTCTTTCGTCATCATCATTGCTTTCTAAACTGTCTGCAATAGTATTTGTTTTATTCTCTTCTGAAGTATCAAGTTCCATAGGGTTGTCAGAAGAAGAATTACTACAATATCTATCTTCATTAAAATCATCAGACTGTCTTTTATGAATTTCTTCAGTAGAAGTTTTGTCCTCACGTATATCGCTATTTGTATTTGCTACAGCGCGTTTTTCATTCTCACCATGATCAGCTACCCGCAACGTTGACTCTTTGTTCTTCAAATGTTCTGTCTCGAGACCAACTTTCACTTTAGAACTTGATGTACCCAGTTTTGAAGAATTTTTATGTAATTCATGAGGTTTATGATGTTTGAATGAAGTGTCTTTAGAAATGCGTTTCACATTATCCAAGTGACGTCTATCGCGTTCCGTTTTAGACATATTCGATTTTTTTGTTACAATTTTCCAGGTTTTATTCTCATTCCTAATCATAAGTTTATTATCGTATGTTGTTTTAGATTCATTTCTTAAGTTACTCTCAGATGACTTGTCTCTGGACTGTAATCTTAAATATAACGGAACATTACTCTTTTCTGGTGATTTAGGGCCAGAACTAGACGAATACACTTCTACAGATTTTCTTCTTTTACTATTTTTGCTATGTTTCTCGTCTTTTCGGTTAATAGAATGATTCTCTGATAATGGCCTAAGTACCGAAGGTTCCGATCTTCTTCTTTTGCTTACTTTCATCACTGATTTTTCTTTGATTGCTATTCGTTTTAAACAAAATAATTTTTTCGAATTAACGTCCTTTTTCAGCGGTTCTTTAAGGTACGTATGAGAATCTGACTTTCTTCGTTTTCGTCTTTTCACTGCCGAATGTTTTGTATTGTTCTTCTTTACACTAAGGTCTTCCTCCTCATGACTTCGTATTATCGTAGACAAAGGAGTTGTAATTAACGGTTCCGAAGATCTACGTTTTGATTTGTATGAAGAATGATTACTACTGCTCTCGTTAAGACCTAGCCGTGATTCACTGTCTGTTTTATTAGAATGCGAACTATCATATTCGTGTTCACTTTCCAGAAGTGCACTAGAAATGAGCGGACTTCTACGTAAATATTCTATACTTTTGTCTTTGAAACTATTAAAAATAGAAACTTGACCTCCACAGGTTTTGGAATCTTTTCCGGATTCACTGCCACACTGACACACCGTTTCGATAAGTCCTTCTTCACCTATATCAATTAAATCTTCTAAATTAATGTGGACAGATAATGCTTCATCACTTTGATCAGAAATATCTAATTCCTGTTTTACATGAGTGACTTCACCCATATTTGAGCATAAATAGTTATCTTGAATATTATCCATTTCTTTGGTATTTCCTTCATCATCTGATTCGCACACATCCAAATAAACGCTCTCTCTACCTACTATTCTACTACCTTCAAAATTTACAGTTCCTTTATCACTCTCACTCTCACTACATTCTTTAACGTCTGTTGATTTCGAAGTTTCATTAGGCGACTGGCACACGTAATTATTTTTAAATATACTATCTGAAGGCGGTTCATTTTCTTGATGATTATTTTCACGTAAATAATTACCGTAATACGGAGATCGTCTACTACTACCATTTTGAATTTCTGCAACACTATCCTCGTGAAAATCTCTATAGCCTTGAAGCACAGAATAATTTTCAATATCACCTACACGGCAATTTCTGATATCAAGGGGTACAAGACATGGCGGAGAAGATGCACGTATTTGATAGCTACCGTCACTGTAAGGCACCACAGCATTGGACTTCTTCACAACATCTTCAAGCCTTTCCAATAAAACGCAAGGCTGTCGAATCCGACGAGACGGAACCTTCTTCTTTTTGTGATGCTTTCGGTGGGTTTGTCTCGAAGATGAGTTTGAGCTCCGTGATACAGTGAACGGCGACGGTGTTCGCAACAGAGGGTATTTCTGAAAGTACTCTAACTCTTTGCTCGCAGCGCGACGACAAGCTAAGTAACGTAAAGAATGTGTTCCAATTTCTTCGTCTTTGGCACTTTTCTCCCTGAGAGAATCATCACTGGCAGACTCTATTGTAGCAGCACTATTCTTGGGTCTTTTGTCCTCTTTAACACTGCTATAAGTTGTTAACTTGTCATTAACTGACTCACCACTACTAACTGATGCTGCTGTTACCAACTGCTCACTATCAAGATTCTGGTTGATACACGACATTTCTATCATAGCAACATCAGAACAATATTGTCTTCCATGCATCTCGTCTTCGTTTGTTGAATAGTATGGTACATGCATCATAACTGAGTAATTTAACATCTCATGGAAAGCTTTCCTGTCGATGCCACGCGATACAAGAAGTCCTCAATGCTTCCAATAGTCCTCCATGAACAATACTGAAAAGAACAAAAGATTGAAGTTAAATTAATGTCATACAAAAAAACTTCAAACTAATTATGATAGGTAATGACATTGACACAAAGCGAAAATTACACGCATCCTCTAAGATCAAATTCTATTATAAAATTCTTCTAAATAAAAACTATAAAATAACTAACAATGAAATAAACACAATACGTAGAAAATTTAGAAATCACTAAATTATCAGAAATTAAACTTTTGAGATGCAAACAAATAAATCATCGTGATATGCTTCTATGAAATATAGCCAAGGAACAAATCACTATACATTCGAACAACGGAGTAAATATTTCCCCACAACTAACATAAATGAACATTATAAAATTTACACTCTGAACCAGAGTATGCTTTATAATAAACCTAATAGCTGCAAAAATCACATGAGAAATCCATAACCATTCTAGGATAATGGTTCGCCCATCAATCTCTTCAGAATAGAACTGCCTTTCGAACGGTACCATTCACGTGTCTCCATCATGTATCTGAGGCGGGAAACTCGCAAAGAAAGGGATTTTTTGGTTAAAATATTTCTGTTTTTAAACTTTTTCCCCTTCTGTATCCCTTGTTTTAACGCAGATTTGAAAAAAAAAATCTGATAAATACTACTCGGTGGAATGAATGTTGTGTAAAATTTCAATCTTCTAGGTGCAAAAGTAAGCCCACCAAAAAATAATGAAAATAGGCCTAACAAAAGAAAAAATATATTTTTTGAAAGTTATGACGTCACCACCTTCTATGTTTCGACACAGAAAGGCGTGAAACCATACGTAACGTGTTCTACAATGCGCCTAGACTTGGGAAAAAAAAAAAAAACGGACGAAAAGGCTCACATAGGAGAGTTATGGGCCTAACGCAAAATTCCAGAAAACACCCGTATGGTATAAATTGTACCATAGGACCTTAAAAGGGTTCATATATAGATGTTGGAGCGAGTTTGTAGCAAATTTGTAGAAGTGACGATATAAAGTGGATTTTTCCCCTAATAAATAAATGCATATCCGTCCAAGTAGGCCTACGCCTCATTGCGACTCTTGAGACCTTGACATCATGCAGTAGATTTTGCCATTCAGATTTAAGAAAAACGCCTGCAATATCCGTCAACCCGCTGTACGAAATTCTTCTACTGGTTGTCTAACAAAGATATTAACCTTATCTTCTCTCTAGCTACAATATTAATATTATGGGCTCAAAACGGTCCTTAAAATATTGAGTAGAACAATAACGGAACGATCTTTGAAAATTTGAATGAAAATCTGCAGGTCTACACAGAATTTGAAACAGGCCAGTGGAAACAAACGTTTCTAGAACTTGTAATTTCAGAGCTCTCATTGTCGTAAAGAATTGGTCACATTTCTTGCCATTTTAGTATATAGATTATAACACTGAATGAAATTTGTAATAGAAAGTTCAGCCAAATTTTGGCACACAACTTATGACCGAATATTTTCTTTGGCAGCAATTAAGTGGTATCCGATTCAACCACTTGGGTTATTTAAGAGGTTTATTTCTTTTCTTTCTTTTTTTTTTTTTAACTGAAACTAAAACGTCATGGCCGTTATTATGGGAATTCCGGACTAATTTGCTAGTTGTATAAGTAATAAAAAATATGTAGGTAATTTTATTACTTCTCTGTTCTTGCTTTTTTTTTAAAAAAAATAATGCTAAAATAAAGCTCTAACTAGCGAAAACTTCAATTCTGATTTAAGGCATGACGAATGCGAATGTTCGTTCAGGGTTTCCACATTATTATATATTGTAAGGATCCCCACGTTGCCGTACCAGGCAATAACCACGTGTGAACTACATGTGTTGATAATAAACACAAACAAACAGACGACGTTCCCGAAGAGGAGTCGATCACCATCGCCAACAGTCGGAAGGACGAGAATCGACGATGGAAGCCGACAAGACAGAATAAAAAGGACCTGCACACTTCGACCAACATCAATCTTCCCGGATTGATCACAATACCTAAACCCCTCTCACGACGCTTGGTCACCGAGAGGTACCTATCCTTATACCCACGACGCTTGGTCACCGGGTTCCTTTCCTCTTCCTCACGACGCACGGTCACCGAGAGAGAGATATCTAATCTACACCCCTCTCACGACGCTTGGTCACCGGGCTCCCATCTAATCTTACCTAATATTAGTGGAATTTCTTATTATTTGTGTACATAAACTTTTTATAATAAAAGGTGAAGGGAAAAGTCCAAATCCCGAGTACATTTATTGCTCTACCCGAGAAATCTTTACATGGTGGAGGCGCCGGATAACGATCCGATTAAGTGGTATCCGATTCAACCACTTGGGTTATTTAAAAGGTTTATTTCTTATTTCTTTTTTTTTAACTGAAACTAAAACGTCATGGCCGTTATTATGGGAATTCCGGACTAATTTGCTAGTTGTATAAGTAATAAAAAATATATATACAGAGTAATCAGTGGCGTATTTACTATTTCGTTTCGGGTGGCTTTGCTACCTTTATTCCTGGAAATGTGAAAATTCTGTAAGATATTTGATTTACTTTAAATAGTAGCCTGAATTATATTTCGGGGTCTTAAGCCCGAGAGCTCCCTTAAATACGCCACTGAGAGTAATCATAACAATATACGGTAATAGAAAAATACGTATATTATGGTGGTTTATTCTAGACATATTCCTTTTATTCTTTTTGGCACATTTTAATTTTGTAGTTCTTGCAAAGTATCCTCTACCGCTTGTTAATGAGCTACAAACATTTCCCTCGGAGCAAAAGATGTTTTGAGAAAATCATATCTTAAAACCTCCGCTACATTTCGACAAGTTGTCAGGTTCCAAGTTGACAATTAAGATGGTTAGTTTTCACCTTGAATTACTAAAGCTCCCCACTGATGAAAGGGGCCGTTATAGCTAAGGGTTTTACCAAAAGAGACAGAGTAAACAAATACGTTTCCTGAATTCCTGTACGTGATTATTCTTATTCACATCTTCCTTCACCACCCCTTTATCAGGGTAGTGTTCTGGCCATTGACTTCCAAGAACAAATCGTGGTAATCCATGTTTCTTTGTCCTCGGACATAAATACAAAACATTTGTCTCGGGAATACGAAAGAATTAAGAAAAATAACAAAACGGTATTCTGCGTGGCCAAGATACGCAGCTCCCAATTTATCATTATCGTCATTGGGTAAACATTGCTTCAATGCGGCCAACTTCCAAGATAGACAGGTGGCCAACTTACAGAGTAATAAGCAACCTATGTCTTATGGGAAAATGCAGGTTCAAGACGAACCAAGCCAAGATAAGCAGGTAGCCAACTTAGAGAGGTGGCCAAGTTTACAGGTTTTACTGTATATGGCATTTTTATTTGGATAACCAGATAATCATCTTTACTCGGTGCTAGCGGCTAAAGTATCTCAAGTTACCCGGGAAAAAATTTAAGTAGTTTATGGTACCTCAAAATTTGCTCACAAAACGCTGTATTTATAGCCATAATAATTTTATTCACCCAAAACAATCCTGCATCGAATTATACAACAGTACGTTTTACGGTATTAAGAGTTGATTTTATCGAGAAGCAGGCTGATTTTGGACAAACTGTGTCTGTATTCTAACTGTATGATTCTCTCAATGCTTCAGACGGGGTCTGTATTTCAAGTAATGAGAATATTTTTGTCCTGACGCGACTATACGTCAGAGTCGGTAGTTCGGGTTTGACCTTGAAAGCGCTCTAAGCGACAGTTGCCTGCTGGCTTCCGTTGAGGCATGATCACGCGCGGTGTGGACGTCTGCAATGAAGTGTGTGCAAGAGCAAAATGCAGCAAAGCATTGAACAGAGTTACGCAATCAAATTTTATATTCGCCTTGGAATATCTGGTGCATCAACACTGAGAATGATTCGGCAAGCGTACGGCAGTGAAAGTTTATCACAAGCTCAAGTTTTTAGATGGCACAAATGTTCAAAGAAGACCGGAAGAGCGTGAAAGACGAACACCATGCAGGTCACCCGTCAACCTCAAGAACCGGAGACAACAAACAATGTATGCGAGATTTGCTGAACCCGGACCGATTTTTAAGTGTTCGTTTTATCGTGGATACGCTAGGAATCGATAAAATGGTTGTTCACAAATTCATCATCGAGGATCTTGGTATAAGGAAGATTTGCACCAAGCTCGTACTGAAAGTTTTGACGAAAGAGCAAATACAAAACCGTGCGGCCGTTTCGAAAGATCTTTCTGGAACGCACTAAAGAAAATCCTACGTTTTTGGAAAATGTCATTACCGAAGATGAAAGTTGGATCTACGAGTACGGCCCCGAAACAAAACAACAGAGCACCGAATTACAACTCCGCAGTCGCCTCGACGAAAAAGAAGTTCGCATGTCCAAGTCCAGAATCACAGTACTGGTACCTGAAGGACAAACAGTCAATTGGGCCTTCTGCGTGGAAGTGTCAGAAAGATTGAAGAAACAGGTCAACCGAGTACGACAAGAAATTGTCGCCGATTGGAAGGTCCATCATGACAATGCGCCATGTCACACCTGCTTCGGGGCTACAGAGTACCTGACGAAAAATTGCATCACAACGATTCCCAGTTTCCCTACAGCCCCGACCTTGCCCCTACAGACTTTTCCCTCTTTCCCAGAGTGGAAAAAGCACTCACAGGACACAACCACGAAACCCTGGATGTTGTCAAAGCGGCTTGCACGCGTGCTCTGAAAGCTGTTCCAGTTGCTGACTTCCAGGGAGCGTACGAAGTGTGGAAAACTCGCCTGTAGAAGTGTGTTGACGCGCAAGGAGCATACTTTGAAAACTACTAAAGGTTTGTAGCGATATCTGTAATAAATTTTTTCAATGTTAATTCTCTTAACCCTCCATAGAACGCGTGGTCGATTGTAACATCAAGGCGCACACGCGGAGTCTCACTCCGCAATATTTATTTATAGGCCTATATCTTAATTTTAACGTGTATTTTGTTTTGTAGCTATATTAAACTGTTTCATATTTTCTTTGCAACGTTTTTGACAATTGCGCATGTATATTTTATAGAACAAACTCTTTTTAACAGTACTAAGAAAACTAAACTTTCTCTATCCGCGGCGGGTGCGACGGCGGGTTAAAATACAGATCCTGTATGTTTAGTCGCTATCTTTCACAACAGCCACTTCGAGTGCCTCATCCATAGCTTGTGGCCGTCTCGTACATGGTGCGTCCTGGAGGAATTTATTGCTATTCGAAAATTTGTTAAAGCAAATATTCTATTATTCGCTCTTTCGCTCATTTACCACATCCCTATCGATGCCTGGCATATTCTTCCCGTTCCCCTTGCGTTTGTTCCCAGTTTAAACTTGTAATACACGCAAAACCATATAAGGCTGTTTGCAACTGAATGTTTGACCGGTTTTCACTAACGTCCATAACCAGCACGCTACAGGAGGAAACACTCGCTAATACATTACTTCCTCCTTCATTTCACTTCGAAACACAAGGTGAAAGGAGCGCATGGCATGCAATACATGGAAGTGCGACAGAACTTTTCTGGGCTTTTAATACGTACGTATGGGTAATTGAAAACGTTTAAAACTAACTGCAAGTTCGTAAAGTAAAATTCTCAACAAGTTCGATATACAAATAACACTAGTCAGTACGTTTTCAAATCCTTAGTATTTGGCTTCAATGATGTTTAATTTACATATTTGCTGCGATCTGTTGAACCACATAACTTTTGAAACAAAAACCGCATAGCGTTTATGTTAGCATGGAATTAGCAAACTTTCTACAGAAAGACCATATAGCATATTTCACCCTTACTATGTTGATCATCCCCTCAATGGTTACTTTATTTATTTATTTATTACTGTACAGCAATTAAGACGACATCATTTTCCATTCTTTCTTCTGTAATTAAATAAGATATATGTAATAATAAATGTGATTTGTCTTAACCACATTCACGAACCAAACGATTCACGAACTGTATGACAATATTTTCTTTTTGTCCAGCCCCATTTAGTTCTTATTCGATTTTTTTTTTTAACCAAGATTCACAATAACTCAAATTTGATAGTTTTACGCCACATTAAAGTTCTGTTTTCACTAAACAAAGTAAGGTTTACTACATAACAAAAAACTATGAGAAGACAATTTCAACACAATTCAGTGATCTCAGCATAACTATCACTTCAGCGTGTTAATTCAACTTCATGGATCCACTGTTGCAGTTAACCAGGCCTGGTGTTACTAATTCGACACAGAGACAGTGTGAAATTTAACACCGCGGCAGTGTTACAAAACTAGGCGATTGAACGAAGAAACGCTTCAATAGGAAAACCATCACAGTGATCTTTCTATGTTATATATCACTAGAAACATGTCTATTACTAGAAACATGCCAGCTAGCATGGTTAATGCAAGCCATTGAGACATTCATATTAACAACTGTATTATGCATCAGTAATCAGCGAAACCTTTCATTTGTTAAGAACAACTACTTAGTAAAGACAACATAGCCGTCTCAAAATTCTGTGGCTCAGTTAGATACACCTATAACGTAATTTTAGACGTACACATTGCCTTCCAAGAATATCATAAATATTTAGTATATAATATTGAGAAGCTGAATTACCTTTTTTGTTATGAGCAAAGCTTTACGTGCTATATTTGATTATACCAAGTAACGAACAAAGTACTTATTTCATGTAATCTTTCACGAAAGCAGTTATATCAGCCGTATAAATTTTCTGACATTTACATGAAAAGTGCTACCATCTGTTGTTACTGTTTCCTCTTCGTCGCAGACTTATATTTCGTTCCTTGTGACCACTTTCAAATAATGAGTGCCACGCTTTTTATTATCTCTTACAAGAGTCATGTCTGTTTAATAATAATAATAATAATAATAATAATAATAATAATAATAATAATAATAATAATAATAATAATAATAATAATAATAATTCATTTGTAAAAGTATTCATTTGGCAACTGTATATAACACAACAATGGTGTGTTACTCGCTCCTTATTATGTCAGGAATTTGATTTCACGACTATCATTTCAACATTACTTCAGTTAAAGTGCGATGCCGTTTAAGTTAGACCAGGCTTCTGTCAAATTTTAATACAACTCGCTTAACATAGAGCTACTGTGTTGGACTAACAGCTATATGTAATCTATGGCATGATTATCATATACTCCACAACTGAGCACAGTTCTCGAAATACTGCATGGGAATAATAATAAAACAATTGTACAGCTCACAGATGACAAGAAGAACCCTAAAACTGGGGAAGTGGGGTACGGTCAAGTCCATTTTCGGTTTTTGAGGTGTGGTCTATACTTAGATGTTTGCTACTCCGGGTAGTTATCTGTGTGCTATTCCGTGGTGTCATTTGAAACCCTCGTGCGAAAAGTCGGCGAGCCCATAACTACGTCAGACTACTTCTGCTAGGGTTCTTCTCGTCATCTGTGAGCTGTACAGGGTTCGTCCGGGGGAAGTAGTAGGGTCACCAAAACGTGGTAAAGGAGGATGCTACTGCGCTTGTTGGGTGGTGGGGTCTTAGCTACCAGCGCACCAGTCACCAGTCGTCTCCAAGCCTTCACGGAGTGAAGATCGACTTTAAAGTGAACCCATTTCAAGGTGCTTTGTCATCTCCACAAGAATCTCTATAAGGAGTGGTTCACAGAGGGTTTGTACCGCCTGTCGCTCCTGCAGACCTCTTCCTCTTCCCCCAATTGAAAAGGGACATGAAAGGATGGCACTACGGCTCGGTCCAGTCCATTCAAGAGGCCATAACGAGGAAGCTGAAGAACATTCCCGTTTCTGCGTTCCAGGGAGCCTTCAGTGATTGGCAGGGTCGATGGAAACGCTGTGTTGAAGCAGAAAGGACATGTTTTGAAAACTAGTAAGTCGATGTGTCAAAATTGTGATTTAAAAAAAAATCAGTCCTACTACTTTTCGAACAAACCCTGTATTTACAAAAATCAATTTGGAGCTATGTCGTTATAAAATACATTTGAACTCATCATTACGAACTCAAATTTCACTTCCACATATGGTATGAAGTAAAGCTATGTTTTTATACGTCATATTCCACGTAAAACAGTTCACGAAAAATTTACAGTTCTTTCTGACGGACAATGAGTCCTTCAGTTTTACAATATGAGAATACTTTACATATTTACGCTACACTGAAACTATCCAGATCATACTGATTTTAAGTAATATAAACATGTACGTATGTACCTTCTACCTCATGTCAAACGAACAATATCTACACTGTGCAGAAAGCCAGTTCTTGAAAACCGTTATTTACTCTGGTTCTCCTTGAATATTATTACATCTGTTTTTTTAATCATTTTTTAGTAAGCACAAATTGATCTAGCACACCAAAAAACAAAAGAAAAGCCGAAACTAAATTCATTACTGACCCATTGGAAAAGACAACAAGCAGGAACATAGTGAGGACACAGACACACAACACTAAACAATACCTCACACTCTAAGTAAGCTTTGTGCGTACGATGTAATAATAAACGTGCCTGCTTTTATTGATTCATATTGTCAATAACATTGCATTAATAATTTGATTTCATGACGGGAGATATGGAGCTACTGGCATGCACCATTAACGAGGTCAATACAGGGAAATGAAAGGTTGTTTGCTTTTGCGGTATAGAGGGGAGTAGGGTAGAGGGAAGTTACAGGAAAGCTCCAGAAAATAATATTTATATATATATATATATATATATATATATATATATATATATATATATATATATATATATATATATATATATATATATATATATATATATATATATTATTTTTATTTTTCTAAAGTTAGTTTTGTTGTTGTTCCAAATGGAACCAATACTCTTTAATAAGAATGAAATAAAACCATCACTTCCAAGCACACGCACAGCCAACAATCTCCTCCCCATCGATTACATACATACACAATTATATTTTATATGACTATGAGGAAATAACACATTAAATCCATTAACCTAATATTATCAACTATAATTGTTTTCGATTTTTCTGCTAAATATATAGCACATTTCATATAATGAATACAACAAGCAGAGGACTACTTTTAATTTCAAATACGACTTGAGGTAACTATTCGGAGGCTTGTTACGACGAAGGATTTTATCTTTTCGCTGGACTCCTTGCTACAACCAGTGAATATACACATAGGTGTATGTGTGGGGGGGAGAACGCAGAAATTGATTTAAAACTGAAAAATGTATTTAAAAAAATATGACCAATAAAAGTAACACGAAACTTTTAATCCCGGAATAAATGAATTTGACATGACATACGGTACATAGTACACAGACATAAATACAGCCTAAAGAAGTCGAGAAGTGAATTTTTTGTCACATATGTACTTTGGACATTTTCGTGTTTAATGGGAAATTTCTTCGCCGAAATTGTGATGACATAGCTGAATTAGCAATAGGCATTAACACGCAATTCTTAGTTGTTCAAAAGTTTGGTTGTGCAACTGATCTGCAAACGTTACAACGCGAGCATATCCAACTTAAACTGAAGAATACATATTTAATGAAGCAGCCAAACTGCTACACAATCATAAACTGAATATTAGCAGTAAGGGAAAATGCGGGAATGGCGACCACTTAAAGGAAAATTTAAAAATCTCAAAAACTATATGAAGTAAAATAAAAAGATAACGTACGTCTGAAAAAGTAAAGTTTCTAGTACATTTTCGCGTATTAAATTTTTGTTTATCGCTAACAGTTATTTTTGCAAATGTTAAATAGTAACAATGTATGTTTGAGCGCAGTTACCCTACAAGTAGAGTAATGCCACTCAGTATCCATCCTAACAATAAATCAGTACAATTTCTTGTACTATATAGAAAGCTTATTTTACTGTACCTATATTTATTAATATGAAGATACAAATTAAATGAAACACTATAACAGACATTATAGAAGATATAATGAGACTTTTAAATCTGTCCTTTTATGTAGTGAGACGTTACTCTTATGAAAAATAAACACTGAAGGAATCTTCAGAAACAACTACAAAAACAAAATTTCAAAGGTATATTAATTATAACGTTTGCTAAGATCCTGAGTTTTCTTTCAAATAACCAGACACAAAATAACACTGGAAAAACTCAAACTGCTGTATCGAAGCAAAGAAAAATATATTATACATCTCCCTAACCACAAAGTTCAAAAACATATTCTTTAATATTGTAGCGTGCCGACCCGTAACCCCCTCTTCCGGGTTTACTTTCTGCTTTTCTCATTGCTATAAAATTATAATTAGTATTTAAAAACCATTTAATTACTTTATTGTCATCTAATTGATGCAAGTTTTGTTCAGTGTTTAATTTCTTTCTTTATATTTTGATTCTTTCTGTGGAGTAACTCAACCAGAACAAAAATCTAAAGTTAGCTATTTGTCTCGTAAGAGGAAAGAATGTTTTCTCAGATCTCCCCCCCCCCTCTTTGCATCTTGTCGAAACATATCTGAATTGGTAACTTATAACCTTTGAGTCGCTGCATGTGCAAGGGAATATCCAACCCTTGTCTCTCATCTGAGAGTCTTATTATTTCTGAATACTTTTATTCTAGACGTATAAATAAGTTTTAGGCGCCAAACTTGACATCTCAAGATGCTAAAGATGTCCATTTTGACAATGTATTAAATACGCGTCTAGGAAACACTTGTACTCCTGGTATCAGTATCGTAACAAGACGGGGGACAAGGGGGCATTGCCCCCTAAGTTTTGGTAGAAGTTATTGGGGGCGCAGAAGGCTCCTAATGATTACTTTGCCTTTTGTTGACAGCCGATTGAAGAATGAAAATTTTATGTACAAAAGCTTTGTTGACAGCTGATTGAAGAATGAAAAGTTTATGTACAAAAGCAATGTTTCATATATACTGCGAAATCGTCGACAAAATATAAAAGTGCTTTCTATTATTACAACTAATGGACACTTTCTTTGTTCCCGTTGGTGTTGATGATCTAGAACACCTTTGATACAATAAAATAAAGAAATAAAAATTATCTATATGACAATCAAGCAGCGATATAAACATTTTCTTAACCGCTTGTCGCTCCTCATTATGTACGGGCGCCTGCCTCGATAGTATAAAAAAGGAAATAATGTCACAATTTCAGAGCATTGTAAATATATTAATTATTCCTTTCTTCGCCCCTGATTGTATAGGGGCGCCTTCGATAGAACAAAAAAGGATATAATATTGCACCAAGGGGTGCTGTAGATATATTAATTATTCTGTGGCGGCGGTTGGACGTCAAAAGTGGGGGGGGGGCAAGACATGATGTCAACATTTGTATATCAATATTAGTTTTTTGGTTGCTTCTAACATTTTGTTTGACGAAAGGTTGTATAACTATTAGGATACTGTATTTTCCAGTTAAAATACCGTATATCGTGTTTCATATTTTACTAAGTAAATTGACAAGAGCAACTTTGTACTCTTAAACAACGAAGGTGTAAGAAGAGATTTGATTCCTTGCTCATGAACAACTTAAAATTCTGTCCGGAAAATTGTGTGGTCAGAAGGGGCCTATTTGATAAATTCGCAAAACAAACAGAAAGGATAATATTAATCGAACAGTAATGAAGAATGAGGCTTGTTTCGCAAAAGTTATATTGAAACTGGAAATTAATGAGCAACTTATATTTTTAATTCCATGCATGTTATTACATGTTATTATTCTTAGAAAAACAGTAAATACTACAAGCATATGCTGCCACATTTAAAGAAATGCTTTTGCAGCTTCCCGAAAAATGTTGGTTGCCATTAGGTACAGTTTTCACTTTCTTGGAATACATCAGAACTCAACAATACTTAGAATCACTCCAGACTCCGGTTATGCAAAATAACCCTAAAACTAGGGATGCGCACGAGACAAGATTTGAGGCTGTCTCGTCTCGAAAATGTGCTGTAAAAGTGATGTCTCGACTCGAAAAATGTATTCTTCTCTATTGGAAGAGCAGTGTCTCGACTCGAATTTTATCAGGAAAATTCTGTCTCGACTCATCTCGTGCGCATCCCTACCTAAAACCTAGAATTATGTTGAACTCACTAAATTCAATTGTATATACAAAATTGTATACAGTATGTATACTCCTAAATTCATATATTACACTGCAAAACAATGCCGCGCCTTTGACGTGGGAGACCCGGGTTCGATTCCTGGCGGGATCTTGTTGTTTGTATTCCACGTTAATCAGTAGGTCCACGTCTCATATAGCCTCACTGGTGAACGGGATGTTAACTGGTGAACGGAATGAACGGGGGAACTGTCGATTTTTGTGCAATTAAATAATAATTTGTGAACAGTGTTTCTTCCAGACATGCTTTTGGGAGGCACTGGCCCCCGAAGCTCTGAGAGTATCCCATCTCCCGAACGAGACCAAAATAATACGTCTATAATATAATAATAAATAGAATAGTACCAGCAGTGCTCCTCTCGGAATACAAAGTGTGCGCCCCGGAACATTGTTCCTGAAAGAAACACTGCTTGTGAAGAACTTCTTTTTTTGCGAAATATTATCTCATTTAGTTCTAAAGCAACTGACTTACATATCGAGCCCTTGTAAGAAGAAATGAAAGTACACTCGAATTGTGGCACTCCAATAGGTTAATTTTTGGGCCATTTTTCGTGGCAATTGAAACGCAATTCATGTAGCTTTCTTCACTGTACGGGAAGACAACCAATACGTACTCACGGAATGGCAAATATTTTATGGCACCATTTTTATTCTATGAACCATTAATACATACAAAAACTTTATATTTCCAAATGAAATTATATACATTTATGGGTCATTTCAAAAAAGTGGGGGGCAACTGCCCCCCTTTGCCCCCCTAATCGCCGCCCATGCCCCTGAGTGTCTAGGGGCGCTTTCGATGAAATAAAATAGGAGATAATATTGCACCAAGAGGCGCTGTATATATATTAATTATTCCTTTCGTCGCCCCTGACTGCCTAGGGGCGCTGTAGATATGTTAATTATTCTTTTCGTCGCCTCTGGCGCTTTCGATAGAATAAAACAGGAGATAATATTGCACCAAGGGGCGCTGTATATATATTAATTATTCCTTTTGTCGCCTCTGACTGTATAGGGGCGCCTTGGATAGAACAAACAAGGATCTCCTCAGCTACTGCGCAGGAAACAGACCCCGAAAAGACTAGAACACTCGCAGGCATCCGCGAAAAATTACCAATTCAATACCGCAAAAGAGAAATTACGCGCAACCTATTATGAATCTTTGGACAATATCATTTGCGAAATTGTGTCGATTCCATCAGCCTCAACTGAAGAAGTATCGTGCAATACAGGATGGATTTCTGGAAGGTAACTTTTCTCAAGACATTAGTGACATTCTAAAAAAAATACCATGTCAATCCGGACCGACTACAACTACAGATGCAACAGTTGCACACCACTATTCCCATTTCAAAAAATCTGCGAGACCTGGTTGAGAACTTCAAGAAACTCTGTAAAGAAACACGAAGTGTAACAAGAAACATAAAGAAGAAATGAGGTACGAACCATGATCCTACGACAAATAGAGATGACACTGTTGACTAAAAATGTGTAATAGGGAAAAAAATCATTTTTTAAAAAAAAATCACTATTTACCCTACCCCTATTACACATTTTTAGTCAACAGTCATCCCTATTTGTCGTAGAATCATAATTCATACCTCATTTTGTTCGTAATGATGCAACATACTAGTACCATTGCGCTGTCGTGTACCTGAGAAGATAAATTTCCGAAAAGGGAATTTTTGAAAATTCGAATTTCTCGCTACTTCTTCGTACAGTTGGCGCAGGAATTCCTCCCATCAAGTACATGATAGGGACATGCAAGTGGTACGAATGAAAACGCTGCTTTATTACAAACAAAATTAGGTACAAACCATAATCCTAGTATAAATAGTCTTGGTGTTAGAGCTGATTTACTAAATTTCCCTCCCCATTTTTGGCTAATAATTACGAGGGCCATCCGGAAAGTCGTACCCGTTTGTGCAATAAAAACACAGTAATACATAGTAACAAATATACGCATTTTTATTGGAAAGAGCATACTTTGCACTACTTCTCCACATAATCACCAAGCAAATTGAGGCATTTGTCATACCGTGTAACGAGTTTTTGTATTCCAGCGTCATAGTCCTCCGCCGCCAGCGTATTGAGATACGTAGTCACGCCTAGTTTAAGTTCTTCATCACTGTCAAATCTTTTTCCCGCCAGAAAGTCTTCAAGCTTTGTAAAGAGATGAAAATGTTCACAGAGTTCATCAATTGTGACGCGCCGATCGTTCCTCAAGCATTCGTCTACTGACCTCAGCAGTTCGTCTGTAATGACAGATGGTCTCCCTGAACTCTACTCGTCGTGTGTACTCCCCCTCCCCAGATTGAAGTTGCGACACCAGCGCCGAACAGACGACTCGTCCATCACATTCTCTCCATACACTTCCTTTAATTGGCGATGAATTTCACAAGATCGAACGTTCCGTGCATTAAGAAATTTAATCACGGCCCTCACTTCACAACTGGTGGGGTTCTCAATTCGTTTAATCATTATAAACGAGCACAGACACAACACAGACACTGCTATCGTCACGCAACCTCGTACAGAGCAGGCAGACAAGCCACTGACGCGGTCTGACCTTGGCTAGCGGCTCCGCGAGTCGTCAGCGCTTCATGCGGCGCAAACGGGTACCACTTTCCGGATGGCCCTCGTACTAATGTATTGTTATTGAGTAAAGTCTAGCGTCAAGAGCGTTTATTGTAGGATCATGGTTCGTATCTCATTTTGTTTGTAATGAAGCGACGTTTCGAACTGTACCATTCACGTGGCGCTAGCATGTACCTGGAGGAACAAATTCCCGAAAAAGTTATTTTTTCCTGACAAAAATATCATTTTCCGAATTCGAGCGCGATTTTTTCATTTTTGGTACATAATACGGAAATTTGAGTGGTACAGTTGGACACATTGCTTCATTACGAACATGATGAGGTAAGAACTATGATCCTACGATAAAGAGTCTTGACACTAGAGCTTATTGAATAACAAGAGATTAGTAGCTATTAGAAAAGAATGAGTCGGGAAAAAAAAGTAAATGAATTTTAGCACCAAGACTATTTACCGCAGGATCATAAATAATACCTTGTTTTGTTCGGAATGAAGCAAAATTCTTTTGGTATCATTCGCATGTCCGTGTCGTGTACCGGGGGGGGGGAGGGGGAGAAATTCGCGGGAAACGCTGACTTAAAAAAAAATCCTTTTTCCCCAATTTGGACGAGCATTTTATTACCGTAGATACATATTAGGGAAATTTGACTGAAACAGTTGAAAACACCACTTCATTCCGAACAAAACGAGGTATGAACCATGATTCTACGATAAATAGTCTCGACGAAATAGCTGCTTGTCTGAAAGTCTAAAATGTACCTTAAAAAGTAGGTTCCAAAAAGGTTAATGTATAGGTTATATATATATATATATATGAAAGTTCGAACGAACGAATTGTTTGTAGAGTTCTTAGAATAATATTTAACGACAAAAAATGTTTTAGTGAAAAGTTAGTGGTGGCAACAATAACTGTTCTGAATAGTGATCTAAGGTCTCGAAGAAAAAAAAAAAAAAGACTGCTTGTTTCTTAAAAAAAAAAAAAAGAGAAAAAGAGAAAACGAATATCTTTTCCATGCATTTTTGGCTTGGATTTTTTTGTTTATTTTAATATTTCATATTTAATGAAGAAATAACAGTGTTCCAGTTTTTTTGTTTTTTTTTCATCATAACTTTAAAATACTGTATTCTGAAGAGAAATAAAAGGTACGGGCCACCACACTAATCTTTCTTGCTCTAGTTCCTTAAACTAAATCATATTATGCTGCTATTAGTGAAACATTTTCTTCTGAAATACAAATAAAATTATGATGCCTTTTCGGCTCTCATATTAGGTTCTTGTCTGCCAGTTTAACTTTAAGCAACCCGAACAACACGCATTTCAAGATGTATAAATTTCAAGAACTTGATATAATGGTTAGGCAGCCAACGTGGCACTTATGAGATGCTAGTTGTCAAAAAAGCGAAAATTTGCCGTTTTCTTTCCAAAAGCCGGCTTTTTAAAACGAAAATAAAGCAAGTCTCAAAAATCCGGCTATTTTGCATCTCTAGTCAGGTATATGAATACAAAGTGCAGTTCAATCTATGTACTGAAACATTTGAAGATTAAATGTGGTGTGAAAGTAAACTAAGAAAAGTGTGCATGTAGGTGTATTGTGGCCGAATGTATACGGAACAATCATGTCATACTATTTAGTGATTAATTAATTAATACTATTTAATGTAATTAATAGTACATTTTATTTCATACGTATCCCGACGCAAATCAAATGAGGTCTACTAGTTTTACTAATGTGCGACTCTTGTGTTGAGTGAATACATTGAGCGGGTGAAGAAGCTGTCTTTACTTCAAGTCAGTCTACTATTTTAATTATTCAGATCATAACATTTAATAAAACTCATAATACTTCTAATTCGGCGTTCCAGTCATTTATAACGCCTGACTAAAATTCTCAAACTACTACCTCACCTACTCTCACATTCTATCATAAATTATCTCCGAAGAAGCCATTCGTCGAAGTTGATTATTACGAACATCTATCTTGTTATTTTTTTCTACTCCAGTCACGCCTACCAAGGACTAAGTGCTTCATCATCTTGTTATTCGAGAAGTTGAGTGGATCCTTACCATCCTGTGTGCCCTGTGACTCCAGTTCTATCTCGGCATTCGCCTGTAGAAATTCCGATTGGAGAAACGACTTCTATCTCCGAAGGAAGTGATAGCATCTTTACCGCTCGAACCAATCCAGATTCATCCTAGGAATTCTTGGTCGCAGTGAACATCTCTTTTGCCACGCCACGTTCAACTTGGTCTTCTATCCGGCTCGATGATACTTCAAGAGGCCACTTGAAACTCTTCAATCTCCGTAGGTGTTTAATTGCGAGGTAAGTGATTTTAATTGTTTTTGTGACCCTACTTGTGCGTCTCGATTCCTCGCATCGACTCAAAATCACGTATACTTCTGTGCACCCAATATTTGATTTCAATGTTTGTTTTCATAAAGTGATTTTAACAACTAAGGTTGTTAGCGATAACTCTCTCTTCCATTTTATTATTTTATTTATTAAATTGTTACTAGGGTAAATTATCTAAGTCTTTAATGAAGCTAATATTACTTTTGATTAAGTATAGCCAAGCCTGACCCTATCTTGTGAACTTACACATTCGAGGTCCATTAATTGTGTTAATAATATTGTTTTACATTGTATTAGCTTTGACTTAATTCCTTGTTGTGTAATACCAGCCATACACTAACGTATTTTTCAGCCGTAGCCATAAAATTTCTTGCGCTAGTCTTGTTAGCAGCTGTCAATACGTTAGTGTATGGGACCTGGCGTACGTTTACGTACCGAATTTTCATACGCTGGAAAAGTCTGGGTGCTTTTAACTTCGAGCGTAAATACGGCGCGTAAAAACGGCTCAGATGAAAGGGTTTTCGAGCAGCAGGTGGTCTCTTGCCCTTTCCACGGCCTTCTCCCCGGTCTGGTCTTATTGTTTTCAGAAGAGAAAACCTGTTCTTGTGTTGTCCTAGCGAATCGTTGCTGAGGTTTGCTGGTAGACTCACCAGAAATCATCATTCCAATCTAATTTCAGTCTTTCCATACAATATACGATTTCTGCTAAACTAATATTTCCTATTGCACAAAACGAGACATTATTTCCAAATTAAAATTCATAATTAATTTTGAGTGCACAGAGAAAAAGGTATTTAAATCCAATACTTCCTAATCTGAATTCGCAAATTATGAGAGCTCCTCCGTGGCTATATAGTCAGCGTACGCGTCCTCTGTGCGGGTCGCCCTGTTCGATTCTAGGCGGGAGCTCATGCAGTTCGGGTTCTACTTCCCATATAGGCTCGCTAAACTTATCGAACCTGATGCCTTTCGACTAGGAATTTAAGATTTAATTTAATATTTGGACATTATTATTATTATTATTATTATTATTATTATTTTACACGGGTAAAGGCGCATATAAAAATGAAGTCACACCTTCAGAGTTACCCATGTTGTGATACTGAAATGAAATCTTTGAGTTTAACTTCCCACGATTATGCCATTTAGACTAAAGAATACAATAATTAAGGCAAGTGAATGATGACGAGAGAATTGGTGGAATGAAATTTGGGAGGAAACGAGAGTACTCTGCGAAAACCAACGGACATGATGTTGCACGCACAAACTTATTTGCACGGGAATTGAACCAAGGACCCCACGCACAAGAGATAAGTGCTTTAGCACTGAGCCGCTGTGGCCCTCAGTGGCTAACACCGGGCGACGGTAATTTTGTCACCGGAAAATTCGTCATGGTAATTTCGTCACCGGTAATTTTGTCTCCAAAATATTACCATATAGGTAATTTCGTCACCGAAAATAATGTCACGATAATTTCATCACCAGTGTCTTTTAGAACATAATACAAGTACAGTGAATGAACTCGAAAAAGTTTTTGAAATTGTTTTCTTTAATCTTCAACTGCCAAAACTGTGCAGCATAATCAAAATATATTATTTTTATTAAATAAAGAGTTACATATTTTAGATATTGTATTTGAGACAAGAGATAAAAGTTTCCAGTAATTCTATCACAGAAATATTGTCATATAGGAAATTTTGTCACGGTTATTTCTTCACCTTTGTTGAATTAAATAGAGACAAAGCAAACGATCAAACAGATTACGTTATTTTAATAAAACTTAGAAAACAATTCAGTTGGTGTTGAACTCTGCAAAATTGAAGTTTCTGGTAATCGACGCAAGAACAAGCACCAGTAGGAGAAAATAATGTCTGCTTGAGCAAATGTTAAAAGCACAGGCAACATGGGGCACTAATGGGTTCATTATTCACTATTTACGAATATTAAATTTCGCGAATATAAAAATTTCAGAACAGAAAATAATAAACAAATATGGGAAGATACGCCAATCTGTTAATTTTCCCGCAGAATAGACGAAAATTTTCTTCGTTCTAGTACCGTTCTCTGAGTTCAAACTCTTGGACCTTCCAAGTTAACAGAGTCATTTGAAAAGAGTGGCCTTTTTTAAAGAGCTATTAAAAGAATTATATTATATTTCAACTCTGAGTAAACATTGGCAAATTGTTATTGGATATATGTGAAGAGAACAAATTTCTATAAAGGAAGAAAAACGTATAAATATTTCTGGATGTTTCCTTTAAATATAGCCTTATCAACCTATTAAAAAGTGAAACATGGATTGTGAACGCAACTTTTCAATGGCTCAAAAAAAAAAAAAAAAAAAAAAAAATGTTGTTTGAGGTGAGACTTCCTTTACTAGGTATACGCCCTAATGTAGACCAAGACACAAAATTCATATGAAGAACTGTTTCGTGTGGTGGTGCATCAGTGCAGTGAATTTAGTGAATATCCGGACCTGTAACTATGCTAATGGATTTTATTATAGTGTAAATGCAACTTTTGGAGATTCAACTCGTTTATAGCGTTACTTTTTTCACCTGACTCAGTCAACATGGAGGAAGGTCCAAGAGCTTGGACTCTTAGAACGGTACAAGAGCAATTAAAATTTTCGTTTATTTTGCGAGAAAATAAACAGATTTGCATTTCTTCCAATAGCAGATGTGAATCGATTAATACAAGTGACTTCGGTGGAAGAGCTGGAACTTCTGGACTGTTTTGATAGCACTTACGTGTCAAACACGTATCGCCGTGTTAAAGCTCGGTCTGGGAATTTTGTTTGCGTAATGTGCCCCATCTATATCCCCCAGACAATTGGAATGTTCACCAATCTACCTTTAACAGCAATTCTAGGATAAATAATATTTGTGAATTGTGGAACTAGAAGTTTCATGATCTAGTAGGAATGTCCCACGCAACTATTTGGAAGCTTATTCATGAAATTCAACAAGTTGAAGCAACGGTTTCAGCTGTGCTTCATCAAGATGCTGTGGGGCAACCACCCAAACAGCAAACTAGAAGAGTGTTTCAGATCTTTTAGAAACGGCTCTAGTCTTTGTGCTTAACGTATAACACTGGAATTAAATGTTTCAAAAAAAAAAAATCCTTGTTTCCTATAGTAGAGTGAACATGTAAACCATTTATTGCATTAATACAAGTTATATTTTGTTTGCTAATTTTCTGTTCTGAAATTTTAATATTGCCAAAACTTAATTTTTGTAAATAGTGATATATAAATCCATTATTGGCCCATTTTGCCTGTGCTTTTAACATTTGCTTGTGTTATTTTACTGCTGTTTGTTCTTGCTTCGAGGATCCGAAACTTTGATTTTCCAGAGTCGAACACCAACTAAATTGTTTTCCAACTTTGATTAAGATAAAGTCAGCTGTTTCGGTCGTTTACTTTGTCTCTACTTAGTTCAACAAAGGTGAAAAAATGACCATGACAAAATTTCCTGCATGCTAATATTTTGGTGACAAAGTTACAAGTAACGAAATTACTATGTCGAAATTTCCGGTGAGCGAAATAATCTACATGCTAATATTTTGGTGACAAAATCACCGGTGATGAAATTATCTAAATCCGCTAACACCCAACCTTTCAATAAATAAATATTTAAATTATTTTTAACAACTTGATAAAAACTAAACGGCAAGATAAACTTTAAAATAAAAAAAGGTAGGTGGAAGCAACGGGAAGGATTCCTTCAACTTACAAAAGCCGAGGTAACAAGGATCAAACTATTTATAAAGAAGGGGGCTGGAGGTAGTTGTATAAGTCTTGTTTTCTCTTTCTGGTCTATTTTTGAGCTGTGGATAAGGTAGTAAAAATTGGTATTCCGTGAGGGGATAATTTATTCTATTTGTTACTACTATGGGGGCGCGGTGGCTCAATGGTAGAGCGTTCACCTCTGGTGCTTGGGGTCCCGGGTTCGATCCCAGCCTCCGCCAAGTGAACTTTGTGGTGGACAAACACCGTGCTCGTGGGTTTTCTCGGGGTTCTCCCGTTTCCTCCCACTTTCTTCATTCCGCCATTTCACTCATCTCTCATAATCACCGTCTCCTTTAGCCTAACCGGCATAAGCGTGGGACGTAAAACTTAAAGATTTCATTTCATTTTTTGTTACTACTATATTCTTCGTTAATATTGTAAGAAAGAAAAAAAAAAACGAAAGCTGCAACCATTAATAAATCATATTTTCTTTAAATTGAATTTATCATTCAGTAACCCACTTTTTAACGACCAAAGTCAACAGTCTAAAACATTGTATAACAAAAAAATTAATCAATTATTCAACTATCGGAACACTCCTTTACTCCCTTATTTTTTGTAAACTGCAGTTCCAAACAATAGGCTTATTTCGGAAGGTAAGAGGAAATCACACATCAAGCTCGTTCAGATTGTATTAAATCATCATCGTGTCTGTTTAGAAATTTAAATGTTTCCAATCTACATCGTAAAAAATTGAAAATGAAATGAAATGAAATTTTTAAGTTTTACGTCCCACGGTTATGCCGGTTAGGTTAAAGGAGACGGTGATAATGAGTAATGAATGAAATGGTGGAATGAAGAAAGTGGGAGGAAACGGGAGAACCCCGAGAAAACCCACGCACACGGTATTTGTCCACCACAAAGTTTACTTGGAGGGGGCTGTGATCGAACCCAGAAACCCAAGCACCGGAGGTGAACGCTCTACCACTGAGCCACCGCGGCCCTTCGTAAAAAATTCAATATAACTTTTTCCCTGTCCTGTGTCCTCCTCCTCCGAAGTATGATTTATATAAATATTTAGTGATCTCAGATCACTAAGTACAATGATCTAAGATTGTACCAAAAATAGGCCAAATGGATTGAGTTGCTTGGACGTAATATAGATAAATGTGAATTTTTAATCCTCTTCGGCGTGGCTCCCAGTCTGTCATAGGCGCCCGAAGGGGAGGGCAGGATGGTTCACGAAAATGTATACTTAATATAGCAAACCATGTATATTAAATACGAGACATAATATAGCAACCATGGAGATGGGTCCCGCTCTAGAAAATTTTTTTCGGGCGCCCCTGCAGTCTGTTTATTTCATATTGTGATGTACCACTTTGACAAAGCTTTGCTGCAACAGTGTATTTCAGATCATGTTTAATGGAAATAGTATATTGAGAACAACGTGCTCTCTACTATGAGCAGTGAGGAAAAAAAAAAAAAAAACACCCTTGCAATTGTTTGACATGCTGTTGTGTGTATAATATGTTCGTATAGTTATCTACAAAACTTGTCGGTGTGATTCATCCAGCTGATTATTTATTAGTGTAATTATCAGTAATCATTAGTATATTATTTATTGCATTATCTATCTATTAACATGCTACAATACCAACTAAAATCCATTTCCTGGTCCAAATCTTTCTGTTTCTTCTATGCTTTCTTTTTATTCTTTTACTTTACAACACAATGTTTATAGCACCTGCACTTAAAACCATGGCCTCAGACAGATCCATCTTGTTCAAGCAACTTGAGTAAACTGGAAAACTACCATGTGCTCAATCAACAGGCAAGAGGAAGAGCGAAAAATGTCCGCTTCTTTTTCTTCTTCTTTTACGCGCCTATTTTTACGCTAGGTGTATGGGCCAACTTACGGACCGAAATTTACGACATCATTTTACGGACCGAAAATGCGCGCTGAAAATACGCTAGTGTATGTTGGCCTTAACAAGTGCCTAATTGTTGAATTGTCTTCCCGCTACAAATATTTCTCTCTTTGCACGAGTCCTAGTTGTCAATTGCTTTGGTGCTCAAATTAATCTCTTTGTTTTTGTCGGCTTCACGTTAACTAGTGAACCCCTCAGAGCCCCCACTGTGCTGGCATATACCTGCGGGACACTTGTAAATCAAGGCTCCACTATAATCTCGTTAAACTCGTGCTATGACCTTTGTGACTAGTTGCTTTTACCATTGTCATAAGTAGCACTCAAAGTATCCTGTTCTCTCTTTTGATCAGACCACTCCGCCGACAGCATAATCGGTAGTAGTTGTTGTTCGAACAGGACGGGCCTCCTCTTTACCTTAAGGATTTAATTTTTGAGCCGATAGACTGCTCGCATCCATTACATTTTAAACGTCAGGTGACTCTTGAAGTAAATGATATTCTAGAGACCTTTCCATGTTCATTTATTAAATACTCTTTCAGTTTGATTCAGGCAACCTACGATAGATATAGCGTCGCTAAAAATCTCTTTTATGTTTGTGACCTGTGGTGGTACTCCCTCTTAAGTGGCCGCAAGTTTTGATCGCATGCTGCCACCGGCCACGACAATATTAGAAGCCAACACGCAGAGTGTGCCCACTGCAAACAATTTCCATACCTAAACCGCAGCTCGTTGTTTTTACCAAACTCCCCAGATGTTATACATACATCAGCAGTATTATTTTCATCATCACAATGATGTGCAAAATCAACATCATCACTGTCTGACGAACTTCTGAACTGAAGACACTCCTTCATCTTCCCTTCCTTTCTCCTAATTGAATACCTTTCTGGCTTCTTATGTACGCTGCTTTAGTGATGATTCTTCCCTTTCCTCTTTAGCCTATAAATTTGAGTTTCATTGGTGTTGCTATCAAAATATTTGGTTGTCCTGGTTGCCCAAGTTTCATCTTCATGTATTTGACGTGTTCTATAGCATAACTCATAAATCTTTCGTACCATTAAGTATAATGTAATAGCCCACAGAACGAAACAAATTTATAATATGTTTTAATAATAAGTAGCTAGAAAATGGCGCTCAACCTGAGCATCATTATCCAATAGGTGCCATTTTATATTATTTATATTTTGTCATATGAAGAAGGCAAAATGTTTAGCTTTATATGTGTAAAAATGGCAATACTCTATTTTAAACGTTGAATCCACTTTTCTACTTTTTTTTTTTTTATATCAAGTAATCCAGAATTCATTTTTCTCACGTTGCTTCGCCGACGTCAACCACGCATGTACTTTTTTTTTTTCTCCCTAGTGCCACTTACTAGGGATGATTCTATACCGGGACGAAGTACCTGGATAAAACCTATATATCGTCTGAAAGCTCTTGCCATGAGAAGTACGAAACTGTTTTCAAATCACGGGCAAACCCACAGCCTCACCCTACAAGGGGCCAGTTTGTTGGTGGTTGTGACCCTATGTATGACATATTCGACAGAATTAAAAATGAATGTTACGACGCATCACACGTAAGCACCTGAACCCATTATGTTCCTTTTTTGGCTCGTTGCTAGAACGTGACTCGGGCAAGGGTTTGATAATATGACTTTGCACCCAGACATACCTATTTGGTCAGTGTTGCCAACGAATTGTAAATACAGTGTGGTAGATAGTTTCTCTACCACTGTATGTATATCCATGCAACGTGGCATAAACAAAATTCGTCACTAGAGAAAATATATTGTGGACATATTCCTCTCCCAAGGACCCCAATTTGTAAATGTTGTCAACCAATTGTAAAAAATTAGAAGGTGTAAAACAGGTTCGTACGATGAGAAGTTTATACACCAAGCTTGCCAGAAACATCACACGACACTATACCAAAAAGACGTCGAGTGTTACCATTTCCCAACCATTCTTGGTTGTCAGTGTTGCCAACCAAATGTAAGCATCACAATGTTGCAAGTGACATGCTTGCAATTGAACCAATATATAACAAATGTGACATAAGCAGCAGTGGGCAATGGAAAATAACATGGGTCAGTTAAATTATGTCCGCCAATGCTGTAGACTTCATGCAAAAATCTTGACTGTTCGCATTAGTTGGCAACACTGCCAAACTGGGGTGCTTGGGAGAGCGGACACACACACACTATGTTTTCCATTGTTCAATGCTTTTTTTGTCACATTTGTTTTATATTCGTTCCATGGCACGCACGTCATGTGTAACATGGTCATGTTTACAGTTGGTTGACAACACTGACAACCTAGAATGGCCGGTGTATCAACTTCTTATTGTACGGAACCTGTTTTACACCTTCTCATTTTTACAAAAAATGGTTGGCAACACTGACAAACTGGGATCCTTGAGAGAGGAGTACGTTCACAATATATTTTCTCTAGTGACGAATGACGTTTATGCCAAGTTACATGGATGTACGTCCAGTGGTAGAGAAACAATCTACCACATTGTATTTACAATTCGTTGGCAACACTGACCAAATGGGTACTTGTAGGTGCAAAGCGATATTACCAAACTCTTGCCAGAGTCACGTTCTAACAATGAGTTAAAAAAGAACATGATGGGTTCAGATACTTACGCGTGATACATCGTAACATTCATTTTTACTTCTGTCGAATATGCCATACATAAGGTCGGAAACACCAACAAACTGGTCCCTTATAGAGTCAGGTTGTGGGTTTGCCCGTGATTTGAAAACGATTTCGTACTTTACATGGCAAGAGATTTCAGATGATATATAGGTCTTATCCAGGTATTTGGTCCCGGTATGGAAACATCCCTAGTTACTATTGAGTTCTAGATGTTAGCACAGTTTAGACTCCACTTCCACGCTTCGCAATGGCTACAGAGGGGTGAGCGCGCATTGCACTCCGAGCGCCATTAGTCGACTCTCCCTTAACCCTTAAGAGATCTTGGGTTTTTGGGCTATTTTTTAGACTTTCAGTCAAGCAGCTACTGCGTCGTCACTATTTATCCTAGGATCATGGTTCATACCTCATTCTCTTCAGAATGGAGCTGGCTTTCAAATGATACCACTTGCATGCTCATACCATATACCAGGAGCGGGAAAAATTTTGTCAAAGGGAACATTTCGGAGGGAAAATTTTTTCTCGCACTTTGGGTCCCTCTGGAGCAGCCCTGTGTGAACGTAGCCATCAAAAAAAATCTGATAAATAGTACTTGGTATACTGAATGTGTGTGCCAAATTTCAAGTTTCTATCTTGAATACCAAGGGCGGGAGAAATTTTATCAGGAATTCCCACCATGTCCCAAATTACCGTAAAACACCATGATCTCAGGTAAAAAATTTCCTGAGACATCACTAATTACCCTAGGGTCATGTTTCGCCCATCATTCTCTTCAGAATAGAACTGCCTTTCAGGCGGTATGACTCGCGTGTCTCCATCATGTATCTAAGGCGGGGAAATGAGGAAAAACGGGATTTTTTGGGTCTAAATATCCTTTTTTCAACTTTTAGCCCCTCTGGACTCCCCTGTTTTAACGCAGAGATCTGAAAAAAACCTGGTAAATACTACTCGGTGGGCTGAATGTTTATGCACAATTCCAATTTTCCAGGTGCAAAAGTAAGCCCGCCAAAAAAAAATATACCGACAATGTCCCATATTCCCGTATACAGAGGGAAATTTTTAAACATTCCCTGAGACATCCCTAATCACCCTAGGGTCATGTTTCGCCCATCATTCTCTTCAGAATAGACCTGCCTTTCAGGCGGTACCATTCACTTGTCCGCATCATGTATCTAAGGCGGGAAAATCCCGTAAATGAAATTTTTGGTAAAAATTTCCCTTTTTCAACCGTTTAGCCCCTCTGTACCCCCCTGTTTAAACGCAGAAATCTGAAAAATAATCTGTTAAATATTACTCGGTGGACTGAATGTTTGTGCACAATTTCAATCTTTTAGGTGCAAAAATAAGCCCGCAAAAAATAATACCGAAAATGTCCAAAATTCCCCTATATAGAAGTATATTTTGATAAAAATTCCCTGACACTTCCCTAATTACCCTAGGGCCACGTGTCGCACATCATTCTCTTCAGAATAGAACTGCCTTTCAGGTGGTACCATTCACTTGTCTCCATCATGTATCTAAGGCGGGAAAATGAGGAAAAACGGTATTTTGGGGTAAAAATATACCTTTTTTCAACTTTTTGACCATCTGGATCCCCTCCTGTTTTAACGCAGAAATCTGAAAAAAAAAATCTGGTAAATACTACTCGGTGGACTGCATGTTTGTGCAAAATTTCAATCTTCTACGTGCAAAAATAAGCCCGACAAAAATACTTTACATAACCCCCCCAAAAAGTATTACACTAAAATACAAATTTTAGATTTATGACGTCATCACCTCCTATGTCTCGACGCAGGAAGGTCTCAAACCATACGTAATGTCTTCTACAATGCCTCTGGACTTGAAAAAAAAAAAAAAAAAAAAACCGGACAAAAAAGCTCAAATAGAAGAGAAATAACGCAATGTACAATGAAAAACGCATATGGTACAAATTGTACCAAAAGTTCCCCAAAGGGTTAAGGCAATTGTTCATATGTGATTCATGTGTGTTCATATCATTTTTTAAGCTGACCTACAATTTGGCCTTTTTCAACTTCTGAAGAGTCTCCGATTTTACATCAGCATCATCCTCTAATTTTCATATTTATGTTTTTCATGGGATATCAGTACTTACTGAAAGTCTTCAGAATTATCTTCCCATCTCATGCAGCAGAGAGACTCCTATTATTATACCACATTGACTTGATCCCTAGTCTTCCGTTGCAAGCGCTGCTATCGTCTGAAGGAATTCCACTCGCTTTCTCTCGATTAGCAACAGCTGAACCCTTATTGGCTCAACGCGAAGGTGTGTGAGGGTGTGAACTTTAGTTCGCATTTTTGCCACGGCTCAAGACATTTTGGCAGCACAATAGTGTGCCCGTTATTAAATACTGATGAATGTTCACTCCTTATTTTTTCCTTTAATTTTACTCCCTTGGAGGGAAAAACTAAGAGGTTTTCTATTTTTTCTTTACTTGTACCGTGGAAAAACAGTATAAACTTTGAACTCAGAGCTAAAATTAAAAAATTCATTTTCCAGTTTTCGGGTTTCACTAACACTGTTCTAATCGTCTGTAGTTGGCTGTACGGCTTTCTAAGCTTCCAGGCCGAGAGATGGTAGGTACCATTGTCTTCGCTTGTGGCTGGTTTGAGCGTTAGAAGCAACAGAATCAATGTTTCCACCACAGAACAACGTTCTGTAATCCGTGTTTTGTAGTTTAAAGATGTACCAGGAGCTGCAGACATAGGAAACTTTGAGCATAATACCGAGGCAATGTTTTAGTGCCAAATCAGTGACCGTAAATCATGGTACTGTACAGGGTGTCTCAAAAGTCCCTTACCACCCCTATTAAAATCCAAATGGATGTACTTTCAGCGAATTTGATGTGGTAGGTGAACTTGAGGGTTAGGGGGACACTTTCTGGCGTAGGTTACGCGGACGGCCGCCATCTTGAATTTAACTTTTTTTTATTACAAGCGCTACGTGGGTCATGTGATACATGACCATAGGCTAGAATTTCAACAGAAAACCGAATCTGAAGTCAAAATGCATTTATCTTTATGTGGTAAACAGACATCCACAATTAAAAGTTGTGAATTTGATTGCGTTTCTTTTGTGTTGCAGGTTGTGAATCATGCCGTTAACGAGGGACGAACGCATCCAGAGCATCGAAATATGGGGCGGGAGGTGTGCCCGCGCAGTGGCTCCCGATTTCAATGCGCATCATCCACAACGAGCACCTGTATCGCATGTTGCAGTGGCACGGTTATTGGCCAAATTCGAGGAAATGAGAACAGTTGTGGATAGACCCCGCAGTGGACGGCCAAGGACAGCCACGGACGAAGAAACAGCTACTGCCGTGCTGGCCTCCTTCTCGAAGTCGCCGCAGCTAAGCACACGTCGTTTAGCAATCCAGTGTGCCGTGAGTCACAGTTCAGTGCACAGGGTGCTCCAAAGATATAAATGGCATCCATATAAGATGCAATTGCAGCAACATTTGTCGGAGGACGATCCCGATCGTCGCGTCCAGTTTTGCGAGTGGGCTATTGAGCAATTGAAGGTAAATCCGCAGTTCGCTATGCAGATACTTTTTCGGATGAAGCCCATTTCTACGTAAATGGTGAGGTCAACAGGCAAAACATGCGCTATTGGTCCCGTGACAACCCCGCCTGGACAGATCTCTCGAAAATGACCGGTGCATGGAAAACTATGGTATGGGCAGGCCTATGGGGAACAAAGTTCGTCGGTCCGTTTTTCATTCCAGGAACGTTAAATGCAGACCGATACCTTGCGTTGTTGCAGGAAAACATAATGCCGGCTCTGATGTCCAAGGATGGTACCTTCCCCAGGTTCTTCCAACAAGATGATGCATTATGGCATCCAGGTGCGTCAATTCCTCGATGAAGAATTCCCTGGGACGTGGATTGGTCGACGTGGACCAATGGAATAGCCTGTCCGATCACCAGACTTAACCCCCTTGACTTCTACCTGTGGGGACATGTGAAGGCTATGGTATATGCTGTGAAACTTCGTGATGTTCCCCATCTGGAACAACGTATCATGCCTGTGAACAAATATCCCCAGAAACCTTAATACGTGTCCACAGCAATTGGGAGAAGCGTCTGAACACGTGCATTGCCCAGTACGAACAACATGTTGAGTACATTATGTAATACGACAGTCACGCCTGCAATTTTGGATAACTGTTTACCACATACACATAAATGCATTTTACTTCAGATTCGGTTTTCTGGTGAAATTCTAGCCTATGGTCATGTATCACGTGACCCACGTAGCGTTTGTAATAAAAGTTAAATTCAAGATGGCGGCCGTCCGCGTACTCTCCGCCAGAAAGTGTCCCCCTAACCCTCAAGTTCACCTACCACATCAAATTCGCTGAAAGTACATTCATTTGGATTTTAATAGGGGTGGTAAGGGACTTTTGAGACACCCTGTATTTGAAATTATCAATATCAGGTTCAAGTTTCATACAGTTTGCATGAGATGTGTCCCTAAACAACTCACTGAAGAGCTAAGGCGCAATCGTGTGTGAATAACAGAATATACTAGACTGTCGTACTAACGAAGGTGGGACTTTTTGAAACGAATCATCCATCACTGGTATTCTTCTGTGGTGCAAACAGAAATTGATGCAGTCATGTTTACTTCGTAATAGTGCAAAGCGCTGAAACCTGTCACAAGCGAAAGCAATGAGTCCTACTAGCGAAGGCAATGAATGGTGCTACCTATCTGAGGGCAAAAATCGGTACAGCCAACTTACAGACGGTTAAAAACAAGTGCACACAACATACTTATAGACTTACCCTCGTGTAGTATAAAAAAAATAATATAAACTCTTTTTCTATATATTTACGCCACTACTAAGAAGTATCTCTAATACTACTTTGGCACAAAAATCTTTTAATTCCTCTCTATCTCCCAGTCTGCCTCAAACTGAGCTGTTAAATCAATATACTACACAAATAAAAAAAAGAAACAGAATAAAGGATTAAGTCTAATTATTCCTTCCTCACTGGCTCCTCTCAAAAAACTTAATTGTCTAGGGTATGATTAATATTATTCTTATTACATCCGGGCACAGGGATTTTTTTTTTTTTTTTTAAAGAACGAAACATTACTTAGGCTTTTATAATATTTTATTCGTAGACTAGATATGCGCAAAAAGTGAAAATTTCTCTATGAGAAGAAGAAAAAAGAGTTCTCTTTCAGGACTCTAAAAACTTTACTCGTGAGGGATCGAACTCGGAACCCATCACTCCCTACTTAGATACGAATACATGCTAGTTTATGCTCTAATTTATAAGGGTCCTGTGGCATAAGTTTCT
The DNA here is from genome assembly GCF_964235325.1 of Thermobia domestica. NCBI lineage: Eukaryota > Metazoa > Arthropoda > Insecta > Zygentoma > Lepismatidae > Thermobia > Thermobia domestica. The sequence continues at coordinate 69,132,371 of NC_137462.1, forward strand.
CTGCCCTCTCTAACGGAACAGCTCCACTCTGCCTTAACTTTAAAAGCAATTCCTTGAATCAAAGAAAATGCTTAGCCTATCTACACAGGTCTCCAGAACTCTAGAGAACCTGCGAAAAGGAAACCCTGTCTGAATAATAATACAAGGTGAAAGGTTAAGTTAAGGTAAGAAATAAGTCTCTCTCATGAGACTATAAACTGGCCCGTGCAGTGGACCTTGCCCTAACCAAGTCTCTCTCTTCGAGACAATAAACTGGCCACCAAAACTAGGCCTTGCCCTAAATAAGGTCTCGCTCTAAAAGACCAGAAACTTATCTCTTTTTCAAGAGATAATCACTAACACAGGATTAGGATCAGGGAATCAAAAAGGAAAACAATAAACTTTAACTTGAGAAACAACTTTCTCATTCCAGAGGGGACTCGAACCCAAAACCATTTGAGCTCGAAATTAGAATTCTTAAATAGACCTATCTAAGAGATTAAAACGTATCTCAAAATATAAAAACCTATTTAATAGATATCCCCACGTCCTCGGCGTGATTAAAATTTAACCTATTAAACAAAAAAAGAATTCTCCCCAGAAAACTATTCTTAAGTTATTTGCAAAAGAAAAACCTATTCCCTATCCTTGGTCATTCCGAGAGACCATCCTAACCTGCCAGCCTTAAACAGCATAGCTAAAAAAAAAAAAAAAAAAAAAAAAAAAAAAAAAAAAAAAATTGGTTGATCCAACAGACATTAGGACCGTCGGTCGAACTTAACCATGTGGTCCAGAGCGTCAGAAGAACGCCTACCAAGCGAAACAGCTCGGTATATATACGATTCGGCTCACACGTGGCAGCATCCAAAAACGAAAAGATCTCCAGCTAAAATAAAGAAAGTTCGTTGCAAATTTGAAAAAACCGACGCTACCAACCTCCCCCCTTGAAGTTCTAACAGTTAACAAGCATGTATCCGATTCCTAAACTATGGAAGCAAATGTAACAGTGTATCTATCTAAGCAGAAAATCTTTAAAGGCAATCTCTCTAAGGTTTAAAAAAAATATATATGATAACCATGATACAAATTATATACAGATAAGTTATACAAATTATATAAACATTATAAACTATATAAATATATAAGCACCTAAAAAATTATCCAGGCCTGGAATTTAATGAACTTAAAAACTATTAGATTATATATATCTATATTTAAACCAGATATTTTTACAGTTAATTTATTACAAGTAAGTGGATCGAAAATATCCACTTACATATACCCTGGTGTCAAAAAAAAAAAAAAAAATTAGAATACTTGCTTGTGCTCACTTATTTAAATGTCTCTGTCTCTTTCAGTTCTTGTAACTTTTGCACAAACACACACACAAAAAATTCACTGACAAAACTAATATATTCACTAACACAAAAACAGCATAACATTATTTTTGAAAATAATTACTTTTTCTTTTTAGAAAAAAATCATAGTCAATTGTCTTGTGCTGTCCTGTTAAAAAAAAACTCAAACAGAAAAAAAATAAACTCCGCACACGAAATCTTAATTCTGTACGGTTCACTGTCTCCCACTTCAAATGTACACTACGGGCACAGTTCAAAATTCAAGCCTCCTCTTGAAAGGTTTCGCCGGCTGTTCAACATCATCATCTTTGCCCGGGGTACGTGGCAAAGAGTTTAAATCCAGACTTTCTCCATCTGTAGTTAATTCGATGAAAGATTCATCATCTGAATCAGGATTCTTGGAAGTGGAGAATGAGGGATTATTAGCGCTGCTACCTGGCACCTCCTGCCTTATACGTTGAATATCCCTCACTTGTTGAAGCGTCAAATCAGGAACTGACTTCTGCAGAATATCTCTGGTCGATGAAACTGGACCAGCTACCAAACGCTTAAGCCTGCGTTTGTTATTCTTATATGAATCTACATGGAAAAGTAGCTGTAGCGATAGAGGATTTTCTGGATGTGGTCTAGCAGGCACATATACAGATCGTCGTGATTTAGGAAGTTTAAAAGACATGTCTCCAACTGAAACGGATCAACTCTTGATTCGACGAGCTATACTGTGTCAGACTGACCAGTCGAAGAATCTAAGCTAAACTAGTCTAAAACACACACCAAAAAAAAAAAAAAAAAAAAACTTTTCCCCTTTTTCTCCCTGTTTTTTCGTTGTTTTTTTTTCTACACAACTAAATCGGTGGGCTGAATAACTTTTCCCTTCCCTGACTGTTTCTCTTCTCTTGAAGACAAAACATGTATGAAGGAAGGTTGCATTTCAGGAACATGTTGACAAAATTTAGGGGGGTATACATAAGGTTTCAACATGTCGGCATTCGTTCGAGTCTCCTTCCCATCCCAATCATTTCTAACAATATAAGAATTAGTAGCCAGCTGCTTTACAATTGTGTACGTCCCCGAATATCGATTTAGAAGTGAGGCTGCTACTCTCTGGGTGGGCTCGGACAACCTAATGACACGCAACCAGGCCTTATCCCCTACTTTGAATGGATTTTTTCTTCTCCCCCGATCATATATCTTCTTGTAAGCTTTCTGCCTCTGCTCTTGAACCTTGTTGGCTCTCTCTACAGCAACAATCATCCTCTTCTTCATTTCCTCCACGTAACTGGAATAATTTATTACGAATTCTTCCTCCGAAACTTTCATTCTTTCATCAGGGGTCCTCAAAAATGGATGGGGTAGATCCCTCCCAAACTGCAAGAAGAATGGGCTAAAACCCGTAGCAGAACATACTCTGGAGTTGATGGTGAATTCAATATGCTTAATATCTTTACTCCAATTCTCATGAGTTTTATTATAAATGCCCAATAATAGTTTCACGTCCCTGATGATTCTTTCTGATTTATTAGCCCTAGCTCTATAGGCACTAATGTAGCTGTACTTAATTTTTAACATCGTCATTACTTCCTTCCATAAATTGCATGAAAAGACACTGTGGTTGTCTGTACATACACGGTCGTACGTTCCGTATTCCGAGAAGAAATTTACAATACAATTCACCATTATCTTTGCAGTCAATTTTCTTACAGGATACAGTTTCACAAATCTGGAGAATGCGTCCACTAATACAAGGCAATACCGATAACCTCCTTCCTTTGATGCTGGGAGAGGACCTAGGTTATCTAAAAATAGCACCTGGTTTACCTTCGTGGCTAGAGAACTCTGCAATTCTCCATATTTTGTATTGACGTTCTCTTTAAAAACAGTGCAAGCTACACAGCTTTTACAAAAACTAAGTATATCCCTTCGCATATTACCCCAAAAGTAAATATTTCTTATCTTCCAAAACGTTTCATTGAATGAAGGGTGTCCGGACTCTTTAATAATATGTCCATAATAACAGGCAGATGCTCGTAAAGAACTTGGAATCCAGATAACATTCTTATCCTTTTTCATAATTTTGATACGACGCATGACGATATCATGGTCAGAAAAATAAGTAACGCTGTCTAAGTATCTAAGCTTTTTCTTCATAGAACGGGATAATTTCTGCATTCCCTCTTTCTTAAATTTAATCAACCTGTTCAAAAACGAATCTTTCTCCTGATATTCTCTTCTTTTATCAAAGTCAGTCATATCTATCAAAATTCCACCCGAATTTTCTTCTTCTTTCTCTTCTTCGCTAAGAAGACAGAAGGGTAATTCCTTCAATAAGCGTTTCTTATCTAATTCGGACACGTACGTATTAGAAAAATTCTTCAAATCTCTCTCCCGTTTTTCTTGCTTCATTTTTTGTTTTTCTAATTTAAATAATTGACTATTTACAATATCTGTCAACAAAATCTCAGTTCTCTGAACCTCTTTAAAGTCAACTATAGCGCCATTCTCATGTTGTATTTTTAAATATCCAGGCTCATCTCCTCCCAGTGGCAAATTCTCTTCTGCTGCAACAGATCCAACGAAATCCGGACCTTCAGTGTGACCTTTCTCTATTCTCGATAGAAGATCCACATGCTGAATCTTTCCAGGACGATAATGTAAAATTACATTGAATCTCATTATCCGAGTAGCCCATCTGCAGACCATAGGAGGTATATTACTAGCTTTTAACAAACTTATAGCTGCTCTATTATCTGTGTATACATGAACTTCCGGCGCATGAACTAAATAAACTTCAAATTTTTCAACCGAAGTAACAATTGAAAGAAGTTCGAGATAAGCAGAGCAATACTTCTCCTGAGACCTATTTAAGCGCCTAGACCCGTAGGCAACCACTCTTAATTTTCCTTCACCGTCTTTTTGACAGAGGGTGTACCCACTTGCAATACTACTGCTGTCAGTGAATAAGTGAAAAGGCTCACCCAACTTGGATAACAAAAGTTCAGGGTCTTCGACCAAAGCTTTCTTCAATCTCTCTAACGCTTCTTCTTGTTCCTTTTCCCATTTAAACGGAACATTTTTACGAAGCAATTTAGTCATGGGAGCTATTATTTCAGCCATATTTTTTATCCTGAAGTGGAAAAAAATAAAATATCCTAACAAAGCTTGAAGTTGCTTAATATTTTTCGGGGATGAAAATTGATTTGCCATCCGGATTTTTTCCTCTGTGCATGTTATCACACCAGGTCTTATTTTGAATCCTAAAAACTCAATTTCTTGAGAAAATAACACAGCCTTATCTGGACTGAGCGTAAGTCCAGCCGACTTTATTCTACTTAGAAATTCTTGGAGCGTGTTTAGCAATTCCTCTTGTGTCTCGCAGGTAAGTAAAAAATCGTCATAGTAATTTATGACTTTTGTAAAATATAAATCTCCTAGTACTAACTGCATTAGTTTAACTAGCGTGAATGCCATATTCGACAACCCGTATGGGGCTCTTAAATACTTGTATATACCCTTATGAGTATTAAAAGCCGTATACTTCTGACTATCTTCCTTAATCCTTACTTGTGCGTAAGCATATTTGGCATCAAAAATGCAGAACCAATTCTTGCCACCTAAATGTGCTAATGCCTCTGTTATACTAGGTAAAGAACAAGTTTCCTTAATAGTGAAACTATTAACGGGACGCGAGTCTAAAATTAGCTTGTACGAATTATCTCTCTTTCTTTGTAAAATAGGTGCTCCAACAAAATCAGAGTAAGTTTTCTCAATTAATCCATCAGCTTCCATTTCTGACAACAGCTTTTCCATAATTTTTCTCTTTTCTATGGTCAAGGGTCTAACCCGAGAATAAAAAGGACGAGGATTGGCAACCCTGATTTCATGCTCAATCAAATGCGTTACCCCAGGCTTATTGGAAAAACTTCCTTATGATCATACAGAATCTGTGCTATTCTATCTTTTATTGGTTTACCCACATTTACTTTTTCCAACATCTGATCCACAAAATAAGTTTTATTTTCTTCCAAAAGAAAACCATCTGAAATTTTCAGCTCATTATTACATTGATCAAAAGCATAAAGAGGTGTCATATAATCCTCTATCTTCCACCCAAACAATCCAAAAGACAGAACAATTTTATTTTTACAAAGAAAATCACGGCCACACAGAATTGGTTTCGACAAATACGGGAGAAGAAAAAACTTTTGTCTAACACATTTCCCGTAGAAATTAACTTCTACTGTAACGCTTTTTGTAACATAAGATGTTCCTTCAGCCAGTGACAATAACATTGGGTCTTTTTTAAATTTACAACCTCTTTTCTCGAACTCCTCTGCGACTGGACCAGAAATAAAAGAATAGCTACTACCGCTGTCTGCATAAAGGAAATAGTCCTTGTCAAAAATGCGAGCTTTTATCAGTGGAGGCTTTTCCCAGGCCTTTTCCGTCCTCCGCCTACGACTGACCATAAAAAATTTCTCCTCCTACTTTTTCCGCTCTTTTGCTCACTGCTAAAACTCCTGTTGTTACTCCTCCCTCCATCGTTAGGTGGGTCACTTGTTCCTTCTGAAAATCGAGTCTTTCCTCCCCTCCCCTTTTCTAGTACATGAGTACTTGTTTCACGGGGTGTCTGGCTTTTTCTTTCTTTTTCCTCTGGAACAATAAACCGTGTGAGGTGCTTCTCACTGTCAAACTTCCAGCCGGCCTTGCTTAAGAGGGAGAAGGAGTGCGCCACAGCGGCCGGAATATTGGTGTCCAATTTAACTTGGGATCTCAACCATTTTTTAGGCAAATCACGGTTTCATTTCGTTCTTTCGCAAAAATGTCTCAGTAGCGCACTAAATATGATGCATCTCATTTTAAAGGTGCAATTTGACCGCTGTGCGTGATATTTTCTTCTTATAAATACAGATAATTATAATCCAAATTCCCATAAGAAAATGATCAAAATCAGACGGAAAAGTCTTCTGTTTTTTTACAGTAAGGAAAAGAGCTAAAAACTCCGGACTTTTTTGAGAATGGAGTACAATCTTTGTATTTGTGCGCTACTGTACTATTTTTTCGCTGTTTCCAAAGACATCCATTTCACAATCGATGAGAAATTATATCCTTCATAATTGAATCTACAGAAATCAGAAATCAGATTTTTTCGTGTTCACGTACTTGGCCGTATAACTGCTAGATGGCACTATAGTCATTCCTCATCCCCCTTTCCTTCTCAGCGGGAGCCAGTCCTTTTGAAAATCTACTTTGAACATCTTAACAGGGGCGGGAGGAAGGAAATCACTGTGAAGAACAGGAACTTCAAACACGAGGAATGGCAAAATTTATGACCTCTTTGGTTGATGGTTTCTGTTTCAGCAGTACAGTGTGTTTGTAGATGGTTTCTGTGAGAAGAAGTAATTTGTGTTTGTAGCGATAAAGTCAACCTTTCGACAAAAATTTGTGAAGGAGAAGCCGAACCAAAGTCTTCGTTTATCTATTCCAAGAAAGAAATGAAAACTTCCTGCAGGCTAAGAATATACATGCAAGAGAAAAATTAAGATACATTATTATAATCTTTAGGATAGATTAATTCCCGAAATATTCTTTGTTTACCTGTCAAAAAATCAATAATAATGTGGTATAAAGCTCTTTCATCAGCTTCCATCGTACAACATACTAGACACACATATTTATATACATGCATACATGTACATATTATATATATATATATATATATATATATATATATATATATATATATATATATATATATATATATATATATAGTGGCGGATCCAGGATATGATCAAGGGAGGAGGTAAACCATAGTTTGCCTCTTTATCCAGAGTAAACAGGATTGAAGCCCATTTTATCCAGTGTATACCTGAGCGTCAAGGGGGGGGGAGGGCTATAGCCTCTATAGCCACCCTTGGATCCGCGCCTGTATATGTATACTATTTACAGTGCCGGAGTTACGTGTAAGCGAAACGAGCTATAGCTTAGGGCCCCGCTCTCTTGGGGGCCCCAAAATCTAAAGAAAAATTGGATTTCTAAAATATAAGAAAATTTAAAAAAATAAAGTAAAATTTATATATACGTAGCAACAGTGCTTCCTGCTGTGTAGCCTACGTTCGTGTAATTAATAGGGCTCCTTCTACCAGTCTGCTTCCTAAATTATCTCTAGTTTCTTCATTGCTGTATGTAGGGTGCGTATGTTCATCTGGACACATAAAGGACCCCATTATCTTTAACAGCTTGGGGCCCCACTAAACCTAAATCCGACTCTGACTATTTATGCATGTTTGCTCCCTCTTTTTTCGAAGCAGTGCTTCTTTGATATTGCTTCCAATTTCGGCAGGTTTTACCAAGGGGGGAAGAGTCCTTACTCATTCCAGGCATTCAAACTAGGGACTGGATTACTTGCTTCCAACATTCTGTCCCCCATGTTTCCCGGTCTGAATCAATTGTCTAAAGCCCATAAAACATTCAAATTCATATGTAGATGTTGCTCATCAGTGTCGACACCTAAATATTTCTCAATCAACGGTAGGGGTGTTTGGTATCCTCAATCTGTCTCCCTCTTATTAGCGGAGCGGTAGTAATATTCGGTAGTAATTCTTTTAAAAAAAATTTTTTTTAATGTATGTAGTAACGCATAGGAAACTAAATTTTTATATACCCTAGTAGTATAGAAACGTACCATACGGTACCTTACCAAAATAAACACCCTATGCCAAGGACGCAAATATTAACAATAATAAAAAAAAAAGATAATAATAAACATTTTAAAGATATTCTTTCATTAATCAAGTCGCACTTAAAAGTTAAAAAAAAATGTTTATGCGTGACTAAAAAAAAAGGGATGCGCTCTCATATAGGCTTACAGTTACTTTATAAATTCTTAAAATGACGCACTCCATTCTTTTTATTTAGTCTTGCATAAACAAAATTATTTTTAACTTTTTAGTGGGAATTTATTAACAAAAGAATGTCTTTAAAAGGTGTCTTATCATTTTTTTTTAATTCGTTGGACACCTTTTCCAAATCCTAAAGTGATATGCAACCAGGGATACCAGGGCTGGTTAAAGGCTAGTATTTATTTTAGGATAAGGAAGTTGAAAATAAAAACATATTAAAATTTGCTTTTAAAATAAATAGATATATTGCAAAGTATGAAAGTAAGAATGGAATATTGTATTGTCACCGGACTTACATCGCTCTGCAACAGTTCTTAGTTCTATGACGTCAGGAAATAAGTTCAATTTATACGAACACTTATTTAATGTTTGAAACAAACACCTGTTACATCCTTGTACACTCATGTCTAAAATGATTGTCGCATTTCTATAACTGTCTTCTTGTAAAAATATCATGTAATAATGATTTTGCAGGAGACTTTTAATGCTGATACTATGTGTACAATCGGGAAATATATGTGGTAAATTTCATAGGAAAATACAGTAATTATAAATACGAAGATTAGAATGAGTAAAATAAAATGTTGCTAAATGGACACGAAAGTTTTGTTTTCGTTATATTGTTCTTATTTACTGCTCTTTTGACATGAAATTTGCCACATACATGTCTTTGCCGATTGTACGCATACTAACATTATAAGAAATACCGGGTGAATTCGTTATCAAATTATATTCCTACAATAACATATTTATAGACATGCGACAATAATTTTGGACATGAGTGACACATCTTTTAATTCTATTGTTAATGAAGTGGTCTATTTCCCCCAATAAAAACCAACATCAAGCAGGGCATGTGCTCCCTCCTGTCCTTCTAAGCCGGCCCCCAAGGCTGAATGTAACATTGCGGCTTTTTCCTGTTATAATAGGAAAAACTCAGGATGGTCAGCAACTGGTATCGAACCCAGGACCATTCGAATGTGAAGGCGAGAGAGAGGGTAAATCTGGTGGTCATATTTTGAAAAGAAAATAAGGAAATGAACTCCACTAAAAAAATGATTCACATTGTCAATACATTTCAAATCTTTGTCTGGGTTTTCTGCCTTTCAAGTTTTTTTTTTTTTTTTTTTTTTTTTTTAAACCACGAAGGCTCTAAATAAATTAGAATATCGACTCTCCCGTGTGTGTGTGTGTGTGTGTGTTTTTTTTAATATTGGCATGGTTCTTCATTTTATATCAGATTCTTCCCGCACTATTCTGTTATTTACCATAGGTAGAATCCTTTGAGAAAGAGACAGGCGACAAGTGCTTTAGTTCTCTATGGTATGTTTGTGATCGTTGTAGATATTTGAGTGGCTCTCTGACAGGGAGCTGACGGCTGATATCATGTTGGTCCCTCTTATTTATTTGTTTCTTCAGTTCTGTTTCTCTTTTAGCCAAAAGAAAAGAATTTCACTCTTCTGTCCCATTTACAGCCGTAACCATCCCCCTCCTACGCTGTCCAACTTTGACCACATGCAGGGGAAAACGAAGGAAAAGGACGGGTGCATTTGCTTTGACGGCATTTCAGCTACTACCCCATCTGTTGCCAAAATAAGGAAACACTTTGCACTGCCATATCTTCGATTTGTCAAGGTCACTTGACTCCCGCCGGCTCTAAATGAAGTTGTATACCAGCATGTTTAAGGAAATTAGATCCCAGGACTGTCGGAATAGATGGGGAATCCAAAACATAGAAAGGAAAAGAGAAAACTCTCTTCTTTAAACAAAAACGAGCACGCACAATTTGCTTCGAAATTGTACTTCCGGTAGCGAGAAGAATTTCTTCGTTAATTTTTTCAGTTTTAGCCCCTTTCGAAATCCAATCTTTCGCAATTTCTGTGCTTGTGAAGCAGATCTCACTGCCGCTATCATAGAAAACAACAATCGGCTTTCTATAGAAAAAAGCATATGCATACGGAGCACTGTTCCCTTGTCTAACCTCTTTTCTAATAGTGGCCGCAGTAGTTTTTTCGTTCTTCTTCTCAGAATTTCTTTTAATCTTTAAACACTGACTTTTAAAATGCCCTAAGCCATTGCACGCGTGGCAACGCAATTGCTCTCTTTTCACTGGTTTTGTGGTATCCTTCTCCCCTATACTCCGTTTATACAATGCGGGATCCAAAGCTTCAGCTTTAAACTCAGGAATTTTTCAAACTCATGCGTACTATTTGAAACGACGGCTACATCTCTTCCCACATTCCCATTCTTGTGTAATTTAGCGTAGTTCACCTCTTCAAGTAAAATAGCCTCAATTTTGACTGCATATGTCTCTAGCTCTTTCAACGTACTAAATTTACGTTCGTGTAAATAGATCTTAAATTTCGGATGAGACTTACTTATGATTCTCAAAACCTGTTCTTCTTCAGACGGCGGTTTACGTAACCGGTTATACAGAATTGACATACTTCTTACGAATTTAGCCATTGATTCCGTGGGTAGCTGGATTCTCTGTGAAATCTCGGATTCAATTTCCTGTTCATAATTAAAACTGTAATACTCCTGAAGGAAACTATTCTGAAATTCCGAAAATTCCGAAAACGGAGCCTTAAAATTAAACCATTGTTTAGACTCTCCATCCAATAAATATGGCACAACCTTTTCTAAAATCTGTTCTAGGGATATATTTTTCCTCTTAGAAAAATCTTTCAACGAAGCGATAAAATCAAACGGATTTTCCGTTGAACTTCCGGTAAAGTGTGGTAATTGTACCATCACTTCATCAAAAATCTTAGAACAAGTACAACCAGTACTTGAACTTTCCCCATTCTGACTGCTTGTTTCCGTTCGTTCACTATGAACTTCGCTAGACCTATTCAGTCTTCTCACAAGTTGTAAAACCTCCTCTAGTGGCATATCTGTTTCCTGTATGCCCAGAGCCTCTTTCAATGTATCTAAATCTATCTGCCCTGCCATATCTATTCTCTTTCCTGATCTCAGTTTCATAAAAATATCTCGTCTTTAAAATCCCGGCAAAGAGCCCCCAGAATATGTAGTATAAAAAAAATAATATAAACTCTTTTTCTATATATTTACGCCACTACTAAGAAGTATCTCTAATACTACTTTGGCACAAAAATCTTTTAATTCCTCTCTATCTCCCAGTCTGCCTCAAACTGAGCTGTTAAATCAATATACTACACAAATAAAAAAAAGAAACAGAATAAAGGATTAAGTCTAATTATTCCTTCCTCACTGGCTCCTCTCAAAAAACTTAATTGTCTAGGGTATGATTAATATTATTCTTATTACATCCGGGCACAGGGATTTTTTTTTTTTAAAGAACGAAACATTACTTAGGCTTTTATAATATTTTATTCGTAGACTAGATATGCGCAAAAAGTGAAAATTTCTCTATGAGAAGAAGAAAAAAGAGTTCTCTTTCAGGACTCTAAAAACTTTACTCGTGAGGGATCGAACTCGGAACCCATCACTCCCTACTTAGATACGAATACATGCTAGTTTATGCTCTAATTTATAAGGGTCCTGTGGCATAAGTTTCTCTGCCCTCTCTAACGGAACAGCTCCACTCTGCCTTAACTTTAAAAGCAATTCCTTGAATCAAAGAAAATGCTTAGCCTATCTACACAGGTCTCCAGAACTCTAGAGAACCTGCGAAAAGGAAACCCTGTCTGAATAATAATACAAGGTGAAAGGTTAAGTTAAGGTAAGAAATAAGTCTCTCTCATGAGACATAAACTGGCCCGTGCAGTGGACCTTGCCCTAACCAAGTCTCTCTCTTCGAGACAATAAACTGGCCACCAAAACTAGGCCTTGCCCTAAATAAGGTCTCGCTCTAAAAGACCAGAAACTTATCTCTTTTTCAAGAGATAATCACTAACACAGGATTAGGATCAGGGAATCAAAAAGGAAAACAATAAACTTTAACTTGAGAAACAACTTTCTCATTCCAGAGGGGACTCGAACCCAAAACCATTTGAGCTCGAAATTAGAATTCTTAAATAGACCTATCTAAGAGATTAAAACGTATCTCAAAATATAAAAACCTATTTAATAGATATCCCCACGTCCTCGGCGTGATTAAAATTTAACCTATTAAACAAAAAAAAGAATTCTCCCCAGAAAACTATTCTTAAGTTATTTGCAAAAGAAAAACCTATTCCCTATCCTTGGTCATTCCGAGAGACTATCCTAACCTGCCAGCCTTAAACAGCATAGCTAAAAAAAAAAAATTGGTTGATCCAACAGACATTAGGATCGTCGGTCGAACTTAACCATGTGGTCCAGAGCGTCAGAAGAACGCCTACCAAGCGAAACAGCTCGGTATATATACGATTCGGCTCACACGTGGCAGCATCCAAAAACGAAAAGATCTCCAGCTAAAATAAAGAAAGTTCGTTGCAAATTTGAAAAAACCGACGCTACCAACCTCCCCCCTTGAAGTTCTAACAGCTAACAAGCACGTATCCGATTCCTAAACTATGGAAGCAAATGTAACAGTGTATCTATCTAAGCAGAAAATCTTTAAAGGCAATCTCTCTAAGGTTTAAAAAAAAAAATATGATAACCATGATACAAATTATATACAGATAAGTTATACAAATTATATAAACATTATAAACTATATAAATATATAAGCACCTAAAAAAAATATCCAGGCCTGGAATTTAATGAACTTAAAAATTATTAGATTATATATATCTATATTTAAACCAGATATTTTTACAGTTAATTTATTACAAGTAAGTGGATCGAAAATATCCACTTACACTCGTGAAACAAAAAAACAATTCAATTGCTTTTAAACTCTACTGAAAAATCACAAACTTATTTATGGTTTCTTAATACCAGAAATATTAACCACAGTGAAGCTGACACCGGTACTACCCGAACTTACAATGAGCATGTCAATCCGTTTGGTTATTTCAAAGGACTTTTTAATTCTATTCAAGCACGTACCTTGAGTATTTTTCTATATAATCACTAAGAAGCTTCAAGAATTTCTGATGGACTGGCACAAGCTTTCGTAGACCCTCTGTGTAGAAATATGCCGTCTGAGCCTTTAGCCAGTCGAGAACTGATATCGAAAACTACACTGTAATTAAAAGTTGTGAAACAAACCACATTTTCAGGTGAAGGGAGAAAGGAAAGGGACAAACTCAGGGCTGTATGAGGAGCGATCAAAAATTTCCCAGCAGGGGTTTTAAATTGTCTCAACATCACTTGTTAAGGATTCAAGATCGTAACATTCCTCATCGCCAGTTCTGGACGGCACGTCGCGGATAAGACGATGCTTGGCAATACACACTTGCTGCGAGCATTATCCTCTTGCATTGAGAAATCGTATCGCAGACCTCACCTCTCATTTGGCCAAATTTCCTATGACGGCAGTCATTTCAACTACTACTACTCGTAGGAACACAACTCTACAGGTACAAAATTATACCTAGGCACAGAATACTACATGCTTATCCGCACGCACAGCTTCGTCAGTGTTGTCAGTTCAACGTTGAAAAACAAAACAATCCGTTTTGACATGCCCGTTGTAGAGTTCGCTAAATACTGATCGTGTCCGGAGAACCACGTAGTTCGTATTTCCCCACGACTGATTTCTGCTATCTACACACACACACACACACACACACACACACATATATATATATATATATATATATATATATATATATATATATATATATATATATATATAACTATTTACGAAACACCAGCAAGGTCGTTCCGCCGAACGGTGTTGCAACTGTTAATAAACAGCAAGGAACGAAAAATTATTAGATTTTGTAAGTACTACCAATGTTCCAAATTAATATCAGTACTTCGTTTTTAAATAACTGGCCGATTTAAAAGAAGAACGATTAAAACAAATTATGTGTGCGTATTTGAACTGCGGAATATGTAGCAATCGTTGAAAGACTAGACTTTAACTCTTTTAGGATTTACGGATATTCTTATACCATGGCTTAGTATCGTCTTTGACCGCTTAGGTCAACTTGGCGGCACCAAGTGGGGGCGGAGGTTCGTGACTATTGTTTTTTTTTTTTTAAGCAAATTTCAAAAAATTTTCACGCCTTTACTTTTCAAGATACCAGATTGAAACTTTACATACGGATTGTGTGTACCTTTGGGTATTTCTCAAGTTTTGGAGATCCCTATGTGATACCAGGGCCGGGCCCAAGGGGTGCAGTACTCCAAGGGAGTGATTTTTTCAAAAAACTTTCCGGTTTAGATGTATGATACGGAAATGCAAGTGCTACCGTTGGAAAGGGGTTGTTATACTGAAGAAAATGACGTTTGAACCATGACTCTAGGCCAAATAGTAATGACGCAGTATTTTTTTTTATATGTGTATATATATATCTATTGTATATAGGGCAGGGCGCAAAATTTCAGTCAGACGCACTCGCCAATCCAAAAATAATGGTCGCCAGTATCTCTCTCATACAAATTATGAGAGTTCCCTCCACCAAACGGCCATTGGTTTGACAGAAAGAAATTACATCAGAGCATAAAATTTCAAAACCAGACAGTTAGATTCAGGAGGGTGGGAAAGGAGGGGCGAATTACAACGTTGTGAAGACTTCACACTTTCCATGTCCATTGTGCAGACTCCTGTGAAATGGAAAGTGTGAAGTCTCCGTGTTTCCTCTCAACTCAGTGACAATTATTTTCGCGCGAAACAGAAACTACGTAGCCCCGTAACTTTAGGCAGAAACCATTCTTACTGAACACTGGTCGCCAGCTCTAAATTACTAATCGCCAATGGCGACAGGAAATTTTGCGCCCTGATATAGGGTCTAAAATGAGATTTTCAACAATTTTTCTGTCTTTTGTTTTCAAGATACAAGATTGAAATTTTGCACACGTATTGTACAAGGGCGCCCATTTCTCTGTAAATTTGGGGGGGGGGGTATTCAGATGCAGAAGGTGTATATATTAACATTTTAAGACAAATTGCGCTCAAATTATGCCAAATATTGTGTATGCATAAATACAATAGAGGGGCCCACATGAACTTTGGGGGGGGGGCGGGCCCCTCGGACCAACAGGATCGGCGCCCTTGGTACTGTATACAGAACAACGTATTTTTTCTTTTTTTTTAAAAAAAAGAATCAGATCCCTATGTGATCTCAGGCCCGGGCCAGAGGGACAAAGTGTTTTGGTGGGTTTCAAAAAATAAAAGTCCGGGTTTCTCCCTAATTTTTCGCTTCAGGTGTACGATACGGACGTCTGGGGTCTAGGTCAAAACCCCCACAGCCAAAACCCCCACACTCAAGAAATGTCAAAACGCCCACACGATCGGTCATAACCCCCACACAAATGGACAAATCCCCCAAACGCACGAACGGTCAAAACCCCCACACCCAAAACCCCCACACTCAAGAAATGTCAAAACGCCCACACGATCGGTCATAACCCCCACACAAATGGACAAATCCCCCAAACGCACGAACGGTCAAAACCCCCACAGCCAAAACCCCCACACTCAAGAAATGTCAAAACGCCCACACGATCGGTCAAAACCCCCACACAAATGGACAAAACTCCCACACATAGCAACGGTCACAATCTCCACATAAATGGACAAAACCCCCACACAAATGGACAAATCTCCCACACAATCGGACAAATCCCCCACACTCTGAAAATACCGTGATTGCACGTCTTTGTTGCGGCTCTTTACGACGCCCACCTTAGTGTTTCTGTCATTACAAAACAGTGCAAGAAGAATAGTTGCAACATCGGTTTAAGTGGAATAAAAAATGTTATTAAAAAGTACAAGGGCAAGACATACAACCAGGATCATTTCAGAGTGTGGGAGATTTGACCGATTGTGTGGGAGATTTGTCCATTTGTGTGGGGGTTTTGTCCATTTATGTGGGGATTGTGACCGTTGCTATGTGTGGCTGTTTTGTCCATTTGTGTGGGGGTTTTGACCGATCGTGTGGGCGTTTTGACATTTCTTGAGTGTGGGGGTTTTGGCTGTGGGGGTTTTGACCGTTCGTGCGTTTGGGGGATTTGTCCATTTGTGTGGGGGTTATGACCGATCGTGTGGGCGTTTTGACATTTCTTGAGTGTGGGGGTTTTGGCTGTGGGGGTTTTGACCGTTCGTGCGTTTGGGGGATTTGTCCATTTGTGTGGGGGTTATGACCGATCGTGTGGGCGTTTTGACATTTCTTGAGTGTGGGGGTTTTGGCTGTGGGGGTTTTGACCGGTTCCCGACGTCTGAGTGGCACGGTTGGAAAGGGCTCGTTGTACTGAAGAAAATGGTGTTTGAATCAAGACTCTAGGTCAAATAATAATGATGCAGTACATTGTTGAAGTATTTTTCTATCTATCTATCTATATTATATATATATATATATATATATATATATATATATATATATGAAAAACATGGGTCACCTTCAGACTTTCAAAAATTTCTCCCGACCTTAGTTTTCAAGATAGAAGATTGGAATTTTGCACACGTATTATGTACATAACATCGTATTTTCTTAACAGAAATCATATCCCTACGTTACCCCAGGCTCCGCCCAGAGGAGCGCAAATTTCGAATTATTTTTCAAAAAATCTTTTTTTCTTCGATTTTCCTGTTTCTGGTGTATAATATGGACAAGCGAGTGGTACCGTTGAAAAGTATGCTCTACCCTGGAAAAAACGAGGTATGAACCATGTTCCTACAATAAATAATAAGGAAGCA
The DNA here is from genome assembly GCF_964235325.1 of Thermobia domestica. Lineage (NCBI taxonomy): Eukaryota > Metazoa > Arthropoda > Insecta > Zygentoma > Lepismatidae > Thermobia > Thermobia domestica. The sequence continues at coordinate 69,149,326 of NC_137462.1, forward strand.
ATAGCTGTTTGAGTGAAAGCCTAAAATTTACCTCAAAAGTGGAAATCCATAGATATTAATGCTAGTAGCCGAAAGTGGCAATACGGCGTTGTCAAGCACAAAAGAGGTTGTCATATTATGTACGTAGATGTGAAGTGCCAAAGGCCGGGATAGCCCGGAATCGACTTGAGTTGATTTTAACATCACGTTCAGCAGCGAGGCTATATGAGGCTTACTGATTACGTGAAATCCAAACATGAGCTCCCGCCGGGAATCGATCCCGGGTCTTCCACACCAAAGGCGCATAATCTAACCGCTTAGCCACAAAGTAGTTCTAGCCAGGAATCGAGTACCGTAATGTGTCAAGGAATTGCTCTGGTTATTATAGCAACTTCACGCACTTGTTGCAATTATTATAATCACTAAAGTATATATGTATGAAGTAAGAATGTATCCAAATTCTGATTTTGGGTCGTCTAGTTCACTAGAACAGGGGTGTCATTATAGACTTTGCTTGGGGGGGGGGGGGGGCAAGAGCACCATCGACATAAGACTTTCACGTTTTGTACTTGTATACTAGTAGACAATCAATTAAAGTATATGTATTCCTCAAACTCTTGGAGTTGGCAATTACCCCTCCTGCTCTCCCTAAATGACGCCCCTGCACTACCTAAGTAGAAATGATCAGTTTGTCATTTACGTTCGAACCCAAGTTTAGAAAAGACTTTTTAGCTCTTACTTTAAATCCACCGTCGAAATGGACTTTTGGACGCCAATTACAGTAAATTCACAGACCTATGAATCGGGATGTGTAGAAAGCGCGAAACGAAGCTTGCCTTTTATGCTTTGAACTTTCAATGAACTAGATAAGAACTTTCACATAGTAACAAACACAAGTAACATAGTGTATGTATGATTTTTACAAACACAAGAAACATAGTGTATGTATGATTTTCACAAACTTGATTTCATGAACATGGGAAAGAGTAATTAGTTCCGGAAGCTTTTGTTTTTATTAATACAATTATTCTCATGCAAATATTATTGTTCCCAGAAAGAAAAAAAAAAAAAAGGATACAAGGGCAAGGACATAACGTGGCAAAAGTATTCGAAGAAAATCACATTCAAAATCAGCGTTGTACTTCATTTTCAAAAATTATGGAAAATTTTTAGGTTCGCTTCATGAAACACTATGATCACACTCTTACATGATATATGTATCAATAAACCAATGACAACTTAAATAAGATCAACTCGAAAAAAATTCCCAGAGCTACACTGTAGGCTATATCAAAGATAATGCTGACAAAGGAAAAGGACAATTATTATTAACGTGGATAAAATCAGAAGGAAACAAGATAATTTTTTCTCCTTCTTCCACGAAATCTTGTTACACCCCTCAGAATATAACTACTTCTGTGGCATTAGTGTCCCAAATCTGTTTAAAGTATGAGTCGCAGCAGGTCGGGTCTAACGTCATTAGAAACCGAAGCTAGTAGATGTGCAAAAATTATTAATTTTTTATAATGAGGAGTAAGGTATTGCGCCGTAAAGATGACTAAACTTTCCGCAAAACCGCGTTAAACTTTACGGGCCTTATGCAGAGCCGTTTTGATGGATGTTTAGCGTCATACTAAAGGCCTCATTACAGCAGGAAGCATATGTTAGTCGAACCCTTTAGTGTGGCACTAATCACGCGTCAGGAAGACTGCATAAAGTCCTACAATTTTATACGATAAAGGCGCAAATCCTATGCAGCTCCCGTGAAGAAATCTGTGCTGTTTATGAGCGAGATACGTTATCAATAGCAGCAACCGAAAGATGGTTTCGTCGTTCTCGTTTTGGAAATTTCGATGGACTTCGCAGTGGGCAACCATCCACCGTAAATGTGTGTGATGCATCACGAGCCGTTACCGTTAGGCAAAACGATAAGACTCGGACGTGTAATGTTGGCAATTAGCACCAGCGGTTGTAGCAATTCAAAAGAAACGACCAGCACTGGTCAAACGAAAGGGTGCTGAATACCACGCTCACAATCCATACATCTTTAAACGACCCACCAGAAACTAAGAGAACTTGGCTGCGATGTTTTAATGCATCCACCATATACCTCGAACATGGCACCGTCAGACTATCAATTTGTTTCGACTTCTACAGAACTTCCTGAATGATGTTCAGTTAGATTCAAAAGAAGTCTGTTAAAACCATAAGTTACTTTTTTTTTCTTAATCAGAAACCACGTTAGTTCTCTAGCGATGGGATTGTAATATTGACAGAAAAATGGCAAAAGGTCATCGAGCAAAAGGGTACTGTGATTTCATAACTTTATTTTCACATCACAATAAATGAATTCTCATTTTTGACCTCCAAAGCCTCAATAATTTTTAGACAATATGATATAAAGCAGAATGTTTTGTATATTTGTATATAAATTTACACATTGTCTTTGCCTACTTCTTACAGGTGACTGTAGAGAAGTACCGCAGCTTATTTAGATTATTTCCTCGGCACCGCCGGACACTTTGTGCAGAATCAGTATATCAATACTATATCATTACATTAGTGCTCTCAACGGGTCGGGTCGGGTCGGGTTGAAGACCGACCCGACCCGACCCGTGACCCGAATTGACTGACCCGACCCGATGACCCGACCCGACCCGACTGACCCGAACCGTGATCCGATCTGATTGACCTGACCCGATAACCCGACCCGAGCTGACCCGGTTGACCCGACCCGATAACCCGACCCGAGCTGACCCGATTGACCCGACCCGACAACCCGACCCGAACTGACCCGATTGACCCGACCCGAATAACCCGACCCGACAACCCGACCCGAGCTGACCCGACTGACCCGACCCGACAACCCGACCCGAGTAGCCTGACCCGACAACCCGACCCGAACTGACCCGACCCGTTTGAGAGCACTATGGTCACGACACTGGGTGAACGCCAAAGTGCACTCACATTGGGAAACAAGTTTTAAAAGCATTATTTTAGAAAATAAAGCATAAAGCATAATTTAAAATATATAGCACAATTCTTGGAAAATTCTCTTTAACTGAAAGTTTAACATACTGTGTTGATATTTTTTAAAGCCAATATTTACAATGCAAAATCATTGAGAACATAACAATGCAACAATGAAAAGCTTATTTTCATTTCTGTAAACTTTTCGGTGTAATCCTTTGATGTGGAGAAAAGAGAGTAAACGAAGAAATTTTTCCGCCAACAATGAATAGTATGGGTTGGGCTACGAATTTTTCAGCAGTTCCTAGTCAATATGGTAGACGTCACGTCAGTACTTTGAAACAAAATAAGTAAAGGAGCACTAGTATAAACCAATTACTAACTAAAGATCAGCACTCTGACAATACATTTTATTGGGAATCAATTTCATTCCATAATTTTATTATCATTTGCAGGAAGGGAAAACACAACTCTTTTTATCTCCTTCAAAAAATTAAGCCCTGGTAGTTGCAAACTAAGCTGTTATAAGCACATCCTCTGAATATTGGAAGCCGAGAATAATGTTTCAGAAAAGAGAAGTTTTAAATAAAACAAAATATGAAACTGAAAACTTCAAACCTGGACAAATACAAACAAGTTACGTAACTGGTTTTACCTTTCTTTTGTTTCCAATCGAAGTTGATCCAATGAGAAGAAAACAAGTCGACCAAATCTACTATTGTTCGCTAGGCACAACTTCTAGTTTTGTTCTAAATCCAGACTCCATATTGGCGTAGATATTAATATTACAGTCGATTGGTAAAATCAATCTTCCACATTTAAAAATTAAAGTACACACAAGTAGAAAAATAAGCATTTATCATAAAAACACTACCTGCAAGTGTTCAAAATAGATTTATGGTTTCTATAAAATCAATTGAAAATTGCTATTTTTAATTAGGCAGCTAGTGAAAAACAGCAGCTTTCGACTCCAGCCGAGTTTAAACTCAACCTAAACTCAGTTGACCAAAGTGAACTGACCCGACTGACCCGACCCGAGTGACCCGACCCGAGCTGACCCGATTGACCCGACCCGACAACCCGACCCGAGTTGACCCGATTGACCCGACCCGACAACCCGACCTGAGTTGACCCGATTGACCCGACCCGACAACCCGACCCGAATAACCCGACCCGACAACCCGACAACCCGACCCGAGCTGACCCGACCCGACAACCCGACCCGATTAGCCTGACCCGACAACCCGACCCGAGCTGACCCGACCCGAGTTGACCTGACCCGACCCGAACTGACCCGACCCGACTGTATGCATGAATAGTATGCAAGAACTCCATACCATACTGTTCGAGTGACAACGCCAGCTTTAAGTTGTTAGGGGGGCAAAGGAAGGGCAGATACATTTTCGGGGGCGGCTATTTGCCATACCAAAAATAACTTATTTATTACCAGGGCTCGGATCTTGTTGACAAGTCAACTTTTTTCTGTTACGCATAGGACAAGGCAAGTTCAAATAAAAACTTTATTCATTAACTCTAGGTTCTAAAAATATAGTTTTTTAGGGTCAACTTTTGGTCACTTTTTGCTGTTTTGAAATTTCAGGTCATTTTTTAATATTTTAAGGTAACTTTTAGGTCACTTATGGTCTTTTTATTCTTTTTTTCTATATAAGGAAATCTTTAAATGAACACGGTTTACGGATGTGGAAAAGACGAAGTTGAATAATCTCTTTTCTTACCTCCTGACTATTGGAGTGGAAAAACTGCATCCTTAACAAGCTAATTAAAACTAAACTGTAGCTGGTTAACGAAAGGCGGGGGTTGGTAGGTGGCCAAACAGATAGTTTTGGGTTATTGACCACAAAGAATGTGATCACGTGAATAACTAAAAATGCATTAGAAGGTTTTTATCTATTATGTTCATGTAGTCTAAACTTGCTAAGTCTTATTGTTTAAGAGTGCTTCCTAGTTTCAACTCGGGAGTGAATTGACGGTTTCAATACTTACAATGCCGTACAATGGACTGATCAATAGAAATGATCAGTGGACTGCAACTAAGTGAAACAATACTTTTTGAATATGAGTGAGAAATGTTAATTAAAAATCCAATGAATATTAAAAAATGTCAATGTTTAATGATATAAAAGTTTGAGAAAACGTAGGTTTTAAGGTCAATTTTTGTGATTTTTATGGTCATTTTACAGGAATTTTAGTGTCATTTTATAGGTCACTTTTTAATTTTTTTTAGGTCAACAAGATCCGGGCCCTGTTTATTACGTTTGACTTATTTTACATTACATTGTGTATTTCGTTGCTGTTTTTATGTTAGATCTATATGATTATAAATTAAACTTATTTCAAATAAAATTTGTAACTAACAAATAAATAACGTCTGCACATGAAATATTTTTCAATGAAACTTTTGAAGCCTAAACATAAATTTCGTCTATATGCTACGTCTCTCTCTCTCTCTCTCTCTCTCTCTCTCTCTCTCTCTATATATATATATATATATATATATATATATATATATACAGTGGCGTATTTACGATTTTGTTTCGGGAGGGGGGCTTTGCCTGGAAATGTGAAAATTCTGCAAGATATTTACTTTACTTTACTATACTAAGTAAGATTTCGGGGGGGGGGGGCTTAAGCCCGGAAGCCACCCCCCTAAGTACGTCACTGTATATATATATGTAGAGAGAGAGAGAGAGAGAAAGAGCCAGAGAGAGAATTTACGAGGAGCTGCTGAAAATGTCGTAGTCCAATCCAGAAGGAGTGTAGGTACTAGGTAGAAAAATGAAACCGTAGTTTAGAAAAACATATCTCTGTATGTACAAATATAAATTTTCATATTAATAAGGAAATTCTTATTGTTTCTCAGGCCTCTGAAGTGATTATGTGTGCCCAAACAGATAATTTCACTAACATCCAGATTCTTACTGTTATAACATTTTTGTTCCACCAAGGAAAGTCACCGAAGTAAATTAATTAGGAAATCAGTGAAACACCACGGGACTCTCCTCCGTTATATATAGTGGTGAAGAAGTAAGAAGAATGGCTTGGGTATGCGCAAGTTCTCGGCATAATGGGTTCCCAAAATATATGTCAGGATAATAAAAGGGTAACGGCATTAAGAGAAGTATTCTTCCAATTTGACCGTAATGCTGATCAATTTCGCTGACGAATAGTAACCATAGATGAAATATGGTTGTACCACTATGATCCTGAATCGGAACAACAGTCAATGGAGCAGTAGCACTCATTTCTCCATCGCCCCAAGAAGTTCAAGACACAGAAGTAGGTTGAGAAACTGTTTGGAACATTCTTCTGGTATAAGTATGGACTGGTAGACTACCTCCTCAATGGTCAGATATTTAATCCAGAATCTCTACATTACTTACAAAACTGAAAGAAAAATTCAAAGTTCAACGCTGCGGAAAATGAAAAGAAAGGAATTCTGTTTCTTCAGGAGAATACACCTGTCCATCAAGCCCCTGCGAACATAACTGACATTGCATAATCCAAGATTTCAATGTCTAGATCATCATTCTTATTCCGCAGATTTAGCTCCGTCTAACTATTACGTGTACTTATTTCCCAAACTTAAATAACACTTGAAAGACGCCATTTTAGATCTGATAGGGGTAGTGCTACGAACAGTGGTGCGAGGAAATCTAGATTTTTTTAACTTTTCTGCAAAAGCTGGAGCACTGTACAAGGTAGTATATTGACTCTCGGGGGAAGAGAAGAAGAAGTAAAACTTCACCAATCCACGTGCACTCCTTCTGGGTTGGGCTACGAATTTTTCAGCAGTTCCTAGTCAATATGGTAGACGTCACGTCAGTACTTTGAAACAAAATAAGTAAAGGAGCACTAGTATAAACCAATTACTAACTAAAGATCAGCACTCTGACAATACATTTTATTGGGAATCAATTTCATTCCATAATTTTATTATCATTTGCAGGAAGGGAAAACACAACTCTTTTTATCTCCTTCAAAAAATTAAGCCCTGGTAGTTGCAAACTAAGCTGTTATAAGCACATCCTCTGAATATTGGAAGCCGAGAATAATGTTTCAGAAAAGAGAAGTTTTAAATAAAACAAAATATGAAACTGAAAACTTCAAACCTGGACAAATACAAACAAGTTACGTAACTGGTTTTACCTTTCTTTTGTTTCCAATCGAAGTTGATCCAATGAGAAGAAAACAAGTCGACCAAATCTACTATTGTTCGCTAGGCACAACTTCTAGTTTTGTTCTAAATCCAGACTCCATATTGGCGTAGATATTAATATTACAGTCGATTGGTAAAATCAATCTTCCACATTTAAAAATTAAAGTACACACAAGTAGAAAAATAAGCATTTATCATAAAAACACTACCTGCAAGTGTTCAAAATAGATTTATGGTTTCTATAAAATCAATTGAAAATTGCTATTTTTAATTAGGCAGCTAGTGAAAAACAGCAGCTTTCGACTCCAGCCGAGTTTAAACTCAACCTAAACTCAGTTGACCAAAGTGAACTGACCCGACTGACCCGACCCGACAACCCGACTGACCCGACCCGACCCGAGTGACCCGACCCGAGCTGACCCGATAACCCGACCCGACAACCCGACCTGAGTTGACCCGACCCGACAACCCGACCCGAGCTGACCCGACTGACCCAACCCGACCCGATTAGCCTGACCCGACAACCCGACCCGAGCTGACCCGACCCGATAACCCGACCCGAGTTGACCTGACCCGACCCGACCCGTAACCCGACCCGAACTGACCCGACCCGACTCGGGTCGGGTCGGGTTACGGGTCGGGTCGGGTCAACCCGACCCGTTTGAGAGCACTACATTACATACATACTATCTCTTCACTAAAATAGACTCAATAGGCATTATGCAGATTAGTTCTGACGCGTGATTAGTGCTATACTAAAGAGTTCGACCAACGTATATTTTCTGCAATAGTCCATCCTTTTGTATGGCGCTAATCATACGTCAAAACGACTCTGCATAAGGCTCAATACCTCCAAAAATGATAGAGAAATCGCCATGAAAAGTAACCCCATCATCGTCTATAGTAACCTATGTAATATAGATAATTATTAAGAACTAACATAGACCCACTTGTACTAATCTTCACAGTAAATGTTGGAACGATTTGTGTGTGCTGTTTAACAATTGCGTGTATACTTGCATCAATCCCGCCGGGATTATACTGCTGATGTGCGTCTTGACGTTTTCCTTAAGTTTTTCCCCTCTATAATATTCCCCATAAATAAAAGTCTACAAGTCTGGTGCCCGCGGAAGCCAATGCCTGTATTGCACTATTCTCTTAGCAGTCAAGAATTCATGAACAAGAGAAAATGACCTCTCAGGCGTGCGATAGGTGGCTCTATCCTGTTCGAAAAATCAGTATTGGCGTTCTTCTTCTATCAGCTCTTAAGCCAAGCCATCCCAAATGGTCTGGTAACGTCTGCATTGATTCTGGTGTCGGAGCAGGGAACAGAGGGAGGTTCTTATGTAGGAATGTACGTCCCCTCCCTTTGTTCTAATTTATGGTGACTACCTTTTAGTGGCACAACATACATTTTACAAGCAATGTTGCGTGCCTTGGCACAACTTTACTTTAGGATGGCATAATTATTATGGGTACAAATATAGCGTTTGCTGGGTAATTTCGTACGACCATACACTGTTTGGATTTTCTTATCTTCTCCCGGGCAAGACAAGACACTTCAGCTGCTTTGTCATCTCTATCTTTGCTCTTCTCTTTATTTTATTCATGTTTAATCATGCTTCTCCAGTTGTACCAAGCGAACTACCTCTACTCCTTTCAGTATTCACACAGAAAAGTGATTTTAGTTGCTGTTGCGCACTACCACGTTTGTGTTGCGTAGAGTTGAGTAGAGTTGAATTTTAAGTTTAACGCCCCTTTCAGCAGCAAGGCTATATGAGACGGGATTTACTGATTAACGTAGAATCCGAATCACATGAGCTCCCGCTGGGAATCGAACCCGGGTCTTCTTGTATGCCGCAGAGTACGCTATTCAACATGAAACACTTTTTGACAAGTGTTTTACTTCTTAATTCTTAGTCCAAACTAGTGCTGTTGAAATCGGTTTTTGAAAAAACCGAAAACCGATTTTTGAAAAAAGTGAAATTTCATAAAACCGAAATGTCGGTTTTGAAAATCGGTTTTGCGGTTTGTTTTGAAAACTGCATTTGCGGTTTCGGTTTTGAAAACCGCATTTGCGGTTTCGGTTTTGAAAACCGCATTTGCGGTTTCGGTTTTGAAAACCGCTTTTTCGGTTTCGGTTTTGAAAACCGCTTTTGCGGTTTCGGTTTTGAAAACCGCTTTTGCGGTTTCGGTTTTAAAAACCGCTTTTGCGGTTTCGGTTTCTAAAACCGCTTTTGCGGTTTCGGTTTCCAAAACCGCAAATGTCACAAAAATTTGACAGCACTAATAACAAGTAACGACAAGAAAACAGCAAAGAATCTTTCTCCACTCCGGCAGTCACAGTTGCCAGATGGAGGGAAATTTCCCTCGGCGTAGGAAAAAATTATCAAAATTTGCAGAAGGAAAAGAAGGTATTTTTTTTTAAATGTTTTAAAGTGTAGGAAAATTCTTGGTGAATATACTTTTACAATTGGCAGAATAAAAAAAATAAGTTGCAATTTCTCAAAGTGGCACGGCTATCGTTATTGGGAAGTAAAAAGATACAGAGTAAAATATGATCGGTGTTTCCTTCACGTATAAACTACTGCAGGTGTCTGGGACTTGCGATTAGAAGCCAGTCAACACATGCAAAACTACAACATTCACATTTATCGGAGTGGCAACAAATCAACAATAAAATTGTGTATTGAGATAGAGATTTTCTTTCTTTCTTTTCTCTTTCTTTTTTATTAAGAAAGGGAGGTGGTGCCTTTTTGTTAACAAAAGAAAGAGTCGCAGTACTATTTTTAAAAACAAGGGGAAAGAGTAATAATAATAATATAAAAGATGTCAGTCTAAGTGGATGATATTTCAAATTGAATTTCTTGAGTTGCATGTGTACTGATCTTAAATAGGGATATACCTTATTTTTATTGAGCTTAGTGTTGGCTTATTACCCTATTTTAGCGGGTACCACCCGATTTTCAGGTTCTATATTCGTCCCCCGCTTAAACATATCTTAATCACTAAAAACCACCTGCTTTTTGGGATTGGAGAAAAATCTACAGGACTTAGTTAATAAAGTGTTTGTATGGTATATTCAACGTAAACCGGTACACCTCTGACAATCTCAATCGCGATTGAGTTAAATTTGGACTCGCGCTCAGGCTCAGGCTCTGGGCTATCTGAGCAGTGCGCGTGTGCAGAATCATTTGTTAATAAGAGATCTGCTCTAATGCACAATGGTTTTCTTTGTGTAGTTCATGTGTTTTTAATGTAATGTATTGGCGGTTCTATACGAATGAATATTCGTTTGTAGATGTAACAAAATACTTGAATTATTCATGCCTTCACAAGCTACAAAGAATGCCGAACGACAATTTCAAGTGTAACTTTAAAGACTCTTATAGAAGCGAATTTACGTTTCTTAGCCAGGGCAGAACTCAGTTTGAAGCAACATATTATGTCCTGTGAGATATATAAAGGTAACCAAGAAAGTTCTGTCGCTTTTTGTGAAGGTCTGTGTTCAATTGACCCTCCAGCTAGAATGAACCGGGACACCATCCTACGCTTTGGATGGGAAACACTATTGCATCCGCCAGACTGCCCGGACATTGTACCGTCCTGTTATCACCTGTTCCTTTCCTTGGACACTTACTTTAGAGGACTCCAGTTCAACTCCGTAGTAGAGGTGCTAAATGCACTTGATACCTTCTTCGCTTCACGGCAAACCAAGTTCTACCGCGAAGGAATCCATGCGCATCCCGAACGTTGGCAGAAGGTCATTGATACTGATGGGTACTATTTTTGATCTTCCAGGTACGTCTTAGGTGACATATCGATGCTCTAAGTGATAGTTCAAAAAGCGACAGAACTTTCTTCGTTACTTGTATACATATTTCATAAAACTACTGTATAAGTTCTAGTATCTCGAGTTCGGGAAGTCGGAATGTCAAAATTCGTTCAGATTCGAGTTCCTCGTGGTTTAGTTTACAAAATATATAAAAATCAGTTGGGGTCTAGCTTGCTTCCGTGTTCACTTTATGTTCGAATATCTCGAGTTCCGAAATTCGGAATGTCAAAATTCCTTCAGATACGTGTTCCTTGTGGTCTACTTTACAAAATATATAAAAATCAGGTGGGGTCCAGTTTGCTTCCATGGTCAATTTATGTTCGAATGTCTCGAGTTCCGACATTCGAAATGTCAAAATTCCTTCAGATTCGTGTTCCTTGTGATCTAATTTACAGCATATATGAAAATCAGGTGGGGTCCAGTTTGCTTCCCTGCAGCCGAAAAGTACATTGGAAGTGTCATCAAAGAAATAACTTTAAAAAAAAAAAAAGGTACTAAGGATCGCAGGTCAGTATTTGTAACACAGAAGTTAACATCAATACTTACGGTTTAGAACCCCTCACTTTTCTGATTTTAAAATATGGTAACACTAATTTAGCTGTGATTTGTACAACCATCGAACTATCCCTTTCGCACTGTACTGCACATATTACCATAATAGCCTTAGAGCAAATAAAAAAAAGTTAAAACACACATATAAATCAATACATTTGTCTCGATCGATAGATGCTTTCACAATTGTTAAAAGGTGTAATTAAAAACAACAAACAATGTTTCTGCTTTGAAAAGGACAATCCCTTATAAAACCGCAAACACGGTTTCGGGCGGTTTTCACTTTCGAAAAGAGTTTTGCGGTTTCAGTTTCGAAAACCGCATTTGCGGTTTCGGTTTTGAAAACCGTTTTTGCGGTTTCGGTTTTGAAAACCGCATTTGCGGTTTCGGTTTTGAAAACCGCTTTTGCGGTTTTCGGTTTTCAGAAAACCGATTTTCTCAAAAACCGAAAACCGCAAATGTCACAAAAATTCAACAGCACTAGTCCAAACACTTCAAAATAAGTTCTTCTTCTTCTTCCTAGTCATTCTAATCTTTATTTTAATTCTACTTCGCAAAATAATATATTCATATAATACTCACAAATAATAATTTTTAAATTAAGAAAACTAGAATACAAAATTAAATTCACGGGTAGTAGTTTTTGTACATTACAAAACACACGTAGACTTCGATTAAAATTTGCAATTTCGATTAACATAAACACTCTAACGGAAACTAAAAAATGGCTCTCGTTTCATTCAGGAGGCCAGTTTAATATTTGTTTTACGGTTATTAATCGTTCCCATTCATTTGGAACTGGAATGATCACGTTTAGTAAAGATACTTGTACATTCTACTTACATTGTACTATATCGTACAATGTAAAGTTTCAAGCTGTTTCGAAAACATTAATGTTACCTTAAAGTAAAGAGGTACTGGATACGCAACATAATTTGACTTGTCTATTTCCAGTATCTTAGCAGAAAAGTCAGGCAAAGAATGAACATGTACTAGACCCGTTACAAATGTATTAGAATTGCTATTTATAGTATAGACATATATACATACATGAGAAGATCATCATTTTGCACTATAATTGTGCCCTATCACATTGGAATCATAATATTCACACATTCCCAAACAGGTGTATTGGACATTCTAGTCCAACCCTCCAAATATGACCCGACTACTTTTCTTGGAATATATAGTAAGACATCAAGTTTCTACAGAAGTTTCCAGCATTCAGAATTTTCTATATCGCATAGGAGATTCTATCTTCTCTCTTATATTAAATATGTTTCAAAATACGGCGTGAAACTGAAAATAAAGTTCCGCAACCCTGCACTCCTCTGTGCAACCCAAGGCGTTTATCTGGAGATTAGAATTTTGTTAGTTGCTGCGTTATTCCCATATGTTATATATAATATGTGGATACCACTGTCATATCGCTACCTCCTTGCGGTAAATTTTTCAGGCTTGGCAATATTGACTGTAAGTTTTTACTCCCGCATAGAGTCGAGCAAGAAGTCGAAACTGATAAATATTTATTTAAATAACTACTACTTTATTTTACCAGAGTTTAACATTTATTTACTAAAACAAACATACATACAGTTTCAATACCTTAACGTTGCCTTCATCAGACATCAAATTAACTGTCTGATGAAGACAGCAATAAGCTGTTGAAACTAAGAATATTAGTTTCTGGTCAGAACATGTCAGTTATTTATGTAATATGTTCCAGAGTCGTAATGGGTATAGTTACATGTTATTTATCCCTTTCAATACAGTCATCCTACCAAGTACAACACTTCTCCAAAGGTCTTTTAAATTCCGCAACCGTTCTTTGTAGAAAATGTCACACTGGCTAGGAAACAAATGGTCCACAATGTAAATGACCTCAGCACCCTAAGAAAAGTTCCTTCGTTTCCGAGACGATGCGGATATGAGCGGATATGAGGAATTAATTGGTAACCCACCCTCTGCACAATATTTAATGTTTCCTGGACGCTGTAGAGGAAGCATTGTCGACTAACAGGCGGACAATTTTGCTGAGTATGTCACGGAGCTTTACCGTCAGAGTTCAGAGTATCACCAACTTTTTGCAGCAGGCCCTTGTAACATGTCCCAGTCACGTATGGCTGTAGGTGACCAAGTTTTACAACAAGCTACCTAAATAAACAACGAAGAATAGTAAAACTAAAGCAAATAATAATAAGTGAGGATTAAGAACAAAAAACTGAAAACCTGACTTTGTACATAGAAGGCTGGACACACGCTTTCTAGGTGAGGAAAGTGGGAGTATATCCATTGGTTATTCAACTTTTATGACGTCTAGTCTCTAGTCATTATGAGATACCCAATATTTGTATATGGTCACAAGACAATTGTAGAGGTCATCTTCATTGGGTACAAAAAGGAATGACAGTTGGATACTTTTATTCATTCCAGACGCAATACCATCAAACTAGTCCTGTATCTAGAAACAAAAATTACACACGAATATTTACTACGTAAATTTCATATTATCCTCGATGGTTTTACGAACTGTTGAATATCCCATTCCCCATGCATCACAAACAGGTGCATGTGCAAAATCTTCGCATATTGTTGGAATAGTCCCAATATAAACACCACCACAAAACCCAATTTTGCACATTTACCGGTTCGTGAAATCATAGACGCTATGCAGCACACGATTTTCAATAAGAGGGGGAAAAAATTGCTGATCGTTCCACGTAGATATTTCATTGCATGATTTTTCTTTATTTAAAATATGCACGGAAATTTGCCCTCGTATGTATGAGTTATCTCTTTCATCATATCCCACTCATTACATAACAATTAGCAATAATAAAAGGGGTATGTATACACAGGGGACATGAAAATACACAAAAACGTGTTTTAACAACTCTGCAATGTCGATGAATAAAGATAACTATTTCGCTTCATGTATTGACACTAACGGTCACTATGGCGCAGCGAGATCCATCGGACTTCAATACTATACGAGGTGTGTTAGAAAAATAATTAGACTGAGTTTTACTATTTTTTTTTACAAATCAATGTCATCCCCTTCAAACTAGACCACTTGGACAGCTGCATAGCGATAGAAAGGTTGTTTCCATTCTTCGTAGTAGTAATGGAAGGCTTCTGCTGGCATAGCTTTCACAATGTCGGTTATCCTCTTCTCAATATTATTCAAAGTGCCAAAATGCCACCCTTGCAAGTAGTTTTTGAACAAGAGAAATAAAAAGTCACGGGGTCTTGACTCGGCGAATAAGAAGCTTAGGAATGCCCTTCCCTGCCAAAATTTCAATATCTGAAATATGAACAGACCAAATCATATCCATGAAGAAATTAAATATCGACTGAAAGCAGGGAATTCGTGTTATTATTCAGTTCAAGATCTCCTGACATCGCGAATTCTGTCGAGGAATTTTGAAGCTTAAAAATATATATCAAACAATAATCGAGGCGAATATTCGGATCCAAGAGGAAGAGGAATGAGAAATGGGGAAAACTTCATGAGAAGAACTGCGCAATTTATACAGTTTATCGAACAGTGTTAGGATCACCAAGTCGAGGAGACTCGGGCAGGTCATGTGGCCAGAATGGAAGAAAGCAGAAACGCTTTAAGAAAGTTTTAACTGGAAATTTAATGGGAAAATGACCATTAGGAAGACCCAAGCGCAAATGGGAGGAAAATATTGCAAGGTTCCGTACACAAACACATACTTGAACACGTGTTTTCACGATTTGTAAATAAATAGTGGCAGACGTCAGAAGAAAACCACATCTTCTGTAACAAAAGAAAAGGACACAGAAAACCACGAGGAAACTTTGAGAATACCTCCGGAGGTTCTCCCCAGGGTTGTTTTGTTTAAAACAAAATGTTTAAAACAAATGTTATATACGTTTTAAACATTTTGTTTTAAACACGTGTATTTTCTAAGGCTTGCTTTAAACATATGTTTTATTTTTATTTTGTTTAATTTTTGTAAATATATATATATATATATATATATATATATATATATATCTGCCAGAGAAAGAAAATTACCAAAAAGTGATCCCATTCAGAAGGCTATTTTCTTCCCGTACAGTGTTGCCACATTTGGTTCAATTATCAAATTCAGCCCTTTGTGTCATTCATCGGTCCGTTGGTACCACAATGGCATGTTCAGCCCCTTTTGTGAAAAAAATTCGTACAATTTTATCCAATTTAGCACCACTTAACAGATACTTAGCACATTTTCAAAAGTGTCAGTAAGACTTCCTACATCTCATGATTGATTGATTGATTGATTGATTTGTTCCTCGTTTGATTTTTTTTTTTCATATATGGTCATAATACAGTTTTGGTCTATTGGTCACTGAAATAGAGACGCGTTTGATTTCCTTACAATACATATTGAAGATGACAACTGTTTTCCCTTTTAATTTGCGGTCTCTGTTATACTTCCTACGTGCGAGAAAAGTTTCATCTACTTACACAATTGTTCGGGGTCTTCCTATTAAGATGTTTTTAAAAAGTAATTTTTAAAAAGAGCAATTTCTTGATTTGGACTCTTGGGAAAAGGGGGCGGAGTGTTCTAGAACTTTACTTTTTTTAGTTTCGTATTATAGAGCCATGTATTACAATGTGATAAAAAAAAATAATGAATTCAGCCCTTTTTGTTTTAATTTAGTACTATTTTTCAGCCCATTCCAGAGCTAGGACCGTGACAACACTGTTCCCGTGTGAATGTTTTGATTTCTCGTGGCTACTGCAGGTCGATGTGGTGATCCACAATTTATTTCGCCTCTTTCTCCCTTGTTTTTCTTTATCGTCTATTGTATTGCTTAAATGCCTGCTTATCAGTTAACTTGCGAGAAAGTGTTGTAGTCGAAGGTATGTGTGTGAACCTGGCAGAACCCATTTTCGGAAATTGAAAATAAAACATGTAGATCGTTTGTTCATCGTTTGTTCACGATTGTTCACATAAAATTTTCGTTTGTTCACAATTTATAAACATTTTATACGAAAAACAAAATGGGCGGTGCCAACTTCACGCAGCAGAACCCATTTTCAGAAATCGAAAATAAACCATGCAGATCGTTTGTTCATCGTTTGTTCACGATTGTTCACATAAAATTTTCGTTTGTTCACGATTTATAAACAATTTATACGAAAAACAAAATGGGCGGTGCCAACTTCACGCAGCAGAACCCATTTTCAGAAATCGAAAATAAACCATGCAGATCGTTTGTTCATCGTTTGTTCACGATTGTTCACAAAAAATTTTCGTTTGTTCACGATTTATAAACAATTTATACGAAAAACAAAATGGGCGGTGCCAACTTCACGTACCTGAAAATTATTGGAAATCGAAAATTAACCATGCAGATCGTTTGTTTATCGTTTGTTCACGATTGTTCACATAAAATTTTCGTTTGTTCACGATTTATAAACAATTTATACGAAAAACAAAATGGGCGGTGCCAACTTCACGCAGCAGAACCCATTTTCAGAAATCGAAAATAAACCATGCAGATCGTTTGTTCATCGTTTGTTCACGATTGTTCACATAAAATTTTCGTTTGTTCACGATTTATAAACAATTTATACGAAAAACAAAATGGGCGGTGCCAACTTCACGCAGCAGAACCCATTTTCAGAAATCGAAAATAAACCATGCAGATAGTTTGTTCATCGTTTGTTCACGATTGTTCACATAAAATTTTCGTTTGTTCACGATTTATAAACAATTTATACGAAAAACAAAATGGGCGGTGCCAACTTCACGTATCTGAAAATTATCGCAAATCGAAAATTAACCATGCAGATCGTTTGTTCATCGTTTGTTCACGATTGTTCACAAAAAATTTTCGTTTGTTCACGATTTATAAACAATTTATACGAAAAACAAAATGGGCGGTGCCAACTTCACGTACCTGAAAATTATCGCAAATCGAAAATTAACCATGCAGATCGTTTGTTCATCGTTTGTTTACGATTGTTCACATAAAATTTTCGTTTGTTCACGATTTATAAACAATTTATACGAAAAACAAAATGGGCGGTGCCAACTTCACGCAGCAGAACCCATTTTCAGAAATCGAAAATAAACCATGCAGATCGTTTGTTCATCGTTTGTTCACGATTGTTCACATAAAATTTTCCTTTGTTCACGATTTATAAACAATTTATACGAAAAACAAAATGGGCGGTGCCAACTTCACGCAGCAGAACCCATTTTCAGAAATCGAAAATAAACCATGCAGATAGTTTGTTCATCGTTTGTTCACGATTGTTCACATAAAATTTTCGTTTGTTCACGATTTATAAACAATTTATACGAAAAACAAAATGGGCGGTGCCAACTTCACGTATCTGAAAATTATCGCAAATCGAAAATTAACCATGCAGATCGTTTGTTCATCGTTTGTTCACGATTGTTCACAAAAAAATTTCGTTTGTTCACGATTTATAAACAATTTATACGAAAAACAAAATGGGCGGTGCCAACTTCACGTACCTGAAAATTATCGCAAATCGAAAATTAACCATGCAGATCGTTTGTTCATCGTTTGTTCACGATTGTTCACAAAAAAGTTTCGTTTGTTCACGATTTATAAAGAATTTATACGAAAAACAAAATGGGCGGTGCCAACTTCACGCAGCAGAACCCATTTTCAGAAATCGAAAATAAACCATGCAGATCGTTTGTTCATCGTTTGTTCACGATTGTTCATATAAAATTTTCGTTTGTTCACGATTTATAAGCAATTTATACGAAAAACAAAATGGGCGGTGCCAACTTCACGTACCTGAAAATTATTGGAAATCGAAAATAAACCATGCAGATCGTTTGTTCATCGTTTGTTCACGATTGTTCACATAAAATTTTCGTTTGTTCACGATTTATAAACAATTTATACGAAAAACAAAATGGGCGGTGCCAACTTCACGCAGCAGAACCCATTTTCAGAAATCGAAAATAAACCATGCAGATCGTTTGTTCATCGTTTGTTCACGATTGTTCATATAAAATTTTCGTTTGTTCACGATTTATAAACAATTTATACGAAAAACAAAATGGGCGGTGCCAACTTCACGCAGCAGAACCCATTTTCAGAAATCGAAAATAAACCATGCAGATCGTTTGTTCATCGTTTGTTCACGATTGTTCACATAAAATTTTCGTTTGTTCACGATTTATAAACAATTTATACGAAAAACAAAATGGGCGGTGCCAACTTCACGTACCTGAAAATTATTGGAAATCGAAAATAAACCATGCAGATCGTTTGTTTATCGTTTGTTCACGATTATTCACATAAAATTTTCGTTTGTTCACGATTTATAAACAATTTATACGAAAAACAAAATGGGCGGTGCCAACTTCACGTACCTGAAAATTATTGGAAATCGAAAATAAACCATGCAGATCGTTTGTTCATCGTTTGTTCACGATTGTTCACATAAAATTTTCGTTTGTTCACGATTTGTAAAGAATTTATACCAAAATCAAAATGGGCGGTGCCAACTTCACGCAGCAGAACCCATTTTCAGAAATCGAAAAAAAACCATGCAGATCGTTTGTTCATCGTTTGTTCACGATTGTTCACATAAAATTTTCGTTTGTTCACGATTTATAAACAATTTATACGAAAAACAAAATGGGCGGTGCCAACTTCACGTACCTGAAAATTATTGGAAATCGAAAATTAACCATGTAGATCGTTTGTTCATCGTTTGTTCACGATTGTTCACATAAAATTTTCGTTTGTTCACAATTTATAAACATTTTATACGAAAAACAAAATGGGCGGTGCCAACTTCACGCAGCAGAACCCATTTTCAGAAATCGAAAATAAACCATGCAG
This sequence comes from Thermobia domestica, assembly GCF_964235325.1. Classification (NCBI taxonomy): domain Eukaryota; kingdom Metazoa; phylum Arthropoda; class Insecta; order Zygentoma; family Lepismatidae; genus Thermobia; species Thermobia domestica. The sequence continues at coordinate 69,168,693 of NC_137462.1, forward strand.
ATCGTTTGTTCATCGTTTGTTCACGATTGTTCACATAAAATTTTCGTTTGTTCACGATTTATAAACAATTTATACGAAAAACAAAATGGGCGGTGCCAACTTCACGCAGCAGAACCCATTTTCAGAAATCGAAAATAAACCATGCAGATCGTTTGTTCATCGTTTGTTCACGATTGTTCACAAAAAAATTTCGTTTGTTCACGATTTATAAACAATTTATACGAAAAACAAAATGGGCGGTGCCAACTTCACGTACCTGAAAATTATTGGAAATCGAAAATTAACCATGCAGATCGTTTGTTTATCGTTTGTTCACGATTGTTCACAAAAAATTTTCGTTTGTTCACGATTTATAAACAATTTATATGAAAAACAAAATGGGCGGTGCCAACTTCACGCAGCAGAACCCATTTTCAGAAATCGAAAATAAACCATGCAGATCGTTTGTTCATCGTTTGTTCACGATTGTTCACATAAAATTTTCGTTTGTTCACGATTTATAAACAATTTATACGAAAAACAAAATGGGCGGTGCCAACTTCACGCAGCAGAACCCATTTTCAGAAATCGAAAATAAACCATGCAGATCGTTTGTTCATCGTTTGTTCACGATTGTTCACATAAAATTTTCGTTTGTTCACGATTTATAAACAATTTATACGAAAAACAAAATGGGCGGTGCCAACTTCACGTACCTGAAAATTATTGAAAATCGAAAATTAACCATGCAGATCGTTTGTTCGTTGTTTGTTCACGATTGTTCACAAAAATTTTCGTTTGTTCACGATTTATAAACAATTTATACGAAAATCAAAATGGGCAATGCCAACTTCACGTACCTGAAAATTATTGGAAATCGAAAATAAACCATGTAGATCGCTTGTTGATCGTTTGTTCAAGATTGTTAACTTAAAGTTCTTTTTTTGTAGGGAAATTTTCTATGAGCGAAATTCACTCAGCAAACTTTACGTACGGGGTATAGGCATAGTTGTTTGTCCTCGAAGCAGGCCCGGAACTAGACGGAGGGCTAGGAGGAGCCTGGCCCAGACCTAAATTTTTGGCTGCAACACGTAAGAATGATATTAGCTTAAATCACTTATACAATGCCTTATCTTTAATTTGGCAGCAGAACGAAGTTTGTATCTCAGTTCCGTGATGAGATATTACCGCATAAGCATAAGTAGTCGTAGTTGCGTGGCCGCCATATTGATGACGTAATTTCAGGCGGTTGCCCACGTGGGACTTTTTAGGACTTTTGTGTGGAGTATCAGGGGAGTCCATAGAATGTGTTGAAATGAAAATTTGATTTCTCATTTTTTTTCCGTCTCCAGCCCTAATTTTCCTACACTATAACGGATTTTGTACCTCAAGAATTTCTGTAGCCCACTGTACACAGAACCTATCTACATAAGGCTAATTTTCTTTGAAATTTTACTCCATTTCTCTAAGATTTCCTGACCAAAATATTTATTATTCATGACTGAAAATCACAATAATTATTTTATTAATAGCCAAATCTCAGTTCATGTTCAGTAAGGACCAGTAAAAAATTTAACTTACGTCAAGTTGGCGACCACACTTGTAGCCACCACACTAATATTAACAAATCTTTTTGTGCTCAATTTGTGCTAATTTATGCTGCAGTTATCAGAATTTGTGCTACAATAGTTACGGAACTAAGTGAAAAAGAAAGTTGGTCGCCAATTTGATGTCAAGATAGCGACCACATTGTGAAAAACAATTCATACCATAGAGATATTAACAAATAATTTTGTGCTCAATTTGTGCTGATTCATCCAGCAGTTATTAACATTTTTTTGCTGCAATAATTACAAAAGGAAGAAAAAACAAAACAGGTTGGTCGCCAAACTGACGACCAGTTAGCTACCACATCGCGGAAAAACAATCCCAAACGCACTATACCAACAACTTATTTCGTGCTCAATTTGTGCTAATATATCTGCAAATTTTCGAATGTGTCCCGCAATAGTTACACAATAAAATAGAAAAGAAAGTTGGTGGCCAAATTGACGTCAAATTAGCGACCACATTGTGAAAACCAACCCCTACAGTACAGATATTAACAAAAAAATTTTGTGCTCAATTTATGCTGGTTTATGCTGCAGTTATTAGAAGTTTTTGCTGCAATAATTACAGAATGAAGAAAAAACGAAACCGGTCGGACACCAAGATGACGTCCGGCTAGGAAGGGAAATATTAAAATTTCAGCACCACCCATTCTACACTTGAAAGATGAAATTAATGCTTCCGATGGAAGTGTCTCCCGATGCTTGTATTTGTGCAGCACAAAGCAGAATTTGTGCTCGCACAGTTAATTAGATACAAGGTATTAATAAAAAGTAGAGGGAAATATTAAAATTTCAGCGACCACCCTTTCTACACTTGAAAGAGGAAATTAATGCTTCCGATGTAAGTGTCTCCCGATGCTTGTATTTGTGCAGCACAAAGCAGAATTTGTGCTCGCACAGTTAATTAGATACAACGCATTAATAAAAAGTAGAGGGAAGTATACAATTTCTGCGACCACCTTTCTACACTTGAAAGAGGAAATTAATGCTTGCGATGTAAGTGTCTTCCGATGCTTGTATTTGTGCAGCACACAGCAGAATTTGAGCTCGCAAAGTCAATTAGATACAAAGCATTAATAAAAATAGAATGAAATATTAAAATTTCTGCGACCACCTTTCTACACTTGAAAGAGAAAATTAATGCTTGCGATGGAAGTGTCTTCCGATGCTTGTATTTGTGCAGCACTAAGCTGAATTTTTGCTCGCACAGTTAATTAGATGCAAGGCATTAATAAAAAGTAGAGGGAAATATTAAAATTTAAGCGACAACCCTTTCTACACTTGGAGGAAATTAATGCTTGCGATGCATCGAGAGACACTTCCATCACAGTGGCGACCAACCTGTTTTGTTTTTTCTTCATTTTGTAATTATTGCAGCAAAAAATGTTCATAACTGAAGTCTCATATAGCTTCGATGCTGAAACTAAAATATATTAGTATCCCCTAAAAATTATTTTAATTTGATTTGAGTTCAGCATCCCTTTCAGCATCGAAGCTATATGAGACTTGGATCTACAGCTTAATGTGGGATCCCAACCACATAAGCTCCCGCCGGCAATCGAACCCGGGTCTCCCACGCCAAAGTCGCATATACTAACCGAATAGCCACGAGGAGCTCCAGGAAAAAGGCGAATGTGTATTGTATTGAATTGTCAATAATACTCAAATATAATCTTGTTCGCTTTCTTTTACTGCGGAGCTCCCTCGTGGCTAAGCGGTAAGCGTACGTGCCTTTTGCATGGGACACCCGTGTTCAATTTCCGGCGGTAGCTCATGTAGTTCGGATCCCACGTAAAGCCACAGGTCCAAATCTCACGTAGCCTCGCTGCTGAAAAGGATGCTGAACTCAAATCAAATTAAAATAATTTTTAGGGGATACTAATATATTTTCATTATTGCTATTATTATTTCGAATATAACTTCCAGTAGACCCGCGTAGCGTAGCCACTAATGCTCTCGTCTTCGATGCGTGCGGTCCCAGGTTCGATTCCTGGTGAGGCACTCGGTAGAAAAAGCTTTTCCAGGCCAGCAATCCACAATGAGGGTTTCCTGGGTTTTCCCATTCACACCAGGCAAACGCCGGGGTAGTCCTATCTTACAGATTCCTTTCTTCCTTCCCTTTCTCCGGGTAGTGTGCTCGTCGAGGGACGTCATCCTTCTTACGTAATGAGCTAAATGGCCAAAGCCCAGAAATCTAAATCCTACATCCCTAAATATAACTTCCCTTTTCCACTTCGAAATCCAATGAGAAGTTAGTTATCTTACAGTGCAATTAGAATTTTAACCGAATTCTTGCACAAAGAACGTAAGAATCTGCACTGGGTAATATTTTCCTTCTCTTTTTGTGTTACATTGTTTTTTGTATGTATTGTCATCGGTGATTTCAAATTTGAAATCCGTTTTCCTGTAATGCTAGAGTTTTCATGCAATTTCAAACTTGTAATCTTTCCGGAGAAACTTTGGCATGTTGCGTAAATGTTTTTACTTCTGTGTCAGTAGTTTATCAATTTGTACTGTAATCTGAAGTAATCCTGTCATTGCTCTCAACAGCCAAAACCAACAACTACTAGTAGTAGTACTATAATAATAATAATAATAATAATAATAATAATAATAATAATAATAATAATAATAATAATAATAATATCAACAATGGTTAAAGTAATTTATTGACGTTAACTAGGAAGAATAATCTTTTAAGACGTGCCTGAAGTTGGCCCCCTCACTTCTCCCAAATTACACCAAACGTCGCACATCGTTAGTGCATCGTTAGTGCACTAAGAACTAACGTTAGTGCTATCGATTTTACGAGTTATTGAAGATTTTGGTGCAAGGCCTAACTTCATATTAAATTAATTCTCCCGCCCATCGTTATGAAGACAGATTTTCACCAAACTTATCACACCGTTAGTGCATCATTAGTGCACTAAAACGCACTAAGAACTAACGTTAATGTTACCATATTTTGGGATTTATTTGAGATTTTTGGTGGAGGTCAACTTCAGAAATATTACATTGCATACAAATTGATGTAGAAACATGGGGTTAATTTCAATTGTTAGACCATCGTTAGTACACTTAAACGCACTAAACAATGTTAGTGTTACCACATTTTGGATTTTTTGCAAGATTTTTGGTGGGGCACACCTTCAGAATTATCAATTCCATACAAACTGTTAGTGTTTTCTAGAAGCACTAACAGTAAGAATGCACTAACGAATTGCACTAAATTTTTCGTTATCGCTTGAAGTGGGATAAGTTCAAGCTGACCACCAAAAATATTTTACTTGTAGCACCTACACTAATGAAGCACTAACGTTAGGGGTTGGTGCACAAAGAAGCACTAACGATTGCACCAGAAGAGATCATTATTGCCTTGAATTTTGCGAAAATTTGATGCAGTGAAAAATTCACCATAAATTTCTTATGTGAGTTTCGTGTCATGTAATTCGTCATAACTACACTAATAGTGAAGCATTAACGAACTTTAGTGTTTTCTAGGACCACTATTTCCTTTAGTACTTAAAGTTGGAACCAAGTTCACGCTGGCCCCCAAAGGTTTTCTAACTGTAGCACTTACACCCATCAAGTACTAGCGATAGGTGTTGGCGCAGTAAGAAGCACTAAGGATGCACTAACGAATGGCACTAATTTTTTCGTTAGTGCTTGAAGTAGCTGGGGCAGCGTAAACTTGGCCTCCCAAAAGGTTTCTATTTGTAACACGTACACTAATGAAGAACTAACTTTTGTCGTTGATGCACTAAGAAGTACTAACGATTCACTAACGATTGACATTAAATTATCGTTAGTGCATCATGTGGGGGCCAAGTTCGTGGACGTCGTTAATACTTCATTAGTGTAGGTGCTACCAGTGAAAATCGTTTGTGGGAACAATTTCACGCTGGCCCAGCCTCTTAAAGCACTAACGAAAAAATTAGTGCCATTCGTTAATGCATCGTTAGTGCTCCTAGATATCACTAGCAGTTTTGATAGTGCTTCACTATTAATGCAGTTATGGCCAATTACATATTATGAAACTCACAAAAGAAATTTATGGGATATTTTTCATTGCGCAAATTTCCGCCAAATTCAAAAGCACTAATGACCTCTTCTAGTGCAATCGTTAGTGCATCGTTAGTACTTCTTTGTGCACAAACTCCTAACGTTAGTGCTTTATTAGTGTAGGTGCTACAAGGAAAATATCTTTGGTAGCCAGCGTGAACCCGATCCCCACTTCAAGCATTCACGAAACAATTAATGCTATTCATTAGTATAAAAAATTAGTGCTATTATACATCGTTAGTACTTGTAGAAAACACTAACAGTTTGTATGAAATTTGATATTTCTGAAGTTGTACCCCAACCAAAAATCTTGAATAAATCCCAAAATGTGATAACACTAACGTTAGTGCTTACTGCGTGTACTAACGATGAACTAACGGTTGCTGTTAACCCCAAGCTCCTACGTATATTTGTATGGAATGTGATATTTCATATCCCTCCTCCAAATCTTAAATAAATCCCAAAATATGGTAACAAAAACGTTAGTGCTTAGTGCGTTTAAGTGCACAAATGATACACTGGCGGTTGCCGTTAACTCCATGTTTCTACGTTAATTTGTATGGAATGTGATATTTCATATCCCTCACTCCAAATCTTAAATACATCCCAAAATATGGTAACAATAACGTTAGTGCTTAGTGCGTTTTAGTATAATAATGATGCACTAACGATGTGATAGGTTTGGTGCAGATCTGTCTGCATATTGATGGGTATTCAATCTTAAATAAAAAAAACTCTGCAATAACTCGTAAAGTGCGATAGCACTAATGATAGTTCTTGCACTAACGTCCATTAACGATACACTAACGATGTGCGACATGTGCGGGGAGGCCAACTTCAGACCCCCGTGAAGTTAGCGACCAAAAGTTTAATAAATCGATATTTTTTTTAGAGTTCTGAGTAGCACTCAAAGAGTTCTAGAGTTCTTGCTAGGTCAGACCAATAGTTCTGGGTAAATAAAGATTTTATAGCGATTTTAAAGTTTCGCTGCTAACTTCACGGAAAACCAAAAATCTTAAAATATAAATATATACATACATTTTTTTTAGAGTTCTGAATAGCAAAGAGTTCTTGCTAGGTCAGACCAATAGTTCTGGGTAAATAAAGATTTTATAGCGATTTTAAAGTTTCGGTGCTAACTTCACGGAAAACCAAAAATCTTAAAATATCTATATATTTTTAAAGTTCTGAGTAGCACTCAAAGAGTTCTAGAGTTCTTGCTAGGTTAGACCAATAGTTCTGGGTAAATAAAGATTTTATACCGATTTTAAAGTTTCGCTGGTAACTTCACGGAAAACCAAAAATCTTAAAATATAAATATATACATACATTTTTTTTTTAGAGTTCTGAATAGCAAAGAGTTCTTGCTAGGTTAGACCAATAGTTCTGGGTAAATAAAGATTTTATAGCGATTTTAAAGTTTCGGTGCTAACTTCACGCAACACCAAAAATCTTAAAATATCTATATATTTTTAGAGTTCTGAGTAGCACTCAAAGAGTTCTAGAGTTCTTGCTAGGTTAGACCAATAGTTCTGCGTAAATAAAGATTTTATAGCGATTTTAAAGTTTCGGTGCTAACTTCACGCAAAACCGAAAATCTTAAAATGTCTATATAAGAGAGTATAAAAAGTTAACGGACTGATTTCATTTTGTTAGAATAAAAAATAATTAAATTTTCATTGGGCTTAATTCAACCATTCTTCAGTGTAGTATGTAAAAATATTTTTAGACAACACTACTTGCATTTAATATGCGATAATTTTGTATAAAAATAATAATTGTACCTTTTACTAGAATGAGATAATTTCTAAGGCGGAACTATGTGGACCACTTGATGGTCACCTTAAGCTACTACTTCCGCTACGTATACAATTTCAGCTGAAAACAATTTATTTTATTATATTCTCAATGTAAATTTCATTTTTTTATATAAAAGGAATAAACAATAAACTGAAACAATATATATAGTATTTTTTATGGTATTTGCTGCAGAGTTCTTGTTGACATTGTTAAACACAAGGATTATTGTTGACATTGTTAACAAAAAAAGTCGGGCGGAAAAATTTCTTTTTTAAAATTATAAACAGGTCACAAAATATACGATAATGCCCATTAGTCAATACTCGAAGATTATGCTGTTTCCTATCCGGGAATGGTTAACTTTTTATTTTATAGCAACTTAAATCAACAACTGAGGAGCTTGTTTCTAAAATGTACTATATCACAGTTAGGAATTTTTAAAGGAAATAGAAAAAACAAATATGATCATTAAATTTTGCTGTAGAATGGTGATTCAATTTCATGTAGGTAGAATATTTTACAATTTATTTTTATGATACATAATTCGGTGAATACATGTAATTAGTAATACTTAATAAAATATTTAAAATTTTAGAAATTATGGATATGGTACCTTCTGGTTTTATATGTGGATGTAGTACATTTTGGTACTGTACATTTTGGTGCTGGGTAAGACAAGGTGACCAGACGTCCCGTTTTAGCCGGGACAGTCCCTTTTCTCTAACCGTTGCCCCGTTTTTTCTGATTCTCGGACGGGGCGCCTAAATGTCCCGTTTTTAAGTAAAAATGACCTAGGTGTCCCGTAATTATTATTCAAAATATAAATCGTAAATGGAAATTCTACTCTCTTCCGTACCAACACTCGTTGCCAAGGTTGAGTCGTGTGTAGAACTTCTGAATTTTGAAATGGGAATTGAGTATTCGTGGTTCAAGTGGGAATTCTGAGTGTTCAAGTAGTTAAAAGAATTGTTGGGTAGAACTTGCAATCGGGAACCATTATTTGTTGTGTGGTACACGTAAAGTTAGAAACGGTGTGTTATCACTCTTATTTGTGTATTTTGTAAATTGAGAACACTGCTGAGTCCCAAAATGCAATCTGGAAGTCAGATATCCCTCGTCCCCCGTAACCGATTCGTATGTGTCCCGTTTTCGGAAGTGAAAATTCTGGTCACCTTGGGGTAAGAGTTCCGAGTAGCACTCGTAAAGTTCTACAGGGTTCTGTTGGTAGAATGGTTAAATATTTATTTCTAACAATTTAAATTAACAATTTATGCGCCACTCGCAAACAGACTCTGAACAAGGTGACAGAATAATTTTAAATTCTCCTGGAGACTTTATTTGCAACATCCACCATATTTCTAGGTACGTGAAGATGTTACTATCCATTCTCTTTTTGGTATGAATTGTTTATAAATCGTGAACAAACGAAAATTTTATGTGAACAATCATGAACAAACGATCTGCATGGTTAATTTTCGATTTCCAATAATTTTCAGGTACGTGAAGTTGGCACCGCCCATTTTGTTTTTCGTATAAATTGTTTATAAATCGTGAACAAACGAAAATTTTATGTGAACAATCGTGAACAAACGATGAACAAACGATCTGCATGGTTTATTTTCGATTTCTGAAAATGGGTTCTGCTGCGTGAAGTTGGCACCGCCCATTTTGTTTTTCGTATAAATTGTTTATAAATCGTGAACAAAGGAAAATTTTTTGTGAACAATCGTGAACAAACGATGAACAAACGATCTGCATGGTTTATTTTCGATTTCTGAAAATGGGTTCTGCTGCGTGAAGTTGGCACCGCCCATTTTGTTTTTCGTATAAATTGTTTATAAATCGTGAACAAACGAAAATTTTTTGTGAACAATCGTGAACAAACGATGAACAAACGATCTGCATGGTTAATTTTCGATTTCCAATAATTTTCAGGTACGTGAAGTTGGCACCGCCCATTTTGTTTTTCGTATAAATTGTTTATAAATCGTGAACAAACGAAAATTTTATGTGAACAATCGTGAACAAACGATGAACAAACGATCTGCATGGTTTATTTTCGATTTCTGAAAATGGGTTCTGCTGCGTGAAGTTGGCACCGCCCATTTTGTTTTTCGTATAAATTGTTTATAAATCGTGAACAAACGAAAATTTTTGTGAACAATCGTGAACAAACGATGAACAAACGATCTGCATGGTTAATTTTCGATTTCCAATAATTTTCAGGTACGTGAAGTTGGCACCGCCCATTTTGTTTTTCGTATAAATTGTTTATAAATCGTGAACAAACGAAAATTTTATGTGAACAATCGTGAACAAACGATGAACAAACGATCTGCATGGTTTATTTTCGATTTCTGAAAATGGGTTCTGCTGCGTGAAGTTGGCACCGCCCATTTTGTTTTTCGTATAAATTCTTTACAAATCGTGAACAAACGAAAATTTTATGTGAACAATCGTGAACAAACGATGAACAAACGATCTGCATGGTTTATTTTCGATTTCTGAAAATGGGTTCTGCTGCGTGAAGTTGGCACCGCCCATTTTGTTTTTCGTATAAATTGTTTATAAATCGTGAACAAACGAAAATTTTTTGTGAAAAATCGTGAACAAACGATGAACAAACGATCTGCATGGTTAATTTTCGATTTGCAATAATTTTCAGGTACGTGAAGTTGGCACCGCACATTTTGTTTTTCGTATAAATTGTTTATAAATCGTGAACAAACGAAAATTTTATGTGAACAATCGTGAACAAACGATGAACAAACGATCTGCATGGTTCATTTTCGATTTCTGAAAATGGGTTCTGCTGCGTGAAGTTCGCACCGCCCATTTTGTTTTTCGTATAAATTGTTTATAAATCGTGAACAAACGAAAATTTTATGTGAACAATCGTGAACAAACGATGAACAAACGATCTGCATGGTTTATTTTCGATTTCTGAAAATGGGTTCTGCTGCGTGAAGTTGGCACCGCCCATTTTGTTTTTCGTATAAATTGTTTATAAATCGTGAACAAACGAAAATTTTATGTGAACAATCGTGAACAAACGATGAACAAACGATCTGCATGGTTTATTTTCCATTTCTGAAAATGGATTCTGCTGCGTGAAGTTGGCACCGCCCATTTTGTTTTTCCTATAAATTGTTTATAAATCGTGAACAAACGAAAATTTTTTGTGAAAAATCGTGAACAAACGATGAACAAACGATCTGCATGGTTAATTTTCGATTTGCGATAATTTTCAGGTACGTGAAGTTAGCACCGCCCATTTTGATTTTCGTATAAATTGTTTATAAATCGTGAACAAACGAAAATTTTATGTGAACAATCGTGAACAAACGATGAACAAACTATCTGCATGGTTTATTTTCGATTTCTGCAAATGGGTTCTGCTGCGTGAAGTTGGCACCGCCCATTTTGTTTTTCGTATAAATTGTTTATAAATCGTGAACAAACGAAAATTTTATGTGAACAATCGTGAACAAACGATGAACAAACGATCTGCATGGTTTATTTTCGATTTCTGAAAATGGGTTCTGCTGCGTGAAGTTGGCACCGCCCATTTTGTTTTTCGTTTAAATTCTTTATAAATCGTGAACAAACGAAACTTTTTTGTGAACAATCGTGAACAAACGATGAACAAACGATCTGCATGGTTAATTTTCGATTTGCGATAATTTTCAGGTACGTGAACAGCACCGCCCATTTTGTTTTTCGTATAAATTGTTTATAAATCGTGAACAAACGAAAATTTCATGTGAACAATCGTGAACAAACGATGAACAAACGATCTGCATGGTTAATTTTCGATTTGCGATAATTTTCAGGTACGTGAAGTTAGCACCGCCCATTTTGTTTTTCGTATAAATTGTTTATAAATCGTGAACAAACGAAAATTTTATGTGAACAATCGTGAACAAACGATGAACAAACTATCTGCATGGTTTATTTTCGATTTCTGAAAATGGGTTCTGCTGCGTGAAGTTGGCACCGCCCATTTTGTTTTTCGTATAAATTGTTTATAAATCGTGAACAAACGAAAATTTCATGTGAACAATCGTGAACAAACGATGAACAAACGATCTGCATGGTTTATTTTCGATTTCCAATAATTTTCAGGTACGTGAAGTTGGCACCGCCCATTTTGTTTTTCGTATAAATTGTTTATAAATCGTGAACAAACGAAAATTTTTTGTGAACAATCGTGAACAAACGATGAACAAACGATCTGCATGGTTAATTTTCTATTTCCAATAATTTTCAGGTACGTGAAGTTGGCACCGCCCATTTTGTTTTTCGCATAAATTGTTTATAAATCGTGAACAAACGAAAATTTTATGTGAACAATCGTGAACAAACGATGAACAAACGATCTGCATGGTTTATTTTCGATTTCTGAAAATGGGTTCTGCTGCGTGAAGTTGGCACCGCCCATTTTGTTTTTCGTATAAATTGTTTATAAATCGTGAACAAACGAAAATTTTTGTGAACAATCGTGAACAAAGAATGAACAAACGATCTGCATGGTTAATTTTCGATTTCCAATAATTTTCAGGTACGTGAAGTTGGCACCGCCCATTTTGTTTTTCGTATAAATTGTTTATAAATCGTGAACAAACGAAAATTTTATGTGAACAATCGTGAACAAACGATGAACAAACGATCTGCATGGTTTATTTTCGATTTCTGAAAATGGGTTCTGCTGCGTGAAGTTGGCACCGCCCATTTTGTTTTTCCTATAAATTGTTTATAAATCGTGAACAAACGAAAATTGTATGTGAACAATCGTGAACAAACGATGAACAAACGATCTGCATGGTTAATTTTCGATTTCCAATAATTTTCAGGTACGTGAAGTAGGCACCGCCCATTTTGTTTTTCCTATAAATTGTTTATAAATCGTGAACAAACGAAAATTTTTTGTGAAAAATCGTGAACAAACGATGAACAAACGATCTGCATGGTTAATTTTCGATTTGCGATAATTTTCAGGTACGTGAAGTTAGCACCGCCCATTTTGTTTTTCGTATAAATTGTTTATAAATCGTGAACAAACGAAAATTTTATGTGAACAATCGTGAACAAACGATGAACAAACTATCTGCATGGTTTATTTTCGATTTCTGAAAATGGGTTCTGCTGCGTGAAGTTGGCACCGCCCATTTTGTTTTTCGTTTAAATTGTTTATAAATCGTGAACAAACGAAACTTTTTTGTGAACAATCGTGAAGAAACGATGAACAAACGGTCTGCATGGTTAATTTTTGATTTGCGATAATTTTCAGGTACGTGAACAGCACCGCCCATTTTGTTTTTCGTATAAATTGTTTATAAATCGTGAACAAACGAAACTTTTTTGTGAACAATCGTGAACAAACGATGAACAAACGATCTGCATGGTTAATTTTCGATTTGCGATAATTTTCAGGTACGTGAAGTAAGCACCGCCCATTTTGTTTTTCGTATAAATTGTTTATAAATCGTGAACAAACGAAAATTTTATGTGAACAATCGTGAACAAACGATGAACAAACTATCTGCATGGTTTATTTTCGATTTCTGCAAATGGGTTCTGCTGCGTGAAGTTGGCACCGCCCATTTTGTTTTTCGTATAAATTGTTTATAAATCGTGAACAAACGAAAATTTCATGTGAACAATCGTGAACAAACGATGAACAAACGATCTGCATGGTTTATTTTCGATTTCCAATAATTTTCAGGTACGTGAAGTTGGCACCGCTCATTTTGTTTTTCGTATAAATTGTTTATAATTCGTGAACAAACGAAAATTGTATGTGAACAATCGTGAACAAACGATGAACAAACGATCTGCATGGTTTATTTTCGATTTCTGAAAATGGGTTCTGCTGCGTGAAGTTGGCACCGCCCATTTTGTTTTTCGTATAAATTGTTTATAAATCGTGAACAAACGAAAATTTTATGTGAACAATCGTGAACAAACGATGAACAAATGATCTGCATGGTTTATTTTCGATTTCTGAAAATGGGTTCTGCTGCGTGAAGTTGACACCGCCCATTTTGTTTTTCGTATAAATTGTTTATAAATCGTGAACAAACGAAAATTTTATGTGAACAATCGTGAACAAACGATAAACAAACGATCTGCATGGTTTATTTTCGATTTCCAATAATTTTCAGGTACGTGAAGTTGGCACCGCCCATTTTGTTTTTCGTATAAATTGTTTATAAATCGTGAACAAACGAAAATTTTATGTGAACAATCGTGAACAAACGATGAACAAACGATCTGCATGGTTTATTTTCGATTTCTGAAAATGGGTTCTGCTGCGTGAAGTTGGCACCGCCCATTTTGTTTTTCGTATAAATTGTTTATAAATCGTGAACAAACGAAAATTTTATGTGAACAATCGTGAACAAAGGATGAACAAACGATCTGCATTGTTTATTTTCGATTTCTTAAAATGGGTTCTGCTGCGTGAAGTTGGCACCGCCCATTTTGTTTTTCGAATAAATTGTTTATAAATCGTGAACAAACGAAAATTTTATGTGAACAATCATGAACAAACGATGAACAAACGATCTGCATGGTTTATTTTCGATTTCTGAAAATGGGTTCTGCTGCGTGAAGTTGGCACCGCCCATTTTGTTTTTCATATAAATTGTTTATAAATCGTGAACAAACGAAAATTTTATGTGAACAATCGTGAACAAACGATGAACAAACGATCTGCATGGTTTATTTTCGATTTCTGAAAATGGGTTCTGCTGCGTGAAGTTGGCACCGCCCATTTTGTTTTTCATATAAATTGTTTATAAATCGTGAACAAACGAAAATTTTATGTGAACAATCGTGAACAAACGATAAACAAACGATCTGCATGGTTTATTTTCGATTTCCAATAATTTTCAGGTACGTGAAGTTGGCACCGCCCATTTTGTTTTTCGTATAAATTGTTTATAAATCGTGAACAAACGAAAATTTTATGTGAACAATCGTGAACAAACGATGAACAAACGATCTGCATGGTTTATTTTCGATTTCTGAAAATGGGTTCTGCTGCGTGAAGTTGGCACCGCCCATTTTGTTTTTCCTATAAATTGTTTATAAATCGTGAACAAACGAAAATTTTATGTGAACAATCGTGAACAAACGATGAACAAACGATCTGCATGGTTTATTTTCGATTTCTGAAAATGGGTTCTGCTGCGTGAAGTTGGCACCGCCCATTTTGTTTTTCGTATAAATTGTTTATAAATCGTGAACAAACGAAAATTTTATGTGAACAATCGTGAACAAACGATGAACAAACGATCTGCATGGTTTATTTTCGATTTCTGAAAATGGGTTCTGCTGCGTGAAGTTGGCACCGCCCATTTTGTTTTTCCTATAAATTGTTTATAAATCGTGAACAAACGAAAATTTTATGTGAACAATCGTGAACAAACGATGAACAAACGATCTGCATGGTTAATTTTCGATTTGCGATAATTTTCAGGTACGTGAACAGCACCGCCCATTTTGTTTTTCGTATAAATTGTTTATAAATCGTGAACAAACGAAACTTTTTTGTGAACAATCGTGAACAAACGATGAACAAACGATCTGCATGGTTAATTTTCGATTTGCGATAATTTTCAGGTACGTGAAGTTAGCACCGCCCATTTTGTTTTTCGTATAAATTGTTTATAAATCGTGAACAAACGAAAATTTTATGTGAACAATCGTGAACAAACGATGAACAAACTATCTGCATGGTTTATTTTCGATTTCTGCAAATGGGTTCTGCTGCGTGAAGTTGGCACCGCCCATTTTGTTTTTCGTATAAATTGTTTATAAATCGTGAACAAACGAAAATTTCATGTGAACAATCGTGAACAAACGATGAACAAACGATCTGCATGGTTTATTTTCGATTTCCAATAATTTTCAGGTACGTGAAGTTGGCACCGCCCATTTTGTTTTTCGTATAAATTGTTTATAATTCGTGAACAAACGAACATTGTATGTGAACAATCGTGAACAAACGATGAACAAACGATCTGCATGGTTTATTTTCGATTTCTGAAAATGGGTTCTGCTGCGTGAAGTTGGCACCGCCCATTTTGTTTTTCGTATAAATTGTTTATAAATCGTGAACAAACGAAAATTTTATGTGAACAATCGTGAACAAACGATGAACAAATGATCTGCATGGTTTATTTTCGATTTCTGAAAATGGGTTCTGCTGCATGAAGTTGGCACCGCCCATTTTGTTTTTCGTATAAATTGTTTATAAATCGTGAACAAACGAAAATTTTATGTGAACAATCGTGAACAAACGATAAACAAACGATCTGCATGGTTTATTTTCGATTTCCAATAATTTTCAGGTACGTGAAGTTGGCACCGCCCATTTTGTTTTTCGTATAAATTGTTTATAAATCGTGAACAAACGAAAATTTTATGTGAACAATCGTGAACAAACGATGAACAAACGATCTGCATGGTTTATTTTCGATTTCTGAAAATGGGTTCTGCTGCGTGAAGTTGGCACCGCCCATTTTGTTTTTCCTATAAATTGTTTATAAATCGTGAACAAACGAAAATTTTATGTGAACAATCGTGAACAAAGGATGAACAAACGATCTGCATGGTTTATTTTCGATTTCTTAAAATGGGTTCTGCTGCGTGAAGTTGGCACCGCCCATTTTGTTTTTCGAATAAATTGTTTATAAATCGTGAACAAACGAAAATTTTATGTGGACAATCGTGAACAAACGATGAACAAACGATCTGCATAGTTTATTTTCGATTTCTGAAAATGGGTTCTGCTGCGTGAAGTTGGCACCGCCCATTTTGTTTTTCATATAAATTGTTTATAAATCGTGAACAAACGAAAATTTTATGTGAACAATCGTGAACAAACGATGAACAAACGATCTGCATGGTTTATTTTCGATTTCTGAAAATGGGTTCTGCTGCGTGAAGTTGGCACCGCCCATTTTGTTTTTCGTATAAATTGTTTATAAATCGTGAACAAACGAAAATTTTATGTGAACAATCGTGAACAAACGATAAACAAACGATCTGCATGGTTTATTTTCGATTTCCAATAATTTTCAGGTACGTGAAGTTGGCACCGCCCATTTTGTTTTTCGTATAAATTGTTTATAAATCGTGAACAAACGAAAATTTTATGTGAACAATCGTGAACAAACGATGAACAAACGATCTGCATGGTTTATTTTCGATTTCTGAAAATGGGTTCTGCTGCGTGAAGTTGGCACCGCCCATTTTGTTTTTCCTATAAATTGTTTATATTTCGTGAACAAACGAAAATTTTATGTGAACAATCGTGAATAAACGATGAACAAACGATCTGCATGGTTTATTTTCGATTTCTGAAAATGGGTTCTGCTGCGTGAAGTTGGCACCGCCCATTTTGTTTTTCGTATAAATTGTTTATAAATCGTGAACAAACGAAACTTTTTTGTGAACAATCGTGAACAAACGATGAACAAACGATCTGCATGGTTAATTTTCGATTTGCGATAATTTTCAGGTACGTGAAGTTGGCACCGCCCATTTTGTTTTTCGTATAAATTGTTTATAAATCGTGAACAAACGAAAATTTTATGTGAACAATCGTGAACAAACGATGAACAAACGATCTGCATGGTTTATTTTCGATTTCTGAAAATGGGTTCTGCTGCGTGAAGTTGGCACCGCCCATTTTGTTTTTCATATAAATTGTTTATAAATCGTGAACAAACGAAAATTTTATGTGAACAATCGTGAACAAACGATGAACAAACGATCTGCATGGTTTATTTTCGATTTCTGAAAATGGGTTCTGCTGCGTGAAGTTGGCACCGCCCATTTTGTTTTTCCTATAAATTGTTTATAAATCGTGAACAAACGAAAATTTTATGCGAACAATCGTGAACAAACGATGAACAAACGATCTGCATGGTTTATTTTCGATTTCTGAAAATGGGTTCTGCTGCGTGAAGTTGGCACCGCCCATTTTGTTTTTCCTATAAATTGTTTATAAATCGTGAACAAACGAAAATTTTATGTGAACAATCGTGAACAAACGATGAACAAACGATCTGCATGGTTTATTTTCGATTTCTGAAAATGGGTTCTGCTGCGTGAAGTTGGCACCGCCCATTTTGTTTTTCATATAAATTGTTTATAAATCGTGAACAAACGAAAATTTTATGTGAACAATCGTGAACAAACGATGAACAAACGATCTGCATGGTTTATTTTCGATTTCTGAAAATGGGTTCTGCTGCGTGAAGTTGGCACCGCCCATTTTGTTTTTCGTATAAAATGTTTATAAATTGTGAACAAACGAAAATTTTATGTGAACAATCGTGAACAAACGATGAACAAACGATCTACATGTTTTATTTTCAATTTCCGAAAATGGGTTCTGCCAGGTTCACACACATGTCGAAGGTTGGACTATTTGTAGAAATGACATTAAACAATAAATAAAAGAATTATCATCGAAACAGGTTTGTGTTGTATTCAGAAAACAAAAGGCTCTTTACTAAATTGCCGTTCTGAAATTAAAATATCGCACGCATTCGTTAATACATACAGTACATGTTGGTTCTCAGTCTTCGTACAACTTGGAATCGTTTGATATGAGTTTTACGGGAAGAAAAAAGGACACCATTTCGAGTAAACCAAAGAAACTAATATTATACGTTTCAAACAAACTTGGGTTGCGGGATAAATTTGGCTCCAACTTAAGAGTTTTTTAAAAATATTTTTAGATATGGGTCGTTCAGAGCACAAGGATCCAAGTCCATTTTCAAAAAGGTTCATTTTTGCTCAGCAAACGTAGTATCTTCGTAGCGAAGAGTAAGAAATAAATGAACCAAAAACCACGTGAAAAGGTGTAATGTGTAGTGTGGGCTAGAGTTTCATAGGACAACCGCTAGACAAGGGCGTGTCTAGAACGGGGGGGAACAGGAGGGCTAATTTCCCCCTCCCTGCTCATAAATTTAAGATACGCTGCAATGTGAGAAAGATTAACAAATCAAGCTCCAAATGCAGTGTTGCCAACAGATTGATACAAAAAGTCGCTAAATGGGAGATGAAATGACTCCAATTTTGGGTGAAAAGTCGCTAAAAAAATTATTCGTGCAGTTCTCTCTTTCCCTCTCTCTGTGTATATATATATATATATATATATATATATATATATATATATATATATATATATATATATATATATATATATATATATATATATATATATATATATATATATATTATTTATTTATTTATTTATTTTCACTCTATGATCGATTTCACTCTAACGAAGTAAAAAATGAGTTTAGAAAACGAACAAAAGTAATAATCTACAAAGAAAAATATCCACTTCTCTTTCAGTTATGTTTCTACAAATTACCAGCTTGCTACCGGTAATGTATTAACTGTGCCTCTAAATGGAAGTTCTGGAAACTAAAGGACATTAAAGGTTGGAGTTGGTCACTGTTAGAGAGCAAAATATAATAGCAATCACAGCAGGAATATGAAGATAAATGCTATTTACATTCCCAGCTCGTCAACAATTGCGGTAATTCAAATAAACAAAAGGAAAACTACTGATTCGATCTAATACAGAACGACAAGTTGTTCGCAGCACAAAAGTAGCTACATTTGTAAGTAAGTCGCCAAATTGTCATCCAAAATCACCAAAAAAGTCGCTAATCGGAAAAATTATTTTTTATCGCTATCCTGGAAGTCGAATCCCCTAGATTTAGCGACTTTTTCCCCAAATTGGCAACACTGTCCAAATGTCATTGTCAGTGATAAATGCAGTGTGTGTCAAAAAGAATACACCGACGGAAAACGTCACATATTCGTAACCATGAATCCGAAAAGAAAGGAAGAAAAGTACGTGACAAGGTGCAATCTACAGTTTTATAGAGAGGGGCGTCCGTTTAGAGGTCATCCGCCTTCCTACCACCTACTCTGAATTTCAAATTTTGGGACAGTAATGCAGATTTAGAATCCTTTTGCTGAGCAAAGTCCAACAGAAAAAAAAAATGAAGTCCTTACACCGAATAAATACGGAGTTTGATCAGTTAAAATTTATTTCCATTGGCCGCAAGGAGCTATAGGCTTTTTTTTTTTACCCAAGGATTCCAAAGGTGGCTCACGTACTTTCGAGTTTCGGGCCTGATTAAAATTCTGGAAATTGATCATCTATATTTCCTGCGTAGGCCTATTTATTCGGTGTAAGGACTTCAAACTTGTTCTGTTGGACTTTGCTTATCAAAAAGTTTCCAAATCTACCTTACTGCACCCAAAATCTGAAATTCAGAGTAGGAGTGGGCGCGGCAGCCCTCCTGACCCCACTGACGTGCCTGTCTAGCGGCTGTCATATGAAATTAGCCCATGCCTTTTCCCGTGGTATTAGTTTCATTTATTTCGTACTCTTGACTGCGAAGATATTACGTTTTGAAATAGCATTCATTTGCTGAGCAAAACTGAACATTATTGAAAATGTACGTGGATCCATTGTGCTCTGAATGTCCCAAATATTGTTTTTCTTCAATACAATTATTGAGTTAAACAACAACCAATACACAGGCTTGCAGAAAATATTCTAAAGTTAGCACAACATGAAATGTGCTTGAAACATCACTTTTGGAAAATTTATTATTTTAAAATAATTTTATTAGCATCAGTATTCCGAAATAGCAATCAAATTTTTGCAACTAAAATTTCACCCACCTCTAGGTGATAAATTGAATAAAAATTATGTACATGTGTGTACAATTCCAATACCAATACAATTATTTGAGCCAAATACCGTAAAAATGTCAAATTAAATCCAATGGTCATTCAAAGTCATTTTGCAAACCATTGGTGTTACACAAATTAAATTAGGTAAAAAGAAAAAAAAAGTGTGTTATCAGTGACTCTCAAAAGTCATTTCCAAAACTGCTGGTACTACAAAAACGAAATTTGATATATTAAGGTGCATTATCACTAGTGTACTACGAAATATTTAATCTTTTTTCGAAAATCATCTTGAACAACAAGTGGTCAATAAAAATTCATTAAAAACTAGCTATATAAAAGCCATTTTAGTCAAAAGATTTTATTTCTGTTATTAATGTTTCACTAATCAGTATATACAGGATTAATCTGTAATACTGTTTCACTAATCAGTATATACAGGATTAATCTGTAATACTGATTGCGAGTAAAAAGTCTTAACAAATAAGTTATTACACGATTTTGAAATATGTTTTAAACTATTCAAAATGTTTAAAACGTGTTTTTTTTTTTTTTTTTTGTTCGTGTTTTAAAACATGTTTAAAACATTTTGAACATCTTTTTCATGTTTTAAACACATGTTTTGTTCTTTTTATTCTTTTTTTTTAAACTACTTTTTCCAACCCTGGTTCTCCCTCCAAAGGATTGCTATAAAAGAGCACGTCGAGACCAAGAAGTCATCAGTGTCTTGTACTGATCATAACGTATAATAGCTACTCCCACTGCCGCTTTGGGCTACGGAGACAACGATCCGTCTGAGGTCGCTTTCGGCTAGTACACGATCCTATCAACCCGAGACAACATAGTATGCCGAGGGGGCTCTCTTTATCCATACTGAAAACATTAGAGTCAAGATGCCAAATATCGGATGGTTTCCCAATATCGGATGCTGAGAAATATTCCGTGTAAGGTGCTGCAGCCTAGCGGTCGTTACCGTAACTGCACACTAATTGGTAGGCCATTAGGCACCTGAGTTACGACATCTCGCGCAACATGTTTATTTGTGTGGTGAAGTGTTTTGTGATTTTGATCTTGTGAAATATTTCTAATACGGCAGTTGATTGCCTTATATCGTCCATAAAGGTAACCGAATCATTTTCATACTACAATTATAATATAGGCTAAGAGGAGTAGTTATAAATTACATGATGTTTTCGTAATAGTTCGTTTCTGTTTACGTGATGTATATAGTTGAAAGTTGCCATACGACTTACGTTGCAAAATATCGGATATCAGACATTATGGAACATTATTGCTGTTGTCATTATTCGATTATTACAGATGATAGTAATCGCTCGAAGGAAGAAGAGTTATCCTGAGGCTAAGCTCCAGGCGGTTATTACTACGCAGATCCTATGAGCAAGTGTTCTTCAAAAGAAAATAATAATAATAATAATAATAATAATAATAATAATAATAATAATAATAATAGATGAAACGTCTTCTTCAGACGATTCATTGCGTTCTCTTCTCTTAACCAATGAGGAAGATAGTATGGATGACGAATGTGTGTTTTGTTCACAGCCGTATAAACTTGACAAAGTTGGTGAACGATGGATTTGATGTATCCAATGTCTTAAATGGGCACACGAGATATGTGCAGGCACTGATTCAAAAACGTGGAAATCCTTTGTGACTTTTGCCAGTAATTTAACTTCTTGGTAGATATTACTACAGATGAACAGAACGTTTAATTACAAATAAATCTACATTATTAGGAAGTAGCCTCTTTTTTGAACAATGTTTAAGTAAGAAAATCTGCATATTTAGAAAGTTGTCTGTTCGCTAGAACAACGTTTAGTTAAAAGTAAATCTACAAGTTTCGCAACTTTACGTTTTGCATATGTTTACACCATGTAACAATTAAAATAATGCAAAGTCTTCTCCAATTGCAGTTTTCCTTAAATCCTTCTAAGTTAATTTCAGTCCGATATTAAGACCCCTTACTATCCGATATTGGGCAACCTTTTTCCGAACTGAGAAAAATGCCACTTTGTACCAAAGTACAGCGTGAGCACAGAAACAGTAAATGATTTTAAAGTGCCATATAATTAACATTTAATTGACAAAGTTTGCATCAAATTACATGAAATTTTTATTTACATGAAATTTTCTACAGAGCTAGGTAAACTCAAAGTATGTTGCCATCTATCTTTTCAGAATCCTAGTTCTGACCAGGGCAGCTAGAGGACAGTAACATAGAAAATGGCGTTCACCCCACAGCAACGAAGCTGGTGCGTTTTACAATTTGCAAAAACAAGCAGTTTTGTGAGAGTGCAGCGTGATTTCAAACGACAATTTAATGCTGATCCACCCACACACAAATCCATTGTGAAGTAGCATAGAACGTTCATTGAGACGGGGTGCATTTGTGATCAAAGAAAGGGACATTCAGGGCGACGTCCAGTCTCCGAGGAAACTGTGGAGCGCGTAAGAGCAGCCTTCGTACACAGCCCACAGAAGTCTACACGTAAAGCTAGCAGAGAGTTGCAGATGCCACAAACAACAGTAAGCAAGATCTTACGCAAGCGTTTGCGGTGTTACCCGTACCGACTGCAATTGGTTCAGAAGTTAAACCCACAAGACAAGGTAAAGCGCCGTGAGTTCTGTGAGACTATGCAAAATTTCATGGAGGACGACGAAAACTTTCTGACGAAGATCATTTTCAGCGATGAGGCGATATTACACTTAAGACAATGTAAGGTTATGTGGAACCCAGAATCCTGATGCAACTGTAAATGTGGAACGTGACTCACCGAAAATCAATGTTTTTTTGTGCAGTATCAGAGCGTCGGGTGCACGGTCCGTTCTTCTTTCAGGAACAAACAATTACAGGTGAAATTTACTTAGCATTGCTACGTAACTGGTTGATTCCGCAACTTAGTAATGCAGAGATAGACGATTTCGTTCTACAAGATGGAGCGCCGCCACACTGGCATCGTGCTGTACGCAGGTTTCTAAACGAGAACCTCCCAAACCGATGGATAAGGCGCTCTGGAGTCAATGATCAATTTCTTTGCAAGTGGCCTCCAAGATCACCTGACCTCACTGTTTGTGACTTCTTTCTGTGGGGATTTGTGAAGGACAAAGTGTATGCACCTCCACTACCCGCAACTCTGAACGATCTCCGATGAACGCATCAGTGATGTTGTCAACTCCATCACACCGGATATGCTTCACAACGTGTGGTTGGATCTAGATTACCGCCTCGATATTTCCCGCGTTACAGGTGGCGCACATCGAGTGTTTGTGATTTCAATTATTGCTACAAAAACTTTTTGAGTTTATGTATCACTGTTCAAAATTTCAGCAAAATATTCCTTCGCATATTAAATTTACAATAATTTGAAACCTGGGACTGTTTCTGTGCTCACCCTGTATATGTATCTTTCTTTTAATATTTCTTTAGTGCTTCGAAACTTTCAAATTACGATCTACAAAGATAACAGAACATTTAGAAGAGGCTATATCAATTAAATATCTATTGATAAAGCTTTCATTCCTTTTTTCAAACAGTATCCGATATTCGGCACCTTTCCTATACTTTAAAGTAATTACAGATTTAAAGAAGAATTTAATTGAGACTTTGTGTAATAATTATAAATGACATTTTGTAATAACATGTGAAGAGCTGAATCTCGTGTACTTTATTAACTCTACCTACAGAATATTAAAACCTATAGCATGCAAACACAGATTCTGCAGATTATAGAATAGTACAGTTTGAGATTACTAGCAAGAATCTAGCAGAAATTGGAATACAAAGCAGAAACTGGATCCAGTTGGCTAAGGACAGAAGTCAAAGAAAGGTAAGCTATTGTGAACGTCGCATTCATGCTCCGGGTTCCATAGACCACAGAGTTTAATATGTACCAAAATACACTATTACATAGCGGATTGCAGTTTGTCATTTCCTACGGTAAGACACATACTACGGTAAGACACTTGTAATATTCTCCTCAAAGTAAATGAAAAGTTGTATTGATTTAATACACTGCACAAAACAGTACGCATTACAAAGTTGCAACTACTGGGTGGACTGAGTAGACAAGCAAGTGAAGCATTGAACTAGAGTAACTTTGAGGAAGAATGCACCTTACTTTTCAAACCTTAAATAGTAGAACACAGAATCCGCAATTGCATCTAGCAAATTTATGCAATTACTATTAAAATAAATTAGGTACGTTATTATTTCTTTATTGCGTTTACAGGATAAGTAAACTGATATTTTATTGTGTACAAAAGACAAAACAAACAGTCTTATTAAATGGACAAAAACTTGAAAAACAAGTTTCCTGTTACTAGTCATAACAGAGATATTAAATAGGGTTACAACAAATTACAGGTGAGGGAACAAGAGTACAAAGTATGCAGTCAGAAATTAACAATCATCCTGACTTTGTTGTGTAAGCAACAGAATAACATAATTATGAAAGTCCTAATTTGAAGTGTACATCAAAGAGTTCTTTATTTTTCCCTAGAATTGTCCACTCGCACATTGTTTTCAATGTTTCCTGTCAAACGGTCGGCCACTTTCACGTTTATAAAAATTTAAATTCAAGAATAATCCTGAATAACTCATAGTTATCGGTGTAACTTTGCAGTTGTCATACCATAACGGCTAATAAATTCTATAAAACTAAAATAAAATCTGGTAGAGACATTACAGAGGATCACACGAAACACACGAATACAACACAGCCAGCCATCGTTATCCGTTAAGACGTTAACGGACTGACTTCAATAACTTACACATTCCAGAAAATCGCTCTAGCTATTTATTCGATTCAAGAGTTCTCTCTCTGCGTGATTCTAATAAAAAGTATATATTGCAATAGACGTGAATGTTTTGATATACGTGTAGGTCCGAGTTTTATCTATAGGCTCACATTAGGGATGCCCAAAATTTTCCGGGATCGGAAATTTTATTTTCCGGAATTCGGAAAATTTCCGAATTCCGAAATTTTCCGAAATCGGAATTTTTAAAATTTCGGATTTTTTTCGAGTTTCGGAAGTTTTTTGAGTTTACTTTCCGGATTCCGGAAAGTAAAAATTCCGGAATTGGCCATCCCTAGTTTACATCTGTCAATACATAGAACACAAATTTCATTTACTTTTCCCAATGCTCTTTGTAAGTCTGAAAGGTTTTCCCATCTTTCTTTAATGTGGAATCCAAAGTGTAAGGCCAATTTTTCATAAGCGATTTGAGTTCTCATTCCATGTACTTGTGGTGACAGACACCTCTTCGGTTCATACAAGAAGAAAGGACCAAGATTGGAAGTATATGATGGGTGAGAATATGATTGTCCAATCCAGTTCTGCACGTTTGTCGTGTAGAATGAAGAATGTGATATCTGGAATTATCGTGATGCATCATATTCTTTATAGGCCTACAGTCTCTTCCTTCAATCCGTGTTTTGTTAATTTTCTGTCAAATATCTAGTAATATACGTGCATACATCAATACATTTTTATTCACTAAGGTGCATAAAATCGATCAATATAATCTCAGTTTAGTATGTCATTAAATCATCATGAAATCTGGCCTAAAAAAGTTGCCTTCCTTTCATTTGAGACGATTTCTGATGCCATTCTAATTGACTGTCTAATCCACTGACTACAGCTTAAAATGGATCAGTCTTATTACCCTAGTCATACACCATTAAGGAGAAAAGGGGGAGCATTACGATGTTTTCACTATCAGTTTCACACGAAACTCGATCTAAATACAGTACTCTAAAAGGACTTCCAGTTATCAGACGTACAATTTTTCAAGGTCTATACTTTCGCATTCTCTATCTTTCTTTCTTCCTTCTTTAGTATTCGTCATTCCTTTTCATACTGTATTGCAAATTTTAAAGGGTCGTCAGGTGTCAGCACAATGTTATGCACATCATGAGATGTGATATTAGTTAAAGGAAATTAACGCTCAAACTAATTACCGGGTTCCTACTAATCTGGAAAAATCTATTTCCCTGACCTTTGGCTGGAAATTCCCTTACTTTTATGACAAGTGTCGGATGACGTTGACATATAAATAAGGAATAAATAACGGTGAATATTTACATATGATAACATTTATTCCATAGAGAAAAATAATAATCTATTGCTCATACGTATATTCCATTTTCACCCATAAAAATTTGAGCAATGTTCCATACTGTAATCATTAATGGTTGGCTAAGCTGAAATTGGTGTACAATTAATGTTAGAAAAAATATATTTTATGAAATTTCCCTGACCAGTAGGAACCCTGAATTAGAACAAGCTTGGTTATTGTACTTCTGTAATAATGAGTTCTTCATCTGACATTTTGAATTACAAATATATAATAATAATAATTAGGTATATTAACTACTGATATATATACATATACATACATATATATATAGTGTATCAAAAACATAAATTAAACATAACTTTCTTACAAGGCTCTCTATATTCTTTATTATAAATTAACGAGAAATGTTACAGTTTCGGAAGTATATCACTTCCTTCTTCAGACTACTATTCTAACTGAAAGTTATGTTTAATTTATGTTTAAGATGGACACAAGGCCTTTTTATAAAAATATCTATGTATCAAAAAGGACTTTACAACTTTGAAAACTCATATTGATTTTATTCATTTGTCTTACAGACATAGTTTTGGTGTCGTTTTGTAGCAAAATACATCAAGTTTTGACTCGCGTAGTACACTAGTTCAGAAACAAGCTACCGCAAGCGCTAGCCGCAGTTCCAGTTGCAGCAAAGGTCGCTGTCTTATGGGGCGTTTACACTTAGTCGATTTGCGTTCGATTCAGTTGAATTGACGTCACTTTCAACTTAATCGACCGTGTAAACGGGACTTCAACTTAATCGCTTGTTGATCGAAGGCGACTAATCAACTGGTAACTGAATTAAAAGACGTTCTATTTTCTGTGGTTGAAATAATTGAACACATCCATCAATCTGATTCGGCCTAGTTGCTTCGATTTAGTGGCAAATGCAGCGAGTCGATTTAGTCGTGCGATTAAATCGACTAAGTGTAAACGCCCCATTACTGGTCCCGAGCGTGCTAGTTGTGTGTTTTGGTTTGAAGAATCCAAATCTGCAATACAACTGTGCAACATAATTTTCGTACAAAGTATGGTAAATATCCTCCCAGTAGGCCTACTATTTACCAGTAGGATAAGTGTTTTATTGAAACTGGATGTTTGGTAAGACACAATAAATCTTCAGGTCGTCTCCGTACGTCTGAAGATGTTGTTGAACAAATGAGACTTCAGATGGAATGGGTGCTGCATCACCAATGAAAGCCAAGTTAAACTTCCTTAGGTATAAGATTGAAAAAAAAAAAAATGTATTTTGCTACAAAATGATACCAAAACATGTCTGTAAGCTAAATAAATAAATCAATATGTTTTCAATGTTGTAAAGTGCTTTTCGATATATATATAAGCTGAAAGGTATTAAAATCCGAAATCCTGTCACTTTGCGTACGCCACCATTTATTATCTGGCCATATTCTCTGAAGTCGTAATTCTTATTTAATTATATACTTTTGCAATCTGGTATCCCTAACTTTGTCAATTAGCCTTATTGCTCAATTACCATACTGAAATACATTTAGTGCTTGTTGCTGATGGACTATGAAAATTACTGCACTAAATTCAGAAGACTTTACACATGGAAATTATTAAAACATACGCTACGTATTACCCAACGATTGCACTAACAAACTCTAACTTCTTACAAATTATTATTCTTTTGCAATATGCTCCTTATTGTCGACTTTGTCGTCAAGTAGCTGGCAACGGTTTTCCTCACAAGAATGAATATTTCACCAGGAATTATTTTCTTAAACAGTTTGTTGTCAACACCTAGAGAATTACGTGAAAAACTTATCAGTATAACGTGCAGATCACAGTAGTTCTATTCTTTTTAGTTAGCGTCCCACAATTATACACCACAGCTGAGGGTGATGGTGACATGGGTAATGAAAAAGATTGAATGAACAAAGTGGGAGGAAATAGGAGGACCCGAAAAAGCCCATGTACACGCTATTTGTCCCCCACAAAGCTCACTTGGCTCGGGCTGGGAACGAACCACGGACCCCAGCACCACAGGTGAGCGCTCTACCACTGAGCTACCGCGGCCCTCAGATTAGTATGATTACGTACATACAATAGTTGATTTTGAGTTTAACGTCCCGTTCAGCAGTGAGGCTATATGAGACGTGGACCTACTGATTAACGTGGAATCCGAACCATATGAGCTCCCGCCGGGAATCAAACCCGGGTCTCCCACACCGTACATATAATAGAATTACTATAACTACTTGCTATTACTTGTTGAAAAATTTTGTACTACCTTTTCAGAAAATAACATTTTTAGCAACGATTTTATTTTATTACTGACATTCCTTGTCTTATGTAAATAGATCGTTCCAGGGCTTTTTGCGTAAGTCGAAATTTTACCATAACCTAAGATCTGTCGCAAACACGTAAGAAAGAACACATAAAAAATACTGTTTACCTACTAATACTGCAATCCAAAAACTCAATTACATAACATGTTTCATAAATAGGGTACGGAATCTTAAAACTCTCATATTATATATATATATTATATATAAAACTAAAAAACTAATAACAGCTCAACTTCTGATATCAGAAATTTGTCATGAAATGTCGATCGGTTGGTTAATGAAATATAATATGGACAAATGTATTTTTCAAATAATAATAATAATAATAATAATAATAATAATAATAATAATAATAATAATAAAGCCTAAAATAAAATATATGTCCTAAAAGGTGTTTATCACAGCAACTTTGCTTTATGGTGTCGTACGCAGGAATTTATTTCTTACGCATTTTTTCTATTTTTTTCTTCTTCCTTCTTATTTTCAACTCTCTCAATTTGTGGGAGAGCCAAAAACAACTTTTTCTAGGGGGCCCAAATATTAATGTCTGACCCCCCAGAAAAGATCTAAGTAATGGCGATGGCTGTGAAACGCTGAAATATAGTGTTGCCACGAGACGAGACATTTCTCGTGTCCCGTCTCGTCTCGTCTCGTAAACGAGACGAGACACGAGACGGGACGGAACCCTTTTAGACGAGACACGAGACGGGACAGGCTACTTGTCCCGTCTCGAAAACGAGACGAGACACGATACGAGACGGGACGTCTCGTGAAATGTCTCGTCCCGTCTCGTGTCTCGAAAATGCAAACGCTGGCGGGAATGGCCAAGATTGGAATTGCCAGTGGTCATATAGATTGCAAAAGGAAAATCCCCTTTGTGAGAAAACATGTTGAAAAGCCTTCATAGAAAAGTGTCCTCTGTCTATTGAATGAATCAATCGTGATACATGAGCTTCCAGGAATATCATCCTTAATGTCTTGTCCCCAATTCCCCTTGCTGTAAACTGAGGAATTCTCATTTCTTTTTTTTTTTTTTTTCATTTCTGGCTGGAATGATGACAAACAAAATCAAAGACAGGGAAGATTTTTACAAGGTCAAGAAACCGAACTACCACCCCATCTATTCAATTTGAAAACTGGATAAGGTCTACACTCATTACAGGCTGTAGTTGAAAGTTCTGGTTGAGATGGCGGATTCTCTGGTGGCGGTATTCTTTTTGCTATATGAACCGAAATTAACCGAAAACGGCAATTGAAGTATGTTATCTTGCAACTAATATTTTGTCTTCTCTCTCGTTCTCTCTCTCTCTCTCTCTCTCTCACACACACACACACACATAAACATAAAAATACACTTTTACCATTTTACCAATCGCTCGCTTATTATACAGCAGTCATGTTGTAAAATTCACCTCTTCGTTTGGAAGGCGGGCGCAGGACAAAAAAAGCAGATATTATCGACGAACCCTTCAAATTGTTTGCTTTCGGCAAATTTATGATACTAACAATAACACTTTAAATGAAGAGGTTTTACAGGGGGACCTTCGTTTTGTTACGCGGAAATGTTTGATCTGACCAGTGTGCGAAATTGCCCTCTGCTTCCAAGGTTCGCCGACCCTACTGTTCCTTTCCTCTTTTAAGGTCGCGTCATAACTACCCTTCTTTGAAAACCGAAGATGCAGTAAAATTGTGACGTCACGGCGGGAGCAGAAACAGCTTTCGCCCAAGGTCCTTGTCATTCACCCTTGTTTGTTTCTTTGATTTTTGCAGGAAAGTGAGTGATTCTTGCTTTCCTGTATTAAGAAAACATTAATTACTGTAGTGCTCGTGTTAGCCTATAAGCATGTCGAATTCTATACTAAGTATTTGTCGCAATTATAGTAGAAATACTACGGGTTCCAAAGTTATTTATCATATATTTCCCTCGGTTCCTTTGCGGAAAGTTTGGCGAAAGAAATGCTGTCGGAAAGATATCTTTAAAGTTGAAAACGCCAGCGTCTATTCCGATCATTTTATTCCCGAAGCTTATGGACATAATTTAAAATGTGAGCTTCTAAATATTCTACCCAAGAAAAAGTTTAAACAAGACGTGCCTTCACTAAACTTACCTTTACTATACGGAACCATGTTGATGTAAATAATGAAAGAATTAAATGTACGGAAGTTAGGTGTTTAAAGAAAAAACAAATCAGACATTGGGGTGCAGCCAGATGAAATAACTATTGTGACTGAAATAAAAAATAACTCTTTGTTTATGTTATTTTTCGTTTGTTTTGTGGAGAGTGAGGGGCATAAACCAAAGGAAGAGCTCTCCTTTTTGCGTAAAGAGAACGAAAAACTGAAGTCTAACAGTATGTACAAAGCCAAAATAATATGTTTATAAACGAAGTTAAAAGAATTGGAAAGCAAATATAATAAAGAATTAATTTCAAAGGCCAGTTCTAAAATATAATATTGTGATCGTTTCAATAAAGTGGTTAATAACCGGTGGTGGATATATTACGAAACAGTTTTATACAGGGCCAAGTAAATATGCTAATGAATGGCAAGAAAAAACTAAGATGGATTGATTAAGATATCATTCGTGCATTAACACAACATGCCTCATTGATAAATTATACAATCATCTGCGGTTACAAGTTCGAATCCCCGTACCCAATGTGTCAACATTTCGACGTTGTATGATTGCGAATAGATCACGACAATATAAGAAACTTTAATCCAAAATGGCCACCCAAAAATCAACTTTTTTTAGACCACTAGCTAATCTGGGTGTACTGCCATGAGTTTGTTACACAAACGGGGCAACCACCATATAGTGGCACACACCCTGCGGTTATGGGAACAGATTTGTACCATGGAGGTGAAGACTGGCCCCAATCATTCTTTGGTCCGATGTGTCGTTCAGCTCCCATTACTATGGCACTTTAAGTAGAGCTTACTGTGCAGTAACATATAAAATTTCAATCAAATACTTTCCATTACTCAATAAAATTATTTGGTTCCGAGATTTTTTTTTTAAATAATAATTGCAACAAATCTAAACATGCTAAAATGAAAAGTAGTTTTTGGATTGGTATGGAAACCTAAAGGCTGGAATATATGAAATCAAAGTGTACACACATATCTATCTCTCTATCTCTCTATTTATCTATATATCTTTCCATCTCTCTGTCTCTCTGTCTGTCTGTCTCTCTCTCTCTCTCTCTCTCTCTCTCTCTCTCTCTATATATATATATATATATATATATATATATATATATATATATATATATATATATATACACAGACACTATAAAGCAAGTGGGCTGATAGTACACGATAGTGTCGGGGATGGTGACACCTTTACATCGAACTTTGCTTGTCGTGTAAACATTATTTGACATTAGTGTCTTCATCTTCAACGTACCTATGAGCAATTTACTGTATATTCGTGTATTGAAACTGGTGAAACAAATTTCACTGTTTCAGAATGTAAAAAAAAAAAAAAAAAAAAAAAAAAAAAAGCCAGGGTCGAGAAGCCTCAGACAACTAACAGCAGAGATATATTATCTTGTAAACTATTTGCCCTTGCCTTGTGAGCTTATTTGAATTTATTTTTAAGACCTTTAGGCAACTTTGGCCCACCCCGAATGGATGATGATGGGAAAATTAGTGGAATGAAGAAAGTGGTAGGATACTAGACAACTTCGAGAAAACACACACATTCGAAAAATGAAATGAAATATTTGAGCTTTAGGTCCCACGGTAATGCCGGTTAGGCTAAAGGAGACGGTGATGATGAGTAATGAATGAAATAGTGGAATGAAGAAAGTGGGATGAAACGGGAGAACCCCGAGAAAACCCACGCATACGGTGTTTGTCCACCACAAAGTTCACTTGGCAGGGGCTGGGATCGAACCCGAGACCCCAAGCGCCAGAGGTGAACGCTCTACCACTGAGCTACCGCGGCCCCAACACACATTCGATGTTTGTCCACCACAAAGCTTACATGGCACTAACCGAGATCGAACCGACTACCACATACACCAGAGGTGAAGGCTTCACGGTGTAGTTACCGTGACATTTCTTGTCTTTGTGTTCTGGTTAATACTTGTAACTTAGTTGTATCTTGATTAGCATGGGGCAGCCTGCTACATTTAACTTTCGTTCCCATGGTATGCTGCCATATTTTTTACGAGACAAACGAGACGAGACAAGACGAGACGGGACAGAACCTCTCGAGACGAGACACGAGACGGGACGAGCGCATTTTTTCGAGACGAGACACGAGACGAGACACGCTTTACACGAGACGAGACGAGACAGCCTGAAGTCTCGTCTCGTCTCGTCTCGTGGCAACACTACTGAAATACCATAGTTCAAAAACTAAGAGAGTTGTTTAAGCTGTGGAGTTCTGGGCACTACATGGTAGCGAGTTCACGAGCATAATTGTCAAACCTCATATATAAACAAGGAAATGTACAGTTATGCTTTTGAAACTTTCTTCGTCAATGATAGGCAAGTTATTATCTAAGATTAATTCTATCAACTTTGTTCAATTCTTTACATTTTACTACTAAGTACTAACACTAGCAACTACTAATACTACGTCTACTAATAGACACAACACAAAGTATTAAATTAAAGATCGTATAGTAAAAATATGTTTTAGTGACAATGTTGTGAGTTTTATGTATCATTTCTCTACATTTACCTTATCAACTTAAGATATCTATCTTTCAAGCTAAGGGAGAAGCACGGGCCTCAAAGCATTTTTTTTTTTTTTTTTTGACAATACTTGCTTTTAGTTACTAGACCCTAGTACAGGATGGTTTAATGTTAAAGAATCACCTTAATAATATTCTTCGATAACCACAACTAGACTCCTTGGTATACGACTGTATATTATATATAATGATCGAAATGTAAATTTATTTATAACACAGTTCTTAGTATTCTTCTGACACGTCACCTCACAGTTTTTTTTTTTTTTTTTTTAAACCAAGCATGAAGATTTTATTGCCTGTCATTATGTGGAAGTGTTTGGCGCAACAGCAGAACTGTATTGATTCATGCACTAACAAAACATGAGAAGTAAATACCACAAGTAGTTCAAAAGAAAGCAGTAACTGAATGACATAACAGGAAAACCATAACAGGATACACAAGGAAAACTGTATACTATATATTATAACATGTGTTATTTCACGACCCGCTCGGGAGAGTAATACTCCCGGAAGTAGGTTTTTCGCGCGCTACTCTAGCCAGCTGTTTTACGCGCTATCCTAGCCAGTTGTTTTAAGTTGGTCACAAACTCTATATCATGGAGTACAAGGGGAACAAAGCGAGCCTTATATCATGGAGTACAAGGGCAACAAAAGGAGCCCTGCGGGGCTTCTGACCCGTTGCTACTACTACTACTACTTATCCGCACAAAAGTAAGTAAATCACATTTTTGAGTATTATTTTCGTATTATTTTAATTTAAAAAGTGTTATAAAAATGTAAAAAAAAAAAAAACTTTCCTCGGGCCGGGTTTGAACTAACGCCAAAAGATATTTTCGTTACTAGCATATAGTGCTAGCTCACTCGTCCACGAGGACCGATAACAACAATAGTCTGAATTCTGCTATTTGAATGCAACGTGGCAAGACATAGATAACGCCAACCAATCAGAACTGTGTTTTTCGTTCCTACTTCCGGGAGCATTACTCTCCTGGGCTAGTCCTGTTATTTCAGCAGGTAATTTCATCCGGGACTAGCAAGATATTCACTGTATCAAATGTATTTCATACATTCCTACCAGGCAGAATTAAATAAAGATGTTTTTATCTTAATGCATAACAATAATACTTATATACACTTTAAACTTTCTATTTGATATACGATCCTAAACAACCAACATAATAATGAATATGTTAACAAGATGAATTGTAATCTACGCCCCTCGTCACATCTTAATATGTTATGATCGACATCCAAATGAGGCTCGAGAGATGGATTGGTTTAGCACTATCTCCCACTTTAACTGTGAAATTCTATTAATAATATATTTTCTATAATGTTACACGAATACTACTCTACTAGGTACACCATTTGAACAGTTGCAAATCACGCTTATGTGAATTCTAATCTTACTGTAGTGTATTTCATGTCCATGAGGCTCTAAAGTAAAATTAGAAGTAGAAACCGTTGCGCGCATTTCAAAGAAACTAATAAATGAAGACTACAATTAAACAATTTGTGACGCGGCCCTCCTCTACTCTCTGCCATCAACTAGATCTCTACTGTAATATCGTAGACAGATTTGACGCGGAAAGGGAAACCTTCAACATTACAAGTACTGTATGTACAGTCCGCAGCAAAAAAAAAAAAAAAAAAAAAAATGCAACATGATCATGTAAGTTTATTGTGAAACTACGTCTAACAGCGCAGGGAATCAACGTAACGTCTTAAGTGGCACGAATCACGCCAGGAAAAATATCGGCGTCCTCCCTTGCACATTTAGTTTGGAGGAAAAGACTTCGTCGTTTCACAATAAACTTACATGCTCATGCTGCAGATTTTTTGCTGCGGACTGTACCACATAGACTCCTTATTTAATTAGAATAAATATACACGTATAAACTTACAGACGATAGAATTCTAAATAATGATATTGCTAATATGTGTATACATTTCGAACATTACAACGTTTAGGATACTCTGACCGACTGTCACAATTTCACATTAAAAAAAAAAAAAAAGAGTAAAAATCAAAGTTTAAGACTGAAATTTATGTCCGTAACTATTTAGTATTTAGAAAACATCAGGTTTCTTGAGAATTTGCTGTGCAGGTTGTTAACTAACATACTAATACAAATAAAAATATAGTTGCCTAGTAGTCTATTTCAATTCTACTATATATATAACACAAATTAGTAGTGGTAACACATTGACACAACCGGAGATATGGTCTCTGCGGAAATTGCGTAGTTGGGGAGGGAGGA
This sequence comes from Thermobia domestica, assembly GCF_964235325.1. NCBI lineage: Eukaryota > Metazoa > Arthropoda > Insecta > Zygentoma > Lepismatidae > Thermobia > Thermobia domestica. The sequence goes on from NC_137462.1 coordinate 69,204,300, forward strand.
ATTCCCCCGGAGTCACCCCCTGCAAGTTAAAAGTGTGTTTATGATTATCTGATACTATGGATGGTCAATTCCAGAATTTTTACTTTCCGGACTCCGGAAAGTAAAATCGGAAACATTCCGGAATTCGGAAAACCCCGGATTTCGGAAGTTCCGGAATTTGGAAAAATCCAGAATTTAAAAAATCCGATTTCGCAAAAATTCCGGATTTTCTGAATTCCGGAAAGTAAAATTTCCGTCCGGATTGCGGAAAATTTTGGCCATACCTATCTCATCTCTGAAGAAACGGGGAATTCTAATCATTAGTGTTGGAAATAATATTCAGATAAACCAATAGGGTGCTGCAGTGAAATGTTGGTATGGGTGATGTATCTCTCAAGTGCAGCTACAGAAGCAACAATACATGAAAACTAAAAGATGACACACGAGAAAGAAAATGTATCTTCTACTAGATATGTACCACAGAGCTTTTCTCAACACTCGTAAACATGTAAACCTATACACAAACACAGTGCTTTACAAACGATTTGAGGTCATATTCTGTACCAGACTTCGCAAATATTGCGGAGTGCAACGCAACGTAAATTTTGCAAAAATCAATTACAATTGCTATTCCTATTGTCGCAAAGTAAAACGCAGATTTTCCGTTGCGTTGACACAAACCATTACGGAATGACCTGTTGGTATTGTGATCCAGGACCGTGCCGTAGAGGAACGAAAAATTCGGGAGAAAAAAGGAAAAAATTGCTTGGAATATATGTATGGGGGGCTCCGTCGTATACTCTCGCCCCGGGTGCTGATTTTCCACGGTACGGCCCTGTTGTGATCGCTCACTCTCTAGTACTGCTGAAAGAGGTATGATTAGTTAGAATAGCGTAGTCCTACTCGCATATCCTAATTACTCGAGTTGTGTATTTGCAAAATATTACCCGTTGCAAAACGGAACCTATAACGAGATATGTTTATGCAGCTACTTGGCAAGGATCAAAAACACTTATCTTAGTGAGTAATGTTTTGTACTATTAATACAAAGCTACGTAGACAGTATATTATAGTTTGATGTCTGCACTATCATCATCAACAAGTGAGAAAAAGGGATAAAATTAATAAGCACTTTTACTAAAAGACAATGTTGAGGTATTAAGTGCATCAAACGAAAGAACGAACTTTTCACAACAATTGTATTGAAGATGTAATTCACATATATTTTATTGTGGATTGAAACTGTGCTACTGCAACTCATCCGAAATATACACTGGTCGACAACTGCTAGGGATGAAACACATTTTCAGTCATAAGTTTTGAGAACGTGGCTTCATGACTATGAAGTGGCATAATCACAGCAGTATCAATAGAGGGTACTAGCGAACCATTGCATCCAAGAGGAGACGCAACCGTGCTATGCGAGGTTCCTGCTTACGAACAGACGTCAGACTGAGGTAGAAGGTTGCACGTGAAAGACAGCCAAGCACGACAGCAGCTGTTATGAGTTAATTGGCTTGGAAAATGGCACAAAGGGCTCATCTCAGTGATTATGATCGTGGAAGAGCTATTGGTCATCTTGAGACAGGTCAAAGTGTTACAGAGACTGCACGTGTGATGGGAGTAGCACAATGCGTTATTTCCAGGCTGAAGAAAGCTGCTGTGACCAGAAGAAGGGCTGTACGTGGGACGAGTACAACAGCTCGACAGGCACAGGATAGCTACATTGGCCAACTGGCCAGAAGGAACAGACGTGCCGCTCCTGCGCAAATTGCTAGTGAGTTTGCCAGGGTAGCAGGTGTTCGTGTCCTCTTGAACAATTTCACGACGGCTCTATACTGTCGAGTTGTATGTGCGGAAGCCCATTAAGTGTGTTCCAATATCCCCCGCTCACTGTCGTGCCAGATTATAGTAGTGTATGGCATATCTTGATTGCGACGAGAAGAACTGGGTAAATGTTATGTTCTCAGATGAGTCACCTGATGAGACTCTCAGATGAATGATTTTGGCCATCAATTGGTGTGGCAAGAACAAGAGACACTTTACCATTCACCGAACATCCTTGAATGGGACAGGTATAGTGGCACTGGTGTTATGGTATGGACAGGCATCATGGAAAATGGACGAACACTACTGCACATTTTTGTAGGCGGATCAGTAACCGGGAGACGGTTTTGAAATAACATCCTGACAGAATATGTTCGTATTTTTCGTGGTGCAGTGAACCCAGAGCTTGTGTTCATGGATGACAACGCACGTCCATACAGAATCTTGCAAATGGAAGAGGTCTGGAACGTGAGAATACCTACCGCATGGACTGGCCACCATATTCTCCTTATCTCAATTTCATTAAGCATGCCTGAGATATCCTTGGACGACGAGTTGCATAGAGGAATCCACCACTTTTAACCCTTCAGGACCTGAAAATTGCCCTAAAGGAAGAGTGGGACAACATACAAGTGGAACTCATGAACTCTCTCGTGAACAGCATGGCAAACAGATGTGCAGTATGCATTGGTGAGATAGTCATGTGTCTTACTAATCTGCTCCAAACTCCTCTATTCATAACATCTGACTTTTCACATCATTACTCCATAGTGCTCTTTATGTGTCTCTCTGGTTTCTCACATCCTGTTACTTTTAATGATAACAAATTCCCCCATATTTCGGCAATAAAGTTTGTATAATATCTGCACTAATATATTTGTCCTTTACTGCACCCTGACTGTTACAAAACATTATGGCTGAAAACGTGTTTCATCCTTAGCAATTGTCAACCTCAATCAGTGTATATTGTAGTTATGCCTTCAAGGCGATGAAATGTGAACACGGGTGAATGTGTAATGTTGCGTACTCATCCCTTAATGTAGGGATATATTTTCTCTTATTTTCGTTTAGTCCTCTGAATAAAAATAAGTTCTCTGCATCCAGTTTTCCTGTAGCGAACTACATATTTTCATTTCGGCAACGAATCTAAGGTTACGTATTTTTCTGCCGATTGTAGCATAACGATAACAAATATATTTTATAGTTCTAAGCGACGCCTATTTTCAATGTCCTGTTTACGTTGTTTACATAATTATACAGAAAGAGATATGACGTGGACTACATATAGATTGTAAGAGATAACATATGTAAACGTAAAATTGTAGTCCAAGCACATTACTGACCCAATGTAATTTCTTACATACGGCTTGTTTGAAGAAAAAATAGACATCTAGTGGAGAGTTTCAGAACTAAATCAAACGTTAAGAAAGCAGTTCAAATTCTACGAAGCAATTAAAGCGTGAGATTAATTAGTAGTTAGAAGAAATATTTGAAGCTACTAAATAAAATTTACATCACCTACTGTTACCTGTAAAGCTAGTATTACATTAATACTTTCAACAATCTACGAAAACATATGAATAATAAAGTATGATTCTAAGAAATGAAAACATATTCTAAGTACGTATTAATTGTAAAACCATACTAAAGCAAACGGAAATCTTTCTGACAATAAAACCTTCAATCACAAACAATGTTTACTATTAAAAATGCTCATTGAACTAAAACGATAGCATAAATTGAAGACCAATAAATTTTCAAAAATCTGTGTACATAGCATCAAAAATTTAAAACAATTTTAGTGTGGAAACTCGTTATCTTTAGACATCAAGTTTTATAACGCGGCATATTATTAATTCTTCGTTAATTAAGGTTTTCCTAAATGAAACATACTGTAAACTCACCCTTAAATTTCTGGAAAAGTTTCTGCATGTAGTATCAAATTCTTGTTGCTTAAAATATCACTTTATTCTTCTTCGCGTTCACCAGGATACTATATCACTTTCATAACTACTAATCAAATAGATAAAAAGAATATCTATATAACCTATCTTATCTAACAGATATTTACTATCGTTTATCATTTGATAACATTTTATCTGTCATTTATTTACTTTGCGATTGACAAAAAACTTAAACCTTATTAAAAAAAAAAAGAGAGAGAGAAAAATCACTAATGAACTCAATATATTTGAACTATACTGAACAATTTACGCCATACAGAATTGGGGTAAATGTGCGAACTATGGACGTACGAAAGTATTGATATTTGCACAACAGAAAAAAGAACTACTGACCTATGTAATCAGTTATTATGATAAGAGAAACACGAAGAAAACGAAACACGATATGCATCGTATAATTATGAGGTTGGGTACATGAAAGTAATTTGTCTATTAGTCATGAAGGTTAATATTTACGAACATTAATATATTTGTCTGTCCTTCGGCAGATAATGCAACGACGATAATTGGGGGCTCCGTTGTGACTATATGGTTAGTGTACGCGGAGAACGCGAGTTTGGTTCCCAGTGGAAGCTCATGTGGCTCAGATGCTACGTTATGCTGTAGAGTAGTGTTTCCCAACCGGTGTGCCGCGAGGAAATGAAAACAAAATTATTAATTATATTGCAACCAAATTAAAAGACAGGAAAAATGTGTATTTGTATTTCACATTACTATGAACCTCTACAATGAAAAAAAAACTGTAATTGCAATATATTATTGTATATACATACATTACTACTACATAGATTGTATTTCGAAAACAGAATTTTATTAATATTTAAAAATTGGGACGTGTATTAACCATTTTAATAAATTGTAAGTTTCACACTGTGTTACTTGTCTGTACATTTTTAATGTTCAAAAAAGTATTTATTATCATTTTTATGATCATTATTGCTTCTTTATTGTTACAGGTTATTTCATAACTTGAAATTTTAAAATCTCATTTTACCCTTTCGACAAAACAAACACTCATACAAATTAGCTCCATCTGTTTTAAAAGTACAAGAGATTTGTTTGTTCGTTTTTTATTTAGTGATCTTCCTTAGTGAAAGGTTGGATAAGTCTTCAAAAAGAAAGTGTATTTTTAAATGCCTGAGTCTTATATTTCATTGGAATTGTTTTCTATTTTTGAATTACAATGAAAAATAAGTATAATGATTTACGATGGGGAAAAACCAGTGATCGAGCTTTCTTGTGTGTGAGGTCAGTAATCACACAAAAAATTACGACGGTATTTTCTATTTACTACCACTACTACTAATAATAATATTTATGAATGTGCCGCGAAAATTCAAATTACATCCGTAGTGTGCCGCAAATTGAAAAAGGTTGGGAAACGCTGCTGTAGAGCTTTACGTCTCACTGCTGAACGAGACGTAACCCAACGAATCAACCAACATGCCCACTGACATTCTCCAATTGTTTTTGTGTTCACTTTGACAATTTTTTTTTTTTTTATCGAAAATAATACGATTCTTCACTATAAGTAAATAATACTCAAAGTACTGGAAGTATTCAGTAAATTACGACTGAACTCTATTATGCGGGTTTTATCTTCTTAAAACAATTTCCCACTACAATCTATACACGTTTTCGAAAGATTCAAACCAGTTTTGGAGTCAATGGGCACACGCATTTCTATCTCGCTATATATATAATGTATGTATGTATGTGTGTGTGTATAAAATTGCAAGGAAGCAAACAAACACGCGAGAGATATGTACGAGTAAACGTTAAATGTAAGGAATTTAATGAACATACATATCCGTAAGCCCAGGAACATATACCAGAGGTATCTAGCTAGAGTCCTTCAAAATATTTTTCCAAACAATCAACTAGATAGCAGAATCATACGCCGGAGTAACGCTACAAGACCAGGGCATAGCTATAAGCCAGAAATGAAACGCCAATCAGCGGAACGGCGTTATCCAGACTCGCCACGCAGGCAGAAATTTCATCGCAATCCTTCACCTGTTAAGTTAATGGTCATCCAGCATATAATATTAGAGGTAGTTCTGTGCCATTTCGTCCCTCATGGTCCGTGAACGCGCTGTACTTCTCCCGCACTTTCATTCAATGACATCTACCTCAATGTATTTGGAAGAAACGCCCTGAACGTCTATATGATTATGACAACACGACAGCCCATACAGTAGCGTACATGCAGAACTATCTCTACGGCAGGGATGGAGAAATATACTAGCATCTACCATATTCGCTAGACATATCACCTTCGATTTCGACCTCATATCAAACTGAAAGAACCAAAGCGTGGAGACATTTTTCACAGCAGGAGCCGTGAAATCAGAAGATTCGCTCATAGTGAGACTCTGGGTATTCGGCGCCGTCCACAGTGTTGCCAGTTTGTGGTGAATATTTTGGAAAATTACTACGAAGATGCCACTGTTATGTATTTCTGGCCTTTACGCATAATTGTAACGGCACTTGTAATGGTTTACAATTAAAAGTAAAACTATGAACAAACGATTCTTGTACTAATTTTCTGATGAGAATATGTATGTTTATTCAAATCCCTATGTACTAACCTTCCATTTGGATATTTCAGAACTTGCTTTGTTCTCATTTTAATAATAATAATAATAATAATAATAATAATAATAATAATAATAAAGCTGCCATGACTTTTGCAGTGAATCTCTCATATATAGGATCTAGGCACTTACCTTGACATGCCATTGAAAATTCTAAACTAAAGAACAAAAACGCTGAGATTTTTTTATATCATGCAAACATCGGCAGAGAGACACTGTTTTGCATATCCTGTGATACGACAAGGTTAACAGTTTGGCCGAACGTTAAAACCTGAATTCGAAGAACGAGTGAAGAGAGACGAGATCGAAGGCGGTTTGATATAATTTTAAAACAACGCTTGATATATACCACTCACTGTTTCACATGTCCCTGTGGGCGAATCGTAACGCTCGCTGCCTTCTAACCAAGGATCATGAGTTCGCTTCCCACTTTTCTTTCTACTAGAATGTGTTCTGCTCTGCAGTATTCTATACCGTATTTTGTTAGGTACATCTTCAGCTTACTTTTGTAGGACTCACGAACATACGATAGATAGTCCTTCAGATATCCTAACTTTCTTTCACGTATCACTCCATGCAGTTTTGTGTTAGTACAAGCATTCAAACAATTTATGTCATTTCCACTGTAGGGTGCGTAAGTGCACAGACAATCTACATATCATATAGACGACAGGTTTGACAACACATTACTATAGGACGTAGAACATACTATTTTGAGGGTTCAGCATGTAGTGTTACGAAAACGACTCCGTATCCTATTTGTTTGTAGTACTACCAATGGAGAGTGCAACGTTACATGCATATATAAATTAGTCTAATCTTCAGTAATACACTAATGTTTCTGGTAGGGTTGCAAAATTTTTACTGATGCTATGCAACCACTCATAGCAACCCCACAACTGTTCTCCATACTGTATCTTTGATTCTGTTTCCACTATCCGTACAGACGCATTCTACTTTAATATTAAATTGTCTTTCCTTTCCAGCTCATTTTGACCGATCTTTATTTGCAAACATAAACAACATAGAATCCACTATTTCCTTTTGGAGAATGCCTTGCGTAATTATTCTGGAGGTCTGATTCTGATACTGTTCGATACTACGTCTATAACTTCGTGTGTGCAATTCCACACCGACTGTTATGGCCATTCGTTTTTGTTCTATAGCATGTCAAAATTCCATGCCGCCAAGTTTACCACTCTCATAATTCGTAAACGACGCCGCTTTCGAGTTTTGTCCATATACTTTGTTGTTTATTTTGATGTCTACTTTCAATTCCCAAACGCTGTCATAGGAATTATGGGATACCCCGTATAGCAAATCACACACACTGGTAGAATAGAGAAGCATGCCGAAAGTTGTTAGATACTAGAACTCAAATAGCGTTGCCGTACTGAAACATGACGTTTAAAAGCGTATTTCCTTTAGTAATGAAAGGTATAACTGCATGGCTACAGGTTTATTTGTTTGGAAATTACAGGGCTGGAAGTGTAAATTAGTTTGAGCCTGTCAGTCGACAACAATGGAGCTCGAACGACTTTATTTTCGTGCAATGATTTTTTTTACGATTTTAAGGTTTGACACACGAGCAGTGCCATGGCCGTTTAAAAAAAAAAAAGTATTTCGAGGACTATGTCCCTTCACACTCAAGTTTTTAATTGGTTTGGGTATAAAATTTTAAGTTGCTCTAAATTCCTAATTTCATACTCAGCAATTTCTCTTCCTTGAGATATATGAGCAGATTTGATAATGCAGGTGAATTCTGAACGCAGACAACGCTTCACCAGATGACTGCACGACAACTATCATAGTAAGTTGAGAAATGTCCACAAAACATTTGAAGAAACGTGTTGCTCTTCAGAGCGCCTTCACGGAGAAGACTTATGCCGTCCAGCATGTGTAAACTGAACTAGAAGGGGCGACAGAGTGAAGATAGAAAGAATGAATCGCTTCTTCAATATTTGAGGCCTTATAATATCTCGTCCAGAATGCAGAATGTACTATAGTACAGCATTGTCACAATGGATGTCAATTTGATTTAGTAGCTTTCCAGGTCGACTGTACCGTACTTTTCTGGTTACATTGGTTTGAAGGCGCGACAACATCAACGATAAAATTACCTGAGATTGTGGTTAACACTTAATTCTTTACCTTGACGAAGTGTACATTGAAGTGAATTGATATCGATGAAATAACATTGTAGAATTTCAAGTGAAACTGTCACTTCTCTTGCATAAGCTGATGAGTGATCAACTTAAAGATGGTCAAGGAGTTGTTCCGCGTCCAATGAGTCTACACGGAATCACATATTTCGTGGCATAGAAAAGGATATTTGTACCGTGAGAGTGAAAAATGTCCCTTCTATCATTGCTGAATTGTTTGTGGGATAGCGGCAAGCAGACAATTTCTCACAAAGAATTATCTGGTGTGGTAAGATCAGGACTACAAAGTGTTATGACAACGAGTAAGGTGACAGAATATCATGGCAAATTTAGCTTCATGTAAACCTTCATTTAGATAAGTGCAGACAAATAGAACGAAATGTGACTGTGTTGCATCCTTTGCACTATTCTCGTTCCTTAAGATACTTTACCTACTAAAAGCTATAATAAAACGATGAAAACCGCCAACGCATTTTAGTACTAATATCAAGGAAACGAAGATCTGGCCCACAGTGTGCAACAGAGTGTACTGAGCAGATGACGAGTAATGCTCACATTTTAAGAGTTTTTGTTGTATTGATTCGACGGATCAAGGAGGTTTTCGAAGGATAATTTTTCGACGTCGAAAAAGAAAATACATCACATTTCATCTTCAAACGTGTCTGAAAACTCGCTCATAATTTTATTGTTGGCACAGATCCGAATAAAAGTCGAACTTGTACACTAATTGCTCGGAAATGTTGGAACAAAATGGCATCTTTCCCCTGGATATTCAGAAACACATAATGATTACGAACTATCCGGATATGCATAATAATTTTGTTTACGAAAGTTTTGTCAAATTAACACAATTTTTCATTAAACTGAATATATCTTGTTTTAGTTCATTTATACTGTTACTCTTTAATAAACAACACTTCTTCTGTGTGTGAACTTGTGTTTTTCAACTTACTATTGTAAAAATCCAATGGTGTTATATATTAGATTATATTGAGCTCCTAAACGTGTAACATTAAATTTCATCAATACCCAGGGTAGCAAAGACATTTCTAAGTCTCATATTGTGACAATCCTATTCTTGTAATGTTCAACACAAGAATAGAATTGTCACAAGAGTTATAAAAGTTATAAAAATCACAGCATAATCTTTCACAGAATAATACGGTCTCAACAAGTCTCTTTTCCCATCATCAAATTCGTCATCGTCAGCGTCATCAAATTCTTGTCAACAAGGCGTCTTACATAAACAATGTCAATTGAGCACGAAAAAAAAAAATGAAATCTTTTGAGTTTTTTCGTCCCACGGATATGCCGGCTAGGCTAAAGGAGACGGTAATGATGAAATAATGAATGAAGTGGTGGAATGAGAAAAGTGGGGGAAACGAGAGAATCCCGAGTAAGCCCACGCACAGTGTTTGTCCACCATAAACTTCAATTGGCGCGAGCTGGAATTGAACCAGGGACCCCAAGCACCAGAGTGAACGCTCTACCACTGAGCCACCTCGGTCCCTTCAATTGAGCACGAATAGGGAGTATAACAGAACATGGTGTCTCCCTCTAAATGTTTAATATAATAGTCCTGCAACTCTTGATTTTGTCCATTATATTTTCTTTCAACGCACTACTTATTCTTAATTACAAACTACAGCTGACCATTTATTTATTTATTTAACAATCACCAGATACAGCTCAGAGGCCATTTTACACTGGATATCCAACAACAATAACAATGGAAAGGAATTGGGAAGGTATCGGCCAGGGCCTGTTTAGTAGGTACCATCCCGGCATTTGCCTGGTAGGACTGAGGGAAACCCTGGAAAACCTCAGTCAGGATGGTCGGCAGCGGGATTCGAACCCACGACCTCCCGAATGCGAAGCCAACGCTCTACCACTTGAGCTACTTCACTCGGTATATACAATACAATACTCAGTATATACCTATACAAATAAAAGACCTTTAGAATAATTTTATGGCCGATATGAGTAAGAAGCAATTTACGATCTTCAGTCTAATAAATCGTATTCTCTTTAATCAGCAATCTCAAAGGAACATCAAAGAGATGTCCATATTCTCCATTATATTTACCTATATAAGCTGAGGTGAAAATCAGTTATGATCTGCTGATCAGTCCCTACCACAGTCTCAGACGTGTTAAACTGCTATTTCAAGTGTATAAACTTTTCAACAGCACGTTACAATGGGCCCAGAACCCTGCAGTTTCAATGTGGGAAAACGAATATTAAGTACCGCCTTTTGATATAGGTCTTTTAACATAAATAGGCCGTAGTGTCCTGGAGTTACCGAGGCGACTGTCCTGTCTTTATGTTGTCATCCAAGATTTTTATGCCAACAAAATGTACTCTTATTCTTCTTAATTTCTGTTTCTAGTTACGTATATACAGATCTACTTAATTCACAAGTTGCAGCCCATGTAGGTTTGTGACAGCCTATTGAAGGTATTCCTTGTTGTGGCACATTTTATTCTTGATTACTTTCCCCAACTCGCGTGAACATATTATTGTTCCACACTTATTTCATTTCAAGAAAGTGCAAACTTGGTAAGTTACTTGTAGTGCCTATATTACTTTATCATCACTGAAACAACATTAGACTGAACATGAACACGAAAGATGGTGTCTCTCTTAATATGTTGATGAAAGGGTACTGCACCCCTCTTGATTTTATCTATTATATTTTATTTCAATGCAGTATTTATTCTCAATTACAAACAGCTACGATTGATCTATAGATACAAAAGACTTTTAGAACAATTTCAAGGCCTAAATGAACAATAAATAATTTAAGATTCTTTCTCCGTCTAACAAATTGTACATTTATTATTATTCGGACACACAATAAAAGATTGTCCCAATGCCTTTACGTATACGTAACTATTTTTAAATATGTATCTCTCTATATCATCGAATAATGGTTATTACCAAGTCGCTCATACGTTAATTTTGGATGAGGTACACGTGAAAATAAAGACTATTAAACACGATGTACTTTTTTCATGTTAAACTGCACTGAAACAAGGGTATCCATGAGAATTACTCAATACAAACGACTTTGAAAAATTTGATGAATGGGGACAACACAGGATAATAAGTTTTGTGTGGCCGTTAAGGTCCCTAACCATTCAGATACCTTATGCATCGAGAACACCTGCGTGCTATTGCGCGTCTTTTGCGATGCCATGTTGTGTGTGAGAGAGATTCTCTTAACATAGCAGGGTTGGAGATACACTAAGGACATGCTATCAAAACGTTGTAATTCCATAATGAGAGAAGGTGATGAAGACAACGATCAGTTGCCGAAACTATAACACTTTATTTTAGTTTTAATAAATGTTAGTTATTCGGGCATTTAGAACAATAACCCCTGCTATGTTGCGAAAATTCACAGAGCACGATGTTACATCATGCAGCGAGAATGAGAGCCCAGAGATACAGTAGACATGTAAAGTATATAAATGGGTAGGCCTCCCAATTTCTTTATCCCATTATTTCATCCATTTCTCACCATCAGCCTCTCCTTTAGCCTAGCCGGCATAATCGTGGGACGTAAAACTTAAAAATTTCATTTCATTTCATGAATGGGTAGGAACTTAACGGCCACTTCATATATAGTTTGTGATGTTGATTCCTTCTAAAATGTTTAATTTTTATTTGTTCAATCTAACACAAAGAACTGTCTAACAGTGCACATGTAACAAGCGTCGAAGTCTGTATAGCATCAGTGAGTACATACAAGGTGATATCAAGAAAGTTTCGAGATTAATTCTGTAATTTGCCTCCAGATGGCAGCTCAAGGTTGCACACACACACACAGGCGCAAGAAACACTCATCTTCATAAGTCAGTGTGCCAAGAGACATTGTCCTGTGTACATCCGGAGCTATGCAGCTAGTGTTATTCTAATCACGTGAGTTACCACGTCTGCGATTTCACGACGGACAAGTTAGAACAATGAGTGAACGTGAAATTCTTTATGAAACTAGGCAAATCAGCCACATAGACGCTTGACATGATTTCGCAAGTGAATGGTGATGCTGAAATGAGTCATTCGAGATATTTTGAGTGGCAGGCACGCTTCAAGAGCGGAAGAACATCCCTGGAAAGACTACGAGAGATCAGGACGACCTTCAATGAGCACAACACCTGAAATGTTGAAACCATTCCGCAACTTATGCATGCGTATCATCGGAAAACAATAGAAGTCTCCCAAGAAATCCGTCAGCCTGCCGTAAATGTCCCGTCCTTCATGTCAAAGATCATTACCGGTGACGAAACTTTTGTGTACGGGTACGATCTTCAGACAAAGCAACGGTCTCCATAGTGAAAGAGCCCATCATCTCCACGACCGAAAAAAGTGAGGCAGGTCCACAGCTCGATCAAGTGCATTCGCGGCACGAAGTACTTTTGCGGCATTGCGAATCACGAATTCGTCCCCAGTAGCTAGACCGTCAATAGCGACTTTGTTTTAAGGCGTCTGAAGGAGGATATTCGGCGAACGACTCATCGTAGCATCGCCGTATACTTGCCAAATAATGTCAAGCTATTCTGTGGCGGATCTGAATTCACATAGAATTTCACGTCGCTCGTTGTTCTAACTTGTCCACGATGAAATCGCAGACGTCGTAACGCACACGATCAGAATAGCACCGGCTGCTCAGCTCTCGATGTACACAGTACAATGTCTTTTGGTACACTGACAAAGTTTAGTATTTCCTGTGCCTGTGCGAGCAGCTTGGGCTGCCATCTGTTGGCGTGTTACAGAACTACTCTCGAAACTGCTTGATACTATCTCGTATAACAATTTCTGCTAGTTCCTTTTTTTTTTTTTTTTTTTTTTAATATTTTACTTATTTTTATGATAGGTTTGTTTAGACTTTCTGGATGTTTACTATCCTAAAAATGTATTTTCCAATCCAACACTATGAACAAATTATTTATTTTCCAATCTAACACCAAGAATTAAGTCTAAAACATAGTGCGAAACGAAAGAAGGGTGTAAGTCTGTATACTACCAATGAGAACACACAACGATTCCTACTACAGGTTCTTAAAATTGTTAGGTTTTTTTATCATTTTTAATGTTGGTTACTGTCCAAAATGTTGGAAGTTGTGCCTAAAACACGGTGTGAAATGCAATAAGCGTTAAATTCTGTATATCATCAGTATGTTACATGGTTTCTTAAAATTGTGTATTTATCTGTTATATTTGTATATAGTTTCTGGTGTTGATTATTATCCAACCATATTATTTATTTTTCAGTCTAAAACAAAGAACTATGTCTAAAGCACATTGCCACACGCAACAAGCGTCATATTCCGTCTATCATCGGTGAGTACTCACACCACTTCGCGCTACAGTTGCTTAACAATTACAGTTGTGTAAAAAGCAGTGAAACTTCAAGGCAGGTAATATCAGAAGTCTGTGAAAAGTACTTTCATTTGAATGAACCAAACGTGCATTATATTATGTATTTTAAAGGATAATGTTTATTTAAAACTTACCATTTCTTGCCTACTCCTGTCAGAACAAGCTGCATTTACTCAGGCGAACAGAACCATAAGAAGTTATTCCTGCAGGGAGCTGGCAAACCATGTGCACGCACCTTCTCTTCGCAACACAGAACACATGCGTGCAGGCAAGGTAAGTCGGCTACCCTGCACAGGGATAGAAATTGTACGCTAGTTACAAATTCCATGCGATATTTATCATATGGCCATTTTTGTTATGTTTATTTTTGTCTCAAAAATGTTTAATATCCATCTTAAAAAATCTTCTACTAATTATTGGATTACCTGTTTTAGGCGGGCAGCAAAATGACCTGAATTTAAATTTACTACAAAGGAATTCCGTCACTGCAACGACCTAAATTACTGCAGAACGTTCAACTAATTGTTTGAAACAATTACAACTAATTTTCGTAGTTCTATGGCCAACAATAACCATCCACTCTTTCCACTATGTTTTTGTATTAAATGCTAGCTTACAGTTTAGCGTCTCTTTTATATAGGGTTTCCATGTTCGTATTTTGTACGGACTGTTTGTATTTTTGGGTCCGTGTCCGTATCGTACAAAGCATGAAATTAGGAAAATGTCCGTATTTGACAGTTTTTGGAGCTGCTCGAAAATTTCCGAATCCGGAATCGCTAAAATCTTGGGCAAAAACAATTGTTTTCGTCATATAACTTATATTTTACTTACTATTAATAAAATAGGTTATGTTTTTAAGAAGTCTTTCATTCTTCCATGCCAGGGTTCTTTTGGTTAGATTTTAATAGCATATAAGTAATTTAATGGCATGATTTATTATATTTGTGTTAATGAAAAAAGTTATAGAACATGTTAGTTTCCAATAGTGTTTTAAGTATTACAGTAAACAATTGTGTGATAACCTAAAACGGTGAGAAATTTCAAAATATCTGTTCTGTGTTTGGGCACCGTATCTTTGATGAGTCGTCATTTTAAACCTTGTCCGTATTTTGGATCAAAAAATTATGGCAACACTACTTTTACATAAATTTCAATTTAACGTGATATTCGATTTACATATGAAAATAAGAATCGGAAATTAGCGCGGAAGAAAGTACAATTTACCAGATTGATATGGCAGACCTGATGAAAGCTCTGATGAGACGTGGAATGGAGTCACAGGTCATAAATAATTGCACGTGGAATATTGTATCGTTGCGCGTTTAGTGTATTACTCAGTTCCGTGAGAGCCCAGAGAACACGAAGGCAGACATTTGTAGTGGATTCATGTCTCAAAACGGATCACAGATGTTCAATCATGCATAAGTCTGGAGATTGGGCGAGTCAGGGGAAATGTTCAACTTCATCAAACCACGCCGTAACAGCTTCAGCTTTGTGAATGGGAATATTATTATCCTGGAATTGTAACTTTAAATGACGATATAATCATGGGAAGTGACACTACCACTAACGTCAGAACAGAATCCATTTAAAACCAGGATATGCCGGTACACACGATCATAGAGCCGCCGCCATGTGTCACTTTGGGTAGAGACACTGCGTACCATACCTTTCTTTCAGCGTCGCCAGAAAATCGCGGCTCGTGGTTTGAAATAAACCACTCATCCGACCATATCACACTTATCATCAGCGATCCATGTTGGATATTCGTGGCATCATTGGAGTCAGGATAAAACATTATGGTCCCTTATCAGCTGTTTCGTTCGCGCAATCCAACCCCGTATGTCCATGTAATGTAATTCGCGGTGACTGTAATTCTCGACACAGGCTGTTGGAAGTACTGCTTGAGTTCCTCAGTCAATTCCACGCCAGTCACTTACAGTTCTGAGGAAGAGTCCGTTTTTTATGGTCGGTGGGATCTGTCACTAAGAGTTTTCTCTCCAACACTGTTCCTCTTCGCCGATGTAATATTGATGTGAATTAGGTAGGCCGTCATCACCTTAGATAATGTGCCTCACGCACTCCAAACATTAAGTTGCCCTCTTTGGAAATCAGAGACGTCACTCATTTTACACTATCATTGTCTTTTCAGATCACTATACATTAACATTCTACTGCTCCGCACGCAGTTCGGAGCTACCCTAACACACCACTAAGAGCCAGCGCTGCGGTTGCCGCCTGATCGTTACCAACCATACACCTAATCTTTTCCAACTCCGGATGTTTCAACTTCCAAATACCTGAATATATACGAGTACAATTAATGGTATACGTATATTATAAAGTAACGATGCTCAAATCAACTGTTTTAAGAACTGACGAAAATAAAGTGTAACCATTTCTTAGTTCCTACATTTTCACCGTAGACATAATTTATACATAGCTTATCTGCGAACACCCCTCATGCAAGGATACCACATGTAGTCTTTTTCCTGGCTAAGTCTTCTTTTCTCTTCATGGTAAATGCGGGCGGGCGACTTTTTCGACTTCCAAACTATGCTATGCATAAGTGTAGGAAATCTTACAGAAGGCTTTGTTCGACCCATCTGTCGAAAAGTATCGAAAAAAAAAAAAAAAAAAAGGTAAGAGATATCGAGAAGCAGTTTCTTGCAATCGATTGAGTGTCTCAATCTTCTCCATTAACCTTGTATTCAAACCGAAAGTAGTTCAAATTAGCCATTTCCAGTTTCAACGTTTATCGTCGTAGAATGAAAACGATAACAGATAGCAAGCAGCTGGATTCTCCAAACGATTTAGGTAACATACCATGAGTGTTTGGAATATTACCAAAACCAGAATTGGTTTAAATTTACTATTACTTCCGGTTTCAATACTGATTTCCATAGAGACAAAACTTAAGATATCGATATGCGTTTTTTGCGATAGATTCAGCATCCGAAAATGGTTCCATTTCCTTTGTTAATCATCTGAATAAACCAGAAGTTATCCAAATTCACCATTTCCGGTTTCAAAATGTATCGCTAGAGAACATAAATGGTAACTGCGAGATTTTTTCTGTAATCGATTCAGGTCCCAAGAGAACATATCACAACAACCCGCACCACTCTAACGAAACTGGGAATGGTTGAAATTTACTAGTACTTCCGGTTTCTAGTATGATTTCAATAGAGCAAATCACGGTAAGAGATATCAAGAAGCTGCTTTGGTAATCGATTCAGAATCCCAAGAATAGGTTCAGTTTCCTCCCTTAACCCTCTATAAAAACTAGGTGGTTCAAATTAACGACTTCCGGTTTCAACATTTATCGCCATAGAACAAAAACAGTAATGGCTTTATAATATGGATTCACCGTCCGAGAAACATGTTCTATCTTTGATCTTACTACTCTATTACAACCAATAGTTATAGATGTAATACTTCAAGTTTAAGTATTGAATTTGGATAGTTTGAAAGATTACCGAAGTTTCACACTGTGAAAGGAAATTCACTTGTTGAAATATAGTACTATGACTGGGTGCTTAATGGGAAAAAAAATGTCAAAACAATATTATTTATTACCAGTAATCTCTTAAATGAGCTTGTGCAAGTACCAAAAGGTATCAGCCGTATGTTTAAACAACTCGTGGTCTTGTGTTTTGAAGATGATACTGCTGATAACGTCATCCCACTTCGCTTGCTTTCTCTTTCAATTCCTTATTGTTTGCGTATTCACTAGTCAGTGTTCAGTGTCATTATGTTGAGGGATAAATCCTAGGAGGTAGGGATTTTTCTTGTGGGGAAGGATTATATAATGTAACATTATCTCAAACACTGTTGACCTTACCTTAATAACCTGTTTTACGAAACAGTACAGTCTGCCTTACTATATTTACCCGAATGTCCAACTGTTAGAAAATTGGTTATATCTCGCTCATCAAAGAATGAAAGACTAATGTAGTAATTTCGTTTTGTACAAGTATTTGTAGTCGTAGTAACGTGTCACGATATTTAACGTTTATATAAATAAATTCACCACAGTGTTTTGTTTCATCAGTAATTGAAATGAGGTGTTCTCTTTTCAGTTACATGAAATTTTTGGTTAATTAAGTCTTCCTTTATGTCTATTCAAGCACGCATTTCCTGATATTGTGAGAGAAAAATAGACGAGTCAACTATCCTAACCTAACCCAATATGCTAACTTGAATCAGTTGAACAGCGAAATTCAGTCCTCTTTCCACAATATGGACATTTTCTTATTATACATGACCCACTTTCTTGCTGCCATTTCTAGCTTCCAAAATTTAGATACAAGTTGAACGAAATAAAATTCAGAAAAACCGCTTTCGTCTCTTAGTGGTTCTTTCAGCTATCACGTGCTCTGCCGTGTTGCCTCTACTGCTCCTTGCGTAGATTTGGCAACACTTGTATAACAATATACATGATATTGTTCTTTTGCAGTAAGAATTAGGAATGACGTTAGAAAGCACACAAAGAGCGCTATTCGCTTTCCAAAGAGCTGAAGTGGTCAACTCTCATACTTCATATCAGTGTTGAATTTAGACATTTTCGCCCCGGAGGGGAATGTGAACTCATCGGGGAAGAGGGTTTTTTCTGTATTTTTGCAAGAAAGCAGCATATTTAACAATTCCATTCACATGCACGTCTTACCTAACATTGAGACTAATTGCTAATAAATATTCAATGTTAGTTTATATATTAAAAAAAAAAAAACAATTGTTTAATTTTATCTAAAACTAAAGACTGGCAAAAATATTTTAGACTAAACTTTAGCTGCTATTTACAATAACTACTTTTGTTATTATTTCCTATATTCGGTAGTTACTGTTTGTTACAAATGTAGTTTTTAAAAAGATTTAAATTAACACAAATATTTTTTGAGTTAATTTAAATGTTTTTAAAAACTTCTGATTCTAAATCAAAAAATTCTTTCTCACACTTCTGATTCTAAATCAAGCATAGCCTTGGTTTCTTCACTGCATACACATCAATAGTTTAGTTTACGAAATCTTCAGTAGGATTAGTGCTCGTGTCGTGGAAAATCAGCGCTTGGGGCGAGCGTATACGACGGAACCCCCGTACATACGAGTGAGGTCGACAGACCACCTGCGAAAGGTGAGAACATTTTAAAAAGTAAACCCTGCTTTTCCTTGATTTTGAGCACTTTTTATTACTTTTTCCTTTCATTTTATATATGTGCACATGCCCACATGTGCACTTATGTTTCATTCCTCTCTTTTTTCTTCCTTTCTTTTCTTTTCTTTTTCCCTCCCGAATTTTCCGCCCCTTACTTCGGGCCCCGGGCCCGTTGCCCCTCCCTCATGGCAGGGCACTGAGCAGGATCTTCATCACCTTCAATAGCACTTTCACTTATATACTACTATTATATTGATAAATTCTATATAAATCTCTGACCCAGGAGGGATAACTGTTCCTCCCTGATCCCTCTAAATGACGCCCTCTGAATCTCACCCTTTAACTGACTTATTTTTAATTAAAGAAAAATGTATTTACTTTAATAATCGTAAAACAAATTTTCGTCTGTTACTCCGATGCGAGAAATGGGATTTAGGCGCTCTATTTCAAATAACGCAAGAACTGTACATTTTCAAGAACTGAAGTCTGCTGACATCAGAGATCATATGGAATGATCAAAGCCCTATCTTTCCTTTCCTATCTCAATTTGTGCTAGTGCTATCTACAGTACTAATATATAATATAGGGCAAGAGTATAGTACCTACTAAAATACAAACCTTTCTTCAACAGTTGACAATTTCATGTTCTGCCAAACTCGGTCATAGCGTTAAGAAATACAGGTTTTATTGACTATTTGGTATTCTATCTTAGATGTTACATGTTTAATATTTATATAGACTGGGTCTGCGTCATTTATATGTATATTGAGAGAGAGGATTTCGTCTGCACGTGCACGAATAGAAAAGCAAATAATTGGGTGAAGTAATTTCTACATTTTGTGACTGAAATTCTGGGAGTTTTCCCGGGTAGGAACAGAATTTTCTTCGGGGGGGGGGGGGATTCCCCAGGGCTACCCCCTAAATTCATCCCTGCTTCATATGCAAATAGCCTTAAATTAGTTGTTCAAAAGTTACATCATTGAGCAATTTAGACTTCATACTTAATGCTAGAAAGAAATGCAAACAATGATTTTATTTATCTGAATGGCTTCGGAGTAGTTTTATTGATTATTTTTCTATTTGTTTTTCTAGGTTATATTGGTTTCAAGATAACCAATATGATGCATGGATTGTTGACATGTCTGTGACCACAAAGAACCGAAAAGAGAACTTTCTATAATACTAAACCAAGAGACGAATAGGGGAAGAATAAGTGCAATCTCCCTCGCTCCAAGCTCTTGGCTACTGGGCATAGGTGGTCTTTAATTTACCAATCGCAATAGCAGTCTTTACTTTTTCCAATTTCCATTCCAAACTACCACGTAGCCCTTTCTCGGGAAGCCATCTAAATCCTCACTTCAACACTGCACGCTATTGTAATATTCAAAATGCTGAATAGTATAGAAGTTGTAGTCAAATGTACCCATAAAGGCTCAATTTTAAGACATCAATAATAATTATTTTATGCTTAAATTGAGTGACTACACATGAAAGAGGAATGTGCAAAATATTAATTTCTACCGGCGCTATATTTCTGAACAGTATAGGAAAACGATATTTATTCTTTGAAAATGAAGGTTACATTATATCACCATTACTAGTACTCTATCAAGCTGTATTATTCTTCACATGGATGAATATTCACACTATTTTTGTTTTCTGCACGAAGTGTCTTATCACAAAATTAATGGAAATTAGTCGTAAACCTCTTCTACAACACTATTCGGTGTGCTATTTTCATACACTTAGATCGTTGTTTTCTGATGTATGCTTTCGTATTTTATTCCTTTTTATGTGTTTGCAACACTACAACACTAAAACACATAAAAAGGAATAAAATACGAAAGCATACATCAGAAAACAACGATCTAAGTGTATGAAAATAGCACACCGAACGCCATCTTGACAGTAGTTTTGCACAATACACAGTGTTAAAATTACCTGTAAATCTGTCAGAACTTTCCGACTATTCAATACTGTCGAAGAAAGTAATGGTAATCCTTCAACAAAGTAAGAATGGATATCTCTTGTTTGTGGAGACCACCTAGCACAGGTTAGTACGAGTTTCTCGAGCGAATAATCGTT
The DNA here is from genome assembly GCF_964235325.1 of Thermobia domestica. NCBI lineage: Eukaryota > Metazoa > Arthropoda > Insecta > Zygentoma > Lepismatidae > Thermobia > Thermobia domestica. Next base: position 69,225,454 of record NC_137462.1, read on the forward strand.
TTTGTACATATCCGAGATAAGTTTGCTCCTGTTCCTTACGGACAAGCGGGCTCACCAGCTTCGTCCTGCCCTCACGTGTAATGGATACAATGGCAGTTTTTTTTTTTTTTTTTTTTGCCATGAATATTAGTTTTTATGACATCAGTTCTCACACAGTTGTATCAATCTGTGCGACAAAAAATAACACTGTATAATGTAATTTGAGTAGGATTTAAAGAAAGAAAATGTAAAATAATCTTTTACACTTAACGACATCTGGTCAATCGGCACACCCATGATCATGAGCTAGAATTCTAATACGTATTCTCGAAGCATTTTCGGAAACAACCCGTTAAATTGGCCACATCTTAAATGAGAAATGTTAAATAAATAAATCACTCAAACCACACTCAGAGCTTATCATCTAAATAATAGTAAAGTGGTGCTGCAAATAATGAAGTAATTTTTTAATGCCTCTTCTCAAAAGCAAAATTATCACTTGAATCATACACAGAATTAAAAATATCGTTGTACACGTAATAGTTGCACTAAATTCAATCAGATTTGTAACACTTTCTTTTTCTTTTACTCACCAACACATCACATTGGTTAACTCAGAACTCGTATTATGACGCAAAGAAAAAGAAAAAAAAATACAAATAAAGCTTAATAATCTGCAAACATGATCCACCAGTTGGTTTATTGAAACCAAGAATGACGTGACGCAGGAACTGTACAGTATAGTTATATACCTACCTCCTTTCCCCCCCACGACCCGCAGCTAAGATAACAAGTGATGATAAAAAAAAAAGAAAAAACGCAGAGGGTTGTTATCACTGCTCGCTTCTGTTATAGCTCGACAATAGCCTTGGTTATGCTCCTCTAAAAACCTGCTGTTGTAAACAACGGAAAATCGAGACACCAAAACGCGTTTAGATAACATACTTAACCATTACGCCAAGAGGTACGCTACGCAATCCATACGCTAACACAACCATATCCACGTTTTGTCTTCCTTCCTACACTTTTGTATTGTAGTAAGTTTTTTACCTATATATTATTCTGATATTTACATCGTACGTATCAAAATGAACTACGAAAGCGAAACCGATCAAAATAATAATTTAATTTAATGTATCGTCCTTTAGATGTTTATAGTTTGAGGCATTAAACGCCTTTAATGGGACAATTTCACCGAAAACAACAGCTACAAGAAATGCATATAAAATACTTTGATCGTTGCTTACAAAATGAAAACAGTCATAAAACTATTGTCTACCGACAATGCAATAATAACCTTTTCATTTTCATCTGGGTAATTACAACTGACTTTTTTTTTTTTTTTTTTTTTTTTCCTGTTGACATTATACTGTATTGCATTTATTGGGCTCGATTCTATGTAATTGCTAAGCATTTTCACAGAAGTTGCAATTTCGCTGACTACTGAATAGTTATTTCAGAACAGACAGGTACTGCATGCACATTTACACTTTTTAAAAGAACGTAGGCCTACCCTCATTATAAGCAAGTATAGCGCCATGGATCCGACAACGTAACTTGAGGGACTATTTCTCTACAACTACAACCAGGTCCGGTCCTAAACAAGTTATCGGGGTTGCTTTGCACAACATACAAAAAAGTACAAACTTAATGTTTCTGTGCAATGTTTTCCCTTCAGTATTTATACATTTTACTTTCTACACAAAACTACATGCAGTCTACAAATATTGATATTAGAATGATGATGCCGGTTTCAGTAGTTAATTTTCTTTGCGAGTATCGATAATTCAAACTATGTATTTTCTGGTACCGGCACAGGAACCACATTCTAATAGTTTAGCATATGTACCACAAAAATGCTAACTCAGGAAAAAAAAATCCCCGTAAACTGATTTGCCTTGGTTATCCTTATTGTCCAAGAATATAATCCCAACCATAATCAGTGGAAGATTTACGGGGTTTGGAACTTTCAGCCTGAAGACCATACAAATTGCATGATTTTTTAAAAATCTAATGTTAGTCATTTCTATGCGTATAAGCTGCAAGCTCCCCTAAAATTCTAGAGATTAAAAAAAAAAAAAAAAAAAAAAAAAAAAAGCCTTTGTGAGTGAAGTCCCTCTCAAACTACTTTTCTGGATCCGCACTGTTCATAATTTATTTTCCAACAAGAAATTCATTCCGGCATCTACTTAAATAGGAAATTTACCTAAATTTAGAATGTAGGAGGTTCCAGCAGTAATGATTTCCTATCTTATGGGGCGTTTACACTTAGTCGATTTGCGTTCGATTCAGTTGAATTGACGTCACTTTCAACTTAATCGACCGTGTAAACGGGAATTCAACTTAATCGCTTGTTGATCGAAAGCGACTAATCGACTGGCAACTGAATTAAAAGACGTTCTATTTTCTGTGGTTGAAATAATTGAACACATCCATCGATCTGATTCGGCCTAGTTGCTTCGATTTAGTGGCAAATGGAGCGAGTCGATTTAGTCGTGCGACTAAATCGACCAAGTGTAAACGCCCCATTAGTGGTATTTTGTGTTGCACATACAGATCTTTTTTTTATGTGCTTTTGTTTATCAAGTTTTCGTTTAGTGACGTCAGGGTGAGTGACGTGTATTACCTTACGCCCTCTAGTGACAATACGTAAGGGCAGTTGTAGCGAGATGCACACACACACAGTTACAGTTCGTGTTATGTATGAGTGCTGTGCGCTGGAAGTTGCTGCTCTGTAGGAAGCAGTCGTATGCAACTATCGTAAAGTGCGGTCAACACAGATCGTGTGCTTGTCTAACACAGATCGTGAGTTTAAATAGTAAGTGAAGTGAATATAATTACGTGCTCCGGTGTGATTTTTATAGCTACTGGAAGTTAGTACTGCAGGAAGTTGGGACGTGTATAATATTGGACTCCAGCCTGTGCACAGGACTGACTGACAGTGTAAAAATCACGTCGTATCTTCTAGAAGATAGGAAGATCAAGGGGAGCATTACCTGTAAGAGAAGGTTTTTCCTTTTTATCCACGACGACGAAAGGAAACCACGTTTGCGGAAATTGAGGTAAGATACTCACGTACTTTATTTAGTTTTTTTTTTTTTGTAAAATTTCCAACATACTGGTTATGGGCCCAGTGTGCTTAATAAGGCCCAGTGTGCTTACTGAAATTTTTCCGAAATTGCTGTATCTGGTTTTAAGTGCTTGAATAGTGCAACGAACGGCTTACGCATTATTTTAGGCGTGCTAGTGACATATGCATATTCTAAGTGTAGTGCAACTAGTGTGGTGTGAAGTGCAAATAGATTTATTGCATTTTACGTTTCCTAGTAGTAAAAGTCGAGACGTTTGTATTCAAATACACCTAGTAGGTTAGTTGGTCTGTGTCAGTTTTGTTTTCTTTCTTTAAAACACGAAGATGGATTTGTTAAAGAATATAAAGCCGTTATCGTGTGAGAAAGAGTGGCCCGTATGGAAAAGAAAAATTAGGGACTTATTAGAATACCATGAAGGGACACTAGAAGTTATCGATGGCAAGTTGCGAAAACCGGAACCGTTAGAAGATTCCGCTTCAGAAGCTCAAAAGAAGAAATATAGAGCAGAGGCTGACGTTTACCGGAAAGCTAATAGTTATGCCAAGTCGATGATAACTAGTGCAGTAACGGATGAAGTCTACCAGAAGATAATGGAGAAAGATACGGCTGAAGAAATGTGGTTAGCTTTAAAGAAGCTATTTGAGGCAAGTTCCACAGATCAATTGTTCAAGATTTGTATGGACTTTTTCGCCTTTTCTTGGAGTGAAAGTGAAGATGTTTCCACACACATAGCTAAATTGAACAGTTTGTGGATGGAACTTAACAGTGGATTGAAGGACAAAGGACATACTGAATTACCGGATCTTTTGTTGATCTGTAAAGTGTTACATATCCTACCCAGTACTTTTGAAACTTTCAAATCAAGTTGGATGTTGCTGACCAAAGAAGTACAACGTACGTTTGACGAATTGACTACACAATTGTGTATGTTCGAAAGGAACTTTGTACAGCGGTCACCAGTAGGCAAGTACAAGGGTGCGTCTTCAGAGCAAGAAGCATTAGTAGTGAATCAACCGAAGCAATTACAGAAGAAGGTGAAGAAGGACGATATCTGTAATTACTGCAGACGAAGAGGGCATTGGGTTCGAACGTGCAAAAAGTGGATTGCAGATGGGGACATCAGGACAAGCAACATATCAAAGATTTAATGAAGAAAGAGCTGAATATTTCTGTGAAAGATGAAAATGTTCTCTGTGACTCTTGTGTTTACGGAAAAGCGCACAGACTACCGTTTAGTAGTAGAAAACCTTCATCTTCAGTGGGACAGTTATTATCAGCAGATGTCTGTGGTCCCTTTAGTGAATCGTTTCAGAAATACAAGTACTTAGCTATATTCAGAGACGATTATTCAAAGTACAGGTTTGGTGTTTTTCTACATCAAAAATCAGAAGTGAAAGATGCCTTGAAACAGGTGTTAGCCAGTGCCAAGGCAGAAGGACATACCATTAGAGAGTTTCTTAGCGACAACGGAGGAGAGTTCGATAATGCCGAAGTACGGAAGATACTCAAGGAGTATGGCATCAATCAACGGTTCACAGCGCCTTATACACCGGAACAAAATGGGGGTAGTGAGCGTGAGAATAGAACCATTGTGGAAATGGCAAGAACATTCCTTTACTCTAACCAAGAAGTGCAATTTCCGCAAGAGATGTGGGCAGAAATGGCCTCAACAGCGATCTACATTCTTAACAGGACCGGAAAATCTTCACAAAAAGGTGTCAGTCCATATGAACTTTGGAAGAAGAAGAGACCAAGGATTAAGCATATGAGACAGATCGGTTGCAAGTGTTACGTGCACATTCCAGTACAAAAAAGAAGAAAGATGGACAGGAAAGCCAAGCAAGGATATCTCATTGGTTACAATGGAGATGAAGCATATCGAGTCTGGATTAAAGAAGAAAGAAGAGTTATTATCTCCAGAGACGTCATTTTCAAAGAGAGTACACTTGAAGAAACGTCTCGAGAAGAAGTGCAACTACGAACAAGGGACGTTCAGAGTAGAGAACCGGAAGAGATCTCAAAACCTATAGTCAAGCAAGAATCGGCAAAAATGAAAGATGATAAACCGCTAGTGTTTCCCAAGCCGAGTACGGAAGAGAAACTTAATGGTCAGGGCATAGTGTTGCGAGACCGAGCTACTCTGAAGAAACCTGCAAAATACGACGATTATGTGATGGCAGTAGAAGAGTTAGTTAATGACTTAGACAGTCCCAGTTCCTATGACGAAGCCATACAAAGCAAAGAAAGTTTTGAATGGAAGAAGGCAATGGACAAGGAAATGGAGTCGTTGCGCGAGAATGAGACATGGGAACTATGTGATTTACCGCAAGGAAAAAAGGCAATTCCATGTAAATGGGTCTACAAGGTGAAGAATAACCCAGATGGTAGCATTGAGAAATACAAAGCGAGACTAGTGGCGAAAGGTTTTAGTCAGAAGAAAGACATCGATTACAAGCAGACTTTCAGTCCAGTGGCAAAACTTGGTACAATAAGAGCCATGTTGAGTGTAGCAGCGAATGAGGGACTACATCTACTTCAATTTGACGTATCCACAGCTTTTCTCTATGGAAATCTAGAAGAAGAAATATATATAAAGCAGCCAGAAGGGTACCAGGATGGCTCAGAAAAGGTGTGCAAACTTAAGAGAAGTCTGTACGGATTGAAGCAAGCACCCCGTTGTTGGAACAGACGATTTGGTGATTTCTTGTTTAATCAGGGTTTTAAGAAAAGTGATGCTGATCCATGCCTTTTTATTCGGGAAAGAGATACGGATAAAATTCTCTTAATTCTTTATGTGGATGACGGCCTGGTCGCATTTAGTAATAAAGAAAAAGTTAATGAATTCCTAGCGACGCTGAAAAGCGAATTCAAGATAACTGTTCAAGAAGAGGCTCACTACTTCCTGGGATTGGAAATAGAGAGGCGTGACAATGGCGATATCAAAATACATCAGACAGCATACACCAAAAGACTGCTTCACAAGTTCCATTTTGATGCGTGTAGAGCAGTAACAACACCTGTTATTAAAATGAAAACATCTGAAGAAGAAAAGGTAAACAAAGACTATCCTTATCGCAAGGCAGTGGGTTGTTTGATGTATCTCATGCTAGGTACGAGACCAGATATTGCTTACAGTGTGAGTGTGCTTTCAAGAACGCTTGAACATCCTACAGACACTGATGTCATGAGACTAAAACGTGTATTTAGATACATAAGAGGTACTGTTGGGCTAGGAATTGTTTATCAGCATAACAAGAATACAGGTATTCTTGAATGCTTCAGTGATGCTGACTTTGCTGGTTGTGAGAAAACAGGGAAGTCAACCACGGGAGTTCTTGTGCTGTATTCTGGAGGAAGTATAAGTTGGTTGAGTCAACGTCAAAGTATGGTAACAACCTCAACCACAGAAGCTGAACTAGTAGCAGCTACAGAGGCGGCGAAGGAAGTCATCTGGCTAAAACGGCTTTTCCAAGAGCTTACACAGCTGGAAAAGATGCCCGTCATTCAAGTCGATAACAGCGCAGCGGTGAGACTTGCAGAGAACCCGGAATTTCACAAGAGGACCAAACATATTCAGACCAAGCAGTTCTTTATTCGCGAAAAGGTGACACAAGAAGAATTAGGGGTGAACCAGATCTCAACACAAGAACAGCTGGCAGATTTGCTGACAAAGCCTATCATGAGAAATAGGTTAGCATTACTTTGTAACAAGATAGGCCTTGTAAATTAGAACATAGTTAGTTGTACATTAATTGTATATATATGTAAGTACCTTTGATATTATCCATGTATCATAATATTGACGAAAACTTGTCAACAAGGGAAAGTGTTGCACATACAGATCTTTTTTTTATGTGCTTTTGTTTATCAAGTTTTCGTTTAGTGACGTCAGGGTGAGTGACGTGTATTACCTTACGCCCTCTAGTGACAATACGTAAGGGCAGTTGTAGCGAGATGCACACACACACAGTTACAGTTCGTGTTATGTATGAGTGCTGTGCGCTGGAAGTTGCTGCTCTGTAGGAAGCAGTCGTATGCAACTATCGTAAAGTGCGGTCAACACAGATCGTGTGCTTGTCTAACACAGATCGTGAGTTTAAATAGTAAGTGAAGTGAATATAATTACGTGCTCCGGTGTGATTTTTATAGCTACTGGAAGTTAGTACTGCAGGAAGTTGGGACGTGTATAATATTGGACTCCAGCCTGTGCACAGGACTGACTGACAGTGTAAAAATCACGTCGTATCTTCTAGAAGATAGGAAGATCAAGGGGAGCATTACCTGTAAGAGAAGGTTTTTCCTTTTTATCCACGACGACGAAAGGAAACCACGTTTGCGGAAATTGAGGTAAGATACTCACGTACTTTATTTAGTTTTTTTTTTTTTGTAAAATTTCCAACATTTTGGACCGGTGCAGAGTAACCCTGATTAGAGGCTGAAACCGCCTTCACCCAGATTTGCTTTTTTTTTTTTTTTTTTTTTTTTTAATGGCTTGAAAACGTTTCACATTTCAATTTCAACTATTGCATCAAAGTCCCATTATACACAGTTGTATCCTACGAAACTAACTTAACTTTGAAGGAAATTCTTGTACGAGATATCTTTCAAATTTTGTCTGCTTTTACAGTGACTGCTTTCCATACCTCTACAACAACAAACTCACCGGGTAATTAGAACTGATGTCAATTGCCAACATTGTAGCCAAAATACAGTTAGATGCTCCATCTTACGGTGGCAGTTGAAACTTTCTTTTTAGTGTTCATGGTTTTGCCGACAGAGGACTGTGAAATTGTTTTCATGTTTTGTGCAAAGTAACCCCGTCTTACAGTATTATTATTATTATTATTATTATTATTATTATTATTATTATTCTGAAACCAATTAGTTTTTATAATGACTATATAGCACTGAGCATTATTGCTACAGCTGGAGGTGTTGACTGGTACAGTCTGTCTCGATTTTAACTAATTGTTATTAAATTCTTCATGATTTTAAAATTCTAAAATTTCGCGACACACTTTAGGGGATTGCGTAATGCACCAGTGTTTCGCGATACATTGGCTGAGAACCACTAATCTACAGCTTAACGTGGGATCTGAACCACATGAGCTCCCATCTGAAATCGGTCTCGAATCTCCCGCGCGCCGAAGGTGGGTATGCTACCCATTTGCTACGAGGAAGTACAATAATAAGCAGTTATAGTGTCGGTGAAAAAAGTTACCATATGCTTGTGAGGAATTAAGTTTGACTTATAAATATTTATAAGTACATTTTATACATTTTTCAATTTTTTTATACTTTATGTCAGTTTCTGTCATCCCATGCACATGCACATGTGGCACATACGGTAGATCCGGCTCTAGCTACAGCAGAGCCCCGAACTTTCCACCATTACACTCACCGTGATATTAAACATATGATTTACTTTTTTTTTTTTTTTTTTTTTTTGCATTCTATAAAATGTATGACTTCTTTATCCATATTACAAATCTCAAGAAATTTAAGAAACAGGATATCCACACAGATGTGGCCGTGTTCGTCTTACGGTACTTCTCTTCTGTGGTGAGTGTCCTTACTTCCTGTAAAGCTCGTAGATTTTGTGTGTGTGTGGGGGGGGGGATCCCGATCAACGACACAAAAATTTCTCTCTTTTTTTAAAGCTAATTTGTACATAATGGTTCTGTACTCATGGCAAATAGTTGATATGATTGGTCCTTGATTGGAAGAGATCATTTAGTTCGAGCATGAGAGTGGCCTTCGATCTTAAATAACCCGTATGATTCTATTTCCTTCCTTAATGGTATCTACCATCCTTCAGCGTAGTACCAGAAGAACCATAATAGTACGAGGATCCGAAGATCTCAACAAACGAATACCGTAGTTTGAAGAGACCTGAAGACAGTGCAAGCTTACCAATTTTTTTTCAACACAAGGTAGGTGGAAAACAGGATCATAAAATTCGGTCGAATGCCTCGAACCGACTATTTCCCTAAATTTCAGCATTTTACTTCAATTTCGCTATCAAATAAATTTCTCTAGAGTTGGAAAGTTTCATTTAATGTATGATTCTGTACGTCATCGACGATTCCGCATCGGAATTCCAGCTGCTGAGTTTCTTGATACTCTAAACCAAGAAACTCAAACAAGTTTTGAGAGCAAATGTATGTAATCCGTCGTTATAATAAGTTGCTACTTAAGGGAATATATAGGATAACGAGTTCATACTATTATTGAAGTAGCTGTAAGGAATAAATTAATATTATGGTGTCACTATATTAACCTTTGCACTACTTACTCATCTCTGAAGTCAGAAAACAGGAGGAGTTACCTTAAGAGAAACTTATCCTTTCTCAGAATTTTCTGGGAACTACTCTGCGGTTACAGAAGGCCAGCCAGGGTCTAAGAGATGGATAAGAACACGATAAACATTGGACGTGCATGATTAGCAGTAAAGTGGACGCAAGGCAAAAGCTGATGTGTCATATTTAGCCGAAATTAATTTGTGTATCAATTGGTTGATCTTGAAGCAAAATGTGTGTGCGAAGCTTTATTAATAAATTTTATTTGTGGTTTTAAGAAAGAATTCACGTTAAATTTGATCACAATGTGTTTCTTGAAGTTCCAAATAGTGTTTTCAGAAAATTTCAGACCGGAAAAATCGCACAAAGTTGCAGAAATCAGAATGGAATTAGTCTATGGATGAGCTAGATAAAAGAGCCCACAGTGTGTTCACGATGTATTAAATAGTGTTTTCAAAACAATTTAAGACTATGGAAACTTAAACAACGCAGAATATTTGATTTCAATCTATCTTAGGTATGCATAGTCTTCTAATTAATCCATTAAAAGTTACATTAATCAGCTTAAAATTTTGTTAATTTTTAATTTAATGAGTTACATCAGGGGTTTTCAAACTTTTTGCAGTTGAGGCTCCCCTCAACTACCAAAATCTCAACGCGCCTCCTCTGTCAAAAATGAAATGTGTCACCAACATAAATACATACGTCTATAAAAGAAAGAGTATCACTATGATTAACTATGTTTCATTTGTTTATCACTAATGGAAATATCTCATTAATACAGATGATCTACATTTTACACACTGACTACACCTTTTAATGTTATTAGCCGCTGTTAATAATTATAAATTGTGGTAAGTCAGATATTTATGTTAAAATTGAAAAATACGAGCAGAGAGGGAATTTGAGCACTTTTAAATGTTGAGCAAAGTCAATGGGATGTAAAACCTTGTTTTGTCACACAATTAATTAAATCTCGGAACATATTTTGAAATGGCAAAACGGCTTCGACTAATGAAAATAAAACAAATAAGATTATTTGTGAATGGCAGTAATACTTTAGAAAAGAACAAAACTCTAGAATCGTCCCAAAAATAATAACAGAAAGAAAAATTAAGCTCTCATGGCGTCGCGCGAAATTCCATAGACATTTCAGAAGACATTATTCTACAGAAATTCCATAGGCAACATTGTACATAAGAAGCGTGATTCTTTTACACTTGTAATTTTTTTCAGTGTGCCACAAATTTACTAGTGTAAATTTTACAAAGAATTTTCAGACTAAAACTTCTAAACAAAAATTTCGAAAATATTTCAATGTGCAAAAGAAAATTTAACTATTTTTAAAGTTGTTCGACAAAATTTGAAAATTGTTAATTTAAAAAAGAAAATCAGAATCTTAAAAATTGTAAATTTGAGTCATAATTTAGTTTTCAAAAATTTTCGAATGAGTGCAAGAATTTTCAAACTAAAAAATAAAAAATGCAAAAACTTTTAATGGATGCAAAATTTTCAAACTTGAAAAAATTTATAAACAAACGTTCAAACAATTTTAAGAGTCCACAAATAGTAAAGAAAAAATGTCAAACTTTTGAAAATACTCTGCTAATCAAATTACAACAAATATAGCTGTCACTAATAAAGTTAGACTATGAATTGACTTAAGTTCAAAGTGTCAAACTGTTGTTGAATATCAAAAGGTTCTAGGTTCTTAATAATTACCTACGAGATTTCAAGTCCTAAACTTTTTCCACCAATGACCTGAGACTGAGACGTAACTACAATTCTAATCTTCAACAATTTTAACTAAAATTTTAAAACATAAAAAATTGTTTTCAAAATATTTGAATTTTTTAAAGTGACATTTCGAAGTGATCAGCCGATCAGATTGCACCAAGGATAGTTTTCCATTAATGACCTCCATTTCTGACTGAAGTGTGTAATTGTTATTGTTACATAGCTGATTTCAAGCTCTAAATATTTTTACCAATAACCTTAGAGTGAGTAGCTACAATCCCAGGGTTAAAAATTTTCAAACAAATTTTCAAACTGGTTCAAAACAATTTTAGCAACAATTCTGAAAACTTAAAAAAATAATCCAAGATTTGAAAATCAGCCAATTAGATTGTATGAAGAATAACTTTTCACTAACGTCCTTAAACTATGAGACCTAACTACAATAATAAAGTTCAAAATTTTTCAAACTAAAAATATTACATATAACTTTTCAATTATTTCTAAAAATTTTAAGCAAAGATTTGAAAATGATCATCTAATCATACTGTTCCAAGAATAATATTGCACCAGTGAATTTAAGACTATGCATCGTAGCTACAGATTAGGATACAAAAATTTTTCAAACAAATTTTAAAAAAATCAGTATTGAATTTTTTTCAAACCAAAGTCTTTCGTGAAATTTTAAACAAAGATTTGAAAATGATCAGCCAATCAGATTACATCAAGAATAATTTTCCACCAATGACCTTAGACCATAAGTACCAACTAATGTTCACAAATTGTGAAATTGTTGTTGTTGCATATCAACCGATTTTAATAACTGCCTATTGGGTTACTAGTCCTAAACTTTTACACCAATCACCTTAGACTATGAATCGTGAATATAAGTCTAAAATTCAAAGTAAAATATTGTCAATGCATATCAAAAGGTTACAATAATTACCTATCGGGTTTTAAGCCCAAAATTTGGAGTTAGAAGTAAGGATTAACTAAACAGATTTCACCAATGAACTTAGACTCTCCTGTACTGTACTCATCCATATGGTCATATGATATAGTGAAGTCTCTTCTCTTAATGTCCAAATAGCCAAAATTTAATTTGGGCAATGTTTTACCCATACACGAGATCAGCATGAACAATCTAAATTTTCCTAAGTCCTCGAGAACAATTACCAATTTTTATTTTTCGACAATTCTAAATTTAAGGGTGGGCTAATATACAATTCCCAAAACCTGAGAATATCTCAAGATACTCATGTTCAATGAACTAAAATACAAACCCTTTATTCCCTCGTATAACCATACATTCCAATAAAACCACATCTTATAGGATGGAAATTTTTACCTACAGAATGAAACAACATGGACCATTCAAGTTTACACAATTATATACCTTAACCTTAGAAACCATTTACCCATTTTTAGTTTTGATAATTTCCGATATTTTAGGGTGGTCCAATGTAAACCTTCCAAAATTATAAAAGGGTGTATCATGAAAACCATTCCCTATTCATGAGAAGAAACCAATGTACTCATCCATATGATGATATATTATAATAATGCATCATCTTAGTGAACTCTAAGCAAAACATTCAAAATTTCCGCCTCTGCTAATTTATTTTTTCCACCAAAATTTATAATTTCTGCCAAATATAAATTCTTACTTTTGACAATATATTTCTGTCAATTTTGTACTCATGAAAGGAAACAAGCAGGACCAACCAAGTTTACAGAAGTCCGTATGTATTCAAGTCCTAGAGAACATTTACCAATATATCGTTTTTGACTGCCTAATGTATCCCTCCAATATTAAAAGAAAAGCATCAATGTACCCACATCCAATAAAAGAGTATTGACCTCTGTAGTCATCTATATAAGCACACAAAAGACTAAAGCCTCAGCAAAGAAAACGTAATGGGTCAAAAACCTCCAAATTTTTACGATTTTTTAACCATAAGAGGGAACAAGCAGTACCAATCGAACTTACAGAAATATATATTTGAGTTCCTAGTGGGTGGGGGTGGGGGGGCTTGCGTACTCTAATGATCCCAAGAGCTATGCCGGAGATAGCTTCTCTATCAGAGGGCTTCCCATGCCGGACAGGTCTTTAGGGGTAGAAGTCAGACGAAGAGAGGTATTATGGTAGTGGGCAGCAGCTCTACCATTACCACACTGAGGCTGAAGATGACTGACATCAGCAAGGCTCAGATGTGGGCAAAAACAGGCAGGGACAGGATGTCCTCTATGGCTGTTTCACTGCGAGGTGGAAGGACCTGGGACACTACCACTTTACTCAGTCCCTAGAAAACAACATGGAAAGAGAAATGAGAGAATGTAATAGGGAATACGATATTACTGTTTCTCAGAGGGTCGTCCCCGGTAGTGGAGGGAAACACAGTAGGGCCTCCTCGGTCGTCATCAAACGAAACACCTGCAGGATAGGAACCTGGAATGTGCGATCGCTGTTACAGTGTGGAAAACTGGAAAACCTGAAGAAATAGAACGCATGAAGATAGATATCTTGGGAATCAGCGAATTTAGATGGCCTGATGGAGGAGACATGTGGAGCGGTGACTTCAGAATGATTTACTCAGGAGCTGTAAACTGTACACCAGGAGTCGGTTTTGTCTTGAATAAGATAGGACAGTTGCAAATACAATGAGAGGATAATAATGTTGAAGATAGCAACCGAACCGAGAAATACGACGATAATCCAAGTATATATGCCTACATCAAGCTACACAGATGAGGAAGTAGAAGAAATCTATGAGCAAGTAGAAGAAGTATTGATGAAAGTTGAAGATCAGAACAATTTGATCATCATGGGTGACTGGAACGCAGTAGTCGGCGAAGGCAAAGAAGAGGATGTAACTGGGAATTTCGACCTAGGAGAAAGGAATACGAGAAGTACACGATTAACTGAGTTATGCAAAAGCCATAATCTGACTGTAACAAACACTCTCTTCGAATAACCACTAAGAAGAAGATACATATAAACAAGATCAATAGACAAAGAAAGACTATATGTCAAATAGACTATATACTAGTCCGACAAGCATTTAGAAATCAAGTGAAGAACAGTAAGAGTTACCCAGGAGCAGACGTTGACTCAGGCCATAATTTGGTTTTGATGAAGAGCGAACTCCGACTAAAGAAGAAACGAGTGGTAGCACCAAACAAAAGATGGAACACAATCAAGCTAAGAATAGATGAAAACATGAAACGGAAATTTGCAAATGCGATAAAGAGACGTCTACGGTAGCTTTAGCAAGTAATGACCGACTCGAAATGGGAAGCCATGAAAGCAGGGATTACAAAAGCTGCCGACGAGCACATAGGAAGAGAAACGAGAACCCAATATAAACCCTGGATAACACCAGAAATATTGGAAATGATGGAGCAAAGAAGACAGTTCAAGATAATAAACAAAGAAGAGGAATACAGAAGGTGAAGAAATCTTATCAACAGAGAAGTAAAGAAGGCCAGAGAAAACTGGATAAACAATTTATGCAAAAAAGAAAAAAAAGAAAAAAAGAAAAAAAAGGAAAATGTAGTCAAAGGCATTACAGAAACGGCATATAGAAAGGTTAGAAAACAGTTCGGTGAGAAAAAGAAACGCACAGACATTATCACAGACAAGGGCGGAACAACGCTAATAGAAGAGGAGCAGATAATAAGAAGGTGGAAGGCTCTACAAAGGAGACAGAGTGAACGAAGAAGAGATAGAGAAGGAAGAAGACGTGGATGAAAATGAATTAGGATCATCAATTTTACAGTGCGAGTTTGACAATTCTTTGGAGAAAATGCAACATGGTAAAGCCCCAGGAATATATCAAATACCAACGGAAGTGATTAAGAATCTCGAAATAGCAACCAAGAAGAAACTATTTTATCTTATTAATGAAATGTATATCTCGGGAAAAATACCGAGAGACTTCGAGAAAAGCCTATTGGTACCTATCACGAAGAGAAAAGGCGCACGGAAATGCGAAAAAAACAGAACGTGTTGCTTTCCCATGCATCAAAAATACTGTGCAAAATTATCGCACAACGAATAGAGGGGAAAATCGAAGAAAGGTTATCGGAGGACCAGTTTGGATTCAGGAGGAAAAGAGGAACAAGGGAAGCAATACTGAGTCTATGGTTGATAACAGAACAGCACATCAGAATGGACAAACCAATCGTGATAGCATTTGCAGATTTAGAGAAAACTTTTGACAACGTAGATTGGAATATCATGTTCAGAACGTTGAAGAAGCTAAGAGTAGATTACAGAGACAGAAGAATAATATACCAACTTTATAGGAACCAGACAGATGTTATAGGAAGAGATCAGAAGAAAGCAAGAATAGGTTTTCAGCACAATAAGGTTTGCTGATGACATAGCATTGATAGCGGAGAACGATGAGAACATGCATGAAGCACTTTCAAAGTTGAACGACCAACTGGAAAAATCATGCAAAATGAAAAATAAGAAGAAAATGAAAGTGATAAAGTACACAAGAGCAGGACAGGAAGGGGCAAATGTATGGCTAGATAGAGAGAAAATCGAAGACGTTAAGACGTTTCCCTATTTAGGAAGTCTAATCGTCGGACGGAAGAAGTGAAAAAGACGTATTAAAAAAGTAAGTAAGTTCCAGAATAGCACAGGCTAAACAAGCATTCAATAGCAAAAAGGACTACTAACATCAAGAAATGTGTCGCTGGACGTTCGTAAACGATTTATTAAGACACTGGTATGGAGCGTGACGCTGTACGGATCAGAGACGTGGACATTGAGAAAAGCTGAAATATTCAAGCTGGAAGCATTTGAAATGTGGTGTTGGCGCAGAATGCTGCGCATTTCATGTACCGAAAGGAAAAGGAATGAAGACGTACTAAAGGAAGCTAATGAAGGACGACAGATCATGAAGATAAGGGGAAAAAGAAGAAACAGCATGCTTGGCCATCTTATTCGACACTCCGATTGGATCACTGTGCTGTTAGAGGGAAAGGCAAAGGAAAACCAGGAAGAGGAAGACCAAGGATAGAATATCTGGATTCAGTTACGAATAAGAGGCCTTATCAAAGTATAAAATAGCTCTGCCAAGCGAGAGAAAAGTTTCAAAATTTCCATATTGCCCACCAACCTATGGTTGAGGTGAACAAGAAGAAGGGAACATTTGCTAAATTTTGCTTTTTCTTTAATATTTCCCAAATTTAAGGTTCAGGCCAATGTATTCCTCCATAAATTGATGAGGTGGTTAATGTACTCTGGTCTCATATGAGAGGATGGACTTGACTGTGTAACTACATAACGTGATATGTCCTCAGAGTATAAAACAGGACTAAAAGCTATAAATTTTGAATTTTTAACAATGTTTTACTCTTAAACGGAAACGAAATGGACCACCCACATGTAAAAAATACAGAAAGAGAAGTCTATTATTATTATTATTATTATTATTATTATTATTATTATTATTATTATTATTATTATTATTATTATTTACTTTATTATCATCGGAGATATTCACGAATGCTACCAGCATTATTGTTCAACGTATAGTAAAGTTTTACCAACAAGGATCTTTTTGGTACTATGGTTGCTCTCTTGTTACCCCATTCGTAACCTCATCTTGAACTACACAACAACTCAGGTGCTTACTCATGCTTGCATCTGTTTCAGTGATACGGGTTCGAACCCCACTATGTGCCAGAAATGAACTGTTCTGACCTTGCTAATGTCCGATGTTTGCTTCTTTTTTCTTCCCACACTCTTTGCGTTGTGATCAGGGGTTCCAGGATCGATTCCGGTGAAGACACGTGAGTTGAATGCCAGGTTAACCTGTAGGTCCCGTCCTTAGAACGTCATCATAATCTCATACGGTACTAGTCACCATGGGTTTTCCTTGCCAGGGACCTTCACGTCAAAGACCTGCCTTCGGACAGAATTTCACACCACCATAATCGCCCGAACCATCACTACACCACAGGGTTATTAATAGGAGTACAAATCAATTCCACGCGTCGCACGGGAGACATAATTACGCCTTTCTTTCATTCAACATCAATAATATCATTTGTCTTCCATACTGCGCTTACCGAACATTGAACAGAGCAACACAATAGCCTCTGGAAGTGAGATTTGACATTAAGCTTTTCCCAGAATTTCGTGGGGAGCTTGCAGTTTATAAGCATAGGAAAGACTAATATTTAACTTCATTTTGTAAGGTATCCAAGAATTTTAAGGGAACGCTTCAGCTCAAAAGCCCCCTTTCTCGTAAATCCGCCATTGACCACAGAGTATTAATAGCACTGGCAATCAATGCCACGAGACCCACAGGAGAAGTAATTATAGTTTTTTTTTTATCATTTAGCATCACTAGTGTCGTTTTTATTTCACACTGCACTTACTTGGCGTTGTACAGCGCCACAATTACCTCTGGTGGCCAAAATTGGAACTAATTTTGTTTTCCACACCAATCGCTTCTGCATGTTCCCAAATATACTCCTACCAAGCTTGGTTACATTCTGTCAAGTGGTTACGTCTCCAGAGTTCTCTGAACAGCGATACTTATTTTATGATAACTTGGTACCGGTACCCCTTGGGGACTGACTCCAGGACAGGGCAGATGGCTAGGCCAGCAAAAATTTTTGCTGACTCGACTAGATATCAAAGATGTTCACCCTCGCGAGGGTGGCCCTCTCGAGGGCATCCTCACCCTCAAGTTCCCTCGCCCACAGTGACGCGAGGGCGAGGGAGCGCGAGGGCGAGGACAAGTTTTGGCCGCGAGGGCGAGGGTGCGCGAGGGCTAGGACAAGCTTTGATGGCGAGGGTGAGGGTGCGCGAGGGCGAGGACAAGCTTCGATGGCGAGGGTGAGGGTGCGCGAGGGCGAGGACAAGTTTCGGCAGCGAGGGCGAGGGTGCGCGAGGGCGAGGGTGAGGGTGCGCGAGGGCGAGGAAAAGCTTCGACGAAGAGGGCGAGGACAAGTTTCGGCAGCGAGGGCGAGGGTGCGCGAGGGCGAGGACAAGCTTCGATGGCGAGGGTGAGGGTGCGCGAGGGCGAGGAAAAGCTTCGACGGAGAGGGCGAGGACAAGTTTCGGCAGCGAGGGTGAGGATGCGCGAGGGCGAGGACAATGTCAATTTTGTAAATAAAATCTCATTCTAAGATAATTACGTTAAGTGTAGATCGCAACTATCTAGGCCAGCCCACAAACTGTTTTTAATTGAAATCCCATCCATTTTCCAAGTACCCAGTTACAAAGCTATTAAGTCAATACTGAAAACTAATGACGAAAATATTTATTGCAATTAAACGATTAACACGATTGGTATTATTGGACGGGAGCACGTTGGCTCAGTGCTACAGCCAATCTCTGGTTTCAGGGGTCACTCGTTCGATCCCAGGTCAAGTGAGTTCGTGGAGGACGATAGCGTATACTTGGGTTTTCTCGGGATTTTCCCGTTTCCTCCCGTTTTCTCATTCCACCTATTCTTTTATCATCATTCACTTGCAATTCCATCAGGCTCCTTTATGGGGCGTTTACACTTAGTCGATTTGCGATCGATTCAGTTGAATTGACGTTACTTTCAACTTAATCGACCGTGTAAACGGGACTTCAACTTAATCGCTTGTTGATCGAAGGCTACTAATCGACTGGCAACTGAATTGAAAGACGTCCTATTTTTTGTGGTTGAAATAATTGAACACATCCATCGATCTGATTCGGCCTAGTTGCTTCGATTTAGTGGCAAATGCAGCGAGTCGATTTAGTCGTGCGACTAAATCGACCAAGTGTAAACGCCCCATTAGCCATCGATGGCATAACCGTTGGATGTTAAACTAAAGATTTATTTATTTTATTTTATTTTATTTTATTTTTTTAAAGATTGGTATCTTTGAAAGCGTTTTTAATATAGTGTAAGAATATGCAGCGCACAGTCTTGAAAAGGGAGACTATTTTGGGCGTCCAGTAGGCTTCTTTCTGTGATCTGTTACCCTTCATTATCGACGTTTTTATTATTATTTTTTTCGCTAAATAGGATATTAAAATAGAATGATTTGGTTCTATATCGCAAGTTTTAAAGCTCCCTGACAACTGATATTTAGTCAGCAAAGCATAGGAAAACTTAGAAATAAAGAAGCAAAACTACCTGAAGTATTCGGTTATGGTTCATCTAATCATGGGCGTCGTAACGAGGGCCTTGGGCGGTCGCGTTCCTCCCAGATTTTCGTCACACGTATGTAAGCAAACTAAGAAAATAAAAGCATATATTCAGGGGTGTAGTCCAGAGTATACGAAGGTGTATTGCTCAATCTTAGTCATTTGCGCATACTTTCTGCTTCAAGGCGTGTAGTACTATATTCAAAACTAGCATATATAACCTGTGAAATTTTTAAGACTAGCGTATACTCTGTGAACATTTTACGTGCGCCGTGTGAAATTTTAGGACTTGAGCAGGAAGTTTTTGATAGTCTATTATTGCAACACAGCCCCTGCCCGCTGCAGCCCCTAGTTATTCGCCTCTACTTTCTAAACATTTTCTATATATTTTACATCCCTGGAGTTGGTGGCCCCGCATCGTGGAGGTTGTGGGGACATTATCTAAGCCTTTGGTCAAGTGACCTTACATTTGGACCTGTCAAGTGACCTTACATTTTCATAGATTACTATTGAGATAAGTGGGTAAACCTGCATTCAGGTTTACACCTATAATTTCATGATTCTTAGTGTTCATCCTCCCGAAGGGGAACTTTCGAAGATGTCCTCAATTCTAACTATAGAGAAACGTTCTCACACAACAGAATAAACATAATTTCAAACCGTTCATGATCTATATTTAGAAGAAAACAGCACTCTACGAATGTAATTTGCTGTTTTGGAAAATATAAGTTTTACTTATGAATATCTGGGAATCAGTCGAGCTGTCTGTATTCTGACGTATTAGAGTTAATATCCTTTTATAATTCATCACCGATGCTAAATGGTACGTGAATCTATAGTTTATGGTAGGATCCGAATCACCATAATGCGTTCAAACTTCACTCAAGGGAATCGAACCTGAGACTTGCTGCAAAGCAGACATGCTTGCTAGACACTATACTAACTTCCTTTGTATATTTCAATATCATTAACTTCTAGTAATCACCGGTAATCGTCCTATAACCAGAGTCGAGGTCTAAGAGGGAGTTATTGAAAATGTTTAATTATCCTAATTTTTATGTAAATATTTCACTTTAGAATATTAACGTTTAAATACTTCTCTCCCCCATACAACCATTACACACGCTAATACTATGTAACAAGCAGTAACGACTACATATTATCAGATGCAACATTTAATCAATCAACATATAACATATAAAGCTTATAAAATTTTAATTAGTCAGCTGGATTACATCTTATGAAAAAAGTTGAATAATTTCCACCTTATATGTTAGTTGTTTGACGTAACGTAAGCATGAAGGTAAGCTTAGATCTTTGTTCGAAATTCACATTGAAATGATATTCGCAAAGAATGTTCAGTGGGCTGAATCTCTTTCGTTCCAGGTTGGCTACAAGACTGCGATAAACGTAGGACGTAAAAATGAAGATTTTATTCCCCAGTCAGAATTTTTAAACTATCCTATCTCTTCAAGTCAATAATTGTCTGTTTTGCATTATTACTTTTCAACCACAGAGCAAAATAATTCAGTCACTCTACTCCTGTTTTAATGATGTATGGCAGCGTGTAACAAATTGTTGCGAGGTCCTGGGCAAGAAAAGTTTGTGATCGCCCTTTCAGTTTTTAATTGCTAATTATAATAAAATTTCTGGAAATCAATTAATCTACACATTTAATTATTTGTGCTAAAGAAAATAAAGGTTTGTTCTCTTACTTTCCCGTTCCACCATTTTTTTCATCATCATTCACTTGCAATTTCATCCATCTCCTTTAGCAGTTACATAACTCTACATTTAATCTTTTCTTTCATTACTACAATCTTAAAGTTTGCACGACATTATTAATTGTTGAATTGGTGGATTTATAAAAGTCAGTGCTAAATCATTTTAGGCTCGATAATCTTTCCAAGGCCCCTGGAGGCGCTAAGCTCTGAGCGTGCCATTTAGGGAGGAACGGTGGCTCAGCGATAGAGAAATTACCTTTATTCGAAGGGTCGCATGTTCGATTCCCATCCAAGTAAGTTCGTGGTGGAGGACATCGTGTTCGTGGGTTTTCTGGGGATTCTCCAGTTTCCTACCACATTCTCATTCAACTATTTCTTTCATCATTCACTTCTGTCTCTTTTAGCATTTAGCTTGCATAATCGTGGTATTTTAAAACTAAAGATTTCATTTTTCATTTGCCTTTATGTATTTGTAGTGTAAGGAATCCTTGAGACAACGTTTGAAAGATATCATTTCATAATTGTGGGAATTACTGAAAATAAACTTTCCAACAATGATAGCTGCCATAAATGAACCAAGACCAAAGTGATAAAGTGCACAAATTGGCCCCTAGGGTAGTTTCTTAAGACAAAGTTTCATATTTATGGCAATTATTGAAAAAAAATTAAAAATTTTAACATTGTTAAGGTAGGACAAATGTATCTCTATTAATGGTGAATATTAACATTATTTGAGCATCGAAATTAACCTTACAAGCACATTGACACATTTCAGTTTATATTTTAAAATACCAATTAACTTAGATTCACATTCAAATCAATGAAGTCATTCATGTTATAGGTTAGAGAGGGTATATATTTCCGAGTGATAATTCAACAATAGTGTTCTGAAGTATTTTATTTGTTTGCTGACGGAGTTTCAAAATTAAGCTCTTTAGATCTTTCCCTTTGAATTTGTTCAAATTCCTCAGTTACGCTACATACATCAGGGATGGCCAACGTGTTGACTGTCAAATTCTGACAGATAGGCCTAGTCCGCGGCAGTCACTCTACCGCCACTCATCAAACCTTGATTTCACCCTCACCCTCATGAAAGCTGCCCTTGTGTGGCTGAATACTTATGCTTGCATCGTAGTTCAAGAAACATTTTGATGTAAAGGCATTGAATACTGTTGATAAATGATGTACACGTTGTAACAGTTGTAACAGTTGAGATCTCCATTGTAACAGTTGTTCCATTTTAGGTGTTCCACAGTAAGTTATACGATGATATATTTAGTTTCCTTTCTTTAGGACGTATGTTAAGAAAGGGCGGATCTAGGACGGACTTCTGGTCGGGGTGGTGGGTTGTAATACTGCTATTTAGAGCTACTTTTAAGAGCTCCAAACTCTGGGATGCGTTTTATTTGTATATATAAAATAAAGAAGTTTCCTCTTCTGGGGGGAGCAATCGCCCCGATCGCCCCCCCTGGATCCGCCACTGACGATAAGGAAATAATTCAACAAATAGGTTGAATAATTGATGCTCTGATCCTCACGAAGGAGGCCCTCTCGAGGCCTCCTCACCCTCAATTACCCTCGCCCTCAATGATATGAGGGCGAAGGTGCGCGAGGGCGAGGAAAAGTTTTGAGCACGAAGGCGAGGGCGAGGACAAGCTTCGATGGCGAGGGTGAGGATGCGCGAGGGCGAGGAAAAGCTTCGACGGCGAGGGCGAGGGTGCGCGAGGGCGAGGACAAGTTTCGGCGGCGAGGGTGCGCGAGGACGAGGACAAGCTTCGGTGGCGAGGGTGAGGGTACGCGAGGGCGAGGACAAGTTTTGGCCGCGAGGGTGCGCGAGGGCGAGGACAAGCTTCGACGGCGAGGGCGAGGGTGCGCGAGGGCGAGGACAAGTTTCGATAGCGAGGGTGAGGGCGCGCGAGGGCGATGGAGAATTCCATTCGCGAGGGCGAGGGTGAACGAGGGAGAGGGCCAACTGCTACTGCGAGGGCGAGGATGAGTGAGGTCGAAGTAAAATGAACATCTATGCTAGATATACGCCTGCCAGTATTACTTAAATAGTTAAACAAATTCATATCTATTAAAAAAAATAATCGCTGAACTGTATTCCACCTCCGCTCCAACTCTCTATTAAAACCGGAAGTGAAAGAAAATCACTTCCGGTTTTATCGCTGATCGTCATAGAGTAGAAATGGTAACAGATAGAGAGGCGGTTTTCTGAAATCAATTAAGCCTATTCCATCCTCACTCTAATCTCTTAGCTATGTGAATAGCGTACGTGCCTTTAGAGCGGGAGACCCGGGTTCGAATCCTATTGGAAGCTCATGTGGTTCGAATCCCACGTTAAGCTGTAGCTTAGATGCATGTCTCATATAGCCTCGCTGCTGCAAAGGAAGCTAAAATCAAATCAAATCCACTCTAATTTCTCTACTAAAACCACAAGTGGCAGAAACTTACTACTACTTCCGATTTCAACGAATCCAATTCCTTCAGATGATGTGCAAGTGACAGTGCTACTTGTTATATTTACCATACATAAATTCCAAAGAATGAAGAAGTTCTCCTTGTTCACTTTAATTTCGACGATAAACACGACGATAGGAATATTCAAGTGATGGTGTATAGGCCAACAGTGCGTGTTCGCATACGTGTTGCGTACTTTTCGATATAGTTCAAATACACAGCAAGGACATTTGAACAATTTCAATTCTTGAAATCGATTATAAGAATTCGCTCTTTACACGCGAACAAAGTAATACTCCGACACCATCTAGCGTTCCCAACTGAAACTTCATACACTTTCTAACGTTTACCACAGCGCATTAAGGATCTCATCATTACTTCTACATACAGTGTGTAATTTGTATGAGTTTTCCATCTTTTGTTCCACAGAAAAAGTTCGCATACTAACCCGGGATGTACTTGAACCTGAACCCACAAAATGGGTGTGATGTATATATTTCCTGAAAGATTGGGTTAAGGTAAAATCAAAATCGGTTACCAAAATTGGGGAGGTCTCATGCATTCCGTTTGAGGGCAGGGCAGCACTTTACTCATTTTATTAAAATCTTTAAGCATATCCATAAAGTCCGTTGCAACCCCGAAAAATCTGAAACGGTGAGACAGATATGAAGACAGAAAAACGTGTCTTTCATCATTTTAAAAGTACAACGTATCAAAGTAAAATAAATTGTCCCAGGGTCCCCCGCAGGGTCCCAGCCGGGGTCCAAATCAAACTTTTTAAAGGGGGGTCAACTTGCATATGATATGAAAGTGGTGTTGAATGAAAGATAAATCAAGTCTCGACTCTCTACGATAACCCTGTGCAAAATGGCGATGGGTCAAAATGTCAACAAAAGCGTTCTTGAAAAGTCTATGACCTCTCCTATTAATTTGAAATGGCAAGACAAGTGTAAACAAACAAACAAAAACTAGAATGAATCAAATACGCTTGTGTTGACTTTTTGACCCATTTTGCACAGGCTTAGCATCAAGAGTCGAGACTTGTTTAATCTTCTTTCACTTAACATCAGCTTTCATATGATGCTCAACTTGAACCCCTTTCCCATTTGAACATTTTGAGTTGGGCCCCATCTGGGATTTTGCGAGGGACCCTGGAACATTTTTTACTTTGAATCATTATAGTTTTGAAATAATGACTTATCCTTATTTTTGTTTTTACACCTATCACACCGTTTCAGATTCATATGAATGGCCATAGACTTTGCAATGAAGATTGTGTTGATATTTTGACGTACCGCAATTTTACCCAGGCTTACCGTACAGAATCAAGACTTAATTTATCTTCTTTCATTCAACACCAACTTTCATACCATATGCAAGTTGACCTTTCTTTCCATTTAAACATTTTGAGTTGGACCCCGTCTTGGATCTGCGGGGGACCCTGGGACAATTTATTTTACTTTGATACGCTGTACTTTTAAAATGATGAAAGACACGCTTTTTTCTTTTCATATTTCTCTCACCGTTTCCGATTTTTCGGAGTTGCAATAGACTTCATGGACACGCTTAAAGATTTTAATAATGAATAAAGCGCTGCCCTGCCCTCAAGCGGAATGCATGAGACCTCCCCAATTTTGGTAACCGGTTTTGTTCTTACCTTAACCCAATCTTTCAGGAAATATATACATCTCACCCACTTTGTGGGTTCAGGTTCAAGTACATCCCTAGTAAGTGACATTAGCACGTACGCAGATGGCCAAGTTACTAAATTTTATTATTATAGTGACAATTTGCGAAACATTTAATTGTTACAACTTTCAAATGTAGCTTTCTGTAGTAGGTATACAAATAATATTATTAAGTGTGGACAATACGATTCTTGTGCCCTCCGTATCTTCCACCACGACTACAGCCCGAGATTTCCTTTCTTACTACATTGACACGTCCACAGGATTGTCACGTTCAAGTGTTCATATCCTGTCGGCGTCTGTGGCTATGGGTTGAATCTTCCACATTTCTGTTAGTGAGATCGGTACGTAAAAGTAAAAATCCTTTCGACATACTGCGCATTGTTCTGAGAAATTATGTCCATATAAATGAAGTAAATAACCAGAAAAACCAAGAAACGAGCCAATGAATAGTAACATGCTGGGAATTATCTCAAAACGAATAATTTGTTAACTACACACTACCTTGAAGGTCTTACAGTGTAACATCAAATCCAAACTCTCTAGTTATACGAAAAATAAAGTGTCTCCAACATTCCGCGAATATATTCCGTATATAGTCTAAAGATGAAGGAAAGTCTATACAAATTACTAATGTGGAGAAAATGGAGGATACGAACTATTCAGAGGAAAAAGGAGTGTGGACATTAGATCGAATCAGGGCCTTCGTACTAGAAATAAGCGATGTATTATTGATCCACCTCTATCTACCTTCACTGTAATTGTAGTAATTTTTATTTGTTTGATTTTGTTTCCATTATAATTTATTTTTTATGCATCCACAAACATTGTACAGTCAATGGTATCATAATTCTGAGAAAATTAAAATTGCAGTACTCAGCACTAGAAAGTAATAGACAATCAATTCAACATTTTCAGAATTTGTATAACATTAAGGGTAAGCGACATGTTAGCGGATGCATTAGGTGTGCGTGTCAGCCATGTCCTGGAAACATCAACTGAGAAACAATAAAGAGACACAGTTATGTGGAAATGCACATATTCCTGACTTCAGCGTGCATTAAAAAAAATAAATAAATAAATAAATAAACCTGGTGAATGCGACAACCAAATCAACAAGTTTTCCACTTCGGGTTATCTTTCCGCAAAATTTGTACTTATGTTCAACAGAATGAATCTATATAATGATCCGAATATTGAATCAGTGGCTCGCGGAAGAGGTTTCAATCGTCGTCACATTATCAACCAAAAAGAAAGACATCCTATGTGCATGGCTATTGCGAATCATACAGCCACATCATGAACAGTTTCGCGATTCATAAATGTTCGCACAAACGTTCCCATGTTGTCAACGATGATGATGGGACATTTTTCACGGCGTCCATTGGTACTCCTTTAGTCCAACAATCCGACAAATCTTGATTCTCCCTGCGCACCGCCAAGAATTTCATATTCATGTTTGGCGAAATCGCGACAGATTGGACAAGGCATGCATGCATACCGACAACGATCTGGCTCCAGATATTATTGAATTTCATTGCAACTTGTGTCTAATGCATTAAAATTAAGCCACCGTTACATAACTGAGGTATTGGAGTCAGTTGTGAACCCTATTTTTCAGTTCTTCAATGGATTACTTTCCAACAAGACAATGAACAACAATGTAGTAATCACGGTCTGTTATTCCTGAATTAATGTTCCATTGCTATTTAGGTCGCACGTTCATAAAGATCCTGAGGTTACAACATATTAATTATGACATTGTATCGAAACTGTATGGCTTACGATGCTCCAGAGGACATCTAATGTCTCTCTCCTATGTCTGAACGTGTCGCAGTAGTTACTCGACGTGTATAGTGTCTTCGCGGAATACTGATCTCACGGTCAGTTATGTTCTGATATGATCCCGAAGCACCATCGCACACCGCATAGCGGTATGTGTGATCATTTCACACTTGTACTACAAGATATATATACCGGATATATAAAAATCCGGGTCATAGACCAAATGGTAATATTGATTTTCAGTTCATATAGGATGCCTTACCAGTGTGGAGCCAAACGGCTGGTACTACTGAAAAAAAAAATGATTGAAAACTACCTCTTTCAAACATCTTTCCTCTCTTTCTACTTTTTGCGTAACTTTACTAATAACGGAGTTGATTTATGGCTTCAGATTTTTGATACACCCAGTATATTAAATGTAGAGGTATTAGCTCTTCTTTCGTAATAGTGCAATTTTAATTATTAGCAATGTACAAATCAAAGAGGGTAATTTCTTTTTTCACCCCGATTCCTAATATGATCTTAACTGACTGTCAATTTTATATTCTGTTGTCTATGTTATTTGAGAAATAATCCCTGAGTTAAATTTTATGATATATAAAACTAATGACCAAAAATAGCTTACAAGTAGACCTCACCACTTCGCCGTTGTGTTAGCAAAAGAAAACAACTACTGTCCTAATGTAGGGTTGAATATAAGACACTGACAAAAATTTTAGATGCTAATGGGCACTAGAAATATGGGATAAACGAAACAGGAACATGAATGTAGGAAAGACAAGTACAATATAGTTTGATAGATGCAAGACCGATATTTTTTCGAAATAAATGGAGGAACAATAGTTATGACTTCAACTATGTAAATCAAGTTAGGAGGGATGTTTTTATGGCATTCCGGATCATGACCGCCATCTTGAATCCGCCATATTGGATCGACGTAAAACTTTTTCAAATAGAAAGAGGGCCATGTGAGGTATCAAACAACAATGATTTTTTCCATCCAATCTCATACACTAATTAGTTTGTCCATATCTAGAACGATTTATAACTTACAGTTCTTTGAATGTTGAAAAATTTGTTGTTTGTAGCAGATAACAAATAACTACAATGGCAATGAACATAGCCCCAGAGACAACATTCTTACAGAACAAAATTACGGCAATCCAAGAAATGAAAGTTCTCAGCATTCATAAAGTGGTTCTGACCTCGCCACTTCGTTTGTGCGTTTGTACATTCAAACTGAAAACTATAAGCAATAGGGGCAGCACGATGAAGAGAATAGCAATATTGGTTTGCCGATGGCATTCCTGGTCGTAGCAACTACGGTATAAGATAGGTGCTTACGTGCATCGTATACCATTCTATAGCGACAAACTCTTTGTAAGGAGACAAGTGCAGGAAATATATTATTCTCACTATCAGTTCTACCCGTGAACTTGGATATGTTTGCGAAATAGTTACTTCGTTTATTGCATTGTGCCTGTAATTCTGTAAGGTGCGTGCGTGTATGTGTGTTAGGGAGAGTGTGTGCAGGCAACAAATATAGACTGAAAAACGACACACCGTGGCGTTAAATAAGGCAAACATTACCATGTACCTCTTGCAGCAGTTGCAGACATTACGGTTCAAGCACAAAGCAACAAATATTTCAGAACAGGAAAGAGTAATCGCAGATGACATAATTGGATTCCTAGCGGATGAAGAACTGGAATTCGAAATGGAATACACTCTGGATATTCTAGAGGAGGCACATCATGAGATAAACAATCAAGAAGCTAGTGTGGAAGCTATGTTCATTGTCAGTATACGTATCTGTTAAATGCTACAA
This sequence comes from Thermobia domestica, assembly GCF_964235325.1. Taxonomy (NCBI): domain Eukaryota; kingdom Metazoa; phylum Arthropoda; class Insecta; order Zygentoma; family Lepismatidae; genus Thermobia; species Thermobia domestica. Next base: position 69,254,195 of record NC_137462.1, read on the forward strand.
ACAACGAATTTTTCAACATTCAAAAAACTGTAAGTTGTAAATCGTTCTAGATATGGACAAACTAATTAGTGTATGAGATTGGATGGAAAAAATCATTGTTGTTTGATACCTCACATGGCCCTCTTTACGTTTGAAAAGGTTGACGTCGATCCAATATGGCGAATTTCAAGATGGCGGCCATGATCCGGAATGCCATAAAAACATCCCTCCTAATTCGATTTATATAGCTGAAGTCATAACTATTGTTCCTCCATCTATTTCGAAAAAATATCGGTCTTGCAACTATCAAACTATATTGTACTTGTCTTTCCCATATTCATGTTTCTATTTCGTTTTTCCCATATTTCTAGTGCTCATTAGCAGCTAAAATTTTGTCAATATCTTATATTCAACCCTACTCTAGAAGAGTAGTTGTTTTCTTTTGCTAATGCAACGGCAAAGTGGTGAGGTCTACTTGTTAGTCAATATGATACTTTAAGAAGTACAGCATTTACCTCCGTTTGGAACAGTACCTGCTTAAACATAAAATGTGAAACAAGGCTACAACTGTTTGAAATAGCAAGTATAGATTTATTTACATTCGTTCTACTTACATTGTAAATATTTGTTCCTTGGGCATATCACTGTGTAAATGCATGAATTTAATATGGCTTGCTCAGGGACGTGGTGTTCATGCAACCGCTGTTACGGGCGGTAATACTAAAATTTAAAATACTGGAATTTATAGTCGTTTAAATAACTCATAAGGATAGTTTCAATGAATAACAGTAAGAACAGAATTGCCGCTTGTTCTGTTGAATGGATTAGTATGCGAGTCAATGGAGAATGTTGTTACAGACGAAAGGAATTGTAACTAAAAACCGGACAGAAGATATAGGCTCCTCATTCACGTCATTTCATGTCTCTGTCGTGGATCAAAACATAACGGCGCCTACTCAGATGCTCTGTTATCGCTCAGCCGGACAGTAAGATCCCAGCTTGGTGTGAATACGGAGCGCTTGCTTCCACACCTTTCTTTGTGCATATTCGTCGGTCGAGTGCTTGCTATGGCACATAGAACCGCTCGGTGCAGTGGTTTGTTTTCAATGAAACCGTGACAGACCTATTCTTGCAAAGGAATCGACGACTAGAACAACAATACAAGTGGAGTCTACAGTTGAGAGGTAACTCTGCACATAGTTATTAACGTTTGGCTAAGAACAAGTTATTCTCTGAGAGTAATGAGCGGTAACAACCATACACTACTCATGCCACGTCCCTGGGCATGCTGCAAATATTGAGACTACATTTGTAGTTTGATGTCTCTTGTGAGAAGGCGAACAAAACAGGCGATCGTATCCCCTCAAAATATCTTCTGTACGAGATGAAAAGGTCAAGGCTTGAAACTGATTGCATAGAGAAATAACATACTAATGCCATTATTTGTTGTTAGAAGGGTACAGAAGCGGATACAGCTAGTGTGAAATAAAAAGCTTCGATTTAACATGAGTCATGAAGAGTTTTCGCTAATGTATCTCGGGTCTATGAAGGTTTCTTTTTGGAAGAAATGGCACAATGACGTTAATGCAGATTCATGGACAAAGGAAGATTCATGGGCATATTAAAGTTGTACCCTTTAAGTGTGAAAGTGTAATATTTCATAGGGGCCTTTCCAATATTTACTTCGGAATCTTCTACTAGAAGACTTTAATATATGATTAAAAAATTATTATGGTGGCAGAACTATATCATAAAGGATATGGAATTATGACCTCAATTATATGGACGGATCAAGAAGTAACACACAACAATTTGTGTAGAACGACGTGTAATAGCCAATACTTACGAATATATACAAAAACATAGCCGCCAAATCTCTCTGTTCATTTCTACCATATAACCTCTACATCATGACTCAAGTTTCAAAATCATTCTGTTCATACAAGTCCGTCTTTTAGGATTACAGCGCTCTGCGCATAACTGATTTGACTTCATCATCATCATTACTATAGAAACGTTGATCCCCCAAACATTTCTTCATCCGACCAAAAGATGATACTCTGAAGGTGTACAGATCAGAACTGTACAGAATATCACATCTAATCTTCTCGAGTTTCTCACACACAGAATCGCCAACAAGTAGGCGCACATTAGCATGAAGGAGGTTGACATTTCACCCATTATTGTATGGGCATTTGTTACGAAGCGCACGACGCAACTTTGCCAATGATGTTTCATACTATGCAATATTCACAAATAAGAGTCCCTTGTATATCCCAGAGTACGGTCACTAACACTTTTTTCGTAAATTGAGACACTTTGAAGTTCTTCTTTGGTGAGGATTCAAAATGTTTCCATTCCGCGGATAGGATTCGTCACCGTTAATAATATCTTTCAGAAAACCAGGTCCTTCAGGGTATCGTATCAGTGGTCCATGCATGTCTCATTCATTGCCTCTTATAAACATTTGCGAGGTTCTTTGACACCTACCAAGCATTCACATTACGAAATTTCAGTTTATCATGCACCACTTTCATATACTGTATCGTACGAAATGTTGGACATGTTTGACAATGTTCGAAGATGGATTTGCCAGTCATTATGAATTACCTCTCTTCAATGGCCATGACACTGCTCGTTTGATCCTGTTATTGGACGTTCGATACGTGGCAAATTAGCAAGGTTACACCGCAGTTTCTAAAGAATTTCTACGTTTGGAGATCTTGCTACAATCCATTCGATCCTGTCAATACACACAAACACACCATTTTCTTGTGAATTTCACCGGGTTTTGTCCTTTTGCCCACAAACCGAGCTACATCCACAATAGACCTTAGTTACACCGCGCCATCTTTGCTCCATAAGTCTCAGTAATGTCACTAGAGGTATACCTGAAAGAACAACTGTCGACTGCATAACTTCAAAGTGTTTCGCTTTCACTTTTCAATTTCAGATTAATATAATATTGAGCAACAAATTGTTGTTCGTTACTTGCTGATTCATCCTCGTAAATCTTCTTCCGCTATGCAGGGTGTCCCAAAAATAATGGTAAAAAATGAAACCACAGATTCCTGGCACCGAAATAAGAAAAAAGTTTATATGATTTATAGTCCGGAAGTGGACAGGGGCGGAGCTAGAAAGCTTCGAGTGTGGGGGAAAAGGAACTTCACACTTAGGGAAAGGTACTTCCCGACTTTAAAAAAAAAAAAAAAAAAAAAAAAAAAAAAAAAAACGCATTAAAACTGTGTGTGAACAGTTACGGAACATACTGGGAGTGATGGAATGCACTCGAAACTCACAATTAGCATGTTACATAGACGTAGAAGGACAGCACTTTGAACATCATCTGTAGATACGTTTATTGTTAGCGCGTATGACCTAGCAGTTTGTAGTTCTACTCTGTGTAAGATACTACGTTACAAATAAAGCACGTCGTTGTGGATTCTGCCTGTTATTTCATTACATTACACGACACAATTACTCATACTTGTTCTTATTTCTACCCTCTATCTGCAAGTTTCTAACTGGTATACCACTTTCCACTACCGCCTGATATGATGCAACCATGCCAAGTGGTCTTTGCTTTGACTCCCATTGTACATATACGTGCAATCGTGCCACGGATAACTTTTTTTTCTGTATGGTTTCCATCTTTACTGCACCGTTTCAATACCTCTGCCGTACAGACATTCGGTGAATCCCTAAATGACGTATAGAGAATCGCTGGTGTAGTTATGTAACATGCGTTTAACATGTCAAGTCAAGATGATCTTTATGTATTTATGAACCCCCTTCCTAGCTCCTATCATTATTCCGCTGGCAGGTGTGAAGCTCCTTTCCCCCCACATTCGAAAGAGTCTAGCTCCGCTCCTGTTCACTTCCGGGCTATAAGTCATATAAACTTTTTTTGGTGCCAGGAATCTGTGGCTTCATTTTTCATCACTACTTTTGGGACATTCTATATTAAATTATGTAGCACACTGAATAAAATATCCGAAATGGATAAAATACTGGACTGAAGAAAACTGCACTGTTATTAGCATCTACTGTAGGCCACAGTACTAACAAAAGTCACTAAGACCTCTCCCAACAGTTATCTATAATTTTAAAAAAAAAAAAATGTTCGTATACAATCAACCTACCTTCATATTTGCTCCTCTATAGTCGCAGTCTTCTATTCATGACCTTGGTTGACATTTATGACACGGATTTATTTGGACCTGCAAGAAGAAATCAATGATCATAAGCAACATTACAATACTAGGATTATTGTTAACATAGAATGTGAATCAGCATCGGAGTATATGATTCATGTCTCACACTAAACTTTGTATCCATCTCTCAGGTTTAATGTATCATTAATAGTGAAAAGAAACGTTTGCAATTTCAAATAAACAAATATACTACATATATCTCTCATAACATTATTTGGCAAACATGAATTAATATGGTGAGGAGAATCAGTGAATATAATAAGTCATTAAGCTTGTGTCTATGTTTGAACTAAAATAATATAATTTCCAGTTCAATTTTATCACCTTCTTGTCACCAGCAGCATTCTCTGAGAAGTTCTTAATCATATCAACTGTAACCTAAAGCAAATATTCTCACAACTAAGTCATTTGAAATATACTTTAATACAAAGAGACAATACACGTAAATATTTCTCGTGATGAATGTTTATTCAGCACTCAGCAGGTAATTATGGAAACTCATATTATGATAAAGTTTCGTTTTTGCTACACAGTTGCCTCGTTACAAGGCTGAAAAATAAAGGTTTTAAACAAATAAATATGAACGTTTTTCTTGACCTTCAGTTATCTTTTCCCATGTGATCTTCCAGAATGGCCTTCGACTTGGAATATGCCTAAAGACTTGTTAAATTCCCACCCCCGCGCATATTACGCGAGAGCTCCAAAAGCAACTGTGTAACCACTCATCAAATACAGGTTTCCTAATTAAAATTAATTTTTTTATGAATTTAATAAAGCAGTCTACAGACAAATTTAAAATTATTGTACAACTTCATATATGAAAACTAGCTGAGAACATGGTTTGTTTACAAAAAAATGTATCATATCTGTATATACTACCCATTAACCTTACACAAAGTCATTCTAAAAACATACCAACCTGACACAGAAATAAACTTACAGCATAAAATATGTATATATTTTATTATATTTCACAAGGTACTACAGATATGTTTTTGTTCGTGGTTATAGGGCAGGGTTTACGAATTCGAACGAACAGTTAAAACTGATTATACATTATTATTTAGTTATTTATTCAAGAACGAAAACTGTAAATACGTTACAGAACGGAAGAATTTTGTACCTAAATGAGTTATAAGTCGGAAATTTCATGTTGTGGAAACACAAAAGTTCTTCAAGACTAAGGTATTTCCTGAGTAAGAAAGAAATTAACTTCTAAGTTGGTGGTTTACACTGACTTAGAAACGCCATATGATGTTATACCTAGGTATATTATATATATATATATATATATATACACAGAGAGAGAGAGAGAGAGAGAGAGAGAGAGAGAACGTAACTGATATATCAACACAAAGGGGATGTGAAATATGGATTTTTGAAGCAGATGAAATTTTAATGAACGTACCCACCTGTGAAATGCATCAAACAAAATCAGATACTTATTGTCTGAAGACTACACAATAAAGCATAAAGAGAATATACTAGGAACTATTCACAAAATCAGAAAAGGAATTACACGTATCAGAAAGATGATAGAAACAACGAATGATGGATATTATAATGAAAATAAAGGCATGGAAGTGGTAGTAACTTGGATATCCTGCAAAATGAAATGATCATCGGCGGGCGAAAACTCTATATTTGACCGGTAACAAAATAACAAGAAGCAAACGAGGAAACGTTTACAATACACACAAGGTGATTTCTTGTTCGGTTTAATGTGGCACGATTATGCACCGAGGCTTCGGGGGATACTGGTGATGAGATGGATGACAATAGTGGAATTAACATAGTAGAACGAAATGCACATGGTGTCCTTCCATTACAAAGCCAACTTTGGCGTGGATTAGGATCGAACCTGGGACCTTACACTGAGAAGAAAAAAGGTGGCTTTTAATCTAGAAAATTCGGAGGAGCAAAATTTAGTCAGATTCTGTATCACACACAAGATTTTCTGTACCAGGCTACGTGCAAGTTTGTTGTTTATCAATGCGTAATCTGTACGGCCGCAATATTGTGTGTCCTTTGTCAGTACATGGTAGATACAGAAAATCATGGTTACGTAATTTGATAAACATTATCGTAGTGTGTGGATACTACAGAGCTCAGAAAATCTGCACCACAATACTGATTTTCTAAGACTGAAGCTCTCTGCTGTAGCAGCAGCAGTAGAGCTAGGAAAGCCTCCTGTGGCGTGGCGTGGCCGGAATCTACTGATTTTCCTTCTATTAGAGTACGTTTGTTTTATCTTGGCACACTTCCCGCCAGTGCACTTGGTTGGCTTTTTAAAGATTTTCTGCTAGCACTCACGTGAACGCTTTAATCCAATAAACGCATCAAATGAGGTCATTGCTATTTGACAGGTAGTTGAAGCGCTTAGTTGCCACACGCGAACAAGTGTGTTATAGTGGTTTGTGAGTGGTGTAGCATTTTGCTGCTTCCTAGCTTATTTGTAAGTCACAACTTAACGTGTCGTGGCAAGAACGCGTTGCAGACAGGTCCATCCTTTAGGCGGGAAGCGTGCCAAGATAAACGTACTCTAGTAACCGCGACGAATCATAGAACTGCATTCCCTCACGTGTCATACATCGGAGAAATTCGGCACATCTCGTGGAGCTGCCTTCCGAACGCATACTCGAAATGAAATGAAATTAAATCTGTTAAGTTTTACGTCCCAGGGTTATGCCGGTTAGGCTAAAGGAGACGGTGATAATGAAAGATGAGTGAAAATTCGATTTAAATGGCAACAATAATAATAGCAAAAATATAAAACAACAATATTAACAACAAAACGAAACTTAGCGGCTATTCGACAACACTGTAACCTCAGGAGATGTTCTCCGTATAACGCAAGAGGCGACACTGGCATAATTTCATGGGTGGGGGGTGGACGACCGGGACACGCTCCTGCGTTCAATTGGCTGGTGAAATTGGTAAATCTAGGTCAAGCTTCACGAGTCCTCGCGATTACTATAGATACCTAGATTTTTCTCTTCATACACGCACCAGAGCTGGGCTCTCTACCACTATGGCACTTAGGCCCATAAAAGGTTATATAACATGAGAAAAATGAACCCCCCCCCCCAATAAAAAAACAGAAAAGATACCCAAATATAGTTATGAAGAAGAGTTGGAGGGACCAGAGATTAATAGACTGATAATGTTGATTTTGAATATGCACACGAAAAGAATTTTTTTGAAAACGACAACATTATGATATACATGGAATAATCATCATTTAAAAATGAATAGCTGTGAATATATAGATGTCAACGAAATGTAGGTGTAACCGGAAGTATGGGAGAAAAATATATTTTTTTTTTATTTGATGTTCACAATTGAAATATACATGTAATAACAACACACGCCCAAAAAGGCGTATTTTGTCCGTAGCATTAGATCAAATGTAACGTAGGATCGTTTTGCTGTGCAACTGAGATGGAAACATTTTTTCCACGTTTATACTATACATACTGTAGAATCAAGCTTATAGGATATAAGCAACACAATTACAATACTTTTGGACAAATTCACTGGCGTCACGTGCATGCATGGTTGTTATTCTTACATACGTTGTGGACAAAATATTTATCTTCCGTGAGGAAATGTCCACCTTACCGTCCATTGTATTGCAACCAAGGATATTTTAAAAATGTGAAGTATGAACCCGGTAAATAACATGCGATCATGGCACTAGTATGGCAAAATGGTTCACAAACTGGGAGGCGCAAGCCACTGACAAAAGTAAGAAGTTGAATTTCGAATAAAGCTCCACTTGTAATTGCAATTTACAATTTAACTTTAGTAAACTTTACAGACGCTACGTGTTCGATTAATGAATAATACGCTATTCGTAACTCTTCGTTTTCAATTTTTTTTTTTTTTTTTTTTTAATATCACTGGTCGATGTTATTGAAAGTATTATATAAAATTTAAATAATTTGTAACTGCTTCACAAGGAGCCAGGTATCTATACAGGGTGTTTCAAAACACCGACAACGTTTGGAAGATGATTCCTGACACAAAGATAAGAAAAAACTATAGACCAACCTGGGTGCACAAATGCTTCCTTTAGGAATTAAAAAAATGAACTTCAAAGGTCAAGAGTTCCTAAACTATGGGACCTACTGTAGTCAGGCAAAGACTTCACTTCGGAACTTGTGTGTGTCCTATCCAGAAATACATGTTTAGGAATCCTAAGGTACTCAAACCTGTGTAGAGGGAGTTTGGCTACGGCCATAGTACCACCAACTACTTCTATAAAAATTGTTGCTGAAGTACTGCAGGATTTTGGAACATGGATATTTGGATAGGGCACATAATAGTTCCTAAGTGAAATTTTCATTTTTTGGCAGGATATAGCTCCGAAAGGAAGGATGTATGCATCCAGGTTGGTCTATACTTTTTGCCTTATCTTGGTGTCAGGAATCACTTTCCAAAAGTTGTCGGTGTTGTTTGAAACATCCTGTATATTAAAATGTTGGGTTTACATTTTTGTCTCCAAAGAAAGTTTATATATGTCTCCAGTCCTTTCGACAACGAGATCTCGAAAACTACAAGTGTCAGAAACGTGCCGTTTTCGCTGATCGATTCCAAATTTTGTGTAGATTGTCCTGTTTTGATTGAATACTTAAAAATGTGGATGTTATTTCTTTATTACATTTTTTAGGGGTACACTGGAAGTGGCGAAATTTAAAAATTATCATATCCCATGAGTTATACATTCCAACACAACATAGTTGCATACAGGGGTTGTATATCTCTCAGGTGTTTGTTTCATGGACACACAATAATGAAAAACGGAAGGATAACCATTTCTCCAGGCTAAGATGAATCTTTATTGTTTGAAGTGTTTTGCCCAATGAACACCATATACCACTGACATTATGATTAATTGTGTATGTTGTATTTGCTTATTACATACTGTATGCAAGAAGAAAGAAAACACTGAACATACATGAATTAGGAACTCCAACTGGAACTACGCTCAAATCTTGAAAACGGTCTGAGTTACTGAAAAAATAATCCAAAAATCTCCCCTTTATGGTATCCCTTGTCGATTTTTTTTTTTATCGAGATGTCTTTCACTTGTGTCTGTAAACGAACATGTACAGATGTTGTAAGGGATGACAAGGAGATTCATTCTCACATTTGAATGAAGCGCTGTGTAGAGAGCGTAAGTTCAGCTAATCTGCATTTTTAAATGCTAGAAAAATTTGTCTGTGGACGTTTTATATGTTTGTGGCCAATCCTTTCGACACGAGTTATCGGAAACCATAAGCTATAGAAAGGTACCATTTTCACTGATCGATTGCAAATTTTGTGTAGATTGTTCAGTTCTAATTGAATATTTAAAAAGTGTGTCTGTTATTTGTTTATTAAATTTTCAGGGGCACATTTGAAGTGTTGAAATTTTAAAAAGGTATCATATCCTGCGAGATATAACTCCAACACCACATACATGTATACAGGGGTTGTATTTCTCTCAGGCGTTTGTTTCATGGACAAATGATAATTAAAAACGAAGAATAATCATTTCTCCAATCTAACTACTAAGATGAATCTTTATTGTTTGGAGTGTTTTGAACAATGAACATCATATATTACCAACATTATAATTAATTGTGTATATAATGCATTTGCTTATCACATACTGCACGCAAGAAGAAAGTTCTAAAATATTGATCGTACATGAATTAGAAACTTCAACCGGAAATAGGCTCAAATCTTGGAAACGATGTGAGATATGGAAAAAATAATCGATAAAAACCTCCCCTTTATGATACCCCTTGCCGATTTTTATCAAAACGTCTTTCACTTATGCCTGTAAAGGGACATGTACAGATGTTGTGAGGAATGACAAGAGATTCATACTCATATGTGAATGATGTGCTGTGTAGAGAGCGCAGGTTCAGCTATTGTATACTTAATTACACTGATTTTTACAGTTAATTTTAACTTACGAATATTGTATTACGAATGTTGTTAACAAAGAAGCGTTTAATTAAATACCGCAGAAACACAAAATTACTTAGAAAGAAATGTTTCATGAAGAACAAACGGATAAGAAAAATAATACTGCACTACAATCGTATCCAGTAGTCACGAAAGTAAATATAAACTGTGAGAAAATTATTATACTTCTAATTATTATCACATTTACCGCAGAAAAGTTTTAGCACTTGGAAGGAAAGGCCCGATGCCGATATAATTTCATACAAGTACACATTATCGGCGGTTATGCGAATAATTAGAGTACCAATGGTACGTGACGGTCACAGCGGCCACAAGAGTGCTTTGGTGTCGTCACCACCTTATTATGTAATTTTTATTCGCATCTGCTCGGACTTGTATGCATGCATTGATTCGGTTGGGAAGACTGGCATTCAGCTCTTTGTGTCGTCTCGTGAGGTAAGCTGACCCACGACTGTTGTAATTGTGGTGCCCTTTGATTTCCTGGATAGTAGGACTGACGACCGACTAGATTTGACGTCCTAGCTGGTCCCACGCATATTCTATCGCGGAGAGATCGGGGTTTCTTGTTGGCCAAGGTAATACCTCAACATCATGCAGATAGTTCACAACGGCACGTGCTAAGTATGAACGAGCGTAGTCCTATTGAAGTGTGGTAAATGAATACTTTGTCATGAGACGTAACATACGAGGACGCTGGATGTCCGCGAACGTACCATTGTTCCGTTAGAGTTCCTTAATTACTACGAGATGAGACCTGAAGTTAAACCCGATGGTTGCCCGCAGGATTAACACCGACGTGTGTCTTCAAAACATTTTCAGAATGTGTCTTCTTCCCTTGGCACCACCATACTCGCAGACGATGGTCATCCAATGTGGTGCCGAACCGAGGTTCATCGCTCAAAATGATGCGACTCCACTAGTTAGTAAACCATGCTATCCGAGTACGGCAACAGTCCAAAAGCAGCCGCAGTGTTGCGGTTGTTAACGGCAGCCTATGCATGGGACGGTAATTCATAGTACGGCTGCTGGTGATCTCCGACTAATGGTACGGGATGATACAAGGTATTGTTGTAAGTCTATTAGCTGTACCCGGATGGCAGGCGGAGATCTGAAGGGCTTGTGATGAACTCGGGACACAATATGCCGATCCTCTCTTGATGATGTGTGTGGTTTCCTCACTTCCCATTTATTTAAACATGGGACCATTGTCACACTTGAATCCAATTCACGCTGGATAAGGCACTGTTTGACAAGTTGACCTACAATGACCTCTTACAAAATCTGTAAGATGTTGGTAACCTCGCCTCATATGAGCACGTGCCATTCTCCGTTTCCTTCACAGCCACTTATATGATCTACCAGGCCTAGTAGGTGTCATGATGACAATACTAATGTACACCGGTGGTCGTTCTAGCCATCATGGATCATAAATTCTCGTCATTTACATACCCGCTGATGGTACGCACTTGTACGAAATTACGTTGAGAACAGAGTGCCCTCGCCTGGACACATTTCCAATTGTACCTCATATATTTATTTGAAGATCTGAATCCAAATTAACTATTCGTCTATGGTGTCAAGAGAAAAACTTCAACTTTGGATTCTTTGAAATAGCGCTTACGTCAATAGTAAAAGTGTCCACGCTTGAATGCATTTCTAATAGCACTTTTTACACTATTTTTTAAATACTTTTTGTTAAGAAAAATTGAACGTATATTATTAAGTAGTGATACGATTATTCAAGGTAATACTTATTACTCAATATTATAGTACTATCCAGAGCTTTGCGTAACACACACATCCACAAGAATACTTTGTTCTTCAACCACAGACACTCATGCGCACACCAGACCCCTTCTCCTCTATTCTGCTTCGCCCAGTTTACCAGAACTTTGCTTATCTTTTGTGACGTGTACCAATCAGTGTATGTTCTTACTTATCTCACACGTTGTGTTAAAATCAACTTCCTTTGGTTGCACGCAGAGGAGCTCTTCTCAACTCGATTTTGGCCCTTGTACCGTGCGCACGCCAATCAACTTTCTTTTCGGGATGGTAATTACTATTTTGCTTCCCCCAAGGAACTTTTTGATTACCACGTATGACCACCCTCTAACCATACGGGCCTAGTGCAACTCCTGCGCCTGTTACGTTTTTCCGAACGTCACCTGGATTGGTTTCGAGTGCAAAATTTTCGAGCCCCTAATAAACTCCATCGCTACTCTGCGCCCATAGGGTAATGTTGAATGCCGTGTCCTAGGTGGGATTACGCAATCGCCTTGATACGATTGACTCCATTGAACTTATTCCCTGTTCTTGGATCAATTAAGATCGTACTATCTATACGGTATCCCCAATATGTTAGGTACAACCTAACCCAGAGCTCCGAGCCCAACTCCAGGTAAATCCTTCCCGCCATTCTGTCCTACCTTATCCTCTTGACAACTTGACACTGTTTCTGAAAGTTTGCTTTCATCCTGGGGTTCGCCCCAGAAACTGCTGGCATACTTATGAAACTCACCGTAAAAGTCTGCTTCCCTTCCAAGTTGGCACTCTGCTTCTGAAAGCTTAGTTTTAGCGCGGATTTGTCCCAGAAACTGCTGACCTTCTTATGAAGACGACCGCCAAAGTTCAATGTTCCCCTATCTGGTGTGAGTTCGAATACTCTTTGTTGGAGAAATTCTATAGAATGACTCGCTAGCTCGTAACTCACCGGTAGACCAAATAGATATTCCTGTCAACCTGAAACCTGTACTAGGGCTGATTCAAGCTCTCCCAGTCTAGTGAAAGTATTTATCTTTGCTTATGTACGATTGATTCGAACTCGCTGATCACGTCGCGAAGTTGTAATTTTTATATACATTTTCAAACACTATACCCAGTTCGTGGACTCTGTATTATTGGTAGGAGTACTAAACGCAACCACTCTGCAAGGAATTAGACTCTTTGATTGTGTAGTTGTTATCCACTAAGGTTGTTGACTATCACGTTTTATCAAGAAACAAATACCTGTGTTTTGAAGTTTAGTCTTGGCCGAGGCCAGCGCTAACCTGTAAAACTAAGACCTTCCAGACTGGCTAGTAGTTAAGTTCCTCTTCTAGACTGTAACTTTACCGCTCGAAAAAAATTAAATCTTTACGTTTTCATCCCCCAGGTATGCTGGCTAGGTTAAATGAGACGGTGATGATACGAAATGTACGGAAAGGTGGAATGAAAAGACTGGAAGGAAACGGGAGAACCCCGAGGGAACCTCATGCACACAGTGTTTGCCGCTCTACGCAAACGCATACCGCTCTCCCGCCACAATGATTCTGAGTAACATGTTAGTTCAACTATCCTGTTAAAATGTAATGCTGGAGTTTCTTCCGCTGGTGTGAGTGTTCCAGCAAAGAGGCGCATCGAACATCACTTCAATGAATGCTTAAGAGGCCCTATCATGGCGAAATTAAAATACCGCTAATTTTACAGATTATGTGATATCTTCAAATAGACAAAAGATAATCGAAATGTGGAACAAGAGCGCCCTAGACAATATTATTTTGCATGAGGTACCGCTATCATGAGTCACCTAGTAGCTTACCGTTTGCAGACACTTAGAAACGCGAAAATAAATGCCGATTTTCTAAAGATTGGAAATCGAAAGCAGATAAGTGAGTCGTGATAACGGTATCTCATGTAAAATAATATTGTCTATGGCGCTCTTGTTCTACATTTCGATTATCTTTTATTTATTTGAAGCTATCACATAATTACTGCAAAATTAGTGGTATTTTAATTTCGCCGTGATGGAGCCTCTCAAGGTTTACCGAAAGCAGTCTTGTTACTTCCCAATAGCTAACAATATGATATATACTAAAATAAACTACTGCCAATATCAGTATCAACACAAAACGAACGACATTACTTCTAACTAGAGTAAACAAATGAATTGCATGTACTTTACAGAACAAAATTTCTGAATTGAGAATCGGACAGTGAATTCAACCTTAACGTCTCAAACAAATTAATTATTTGGTTTAATATCCTAAGTTATTTTCTTATGCTAAGGATATCGTATAGTCCTAGTAATGCAGAATTATTAGTAGGGATGGTCAAAAGAAAGCGAATTCGTTTCCGTAACTGAAAGTTGGTATAGTGGAAGCAGTGGTATTGCGCAAGAGCAGACTTTTTGTAATAGCAAGGCCACATATCAACCACAGCCGAGGGTAGTCAAACCACGATGGAAGGCACGAGAAACGAGGAGAGGAAGGGGTTTAATTGAATTGGCCGCATACTGTGCTAGCATGAAACGTAGACAAGGAAGAGAATGATGTGCTTAATCTTGTCTGCTGGACTCAGAATCAAATACGGACAATAATTCAAGTTTGAGTATACTACTCAGCAGGGGTGCCCATCCCCCCCAAAGCTGATGGCGCACTCCCCCCCAAAACTAATAATCTCTTCCCTCCTCAAAACTCAAGTCCTCTAAAAACAATTTCCCAGTGTAGTAGTAGTTTTTATAGTACTAGTAATTTTTATTTTTGTTGTTTTTATTTCCTGCAGTAGTATTATAGAATGCTTGTAGTAGTAGTAGGGGCAGTAGTAATTATAAAAAATGGCATTACTTTTATTAGTAGTCTTGGTAGTGTACAATACTAAATATGTTCTATAAGGATATTGAAGGGTATAAAAACTTCTACACACTGTGTATGGCACTTGTATTCTTTTTTTACAATTATTATTATTATTTTTTTCTTTACAAAATATTGATATAATTCCCTTTACATGAAAAGTAAGACGCAAGTTACAAGTTATTGAGTTTGATACCAAAAGAAAATGTTATCCTCGAAATTAGCCTACAAAAAGAAGTGATACCCAACAAAAAACATTCCTGTAAAAGAGCCAAGTTCGAGTGGCCTTAAAAAGAATTGAAATCACAAAAATAGGCGCCAAGTTCTGGTGGACAACAGTTACAAACACTCACTGGCTCATTACAAATTTAGATTTGAAACTTGGCTGTTGTCTGTATGGTTACCACTAGCTCACAATTATGTCAAACTACTTTATAATTTTCAACAGACAACATAGGCAAGTTTCAAATCTAAATTTGAAAGTGATTCCTTGAGTGTTTGTAACTGTTGTTCACCAGAACTTGGCGCCATCCTTTCATATAGCAACTTGCACGGTACTTCATTCATAGAGTTTCTAAGCAGGGGGTAGGGGGATTCATTTTCGAGATTAAAAAAAAAAATTGCATCGTGTTCCAATGTTATTCTGACGACAGCAAAATTACTTATTCGACATTAGAGTAAAATTCTTCCCCAACTTTTTTATTCCCCCCAATTTTTTATTCGATGGCACAACTTGCGCCATTCATCCCTCCTGTGGGCGGCCCTTCTCTCTTAAAACGAACCTACCTTTCCTTTCATACGGCTACTTGCGCGGTACTTCATTCATCGAGTTTTGAAGCAGGGGGTACGGGGGTTCACCCCTGAAAATTTTTGAAAATTAGCTTCTCAAAATCGTGTTTTAATGCTATTCCGACAGTAAAATTGCTAGTTCGAAAGTAGAGTAAAATCCCCCCCAAAATTTTTCTCAATGGCACAGCTTGCGCCATACACCCCCCCTGTGGGCGGCCCTGCTACTCAGTAGCCAACAATGCAGGGAGTAAAGTAGAAATAATAATATTTCTGGTTTTCCAAGGGTACAACAACTACTACACGTAATAATAATACATTGAAAAGGAAAACGAAAATTAATGAACACTATAATAGGTTTACACTTTTAAGTTAGCAATTCTGATATGTTCACTGTGTGAAGAGAGTTTCTTTGCGTGAAAGAGAAATAGCAAAACAATGATCTGATCCCCGGGAGCACGAAAATGAAATAAAATAAAATCTTTCAGTTTACATTCCACGGTTATGCCGTGTAGACTAAAAGAGGCGGTAATAATCAGTGGCGGCTCGTGAGTATATGATAGATAGTGCCAAAACGTACATAATAAAAATGTATTTCCGTAAAAAAAGAAGAAGAAGTAATGCAAAGGCACAAATAACATCATTTTAGAATTATTTTCTTACATTGTAATATTATATATAGATATATATATAATGAAGCTGTTTTTGCCTACATTAAACTTACTATAAACATAATGCAAAATGAATAGTTTTTAACTTACCTAGCATGTGGTGACTTCTGTTAAATATAAGAAGATGGGAGAAGCCTAATGGGAGCGGTAAACAAAGTCCATCCGACGATTCTTCTGTTTGGCAAATAGGTCAATGACCTTCCCATTGAAATCACTTATATCGTTCACAAAACTTTTCTCACACGATAACATTCCTAAAGCACTGAGTCTTTCCTCTTTCATACTGTTCCTGAGGAATGTCTTTATCCTCTTCAAGGCAGAAAAACATCTTTCAGCCTCAGATGTAGACATCGGCATTGTGACTAGCAATTTTAACAGCTTTACAGTTTCACTAAATGATTCACACAAACCGTCTTCGATGAGTAGAGACAAAAGTGGAACAGCTCCAGAAATAGTTTTTAGCTCTTCCCTTTCATACAGCACTGCAAGTTCATTCTTCAGTCTATTCTTTATTAAAACAGGATATTTGTCTACCATTTCACTAAGGTATTCGTCAGGGAATCTTACGTGATAGTTGTCAAATTCTTCAACTAGGAATAGGTTAGTAGCTATGAGATGACCAGAAAATTCAAATATATTTTTAATTTCCACTACTATTGTGTCACACACTTCCATCGCATCTCTTTTCATGGTGTCTAGTTCTTCATTATCAGTTCATGGTCTTTTTGATGGAATGTTATCAAATTCCAACTCATTCCGAACTTCCTCAATTATAAGATCAATTTCCCCCTTTACTTTCTGAATGCCCATTTCGAAATTGTGAATTTGTTCCCTGACTTTAACGGGATCTGTGATTTTCTTCTGCAACTGTGAAAAAATTATCTCAACGTGAGGCATGATTCTATGTAAAAATGTTAGCCAGAATACAAATGTACGATCTTGAAGCCTCAGTTTATATGCTCCAGCTTGTTCAATGGTACTGTACAATTTAATATCTTCACTGTTTTCAATTGTTTCCATTACCTCAATCAGCTCTTTTCTGTACTCATACACTACATTTACTCCACGCGAATGAAAGTTCCATCTGGTTTGTGATGTACGAGGCAGTCTTCTCTGTACAATAGCATCAAAGATTTTTGTTCTTTCCGTTGATTGTGAAAAAAATGCGCATATCCCAGACAAATGTGCGAAGAAGATACGAGCATGGCAGTTTATGGATGCTGCACGAGACATTATGAGATTAAATTGATGTGCATAACAGTGGGTGTAATTTGCATTGGGATATTTATCTTTTATGATTTTTTGCACCCCATTTGTGCATCCACTCATAACCGAAGCACCATCAAAACTTTGTGCTATTAGTTTCTCTGGATTTTCGCTGAGCAAGGAATCCAGTTGGTTTAATATGCAATTTGCTATTGCACGAGCACCATGACCATCGGGATTTACAAAATCTCTACTGGGATTCCCCCAACGATATACCTCAGTACTAAAACTAACTGAAACTGGGTAGATATATCTGTTGTTTCATTAGATATAATGGCAACGTAATCCACACTTCTTATTTCTTTAGTTACTTCATCATGATACACTTGTAACATACAGGAAAGCAGTTCGTTTTGTATTGTTTTTGACGTGCCTTTGAACACGGATGACTGACTTAGGTGGCTTTTCAAATCTTTATCCAGTTCTGCACTGAAATCAATTAATTCTCGAAAGACACCTTTATTTGAAGAGTCCTCAGACTCATCATGTACCCTTAATGCAAGTTCTAAAGCTCCGCAGAAACGAATGCAGTTTATAATCAAATTCAAAATGTATCTGTTTTTATTTACTTGTTCATTATGCTTAACTATGGACTGATGATATTGAGAATCCAGCCGAGCTTGGATATTTGTCTTCCCTAACAAAGACAAACTTAGTACATTGTTCAGAAGTACTGCTGACTTTTCATGTTTTTTAATCTTATCCCAAATATGCACTAAGTCTGTGACGCCAGATTTTGTCCAGCTTGCTTCCCCCCCCCCCCAAACAACATACACGGAAAACAGAATAAAGCATTGGCTACATCACAACCACAAATCCAACTGTTTTTCAAATATATGTTCATGTTAAATTGACGCAATCTTTCCTTATTACGGATCACTTGCTTAACAGACAATTTTAAATTAGGCATTGGCCTCCCTAAATTTTTAACAGTTTGTCGTCATATGATAGGGATGAAAACGGAATTTTCAGTAAATTACTTACCGCATTCATCGTAATGTATTGTCCTGGTTTCACGGAAAGTACTTATAAATAGAAAGAAAGAGGAAAACAACACTACACTTAAATACACACCACCAAACCTTCGCAAAAATATATAATTCGCTAGTTATACACACACACACACACACACACCACATTCAACACCCAAACACCCAGGCGCATAATGTGTTTTTTTTTTTTTTTTTCTATTACCGGGGGAAAAAGCATACCTGTGTTGACAACACAATAACTAAAAAAACTCCAAATCGATTTTTTGGGAGGGTCAAATCCAGATGGTACATATTGATATGTAATAAGTAGCTAGTTTGGAAACACTGCAATAGAAACAAGTGAATTAGGAATCACGTGTTGGAATTCCAGTCGACTGTAGCTCCAAAACAATGCCCCCTCTCCTAGCGAAACAAATCTCCCGCTTCGAGCCACCTTCAATCGTGGCACAAAACGCTAGTTATTTCTCCGTACTTTTCTCCTGCTCTCCAACTAACGAGCATGCGCACAAACCATTTTTAGAACAGTCGGGAGTGCAACGTAGAATTTGGCACGAACAGAGTAGAAAGATACGTACTGCTAGCGCGCGAGTAACTCTGAGCTACCGCGCGACTCAAACCAGCATCTAGTGAGCAATGATGACGTTGCAAGTAAAGTACTGTGCGTAAAATTGAGAAATGTATTTAGTAAGAGGCAAATTATATTATTTATATTATTTTGTTGTATTATTTGTGGTAGAGCCATGGCACATTGGCTCCCCCCCAGCGGCCGCCGCTGGTAATAATGAGAATGAACGAAATAATAGAACAAAAAGAGTCGGACGAAACGGGAGAACCCAATTACACAGTTATTTGTCCACCACAGAGTTCGCTTGGTGCAAGCTGGAATCGAACCAGGGACCCCAGACACCAGAGGTGAACGCTCCACCAATGTCAATGGCACAAAAACGTTGCACTAAGCTGAAAGTAATACAGTACTTAGAATGATAGCACAACCATATTGAAACTTTTAAGTAGTCTTTAGTTTTCAAATATATACGAGTTTTTTGTCCTTTTTTCTAAATTTAAAAAAAAAATTAAGTGACTATCTTTCGATCATCGTTCGATCAGAATTGATTCAAAATTTCCAACATTTGACCTAGTTTTCACCATGAGAGATAAAACGTTAAAAGGGAGAATTAACAAGCTTTTCTACCTACA
Source organism: Thermobia domestica (assembly GCF_964235325.1). Taxonomy (NCBI): domain Eukaryota; kingdom Metazoa; phylum Arthropoda; class Insecta; order Zygentoma; family Lepismatidae; genus Thermobia; species Thermobia domestica. The sequence goes on from NC_137462.1 coordinate 69,273,886, forward strand.
TATAACACTAGTTAACAAATTTAAACTTTTTGTTTGTTACATGAGAAAAATCACCTGATCTTAAAGGAACTTTTTGCGCTGAATTCGAATATGCACTCGGTTTCTCTCCATCACGTACAGTTTTCCCGTAACAGAGGGATTTTCGGGAAATTCCCTCAAAAATTTCCTTTTTCAGATATTTTATTCCCCTAGCTCCTGTCCCCTTACATATAGTAACATAGAAATTATACCTAAGTATACCTTGATTTATATTTAATAAACCCTAAAAGTTTCGTAAAAATCGCTTTGTTCTTTCTAGAGAAATAAATATATTTGTATGTATACTGTGTGCACTGTTTATTGCACCTGATAGTAATGCTTTCAGATCTCCTGAGTTGGGGTAAAAACGATTTGCTTTATTACTACAAACACAGACATAAAAATGAATATTTACAATAGTCAACAACACACTTGTATTGCTCTCTGTAAATTAGAAACGTGTATAAAAATAGAATGTACTTCCAACGTATATTTTTTTAAAACGTACAGTATATGTATATCTTAATACATATATATACAATTCTCCAAGTTTTTTCGTTTTGTTCATGAAATGGTTATCAATATTTGTTATCAAATGTAACAGAATGCAAAAGAAAGAAAGAATGGAATACAGACTCATTGTTGACAACAATGAATTAATGCAGTCTGAATTTTCCACTACGGTATAGTTTCCCCCCTCCCCCCGGACTAGTCCGTGATTTGCACCTGACAAAACAAGAGGCGGAACTTCTGGGATCAAGACTCCAGCAGTGGAACTTATTGGATGCAGAAACGAACATATCAGTGTACAGGAAAAGGCATGTTCAATTTTCAAGCTATTTCTCAATTCAAGATAATGTGTGCGTATGTACGGATATAAATGGGTTGATGGCTGAGCTAGGAATTCCTTACGTTTCAGAAGAATGGAGGTTATTTATCGACGCGTCAAAGGTCAGCCTTAAAGCTGTCCTTTTACATAATGGAAATAAAAAGCCTTCTATATCACTTGCGCACTCAGTGAAGATTAAGGAATCCTATGACACCATGTCAACTTTGCTAAATCTTATAAATTACAAGGACCATTGTTGGCCAATATGTTGTGATCTCAAGGTAGTTGGTATTTTATTAGGACTGCAGTGCGGTTACACGAAGTACCAATGTTTTTTATGTTTATGGGATAGCCGAGCTGATGACAAACATTATGAAGTGAAGGAATGGGAACCTAGAGTGAATTACGTACCTGGAGAATGCAACGTCAAATACGCTCCTTTGGTACATCCTAATAAGATATTACTACCGCCACTTCATATCAAGTTAGGACTTATGAAAAACTTTGTCAAAGCCATGGACACATCTGGTGAAGGTTTCAAGTATTTGCGAGATAAGTTCCCTAACCTGAGTGATGCTAAGATTTCAGCGGGAGTGTTTATTGGTCCCCAAATTAGGAAATTAATGCTTGATGATAGCTTTGACAGCAAGTTAAACAGTGCTGAGCTAGCTGGCTGGACAGCATTTAAGTGTGTTGTGCGCAACTTTCTGAGCAATAACAAAGCTGAGAGTTACACAGAAATCGTACAGGACATGATACAGAAATACAAAGAGTTGGGTTGTAGGATGTCTTTAAAAATCCACTTTTTGCACTCCCACCTCAGCTTCTTTCCTGCTAACCTAGGTGCTCTCAGCGACGAACAGGGAGAAAGATTCCACCAAGATATAATGGCAATGGAGAAAAGGTACCAGGGACGATGGGATCCTTCAATGATGGGGGACTATTGTTGGAGTCTTGTTAGAGAATGCAACATTTCTTACAAAAGAAGGAAGTAGTGTACGTTTTTGTAACCCAATGGAAGTTTCATATATTGTGATAGTTTTGATTGTCTTTTCATGACCTTTTGGTACATTTGTATTATTGTTTATTGTAAATTGTCACACTTGTAAATTATATTGTATTATATTTTATATATGTGTTTGTGGTAATAAAGCAAAACGTTTTACCTCAACTTAGAGATCTGAAAGCATTACTATAAGGTGCAATAAACAGTACACACAGTATACACACAAACATATTTATTTCTCTAGAAAGAATAAAGCGATTATTACGAAACTTGGAGGGTTTGTTAAATATGAATCAAAGTATACTTAGGTATAATTTCTATGTTAGTATATGCAAGGGGACAAGATCTTGGGGTGTAAAATAAACGAAAAGGGGAATTTTTGAGGGATTTTCCCGAAAATCCCTCTGTTACGGGAAAATCGTACGTGATGGAGAAAAACCGAGTGCATATTCGAATTCAGCGCAAAAATTCCTTTAAGAACAGGTATTTCCTTTTATGTAACAAAACCTTTGTTAACTAGTGTAATTCAATACTTCACTATTACAGTTGTAGTTCGATCAGTTTTGATATCAATTTTGTTTGTTCCATTATGTAAAAACTAAATGGATAACAGAGTGTTTTACTGTAGTTAGACTTCTGTCTCTGATTCATTCAATAAACAAAAAGTAAATAATGATTTAGGTACTCTGTAGCAGAGCCCTGCACGGGTCGGGCGCGCCCGGTTCGGCCCGGTGCCCGGCCCGACCCGACCCGTTTCAAGTAATATCAAACTGGACCGGGCCCTAACCGGGCCGGGCACATTTCGGGCCGAACCGGGCCGGACACATATCGGCCCGGATACTCTGAAAGACGGTTCGGAAACTAATATTGTCAGCCTATTTGTTTTTTTAATGTCCTCCACTACCTCTATTTTTGCCGTGTTTGTATGGTCTTACTGTTAGCCTATGTTAATCGTAATGTGTTTGGGAAACTGACTCTTTATTCAAGACTGCGATGTACTGGTAATAATATTACTATTACTACTTCTACTACTACTATTACTACTTCTATTACTACTATTACTACTTCTACTATTACTACTACGACCACTGCTAATACTACTACAAGTGCTACGACTTCGAGTCAGAGTTGACATGTCTGGTGGTACCGAATTTACCTTCTAAGTACAGAATAAAATGGAGAAGTGCTAGTTATTATGGCCGGTCTGCGTAGAATGTGAACCGATGCTTTATCTACGAGCGAGAACAGTGGCTCAGTAGAAAAAACTCACATCTGGTGCTAGAGGTCATCGGATCAATCCCTGCTCATGCTATGTGAGCTTTGTGGTGGACAAACATCGTGTGCGTGGGAATTTCTGGGGTGGTCCCGCTTCCTCCCACTGTTTTCTTTCCACCAATTCATCCCATCATCATCCATACAGCCTGAGCCGTAGTTACCTAAAGAACGTATGATAAAGTCAAGTACTTGACCTAGTAAGTAGAATTTGGTACGCTACCATTGGACCACGGAGGGCAAAACCATGAACTGGCGTGCTCATAAGATCAGTGCAATTTGTAGTAATGTTCAATTAGCAAGGCAAATATCGAATGGTGTTGCATGTTCATGTATTGTTTATAGTATGATGCTACAAATATAACAAAATATAATGATCAAATAAATCACCAAATTGCCAGGGTGGATTAGGTGTTCCTGGAACGGTGGCTCAGTGGTTGAGCGTTCACCTCTAGTGTATGGGGTCCCTGGTTTGATCCGTGCTCTCGCCAAGTGAACTTTGTGGTGGACAAACACTGTGTGGGGGGTTCGCGGCGTTCTCCTGTTTCCTTCCACTTTATTTATTCCACTATTTCATTTATTTCTCATCATCATCGTCTCCTTTAGCCTACTTGGCATAACTTGGAACCACCTACCAAGAAGATTAAACTAATGGATTGGGAAGATAGACATTCAGTCTCTGGTGAATTTGATGATAAGTAGACACCTACCTCAACATGTCATCATGTGTAAGAGAACTAGATATACTGCAGGTGTGGAAGCAACAAGAACAAATATTACCAAAATTGTAAATTAGCGCGTCAGTATCTCGTCATTCCTGCTTCTAGTGCGTCTACTGAGAGAGCTTTTAGTACTCAGGAATGGAGAAATGCTGAAACTGTTGACTCTGTTTCCGTGCTATTCGATGCGTACAAGGACATACAGTAAAGCGATGTTCATTTTGCACCATTGGTTTCTTAGGAAACGTTATATTTTCATTTTCTTAATATCAACTATCCCTTCTATTATATGTGATGTTAAGAGGCATTTTTGATAGCTGATATATATACATTTTTCATTCAGGGGACTTTTGAGGTATTTTTCGTTCAACAATGATATGTGTGGATTTTGTTTTGATTTATTGCCTCGCATTCCGTCATATAGCTCTGTTATTTACTTGTTACGAACCGTTCCAGGACCACTTCATCGATCCTGGGGTCTGGGTGATTTATTTGATCATTGTTTTTTGTTGTTATTATTGTAGCATCGAATTATAAAGAATATAGGAACATGTAATATGGTTTGGAATCTGCCGTGCTAGTTGAACATTACTACAAATTGCGCTAATCTTATGAACACGCCAGTTCATGGTTTCGGCCTCCGTGGTCTAATGGTAGCCGAACAAATTCTAATTAGTAGGTCAAGGACTTGACTTTCTCATATGTTCTTTAGGCAATTAAGGCTCAAGATGTATGGATGATGATGGATGAATTGGTGGACTGAAGACAGTGGACGAAAACGGGCTAATCCAAAAACTCCCACGCTCACGATGTTTGTCCACCACAAAGCTCACATAACACGAGGAGGGATCGATTCGAAGACCTCTAGCACCAGATGTGAATGCTTTACTTACTGAGCCACCATTGCCCCTTGTCAAGCATCTGTTCGCATTCTACGCAGACTGGCCATAATAACTAGTATTTCCTCGATTTTTTCTGTACTTAGATTGTAAAGTATGTACCACCAGACATGTCAACTCTGACGCGAAGTCGTAGCAGTTGTAGTAGTAGTAGAAGTAGTAGTAGTAGTAGTAATAGTAATAGTTGTAATTGTATTATTATTATTACTACTACTACTACTAATAATAATAATAATAATAATAATAATAATAGTAGCAGTAGTAGTAATAATAATAGTAGTAAAAGTACAGTACTTTACACTCTTGAATAAAGAGTTAATTTCCCAAACATATTACGATTAACACAGGTTGCCAACATTCGTTTCCGATCAGTCTTTCATAGGTTCGGGCCGAGCCGGGACGGCCCGGTTTGTGCCCGGCCCGGTTAGAGCCCGGCTCGAGATGCGGGCCGGGCACAAAATTCAGATCCATCCGGGTCGGGCCGGGCCGTCTTCGGGCCTGGGTTTGCAGGGCTCTGCTCTGTAGTTTAAGGATATCAAACAGGAAAATTTTGAAGAAAATTATGCTTGCACAAATACCTTTTTTTTTTTTTTTTTTTTTTAAATATTGATTTCTTCCTAGCCGCTTACGTTTTAACGACAATGACAATAATACTTTTCCTTTTGGTAATATTACACTATATGCAATATCAGTTTCCATTGAACATAGGTCCGGATGTTCTTCACGAAATTGGATCCTAATCTTTTTAACTAACAGACTTAAGCATGATAATGAAATCGGAAGAGAAGAGAGATACAGTGGTGTTCCCTAAGGTTCACAATGGCAACTACAAACGTGAAAATTTTGGAGCTGTTGTGGATATATACAATGAGAATATCATTTGGGACAACGTATATGAGAACTAAGCAACAATGGTTCCATTTCACGCAATTATTACATATAACGGGCCTTATTTAGAATCGTTCTGACGCGTGATTAGTGCCATACTAAAGAGCTCAACTAACATGTTTCCTGCAGTAGTCAGGCCTTTAGTATGACGCTAATCATACCTCAAGACGACTCTGCATAAGGCGAAACAAGTTTATTTTAGCACAAGCTCTAAATGGGCATGTAGAACGATCAAGAGTCAGATATTAAAGAATACGAGGAGGATATGGATTTGAAGACATAAATTAGGAAGGTTGTAACATACTATAAGTGGCAAAAGCATACGATCTTGTTATCTCAAATATCTTCTATAAGAAAAAAAGAACTTATTACATATGAGAGTAGCACCTCAAGGTCAAATCGATTACATCTTACACAGAAGGGAAAACCTACATGACGTAAAGAACTGCAAAATAATACCAAAGGAGAACCTAACGGAGCAATACCGCTTAGTATTAGCCTACACTCGGTACAGGCATCAAGGAAAAAAGTAGGAAGACAAAAATATCTCCATAAATAAAGAGGTAGAACTAGATGGAACAAGTGCTGAAAAGAATCGAAAGGAAACTGCCACTTCGCAAAGTACTGCACATGGAGGAAAAAAGAGGTGTACGTGGAAGAGGAGTGGTCCTGAGTATCAGCAGCACTCAGGGAAAAAGCAAGAAACAAAAGGAAGAGGTCTCATGGATAAAGAAACGTGGTAGTGATGGAATGAAGTTCATGCAGTTGTAAAGGAGAAAAAGGAACAATACAAAAAAAAAAAAAAAAGGAAGAACTCTGGAAAAAAAAAAACAAGACCTGAGCGATTACAAAGAAGCGAAGACGAACGCCGAAAAGGCAACGCTTATGATGAGTTGTATAATCTGCAACAAAACAGGGAGAGAGAAATATTTATGTGATTTTTAAAAGAAGTGGGAAGATACTTCGCATGTGCACTGCATTAAGGATTAAAATAACGTTCTGAGAAGAAAAAGATGAAAAAGTGGTGGAAGGAATATTTCCAGATTTTTTTTTCAATAAAGAAAACCCGAGGGAAACTTGCGAAAATTACCAATTAATCAGGTGTTTGTTCGGCTTCGACTATTGTAAAGATGGAAAATGTCATAAAAAAGATGGAAAAGCGGTAACGCTCTAGGTCCATATAATATCGCTATCGATCCATAGAAAAGTATAAATAAAGGAGTGCATTGGTTTACTTCACTATTTAGTAGGGTATTGGAAATAGGAAATACGTATACCAAAGAATGGGGAAGCAGCTACAACATGCCGGTTTTCAGGAACAAAGTAGCAACTATAGGGGAATAAAATCTTATGTGGTATGCAATAAAGCTCTGGAGAAGTATGATAGACGCAAGATTGGGGGAAAAGACCGAAAAAATACAGACGCAATTTGGTTTCATGCAACGGGTGCAAAATTCGCATTTCGGATGCTAATGGAAAAAGTTCAAAGAATACCAGGATCTCTATATATTTTCATCGACCTAGTGAAAGCATATGATAGGGCTATGTGTTAAGTCAAGAGTTAATACATTGATTATTTTGCATATATACGTAAATACCCTCATTTTACATACAAATATTTAGATTTTCTTTTAATTTGTTTATCAAAAAAAATATATGATTTAAATATCTTCCTATTGGTATTCATATTTGTGTTGTAGGCTCTGTTGCATATGACTGCAGTAATCAAGAATTATAATTTTGTATCACTATATCTATTGTATATATAATTTTATGTGATTCTGAGATAAAATCGTTACAGTTAATAGCCTACAGAATGATATACTATTAGGGCAAGACTAGAGAATCATTAGATGTCTCTCATTTTATTATAAAGCTTGAAAAAGCAGCCCAGAGGAATACAAGGTGTCCGGAATGGGACTGACGGTTTGTAAAAGTGTATAGTTTTAATATGGTCAGAGATACAGAAGAAAAAAAAAACATTCATTTTAAAGGAAAACTCAAAAAGTTTATTTGGTCTTACTTACAAGTCATTCTAACTCAGTGTGACTCCACGTGAGCTCCATTTGTAAGTCTTACAATATTTAGCCTGAACTCAATATCTCTCCACGTATTCTGTAACATCTGAGGTGTTACTGAAGCAATTGCATTCCTAATACGGTTCTTCAGTTCATCAAGGTTACGCACCTTTTCACCAGAATACACAAGGTCTTTCACATACCCCCACAGGAAGAAGTCCAGGAGCACACTTTTTGTCTCTGCAAACCACCACAAGCATTGCGCCTTTTCGACTGTCGACGCCATTTCTGTTTATCGGCGATACTAGTCCCGTCACCGGTAGTTGTTCAAGTACGAAAATTTGCTGAACAAAACTTTTGAATTTTCTTTCAATATGAATGATTTTTTTCTTCTGTATCTCTGATCATATTAAAACTATACACTTTTAGAAACCGTCAGTCCCATCCTGGACACCCTGTATATAAAATATAACTTCAAGAAAGGAGTTTTATATTCAGCAAGCACAGAGATTTTTTAAAAAAAGATTCTGAGCACAGTAGTGCAGATGTTTCGTAACCAACTGGACTGTTTAATGCCCACTAAAATGAAGGAAAACGTGAAAGGACTTTAGATTAGAAGAACGTATATAACTAACAAGGAGACTTACGGAAGTGTCACTCACCGATTTGAATGAAATTTTGCATACTTGTAGAACATCGAAAAATAATCGACACGTATTTTTTTTATTTCGGCAATGGTGCGGGTTTAAGGGTAGAAACCACCCTTTGAATGGTAGGGGGTGGCCTCCAAGCATAGACAGAAAATAATTATTTAATGTAGAAGAAAACATACTGCCAGGGGGCTTTTAGAACAGCTGATGAAGAATCTGACATCAAAATCACAAAATTCAAAATGGCGGATCCAATATGGCGATTACAATTACAAAAAGTCTTTTGGTTTGAAATGTTCTGTAGTTAGGCAAGAACAATCATAGTTGGCAGGGGTTACTGCGAGAAGGTTGGAGACCGATCTGAAACCCCTTTCTATACGCATTTCAATGGGATGCTTGATTCAAGTGCGTCTCTACTGAAGGCATACTCGTACATTTGAACACCATTATGTTTAGCGTGAGTTACGGTGTTTCTGTAGATGAAAACTAATTCCTGCTGGGCAGAGCAAAAGGGTTAGTCGATAGATTTCTGGAGCCGAGTCAGTGGTATTCTTGGTGGTTGTCCAACGTTAGAAACTATTTATTTCAGTGAAACTGACATAGAAGTAAACGTTGGGCTGAGTTCAGTTGACTTTAAGTTTAACGTCCCTTTCTGGAGCGAGACTATATGAGACGGGACCTACTGATTAACGTGGAATCCGAACCCCATAAGCACCTGCCGGGAATCGAACCCGGGTCTCCCACACCAAAGGTGTGTATGCTAACCGCTTAGCTACGAGTGAGCTCTAGAAGTGACTGTCGGCTCGTATAATGTGTAAAGGAACGTAGTTCAATACTTGCAGTGCATATCCCTGCGGATCGTATCACGTATTTCGCAAGAACGACTACCGGCGATTATGAAAGAACACTAGGAAATTACATCCTGTGCCAAATAAGACATATATTGCAATTTTTAGTGCATATTTCTTAGTAAAAATTTATCACCCGAGACAGGAATAGACAATGATAGCAATCGCAGCCTAGTACGACAGTAGACAGTGTTGCCAGTGAAGATCCTTATATCGTTGTAGTGTTTCTGTATTTAAAGCACAACCAAAACTATTTTCTTCCCGGAGAGGCAAGCGAGGACTTCCCTATTATGCCGATGTATATCAATTGTTTAAGGGAATACTCCAAAAACAACCAGATTACATTTTAATTTTCTTCTACTTTTTTTTTCAGTTTTGGAATCTGCATGGTTACAAACTTACGTCCTGATCAACGGTAATATCATTATAAACCTTCAAAGAAACAAAATTACAATAACAAATAATTGATTAACAAAATAAATATGTAACTAGACATCGGATTTTTATGCAAAGGTATATTTCGTTTACTTATATGCATCTATGATAAACTTGGTAGGTGTTTCTAACGACAATAGTAAAGTTCGAATTTGAAGTTTTATAGTGCATATACGGTGTAAATGCATATTTCAAAGGTTAGACCATATATTAGTGCTTAGGAGCATATTCAGCATATTCTATACATGTCTATTCAACAGAACGGCTTTTCGTATGGAAGAATGCCTGGTTTATGGAGAACCAATAATGTTAGCAACCGATCAGCAGAGCAAAGACGCATACAACTGCCAAAGCAATAAGAAAAATGTGATAACAATAAACACATTGTAATATCGTGTCTACATTAGTGGTGGGGCACAAAAACCGGTTTTTCGGTTTTTAGGAAAACCGAAACCGGTTTTTGAAAATTTTCAAAAACCGGCTCGGGTTTTCACCGAAACCGGTTTCGTTTGTTGTTTTTTTTTTTCAAAAATTGTTCTATTTCTGACCAGAATAGTGTTTCGTTGTTCTCCGGAAACGGAATCCGTTTCCACATAAATAGTTTTATGTGTTTTCCAAAAGTTTTCAGTGGTTTCACTGAAAACCGAACCAGTTTTGAAGAAAACAGAAACCGGTTTTGGAGAAAAAGGAAATGTCGGTTTTTCGGGTTTCGGTTTTTTTTAGAAACCGGTTTCCGGTTTTTATAAAAACAGGTTTTGCCCGTCCCTAGTCCAAATCAATTCAGAAACAAGACACGCGAGGAATGCTCAGATAATGCTTAGCTCTAGTTGATGAAGTTCTTCACGAGCTCCAGTCAATTTCTGGTAAATTTGGGAGGCTCTGTAGAAAAGAAATTGACGGATGTTATTGCCAGAAACTAAGACTACAAAACAGTTGAAGCCATGGAATTATATCTTCAAAGGTTAAATCTCAACCTGCTAGAAAATATAGATACTAAACATGATCCTCTCTATAAACATTGTCCTATAGCATCTACTGATGTTAACGTATCATTTTCTGGATACAAATGTCACAAACTGTTACCAAAAAATGAAGAGAAGTATCTTGTGAGTAAGGCTAATTACGGAAAGAAAGAAATTCTTAAAAAAACGAAAACTTTTTTTACACAGTGAAAACGTGCAGAAAAGTGAGGATCGTATTATTTCGTGTAAAATAAATGTATTTTAAAATACCATGAAGAAAATCCAGAGACCATGTTCTTATATCACTGTGTTCATTTTAATCTAATAATTTGTGGAGTTGAGTTGATTTTAGTTTTAGCGTCCCTTTCAGCAGCGAGGCTATATGAGACGTGGACCTACTGATTAACGTGGAATCCGAACCACATGAACTCCCGCCGGGAATCGAACCCGGGTCTCCCACGCCAAAGGCGCTCTCATAATTTGTGTGCGTTTTAAAAAGTTAGGAGTATATAAACCGTAACTGTCATAAAAATAATTCCAAAGAGAAGTTCCTGAAAAATAAAGTACACATTCGATGTTATATTTCACCTAAAAAATTTGTCACAACTTCGCTGCATTTTTAAAAATGCTCTCTTTTATTGTATTGTAAGTGCACTTTAACACATTTAACAGGATAGTTGCAAATAAGAAAATAAATACTAAATATCTAATGCAAGGTATCATGAACCTGCCGCATTAAACTATTTTCAAAGGTTCATATCAGATTGGATAATATAAGAAGAGGTTCGAAGAGGATTTATTCTGAATCCATAGATGTGTGACTAAAGTAGCCTATAGTCTATATGTAAAAGCAACTTACAAGAAGGTTTTCCAGGTGATACACGCCGATTTTAATCAAACTTCACAGGTTTGTAGAACAGCAAAAAATAAGCGACACATTTTTTTTATAGCGGCCCATATGCATATTTAGGCGATATAATAAATAGGGCTGTCAAATTGGGACAACAAAACATACTTCAGGTAATAGCGCGAAAACAAGAAGAGATAGCCAAACGTTGTAAAGGAGCAAGTTGTCATGACACAATAAGTATTTCAATAACACATAGCGCTTCCACGGGAATAATACACAACATCCGCAAATGGACCAATCAGGGATAAAAAGCAGTCACAGAGCTCTATCTATTACGCGGAATCCAAATAACGTAGGTAATAATAATGAATGATAAACAATAAGTGAGACGTTTTTTCGTTTTTGCAAGATGACAAAAAAAAAAAAAAAAAAAAAAAAAACATAAATAGATGCATCGTTATCTCAATGTCGAAAGATTGGAGAACTGGGAATATGAAGATTTGAACGCCTGTGTGAGAGGCAACCTGTCAATCAGTGCTGTACAACTGGATGCAGACGCCAGAAAGTTGAAGAGAGATATTGGCGCAAAGACATTGTAGTGTAAAAGAAGCAGAACCAGAAATGCGGCGAAAACTGGGTATTACTTGGTAGTGTATGTCTACGTCAAACACGGAAGCCGTACAGTGTGGAAGTGGGGACACAGTTGTGTTTTGAAACTAATAGACGACCGGTTGGTGGAGAACGTTTGTGCATCCTATACGTGGATATACGTGTGTTTGTGTATATATGCCATGTAAAGATACCGGTAGAAGTCCTGAACACATGAACCCGTGTGTTATGAAGTAGTCAGAATGAGGTGTGTGTAAGTGGTATGCTATTGTTTGCAGTGTTGTGAAAATGACGTATGTAAATCCACACAATGTGCTGCATATGTTAATGGACGCATACAAAGAAACAAAACGTGTGAGCACTGTAGAAACCGAATATGAAATGGAAATAAAGGATATACTTGTTGATGTCCTGGAAAGTTTCAGGAAAGGTTGTAATACCGAAGTGGACGTTAAAGATGATCTGGTATTTAGTGATAATGACGCACATGACGTCGCTTCTTCACTCGCGAGTGAAGATGACACAGAAAGCAACGAAGACGAAGGATTATCACAATACCATGTCGGTATTGCGGAGAAAGGGAGCACCAGCGAAGCTGTAGACACAGAACATAAAGTGAAGGCAGGGCAGGGCAGTTTTGGAAAAGTGGGAAGAAGAGGCGTTTGTCGTTTGAAACTGAAACATAGGTTCAAGTTCGTCAAAAGTAGGAATGACGTCTATAAATGGGAAAGACAGTTGCATGACGGTGGAACAAATTATGAAAAAGGGACGCATATTGATGCAATCGTATATGAGAAATTTCATACTGCTAAATGCAAAAACCTTATAATTCATGACACAGACTTACGACGTTGGGCTATAGAAGCTAGTCAAACTATGGGATTCGACGGATTTAAAGCGTCAAAGAAATGGCTATGGCAGTTGAAAAGGCGTCATCACATCGTATCACGGAAAATTACAAAATATGTCAAGTAGAATAGCACAGAACAATCCAAAGATATACATGATAATGCTAATAGGTTCATGCAAAGTGTTCGCTCATGTATAAATTTTCATGGCGCAGAGAATGTGCATAATACAGATCAGAGTGGATTCAATTTGGAATTTCACTCGGGTAGATGTCTGGCAATGCGTGGAGAGAAACAGGTCTACGCAAATGTGCAGTCCCTGACTGCGACGACACACAGTTACACGATACAGTCAATCGTATCTGCCAATGGAAAGCTACTGTCGCCTATGCTCATCGTCTTAAAAGAACCTCACGGAAACTTCGGGCCACGGGTACAACAGACAATGCTTCGACCAGAAAACTTGCTGATTTGTGCATTGACATCCGGCAAAGTAACCAAAGAAATAATCAAATTATGGTTTCAGTCTGCGTACCTTCCACAAGTTGGTGACCGGACCGTGCTATTAGTAGATTCCTGGACTGGGTATGATAAAGATGATTTAGCAGTTATCACAGATCCAACCAAACAATGTACAATTATGACCATACCTAAGCATACAACGGGCATAATCCAACCTCTGGATGCTTATGGTTTTAGAATGTGGAAGAGTTATGTGCGTAAAATATCCGATGTAGTTACTCTTCATATAACTAACTCACTAACTCACTCTATGGCCTATGGAACCCGGAGGTTCAATGCCGCGTTCACAAAAGCTCTCCACTGACTTCTATCCTTAGCTAACTGCATCCAGTTTCTACTTTGTATTCCTATCTCTGCGAGATCCATCTTAATATTGTCCTCCCATCTGCGCCTAGGTCTTCCTAATGGTCGTTTTCCGATTGGTCTTCCAGTCAAGACTTTGAAAGCGTTTCTATTTTCTTCCATTCTAACTACATGACCCGCCCACCTAAGCCTCCTAGACTTGACGACCCTAAAAATGTTGGATAAACCGTATAAATTATGTAGTTACTCGTTATGAAATTTCCGCCATTCCCCATTCCCGTTCCTCTTGGGTCCGAATATTCGTCTCAGAATCTTGTTCTCAAATACTTTCAGTCTATGTTCTTCCCTCAGAGTAAGTGACCATGTTTCGCAGCCATATAAAACAACAGGCATGCTTATCGTTTTGTATATTTTAAGCTTCAAATTCCTCGACAGAATTCGCGACAACAAGAGATTTTGACACATTATCATATATTATCAACTAAATATCAATCTCCATATAAGAGACAATATCATCAAACTTCAATCATTAGTATGTAATCAGTTAGTATATAATCAGCAATTGCATTCATTGTCGTGCAACACCTGTATACAACCATCCGTTGTCAGGTGTTCTTGGTGTCTTTTTTTTTTTTTTTTTTTTTAAGTTCCACTTCTACAATACATACAATGAATAGGTTGGACAACAAATAAGGAGATGTCATTTATAACAAAAACAAAGTGAATGTCCGTTTCCCTTATATAGAGAGAGCATTTTGTTTCTACATTCTGTTAAATAGCAGCCGGCTATGGGTCAACATACAGCATATTACCGAAAATAGTGTTTGTGTAATATATTCATGTGTTTTGGTTTAAATGCATGCTCATATGCATGTGACTATGAATTGTCTATTTTTGTCAACCTGTTCAATTGTATTCAACATGTTGTTTAGTATCCTGCAAAGGGCCCATTTATCCCTACAACGGGGCTTGTTGCGAAACAATATCAATGTTTGTATTACTATCGTATACGGGCTATTCTTACAGGAAGGGCGTGATTTCGCTTACTGCTGGGTGGCTTTTAAATTACTGATCATGAGCACTGAAGTGTTCACAATCACTAACTACTAATAGATATTAAGATATAAACTATTGAACAACAAGACCAGGTTTGGTATTTATCTCTCGAGCAGGATTCTACCTGTCACCTGCAACCAGTTCCACAACACTGGTTGCCTCTCACACAGGCGTTCACATCTTCATATTCCCAGTTCTCCAATCTTTCGACATTGAGATAACGATGCATCTATTTACGTTTTTTGTCTCATCTTGCAAAAACGAAAAAAAAAAAAAAAACGCCTCACTTATTGTTTATCATTCTTTATTCTTATCTACGTTATTTGGATTCCCCGTAATAGATAGAGCTCTGTGACTGCTTTTCATCCCTGATTGGTCCATTTGCGGATGTTGTGTTACCCCCGTGGAAGCGCTGTGTGTTATTGAAATGCTTATCGTGTCATGACAACTTGCTCCTTTACAACGTTTGGCTATCTCTTCTCGTTTTCGGCTTATCGTGTCATGACAACTTGCTCCTTTACAACGTTTGGCTATCTCTTCTCGTTTTCGGCTTATCGTGTCATGACAACTTGCTCCTTTACAACGTTTGGCTATCTCTTCTCGTGTTCGCGTTATTACCTAAAGTATGCTTTGTTGTCCCAATTTGGCAGCCCTATTATACCGCCTAAATATGCATATGGGCCGCTATATAAAAAAAAAAAAATACATGTCGCTTATTTTTTGCTGTTCTACAAACCTGTCAAGTTTGATTAAAATCGGCATGTATCATCTGGGAAACCTTACTTGTTAGTGTAATTGCGGCTATGAACCAGCAATCTAGAATACCGTAATGATACTGCACTATCTGTAACATTACCTATGGGATCTGATATACACTTTATGACAAACCAGCAACTATTATGAAAAATGATGTAAAAATCTACTTGTACCTAAATAAGGTAATACTACTAAAATCTAAACCAGTCTAAAAATATATCTTGCGTGGCCACATATGACCTTTCTAGGGCTCTACTTTCAAAAGCTCGTCAACTTCTTACGATGTAATTTAAAACGAAAATTAAGAAAAGTACTATTCGCGGCATTCACAATATTTGTGTTTTAGTGAACCATTTTTTATCTTCTGAGTCATACAGATAGTTTACTTAAAACGTAATACTAAAATGGGTTGCAAACCAAAATTAAATGCGAAAACCATTAACACGAATATTTTCTCCTATCTCAAATAACAATCACTTTTATTATTTCCTTTATTAGCCTGTACAACACACTGAAGAAAGGACGGTCCGTAAAAAAGTTGTTGTGTTGCATCTGTCAACTGTAGAAATTGCTGGAGTTGAGTAGAACCAACACGTAATTTGTTAATAATAACTTCGTTCCTCCGTTGCTTTAGTAACTATATTGTAGCTTGAGAATACAGCACAAGAAATCCATGAAATCAGGAGTGACCTTAGGATGAACACTTCTGGAAGGGTTGAGAGGGAACTCTCCCCACTTAGTATATCTAGAAGAAAATTTCTCTCACTAATAAATTACGAGGGGGTGGGTAAATAAAGTAAATTATTGTCAAAACTTTGTAAATTAATTACAGTAATTTATATACAGGGTGGCCCAAAAGTAGGTATACAGTATCGTACTGCATTTTATAACATTCCTTATTGTTATCCATCAGGTATACTTAGTTTCTTTATAATTTGTTCTTAATGTGTTTTTACTTATATCTTAAGCTCGGAAGAGCCGAAGCAAATAAACCCATAAACTAAAATGTTATACTTGATCACTACTTTTGGGTCACTCTGTATAATTAACGTCTATTTCAAAATGAGTGAACCAGTGTTTAGCGACATCACTAATCGAAGTTTAATAATTATGGGTGTTCAAATATTTGAGCTCTATGTTGAAACCTTCGAGTGGATTTTTTTTAACACCCCTCTCTCTCCTTTCCCTCTTCAGCTTCGACTGTTATGACTTCACATTCTCTTTCCAATTGCCTGTCTGATATTGGTAAAAAAACATGATGAGTACATTAACATATTAACACTATGGCGCTGCGTTGACGCAAACTGTTTCTGCGACGCGACGCGTTATGGAACAGGACTGTGTTTTGTATTAAAGAGAATGCACGGGCATGGGATTAAACGATGGGTGAAACAACACTTAGTAGTCTGCAGCGAATACATCTAAATCATTCTTTCCCGGTAGAGTAACTTCAAAAGAAACATGCCGTCCAAAATAATCTGCTTTGAACTCAGATTATTTTTTTCCTGTGGGATATCATCAAAAGAAGCGTGTACATTAAGTGCCTAAGATACGTTGAAAGATGTACACAAAAACATCCTGTCCAGTCCATGATTTAAGCGAATTTTTTAAAGGTTATCTTTAGTACCTTCAGAGCTATGGAGAACCGCCTCTTAATTATGTTTGACTCACGCTTCTTTTTCATGAACATGTTTGGTTGTATTTGATTTCTCCCACAAACGAAAAAAAAAAAATCGCCATATTAATGTATCTTATATTTCTGTCTGTCCTGTTAATTACACCAGTTATTTTGCAATTAAATATTCTGTGACGCCACAGTCTGCTCCTTTTTTTCGGTAAACCACACACGAGATGGAAAGGAACTGGCAGGTAACCTGACATTAGTAAAAGACACTGGTGACAAGCAAACAAGGGATGGTGTAAACGATGGTTATACAAATACGCTTCTTGTGGATCCATGATTACTACTACACTGCTATAGATATACCACATTGACTTGACACCTACTCTTCCGTTCCAGGCGCTGCTATCGGCTGAAGGAATTGCACTCCCTCTCGCTAAGGCTCTCTCGTTTAACAACATCTGAACCCTTATTGGCTCAACGCGTGGGTGTGAGCTTTAGTTCGCATTTTTGCTAGGGCTCAAGACATTATGGCAGCACTATAACACTTGTTTCTATCCCATTCCCTCTCCTTCTTGGCTTAATCTCGGAATCTCTTGCAGCCCTTTCTCCGATCGCAAAACCGTTCTCCTACGTCATACATTGGCCAGTTGGAAATGACATTTAAACTTCGGGCTTTACTTCATTATTTATAAAGTTTTATTGCTCTTCTATAAAATTTGATAGATAATGCATTCAATTGAATTTCTTAGTATGGGTGACATAGGGGAAAACAGAAAGAAAGTACTATTCCGACTTTGCAATAAAATATACGAAACAAGAAAGTAGTCGAAAGATACGTTGAAGATGACAAGGATACCATTCGATACGAAATCTAATTCGAAAATACATGAAACCTATAAAAAACATTAGGCCGGCAGTATATTGACAAGATGACAGGTCAGTCGAGCCATGGTTCAGTACTGTTAGCAATGCAACAATGACTCACTGCACATTGACTCGAATACGCGCTAGACAAAGACCTCTGACTGAGACACACAATCAATGTGCTCAGACATTTTCTACTTCTTTTCTTTGCTTCTGCTAAGCTGGCCTCCCTCTGGTAAATTTGCGCCCCGCTTTAATCCCACGTTGCACGTAGCAAAAAATATACAGAAATTCTCTATTCTCTATAAAGAAATAACAGGCCCGTATCCAGGGGGGTCTAGGGGCGCCCCCCCCCCCTAAATTTTTACTGGCCCCCTCTAAAATTTTCATGGTAGGCTTGCAAATGAACTATAATATGGGATGAACTAATATTTTTGGATCGGCCCCCCCCCCTAACTTCCACCGGGCCCCCCTACATTTTCGAGCTGGCTACGGACCTGAGAAATAAAAGAAATTTTTCATCTGTGGGTGCGAATAGGGAACATTAAAAAAGAGTGTGGATGTTTAAATATTATTATTATTATTATTATTATTATTATTATTATTATTATTATTATTATTATTATTATTATTATTATTATTATTATTATTATTTAGCTCCGGTTTAGCCGCACTGTTAGCGTGCGCCATCTCAGTGTCCACAGTACCTGGTTTTATTTTCGCTGGAACTACTAAAATTTTCTGGTATTTACCTAACATTATGAGGCAATTGGAGGCTGCCTGAATTATGAGGTATGAAACTCCGATGTACTGTCACTCATCACCAGTTGAAAGTGAACCATCTGGCTAGTCATCGTCTTTCATGGCTGTAGCGTCAGGAAGTTTAACTTATTACTTCTTAGCAAATTTCATCATTATTTCAATTCTGCAAAACTGAAAAGAATCTTATTTCTTATCTGTCTCACTTGCAATTTGCATCCTCTGTTAATTCGTGAAGCGTGCAATATGTTGGAGCGTGAAATTCGATATATAAACAAATAATCAAAAATGAGTAAACATGTGTTGCAGTTTTCAATCATTCCGCTTCTCAAAGGGAAAAGAGGGACAATATTTACAATAACATTTTCAAATTCACGGTTTTATATTCATTTAAACCTTATTCTCCCCATATGAAGAATGGACATTTCTAGTTGTTTTATTGTAAGGATATGCCATTTAATTTAGTAAACGTGTTTAAACAAACACCTAATCTGCCCCCCGTGGGTACACCTCTGAGCTTATCACACACTACATCTCACACACAAAAACTGCTGCACTGTTGAGGGTGATAAACTCATCTGTATCATTCGACTGCTGAGGCTCCAGAGTACCGCTGTAGTGTTGTCGAGCAGTCTGAGCCTGTAAGTTGAAGATCGTGAGCCGAAACCCATTGGTGATTGAAGTCCCTCTGAAGAACACATAGACGTTTTTAACTGTCCTGTATGTTTCTTTGTTGCTGGCTCTGTTGACTATGGTAGTCATGAAAAGCCCAAGAAAGAGAAACTCAAGCTAGATTGCCAAACTGCAAAAATCTTGTAGCTATCATTAAAAAATCTTGCAATCTTTCTATTTAGTGCTTACACGTTACAACTTTCTGAAAGCAAGAAAGATATGTCCACTCATACAGCACGGCACTTTAGTGGACAAATAGTGGACCTCCTCATTAAAAACGTGTATTTTGGCGCCCTTCCCATCCCCGTCCAAAAGAATCCGTTGTTTCAGAAGCGGCGAAACTGTCTTTTTCTTCATGTCTGTAGCAGGGCGATAGAGTGTAGTAAGCAAGAGACCCAGAAAGTTGCACATGGTTTGACTCCTTGCAAGATGACAAAATTCTTGCATGTCCCTTTCAAGACTATGTTTACATGGAGAAATATTGTAGTGTTGCAATTTTTTTTTTCATGACAGCTACAATATTCTTGCAGCATGGTAACCTAGCTTAGTGTAAGAAAAAAAAAAAAAAAAGAGGTAGGCCGCTCACCTCTCGAGCGAGAAGTGCCTGCTTCATCCCAGTCCACGTAAACTTGTCATAACAACATTGAGCTCGTGGGATCTCAAGCTTCTCCTGTCTCATTCCACCATTCCTCTTATAAACCAATCATCTCCATTAATCATCCGCCTCTTTTAGTTTAAAGGGCATTAAGTGTAAAACATTATTTCCTTTTCATTCTTATTAAGAAATAAATAGAAAGAAAGGTAAAGCTTTTTCTGGAATATGACGATATATTAATATTACAAGCAAAATATAACCCTACTTACTTGCTTTGCCTTACATTCTATCACACTACTTAATTTAGGACACAGACGGAAGGAAATTATTGTTTATTCACTCACTATAACCAACGAGAACTGCCAAACGGAAACGGAACACGGAATGGGGAAATACGATTGTTAAATCCATATACAAAAAGGAAATGATTTATCTCAGGATGTGGCTTTCAATGTCCTGCAATAATAATAAAAATAAGTTGAGATGAAAGCTATTTTCTTTATTGTACGATATTGCAATGAAGCTGACGGTCTAATGTAATGGAAAAGTTTTTAATTTATTCCTGACTGGTGGCTCCTTTTAATCTGAATGTGTTCTACTATCTTGTAATATATACGACCAGATACGAACACTTTTTTAATAGCCATTTCGATACTTCTGCTGGTGCTATTAATTTTGCAGAAAAAAAAAAATTGTCTCTTACTTTTTCTTTCTTACGTGTCTCAACTTTGTATACGTTGAGGTGACACACCTGTCACAATTCTCAAATTATTTTAATTTGTAAATACTTAAATATTTATAAAATTAATGTAAATCTTCAAGAAATCGCTTATGGTCTAAATTAGACAGACTAAGAAAGGGTTGTTTCAAAAAATCTAAATTCAGAATATTGTACTAACCCCAAAACTATCTAAAGAGTGGTTGGATCTTGGAGATTATGCAATAACCAGTATTGGGAAGTATTGGGTATTGACGTAACTACAAAGATGGAAACTGGCTTCGTCAGACATGAGTAGATTATTGAGAACTTTGTCATTAGGCCTAAGTGTATTCAAAATGTCATCGCGACGAAGACTGTAAAGTCTTTTATCCACGGCTCTCAATTATTTCACCAGAGTTTGTACGGGTAGAAGGTAAGGTCCATATGCAACGTTCGGCGTACGGAGCGTTAGAAATTCCAAAAGCACTAATATGGTTTACTACAGATTCCGTGGACTTTACACAACAAAGCGACCCACACTGTAGTTTATGGTTTATGGTTTTCCTCACGCAAGTTGTTTCTCGAAAGTTCCTAAACCACAACAGTATGATATTGCAGCTCTGAATATTGTTATTCCGATAAACGTTAAATTCGGTGGCGGCTTGAGGGGAGACAGCGTCTACCCTTTAGAATTTTATATGTATTAAGCCATTAAGCCTAAAGTACTAACTTAAAATTTTGTAATTTAAAGATTCTGAACTTAAAATTTCCTATAATTTATTCTGAGCTTCTTTATTTTTATTTTTAATGCTTCCATATTGAAAGACAGAAAGCAAAGTGTCTCGCGAAACTTTGAAAATTATTTCTCTGCTGCATCCATTTAACTTGCATCAATGTATAGAAGCGTAGGAGAAAAGCCACGTAAGAAGTTAAAGTCCAAAGACTCGCGCAGTGTAGCAGTACCTGCGAAAAAACATTTGCTGTTTTGTCTGCCTTTAGAGGATTGCCAATGTTGTTTATTTTAAGCTGGATTTGTACGTGAAAGAAGAAACAGACCGCTATTTCTTCTTATTTGTTTTTATTTTAAACCATCTTTCGAGCTCCTTCTATAAAATGTTAAATTGTTATAACGTATTCTTGACGAGCATTAGTTTGTCCCTATGTGTCTCCAACATCAGAAATAATAATAATAATAATAATAAAGACCCCTGATGAAAAATTGAGACGTATTGGCAATTCTATCACTTTTATGTTTTTCGCGAGAGTGACAAGTACTTTTACATGTCCCGGTAAACGCCCTCCCCCCCCCTTCCGAGACCACCTGGTTCGATTTTAAAAAAAATGCTTCGTCTTGGTCTGGGGCCTAGACCAAGGTACCCGTGACCAAATTTTGGTAACTCGGTCCTCTCGTCTGATCTCCAGGCCGCACACATACACAAAAAGAGACAAACAGACAAGCAAACTATTTTATTTATATTAGATTCTTCGCTCAATAATTGTGCAGATGAAAGATTTGAAAAATACAAAAATCTGGTCATTGTAGAACTAAAAAAACAGAAAATTTAGTATATATCAACAAATTCTTCTATACGGCAAACTGAATGACTTGATATCCACCTTTCCTAACACTTTTTGTTCAGATCAGCTTAAGAATGAACTTATTAACTTATGTTCCGATAGCAACCAACACATTTCGCGTACAGACTTCTGACACAAGAGACACCCAATCACTTGACCACGTTCGAAGTCCGTGAGTTCAGCGGAGCGCCCCATTCTGCTTTCTCACGATGTCTAATGATTACTGAGGTCACTGATAATGAGTAGGTGACAGCACAATGCAACTAATATGAAAAACGTATGTTTTGGGGGCTGTCCGCATACTTTTGATCACATAGTATATATATATATATATATATATATATATATATATATACGAGGGTTGGGGCAAAAGTCATGGCAACTATTTTTTTCCTTGCAGATATGTGAGCGGATCACAAACTTCTATGTGTCATGTGGAAGTTCTGCAGGCATAGTGTGTATGCAGAACAACAGATGTCTGCGATAGCTACTAGTAGCACAGCGAGGGCTATGAAATCAGTCAATTGGTGAGTGTCGTGCGAGATGGAAGTAACCTATGTTGAGCAGCGCGCTTATATCAAAACAGCCGTTCTCCGAGGGAGAAATGCGATGGAATGTCACAGTGAATTAGTGGAAGCCCTTGGGAATAATGCTCTACCATACCGGATAGTAGCACGGTGGGATGGAAAGGTTCAGCAAGGACGTGTGTCAACCAGTGATGAACAACGTTCAGGACGACCTGTCAGTGTACAGACCAACGTGGCACGTGCCGTCATCGAGCAGCTCCTGGATGAAGACAGACGATTGACGCTACTGGAGTTGGCGGAGCAAGTGGCATCGAGAAACGCACCGTCCACAGGATATTGCGTAATGAGCTGCAACTACGCAAAATCGCATCGCGGTGGGTATCGCATGCACTGACGGAAGTTCAAAGGTGGATGAGCTATGCAATATGCTCCGACCACCTTGCACGCTGGCAACAGGACGGCGTGTCACGAATAATCGCCATCGATGAATTTTGGGCCAGGGCATACGAACCAGAACTGAAACGTCAGTCCGCGGAGTGCCGACAGGCTGGATCACCAAGCAGGCAGAAGTTCCATCAGAATCCATCCCCAGTCAAATTGATGGTGATCGTCGCGTATGACGTCAGGGGTGTCATATTTTACCACTTTGTTTCACATGGCAGAAGAGTGACCGTACAGTACTTCAGGGACTTCCTGGTGCGACAGGTACGACGTGGCATTCGGGAGAAACGTCCGGATCTTGGGGACAGTGCAATAATCCTGCATGACAATGCAAAACCACGTAAAGCAGAGTGTGTAGGGCAGCTACTGCGATGTTGGGGATGGGAAGAATTGGAGTACCCACCGTACTCTCCAGACATTTCACTCTATGACTTTGATCTCATTCGAAAGATTAAGGAACCACTACGTGGTAGGCGGTTTGCAACACGCAAGGACATTGCTAATGCTGTGCGCGAACAGGTGACCCGATTCACACATGGTGCGGCAAATGCTGAGGCGGATGGTATTCAGCGCCTCCCGCATCGTTGGCAGCAAATGGTGCAAGTAGCAGGGGACTACTTTGAGGGACTTTAGACCCAGGTTTGTCATGTCAACTGTATGTGTACTGTGTTGTTATTCTTTTGCACCGTAAAGGCCATATTGCCCTGTATGCTACCGTAATAAATTAGTGTGTTACGATATTTCAGTGCTATTCATTGTCCACACATGCAGATAACACCTTGTCCTTTCGTCTGTATATGTCACATTTTCCAACCGGACTGGCATCTTCAAGAAAAAAATAGTTGCCATGACTTTTGCCCCAGCCCTCGTATGTGTGTATATATATATATATATATATATATATATATATATATATATATATGAATTATGTTTACTTATTTTAAATTTTATGTACCCCTAAGAAGTCAATTGCGTACCCCAGGCTCAAGACCACTAATCTATCATGGATAATTTCAGGTAAGGATAATCACTACAGAGGTTACTCTGGATTGTAACATGCTGAACATTCAAAGGAACATGTAACGTTTCAGGTAGTGTAAGGTAGCGTTTCAATTTGGTGAAGGAGCGTGTTTTCCACTAAGCAATCTGCTGTTCATCAATATCATGTTTTATAACTACCCTGCTCATTTAAAATATGAACTTTTCCCTTTAATACGTAATATGTGAATTTACCTTCTGATTTGTTAATGAATGGGGAAAAAAATCAATGACCAAGTTGTTGACTCTTCAAACACACTCGCCACTAACTCTGATCGATTCACTTTCAACAATGTCTACCCACTGCAGATGCAACGATAATAACTAGATGACAGACTGAACTCATACAGTTACACAATAAACACAATGGGATATGAAATATTCAACTCACCTCAGCTACATTTAATACAGGATTCATTACCATCTATTTTAAATTATATTATTATTACGACCATTTTTACTATGATTTTTTACTTCTATTTTTTTATTTTATTTTATTTTATTTATTTATTTATTTTTGCTACAGAACTGCGTATGTTACTTTTACTTCTTTAAAATACCACGCACTGCCTTGTGAACGTGTTATATATTTTGTAATTCAAGGGAAAAAGTCGATATTTATACGTACCCTACCAACTGATTCGAATATAAGACGATTTCATTTCCAAGATGATCCGTTAGTGTTAAAGGTGTTTACCAAAACGTTCATTAAACAGGTTTGGAGTCATTACTTTAAAAAAAAAAAAAAAATACTGTAAAAGCTAAGAAATAAGTGATAAATCAACTCGTACCGAGATAGTCTGTAGCTACCTTGTATGATGAGAAATTGAAATTTTACAAAAGTTATTTTTTTTAATTGCCTGGGATACAGTAAGTGCTAAGATTGATATATTCACAAGTAAATTTTATCTCGTAGCAATTCAATATAACAAAATTCATTATAGAGATTTTTAAACTTAAAATTTTATTAATCTAAAACAGTACAAGCATTAATATACTGAAATATATATATATATATATATATATATATATATATATATATATATATATATATATATATATATATATATATATATATATATAGTATATGCAAAACAGGATGTCTTTACTTTGACCATTTCATTCATTTTTTCGATTCAGTGATTTGATCTTTCGGTTCCAGTTTTGGAACTTACCTGTTAGCTCATATATATAGATTGGTTCCTTTTTGTACCAAAGTTTAATATTTAATGCACATAGTATTGCCGAGCGAGCGTTAGCAAGTGAAGGCGGGTTAGAGTCCCGCAGGGCACATTGTTTTCTGTCTTCGTTACCAATCTGTTCATTGAACGATTCATTGAATGAAATGGCTAAAGTAAAGACTTGCCGCAAAACAGCAACTGATTCTGCAATTAATTATAAAAGAAAACCTAATAATTTGCCAGGAGGTAATGAAAAACTAAAATGGAAGCCATATTGCCTCGCTGAATTGCTATGCTGATACGTTGTATAAGAAAAGCAGTAGCCCGATTGCTACCACCAGTAACCTAAGCAATACGTTGCCTACTTCTTTGATGAAATTGAGATCTTCGAGGCCTCAAGTGACGCCCATTTCAATGGATATGGTCACGAACACGCATCTATCGAGTAATTTTTACATTATTTTCTCGCATTCTCTGCGGACTGCAAAAGTTCCTTCTCGTGATGAAGAACGAGTAGTTAGATGAGGTGAGATCACAGAGAAGAATCTCCCCCCTCTTCCAAGTCACTAGCGTAATGCCACCTGGTCTTTTGCCATCAGATTAGTTATATCCCGCTGGTTCATGAACAGATGTAACTTCAAATAATGTCATTCTCGTTGGAGTGTTTCACACGTCTTCCGAAGCTACTTATGCAAGAGAGAGAGCGCGTAGACAATTTTAACTATTCTGTGCAGCTGAAGTGAAGTGAAGTGACGTCGTAAGTGTCGTCAAGCACTCTGCCGATCAGCAGCGACGCTGCACAAAATCAGTTGTGGATTGCTAGTTCCGTTAAATGACCCCACCCATCACTGCTGATCCAAGAATGAATTATAATCGCTTAAACAATAGAAATTTTTAAATTGGTCTTTACAATAACAATTTTACAACGAATTGGAAAGAAAATATATCATAGAATCAAAGCTCAAATTATAAAAGCACTTTATAGCGAGAGATATAGTTTGTGAAAAATCACTCCTCCGGAAGCACCTCTCCTCCTGCCCATAGTTACAGAGATACAATTCGCAAACGCGATATATACCACCCAATAAACGAAAATTGCGGAACAAACGTTACACGCACGCTCACTCTTTCAACAACAAGAATATAGGCCTATTCTGTTATTGTACAACATAGAGTTTATTGTTCACCAAAGTTAAAAATGTAATTTTTCTGTACCCGTATAATAAAATGATGTGTATCTGTCTGTCATCAGCTTTTCGCATAGAAATGAGTGATAGACCCTTCTGCTCGGAGGTTCGGATCTGGGTGGGTGAAAACGTACCGCGGTTTGATAACGGTTTGTGTATGCAACCCCTGTTGCATCACAGCTGTGCGATCTTACATAACAGCAGATGAAAAATACCTGAGAATGCAGTATAGACTTCTTTCTTTCTTTCTTTTAATCGATGTTCTGAATTAATACGACGGATCCCTACTCTAACGACGGATCCCTACTCTTTTTAATCCAGGTTCTGAATTAAGAATCGAAAACGACGGGTGTTTCCAACTAGTGAAATAAACAGGGTGGCCCAAAAGTAGGTATACACCCATAAGGTATAACATTCTCGCTTATAGGTTTATTTGCTTCGGCTGTTCCGAGCTTAAGATATAAGTAAAAACACATTAAGAACAAATAATAAAGAAACTAAGCCTACCTGATGGATAATGTAAGAAATTATATAAAAAACAATGAGTTGATCAGTACGGGACTGTATACCTACTTTTGGGCCACCCTGTATAAGTAACTGCAAATCACTATCGAGAAATTACTTCACAATTAGGTTAGGTTGTGTGTGTGAGACTCAGTTAAATTAAGGTAAAGGTTGGGTTGAAAGGGAGTTGCCGTGACAAAGTTGTCAATAGATCGTTTTAAAGGAATATTACAGAGTTTTATACGCAAGATAATAAAAACGCTGTTTTAATCACAACTAATTTAGGTAAATTCAACAACACTATTATAAAATTAGCATGGATTCATTAAAAAATCATAAGTAAGTCTTACTTTCGAAAAATATCATTATAAAGTTGGAAAGAGCAGCAGAATGAAAAACAAAACAATTTGATACATACCCTTATTGAGATGTTGATTTTTCAGTTTTGTTTGATTCCAGACTGCACACTGGTATTTCTGAAACAAAAAGAATTATATTTGTAGACTTGAAACCTAACTAAAAAAAAAAAAAAAAAATCATAACTCTTATCAACATGGCAATTATTTATCAAAGGCAAGTGAACAAACCATTCAATTTTGCTGACGTCCATCATCTTGAAAATTAAAATTTATGTCCATAAGTGTAATCATATTTCCCACAAGAATTAAATGTAAATAGGTTATAAGACAAGCTCATAGTAATTGCTTCGCTTCCACTATACGTCGTAATTGTAGAACTGTTTTTGAAAGTCCCTTAGCTGGAACATTTCACATTTTAAACAGTAAACATACATTATATTTACATCTCGAATTTGTAATTTATTTGTGAAAACGTTATTATCATATAAAATGTTTAAAATGCAACTGATACCAGAAAGAGGAGAAACGTAATTTTAATTCTAAAACAAATAGCTCTCTAAAATGTCAATATTTTCTTTTCTATACGATAGTTTTATCAACAGCATTCAAGGTCAGAGGTGTCAAAACCTATTTTGCGACAACTGTAAAAACAAAAGTAAGGTAAAACAATTGTTCAAATGAGCAAACACAAAACACTGCTTAATAACATTTTTGATTTGTTTTTTTCTCAACATAATAATAATAGCAAATGCAAACCACCACATGATAATATCGACTCTAAATTTTAACATGTACAAAATTTGAGTATTGAAAAGATTTAATTGAAATCAAATTAAGACTTTTTACAACTGCGTTCAGAATATTATTGACAGTTGGAGCCTGACAACTGTGAAACCCCGAGCTTCTGTGACTTTTGCAGGTAAAAATTGACTTCTCAGCTTCAAAACTAGTGCGTCAATGACTGTATATAGTTTGTTACAAATCCATTGAAATTTGTATAGGGTAACATTCCAATTTATAGACAAAAGGAATGTTTATGATCTTATGACAGTGTTTGTCAAAAGAAAGCATTCATTGTTAAAATTGCAACCTTATACTTAATTTTGGAATTGTTCAAATCTGTTCACAATTATTTTAGTTCTTATTGCACAATCCCTAGTATCATCTTAGCAAAATCAGATGTGGGCCCCTGTATGTAGGCATCGACTCTTTTCTTTTCCTTAACAAGTCCTTAAATTACGTCTCATATTTTGTCTGTAGTCTTTAAGTGACACGAGATTATGAAGAATACGACCTATTATTTAAAGTAAGATTCAAAACAACTACTTATTTTACCTAAATAACTATACTCGGAGCAAAATTTGAATACGTAAAGCTAGTGCTGCCAATGAGATCACATAGTTTTGCCAATAAAACCGCCAGAATTATGACGATTTGAATATATTGCCACAATCTCGCTACTGCTAATTGTAAGATAGATGTGTAATATTTCAGTTAATTACAGTTAATGATTTAGTTGGATGGAACACTTCGGAATGTTCCGGAAGATATTTGTCTTAAGTGTTTGTGCTTCAGTCATACATTGCCTCGTGAGCCATGTGCATTATAGCCATTCTCGTATTTTTTTTTTTTTTTCAGCCAAATCACTTATTACATCCTATATACTTAGGAAATGGTTTTAAAAATCAAAAGTAGGCCCTACTTATCTCTCATACATAATCTCGAAGTGATCCATGGTTTTCACCAGTGGCGTAGCTGCAAAAGTGTAGCTCCCCCCCCCCGCAAAGTATAGAGGAGGGGCCCTAGTCGTAAAGCCGACAGAAGTAAGGTTGAAGCTCTACTTCTTTAAATCTTTATTCATCGCAAGACTTCGGGTCCCGTATACCTCGGGGCCCCCCCGCACTGCGGGGGTTGCGGGGGCAGCTGCTACGCCACTGGTTTTCACCTTTCTGCGTTCCTCCATCTTCTTAAGCATCGCTTTAGTTATCCATGATTCTCTCGATGATCTTTCCATTCTTCCAATGTTATTGTGGAGCGTGTCACGCAGAATCTATTTAACTTTTCCCCAACTATTTTCTGCATTGCCGACCACAACGCCCACTGCATTGATTTTTTTGTTCTATCTCTTCTTACACATCACTGTCCAAACTTCTTAATCGCTATAAGTTCCATATTCGATTTCTTCTTCCATTTTTCTTGATCGGCTTTAACCAGGTTTGCACTTCCGCCACAAGGACATTGTGATCCGAATCAATGTCCGCCCACCGGCACCTTTTATTTTTCAACCCACTGCTTTATATAAGAAATTATTTGTTACGTTTTCTTTAAATGGACTAGGATTTTGCTGCATATCCATAACAAAAAAGGGAAAGTAAAAAAGAGGAAAAGATAATGGTAAGAAAAAGTAGCATTTCTTTAAATTTTTGCACAAACATGGCATTCAGTATATCCCTCGCAACTGTAAAAACGTGGATCTTTAAATAATCGTGATAGTTTTGAGAAGACAACGAATCAATTTCCCGTTCCCCACTTCAAAATCCTCAACTTGCGTCATCCCTGGAAACGGTTCGAGGGACATATTCTGTCAAGTGACCTGCAACTAGTGCTCTCAAACGGGTCGGGTTACGGGTCGGGTCGGGTCAGGTCAACTCGGGTCGGGTTATCGGGTCGGGTCAGTCGGGTCAGCTCGGGTCGGGTTGTCGGGTCGGGTTATTCGGGTCGGGTTGTCGGGTCGGGTCAATCGGGTCAGCTCGGGTCGGGTTGTCGGGTCGGGTCAATCGGGTCAGCTCGGGTCGGGTTATCGGGTCGGGTTGTCGGGTCGGGTTATCGGGTCGGGTTGTCGGGTCGGGTTGTCGGGTCGGGTTAGTCGGGTCAGTTCACCTTGGTCAACTGAGTTTAGGTTGAGTTTAAACTCGGCTGGAGTCGAAAGCTGCTGTTTTTCACTAGCTGCCTAATTAAAAATAGCAATTTTCAATTGATTTTATAGAAACCATAAATCTATTTTGAACACTTGCAGCTAGTGTTTTTTATGATAAATGCTTATTTTTCTACTTGTGTGTACTTTAATTTTTAAATGTGGAAGATTGATTTTACCAATCGACTGTAATATTAATATCTACGCCAATATGGAGTCTGGATTTAGAAGAAAACTAGAAGTTGTTTAAGCAACGCCAAAAGAGATATTGGATATGGACGACCAAGCCCAAGCAGGGCCGCGGTGGCTCAGTGGTAGAGAATTCATCTCTGGTGCATGGTGTCCAGTAGCGTAGCTAGAGTTTTTTTCAGGGGGGGGGGAAATGAAGGGCCCAAGAGGATTTTGAGGGGGACATCTCCAATATATATATATATATATATATATATATATATATATATATATATATATATATATATATATATATATGTGTGTGTGTGTGTGTGTGTGTATTCAAGGTGAATGTTTCCATCTTTATTGTTCATGATTTTACTCTTTGGAAAACAGTGAAAATATAAGAATTTAGTACCTCAAACAACTAGGATTCATTAATGCAATTGATTTCTAATATAAGTAAATAGTTATTTAATCATGGCGTTTAAAATATGTGTAGCTGGTTGACTTAAGTGGAAGCAAATACACTTTTACAGGTAAAGAAAATAACTTATAGGTTCATGCCTCTACTTGAAGAGGATCTTTCTATTCGTGTGGGCAGCAGCAAACATATCCACAACTTGTTAAAGATCTAACGATTTATCAATTTTCTTCTCAAAATAAAGTAACACTAAGTTTTTCAACCTATCATGAGTCATTGAATTGCGTATACAAGTCTTTAATCTTTTCAAAGAAGAGAATGACCTTTCACATGTAGCACTAGAAACTGATATAATCACAGAGATGATACCTAGCTTGTAGGTTTCTAGGAATGCGTTTTTGTAGACACAAAGAAGATCAACGAAATTTATTAAGGAATCAGCTTTGGTTTTCTTCTCGTCTTCATACAACTTAATTATTAGAGCAACCCACATTATACTTTATTTCTTATTTAATTATGCTTTTTTTTTCAAATTATGCTTTATTGTTAATTTCAATGATTATTTTACATTAATCGTGTATAATGTATAATATTTATTATACATTAAATATTCTAAATATGTTAATCTATTTATTGATTTTTTTTGCAACTAGTTTCTCTCATATTTAATGAACTTTCTACTTAATTCATTGTAAAGAGATGTGCTTTGCTCGAATAATTTTTTTCTATCATTTGTGTGCGCCTTACAGGTACATATATACAGAAAGGGAAAGTAAAAGATGCCACCAAAAAGTACAGAAAGTGCTTAAGTTCAAAAAGTAAACATAACAATACAGTGACGACGCCAGAGGGGAGAAGGGGGGAGAGCGCCCCCCTAGTAGCTACTTCTGCCCCCCTGACCCCCTCCAGACTCGTACAATCTTTAAACATTCTTCACGTAGTATTTTATATCAGTATCATAACCAATCTCATTGACAAATTGTAGTCTACTTTCCATGAATTTACTATGTGGCAGATTAATCCTCAAGCTTTCTTCTTTGAGCGTCTGGGTATACACGCATATTTCTGTTCTCTAATTTAGCCCCTTTTGAGGTAAATTTTAGTTATACTTCTTTCTTATGATTTTTAATAATTGTGCCTAGCGAACAATAGTAGATTTGGTCGACTTGTTTTCTTCTCATTGGATCAACTTCGATTGGAAACAAAAGAAAGGTAAAACCAGTTACGTAACTTGTTTGTATTTATCCAGGTTTGAAGTTTTCAGTTTCATATTTTGTTTTATTTAAAACTTATTTTTTCTGAAACATTATTCTCGGCTTCCAATATTCAGAGGATGTGCTTATAACAGCTTAGTTTGCAACTACCAGGGCTTAATTTTTTGAAGGAGATAAAAAGAGTTGTGTTTTCCCTTCCTGCAAATGATAATAATAAAATTATGGAAGAAATTGATTCCCAATAAAATGTATTGTCAGAGTGCTGATCTTTAGTTAGTAATTGGTTTATACTAGTGCTCCTTTACTTATTTTGTTTCAAAGTACTGACGTGACGTCTACCATATTGACTAGGAACTGCTGAAAAATTCGTAGCCCAACCCAGAAGGAGTGCACGTGGATTGGTGAAGTTTTACTTCTTCTTCTTTTCCCCCGAGAGTCAATATACTACCTTGTACAGTGTTCCAGCTTTTGCAGAAAAGTTAAAAAAATCTAGATTTCCTCGCACCACTGTTCGTAGCACTACCCCTATCAGATCTAAAATGGCGTCTTTCAAGTGTTACTTAAGTTTGGGAAATAAGTACACGTAATAGTTAGACGGAGCTAAATCTGCGGAATAAGAATGATGATCTAGACATTGAAATCCTAGATTATGCAATGTAAGTTATGTTCGCAGGGGCTTGATGGACAGGTGTATTCTCCTGAAGGAACAGAATTCCTTTCTTTTCATTTTCCGCAGCGTTGAACTTTGAATTTTTCTTTCAGTTTTGTAAGTAATGTAGAGATTCTGGATTAAATATCTGACCATTGAGGAGGTAGTCTACCACTCCATACTTATACCAGAAGAATGTTCCAAACAGTTTCTCAACCTACTTCTGTGTCTTGAACTTCTTGGGGCGATGGAGAAATGAGTGCTACTACTCCATTGACTGTTGTTCCGATTCAAGATCATAGTGGTACAATCATATTTCATCTATGGTTACTATTCGTCAGCGAAATTGATCAGCATTACGGTCAAATTGGAAGAAGACTTCTCTTAATGCCGTTACCCTTTTATTCTCCTGACATATATTTTGCTTAAATTATTTTTGTCATACAAAAACTGGGGTGGCCTAGGTCCTCCGGCCCCGGGCTATATCCACCACTGGGTGAAATGCTGCAATTTTCAAGAATAATGTCACAAATTGCATCCATGATTCCAGGAAGAGTCATTGCTTTTAATCATCCTGGATGTAAAGAATAATTTGTTGAGAAATTGCTACGTTTATACTAAGCCACTTACTTCTTCACCACCATATATAACTTAGGAGAGTCCCGTGGTGTTTCACTGATTTCCTCATTAATTTACTTCGGTGACTTTCCTTGCTGGAACAAAAATGTTTTAACAGTAAGGATCTGGATGTTCGTGAAATTATCTGTTTGGGCACACATAATCACTTCAGAGGCCTGAGAAACAATAAGAATTTCATTATTAATATGAAAATTCATATTTGTACATACATAGATATGTTTTTCTAAACTACGGTTTCATTTTTCTACCTAGTACCTACACTCCTTCTGGATTGGACTACGACATTTTCAGCAGCTCCTCGTAAATTCTCTCTCTGGCTATATATATATATATATATATATATATATATATATATATATATATATATAGAGAGAGAGAGAGAGAGAGAGAGAGAGAGAGAGAGAGAGAGACGTAGCATATAGACGAATGTGTTACTTGTAGCTTACGCGAAAGTAATTCAATTTATGTTTAGGCTTCAAAAGTTTCATTGAAAAATATTTCATGTGCAGACGTTACTTATTTGTTAGTTACAAATTTTATTTGAAATAAGTTTAATTTATAATCATATAGCCTATGTCATTTTTGGTATGGCAAATAGCCCC
The DNA here is from genome assembly GCF_964235325.1 of Thermobia domestica. Lineage (NCBI taxonomy): Eukaryota > Metazoa > Arthropoda > Insecta > Zygentoma > Lepismatidae > Thermobia > Thermobia domestica. Next base: position 69,308,013 of record NC_137462.1, read on the forward strand.
CCCCCCCCGAAAATGTATCTGCCCCTCCTTTGCCCCCCTAAGAACTTAAAGCTGGCGTCGTCACTGTAACAATATAGTATGGAGTTCTTGCATACTATTCATTGTTGGCAGAAAAAAATCTTCTTTTACTTTTTTCTTTTCTCCACATCAAAGGATTTTACCGATAAATTTACAGAAATGAAAATAAGCTTTTCATTGTTGCATTGTTATGTTCTCAATGATTTTGCATTGTAAATATTGGCTTTAAAAAATATTAACACAGTATGTTAAACTTTCAGTTAAAGAGAATTTTCCAAGAATTGTGCTATATATTTTAAATTATGCTTTATGCTTTATTTTCTAAAATTATGCTTTTAAAACTAGTTTCCCAATGTGAGTGCATTTTGGCGTTCACCCAGTGTCGTGACCATAGTGCTCTCAAACGGGTCGGGTTGACCCGACCCGACCCGTGACCCGACCCGACTCGGATCGGGTCAGTTCGGGTCGGGTCAACTCGGGTCGGGTTGTCGGGTCGGGTCAGTCGGGTCGGGTTGTCGGGTCAGGCTACTCGGGTCGGGTTGTCGGGTCGGGTCAGTCGGGTCAGATCGGGTCGGGTTGTCGGGTCGGGTTATTCGGGTCGGGTTGTCGGGTCGGGTCAATCGGGTCAGCTCGGGTCGGGTTATTCGGGTCGGGTTGTCGGGTCGGGTCAATCGGGTCGGGTTGTCGGGTCGGGTTATTCGGGTCGGGTTGTCGGGTCGGGTCAACCGGGTCAGCTCGGGTCGGGTTATCGGGTCAGGTCAATCAGATCGGATCACGGTTCGGGTCAGTCGGGTCGGGTCGGGTCAGTCAATTCGGGTCACGGGTCGGGTCGGGTTGGTCTTCAACCCGACCCGACCCGACCCGTTGAGAGCACTACCTGCAACATATGCGTGATGTTGAATGGCAATAAGGAACTCGGAAGACCGCACCACTGTCTCTAAAGTCGCCTTCACATTAGTATCTTGTGAGCTGCTTATATGAACCTGTAGTGTGAAGGCATTGAGTACTTCTCAGCCGTTCAAAAGATCGTGATACCAAAATAGTAGCCATATTAGTCAGAAGAAGCTGCAGCTTTAATCTTAGCGATAAATTGCAAGAAAATAAAAGAAGGAAAAAAAAACAATGTGGATTCATCCTATAGATCGATGAAGACTGGAAGAATGTTCATTTTACGAACGTTATATTTTACCTCAGTTCGGTTTTATTTTGTAGTAGGCCTATAACGCATATATAAAAATATGACTGCTACTTACTACGATAAGTATATATTGGTTACACACTATTTGCAATCATTTAAATGCACTATATTTCAGAATACTTATTATTTGTTTCACAGCAATTCAGTACACTTCTGCATAATAACATGGTGACCCTTGCATTCTGTGGCGTATTTTACGGGCAACCGAGGCTACCGGCGGTAGCCCTGCAATATTAATAAAGAAGGTTAATATAACACATATAAATTAATTTAAAATAAAACGTTTACAGTTCATTATCTTCTTTTCATGGTACTAGTTCGCAAACGTGAATACGTACTAATTACTAAGGCAGCCGTTAACGCTTAGAATGCGACGCAATCCCTCTCGCTTTCGTAGACACTGATGATTTGGCAACCTCTGGAATACCATTCTTTAACTGCTGCCAGCAGAGAGAAACGTGTAACTGCTTGCGCGCCCACGTAGGTTCGAAGAAAATGGTCAATTTTTATTTTTGATACAGAGTAAATTGATTATAGAACGTTTTTTGTAAGGCTAAAATCAATACACTAATGAATATAAGGCATAATAGCAGGGGCGGCTTTAGGATTTTCATTTTGGGGAAACTTGCTCCCTCGTTTATGGATACATATACACATTTGATTCATTGATGACACTAGAAAATTACTTTTACAATAATGGTTGATGCTATTCGTTAAATAATTACCTATCATTAATATAAATAGAGAAAAATATATTTACTCTTTATTGTATCTTTTATTGTTTATATATTTTTCAAAATTTTTGGGTAGGCCCACGCCTACCCGGCCTACCCGCTAAAGCGTCACTGCCAAATAGCAAAATCACTTTACATCAAGGATGATATAAAATAGAGGATCTGCCCATACAACAAAATCGTGAAGCCATACGTCACAGCTTCGCCACACCTACTCTGCTCACGTCGCGCCACTAAGATCGCAATCTTTCGAGCCAACAATCATGGCGGAAACGAGAGTAGCCAATGAGGCGTGCCGGCTCAGACGATGCTCGGTTGTTTTTTGGCTTCATTGAGTTCATACGATGAAGATACGTATAGGCAGATCCTCTATTTTATAACATCCTCGCTTTACATATTTCGTAATGTAAATTGAACGAAAAATATTGTATGGAATAACCGGACACATTCCGTAACCGTATGAGTTAACGCAAAATTTGCGATTTAGGAAGCAATAATGGGACATAAAAATGATAATGACAACCACCTATAAGGCGGATTTTCATGTGTCCTTTACCTCCGTGAGTTGCGAGCGATTGTGCTAAACAGCCAATGAAATCACGCATCGGAGATGGCGCGCTACACTCGCGTCAGAGTAGAAATTTGTTCAATTCTGACGGAAGTAGCGCGCGTACACTATTGTATTCACTGACTAACATGGCGGAGGTAAGAACAACGTTTGAAGAACTGCTCGTAGAACAAGTAAGAGTAAACAAAATTTGGACAACCTTAAGTATCCGAAATACAAGGATTCAGTATTAAGGACAAAAACATGCCATCAAATTGCTGAAAATATTGGTATCGATGGTTAGTACTTTTATATTTGTGTAATTAATTAGTTGTATTACCGGGAACAATAGATAGTTCATACAATAACTGGTATGTACAAATTATCAATCCCTATATAAAATAAAAGCAATGTAATTTGAAATATGCTTTAGTATGATTTATAAATATTTTTATTTGTTTTATAAAATTTATCCGGATCGAATTTTAATTCAAAGAAAAGGTTCCTGTATATTCCGTATTCTCGTCGAAGCTGGAAAATGGGGTGAACCCACCACATTTTCCTAACATACTTCTGACGGCGGCGTTTTGAAATATAATATATTCCAGCTAAAACGATAGCTCTCCTTAGGGAATCCATTATCACAAACTAAAGTCGCAAACTTTCTATTTTACGCATGCGCATTAGCTAGCGAGTAGTAATTTGGCGCAATACACGCACGGATGTATGAAAACGAAAATAATTTACGATGAATACGCTACATGTGATGCTTCCGTTCTAACGCGGGCATGAAAATCCGCCTATACTCAGAACTTTTGCGAAGACTGGTATGGAATGACAACCAATGTTAGTAACAGAGGCGACTCTTAAGGGAAATGACATTGGTAAAAATTAACATTTTACGAATGCAATCCACGAGAAGTTAGCTGCGCAAATGTATGATGGAATTTCATTTATACTGAAAAACATTAATGGTGTCAAAGCAAAAGTTCAAACAAAAGACACCAACAACATTTTCTTCATTGTTGTACAATATTTTGTATAGTATTATTATTATTATTATTATTAAGAAATAATAATAATAATAATATACAAGGTCAGTGGTAGCCCATGTCTTCAAACCAGTATACGCCACTGCTTGCATTATATTTTTTTTTAACAAGAACACAGAAACAAGTCTGGTAACGGAACTGTTATCAAAGTAACCGTACTATTGTTCTTAACGACGAATCAGCAAACATTAATATCAATGGACTGAAAATATAACATCTACAAAATAAGATTATTCATGACATTATATTATTTTCTTCTTCTTTTTCTATTGTATAGCGAGTGCACATGTTAAAGCACTTTTGCCTACATATTAAACGAAATAAACAACGTATTACAGGTTATCGTTGCGATAGTATGTTTCCTAAACAGAAAAGACGAAAGAAAATTTTCCAATTACTTCAAGATGTCTATATCTTCGTTTAACGAACTGTTTAATAGAATAAAGTGTGCATTTCATCAGAGTAACACCAAAATTAGGAAATTTTCAATATCAAATATATGTACACTTTTCTTAGTTGCAACTGAGTTCACACCCTTTCCCCGCCAGCATCCCGCTCGAGCCTGCTACTGGCGGGGTGATCTTCATAGTAGCTCAGAGCCACGACTCACTTGCACCGAAACGCATGTGTGAAGGCGTACATTTAAAACAATGTAAAGTAGCAGCTGCAGCTCAGGCGAGCGGCTTGCAGGATCCTAGTGTGAAGGCTACCTTGTAGTGCTTCCCAGCATCTCAACGGAAAATTGTTAAAGCCTTGTCTTATTTCTAGGTCGCCACTGCGTCTAGAAAACCGCGGAAAATAACGCTAATTCCGGTTCAGTGGAAAGTAAGTGTGGTACCGATTAAGTTCTAAAATTACACTGCACGGGACAGAATAAACACCGTGTCTTCACATACGCGTACGAGCTACAGTATTAGATAAAGTTTTAAACTAATTCAGATGAATGAATACATAAAAGTAATTATACTGGATAATGCCTTTATGGAAGTTCATCTTCAAAGCTAACGCTGAAGTATAATGGATATTACATAATTAATAACAATAGCAATGTATCATTAAATATTGAAACATAATAGGAAATCAACATTTTCAGAAAAGTGACATTACAATTGAACTTCGCAGAAGAAATACAGAGATAAAAGGTAGGCATCCAGCTGTCTTCTTTTGCAACTCCATATATCGGCAGCCTTCATGGTACAGTTTAAATTTAATCATTACGGTGTATTTCCGAAATGGGCTTGTGTATAGCCCGCTCCCCCCAGTTCTTTGTCACCGGAACTGGAAGAGTCACTACTATTACTTATATCGAGAACAGAACCCAACCAACCCCTGCGGGGCTTCTAACCCGTTCCTACTACTACTACTTCTATTGCTACTAACTACCACTACTACTACTACTACTACTACTACTTATACTAAAACTTCCTTACCACAAGATTTACATCTTAAATGTTTATAACATGCGATTCCGATTCATTATGAACTAGTATGAGTCGTTAGAATCACTATGATTCGTTAAAAATCACTGGGGGGAGCGGGCTATACTCAATCCCCGAAATTTAGCAAAGTTAGATTAAGTTCAGGAGTTTTGTAGTAAAGCTTTCAATAGTTTAAATTAGGTTAAACTGATATAATGTGCAAAAATAAAGCTGTTAGTTCGGTCGATTACCGTAGATGTAGCATAAAATACAACCTTTAGAAGTAATATGTCATTATGTATCATTTACTTCAGAAGCCTAGTGTAACCCAATCCTTCTTCATACAGCTAGTTCTGGCGTCTTCATAACAGACGAATGTGCAATCTAAATAAAATTTATATCTTTATATTAAACAATTAATTAAATTATTTGCCATATGCATTAGCTCAAAATATGTACCCACTATACATATTCCATTAACTGTATAACTACTAATACAGTATTTAACTTCATTTAACAATTGGCAACATTCTTTCCTGTAATTACACACAGATTCTACGGTCACTGTAATGAAAAGGCTTGAAGTATAGGCTTACAAAAGAATTATGTAGAACAGGATCCTCATAAACACAATAATATCATAAATGTAGCTATGCCACAGTAGGTAATTAACGTGTTTGAAGTTAATTTGTTATTTGCTTCTGACTCGTGCTATATCGTCATGTACAGCAAGCAGAATACGAATAAACATGTCAATTTGTGTAAAATTCCAACATGAAAACAAGAAACTGGCAATTTTGGATTATTGAAAACATTTCCAGTTAGTATTTGTGCATTCTAGATTTAATTAGTGGCATTGCTATGCAGTAGCATAGGAAAAGGGGAAGCAAAGCTTTCCGAAGATTTGCTAAGTTCAACATTTTATCCATCTTCGTAACCCACAAAATAAATATTTTCAGACAATATATAAATTAAAGGGCTTAAGTTTAGAGTTGCCCCTCCAGTCTGAAAGTGCCCTTGGACTTTGCAACACACAAAAAACAATGCTTAAAGTGTTAAAAATTGTTACATTTCACGTAACTTCAGTACTCCGTGGGCTTCACAAAAATTTAAAAAGTTTTCTTCATTATTTTTGCGCATCCGTTACACCTGTTCGCCATATTCGCCATATTTTACAACTACCATGCTGCTGAAACCTTCCGCGAATGCTTCTGCATCCGCTAATTAGTACTAACTTCTACATATCTCTTCTCGCATTAAACGTAACTCTCCTGCCGAACTTACATTCCTAAAAATCAAATAAAAAGTTCAAATTATAATTTCTAACCTCATTTCTCCTGTAAATTTTCCTGATTATTATAGAAAGCGGAGGGGTAACTCTAAACTTAACCCAATTAAAGTTAATATTACCTTGAAAAGGGTCACTAAATATTATTTTCTTCAAAGATAACTTTACCGAGTCATTAGCAGAACTAAAACGCATTCAAACATTAAATTGTACAGTATTTAAATTACAACATTTATTTCATCTTAAATCAGAAGTATTATAACTGCAAATCGATTTTCTTGTGTTTTTGCTTCAATACGATACAGACCAACGATCACATTCCTGTAGTATTTTCCATTAGAGTTATTTATCGGTGCAGACATATAATATGTTGGTTACTTTCTCAATATCGAAATTTATATTGGTGAACTGATGATTCATGGACGAAAGAACAAATAAATTGAAACATGGAATAAATATATAATTAAAAAAACAAAAAAAAAAAAAAAAAAACAATGTAAAACCATTAACAACAGCATAGCTGTGATGCTGGAGCATAACAACCTAATACACAGCGTTTGCAGAAGACATCTTCCGCCGCCTACAGCAATGTATAGATTTTGCTAATAGCACAAAGACTTTGGATGAAAGAAACGTAGTAGGGAAAATTTAAAAATAATTTCTTATTTCGAATTCTGTAAATTAAAAATATTCACTTATTTCACTATATTTACATTTTTAATAAACAACTGCATGTGAAATGATGGAAGAGGGGCATATTTTCCCCCATGAAGTGTTTTAACAAAACAATTTTATTCGTATCCTGTCATACAAATAAATGAGTGATCAATTAGTATCTAAGAAAGTAGCTTGGGTAAGAAATTTGAATCACATTATTATATTTTAATCTCGTGTAAGAAAGATAAAATAAGAATTTCCTTTCAACTTGTGGATGTTCGCAAGGAGGAAAGGAAAGCAAGGTTCAGCATTGGTCCTTTCTGGAATGCACGTAAATCAATAATTCGAAATATATTTCCAGGCACGAGCAATGGTTTCACAACTCAATTCTTCAGTATTTCTTTCATTTCTTTACGTTTCCAACTTCTATTGTAAAAATATCTGTTTTATGATACTGTGGTGACCGCAACGACTCGTGAAGCCTGAGCTCTGCACAAATCACAGAACTGTTTTACTTTACGTCTGATACATTGCAAAATTTCGGTATAGTTCATGGAGACAAGATGCCTTCCTAATACACACTTGAGAAAACGTCCATCAGAAAGGCACTAAGTTGCCAAAAATTGAAGGAATGGGGAAGAGCAACAAAATTTTACTCGTCCAAGAAAAAAACTACTAGCTCACATCCCACAATAGAAATAATTTATTTACCATCGGCATGATATTAAATACTCGACCGTTATTTGCATCACTGATTTTATATGGTGCCTTCCATTTCAATTCAGGCAGAGCATGTACCATCACCATCTCAGATATTGTTGAAACTTTTTTTTATAGCAACTAGACATGTTTTTAAGAGACCCATATTTTTTTGTTTTGTCGAAAAAAAATTTCCCGCCAAGTAATGGGCCATCAAAGACGGGGAGTACAATTTATGAATTGTAAAAGACATGGAAAATGGTCAACTTCGGAGCGCCACCATTCAGCTATGGAGACAGGTAGAGTTATAATTCTTGTTGTGGTATGTACATAGGGATATAAATAAACTACATTTTATTATAGTTTGGTTTGCACATGCGTATCTTTTTGTACATAAATTAACAAATGAACGTCAATTTATCTGAAAAGTCGAAGTTTGCGAATTTTTCTCGAGCACTTCCGGCTCGAATTTTAAAATTCTGTTTTCACGGTTGGTAAGACCTAGTTACCCGCTTTCCGAAAAAAAAATTGTATCCCTTCTGTGGTCAACCGTTTTGTCGCAAAAAATTCGAGAAATTGTAAAATTTTCAAAAATCGCCATTTTTGGGTGCCATTTTCTCGAAAACACCATTTTTTTAAATTCTGAAATTTTGTCAGACGATTCAACTTTACCTGAATAATAAACACACCAAATATCATTCTCGACCAATGCTTCGTGGATTAACTGCAGCCTTTTAGAGTTAGCGAAGTTTCGCTAATTTTGATGTCACAGTTAGCAACACTGGGAACAATGAAAGTGCAATGATTTGATGATGTTTGTGGTTCATATTCATTAAATGAAGAATAAAAGGTTTTCTTGGCTGGTTTTTTATTATTTTGAACAAAGAGGCTCTCTGAAATAGTAAAATGAGCCTCCCCCTACTCCTCCGTTTTCTTAAACTGAAGTAATCTGAGGTGGAAATTACGATTACGAAACACACAAATTTTAAGTTTACTTGAAATGGCCATCCAATGAATTCTGATGATCTATAAAAGGCCTAAACTATTGCCTCAGTATGATTTGGAATGCTCCAGACAAAGTCTCCATTAAGTGCGATGTCATTACAGTGATCGAAAAATGACAAAAAGTTTAAAAAAATCGAAATGTTTTCTTACGCGTTTCAAAGAAATTCACTGAATTTTTAAACAGAACAATTCCAGCATAAAAATGGGTCACTCGGAATTTTATAGTATTCGACTAAAGTGTGCCAGTCCGCAACCTGAGAGGGAAGTGTGTGTGTGTGTGTATTGTGCAAATTTTAAGTTAGCTGCTACTGCGTTGCTACAAATCAAAGGTGCAAGCTGTATTGAAGCTGTCATGAGTGACATATTTCCTTTAGTAGTATGATCCGTAGAAAATGACAGCTGTCTTCTTCAAGAATGTGGTGAATGTCCTGGAGTGGAAGAAATAATTGTGGTGTCTTTAATTATTGATCCTGATGAAAATGAAAATGGTTACGTATGCCGTATGGGAGAATAATGATCTCGTTAAAAAAAAAAAAAAAAAAAAAAAAAAAAAAACTGTGCCACTTTCTGTTTTCGTATCGTACATTATTGCTGGTTTAACTGTAAGAATTGTAATTCATGACTACATCAAGAAAATCCAAAGAGAATCAATTGCTACCGAAAACCACCGTATAAAATTTCAAGATACAAATTCTATTTTACTTCATGTGGACTTTGTTGAAAACTGGACTGTTATTCTGCAAAGTGCAATTCAGAGTTATCACCGAAATATGAAACAATTGACAGTTTTATTGTAATAAACGACGGTAAAACACACGATTCGGCTCATGTACTCATAGTCATAGACAAGATTCTAAACATACTCGAAGAAAACCGAAAATATATTTTATAGAAAAAGGTTTGAATACGCGAAAATAGGTGTCTACAATTTCCCAAACCGTGTCAGTGATTTCTGATGGTGCTGCATCCCACTTTAAAAATCGCTTTCAGATGTTCGAGATGCAGACAAGTCCGATAAAGCAGTGTTTTTGCAGTGAAACCGGCCATGCAAGGGTCTCTGCGATGGTAGTGGGGAAGGGGGGGGCAAAGAATGTGGCAACGCGCCATAGCCTTAGGCTAAAACAGATACACAGTATTAAAACCGCAGAAGAAAAAAATGAAATGAAATCTTCAAGTTTTACGTTCCACGGTTATGCCGATTAGTCTAAAGGAGACGGTGATCATGAGAAATGAATGAAATGGTGGAATGCAGAAAGTGGAAGGAAACGGGATAACCCCAAGAAAACCCACGAGCACGGTGTTTGTCCACCACAAAGCCCACACGGCACGAGCTGGGATTGAATTAGGGACCCCAAGCACCGGAAGTGAACGCTCTACCACTGAGCCACCGCGTCCCCACTAAAACCGCAGAAGAATTCGTGAGTATAGTGCAAGTACAAACTCCGGGTATTACTCTCGTTTTGTTACCTGCAACTGAATTCGACGACTTCCGGAAGAAAAAAGGGAAAGTATGCGACCGGTAACTGGTATTTAACGAAGTCATCTTTGGCTTTCGGAAAATGGCGAAGTTTTTATGGCAGTAACGGGTCACCATGAACTAACTTCATACTTCCCCCAAAATCGAACTTTTGCAATTCAAAGTGTAGATTTAAGAAATCTGTAAAAAGGAACTTTTGTTATATACATATATGTATGATAACCAGTGGTGCGTAGCAGAAATATTATGAATAAATCATGAATTACGTGAAGTTGAAGTGCTGTTTATGCTTCCACATGAACCTTCAGCAGCGTACAGTTTCCAGAAGAACATAAGAGAAGTGAAAATAAGTGTTTTGTGACTATCGACAATGTGCTACGCAGGGGGCGGATCCAGGACGGACTTCTGGGGGGGGGGATTGTAATACTGCTACTTAGAGCTACTTTTAAGAGCTCCAAACTAGTGCTGTTGAATTTTTGTGACATTTGCGGTTTTCGGTTTTTGAGAAAACCGGTTTTCTGAAAACCGAAAACCGCAAATGCGGTTTTCGAAACCGAAACCGCAAATGCGGTTTTCAAAACCGAAACCGCAAATGCGGTTTTCAAAACCGAAACCGCAAATGCGGTTTTCAAAACCGAAACCGAAAAAGCGGTTTCAAAACCGAAACCGCAAAAGCGGTTTTCAAAACCGAAACCGTAAAAGCTTTTTTCGAAAGCGAAAGCCGTCCGAAACCGTGTTTGCGGTTTTATGAACGAAACCTTGTTTGTCCTCTTCAAAGCAGAAACAATGTTTGATGTTTTTAATTACACCTTTTAACAATTGTGAAAGCATTTATTGGTCGAGACAATTGTATTGATTTATGTCTGTTTTAACTTTTTTTATTTGCTCCAAGACTATTATGGTAATATATGCAGCACTGTGCGAAAGGGATTGTTCAATGGTTGTACAAGTCACAGATAAATTAGGGTTGCAATATTTTAAAGTCAGAAAAGTGGGGAGTTCTAAACCGTAAGTACTGATGTGAACTTGTGTTTTACAAATACTGACCTTGGATCCTTCGCACTTTTTTTTAAGTTACTTCTTTGATGACACTTCCAATGTACTTTTCGGCTGCAGGGAAGCAAACTGGACCCCACCTGATTTTCATATATTTTGTAAAGTAGACCACTAGAAACACGAATCTGAAGGAATTTTGACATTCCGAATTTCGGAACTCGAGATATTCGAACATAAAGTGACCACGGAAGCAAACTGGACCAAAACTAATTTTTATATATTTTGTAAACTAGACCACGAGGAACACGAATCTGAAGGAATTTTGACATTCCGATTTCCCGAACTCGAGATACTAGAACTTATACAGTAGTTTTACATAGTATGTATAAAATTAATGAAGAAAGTTCTATCGCTTTTTGACCTATCACCTTAGAGCATCGATATGTCACCTAAGACCAGGGGTGTAGCCAGCAGGTTTCTGTAGGAGGGGCTCGTCGTTTTTGAAGGGGGGCGAGCTACAATCTAATAAAAAAAAAAAGATGTGTTGCAGCTAGTGTTTTTGAAGCCTGAAGAAAACGAAAATTTTGGTTTTCTTCCAGAAAACTAAAAACACTGTTTTTAGCTGCTTCTTCTTCTTCTTCTTCTTCTTCTTCTTCTTCTTACAATTATTATTATTATTATTATTAATAATAATAATAATAATAATAATAATAATAATAATAATAATTTCATAAATTATATTACAGATAGTTTGTATTATGTTTAACCAAGAACTACTGCCCCCGACCAAACATTATACCTTTGTTCATAACTATTTCAATACACAAAACCGATCTATAAAGGTAAACAAGAAAGTTCTATCGCTTTCTCACCCACCACCATTCATATGTCACCTAACATGTATCTGGAAGATTAGGAATACATCGACAACCTTCTGCAAACGTTCTGGAAGGCCATTTATTCCATCGCTGTAGAGGTTGGTGTTCCGTGAAGCGAAGGAGGTATCAAGTGCATTTTGCACCTCTACTTGGGATTCGAGTTGGCATCCTTTAAAGGTGATTGTCCAAGGAAGGGAACAGATGATAATCGGACGGTGCAATGTCCAGTGAGTATGGCGTATACAATAGTGTTTCCTATCCAAGGCGTAAAATGGTGTCCCGGGTCATCCTAGCCACGAGGAGCTTAGCGTTGTCCTGTAACATAAGGACCCCTTTGGGATTCAGAAGTGCTGGCTCCAGAGTTTTGAGTTTCTCTTGAACACTGCTCAACTGCTGACAGTACACAGTTGATTGATGCGATGACCAGCTGGTAACAGTTCCCGATGCACGATGCCGCGAGCAGTTCATAAACACACAGGAGGACTTTCTTCTGGTGTAGTGCTGGTTTCGGCTGTCTTGGAACCGTTCATGGGATGCTAACCAATTATGACGGCGCCGTGGAACTTCGTACAGGACCCATTTCTCATCACATGGCAATACCTTGTCCAGAAATGGCTCCTTCCTCAGACGAGACAGCAAAGAAACACAGGTCTCTGCTTGCGTTGCCTTTTGACCCGGAATCAAGTTATGTGGGACCCATCGACCCAACTTCTAGTGTTTTCTCAGTTTATGAAGGTGCTGTTGAATGGTTTCGCCACTCACACTGAATTGTCCCCATGCCGTAAGCGTCGGTGGACCACAAATGGGCAATTAGCGACATCTCGCCAAACATTGGCGGCGCCGCAGCGACGATTCCCGGTGGCCCCTCTACCGTTTTGAAAATTATACCACCAGCGGCAGAGACGCGACAAAGCGCCAACGAACCACAAAATTACTCCCCCAAAATGTTAAATCGGCTATATGTGTGATTTAGTTACATTAAGGTGAGTCTAAAAAACACTTTAAAAAGCAGGGTGGATTGATTTAAATCAGTCTGATTTAAATCACGATTTTAATCAAGATTTAAATCACTTGATTTTTTTAATAAAAATCGTTGATTTAAATCAAATTCCGAAATGAATTAATTTAAAGTGAAAGTAAGTAAAATCTCATTTCTCTTCTGTTATTCCGATTATGGAAGATAATACCATAATACAGTGAGACTCAAATGTATGTAAGCACAGCATGAAACGAGTATCATGTGGGAACTATCAGGGAAAATCCCGTTTGAACGGGTTGCGGGTGAACCCTGCTTTCTTCTCTTTGTAACACAGGGTTTTAAAATTTCTGTTCCAACGGGGAAATCACCATGGACATTTAAGATGAAAGCTCTTTTGTGTTCATGTCTATTAGTTTGTTTCCAGATAATAGGGGCGTATTTAGAGGGTTCGATCCCCTCTCCGAAACAAAAAAAAAAAAAAAAAAATAGATTTTAAAATTTTGGGCGAAATTTATGTACTAAATACATAGAAGTTCCTCGGGATCGTAATACGACAAATTTTGGATGCGTTAAAATATCGAATAATACTTTTGATAAAGTGCATACTTGACCCCATTGCAGAACATGCCGCGATCTGCGATGTGATCGCAGAAAATTTGCCGCGCCTGTGCAGGAAAAATTGTAAGAGGAAATAAAATAGCCAACAGAAAAGTGTAAAAACGTGCCTGCTATGTATAGATGTCTTAAATGCACGGACAACTCGCATTTGAACTGGTTTTCACGTCACATAAAGCATATTTTTAACAATCACAAGTGTTTCTTCTTCTGGAACTGATCATCTTGATTTTTTTTTTATTTTGGAATTCCTGCAGGGAATTCGTGTTATTATTCAGTTCAAAATCTCTTATCATCGCGAATTGTGTCGAGGAATTTGAAGCTTTAAAATATATAAAACGATAATTATGCCTGTTGTGCTGTATGGTTGTGAAACATGGTCGCTTACGCTGAGGGAAGAACGCAGACTGAAAGTATTTGAGAATAAAATCCTGAAACGAATATTCGGAACCAAAGGGAACGGAAATGAGAAATGGCGAAAACTTCATGATGAGAAACTGCATAATTTATACCATTCACCAAACATTGTTAGAGTCATCAAATCTTGGAGGTTCAGGTGGGCAGGACTGTAGCGAGAATGGAAGAAAGTAGGAACGCTTTCAAAGTTTTAACTGGAAGTCCAATCGGAAAACGACCATTAGGAAGACCTAGTCGCACATGGGAGGGCAATATTAAGATGGATCTCGCAGAAATAAGAATACAAAATAGAAACTGGATTCAGTTGACTAAGGATAGAAGTCAGGAGAGCTTTTGTGAACATGGCATTGAACCTCCGGGTTCCATGGGTTAGTGAGTTAGTTAGTTAGTTAATTTTAGTCGAAATTTATGCACTTTATATGTATTTCGTGCCGCTAGCTAGTTCCAATTGTTTAAAAATATGCCCCTGCCAAATATCAGTAACTTTCGTGAAAAGAAAAGTGTCATGTTGATATAAATTGCTGTACTTTTTCCTTAATGCTTAAGAAACATTGTTTGGGATTGAAATAGGTTAACGATTGGGATTTAATTCAAAATTAAAACCCAATACTTTCACTTAAATGACATAATTAACATTTAATACTAATTCCTAATGTTTTTTCTTCAGTTCGCGACTTGTATCATACGAAGAAAAAGATTTGATTTAAATCAAAAAAATCGATTTAAATCAAAAAAATCAACAAAAATGATTTTTTTGAAAAAAATCATGATTTTTTTCCACCCTGTTAAAAAGTATCAAAAAATTACCCCGCAGGGGACTCAAACCACCAACCTTATGATTACTAGGCAAGTGTTCTTCCTACTTCGCCACGAAGGCGATGAAGGAAACGTCGCTTGTAAAGGGATAAATCGTTAAGATCTTTTTAATTGGGTAAATCAGAATGCACCTTTAACCGTGTATATTCGACGATAACTGTTTGGAATTAGATAAAATGTGTGTAATTTTGTAACAAAATCACGCGTGTCTATTTACTTTATTTCATAGTTTTCCCATACTCACTTTCTAATGATCGACGACAGTTGCCATCTAAATTCATGCAATTATCGCACTTATCTCAAGATTTTTCACTTCATGATGTTGAGGTAGAGGTTATTCTTGACCCCCGGAGCTCACTTTAGGAACAATTCTCAAGGAAAAAATAATATATAATAATAACCGCATGCACGTGACTGGCGATAGTTCGTGTTGGCTCCTTCACGATTCTCCGCAAAGAATCTAAGAAATGCGGACCAAAACAAAGTTCTCGCTGGTCGCTGCTACACGGTGGTAACTTCAACACCCCGACACGAGATATATGTTTCGACTCGACGAAACCCTGCCGCCAGTGAGGGCCAATTATCGCAGACCTCCACAAAAAGCGACAGAACTTTCTTGGTTACTTTTATACATAAGACTGATTTTCTTTGAAATTGCACTTAATTTATTTAAGATTTTCTGACAAAAATGTTATTTATTATTCGTGACGAAAAAGACATAATTATTTTATTAACAGCTATATCTCACTTACTGTTTTACGAAATAGCATTTTAAAAAGCGAATGAATTCCGAACTGAAAAACTGAAAAAAAAAACGTTGCTTTTCACCAAATTTTCTATCTGATAAAAAGTTTTCTTAAAACACTAATTACAGCATATAAATAATATAATGTACTTACGATTTAGTACCATTGTTTTATGATAGAATTTATAGGGCCTAGTACCTTGTCAAAACGTTTGTCTTCAAACTGTCAAATACAAATCGCCGTAAATTGTGTAATCTGCTGTCACAAAAAGTATACCATACTATTTTCGGATGGCTATAAGGAAGAAATACCATACTATTTTGTGATCGGTATGGTAAAATACTATTTTTCCATACTATTTTACCGTAAATTATTAACTATATGTAAACTTTGTTATTTTTAAATGACTGAAGCGAAGTAATCTCACGATGATGTTTTAACATCTGGCCATTAGAAGTGCCAGGAAATCATTTGGGGGGGGGCTGGCCCCGATGGGCCCTCCGTGGCTACATCCCTGCCTAAGACGTACCTGGAAGATCAAAAATAGTACCCATCAGTATCAACGACCTTCTCCCAACGTTCGGGGTGGGCATGGATTCCATCGCGGTAGAACTTGGTTTACCGTGAAGCGAAGAAGGTATCAAGTGTATTTTGCACTTTTACTACGGAGTTTAACTGGAGTTCTCTAAGGTGAGTGTTCAAGGAATGGAACAGGCGATATTCGGACGGTGCAATGTCCGGGGAGTATGGCGGTTGCAATAATGTTTCCCATCCAAGGCGTAGGATGGTGTCCCGGATCAATCTAGCCATGTTGGGCTTAGCGTTGTCCCGTAACGAGAAAACCCCTTAGCGATTGAGAAGTGCTGGCTCCAGGGTTTTGAGTTTTTCTTGAGCACGGCTCAACTGCTGACAGTAAACAGTTGCAATAATGTTCTGCTCTGACTAGCCGGTAACAGTTCCCGATGCACGATGTCACGAGCAGGCCACCAAACACACAGCAGGACTTTCTGCAGCATTATTGGTTTCAGCTGTTTTAGAACCAGTTCATGGGATTTTAACCAATGATGACGACGCCATGCAGCTTCTCATCACATGTCAACATCCTGTCCAGAAATGGCTCCTTTCTCAGACGAGACAGCAAAGAAACACAGGTGTCTGCTCGCGTAGCCTTCTGGCCCAGAGTTAATTCATGTGGGACCAATAGACTCAAATTGTACTGCTTCCCAAGTTGATGGAGGTGCTGCCGGATGGTTTCTCCACTCACATTGAATGTTAGCCCCAGTTTCTCACAGGTCCCTCCGCTGTCCGCCTCAATTGCTACCTGAAGATTTTCATTTTGTACATGTGTTGGTCTTCCGGCACGTGGTGCGTCTTTCGTGAGTGTTTTGTCAGCGTCCTTAAACTTTCTAAATCACCCTTGCACTGTCTGCGTAATCACGACACCCTCACGAAAGGCCTGAGATATCTTCCGCCCCGCTGCAGTGGCGTTTGACCCAAGTTTGAACTCGTACAGCATACACGCCCTTATGACGCTCTGTGGAGGTTCCATATTCACTCTGTCCTTACACAAGTTCACGTTGTAACTGAACTGCCACAAGCAGGTAGAGTGTTGGATATACCAACATCTGACCTTCGCCTTTTCTCCATTCGCATTCAACTCACGGTGTGAGGATCAATTGAACACAGAACTCCACAAAAAGCGACAGAACTTTCTTGGTTACCTTAATATATCTCACAGGACATAATATTTTTCGTATAGAGAATATATCTATATTAAACTTAAAGTTTTAATATCTCGAGTTCCGGAAGTCGGAATGTCAAAAATCCTTCAGATTCGTGTTCCTTGTGATCTAGTTTACGAAATATATAAAAATCAGAGGTGTAGCGGTTAAGATTGTCAGAGTTGTAGCGGTTTACGTTGAATATGCCAAGACTTTATCCATTAAATCGTCTTAGATTTTTCTTCAATCCCAAAATGCGGGTGGTTTTTCGTGATTAAGATCTTTTATATTATCATTACTCTTTCACCTTGTTTTTAAACAGTACTGCCACTCTTTCTTATGTTAACAAAAAAACACCACCTCCCTTTCTTAAAAAAAAAAGAAAAGAAAAAATAGATCGCAATACACAATTTTATTGTTGATTTGTTGCCACTCCGATAAATGAGAATGTTGTGGTTTTGTATGTGTTGACTGGTTTCTTATCGCAAGTCCCAGACACCTGCAATAGTTCATACGTGAAGGGAACACCGATCATATTTTATTCTACGTATATCATTTTACTTCCCAATAACGATAGCCGTGCCTCTTTGTGAGAAACTGCAACTTATTTTTTTTATTCTGCCAATTGTAAAAGTATACTAAACAAGAATTTCCCTACACATTAAGACATTTTAAGAAAAAATATCTTCTTTCCCCTCTGCAAATTTTGAGCATTTTTTTCCTCCATCTGGCAACTGTGAGTCGAAGATGGGAAAGATTCTTTGCTGTTTTCTCGTCGTTACTTGACATTAGTGCTGTCGAATTTTTGTGACTTTTGCAGTTTTCGTTTTTGAGAAAACCGGTTTCCTGAAAACCGAAACCGCAAATGCGGTTTTCAAAACCGAAACCGCAAATGCGGTTTTCAAAACCAAAACCGCAAAAGCGGTTTTCAAAACCGAAACCGCAAAAGCGGTTTTCAAAACCGAAACCGCAAAAGCGGTTTTCAAAACCGACATTTCGGTTTTATGAAATTTCACTTTTTTCAAAAACCGGTTTTCGGTTTTTTCAAAAACCGATTTCGACAGCACTACTCCAAACTCTGGGATGGGTTTTATTTATATATAAATAAGAAAGTTTCTTCTTCTGGGGGAAGGGGCGGCAATCGTCCCCCTAGATCCACTCCTGGATCAGTTATGAGTGAACCAACATCTATTGGAGAATCTGCACGGTTACATGCTATTAGCAAAGAAGACAACAACCAAGCAAATGATTGGTCCATGTAAAAAAAATTCTGTGAAATTTTGTTTCCGAAGACCATTTTAAATAAGTGAACTTGAAATTTGTGTGTTTCGTAATCGTAATTTCCACCTCAGATTACTTCACTTTAAGAGAACGGAGGAGTTGAGGGAGGCTCATTTTACTATTTCAGAGAGCATTTTAATCAAAATAATAAAAAAAAAACAGCCAAGAAAACCATTTATTCTTCATTTAATGAATGTGAACCACAAACATTATCAAATAATTGCACTTTCATTGTTCCCAGTGTTGCTAACTGTGACATCAAAATTAGCGAAACTTCGCTAACTTTAAAAGGCTGCAGTTAATCCATGAAGCATTGGTCGAGAAGGATATTTGGTGTGTTTATTATTCAGGTAAAGTTGAATCGTCTGACAAAATTTCAGAATTTAAAAAAATGGTGTTTTCGAGAAAATGGCGCCCAAAAATGGCGATTTTTGAAAATTTTACAATTTCTCGAATTTTTTGCGACAAAACGGTTGACCACAGAAGCGATACAAAATTTTTTCGGAAAGCGGGTAACTAGATCTTACCAATTGTGAAAACAGAATTTTAAAATTCGAACCGGAAGTGCTCGAAAAAAATTCGCAAACTTCGACTTTTCAGATAAATTGACGTTCATTTGTTAATTTATGTACAAAAAGATACGCATGCGCAAACCAAACTATAATAAAATATTGTTTATTTATATCCCTATGTAAATACCACAACAAGAATTATAATTCTACCTGTCTCCATAGCCGAATGGTGAGGCTCCGAAATTGACCATTTTCCATGTCTTCTACAATTCATAAATTGTACTCCCCGTCTTTGATGGCCCATTACTTGGCGGGAAATTTTTTTTCGACAAAACAAAAAAATATGGGTCTCTTAAAAACATGTCTAGTTGCTATAAAAAAAAGTTTCAACAATATCTGAGATGGTGATGGTACAATTTTATATTTTTTTGCCTGAGTTGAAATGGAAGGCACCATATATATATAAAGAACTATAACATAAACGGTAACATTTGTTCGAATTACACGGTAACAATAACAACATCGAAAATATAAAACAAGGACAACACCAACAAAATTAAACGTAGTGGCAATCCGACAACACTGTATCCTGAGGAGATGATCTCCGTAAAGTACGGGAGACGAGACACGCAAAATTTCATGGATGGGGTTGACGACTGGAATACTCCCTCACGTTCTATTGAGTGATGAAATCGGTAGATCTAGGTCAAGCTTCACGACTCATTGCAATCACTATAGGTGATATGCAAAGTAAAACAAGCTTTTTTTTTCTTAGAACTATGTCCTGAACACCGGGTTGGTACTATATGAATCAGCATGTGGGTGATTTCTTAGCATGTCCTGTCCGAATCTGTATCCGGAGTTCTCTTATACACTAACATGTAAGAGTCCATTCTGCAGACGTCCATGTCCTTCAATGGTACTGTATATCGATACGTAGGCCTCATTGTATGGTCATTTGAGTAACTTCTCCGTTATCTTTTGTTAAGCCTGACTTGGTGAACTAGAATTATGTGTCTAATTCTAATAATATTTCTCAGTCTTACATATCTCTCGATTACAGTAAAAGACACATACGGTAATTGGCGTGGTGTCAATTCAGATAGTTTTCACACCTTTCCTTTTGTCGAAATGGAACTGTGAACATTTATTTACAGACGTTATATCTTCATAAAATTCATTTTACAGCTGCACAAGACAGACAGTCACGAAATTTACCTCCTGAGTTTATTTTCTTATCATGAACATAATTTTGGACTTTTTTCTTTTTCTTCTTTTAAGGTCGAACTCATAACTATAACATAAATTACTAGAATAAATTTTAGTATTTTCAAGTTGAAAACTGCCTTCATGTTTCCATCTCACTGTCCACAGCGCAAATATAGCAGAATTTTTTGGGAAACGAGCCGTGTGGACTTTTTGGTGGACAAACACCGGGCTCGTGGGTTTTCTCGGGGTTCTCCCGTTTCCTCCCACTTTCTTCATTCCACCATTTCACTCATCTCTCATCATCACCGTCTCGTTTAGCCTAACCGGCATAACTGTGGGACGTAAAACTTAAAGATTTCATTTTTTTTCCCTTTGGGAAACGACGAAAAGCAATTGGAACTTCTACGGCTATTTTCACAAGTAGCAACAACACACTAAGAGGGCACTTTTTCAACGGACAAGATACCTTCATATCAACACCTTGAATCAAAAATTATTTTATATGTGTCCTTTTCAGGAAAAAATAGGCAGTTTCTACGTGTTATAGCACCTTTTTATTATTATAACCGGGCAAAAAGACTGCGTGTGAGGTCTAATATTGTAAAAATAGTGCAATCCTCCCGGTTTAGGAGGATTTCGAAACCACGACAAAATCAACTGTATCAATATGCAGAGATTTCCCTTACGAAACATCCCTTATAAGCACGAAATTCCTAATATACTTAATTTAATACATCAGAGAATCAACACATCGTATGAATCTCACAAGGGAACCTTCCGAAAATGATAGTTGCAGTGAAAGATGTGTCCTATGCCAATTAAAAGAGCTGTAACAGAGATGAGCATTCCCCAAAAATTAGCTGCCCATAGCAATAGGTTCAAGAAATATAAGGGGTGGAAGTTCGGGAAACAGCAAGGTTGGACAGGGGGGAATGCAAATTCCGCAAAAAGGGGGAGCACGGCAAAATACAATGCTGACAAATGATGTATAGAAAGAGGCTTGCCACAATAGGGAACAAATGAAGGATAAAAGTGTGGTTAACAGTGTTGCCAACGGCAATGAAAAGTATATGTTTTGCAGAAGGGCACTATATGAAGTGAGTGCAATATTCAGTGTCAACCTGTCATGTAGAACATAAGATATGAGGTGTGTAATCAGTGGTACAATCTAACAAAAGAAAATAGAAAGAACAGAAGTACGAAAAATATACAGGGTGTCCGACCAAACTTTGTGGCCTGAAAGATTTGCGAAATTAACAAAAGTGTGACGGAGCAAGTTGAGCAGGAATGTACCAATGTCAGGGGGCGATAAAAGTCAGTGAGAAGCAAGTGCCCCCAGGATGCCCATCATAGGGCACCAGGAGCCAACTTCAAACTTTCAAATGGCAGCAGGGGCCGAGTGGTACCTCTTCCGATAGATCATGGAATGTGCAACAACACCTATAGGAAACATTTACTATCTATGAGCATATACCATCGGGAGTGAATTTCAAAGTTGAGCTGATCCCTCCTGGTTGCATGGGTCTGATACAACCACTTGATGTTTATTTTTAGACCATACAAGAACTTTGTGCACTACGTTACAGAGCTTGTGTTATCAGATACTCACTTTAACATTTGGTCCCGCGAGAATTTTCTGAAACTTCAAGGCTTAACCCATTACCAGTTTACGGCATGTTTATTCAAGCCTTTGATTATGTTTGCTTTCTACAGATGTGAATAGGTGATAGAAAGACCACCAAAGGTTCCGACACCTCTAGAATACTGTTTCGAGACATTCACAGCGATCATTGTACCATGTGTGACGGATTGGCAGTATTCCGCTGTGCTCACTGTAAACGTATCTTCTGTTTGAACCATTGTCTCATCGAACAATTGCACATACAATGTTGACGAGCATGCACAAATGATGCAAAGGCTAATGCCTGTTGCAGGACTTTTCTTTTTGTGAAGCGAGTGGCCTAACTATATTAGACTTGTCTGGATTTTCATGGTTAGTGTTGCCAACTTTGTAACTCGATTTTCTTTTTTACTCTAGGTACTTCGGTTTCCTGCATAGTTGGTGCTTTCTTGTTTTGTTCATTCCAATATGCACAAATGTGGCGCATTATGGCCAACTCCGTCTTTTCCGTATTTTTTGTATTTCTGTTCTTTCTATTTTCTTTTGTTAGATTGTACCACTGATTACACACGTCATATCTTATGTTCTACATGGCAGGTTGACACTGAATATTGCACTCACTTCATATAGTGCTCTTTGCAAAACATGTAGTTTTCATTGCAGTTGGCAACACTGTTAACCTCACTGGTGTCCTTCATTTGTTCCCTATTGTGGCAAGTCTCTCTATATACATCACTTGTCAGCATTGTATTTTGCCGTGCTCCCCCCCTTTTTTTTTTTTTTTTTTTTTTTTTTTTTTTTTTTTTTGCGGAATTTGCACTTTCCCTCCCTTGTCCAGCCTTGCTGTTTCCCGAACTTCCACCCCTTATATTTCTTGAACCTATTGCTATGGGCAGCTAATTTTTGGGGAATGCTCATCTCTGTTACAGCTGTTTCAATTGGCATAGGTCACATCTTTCACTGCAACTATCATTTTCGGAAGGTTCCCTTGTCAGCGGTGAATCAGAAAAGGGAGATAAGGGATGTTTATCTTAACGTTTACACGACCTATACACTTAAGCATGGATAGCATTGTACCAGCAACAACTGCTCTTGAATGAAGTAACTTCAGGTCACTTATTATCACACAGCTTAAAAATCGCTGTTTACCTGTTAGTGTTTCCTCAATTCTAAAGCAATCCTCAGAAATTTATGTTGACATCCTGTTTACGCGCGGGAACGTCGATCCTATTATTCATAAACATCCTTAAAAATTTATGTTGACATCCCGTTTACGCGTGGGAACGTCGATCCTACTATTCATAAACAAGTAATAGTGCTGAATATGTGTCTCTATCAACGTCGGGAAGTTTTAACGCAAAAAGGAATGTGTTACATAGCGCTGCCGCTGTTTCCTTGATCCTCTATACCGGCCACGCTGAGAAAAAAGCCATCGAATTTTGACAAACCTTTTTGAGTTCCCGAATGAAAAATTACTACCCTCAACTTCTTTCATATCAGGTCCTTGAACGAGAAAGGGTGACCCCGAAAAAAAAATTTTTTTTCTCGCATCGGACAGGTCTGGACAACACGTAGATACAGCGTTTTGCCTTTTTTTTCGCCCTTAGTTTTCTCACCGTTTCAAGATGAACAAAGATTCGTCCTAGCTATCTTAATGTACTTGCAAAATTTTCAGCTTGATTTCCCAACACCCCAATATGAGGAATCGCCTTTCTCTTCCAAAGTCCTGATTTTTTTTTTTTTTTCAAAATATTGTGAAAATCATTTTTTTCTGCGTACCGATTTAGTACGTACTTCAAATAAAACACTGTCCGCGTCAGCAGAACTGGCGTATGACGTCAACCAATGAGTCCGCGGCGCGATGTTGCCAAACCTCCGGTGAGAAAGGTAGCTTCCAGAGGGCACATATTGCATATATCAAATGTACGCGTCTCACTAACAACATCCAGTATGTTATAACAATGTAAAACTTTGACACTAATAGGATCATTAATATATGTATCTTATTAATAATATTATTTTCTGTTATAAATGTAGTATAAATGCTAGGATCGAACCAGGGACTCCTTACACCAAAGGTTTATAAGAGCTTAGCCACTGATCCACATCGGTCCCAAGTATATATAAAGATCGAAGAGAAAACAAAAAGTTTTGAAAGGTTTACTTTTGGTCTCTTTACACCACTCGATTCACAGAAAGTCCCCCCCCCCCCTTTTCTGCTCTTTAAAATTAAGAACGAAAATTCAACTCCTGGCACAAGAAGCACACAGAAGACAAAGAATAAATAGCTGGCTAATGACCAGTGATGATTTCAATAGACTGAAATAGTGTGACGTCACATCCGTCTCGTTGTCATGGTGATCGTAGTTTTATTTTCCAAACAACATGGCCTAAGAACCTAAGTACAAAGCGAAAACAGTAATGCGTTGCATTCCGGATTGCAAACATTAGAATAAGAGCAACACTTATATATGTTTAAAAATATTCAATGAATGAAACTAAGAAAAGGTAGAAAAAGCAAGCAATTAGATAAATAATCTGTTAAAATATGTTAAGCGTTGAAAGTGAAATGTTTCCCCTGATATCGTGGATTTTGTGTAGCCTATTTATACATTTGGATGTTAGGTTAAGTGTCAATATACTTAACTTATTTATTATTGGATATTAAATTCAAATAATGCTGGAAAATTTTTAATTAGTACCATCAGTATGACACATTACACTACAAACGTTTAGGTTTACAGAAATAGTGTTAAAAACTTATGCTGAACCATACACAGTTGGATGTTTTCTTGTTGTACTATCAGTATATATTAAATATTTTTAAAGTAAGTAGGAAATACAAGGACAGATCCTATGTATGTTAACCGATCAGAAATTGGTCCTCATTGAAAATTCCCAGAGCAAATATATTTGTTCTATTTTCACTGTGCCGGCAGCTCATCAGTCTGTTCCATAGAGTTTTACATTGGATATAGTTGCTTTTGTTCATTGTGCATTGCGTGGTAATGGCGCTGGCATCACTTATGCATTTTCTATCCTGTCCGATTACCTTGAGATGTGGCCCCTGTAGAAAAAGGTTCCTTATGTATTACTTCATTAATTGCTAAATTTAATCGTAAATTTTCTAAATAGTGTACCCATATTCTTAATCTGTATTTTTTCCTGCCAACTTTATTTTGTACTCAAAATATTCTAAAATTATTATTAACTGCGTGTTCTTATTAACAGTATACTTCATAGTATTTCTATCGGTTCATGCATTTGTTTAGAAAAAAACATGGCGATCACCATGGTAACGAAGAGGAAATGACGACATCACTATTCCAGTCTATTGGAAGTCCAGGGGGAAATTCCCCCCAAGGCATTTCTCCGATCGTCCTCAGGTGGCTTATCACTATTTTAACAATACTACTTTCACACACACACACATCTCCGTTAATTCAAAGTCCCGCTGGAAAAGTCTTATGAAATCATCGAAGTGATCTTGTGCTTTCCACAACAGAAATTTCAAATTAAAGGAGATACATATTAAATTAATCTTTTAAAGCTAATCCTCATTGCTAAAATCAACTTGCTTCATGAAGCAAGAATCACAATAAGAAATCACAGGAAAATAGAAACAGCTGTAAAATACGAAAAAATTAAGCTAGAAACATTATTATTATTATTATTATTATTATTATTATTATTATTATTATTATTATTATTACAAATATTCTCAGAAAAAATATGTTCTACAATTCTCGGTTACTGTTTTAGTTTAAAAACTTTATTTCCGGCCGAAGCAGTCTTCCACTTTATTGCGCTGGCAACGTCGCTGCAACCGGGTTGGTCGACGTGAGAGCAGCGCTGAAGGTCATACGCCAGTTCAAGTGACGCGTACTATAGTTAGCAAAATAGTCTGTTCTGTCGATATGTTTCACGTTGTCAAAGAATATATCTTAAATAAATTATGCCGTACACTTCTTCAAAAAAACGATTATTTGGGAAAATCAATATGACGTCAGAGAAAGTAAGGATGGGCTGCGAAGAATATGGGATGAAAATAAATGTTAGGAAAATAGAGAACCATGGTGACTGGGATGAAGGGGTCGGTGTCAAATATACACGTGGAAGTAAGAGGCGAGAAAATAGTAGAGATGACTAGTTTTCGATACCTGGGTAGTATTATTAGTGATGACATGAAGTGTGAACGTGAAATAAAAGCAAGGGTAGGAATGACAAAAGAAACCTTTAGGAGAAAGAAAATATTGTTTTGTGGGATCTTGAATAAAGAGTTGAGAAAAAGACATAAAATGCTTTGTGTGGAGCATTGTGCGGTATGTGTCAGAAACATGGACATCACACAAAAAGGCTGAAAAACGACTGGAAACTTCTGACATGTGGATGTGGAGAAGAGTAGAAAGAATTAGCTGGATCGAGCCGAAAAGGCATGAGTGTGTGTTAGAAATGGTGGGAGACAAAAGAACAATTTTATATATTAATAAGTAGAGGAAAAGAAACTGGAACTGTATCATGAAGGACGTGCTAGAGGGTATGGTGTCAGGAAAGAGAGGGAGGGAACGAAGAAAACTGCAATTAATAGCGGCATACCAAAAGCAGATAGGTGAATTGTGGTAAAGGTATCACATGCAAAATCGTACTGTCTATTCACTACGTTCCTGTTTTTCGAATACTTTTATTTGTTTTGAAGATATTACAGAAAAACTCTAAAATTAGCGGTAGTTTAATTTCGCTGTAGTGAAGAGCCTTAACCTCACCAACTCAGATTTTAATGAAATTTAGTACATAGATGCCCTCTAGATAAATGAAGATAAATATCAAATTTCAACTTTATATATGAACCAGTATTGAAGATAGGGCTATGTAAAGTTTGAAAAAATCCCCAAAATAGCATGTTCAATGAATTTTGAAATTGGAGTTGCATCTTTCCTAATTGAGCTATTTACAGCATTTTTCATGCCCTTTTTTGTGGTATACATCATCATATAGGCTAGTACAGAATTTGTTTTTTCAAAATCAAAATCAAAATTTAATTTTTTTATTTTTCTAATTTTTTTTTTTTGAAAAGTACATTACTTTAAATTTTGAAATTAATTCCGTGAATAGACAGCATAATAATTCAAAACTAACATTTGATTTTTCAAGAATGCTCCGTACTTAGGATAACGCAAGAATGCTAAGTTTTACACTTCTGTGAAAATAAAAATGAATACTTACTTGAAGAAAGGGTATAATTGAGTCCATAGTAAAACTTTTCAATGAGCAGTTTGAAGTTTGAAAAAGCCATATTTGTTCGGCATACATCAATTTCAAGAACATAACTGCTTCCAGTGGGAGTTACAGGATTCACTTTTGTCAGAACGTCCACTACTAACATCCACAGAACATAAGCATTTCTTGGATATGAGAATGATAGAGATGGCCCAGGGGGATGAACAAGTTTATTTTTACTGCATCAAGTTCATTATTCTGTAAAACCTACCCGAGCCA
Organism: Thermobia domestica; assembly: GCF_964235325.1. Classification (NCBI taxonomy): domain Eukaryota; kingdom Metazoa; phylum Arthropoda; class Insecta; order Zygentoma; family Lepismatidae; genus Thermobia; species Thermobia domestica. Next base: position 69,335,393 of record NC_137462.1, read on the forward strand.
CCAATTTCCTTCATCGACAGAGGTGATATGCCTTCTAATTGAAGTTTATTTGGAGATTTTGACAGTTCCTTTTCCAAACCCTATAAACCATCTGAAAATTTTAATATAATTTCCCCTCATATTGAATTTGAACCCCCCTGAAAAGCTAAGGATCCCCTGAAATAAATGCCTGCGTACGTCCCTGATAACCAGTGTGCTAAAATGGCGTCTATATAAACAATGAATGCCGGAATTTTAAAATTAAAAATTTAGTATGAGATATTATTCAAGAAAATTAGAAAGTCAAATTGATAAAGTACAGATGTAGTCGATGAAGTCTGCCTACTTTTTATCAATATAACTTTGCTCAATGTTTTTAAGCAAAGTTTAGAACATTGACAATTATGAAACAGACACTCAGACAAGCATATATATGATAGAATTTGTTTTGTTAGCAGGGGCGGCTTTAGGTTTTTAATTTTGAGTAGGCCAATCTTTTTATTTTTTAAAATATAAAAATGTATAGGATTTGTTCCTTGGCAGTAAATATATATTTATTATCTTTTAGACGTTTATATATTTTTGGATAGGCCTGGGCCTACCCGCTAAAACTCTTTCGGTTCGTTTGGTTGTTTATGCTTAACGTCCTTACGTAACAGCGAGGTTATGAAGGATTGGACATAGTACTTAAAGTGGCAGCTGAACTACTACTCGGTTTCCAGCTGGGAGAAGTTTTGTGGCTCATCGGGACCCAACAAAAATTAAATTCAACTAACACAGATGATTCGAGTATGTAAAACGTCACTATGAAATTCACACACGATTTGTGGCTTTTTTTTTTTTTAAATATCTGGTTTAAACCATCCAACTCTGATGCAGTACCAGTGCTAGATGTATACTTTTTACAAACCACATTTATTTACAGTAACATTTTTGTGAGACTTCGTATTAATATTACTTTATTAACTTCTATAAAACTGAAGTTCAAAAGTATCAGCACCTTAACTTAGTTTTAAGTTAAAGTTTATAGAGCATGAGTTAATAAGTATTGCCAGCAGATTACAAGTCTGTATGATGTTTCAGACCCATTACTCTACTCTTCACATTTATTAACAAAGTAAAACAAATAATAATAATAATAATAATAACGTTGCGTACTTGTATTTTTCAGGTAGGTGCAGAGTATTAATGGAAACTAGTGTTAATTTTTGAAAATTTAACAAAGAACCCATTATCATCCCAAATTCATATTTTGCCAGATGCTTTACAACAATGCTATCTATTCATGGAATTAATTTCAAAATTTTGAAAAATTTTGAAGTAAAATTTTGATTTTGATTTTGAAAAAACAATTCTGTATTAGCATATATGATGTTGTACATCACAGGAAAGGGTATGAAAAATGCTGTAAAATGACACCTCAGCCAGCTCTCTCTCAATTAGGAGAGCCGCAATTTCAAAATACGTTGAACATACTATTTTAGGCAATTTTTTGAAACTTTACACAGCTTTACCTACAATATTGGTTGATATATAAAGTTGAAATTTTGTATTTTTCTTAATCTATATGAATAGTGCCCCTGTGCAAAATTTCATGACAATCTGTGATGGTACGGTAAATTTTGTCTTTAAATTGTGTTGATTTGACCTGGAACGGCTCAATTTCTAACCCACCCACCCCCTCTTATATCCTCCCAACACACTAGCACCGTAATAACACTGGTAAATTATTTCTTCTTCTCGAAATCCTGCTTTGGAAAGAGCTTCAAAGAGTTTTTCTAATAGTAGATCTTTAGATGATAAATCTGATAATTGAAAAATACTTAATAAACATTTATGCACTTTCCCTTCTTTCATAAATTTCACAACTACTGACAAATTCTCCACATCAGAGGAATATCGTGTTTCATGCGTTTCAACGAAAAGAAGCTGATTCACTTTTATCTTATTCTGTTCTTATTTGTCCAGTAGCATATCTGTCAACACATCTCTTATTTCGTTCAGAACTTCAAATGACGTATATTGAGCATTCCGAGGAATATATACACCTATGCACTTCACTTCACTATCGAATCTTTTTTTCATTGTGTACCTGAGCAGTGCTGTACAGGTACACAAAGTCACGTAGAACTTACAATCATAAGGATTTAATTCCTGCAGATCTTGAGCCCACATTCTCAATCCTTACGATATGGTAGCTCATTTGCTGCGAGAAACTGCACACTTATCTCAACTACTAATACGTATTCTTTGTACACATTCAATGATATTCAGATCTAAAATTAATTGATTCGTTGTGTTTAAATAATTTTTTAAGAGTTCTACTCTATAGCAATCAACGTTGAAACTAGCAGTGGTTGATTTCTGTCATCTTCGGTTTGAATATAGGGCTAAAGACAGTAGACAGAAGATATTACCTATTCTTAGAATGCTAAATCTATTGATTACTTTCGAATGAGAAAATAAGAGTACATATATTTTAGTTCAATACATTTTTACCTGTTTATGGATCAGAACAAATCATTAATTCCGATGAATTCCAGGTGACACGGAGTTTTTTTTTTTTAAACATAATTAACTATGCATTTTATCATATAACACATTTTTAAAAATTTAAAACAATCTTTCTATCTTCAAATAAGTGACTGGGGGGATGAGGATTGATAGTTCTCACCTTTAAATAAATTTTGTCCAATTCCCTATAATGTGTCCACATCCCTTTTTAGCCCCAATAACTCGCCCGTGTTTCTTGGGGCAACATTCTTTTATATATAAAGGTGGAGCTTGATCTTTCTCCGAACAGCTTCGTTTCTCTTATTTTTAAATTTCCAGGAAGTAATAGAAACTCTTATCGAACAAAAGATCTGTTGCTGCCCCAATTGAAGTCTTCTTTTTCACGGAAATGCCAAGAATGTGCGATTTTTCGTCATTTAAGTAATTATGTAAGCAACAGCGAAAGACCAAACAAATTTTACTGAAATCCTCATTTGGTACTGACTAAGAATAGTACGTCATTTTAGGGTGATTTTACGGTTAAAGTGCACATGAAAGAGGGTTGTAGGAAACCAGCACTTCACGTTTACAAGTGTGAAACAATAACAATCTACGTATGTGATTTTATACGATATCAAGTATTTGCACCATGCTCGTTTATGTGCATACCCTCCGTCACTGGCGTATCTGTTCTTTCTGCGCTCCTGACCTGGTTCAGGTATATGCTTTCACTGGACAGTTAGCACAGGTTGATTTATATTTTTCTAGAGTCGCTTTTATAGCATACGTCCGTACACGTATTTAAACCCGTAAGGAGAAGTCTTTATAAAGTGAATCTTCAATATGAATGCAACTTCCACCCTATGAAAATTTCTACATCACTGCGAGTGAATTTCGTGATGAAATAATAGGAAATAAATATCACGAAATCATTTCTAGCACAGATCAGTTTCCAAGCATATTATCTATCTGTACACAATGATTTGGACGTATGCCAGAGTATTAACAGTCCAGGGCGTCTTAGGGAATCATTTAAAGCAAGAAAAGTTAAATATTTTTTTTTATTATTATTATTTGACGGGCTACTCTTAATCTGTACCGCTCATCAGGCCAGTATCCAGGGAGGTCTAGGGGGGCCCTAAATCTGTACTGCCCCCATAAAATTATCACGAAAGGCTTACATATGAACTACAATATGGTGATGAAATATAATATGGTTAGATCGGGCCCCTTAATTTCTACCGGCGACCCCTAAATTTTTGGGCTGGCTACCGTCTTGCCGCTCATGTTTATCGTATCTCTAACATTAAGGAATAATCATTTTGCCAAACATCCGATCTCGATGTAGTTTTACGGGCCCTTGTACCCAAATTATTAGCATCCCGCCTTCAGTGCAGCAGTGTTCGTAGGGGAAATTTCCCTAATCTAGTCAAATTTCGTACGTAAATTTAGGTAAAAGGGAATTTTTCGTTTAAAACGTTCAAAATCCAGGTAAATTCTCGCGCTGACTGACTGACCAATATAAATGTTTAAATGTTTCTTTATGTTTCAGAAATAAACGAATTCCGTAGCAATAGTCTCTGTGTGTGGATTCAAATGAGCACAACTTGCACCTATCGCTGGTTGGTTGTATTTGTGTACTTTTGTTAATGATAAATGAATGAAAATGAATACAAAAAAATGAATACAAAAAGCAAATGAATAAAACAACTGTGGTTGTCACTTCCGTTAATATAGCTAAACTAATCTTATCACATAACTATTGTCATAGGAATTCGAAACTCAACAAACTTGGCGAAATTTGATAAGAAAATGGAAAGTTCTGTGTCAATCGAGGGAAATTTTGTTAAGAAAACCTACGAACACTGCACTGCAGGAAATAGATTTTTTTTCTTTATAAATGTGTTGCGCATAAAATTCATGTCTCATGCGTTCTTGGTACTAACAATGTAATTAAAAATGTAAAATAATAATAATAATAATAATTTGGTTTAACTATATTCGTGTCTTCCAAACTTGTTTTATAGTTTTGTTGTCCCTCTTCAGAACACTCCATTTTCACACAATCATCAATGGAAACACCGGGCGCAATTACCAGTACGTGCAGGGCTGATGTCTCGATATTGTCCAGCTCCTGAAGATGGATACCTCTAATATTACACACTGTGTTATGTAAATACAGAAAAGTATGTATTCCGGGTAGTAAGAGCGAAAAAAAGGAGAGGCAGGGGCGTAAATAAGGGCCCCGCATTGCGGAGGGCCTCAAATCATCAGGGGGCTCCCAAATCGTGAAAAGCGATGTAAAGAAGGGGTCCCGCTCCACGCTGTATGCGGGAGGGCCCCCCAAGCCTTTAGTTACGCCACTGAGACGGGGGGGGGACAATATGAACGCTCCGAAATCACATTTAAATTGTTCCTGAAGTGATAAACTGTTCTGTGGCAACAAAATGTTCCTGTACCCAGTGGTGCTATTCAGCCGGTTCGCTAGAACCGGTTGTTAAAATATTTCGAGTTCGCAGAACCGTTTTTTATACCTAGACATAACAGCAAACTTTACCATTATACCCAGGAACAGTAAATTTTGTGTAGGCTAACTACCTAAACATATCATCTCTCGGAATAAGGTGTGTTTCTCAATCTTAATCAGTGTCTCTCAAATACTTCTGGGATCACATGAGCATAGTGGTGAGGTTTTTTAATATTTGAATGGCATACAAACCATTATCAACAACTGTCGATTCATTGCTGGATTAAGGTCTTTCTAATACTTTTTGACAAGTGTCTATTTTGGATAATTCGTTTCCAAGATATTCACAGTGTTACGCAACTTCGTTACCCGCCTCTTGTATTAGGGTACTGTGTGGATTTCTACTTGTCACTTGTGGTATCCAGAAAAAAAAAAAAAAAAGCTTTTGTCTACCTTGTAAAGTTTGTTCTCTATGAGAGTTATACTTACCACCCCATCTCTCTCTCTCTCTCTCTCTCTATATATATATATATATATATATATATATATATATATATATAAAATACAGAACCAGTTGTTAAAAATTTAGAATAACACCACTGCCTGTACCTGTACGTATAATGTATGGAAATCAATTCTTCTTCTCTTAGAAACAGCGTTTTTTTTTTTTTTTTTTTTTTTAAGAAAAAATGTTCCGGTGGCACACTGCTGACATTATTCTATTTATTATTATTATTATTATTATTATTATTATTATTATTATTATATTGGACCCTACAGACGTATTATTTTGGTCTCATTTCTGGGGGCACTCTCAGAGCTTCAGGGGCTAGTGTCCACCCAAATGCATGCCTGGAAGAAACACTGCTTACGAAATACAGTTTCAAACTAAATGGACGATTATTTCTGACTGTTCAAAGTGCATTTTCAGGAATACAAGCAATTGTTGACTTTGCCCTTACTACCTTGAAGGTCTCATATCATTACGTAAGCCTGAAGTTTTTGTGTCTTGGATATTTAGCTGTAAAAGCACGTTCAATAGTATTTTTTTTTTTTTTTTAAGTGTCCAACATTACAAATGCTAACTGTACTTAGTTTTCAGATATATTCCAAAAATATTGATAACATTTTTGAAAAATAACACTCATTTGGTATAGAAAATAATGCAAATTTCATAATTAGATACAGCGGGAAATGTACTACACATGACCGCAAATATTTCATAGTGGAAACCATAGGTTTCAGATTACAATGACAATGCCTTACCTATTAAACATTAATCCACTGCTGATATAATATCTTCACTTCCACCTAAATACAGTTACACCTGCTGTTCTGCACTTGATTGCTGTCTTCGGTTCTTTGCCGTGCAAATAAAACACTCGGATCTTGTCGATCAACACGCACTATATAACGCGAAGTTGTGTACCACGTGTGAAAAACCTGTACGCCAATTACTATATTGAAAAATAACTATACATACACAAACAACTAGCACTACAACAAATCAAGAACTATCTTCTTAGGCATAGACACACAAAATTACGCCAGAATTTCTCACTCTCTTCCAGCTACTGAACAAACGTGCAATGCACCCAACCACTTCTACCCGTTCTGCATCTCCAAATGAAGTGGATGGATGCTGAGCACAGTGCACAGCTGATGGATGAAAAGTTCGTTCTTGTCCACCACCACCACACACATATATATACACACACACACAAATTGCGCTGTAGGCGATGTCTCCAATCACTGTACTTGCTTTGAACTACGAAAAACAAGAACAAGCGTAAACAGAGGGGGTGGTTCTTGGGTTAGAAGTTTCTCACATGCCTCTTTTCTGAATCATTTGTCGACTCCTGTAAGGTGTCACGTGGTCTAACGCAACTCTTAGCTTATATGCACAACAGTCATAGCTATATGCACAAACAATACCGCGCGTGAAATATGTGCACATGTTTTTTTTTTTTTTTTTTTTTTTTCAAAGCGGTTATTTCTTAACGTTAACGCCTCTTCCTTATAGCAACAATCGCTTTTATTTCAAGTAATCAAAAGCGGGTATATCAAATAGATTGTCCATACACTCCAAGGGCGCCGATTAGGGTTGTTATATTTCTAAGATCAAAAAGAAAGACGCAATTACCTATATTTACAGTAACTCAACTGCATGCACGTATAAGCTATACTAAGAATAACAAAGGTAATAAATAGGCTCTGGTAACTTTCGATTCGTCAAAAGAAAGCAGGTTTAGTATTACGCCTTGTCACTTCGAACTGCTTCGATTAGACTCTTGTCAGTTAAAACTTGCTGTACATTCTCTCACACAAACATGTTTCAGATTTATAATCCCCTCAGTGATTATTTCAAAAAGTGGCCCGGGGTAATTATACTGCCACAGCTAAGAAATCCCCTCGGGGTATATCTCTGAACATGACTTATCACTGTCTTCAGTGTATTAATTTCATCCAGTGATGCCAACCTGAAACAATATGAAATCCCATGTCGAGAGGCAAAAAATCCCATTTTACGTGTGAATTTCCCACGTTATACCTACTAATTAAAACTGTTATAATATTAACAATTAAATTTCTCTGTGTTAGTCACTTTTTACAATATGTAAATGAATAAGTCGTAAATTTCGATCTTCTCGAAAAATCCCATATATGCTGCTTATTATCCCTTTCCGAGAAAATAAGGTCAAAAACTCCCACGATATGAGATTTTCCCCACAGGTTGGCATCACTGATTTCAGAGGAGATTTAACAGAGATAATTGTTCAATAGAGATTTAACAGAGGCTCAGAAGGTAGTATGAATATTATCAAAACAAAATCTTCTAAAACGTTTTTGCACTTTTCAGAAGTAATGGGGCCATGGTTGCCCCGTGCACAATATCCTAGGTACGCCGATGCCTAACAAGTACCTTAACATTGATTGCATTGAAGAATAAGAATAACATATTGTATTTAAATGAATGGAGTTGTTGAACTCAAAAGTTCGCCTCGCTGTCGGTTTTACTTTGAGACTCAATCGATCGGAAGATTCTAAATAATCCAGAACACGAGTGAACTCGACACGCACGTGAACATCTTGGATGTGGCTAGTGACCATTACTTCCTGTATTTGAAGAATTTCAACATTTATTAATTTAGAAGTGAGCTTCTTCCACATAAACGTAACCCTTTGTGTTTCAAAGCAGAAAGAATGAAGAATTAGTCGTGAACATATTTAATAGGACTTGCAGTGGCAAACGGGAACCGAGTTTTAACTCTCCCTAAACAGAATATTATGATAAAATAAATATTTATTATACTAAAACGACGTGAACTTGGAAGTTTGAATTTACCCCACCTCTTACCGGGATGATAAAAACGAAGAACCGCCCTCATTGCTTGATCGATCCAATTTTAAGTGATTTTTATTTTTGAGTAATCATCTGAAAGAACCAAGCGCGCTCCCAGTCATTTTTGTTAAGGGGGTCCAAACTTAAGGGGGGTCCAATGCTACAAACCACTACGTATATGTAGTATTGAACGGGTATCATTTTGTAGCCGATAAGTAATTGTAAAATACTTCTACCTGTATTTTCATTTTTAAAATGATAGAACTAGATTGTTTCTATGAGAGAAAAACTACAGATGAAGTGTTAAATCAAATGCTCTCGCTACATTAATCATTTCCCTATTACACAAGTATAGTTTTACTAAGAAAGTTTTACACATGTATATTGCGTTAGGAAGTTTTTAGGGCATCCGGACCCAGTGAACCCTCCGCCGTAGATCCGTCCCTTCAAAGATTTTTATCTTTCAGATTTCGATGCACACACTCGTGTATGTTATAAGAACCATCAATGCACCAACTACGGGGGGAAATGTTTAAAAGCCAATTGCATTTTCATTTTATATAAAATACTATTGCTTTTACTTATCATCGATTTTTACGATTGTTTGAAAAGACAAAAGCAACAGTGATTGAAACGAAGCGATAGTTCTCAAACATCGAAGCAGAAGGGAAGAAAGTAAAACAGGTGATTTTTCGATAACTGAACAGCATTATTGATGAGGAAAAGAATGAAATGAAATCTTTTAAGTTTTACGTCCTAGGATTATGCCGGTTAAGCTAAAGGAGACGGTGATGATGAGAAATGAATGAAATGGTGGAATGAAGAAAGTGGAAGGAAACGGGAGAACCCCGAGGAAATCCACGCACACAATGTTTGTCCACCACAAAGTTTACTTGGCGCGAGCGATTATTGATGAGGAAATGAAGTGTAAATATGAAAGAAAAGCAAAAATAGGAGTGGCGAAAGAAGCATTTATTTTATAATAAAAAGAACACTAAAAGAGACTATTTTGTTGATTCTTGAAGAAGAGTTACGCAAAAGACGCATAAAATATTTCGTATAAATTATTGTACTCTTTGAAGCAACACATGAACATTACGCAAAAGGTGGTTGTAAAGAAGAATGTGAAAAATTAGATATTTTTAGTTGGATTGAATGGAAACCAATTAGATGTAATTAAAAAGAGAAAGAAAAACTGTTTAAGACGTTGACTGAGACGGAAATGCATCATAATGGACGCGGTAGAACATACAGTGTCAGAAGAAAAGGTTAGAAGGACGCAAAATCCGAATGGGGTGCTGGAACGAAAAGAGGTGATTGGGGGGACGATAAACTATTTAGGGGGCGTTTGAGATTACATGATTTTTTCTTTTTAATTGTTGTTGAACGAAAGCCATTATACATTTTACAAATGATCACAAATAATAGTGTAGATTCTTCAAGGCTGATCTTAAGAATTGAAGCCATCTTCTAGACTGCTTCGTCCATGTAGGGTTGACACACTTCTTGGTCATTTTCGCGGCCTGCTGGTGGAGACCTTCAATTCGGTTTTTGGTATTAACCACTAAACTAAAGAACGGACAGGATCAGCTTTCTCTTTTTATTTGTATTTCCTGCAATAAACGAAACCGTGCGATGCACCCAGATGACGCCAATACTGCAATTGAAGAACAGTTATGATGCCTAGGTCCACACATACACAGGGTTTTCTTTATTTTTTAAAAAAGAAACCACGGGGTTCTTAAAGGCACATCTGGAGAACAGCCAAGGCCGAGAGTAAATTTTGCCCTTTTGTCAAAATGAGGACAACGGCAACATGTTTAATGGTCGAGGGAAGAGGCTCAGTTTCTGATAGATCAATCTAAATTTTGAGCATTCAATTGTCAGAAAAATACAGAAGAGGTCTCCATAACAAGCAACTGGAAGACTACCAGCAATAATAGTAGTACTAATACCAATATTATACTACTATTGCTAGGAAGCATAGTGGCTAAGTTGTAGACCGTCCACTTGTGCGAGTGGTTCCTGATTCGATTCCAGACCGTGGGAGTTTGTGGTGAACAATAACGTGTCCGTGTATTTTATCGGAGCTCTTCTGTTAATTCCCACATTCTCATTCCACCAATGATGATAATACTAAATTGAGATCTATATAATCCATGAAGAATTCAGAATGGCCGGCAGCCTCCTATTTCCAATGCCATAGTTTATTTGTTTCTTTACGCACAGTTTGCAACTTTTTAATTTAAATAGTCATGCAATCATATAAAGTATCCTTAACCTTTTTATTTCATTCATGTTATAGTCCAATTACAAGAATACAACAACTAACCTTTGCAGTGCATCTCATAGTTCTTTTCGCAAATTTGAGTTGAGTTGAAGTTGAGTTTAACGTCTCGTTCAGCAACGAGGCTATATGAGACGTGGACCTACTGATTAACGTGGAATCCGAACCACATGAGCTCCCGCCGGGAATCGAACCCGGGCCTCCCACGCCAAAGGCGCGTACGCTAACCGCTTAGCCACGGAGGAGCTCTTTTCGCAAATTTGACTAACCTAGATAGAACTATCCTTCTACAAAATACGAAGCTAGTGCTAAATAGATTTATATACGCGATGAGTCATGTTGAGAACCATGTCTCATGATACTGTAAATAGTATATTGCTACAGACGAAACTTTTTCGCAACAATTTTGATATCTATTTTGTAGCATTAATTATCACAATTTTTGCATTTATGTCACATTTTTTTTTAATGGAACACGTTTTTTTTTTTTTTTTTTTTTTAATTATGGAACTTGTAACAGTATATTTTTGTAAGTAAGGTGTATATCTAATACAAATATGAGGATATACCTTGATTAGGTGCAGATTCTACCTAATGTATTCATTGAAATATAGAAATCAATGCAAAACTTTAAACACTTCCTCTAATCTCATCCTAAGTTAAAAGATAACATACATACAGCAAGATATTACCAATTCTTCTTCAAGATTTTTTCTTATTATATATAATCTTAACAATCTTAATCTTATAAGTAACAATCTTATTATAGTATACTTGGAAAAGAATCTCTCGGCATCAACACTCGAGACTGGCAACCATATTGAACGTAACGAGCTGACAGCAAAAGACCTGTGGTTAACTTTCAAACTGTTTAACAATGATACAATGTTAACTTCCTTATTCTCACTGTTGAAAACTTCAATAACCTTACTTTTAAATTGACGGTAAGCAACCAACAGATCATGAACATTTTCACCACAAAACACAGTCAAGGATTTAAACAACAGTTCAGGTTTGTTGATGTCTACATCTTTATGAAGTGAAACTGTTTCTGGATCAAATTTTCGTAAATGCAAAGTTTTTTTTTTCCTTTTTTAAGTTAAATAATATTGGAAAAGCGCTTTTTACTTATTATTAGTAATAATTAACAAGAATTTCACTTTTTCGTTTTCATTCGCATTTATCGCAAGTATTGCCAAATTTCGCAAAAATTCGCCGTAATATAAACGTGATTTCTGGGTCTGAAACGAAAAGTTTGAGCTTTCCTGAAACATATACGCATTTATTTTCTTTTTCTTTTCTTTCTTTTTTTTTTTTTTTTTTTTTTTAACGTTTCACACATATCGCATTAACGAAAAAGTTCCGTCTCTACATATTGCTTATTCCTTGTTTTATCTGCACACTGACAATTTCAAGGATGGCCCAGGAAGAGGATGACCCCGGGGAGTGAATTCCACACACTGGGGCTTATCTCCGATCGTATCAGTATTTTCGCAGTACGACTTTCACTTCTCACGTATTGAATACTCCCTTCCCCGCGGGAAGAAATAATCTGAAATTACCACTGGGTCCGGAAGAACATGAGTTCGTATGAGGTTGTCAGCGGGAGATTTTGGCTGCAAGAGTATGAAAGAGGGGAGGAGGCACGAGATGCAGTGGTAAAGCGTCCCCCTCTCATGAAAAATAGTCCATGGTTTGATTCCAGATGAGCAATTAGGTTTTCTCGTCTCGTAAATATTTGTTTAGGTCTTGTCTCGTTCCAATTTTCGAAAAATTCTTTCTTGCCTCTTTACGATTCTTAGAAAGTTGTTCTCGTTTCGTTTCGTTTTGTAAATTTATGTCCTGATCTTTTTCTTAATTTTATCTACAAATTGTCTGAATCTTTCCGAAAGTGATTGAAGAGAGATCCACCTAGGATTTGATATAACAACATTTAAATCATATTTGTTACTGAGGATATTGTATAATGGACTTGCTTATCTGTAAACATTGATAAATTCTCTTAGTCTGCGTCTAAAACACCCTACATTGGACTGAAACAACACCCTTGAAACGTATACAACACCCTTGAAACCCAAACTGGAATAAATAAATACTTATAATAATAATAATTAGAGTTCGGATTTCAGATCTAAAAACTTTTTAAAAAACGTATTTATTTATGCCCTAAAATTGGCAAAATATAACCTATAAAATATGATACAAAGACGTACAAAAATAAATAAATATTTAACAAAAGTTCCTAAGAATAACAATCTCGTATTAAGAAGTTAAGTTTTGTCTTGAATAAAAATATCAAACTCTAAAGCATCAATTCACAGTACATTACTGACGCCATAAAAAGAAATGTTGAATGATGTTCATTAAAAACAGTTTGACAAAGTTATTATACATGAATAAATGTCGTTAAAGCCGTGAAGCATCACAACACAATGCTGACTCTATAAAGAGAAAACATGAATAAAAGTAGTGTTTATTTTTAGCGTAAAAAGTACAATATAGTGTGTTAATAGCTACGAGTAAAAAAGTTATACAGTACCGTATCGTACTTACTGTATTATTAAATAAAGAAATTGTGCTTCAAGTATCTGCATGGGAGAATAAAGAAAAAGACAAAGGCTTGAGATCGTGATTTCTTTTTTGAAAGTGGTTGATGCAGCGTAAGATCAAAAATTATTACCCCTTACACCGTACAGAATTCCTTCAAATCCCATTACACAAGGCCAAGTATTCCTAAGAAGGAAAGTTCCAATAATCTCGTGACAAGGCTAACAAATATATTTCCGAGCAACATTTAAAACTCGCCTAAAATATGATAAAAAATATAAGCTTCGGACCCGAATACGCCCTAAAGCTAAAATGTAATTCAAATACGCATTCATATGACCAATTAAAACCTATTTTCGTCTTCACAAAAGTCAGAAATGTGTTTATATGTATTCAATTAGACATGTCAAAAGATGCCAGAATAAAAATACGTAATAGAAATTTGAGCCTTAATAATAATTATAATAATGAAGTAACAATAATTGGATAATAATTCACAGTGGTGGCTGAGAAATGACCTCTCGGTATCGATAAGCGTTCCTCATAACGAGTGGGAGTGCGACGATGGTTACATTCCCAACTTGTGATGTAAGTATGTAGTGTAAGTTTCTCAATGACTTCGTGTTGATGTTCTTCAAATTGAATCGCGATGTGTGCAGAGCCGTGCTGGGATACTAATGAGGGCGGTGGACAAGCCTACTAAAAGGGCGCCTATACAGACGGGAATATATATATATATATATATATATATATATATATATATATATATATATATATATATATATATATATATATATATATATATATATATATATAGAGAGAGAGAGAGAGAGAGAGAGAGAGAGAGACTTTGAAAGAAAGTATGGGTGCCATTTTATATCAAAATCACCACCAAATTTGTTTTAGTATTAACGTAAATAGCTAACCTCGAATAGAAATCCTCTTTACTACAGAAAAACTTTTTAGTTCCTGTAATAACATTTCTGTCAAATAAAAAGAAGCTAAATGTATCAACAACTTAATATAGCACGCCTATGGACGCAGGAGGCTCATTGCCGCGTTTACAAAAGCTGTCCATTGATTTCGTTTACAAAAGCTGTCCATTGATTTCGTTTACAAAAGCTGTCCATTGATTTCGTTTACAAAAGCTGTCCATTGATTTCTGTCCTTAGAAAACTGAACCCAGTTTCTATTTTATATTTCAATCTTTACGAGAACCATTTTAATATTGTCCTCCCATCTGCGCCTTGGTCTTCCTAATGGTCATTTTCCTATTTGGATTTCCAGTCACAATTTCGAAAGCGTTTCTAATTTCTTCCATTCTGGCTACACAAAATGACCATTTGAGCCTCCTAGACTTAATGACCCTAACAATGTTTGGTAAACGGTATAAAATTATGCAGTTCCTCCTTATGAAGTTTCCGCCTTTCCCCATTCCCGTTCATTTTGGAGTTCGAATATTGGTTTAAGAATCTTGTTTTCAAATACTTTCAGTCTGCGATTTTCCCTCAGTCAATTACCATGTTTCGCAACCATACAGCACAACAGGCATGATTATCGTTTTATATTTTGAGCTACAGATTCCTCAACATAATTAGCGACAACAAAAGATTTTTAACTTAATAATAGCACGAAATCTCTGCTTTCAGTTGACATCAAATTTTTTTTAGTGATTATGGTTTTGCTCTGTTAATAATGATCCTAGATATTTGAAAGTATCCACTTTGTCGAAAGAAAATATTATTTGTATTTTAACGCATCAATAAAATGCAGTATTACGATCCCGACAAACTTCCATTTATTCAGTTTTCTCTGCATTTACTTTTAAGCCTATATCCCTGCAAGCGTTAATTAAGATTTCTTCATTCCTTTCTATTATTCTATCATTACTTATTAATAAATTTACATCATCAGCATACGCCATAACCTGGCAAATACAATTCAGCTCTAGGACCTGATTGCTGTCTTTGATTTTCCTTATCGTGTTCTCCAGAACAAAGTTAAATAATAATGACGACAACGCATTTCCTTGTTTCAGGTCATTCCCAACGTGAAAGCTCGTGAACAAGAATTCCTCTACTCGAACCTTACTTTGGGATTCATTTAAACATATCTTAATTAATCTACCTTTTCTGTAAGCATGTTGTACAATGTTTCCCTCCTACTAGAGTCTACAGTCAATAATTGATGTGCCAGAATGTTGTATTCTCTCATTTGTTTTCAAGTATTAGTCGAATGGTAAATATCTGGTCGATAGTTGATAGATTTTACCTAAGTCCGTTATGATAATCTCCAATAATTTCATCTGCGGATGGAGTCCATCTTGCTAATACAATGTTTAAGAGGATTTATTGGATGTTGACAGAAGAGAAATGGTTCGATAACTATTAAATCTGTTTTGTTGCTTTTCTTCTGAACTGGAACAATGATTGATTCTCTTCAATCTTCTGGTAATTCCTCCTTGTTCCAGATAATGAGTTTGTGTATCTTGCTCTGCAATTTTTCCCCTCCAGCTAAAATTAAGTCAACCAGAATTTCGTCCACCCGGAGATATGTGTTTATTTTTTTAAAATAGCGATTTCTATTTCTGTCTGGTTAGGTTCTGGAATATACGGTTATACTGCATGCATTTCACTTTCTCCACGCGCATTAGTTTTTGGCTATGTGTTAAGCAAATCGTCAAAGAAATCTTTCCATCTATTTAAGATGCTATCTATTATATCAGTGAGAACTTTTCCTTTCGGTTTCTTTAATATATAAGCACGAAGTTGATAGAATTTCTTAAATTCGTTGATGTATTTATACATGTCCCGAATGTTTTTGTTTTCACTATTATCTTCAAGTTAATTAATTTTAACTTTCAAAAGTCGCGTTTCTTTGTTCTAAAAGTTTTAGAAGTTTTAGAAGTCACTACCAGATGATAATGAAATTTTATGTAGTTATTTCGTTGGGATTTTGTAGCCAACGCAGTTTCTTCTGTTTTCTCTTCTCTGCTACTTTAGTACATTCCTGGTTGAACCATGAATGCATGTTACGTATTTCTGCGTGCTCCAATATTTCTTTTGTTGAAATTTTAATGTTTTCTCTCATTTCAACCAAGTATCGTGAACACTAGTGCACTCCGAACCTTCTAAAACCGAGAATCTATTCGGTACTTCAATCTGGCCCCCCCTCTCACCTGACTCTCCTCCATTTAAAAAAAATAAAGCGCTTCGTTTTCAGATATTGAATATTTCCTTTATTCAACGATAATCTCTCTCTTACTATCACAATCAACTTCTCTGAACGACCGAACATCAGTTATGCTAGACTGTTCTTTTCTGTCTACTAAAACATGATCAGTTTGAATATGTGTTTTTCCATCTGATGAAGTCTAAGTTTATTTATGAATGTCGCGATGTTGGAATTTTGTAATCTTCACGATAAGGTTTCTGGATATTGCACAGTTCACGAGTCTAACGCCGTTGTCACGACTTTCCTTATGAAAACATTTATTCCCTATAATCGGTTTGAAAATACCCTCCGGTTCTACCTTCGCATTGAAACCGCCTAACAGAATTTTCATATGGTTTTGCAGGAGATAATCAAATACTCGTTCTATTCTTTCGTAAAAACTGTATTTTTTAAATCGCCATCCTTATTTTCTGTTGGGGCATGTGCATTTAAAATAATAATATTACACCACCGACCCTTAAGAGAAGTAAAAGAAAATATATCATTAACAAATTCAACCTATGTAATTGCTGATATTACGTATTCGTTTGTGAACGGAAAGCCCTGTTTCTAGTTCGTAATTTTTAATTTGTTCCCCGTAAAAGAACGTAAAATTTCCCGACTTGACTCCTCCATTTCCTTCTCGTCTAACTTCCTGATATCCCACTAGGTCCAACCTCTATTTCTAAACTTTTTTTTTTTTTTTTTTCAAATTTTAACGCGCCTGATCTATAGAGACTTCTTACATTTCATGTTTCAAAATTTTATGTCGATTTTACTTTGCGGAATTCGTGCCAAGTTATTAGTTCTGATCCGAGGATTCTACGAACTTATCTGAACAATCCTTTTTTACAGGATGAGGTTGTTAGTCTCACACCAAATTCTCAAGCTGGGTTATCACCCCTTGTCTGTCCACGACTACTTACTCAGTATATTCGCAGCTAATCTCTATATCCCAGAGGCCTTCTCGATCTACAACCTGAGGACGCGCCGTGCCGTGGTGACAGGAAGACCACATTTTACGGAAATTAATACAGCTATATTTCAGAAATACAACAGGTACTGATTATCCGAATACTGCTTTAAAACACACAGGAACAATCAATATGCTCGCATATATGGATGCATATTAAGACTGTGAAAGCTTCGATGCCGTAAAAATCGTAAATTAGAGACTAGTGTCAGTATAGTATTATATAAATGCATCGTACGTTTGACTATCCGAACTATTCTTGATGTATCACATTGTTTCGTTTTATAGCTATAAAACTTTATAATATTTTTGTAAGTGATTATACTCTTTACCTGTTCTCTGCAAAACAGAAACTGTATGAATTTATAATACAAAACTGAAATACAGAAGAATAAAATAAAAAAAATAATGTGATATTTCGCAGGGCATCCTATGTAAAGGGCGCCTTGTATTCTTCACAGGTTCTGTACTACCAGTCAGTATTTAAATTTATTAAACAAAGCTGGTATACAGGATAACTAAAACCACTTATCTATAATGTGATGTTTCATAGGGCGCCTTATGTAAAGGGCGCACTGTACCTTTCAAGGGTTCTTCGCCAACAGTAACTGTGTGTATTTATTGTACAGAACTGTGCTATACAGAAGAGTAAATAAAATCGTTCATCTTTGATGTGGCCTAGGAAGGGCGCCTAATGTAAAGGGCGCACTGTACCTTTCATGGGTTCTTTACCAATAAAACTGTAAGAATTTATAATATTACTAAAAACTTGTACCATTATTTATAGTGTGATATTTAGGAGGGCGCACCGGGACACGTCCCGGTGTCCCGGTGGTCCAGCACGGGCCTGGATGTGTGTATTAATTTCGAACAAACTTCAGTGCATTCATTGGACAGTGTGTTGATTAACTGTCAATAGAATAATACAAAAATAATAATATTAAGTCATTAATTTTAATTTTAGGTAAGAAAAATATTTTATGCATTCTAGTTCTATTGTTATATTCCGCGACTCTTTATCAGTTTGCTTCCTCGGTCAACCTCTACGTCACTTGCCGATAATGCGCTGTGTATTCGGCATTGGCCTGAAAAAATACATAGTATATTACTATTTTAGTCAATCGTGAAGCGATGAACACTGAAGAAATGAATCTGTATTGTAGATTAACGATTTTCTGATAAAAGACAAATCACATTTTCACATAATAGAAACTGGAAATGGAGCTGCTTCGTGACCATATGGTTAGCGTACGAGCCTTCGGTGTGTTTCGGATCCTACGTTAAGCTGTAGGATTCAGTCTCATATAGCCTCGGTGCTGAATGGGACGCTAAACTTCAAAACTACCAATCAACCAAGGAACTGTCAATAAGCAGAACTTCCAATTCTGAGTCAAAACAATACGTGTGACGCCCATGGAAAGTCCTTTTGGACGACGACAAAGTTGCAGTGTGACGTGTTCTACCTACATCCAAATTAATCGAATCACATTTCTTCAAAGATGACACAGGAAAACGATTGAATGCTAGCTAACATAATTATAACATATTTTGCTCATACAGTCGCAGCATGTGGCGATCTGTGGTTCCAGAAAGACACTGCTACTGCACATATTGCAGTTATTAGCTCCGCGTAAGTTGCTTTCAGGACCGTTTCATTTTACGCGCTGGTGTCATCCCATGTCCAGCGCGTTTTCCCGACCGTAAGGTTACAGATTGACTTTTCTCTCTGCAGATACAGGAAGTATTCAAAACGAGGCAGCAAACGTAGAAGAATTCATACAACACATCGGTGGTGTAAGGAACAACATACAACACCGGCCATTACATGTAATGATAGTCTTCCACCTCCATATACAATGTTACATCCGAAGTGATGGTAGACATCTGAAGGATGTGATTTTCAAGAAGTGGCTTGTGCGTTCATGGCATGCCACACAGTGATGTGTGTCCTTAATTTTGTACATGTAGCAGCATTATATAGACACATCATTTTATCATTTGAGGACGATGGCATATCAATGTTTCATAGCTGTTACTGTTGATCTGTTGTAATGTCTGTCGAAGCTTAAGTAAAGCAACAAACAAGCAAACAAACAAAATGTGTTAGAATGGCCTCTGTATTAATCTAGTTTAGCCCCAGTTTATTTTCCCGAAGTTAACGGAAATATTGAAAGGAAAGCATTTGGTTACATAAAAGACATCAAGAGTAAGACGACGGTAGGTCTGGAGACCATTTCAAAAATCAGGTTTCCATAATTATTTTGAAGTTTGAATTAGGTACTACAGTAGTGTATAGGTTCCAAAGAAGAGTACCTTGAAGGCGACTACAGTGAAGCACGTAACACTTATCAGTGCAATGAGTTCGTGAACTTTATTGTCAGATCTCGTGCAACTCTTTGCAGTATGTGTTTCCTCGTTAATTTCGTTCTTATTGCTTTTACAGTTAATAAATATGTAAAGATTCTCTTTTGATTCAAGATGACAAATTAAAGGTAAGGTGAGATACATGTCATTCATGCCTTGTGAAATTACAGTGATCTTGACTTAATTTTCATTTTTAAAAATGAAAGACGGGAATCTTTCTTTTTATTTTCTTAGGGCATTTAAAGTTATAATGCCCTTTCGAAAAAAGAAAGATAGAATATTTACAGTTGCATATTTTCCATTTCATTTCATTTTTTTATTTTTATTTTTTCTTTGCAGAAAACTTCCTGTATAGTGGGTAACTGATAAAAAATAGCGAATGACTCATACCTCATTTCCTCTTTCAGGGTACGGAAGCCCTCGCTCGCCTCAATCAACTTTTCATCCTGTTTCCTTCCACTTCCCATATTACGTGCCCTCAATTCCTAAACCTTTTCATATTTTCATCCCTTCCTTTCATATTATTCAATTATATACCTCGCTCTCTACAATATTTGCTCTTCCTTTCCGAAAATCCGCTTACTTATGTACATATACAAATTGCAGACGAAAAAAAATGTATAATTTAATTTTAGACATGTTCGTTATATTGTTAGATTTAAAAGATAAGTCACAGAAAGGAAAATGTAATTTATTTCACAAGATTCATGATGGTTTATTATTCATATTATGATTATAGTTCGTACCTAAAAGCTCAGAAACAAAAAGGAATCCTTTCATTTAATGTGAGTAGGCCTATATATGTCTTAAAAATCATCTTTAATCTATGCATGTGGTACGTTTCGAGTTCATGAATGAGGTTCTTTTTCAACCTTCTCCATTAACAACACGAACTATAATCACAGAATAAGGTTCCAAAGAAATGTGTAGAGAACAGTGTTGCCAACTAACTCACGGGATATTATGCTAGATGCGGTCCAGAATTATTCTGTTTTAGCGAAAATTATGCTAGCTTTAAAAATAATCAGTTAAATTCATTTAATAAACCAAATTTATTCACTCACCCAAGTGGAGGCCACGGTGGCTCAGTGGTAGAGCTTTCACCTCTTGTGCATGCGGTCCTTGGTTCGATCCCAGCTCGTGTCAAGTGAACTTTATGGTCGAAAACATCATGTGCGGGGGTTTTCTCGGCGTTCTTCCGCTTCCTTCCACTTTCTTCATTCCACCATTTCATTCATTTCTCATCATCACCGTCTCCTTTAGCCTAGCCGGTATAATCGTAGGACGTAAAACTTAAAGATTTCATTTCATTTCACTCTACCCAAGCAAAATAATTTACTTTTTCAACAAAGAAAAGCTTGATTAAAGTTTAGAAATGCATCGAAAACCTCTACGTTACAGACAACGTAGAATGCTTTACATGGATTTTGTTTTTCAATATTAAACAGCACTTGAGTTCTACTGCAATTTGTATTTTTGATCATAGGATTTCCAGTTTCAATTTGAATCTACTTTTTCTCCGCTTCTATGAGTACCATTACACGTCTTCTGTTTGTGTGTGCCACTTATTGTTTAATTTTATGGTTAAATGTCAATGCACAGAAGAGCGAACATTCCACACCTTTAAATTATATATAACTTATGGAACTTAAAAATGTCTATTTCTGTTTAGTGATGCCTTATCCTAATAACTAGAGCAACCCAAAAGCATAATAGCAATTTACACATATGGTTGGTACCTTAAACATAGTTGTGGTTGTCTAAGGGTCCAGAAGAAACTAATTTTAAAAGCATAATAAAGCATACTTTTAGAAAATAAAGCATAATTCTTCAAAAATACTGTTTAACTGCAAGTTTAACATACTGTATTAATATTTTTTAAAACCAATGTTTACAATGCAAAATCATTGAGAACATAACAATGCAACAATGGAAAGCTTATTTTTACTCCTGTAAACTTCTTTTCGGTGTAATTCTTTGATGTGGAGAAAAAAAGTAAAAGAAGAAAACTTTCCGCCAACAATGAATAGTATACGAGAACTCCACACTATATTGCTATGTGTATCTCTTGAACTTGAGCACTTTCTGTACTTTTTGGTGGCATCTTTTACTTTCCCTTTCTGTATATATGCACCTCTAAGGTGCGCACAAGTGATAAGGAAAACTGACTCGAGCAGATATCTCTTTACAGTGCGTTAAGTAGAAAGTTCATTAAATATGAAAGAAATTGGTTGCATAAAATATTAATAAATAGAGATCAAGATATTTAGAATATTTAATATATAGTAAATATTATACATTATACACGATTAATGTAAAGCATAATAAAGCATAATTTGAAAAAATAAAGCATAATTAAACAAAAATAAAGCATAATGTGGGTTGCTCTACTAATAACAAACGACAAACGTCTCAGCATATGTATTACGATAAAAAAAAATACTAATAATGAAGTCACGTTAATAGATATAATTACCTGCTCTATTGCTTCCTTGCCTGACCCTAATAGATATCACTATTTTGAATAATAGTTGTATTTAGTTTGTAATAAACAAAATAGTTTTAACATAGAGTTATTAACAGTGTTCGAAGTGAAAAAAAGCAGAGGCGGTATGTTTTGTTACGATTTTGATTCCACATACCGGCTATTTAAATATTATCTTGATCACTGGAAAACCAGAGGCGGTATGGCATACCATCGCATACCGTCTCACTTCAATCACTGGTTATTAACATTAAATAATAATGTTATTTAAAAAGCTAGTTCACAGGATTTCAAGACAAAATGATAATGTAATCAAATGCAGTTGAGTTCGTTCCTCTAGTCGCTGCCTTAACTTACATTTTGGAGCAAATGTTATTCTGGTAACACTGTAATTTCTATGGATGGCAATACTAAAAGTTCTTCAGCACTTGCTGTTATAGAATAACATTATCTATAATTGTAGTAAATTGCATTTCATTATCTCCTTTCACTTACGAAAAAACAAGCAAGGGAAAAATGGGAAATTTTGTATTATTTTTAGTATGTCAGACTCTTAAGTTAGACATTATTAAATTTATGTTAAAATGCTTACACTATTTTTATGCTTGAACTTCCTTGTTCTGTAATAAATTGTTAAAACGCATATTGTGGTATATAACAAACATTTATAAAGTGCCGGCCTGTTCTAACATAAGAAGTCAAAAATACAAATAAGAGCGGGTTTTGGTGTAAAGAGTATGTTTTTAATGTAATGGCTGGGGCAACATGTGAATAATTACAGAACCCCACCCTATCCGATTTTTGTTTTCTTTTTGTTATATGGCCTGGCCTTCCGCCAGACTAAGCCCCGTTAGTCGAAACTCTATTGTACTTATGGTCCTTTGATTCGTGCTTCGGTAAGGGCTCTTGCTGTTTCATTTCATTTCCTATTGAGTTGCTTGTTTCTTGTTTGAAATGAAAACATTTTTTTGTCGAAAAAACAAGATGAAAAGAAAATCATTACATTATTTCTCTTCGTGAAATTTTAATCGCTTGATAAATAGTATTCCATGATCAGTTGAGTTCCAGGAATTAAACTAACATTTTTATTTTTTTTTATTTCCCCCCCCCCATTTCACTTGATTAATAAAATATTCTCGTACATCTTTTGATGTTACCTGCAGAATCACTGCAGTTGCATCGGACAGGTGAGTTTGAGCGTGTGAGTGAGAAGGGGTACTTCGAATATTGATTCATCTTGTTGGAAGAAGCAAGCAACAAGTTTCACGAGACCTAAAGGGAATCATCTCAAGTCGTTAACTCTACAGAAAACTTTTCTTTCTGCAACTCTTTAACTGAAAGTGGAACAGCTGTATTTATTGATTTCTTTTTTCTTTTTTTAGTACTAAAAATGTTATGCTGATATTGAAAGAAAACAGTAAATTCTTCTAGAGTAAGCTGTATTTTCTTCTAAGATATAAAAGTGTTCAGAGAATGAAATAACCTGACAAAGTGTAACTGCAAAATTTAGTTGTAAATAGGTTTCGACAAGTTATCTGTTCTCATTTGTAGATTTAGAAGACTCTAGTTCTGTATGAAGATTTAGAGCAACGAGGCTTCTGTATTAAATTATAATATTAATAAAGAAGTAAACAAGTTGACGGGATAGGCGGTTGGTTTATTTCACAAGTTAACACTTATTGAATGCTGTTGAGATTGCTTCCGATTATAGTTAATAAAGTAAATTACTCCCAGATTGGTTGTGGCTACTTCTGCTGCTAATATCATTTGCAAGGGTGGATAACTTAACGAAATGTTCAATATTTACAATTCGTTATCTGTTACGGTTACTGCACATTATTAGTCAGTTTAACTTTTAGAATGGTATGCTCTGAATAACGTTATGCACTGGAATATTCCGCATTTTGGTATTGTACTTACAGTCACCAAGGGATTAGCGTTACTCGAAATACCCACT
Organism: Thermobia domestica; assembly: GCF_964235325.1. Taxonomy (NCBI): domain Eukaryota; kingdom Metazoa; phylum Arthropoda; class Insecta; order Zygentoma; family Lepismatidae; genus Thermobia; species Thermobia domestica. The sequence continues at coordinate 69,359,501 of NC_137462.1, forward strand.
TGTGTCGTACCCGCTTGAGATTGTTAAGATAAAACTGGTTTCACTAAATACCAGTTCTCTCTCGAACCCAAGGTGTTTTGTTCCTTGATTTTAGCGATATGAAACGTATTGAAATTCTGCAGAACATTTTTGTGAAAGTAGACATATTTTCGTTATGATGAGTACCATTTCTATGCATATCTTTTCTTTCTCGCTTACCTTTTGTACCTGTATTTCTTCTTCAATTCTGATGGTCTTGGAGTTAGGCTTGACTAACGTTATAAACAGGGGGTCTAAGGTGGGTTTAAAAAGAATCTCCATTATACTAGTAAATAAATTCCAGGGTTTTCAGTCTGCTTTTTCCCTCTCAAGATTGAGTAAACACCTTAGGCCTCTTTCACATTATCTAGCGATTTGCCGGATTCAGTTTCGGCCCCTTTCATATTATCCGGCGTTTTGCCGTGGATGAAAAATATGCGAGCAGGGTTGCTGTGCAACTGAAGAAACAAAACTCTGTGACTCTTGTCGTGTTGTGGTGGTTGTAATGGACAGACACAAAATGTGTTTTCTACTCGCCTTGTTAAGACACAGGCAGAAAAAAAACGTCAGAGACACATATGGGTTCATCTTTTTTTTTATTATTATTATTTTTTTTTTTTAAGAGAAACGGTATCTTGAAGGAGATTTTTCTATACTGTTTCCACAATTAAGGGAAGACGAAGGAAAATTCTTTAATTACTTTCGTATGTCTATCGTATATTTTGATGAGTTGTTCGATCGCGTACGGACCCAGCTGCAGAGGCAGCATTCAAAATTTAGGAACTTTATTCAACTTCCAGAAATGTTGGCTGTAACACTAAGGTAAGATAATTTGTACTTTTTATACACATAGATAACGTTAAATTTAATGTAATTGAATAGGTGGTTGAAGAAAGGATCTGAGTCAATTTCGTGTAGTCATAAGATATTGAAGAAAAAACATGTTAAAACATTTCACTACAATATACGAGACGAAACACTCAATACAAGAAGTTAATTTCTTTATCAATAGTACCTTACATATATTCGCAGCTGAATTTCCAAGATGATGGATCCAGGTCCCTTCTGCAATTAATAGAATAATGTAGCCAGTGGCGGATCTAGCCTGGAGGCAGGGGGGCCTAGGCCCCCCAGTTTTTTGAGTGACAAAAATAATTTAACATATTATTTATATATTTTTGTAAGTTTATAGTAAACTCATGATATATCTATATGCTAGCAATATATATGTGCTAGCAATATATATAATAAAATGAATGTGAGTAAATGATAGGACACCTCTAGATATATGCGCCAAGTGTATTCTTTGCCACGTGCTAAGGTATTGAGTGTTTATATATAATTATGAATGTTTCGAGTACTGACGCTTACATTAGAATTTCGTATGAGTAAGTGTGTTTTGTGTAATCGACGGACTATATTTGCACTTTGTAGCTTAGCATTCAGTCGTAATAGTTTGTAGTGCGTACTCACTAATCATCCTGTCTGACGATACGAATGGTAGTCATGTAGCAAATGATTCCGGATATTCCAATTAATCACAGAACAGAATAGGCGTTTGCAGAATTGGTACAATTTAAATATACGCGTTCAGCTTACCTTTGCGATACTACTCTGCAACTCTGAATTTTTTTCACGTCAACTGATTAAGTTAGGTTCTTTGCTGTTCGCAGAGGTGACGAGGTGGATAGGGTTGAATAATATAGAAAATGTATTACAGTAGAATCTCGTTGTTCCGTACCAAGGTGTTGATCCCCCTATAAATATTTTCATTTTCCTTAGTTTTTAAAATAGGTAGTGATTGAAATTAAATGACACTTCAAGATTGGCGCCCTTGCGGATGTGGGAGCTACTAGTAAGGTATGGCAGATAACTTACTAGTACAAAATTTATTTTATTTAGTTTTTTGTTAATTTTGGTAAATCCTAGTTAGAATTTTCTCTATTTTATCGACTTTACTCTAATTTTCCATACTTTACTCGTAACTCTTCTCAGTTTCTGTGGGGTTGGATAATTGTTTTAGAAATTCTAAATTAGAGACCACGCTAACACTTCCGGCTGCACCGGCCGTAATCTAAGTGAATTGGTACCGGAAACGGTTAATAATCAATCATTCCACAGGGCTTATTCCTTCTGAGATGGTTGCCCAGAAGGCACGGACTCGTACTTAGGCACTCAGAGACCCCGTTGGGCCACGGAATTTAGTAGGCCACCTGTTTCGGCACATATGAAAGTATATTTGGCTGTGAATTCTTGTATATCTAAATTTGACCACTTATCTTTGTAGTTTTAGTGTCCTAGCTTATTCCTTTGGCGCCGCCTTTGCTTTTCCTTTTTCTTTCTTTTCTCTATCTATCCCTCTATTCTCTTCAAGATTCGTAGAGGTATTCGTTGATGTGGAATATTGAGAAAACGTTTCTCCATCATATTTTGACCCCTACAATAGCGAGCGATGGTTCAGTACACGATAAAATGTTACCTTTTTTCATTATTCGTTCGGAATTCCCCTTCGGATTATCAGTCATTTGTACTTATGTTTCCATTGGTAGCCATAAACGTAAATGTTGTTGTAGATGTTTTGGGCCCAAAAGTAGGTTAACATTTTTGAACCATATATTTATACATATTCAGTGCTTACGTGCTTGCCAGGCGAATTAAATGTCTCCAAGTTTAATTAAAATTCTTGAGAATATTAATTTTATGTTATAGATATTCTCTTCAACCTTTATAATATTATTAAGTAACATATGTAAGACTAACATCATCTGTATTAAACTAACTTCATGTAGCATGGGATTTAGGCAGGTCATCGTAACGCTAACTTATTCTTAAATCAACCCTCAAGTTAGTAAACTGAAATCCTTCTGTAAAACTACATTTCGATTCCATCCCTCTCATACGAATCCTCAAACTTGACCAGTGTTTTCCACCTCAGTAGTCGTGTTCTTAATACAAATGAAAATCCTTCTGGATTTGGAAAATTCTCGTTCCTTTAAATATCGTGTAAAGCTAACGATAAGTTGTGCATCTGGTAGTGCAAGGTGATATTAGCTGAAAGATCGTCAATGAATGGGATAGTAAGTGAATGACATAATATTAGTCACCGTGATATCAGTGACAAAACTTTGATCTCTTAATTCCAGAAATGGGAGAAATGTCTTCGATAGATACTTCGACGAACATAATATGTGTCAGTTATAATAAGTAAACATAAACTTATGTGTGTTTATAAGAAATAAAATGAAGTGAAATGTATGGACACCAGAAAGGGTACTTTGATAATACATACGATATTATAGTTTGTCTTGAGCTAGAGAGGACTCGTATAACTACCTTAAAATTTGCATATATGAGATAAAGACTCATTTCTAACCATCATCTTAAGTTTTCTTTTCCTCACTTATCGTATTGTAGACTGTAATTACTCACGGACTTATATCGTATTTACCGAAAGTTAAATAAAAATATATTTTATTCTTCCTTCCTTTTAATGTTTGTTAATATATATAAATATATGTGTATATATCCTTGCATTGTTATTGTTTAATCTAGTGTGTGGATTGATATGTTTATATGTATGTTTATTGCATGCTTATAAAATTATGTGTATGATTTCTTAATAGATGTAATAAATATTCACCAAATTGTAGTTAGATGGTTTCTTTAAACTATTTTCACCCATGTCGATGCGCTGTCCTGTATGTATGTGAGTGTGTGTGAATGAATGATAAATTTAGTTTTAAATGGTAGCATTTAATATTGATTTACTATGATAGTGTTTATAATAAGTGTATAATAGCATGTTATATGTATTAATGTATGACGGAGATGGTGAATCGGCTCTTGGAGAAAAGCAAATATAACAAGATGACCCTGAATAACGACAGTCTTTCCAGAAATCTCAAAACTTCTATTTGTCGAAAATATGCACCTTGACTTTTTTTTTTTTCTTGGCTGATTCAAATGTGTGCTTGATCTCCATTATGAATATTCAAATACTGGATACAGGTTATTTAACATTTCGTAATAATAGACAAACAATTAAATTAAAACTTCTCGTCACCTGGGCTGGGTTAGGGCAACTCCCACTTGTGCAATTGCCTGGATCCAGGTCGGAGTAGTATGAGGAACATGTGTCTCTTCGGAATCACTTCAGAATTGATCCTCAAGTAATAACCTTCGAATATGAATCACCTTTTAATAACTATTCAAGTTTCTTTACCACATGTCCATAATTATGCAGTACTCCTTTATCTCTAGTTCCTTCTTCCTTTCTCCTTTCCCTCTTCCCCCTTTCTTCCTTTATCCTACTTTCTTCTCTTCTTTCTAATTCTTTCTCTTCCTCTTTCTAATAAAACTAAAGAGGGATCGTGACTGGGAGTTGTCGCTATAGACATGGTCATTAAATTCTTTTGATGTTTCTCTTCGGAAGTCTGATATGAATTACTCGTAGTTAATCCTAAAACATACATATGAAGCAGAAATTCCAAAATTCATTTATTTTTTTTAATTTCACATTTGGCTAAATTATCAAAATTAAAAGATTTCAGTTTAAAAATAAGGCGGCGACTAACTTTGCCACTCACGATTACCTATTTCAGGGTGTAACATTAATGCTTTCTTAGCTCCAATGTGGATTTAAAGCACGAAGGCGAGGATTCACTAAGTTCATATCTTTGCTTCTCAACTCTTAATGAGTCAAATGGGCATATGTTGGTTAGGGTTGCCAACTCTGGAAAATAAAAAACCCGGCACCCCCTCAAAAATTCCCTATGATATAGGTCTAAGTGTGAAGTATCTCTGGACATATCCATGGGATGGAAATGTACTATCATGAACAAAAATGCATTAGCAACTGTATTCTGCATATCCTTAGTACATTTATTAAATATATTGTGGTGTAAATGAGAAACTGAAATTGGCATTTTGATAATTTTATTATATTTACCAATAACTACCATTTTTTGAAAATTATCGAAACAGATGAACAAAAGTACATTAATCTTTACGTGATAATTTTGAATTTGGAAAATGAAATTTATTCTTTAAACTTATATTTCAACTTCAGGAAATTGCTTTAAGAAATCCTTTTTCACTACTAATAAATGTATAAAATTTCTTACAAGTAAATTTCAAATTTTCCCTGATACAGTACCTGTTATATTTTTAAAATTATCTAAACAAATGAACAAAATATAACAATCGTTGATAGATGGTGAAAGGTGAGAGTTTTGAATTTACAGAGTTGAATAGATTTTGAGTTTAACGTCCCGTTCAGCAGCGAGGCTATATGAGACGTGGACCTACTGATTAACGTGGACTCCGAATCACTTGAGCTCCCGCCGGGATTCGAACCTGGGTCTCCCGCGCCAAAGGCGCGTACGCTAACCGCTTAGCCACGAATGAGCTTTGAATTTACAGAATGAATGTTACTTTTTAAATCTATACTTCGAACTAGATACAAATTTTAAAAAAACGGTCATAAATGGGCTGGTAAGAAGTTTGTACCGGCCACCGGCTTTAATCAAAATAACAGCAATATTTCCGGCCAGGTCGGTGAAAAATCGGCCAGTTGGCAACCCTAATGTTGGTCTATTATACTTTCCAACTATTCTATACGGTAGAACATAAATCTCCAATAATTGAAATCGTAAGCTTCAAGAGTAAATGGATTCTAGAAATAAAAGCATTTCCTTCAGTAATATTCAAATCAAACACAATGATAATAGTTATTACAGGCTTTATGGAATACATTTCATTTGAAGTCTGCTCCAACAGAATAGAAAAAAAAAAAAGAAAGAAAGAAAGAAATGTGATCACATGATAAGTATATGCATGAAAAATTTCGCACATACTTAAAGTAAATTTACCGTTTTATGATGTCTATGGCAGGAAAATGACAACTGAGAATGAAGTCATTTCACCTCTTTATATATTAAACGCCTTCCTGACTTTACTAAGGTCATTTAATGAAACCGTAACGTCAATTAAATTCTTACATAAGGCCTTGTAAATTGTTGCATGTGTATATAAGCTTGCACGAGTCTGAAATACCAGTAACCGTATGAATAGTTAAAACATACCATATTTCAATTGTCATCAGAAGGTACGACAAACGTCAAATCATCCCACAATAACTAACTTTATGGTCTATGGAAGTTCAATGCTGCGTCCAAAAGCTCTCCATTGTCTTCTGTCCTTAGCAAACTGGATCAAGTTTCTACTTTGTATTCCTAATTCTGCGAGGTCCATCTTAATATTGTCCTCCCATCTGCAAATAGGTCTTCCTAATGGTCATTTTCCGATTGGATTTCCAGTAAAAAAAAATCAAAAGCGTTCCTACTTTCCTCCATTCTGCTACATGACCTGCCCACCTATGTCTCCTAGATTTAATGACCCTAACAATGTTTGGTAAACGGTATAAATCATGCAATTCCTCGTTATGAAGTTTCCGCCATTTCCCTTCCCGTTTCTCATGGGGTCGAATATTCGTCTCAGGATTTTATTCTTGAAACTTTCAGTCGGCGTTCTTCCCCTTAAGTAAGTGACCATGTTTCTCGTAAGCGACCATAATTATCGTTTTATATATTTTAAGCTTCAAATTCCTTGACAGAATTCGCAAAGACAAAAGATTCATCCCACAATCTTTCCTGATGGGATGAGAGTTCGAAAACGCCTCTGAGACACGCATCCACTTACTTTAATGAGGAGTTTATACGTGTACCGAGTTTTATCTCTCAAGCTTGAGGGGCCTGAGATGAATTTGGTATAAATTTTGAATCCCTATCTCTTCTCTCCTTAGGATAGACACTTAACTCTAACCGACATGATAAAATCCCAGTGCGAGGTAGGAGCTATGTTAAAAAAAAATAATTTCAACTGTTGTCTTTTCCCCGTGATGATGAGACACCGTTGGTTTGATTTTTATTATATACAAGTTTGGCGTTTATTATGATGAATTCTTCTTTGTCTTTCTACCATCAACATTACAAATCTTCTAAGCAATCTATCTATTAAAATGCTACAACAACAACAAAAGAGCTTTTTTTTTAACTCTTTCATTCCCATCTGGCGATGGGCGGGCCGTAGAAGGTTACGCCTTCTCTTTGGCCAGTGGTTTAGATGAATAATTGTTTAGTACTGTAGGGAGGATCGTCAGGTTTCAATAAGTTGTGAAGAGCTTAAAGTATAAATATCAGAGTTGATGCGCCTGAGAAAAGGATGGTAAGCTTACTCTAAAATTCGTGGCCTATGTGGTCGGATAATTATCGATAGAGCTGTGGATGGGTTTGGTATATAGTGCGCTCCGGGTTGTAGTCAGGTGAATTTGTAGCTCTTTCGTAAATGGCGAGGAGGTGGTCCAGAGGAGGATATCCTGAACGTGGGAGAGCAGGAGTCTGATCCAAGAGTTCTGTGATTGTAAGATGAGATGTAGCTATATGATGTGTGATATAGCGGGTTCAGAGGGTATATAGATGGTCCAAAATAGGGGACATGGTGGTATTCTGATAGAGGTCAGCGTTTGGGGTTTGGTATGAGAGAGAGTAGGCGATGCGTAAAGCCTTGCGCTCGAGAAGTTGAAGGCGGTCATGAAAATGTGGTGGTGCTGAAAGCCACGCTAGATTGCCGTATGTCATAGCTGGACGGACAAATACTTTATAGGTGTATAGTAACACTTTGGCCCCAAGTTCTGCCTTTCAAGTTTCGTAATAGGTTTAGACGTTGGCGGATGTTTTTCTCGAGAGCGGCTAAGTGTGTACGCCATGTTAGATGTTTATCAAAATAGACCCCAAGATATTTAACGCTGTTTTGAAGTGAGATCGCTGAGTCGAGTACCGTAATATGAAGGCGTTCAGGATTTCGGGAGAGGCAGTATTTATTTATTTTTCTTTCGAGCAAAAAGCGTCATTTGTTTTTTAGTGAGGTTCAGTTTTAGTTTCCAACGTAAGCACCATGAGATTAAATTGTCTATTGCTGTTTGTAGGTGAAGATTGATGCGGTCTACAGAGGAGCCGAGAGCAAGATAGGCAGTATCATCGGCAAACTGTGGGGCATGGATTGGAGGTGACGGAGTAGGCATATCGGCGACATATATGATATATAGAAGCGGAGAGAGAACGGATCCTTGTGGCACTCCTGCTCGTAAGAAAAATTCATGCGAGTGTCCCTGGTTTAATTGAATGAAGGCACGGCGTTGATTTAGAAAATTTGCTATTAGACGGACATAATGGAGTGGGAGGAGGCGTTTGAGTTTATATATTAATCCCTCATGCCAGACAGTATCGAAGGCGCACTCTATATCGAAGGAGATAAGCACAGATGGAAGGTGCTTATTAAAGTGATTCTGAATGAGTGAAGAAAGTTTGAGAAGCTGATCACTGGTTGCGAAAAATGGTCGGAATCCTGCTTGAGTAGGTGGAAGGATGTTGTGCTGTGCCAGAAAAGGATGGAGTCTTTGAACTAGAATCCTTTTCAGTGTTTTGCTAAATACTGAAGTCAGGCTTATCGGTCTATATGAGGAAACTGATGTCGGATCCTTGTGAAGTTTTGGAAAGCCTACGAGTTTGGCAAGCTTCCACAGGTTAGGAAAATATTCTGTAGAAAGGATGACGGTGTAAAGAAGGGCGAGCAATGTATGAAATATTGGTCGTGCCTGTGAAAGTTGCTGATAAGTGATAGAGTCTGGACCAGGCGCGGTATTAGGTCTGTTATGTAGAACGTTCTGGATATCCTCTGATGTAATTGGGGCTAGGAGAACAAAAGCGCCTGAGCTCCAAATTATAACTTTGAATTGCAACCCTTCGATTTACGGTTATTTGTGATTTCACGTTTAATAAAGACAAATATTTTAAAGTATTTGTACTTTAAATAAATTATTTAAATAGACCCGTTTTTCATAAAGTTTATCTTTTTCAAATTATTTGTTCAAAGTCTTTGTATTTTAATAAGCCTTTCCCAAAATAAATGCAAATGAATTGTACTGCCATCTTTGGAGTTCTTGTAAACTATACGTTTGTGGATGTTTATATGTTTGTGGCCAATTCTTTCGACAATGAGATCTCGGAAGCTGTAGGCTCTAGAAAGATCACGTTTTCACTGATCGATTGCAAATTTTGCGTAGATTGTCCAGTTTTAATTGAATATTAAAAATGGCCATTATTTCTTTATTACATTTTTACGGGTACACTGTAAGTGTTGAAATTAAAAAAAGAAAAAACTAAAGCATTATATCCTACGCATTATACATTCCAACACCACATAATTGTATACGAGGGTTGCATACCTCTCAGGTGTTTGTTTCATGGCCAAATGATAATGAAAAAGGAAGGATAACCATTTCTCCACTCTAAATTGAATCTTTATTGTTTGGAGTGTCTTGTCCAATGAACACCATATATCACTGATTTTATAATTAACCGTATGTGTAATGTATTTGTTTATTACATACTGCATGCAAGAAGAAAGAAAACACTGATCATACATGAATTAAAAACTCCAACCGAAAGTAGGCTCAAATCTTGCAAACGGTGCAAGATATTGAAAAAGTAATCGAAAAAAATCTCCCCTTTACGGTATCCCTTGCCGATTTTTATCAAGACGTCTTTCACTTGTGTCTGTAAAGTGACATGTACAGATGTGACGAATAGCAGGGAAGATTCATGCTCATATATGAATGATGCGCTGTGTAGAGAGCGCAGGTTCGGTTAGTCTATATATTAAAATGCTAGGTTTGTGGGTCGTACTAAGTTAACCCGCCACTTTCATTACTGAAAATCGTGAAAAATTAAAGTTATTGTACAAGACTGAAATTTTGCCTTACATTGGCTTATGATTCAAAGAAACAAGTGCACTATATGATTCCATGAAATATCTCGTACGTCGCTGGGTATACGCACGTCTTTGTGTGCTTGTTTTGAAAATTGTAACGGAGGTCACACTTTCATGATAGAATTAATTTCCAATCAAAAAATGGATAATAATTATGATCCATTTTTGTCAATATTTTTGTGATTTCTTTTGAGCATTTAATTCAAATTTATATAAAAATTTGATGTAGATTGTCAATGAAATGTAAAAATCCATTTTGTTTAGAAAAAACAGAAATTTAATAGTGAATTAGATTACTTACTGCAGTTAATATCGTTGCTAGTGGACCGAGTGCATTTTTTTACAGTAAAACTTTGCAAACCAATTAACTAAAACAGTAGAACATTATTAGAAATGTAAAAGCCGAATTTATATTAATTATATTTCTTGTGTGACCTCCCGTTACAACGTGACCGCTGTTACAATGCTTGTGACATCCTGTTACTTACCTGTGACCGCTGTTACTGTGACAGTGGCATTGATACATACTCATGATTATCGTAACTTTATCAGGTGAGTAGGTCTGTTTACAAGAAGTATTTTACTACGTAATAAAATGTTGAACTGTATATGTTAAATATTTTCTGCATATATTTTTCTCATTAGTTACAATAGTGAAATACTACAAATTAGTTTGTCTTCAAAATATTGCTCTCCAAAGTTAGTGATACATTAAGAGATTAAATGAAAGGCTACTTGTTTCTTAAATAAAATAAAATAAGTTTAAGCAGAATACAAAAAACTTTGTTCTGAACACTTTCGCAGCTAACATGGCAACTTCATCTTTTTACCGTCCCTTAGTCTAACTTAGAAGAATTACAAAGCAGAACACATTTAGGAAATGCATAATGAAATATTCGCTTCTTTGGTGTCATGACTTTCACTGGGGAATCTATTATAGCCTTCACATCACTTAAGCGATAAGGAGGGGTATCCTTTTTCTTATGCCAACTGAACTGTCCGGGTCCTGAATACTGCATTACATGTATCACAATACAGCTGTCCAATTTAGTAATAGTCCCAGGGTACAATATTCCATCGAGCTTCACAATTACAAATTGTCCAATGACTAGTTCTTCTTCTGTCGTACTCTCTTTTCTTTTCAAGTTCATTTTCTGTCATTTTTGCACGTCTTCTACGTTGCCTCTCTCGATCCTTCCTTGTTTTTTCTTCAAGTGCCGAACCACTAAACTTCCTTCTTTGCTGGACTTTCTTCTGTGAAAGAAGATTTTCATTTCGATCGTGTAAATACCTCCGTAGGGTGGATTCTGATTTTGAGGATGTTGGAGTCTGAACATCCATCGCTATATAGGAAGTAAAAAGAAACAAATACCTGTAAAGCAGTGGTTTCAAATTTTAACTTATAAAACGTATTCGTTTAAAAATACTGATCATCGTCTGAAAAGATCTACAAAATCTCGTAGCGTAATCAGTGTTTTGCAGAATAATTCCAGCAAACTAGAAGCAGGCCCTTTTTCCTAACATACACTGTAGGACAAAATAAAATAAAATATCAAACTGAACGCAGCGTCTTGATTCTTTGTTTAGGAAAATTATGGAAAATCTTCATACCATTCTGTAATAGTACAATACTACGAACTCTGATGCGTTAATAAATTATACTTTCAATTAATATTACAAGCACTCACAATAAAATATTAAAAGTGCTATTCTTAGAAGGACCTAAATCAGTTTTCAGTGACCTCCGCTTCTGTCTGTATTTCACTCCACAAAAGGCCGAATGGTTTCCTAAACTTATTTGTATTTAAAAGAAAGTAAAGCAATCAATAAGATTCTAAAACATGCTGAGAGATAAACACAAGCCTCTAATCCATCTCGTATCTCAAATATTTCTAAGAGACTTTTCATTACTCTTTGCAATCCTTAATTCTGTGGTTTTATATAGCTTGATCATTAGAAAGAATCTTCTAATTGAAACATGAAGTATCGGCGGTCACGCATGTAACAGCGGTCATTTTTTGTATCATCGGTCACGCAAAAAAAATAGCCAATTCGTGACCGCTGTTACAGTGACCGCCGTTTCATTTTCGGGCTATAGCTTCAGCTATCGTTCGCACGTGGGCTTAATCGTGCTGGCCTCTTCAGTAATGTTAGCATTGTGAATGTGATTTTAAAAATAGTATTTTGTTTTACATACAGGAATCAACTTGTTCTTTGAATCAGGCGACCGTTGTTACGTTTTCAAAAGTCATGCCTGAAATTTTAAATATATTTTGCACTTACCTGCGTAATTGATTGCTTATCTGCTCGATTCAGCTGCAGTCACTAATCATACGCGCCATCTTCTTTCTCTAAAAAGTGTTGCCAGTTCTGAACAGGTTTCGTGCGGTGAGTAATGACATCGCTTGATGGTATGACCTCCGTTACACATAAAAATCGAGACATGACTTTGGAGGTCTGTGCTATCCACATAAATTGCTTGCGGAGATTAAATGGTACATAAGTTTATATTTCTCTATGTTTAGTAAACTGTAACATCAAAATAATATACTTTCAATTTAAAGTTTAATTTTAATAAGGTGCAGAACATCCTATTTTGTGTATCGGGACACGTGACCTCCGTTACATTTCTTAGGTTTATAGCTTCATACGAGGGCTATCCAGAAAGTAGATTACGTTTTGGAATAAAAAATCAACAAAGTATAGGAAACAAATTTTATTATATACAGATGAAAGCCACACACAAATACTACTTTTCGACATAGTCACCATTCAAATTAAGGCATTTATCGTAGCGATGTACGAGCTTGGAAATTCCTTCGTCGAAAAATTCGGCCGCCTGCGACTTCAACCACTTCGTTACCTCTTCTTGCAGCTGTTCGTCGTCATCAAAACGCTGCATAGCCAGCCACTTCTTCATTGCTGGGAATAGGTGGAAGTCGCTCGGTGCCAGGTCGGGACTGTACGGCGGATGAGGAAACAACTCCCACTGAAAAGATTCAAGAACTTCACGCGTGACATTTGCCGTGTGGGGCCGGGGGTTGTCGTGAATCAACAAGATCTTAGAGCTCAACATTCCTCTGCGCTTGTTTTGAATTGCTCTTCTGAGGTTTTGCAGAGTTTGGCAATACCTTTGAGCGTTTATTGTAGTGCCTCTTTCCAGGAAGTCCACCAAAATCACACCTTTTCTGTCCCAAAAAACAGTCGCCATCATCTTCCTTGCCGACATTGTTTGCATGCATTTCTTGGGTTTTTGGGGAGAACCTGTGTGCCCCCACTGCATTGATTGCAATTTCGTTTCACAGTTCACGTGTTTCACCCACGTTTCGTCACCAGTAACGATGCGATCGAGTAAAGAGTCACCATCCTTATTGTAGGCGTCCAAAAAGTGCAACGCTGCAGCCATTCGCTGATTTTTGTGGTCCTCTGTCAAGATTTTTGGAATCCATCTTGCACGAAACTTGTGGTAACCAAGCTTTTCGCTGATGATTTCGTGCAACAAACTTCGCGAAATTTGTGGAAAACTCAAAGAAAGTTCCGTTATTGTGAACTTTCGATTTTCACGGACTTTAACATCGACTTTTTCGACAAGTTCGGCAGTCACTTTGCTGGGTCTCCCACTTCGATCTTCGTCGTGAACATTGGTTCGGCCATTTTTAAATCTTATGACCCACTGTCGCACTCCTTCAGTGATAATGTTGTCTCCATACACTTCACACAGCTGCCGATAGATTTCTATCGGTTTACAGTTTTTTGCTGTCAGAAACCTTATTACTGCACGCACCTCGCAGCTCGCGGGATTTTCAATTAACGCAGACATTTCAAACCGTCACAGTATCTTAACGGAGCACAGCACGAACCTCTCACTAGCACGGCTAGATGCCGACTGAGCTGCGCAACGCTCTGACCCCAAGATGGCCGCGCTAGCCCCGCCCCTAGCGGACACAGACGAAAACGTAATCTACTTTCTGGATAGCCCTCGTAATATAGAGTTCGGAAATATTATTCGTCATTCACTTGTCTGTAAAGGTAAGGACGACAATGGGGATTGTCAATCAACGCAAATCTATTTTACTTTACAATTCAGTAATCCTATGGAAGCCTAGGACTGAAAGTGGCGGGTTAACTTAGTACGACCCTTGTATGTTTGTCTCTAACCTTTTCAACAATGAGATCTTGAAAACCGTAAGTGCTAGAAACATGCCGTTTTCACTAGTCGATTCCAGATTTTGTGTAGATTGTCCAGTTCTTATTCAAATTTTCAAAAACCGTGTCGTTATTGTTCTATTCAACATTTTAGGGGCCGTTTTGAGCCCATAGGATTAACATTGTTGCAGGCCGAAATTACGGTGTTAGGCAACCATTAGAGAAAATAGGTATGGCGCGTTGACGGACATTGCAGGCGCTTTGCTTAAATCTGAATGGCAAAACCTATTGCATGCTGAAAATTCAAAGGCCTCAAGAGACGCAATGAGGCGTACTCGGACGGATATGGATATATTTGAAAAAAGAAATATTTCCACTTGATATCGTGTTACTTCTACAAATTTGTTACAAACCTACTCCAACATCTATACATAGCAATTCACCTCCTTTGTGAGTCTCTTATCCTTTACTTCTGTGAGTAAGGAGACATGCAAAGTGGGAAGGACATTCATGGTCATAACAGAACGATGCGCTGAGTAGACAGCGCAGATTCAGCTAGTACATATATTAAAATGCTAGGTTTATATGTTTGTGGCCAAGGAAAGTTTATTTATTTGAATTCAATCCTTTCGACAGTGGGATGTCGAATACTATAAGTGCTAGAGACGTGCCGTTTTCGCTGGTTGATTGCAATTTTTTTGTAGATTGTCCAGTTCTAATTGCATATTTAAAAAAAAAAATGACCGTCATTTCTTTATTACATTTTTAGGGATACACTGGAAATGTTGAAATTTCAAAAAAAGTAAAGCATCATATACTACGAGTTATACATTTCAACACCACATAATTGTATACAGGGGTTGTATATCCCTTAGGCGTTTGTTTCGTACCCAAATGATAATTAAAAACGACGGTCCACTATTTCTCTAGTTTAAGGTGAATCATTGTTTGGAGTGTTTTGCCCAGAAGAAAGAAAACACTGATCATACATGAATTAGAAACTTCAACCGGAAGTAGGCTCAAATCTTGCAAACGGTCCGAGATAATGAAAAAAAATCCCCTTTACGGTATCCCTTGTCGATTTTTAAAAAATCAAAATGTCTTTCACTTGTGTCTGTAAAGGGACATGTACATATGTTGTGATGAATGACAAGGAGATTCATGCTTATATGGGAATGCTCTGCTGTGTAGAGAGTGCAGGTTCAGCTAGTATTAATTTAATATTTTAATTAATTTCACAGTAATACAACATAAGTTATATAGAAATGTCATTAGTGCACGTATCTGTACAAAATTAGTTAGTATGGAATTGTGTGATATTTCAGTTGGAACGTTTGACATGAACAACAAACAAACAGAAGAGTAATCCAATAAAAATAATTGAGAGCAAGAAAGAAAACAAATACGAGAGCGATAAAATATTTCCTTCAATTTCTGTATTTTAATATTATTTTTGTTACTTCTTAATTAATGCCAACCATTATGTAACTTTACTAATTTAATTAGTTTGTGACAACGAAAACGGCGATAATTTTTCGAAACGTCAGTGGAGTGGAAATAAAACAGACGATTCCAATTGATTACATTAATTGAGAAATAGTTTTTTTCCTATGCATAACTTCACATTTTTAGATGATAGATGTCACCTGTATATTGCAGCAGGATTCTGCACACCACATACGAGATCCAACATTTGTAGCACAGCAAGCAAGTACTTAACGTTGGTAAAATTTATGGATGGTATAATGAGAGATAATAAGGCAGGTTTATTGATTTTCGACAGCAGCCACCCTTATGCAGTGCAGCAGTCAGACAGTTGTATTCATTTAACAGTCTAGTTTACACAGGGAACTTGTTCATGTTAATATTATTTCTTGTACTGGATATTTTTAACACACAGGAAGTTTCTTTATAAATGAAAAAGAAAATATTTATCTTCATTCAATAACAGTCATTTAAACACAATCGTAATAAGGCATGCAAGAGGAATTTAAAATTTACAATTCTTAAAAATTAAGAAATATTGTATCATCTCCTCGGACCAACAATTTTTCGATTGATTTGACGTAGTTTTTCATTGTTTTCTATCCTGAGATAGATTCTTAATTTCTATGTACTGTTTCTTCTCTACATCTTGCATTATTTACAGTTGGTTTAAAGGGATAAGTTTCGTCGATAGATGTCACTACAGTCTTCGTGTGTGTGTGTCATGTATTTTTTACCTTTTACGAAAATCCACGATTTCTCTTACAAATTTCAAGCGACAGACTTCAAATTTTTAAAGAAGGAACTTCATAACCTATCGAAGGCAACAATCCGTGCCGATTTTTTTATTTAGTATTTTCTTCATTGTTGAAATGGCTTAATTTTTGAAACTGAATATCCAAATCTTTAACAATATACTGTTAAACAATATACGGATTGTTGCCTTTGATAGGCTATGAAGTTTTTTTTCTAAAAATTTAAAGTCGGGAGCTTCAAATTTGTAAGAGAAATGGCGAATTTTCGTGAAAGATAAAAATATACACGAGGAAGGTAGGAAGACTGTAGTGACACCTATCGGCAAAACTTGTTCCTTTAAACTAACCTTAATCGGTATATTTGAATCGTGATCATTCTCTCGGTATTTGCCATTCTCTCCATAGCTCATAGCTGCTAGTCATTCTTCCATGTCTCATAATGTGTCAAATCATTCTATCTCCTCTTTCCGAGCCCTCTCCCATAGTCTAGTGGCTAGAGCGTGGGATTTTCATGCACGTGATTTTGGGTTCGATTCCTGGTGGGAGAGCACAAAATATTAATTTCACAATCATTCACTTGAATTAATCCGCCACGGCGTAACTTTGAGACGTTAAACTGAAAGATTTCATTTTCAAAATTATATAAGGCAGCAGATAAATAGGAAAGCAAATGTATCATTGCAATGCAAAATCAGTATATATATTGTCGCGCCCACGAACGGTCTCAAGGGGCACTAGACCTTCGTGGTCGACTGGTAGGATTTTCAGTGTTACGAAATTGTAAGAAACACCGCTTCTATCATTTTCATTTACAGAACAACGAATAGTTTGTTCACGCTCCCAAGTAAGCTCTGGTAGAATTCAAAATATTGGTTTTTTATACACGAGCGCTTAACTAATTTATGGGCGTACTGACAGGGTGTGAAGACACCGACAGAGAACGATAGCCAAGAACAACAAGTATTTATATACCGCCAGAGGATAATTATATCACAAGAATAATTCACATCAGGGCCACCATTTATGTGGGCCGGGGTTCGAATCTCAATGTAGCCACCAATTTATGTCAGCGGGTACATATCCCAACGATTCAGTCATCAAATTATGTGTGTGACGCGGAGTATCGCATGTCACAGGCCGACAACAATTATGTCGCGCGTGCACATTCCACCAATGTCACCAAAGTATGTCTTGGTGAAGAAGGTTGTTATTAGCACAATAATAATGAATAATAGCAAGGGGTAGCCTTCAAAAAGGCTGTTTATATAGGGACTTTAAATTAGTCCGTATCAAGAAGAGCTATGCAGTTAGGATGGTAGATGAGTAAATAGCATACGATTTCAATAACAACCAAGTCAGGGCGCAAAGGCGCAGATGTCCATCTCAAGCAAATAGGCTATCGAATGACCACTCGTCAAGGGGACAGCTTTAGGGTCCCGTAGTAATACAAATAACAAAAGCAAGGCGGTTTTCGTCAGAATGCGGACGAGGGGTGGTCAGTACGCAAGAGAACGAATGATTACGAGTATTATGATATTAGTGAGTAGGCGTCAGCGAGTTGGAATACCACTGCTATCAGCCAGTTCAGAATACTTAGCAAATTAGCATATCAAAACATATTATATCGTTATAATTAAACACGAGATTACTGCTCGAATTAAAAGAGATCTTGGAAAGCAAAAGTAATTAGCAATTCATACAAACGATATTAAAGCAACAAAAGGTTTCAAAGTAATTTTGAAACTACTTGGGAGGTGATCCCCTTTACAGTTAAGCGATTTGATGAAAAGATAATGCAAATGACAGGTACATGAAAATATTAAATAAACAGTGGTAACCCACCTGAGGTCCGTGGTCCTACCTCCAGGCACTCCAAGTCGAGATGGGAAGACTCCGGAGTTACCTCGACGTTGCTGTAGCCGTTTCGTACGCACCAGGTAGCACAATCACTTAAAAGCACTTAAGAACACTATAACGATAACTTACTCACTTGTACTTCGAGCGGCTGAAATACAAGAGCAGGATAGACGGACGATGGTCAGGACTTCATGTAAGACGATGTCGTCACTGAGCTTCGTACGGGATTAGAAGTCTTCGGAAAATTGGGACTTCGCACAAGCTGGTCTTCTCCTGGATGGATGATGGAATAGAGGTGAGTCGAATGGAAAATGCAGTTCTCAGGTTAGAACGATGTCCAACAGGATTTCATTCCAAAGGTCATCTGCTGTCTCCAGTAGACTACAACATTGGCACGTCGATACGAGGCGTTAATATAGACATTGAGAAAAATTATGAAACGTTCACCAAAAGGAAGTATTGAGAATGTTTTTGAATGACGTAAACAACGCAAGTTCGAGTTAGGAAGAATTTTATTAGCTGGCTCGAATAAGTACGTGGACTTGATACATTACAGGTGACTTCCTACATGAGGTCTTCTATAGATACATAACTCAGCGTTAGCACAGGTTAACTAATATTGTATTAGGAAGCATTTAGGTACACAAGAGTTAAGGTAAATGAGAGATCTTGAGGAGATCCATGTAGAGCCAGTGCTCAGATTAGGTAAACAGAATCTGAGTAGTAGTAACTAAGTTTGTAGATTGGCTGTATACTCACAGTGAAAACAGAGGTACTGTCCAGTTGAGCACTTAGGATTGAATTAGTGATAACACACACTGCTCGTCTCCAATGATGAATCTTTATGAATTGACCGTGGTGAAAGGAATACCGCCCTTACGCCGTATGATGGAATTTAACCCGAAGGGGGCAACAAGCGGGAGCTTGTGCCTCTTCGAAAGGTTATCGGAATTCCCCCGAAGGGGGCAACGGGCGTAAGCCCGCGCCTCTTCGAAAAACTATGTAGTTATTCCCCGATGATAATTCCCAAAAAGAGAGATGTACTCACTTTTTGTTTTGCCCTTATCATGTTCACACGGCACTAGGGTAGGGACGTGTGAATGCAGGGGTGCGCCAGGGTTTTACCTGATTGGATTTCTAATTATTTATGAAACGAATTTGAGTATCTGCGGCTGCGCAAGCAGTCGGAGGGCGTATCCTAAAAGCTTCCTTTACATGGGAAAATTTCTTGATACAAAAACCCTGATAATCTGAGGAGGTTGACATTTGACCTCATGTGTACAAAGAGTCACGTTTGGTTACAGATAGTACAATTTACTAAGACAAATTTAATTAGACCATGACTCTACAGACACATTATATTTCCAATAAAATTTCAAAAGTTTAAAAGTTCAAACTTTGCAAGTGTGCTGTAAAAATAATAACTTAGGTCTGTGACAATTTATATTACTAAAACGTCCAAAAACAGAGTGAATAATCAAATTTATAATCGTACACTTGTGGGTGTATTGCGAGAAAATGAGACTCTGTGTCATAGTTATTGAATATATTACTAGCTAGCAAAATAACCTTTTTAACCTTTAAGTTAACTAAATGAAATTCAGATTAATTCTGTCGTCTCTATTTATTTAAGGTTGTGATAACCAAAAGTAGAAATCTATTACTTTCCTTTAGGAGGAAATATTATCTTCTCCAGACGAGAAAGGTTATGGTTTAACTGCTTCTTGAGCAGACAGTCAGCTGGCTGGGAGGGGATGAAGCAGACAGAATATTTCATAAAAAAAAAAATAAAGACAGCTGGAAAGAACCGAATGAGCGCGAAGAGAATGACTAACATTTCCCTGTTCTCTCGCTTTTCCTTGTTTTAAGATTTAAGAAAAAAGAAACTTGTCTACGCAATTAGAAAAATAATTGTCGTTAATTGTTTGAGTAATTGTGGAGTGTGGCAAAAATTTTGGCGCCAATTGAGATGGCGCGTGTGGCACACTACAATATATAAAAAAAACGTTCATAGAAAGGAAGAATCGCTTCAGTATCGTCAGTGCTTATATATTCTTCTAAACTAAGGATTATTACTAGACAATCAAACACAAGTTTTGGAAAAGAAAAGAAGAGGAACATATAATCATCTATATCGCCAGCTACTGTTTCATTCACACGAGAGCACATTCATTGCTTTCTTAAGTACACTGGTAAGAGTCAAAACAGAAAAATATCTTTCTCTGCCTGACCTTTTCAGGTCAGCAAGTTTTCGATTGGATTGACGCAGCTTCCCATTCTCTTCTATCTTGAGCCAGATTTTCATTTCCATATAGTCTACCTTTTCTTCTCTGCATCTTGTATTATTTGATCTTTATATTTCAATTGCGGCCATTCTCTAGGTATTTCTCTTTCTGCTATTCCTTCCATAACTCATAGCTACTACTATAATGCCTCCATGTCTCATAATGTTCCAATCATTCTATCTGTTCTGTTGTGTTCATTCTATTGTAACATCTTCTTCTTCTCCTCGGATCAACAATCTTTCGAATGGTTTAACACAGCTTTCCACTCTCATCTAACCTGAACCAGACTTTTCATTTCCACGTACTTTTTCTTCTGTACATCTTGTATTATTTGATCAGTAGTATACTTGAATTGCGGCCATCTCGTAGGTATCTCTCTTTCTGCCATTCCCTCCATAGCTAATAGGGTGATTTCTTCATATCTCATAATGGTCCAATCATCCATTTATTTTGGTAATATACTTTAGTATACTTCTTTTTTTTATCTCATCATTTTCAGTAATCTTAAAGAAAAGGCGAATGAAAGTATATGTATGTATGGATGTGAGGTACGAACCCTACTAGAAAAGGGAAAAACCGACAACATAAATTTTCAAAATGTGGCGCTGGTATAGAGGAATGTTGACATTTTATATATGATGTGTATTCTCAAATAAATTTATAGCTATTATTTAACGAATATGCGTAAAATAACGATTTTCCTCTGATCATTTCCTTCCCGCTTCCTTTGTTTCATTAACGCAGAGAAAATTTTGGAATCTTCGTTCATAAGACGAATAATTGGTACATCAAAACATAGGAAGAGGTTCGTTCAGGGACGTGCTGCATAAAAGCTTTTCAGCTTGCGGCAAACCAGTGGCGGCTCTTGAGGAAAGTTACAAAGCAAACAACAAAACCCTATCACCACAAGCTAAGGAAAGAGAATCCATTCAACTTCCCAATTCTTCTATGCATACAACAATTAGTAGGAGGCTAGACGAGTCTTCCTACTCTAGCCTGCAGCGATAAAATTCAATTTTCAGCGATGGTTGTTTCCTCGAGAGATTATGATTATCTTTCCTTTACACAGACACATTTTCGCATTCTTTCAAATTTTTCTAAACGTTGAAAGCAAATAGAAGCTGATCGAAAATACATATTTTTATCACATCAATACAATTTTCCGTGCTAGGACTAATGTGATAATTAGATAATGGAAAAATAATTGATCCCATGCAAAGTAGGGAACGAAAAATTTTATGTGCATATTAGTAGGAAGGAAGTGTTTGTACTATACCAAAGATCAAAATACTGCTGCTCCGAACTTTGCTGTTATTATAGCAGAATGGCAACACATTATACTACTTCCACGATCATATATAATCTTAATTTTAAATAGTACTGAACACGAGACGGCACGAGACGAGAAATAACGTTTTCTCATTGTCTCGTTAATTTGTTAATCAACCTTGTCTAATTTCGATTCTCGGAGAATTCGTTCTCGTCTCATCTCGATTCTCAGAAAGCTTTTCTCGTCTCGAATTCAAAATTTATCGTCTCATTTTGTAAATCAATGTACAAAATGTATGCCTTTATTATCTTTTTTTTTTCCTGTCACATGTGGTTCACGAATGCTGTGATATAACAACATTTAGACCATATTTAGTATTGGAGACGTATTATTATGTCATGACTTGCGTATCTCTAAACGTTGATGAATGCTATTAATTATGTTAGTCGAATCACTTTTATCAATTTATAGATTTTATACTGTGAATCATGCAACACTAAAACAGCGTTTGAGATCCAAAACTAGCGTGAACTAGATCAAAAGACTGAGATCAGCTGAACTTTATTTGATTTTTCGATGCATTGAACGAAACAGGGCAGTTACATCAACACTAATGTTTTGTGGTATTCACAAATAACGCAACTGAAACAAAAGTGGCTTTTGGTGCAATAAATTGATAGTTGTAAATATAAAATGTATTGGATACATGTCGGATAAGCTGGGGATCAGGTGGCTCATTGGTAGAATGGTAGGGTTCCCCAGTTCAGTGCCAAGCCATCTGAGATTGTGGCGGACAACATTATCGTTCGGGGTTTCTCGGAATTCTACTGTCTCTTCCTACATTCTCATTCTACTATTTCTCTCAAAATCTTCCATTATTATTCCGTATTCTTTAACCTAAAGAGTTTAACTATTGGACGTTAAATTTTAATTTTAAATTTAAGAATAATTTCGTTTCAACTAGTTTGCTTACGAATTTCGAGTAATTTTTCGTCTTGTCTCGAGTTTAAGAAAGTATTACTTGTCCCATTCTCGAAATTTCTCGTCTATTAAGCAACATTATTCTGGAATAATTTCAGTTTAACTTATGTAATTAAAAAGGCCAGCCACGGCTTTTCCTCAGGGTTGTCCAAACACAATAGGAGAATGCAGTATAAGCGATTTTTTTTATTTCTAACAACTCTGTGGAGATTTTTTTTTCTTCGGACAACTTTGTGGAAAAGTCGTGGCTGGCCTTTTTCGATACAAATCGTTGTTCACTTCACTAATGTGTTTTTTAATGCCAGAGTTAGCATAACACATTAGTCAAACTCTGAGTATAACGTTAAAAATGACTCTGAATAAGTCCTGTATTTTAACGCACTAAAATTCAATGCTAGCAGAACAATATGTGTGGTATACGAGGAGGTATCAAAAAGTTCGTGCAATCACTTACTAGGTGACGAACTACGAACCTTCCGGTATAGATATGCGTTTTATAGTTAGATCCTTGTATGTTAACTATGCAAATTCTGGACTGGTTAGGACAACTTTTTTTTTATTTTTATTTTTTTTTAAGGTAAGTACTAAAGGCGCGATGGTTGAGGCACGGAGCCTCATTAAGTTTCTCCATCTTCAGGAGAAATCAGCAAAGTGGATCCACGAAGAGATAAAAGAAGTCAATGGAGATGAAGGCCCATCCTATGAGATGGTATTCAAGTAGAAACGGCAGTTCCAAAATTGACACATGACCACCGCGGACGCCTCTAGATCTGGAAGACCACCTTTCAATCATAATGCCGCCTTGACGGGGAAAATGGAGATGATCATAATGGAAAACAAGAAGATAACCTCTGAATGTGTTATGTGTGCAATAGGTATGAGTTATGGGTCTGCCTGGAATATCAGACCCATAACCAGCTGTATCTTCAGAAAGTGTTAGCACAGTGGGTTCCACGAATGCTCACTCCTTTCCAAAGAGAAATCACAAAAGACGTTGCAAGAGAAATGTTGCATCACTGTGAGTTGGATGGAAAGGACTTTTTCGGCAAACTAGTGATAATGAATGATAGTTGGGTTTATCTTTTATGACCCAGAAACAAAGGAAATGAGCAAAGAATGGAAATACACCCTACTGCCTTAGCCCTGAAAACGTAGGAGTGCAGAAGTCTGTAGCCAAGTCTGCAGAAGTCTGCTGGTGATGCTTTCCGTTTGTTGGACTGTGAATGGGTTATCATGACAGATTACCTAGCACAGGGCCAAACTATTACTAGTACCTATTACTCCCATCTCCTGACTATTAGGAGAGGAACCAAAGAAGAAATATATGGATTGGTCACAAAGGGGTGCTGCTGTTGGCAAACAATGCTCATTCCATCCATATCCATTATAAAGATAGTGGAATTAGCATATGTAATATTGCCCATAACAACCCCAATACCCACTGGACTTAGCGCCAAGTGACTTCTTTCTCTTCGCAGAAATGAAGCATCCACTCAGACGACGCCATTTTGACAGTATGGATGACGTCATTTCTGAAATTGAACTGTGGTTTCAAAGCAAAATTGCAGACTTTTACAAAACGGGCTTACGGAAAGAAAGAACCGCTGATAGAAATGTGTCGTTAGGGATGGTGACTACGTAGAAAAAGGACTAATGGTGTCGGAATTGTCCAAAGTGGATTTCTTCTAGGTGATTGCACGAACTTTTTGATATATTCCCGCCTCAAATAAAAGATATCATTAAGGTGATTGTTCTGCTTTTATAATGACTTTCAGCAAAATAAATAAATCGGTAAATAATTTATTTAAGAATCGATTACACTATTTTGATATAATTGCTTCTTTACCTTTATTATAGAAATATAAAAGACGAAGTCCCCACTGGCTGAGGGATCAACACACAGGCCAAACTGCTAAAAAGCAGAAACTTGAAATTTTGACAGTACACAAGAATTGTGACATAAGGTACCACTGATGATGGACTTTTGAAAATTTGTCATGGAACGGGGAAATGGGGGTTACAATTATTGTATTAATGTGTCCATATCTCGGAATATATTTAAGGCTGAAACATGAATGAAATTTGGTATTTGAACTTCTCATTTAATAATAATAATAATAATAATAATAATAATAATAATAATAATAATAATAATAATATAAACATCTTTAAGCATTTATTAATAATATTTTTATCTGACCTAGAAAAGAAGAAAAAGTAGTGAGGATGGTTCACTAACGTCCTTCGAGATAATTCCAGTAACAAATCAGAACTACGAAAGTATTTCGTGCAATGAAAATGAAACCTGAAAAACCACAAAGATGGCTTTTCACAGAACAAGCAGCATAACAAGATTAAATTATCCGGTCGTTTTCTTATTCCATAAGACATTCAACTTCTCATTTGCACGGATATTATGAAGTCTAGTTTTAATATTTAATAATACTACAAAAAAAAGTAAAATCTTCTTATAAGGAAAATAATATTTTTTTTTTTTTTCTGAAAAGGCGTAAGAGAAGGAAAAATGTATCAAAAATTTTCAGTTCCTAGCTACACAGGTGCACCATGTTTTTTCCTTTTCTTCTCTTTTCTTTTCTTTTTCTCTTTTTTTTTCAGAATAGGAAATTGCTTTTCTGAGCCGAATCTGGTTACATTCTGACTGGGACACTTCTGCTTTCCTTATTGCAATTTTTCTTATGCTCTTTTGCCTCCACGAACCTCCATCTGGACTTCCTTATTTATAGTTACAGGAAGTTACATAGTAAAAACGCAATACTGATAATTGAATTCTTTGGAATTTCTTTTCTATCTTCTTTTCTCTCTCTCTCTCTCTCTCTCTTTTTAAAAAAAGTCAAAATAACAGGATGCCTAAGTTCCTGACTCACATCCGTTCCGTTACCATAGTGACAAATCTATTTTTGTGTTTATCTTTGAAGTTGGATATCATGTTCTGGCCAAATTTCAAACAGAAGAAGGAAACAATCATATTATTGTAAATAGCCTGTAGCTATGGCGTATGTAGTGAAAGTGAAAGGACTAAAGAGAATTATTTTCCCTCCGAGATGCGTGTTCATCATTAAATCAATCAGCCCACTATTATGAACTCGAGATTAATTAGGTTTTCCTTACGTAAAATGAAATTAACTTTTAAATTATTTAGGCTAAAAACAAGATGGATTAATAACGAAAGTGAAAGATTTTGAAGAGGATAGTGGAATGAGAATGTGGGAGGAGATGGTAGAATCCAGAGAAACTCCGGACACAATGTTATCCGCCACAAAGTCACATGGCCTGGAATTGAAAAAAGGACCTCTAGCACCACAGGTGAATGCTCTACCATTGGGTCATGCGATAAGCTCTACCTTCATCCGACATGTATCCAGCAAAACCTTATACAGTAAAAGCTCTTTATTCGCGGGGTATATGTTCCATAAATATGTTGCGAATACAGAAACCGTGAATACGGAATGGTAAGTTATATGGGATTATAGGGGATACGTTCCTAGGTGACAAAATAAAAAAAAAACAAATACATATATAAAAAAATCAATTTACTGTAATTGAAGTTTTTGACCGTATTGATTAATTATTATCTTCAGGCTTAGACTTAGGTTTGAAGAATTTTGTAATTTTTTCTTGCTTGGCAGTTTTTGAAAGCTCCTTCAATTCAGACTGATATTCAGCAATGGCATTAGCAATTTGCCTCTTAAAAATAAGACTTCGTTCCATAGGCGGATCAATTTTCATAAAGAAATAACAAAGCTCATTTGCCATTCTTAAACCTTCACTACGATTTTTCAAATTAAATGTCACGTTTCCAGTGCTTGTTGAAGCCTCTTCGTCAATGGGCTGTGAATTTAACATATCCTCCAAGTCGGTTTCAGTCAAATCTTCATCTTGCGATTCAAGCAATTCCTCAATGTCACTTGATTCTATCTGTTCGAACCCATCTTGTCCTATTCCATTTGCATTTTCGGCTATGTTTGCAGTCAAAGATTGAATTTGCACACATTCTCCGTCATTTTCCGCAGTCAGAGCAGGCCACAGTTTTTTCCAGCACGACTTCAATGTGTGTGGCTTCAGTTCTTCCAATGATGCTTTTATGTTTACAATGCATTTTGCTATGTCAAATTTCTTCCAGTATTCCATAACATTCATATCAGGATTACATTCCATATTATCCAATACGATTTTGAAGGTTCGTCTAATGTAATAGAGCTTAAAGGCCTGGATTATTCCTTGGTCCATAGGTTGAAGCAAAGCCATCGTGTTGGGAGGTAAAAATGTCACTTTTATATTTGGATGCATAGTTTCAAGTTCGCGAGGATGACCTGGTGCATTGTCCAAAACTAGAACTGCTTTAAAGTTTAAATTCTGTTTTTTTTTTCTTTAAATAAGTTTCAACTTCAGAAACAAAACAATTCCGGAACCAGTCACAAAAAATAGCGCTTGTAACCCACGCTTTCTTATGAGCACGCCAAAACACTGGCAGGTCGTCCTTGTTTTGATTTTTTAAAGCCCGAGGATCTAACGATCTGTAAAGCATCAGTGGTTTAATGACACAATCTCCAGATGCATTAGAACATAGCAGCAGTGTAACTCTATCCTTTGCTGCCTTAAATCCAGGAGCAGACTTTTCGCTTTTAGAAATGAATGTTTTGTTTGGCATTCTCTTCCAAAACAGTGCAGTTTCATCTGCATTAAATACTTGCTCAGGCTTGTATCCTCCATCAGCTACTAAGTTTGCAAATTCTTCTGGATATCGTTCTGCTTCAGCAGTGTCTGCAGATGCAGCTTCTCCAACGATTTTAATGTTATGCAATGATTGTCTCACCTTAAATTTATTGAACCAACCTTCCGATGCTTGAAATCCTCCATCTATACATTCACCACTACAACTACCATCAGGTTCTTTAAAATGAGCGTAAAGACGCTTTGCCTTCTCCCGGACCATTGGACCACTCAGGGGCACGGGCACCCTTTTTTGGTTGCGGTCTTCGATCCATAATGACAACGCACTTCCATTTTTTCTATTGCTGGATCGCGAACAATTTTCGCTGACAGTGAAGTTGAAGCTACAGACGACGTTATTTTATCTGGATTTTTTTTTTTATCGATCGTACAGTTGATTCGTTGACATTGAATGAGCGTGATATGGATGCAAACGACTCTCCAAGGCGTAAACGATCAAGCATTTCTATTTTCACTTTAAGCGGTAACAGATTTTTTTCGTGTCGAAACTCGTTTCTCATTTTCTTTAGTTGACATTACTGTATAAATTAGGAAGACAGCGGTAGAAACGTGTTACTCGATCACAATTTTTGTAACGAATGGAAAGACGAAACAATAGAACACACAAAGCGGCTCTTACCAAAGGACGGAACGTCTAATAATGTAGCGGGATTTAAAAATATTCTTTATTCATTGAGTAATAAGGTTGCTTTCATTCTGTTTGTTTACATTCTAAAAAACACCGATCGCGGCGAAGGCTGCTTATGTCAAAGTCCGAACCAATACAGCGGCGATATCATTTAATAACATACTTTAGGCAAAGTTGTAATAAGGTCTATTTTAAATTTTATTAGTCTATTTGACGGCGTTTACAAAGGATATTGTGTTGGATACCTATTGGATTCCTTTTTATCATTATGTATGTATGTACTGATTAGATCCGCGAACAGTGAAAACGCGAATGAAGGAAGCGCGAATAAGGAGCTTTTACTGTATTTACAACTATCATTTCAATACATAAAAGTCACTTTTGTTCCAGTTGCGTTATTTCTCAATACCATTAAAATATTATGTAATGTAATTGCTGTGTGTAGTTCAATGCATCAAAAATCAAAGAAGGTTAAGCTGTTATCCACCTTTTGGTATTGGCAAATTGGTAAGAAATTAAAACAAAAACTGTAGAATGAGACACTATTTTCTTATCAATTTATTTAAATTATCTCGCACAATGCATTAGACATTTCAGATCTTCTGACTGTCAATATTCATAATCAGATTTAAACTTATGAACTACCTCGCAACGTCCTTCATTTTCCCCGATTAAGGAAAAAAAACTTCCTGATACAATTGTATGAATGATAACCTCGCAGCTTCCGCTTACTGCTACCCATAGAAAATTTTCGGTGTGATGTCATGCAAAAACAATATCACTAATTGGTATATTCTGAGTGGTATCGCTCAAGCAGATTGAAAACCATCGTTAATGATCCTGAACTTCTGTTTCATTCTGGATCTGTAGACGTTCAAATTACAACGAAAAATCTTTAAAAGCCATACTGAAAAACTAATAAGTTATAATAGAATCGTATGCAATAGAATTGTTCCTCCTGTACTGCTGAGCGTATCACAGCTGCATATGAAGGTATGTATAATAAATAAAAATATATGGTTTCCTTTACTGCTCCTCGAACCAATAAAGTTACCCTTAAAAACTGATCTGCTATAAAACGAAATTAATTTTATTGCTCGTATTTCATGTGCTTGCAAAATGCCGAAGAGAACGTGAGTTTCCACTGAAAATCTAAGGACTATATATTTATTTATAATACCTGTACCCCTAGTCCTGATGGAAAAGTGTGCAGTGTCTCCCCCTCCCCCTTTTTTTTAGCACACGAGCCCGAAGCAGCGTTGCAAAATCGGTCAGATATAAACCGAATATCCTTCTATATGACGTTTAAATGTTTTGTTCTGTTTATTGATTGTACTTAATTAGCAGTGATTCGCATTGTAACTATAGACGCTTCTACACATATAGGAACATAGAAGTAACTTTTTTAAATACCTATAGATAAATATTGGTTTCTTCATTATTGCAATTTTGGGCATGCTCATTTTACAAGTGGTACAATGGAGAATGACAAATGATTTACACGCCTTTCTAATACATACGTATTACCAAAACGTGAAAATGGGTTAAATATTAATAACAAGTGTCAGTGAAGAGTTTATTGGTTTTATTTTTATTTTTCTTAAATTCATAAATACTTTTCCTTTTCACAGCAGACAATTACTACTATCAAAACCTACTTAAACAACAGACTGAAACGCTTCAGTTTTCCGTATCTATTATCTCTTTAAATAAATAAATTTAATAAAAATCTAGTTTATTCTTGAACTTAGGCTAATACCAGTGTTATAGAAAAAGAAAACTAGGCGATCGCTGAGGAACAATTTTTGACAATGAATACGACCGGGATTTTTATTAATATAAACCTTCAAGTAAGTTCAGTTTTGTGCGCGAACACTTGTTATCCACTTCTCTTTGAAAATCTTTGTATAATAATAATATCGTAATAATAATAAGTATCTCTACTTTCTCTAAGATTGGCTCCCCGAGATGATTCCTTCCTGTTTGGCCTATTCCTGTTTCGCCTACTAGCATTGCAGCAATATTTATCAACTTTCAACGTTATCAAGATTGTAGGCGAAACAGGAATTCCTGTTTTGCCTATGCTTGTTTCATTTATATTAAGACAAAGGGAAATTTTTGAGTTGGGAATTTTAGCTTTATATGAATCCAGGATATTGATTTAATGCAAGTCATCAAAATGAAGTAAAAAACATTTTAGCATGAAATAAAACTAAGTGATCAGAATTAAAAGAAATGAAAAATAGAGAGAAGAGCTATGTTATTTACATGTTATTCGTACATTTTTTGTACAAATGTGCATTTTTTTTCTGTCGTGCATTACATACCCACTTTTCTAAATGTATGCAATAGGTTACAGTA
The DNA here is from genome assembly GCF_964235325.1 of Thermobia domestica. Lineage (NCBI taxonomy): Eukaryota > Metazoa > Arthropoda > Insecta > Zygentoma > Lepismatidae > Thermobia > Thermobia domestica. The sequence continues at coordinate 69,389,867 of NC_137462.1, forward strand.
TTCTGCACTTTTGGCCGCTCCCTACTTCAGTAACAACATTAGACTTTCATTCTCCTGCTGTCCTTGCTTCAATAACTTCAACAATGTACACATATTGGGATGATCATGATACAAGTTTTTATTCAGCTTTGAATGCTATTCCTCAACACTGACAGTCGTTCTTGCCCATTTGTCACATTTTGGCGAGACTACGGACGTTTCGCACACATCTCAGCTGTCTTTGATTCTAAGTTGCGAACACATGGATAAAATAAGAGAAGACTTTCTCGGTTTCATTGATCCTTGATCAGCAGAGCTGAAACGTGAGGGTAGGAAACATTGTACGAAACGAAATGGGTTGAACGGCACGATGCGGTGTTACAATTTCAAGTGAAATTTCAAGAAATTAATGAGGCTCTACAGTGTGTTTCCAAGTGGTTCGAGTTACATACAGCAGCCAAAGCACGGGTACTTCTTTCTGCCATGCACGACAACAAGTTTATCGTAACTACTATGTGTTGACAGGACGTTCTCACGATAACCCTCCCCCTCAGTCGACTTTACAGAAGATGGATTTAGACATGAACGCAGCGTCAGATGCCATTCAGGACACTATCGTAGCATTCAGCAAGAAAGCGTTCAAGTATCAAAGGAGAATTCAAGGCAATTTTTGAAGCAATATCAAGAACGGCTGCTAGTGTCGACGTGCATATTCGAAGTCCTCGTCTCATCAAAGACAAGCACATCGTACGAACTTCCTGGCAGATGACATGACATTTTACTACAGAAGAACTATCTACATTCAGTTGATAGAGTTGGTTATAGAAAACCTCAAAACACATCTTGCACCGGAAATTTTAAATGTATATGGACTCAACATTCTATTGTGAACACGCACAACTGACTAACACCTCCGCGTTCTAACAGAAATATTTGCCAAAACTATCGGAACTGAAGAAAAATGTTTTTCCTCCTTAGTTCTGAATTTGTAATCTGCACCTTTAATGTAAGATAATTAAAGAAAGAGGAACTCTACCACGGACTGCGTTGGAGGCCTTGGATGCCAGCGATGAAGATCTTCACGTGACTATTCGAAAACTGCTGCGCATAGTTGTAACCCTAGCCATAGGCGGAGTTTGCCATAGCATATTGGTGGGGCCATCCAAGGGGTCTAGGTAAAGGGTATTTAATGACTTCAACGGCTTTACTGTCATGCTAATAGTTGGTATGATATGTAAAAGATGTAGTGGAAAAGGGTAAAAGAATTGCACTAATTTTAAATCTTTAATAGTTAAAGAAAGTATTAAACGAGTACCGGTATTAAGTTAAAAGCATTAAGTTAAGGATTTAACTTCTTTATTAGTTAAAACGTATTAAACGATAAACAAAAACATTAAGTCATGACATTGAAAATAATAGGTCTAACTATTGTATTGAGAACTTCGAGAAAAACACATTTTTAATTATTGAGTAAATGATCAACTCCGCCATTGCCGGTCCCAAGCCCGGATGAGAAAAGAGGAGGGTTAGGCATTAATTCCCTGTAAAACAAGAAGTCTGCAGACCAACAGTCAGACAAAGGTGAGCGTGAGCACCTAAAGAAGGCAACCCCTTCATCACGATAGGATACTACGGGCTGATAACTCGTATGTCCGAAATCGTCAACCATCAAAAGAACAGGGAAACAGAGAGCCGGTTTGGATGATCTGATAACAACAAGGCGAGGATTAGGATATATGAGAATTGGAACCTGGAATATTCGAGGATTAACAGGAAAAGAACAAGAACTAACAGCAGAAGCAAAGGAGCTAAACATGAAAATTATAGGAATAACCGAAACCAAAAAGAAAGGACAGGGAATGGGTATACTTTATTTTACTCAGGAGTATCAAAATTCGAAAGAGCAAGAAGAGGAGTAGGTTGTATAGTACAACAGGACATTATAAACAGAATACAAGACTGGGAGTTTGTGAACGAAAACATAATGACACTCACAATCATATTAGATCAGGAAGAAGATAGACGAGAAAAAATAGTTATAGGGTACGGACCAAGTGAAGATGCTCCAGTAGAACAGAAAGAAGTATTTTGGGACACATTACAACAAACAATAGACAACAGCAACCTATCAACAATAGTAATTGGAGATTTCAATGGAAGAGTTGGGAGAAACTGTAAGAACTATAATGGGCTACTAGGGCAATATGGTGAAACAATACAAAACGACAACGGAACAAGAATCCTCGAGTTTTGCGTCGGAAACAACCTCGTAATAACCAACACAAAATTTAAACACAAAAATATCCATCTATATACAAGAGAAGAACCATCAAAGAAAGAGAAGTCTATAATACATTACATATTAGTGCCTAGAGAAAAATGAAAAGAAATCAAGGATGTAAGAGTTATGAGAGGACCAGAAATAGGGAGCGATCATTATCTTTTAGCAATGGAATTAATAGTTACTAGAGAAGAAACAAGAAAACCAGCCACTAGAACAAGGAAAGTTACAGAAAAAATAAAGATTAAGAAATTGTCAGAAGAAGACTCTAGAAGAGCATACACACAAGAAACAGAAGAAGTATTCGAAAGGTTACTACAAAAAGACGTAGAAGAACTTTGGGAGCAATTTAAAACAACAATTATAAAGAAAGCAGTGCAGGTTGCGGGAAATCCGAAATTGGGGGATCGCAAATTAAAAGAACAGCATGGTGGAATGAAGAAATTCAAAAGGAAGTCAGAGAAAAGAAGAAAAGATGGAAAAACTATCTATCAACGAAAACGGATGACTATGAGAGATACAAAGAACAGAGAAAAAAGGTTAAGGATCTAGTAATAAAAAGTAAAAAGGAAGCTTGGGAAGACTTCGGGAAAAGATTACAGGAGAACTATCAAGGAAACGTAAAGTTATTCTATGGTACACTAAAATCAATGAGAAAAGAACAAAAAGAGCCAATAATTAAAAGAATATATGATAAAGAAGGGAATATATTGGTTAAGGAAGATGAGATAATAAAAAGATGGGTAGAATACTTCGAAGAAACACCGAAAGAGAAGGAGGAACCAATACAAGAGAGAAATAGGAGAGTCGAAAATATAAGGCAAAAGTTAAGGAAATATGCACATAGAGGAATCGAAAAACAGTCACAAGAAGACGACAGACACAAAACAGAAAAGACGGAAAATAACGTCCAACAGGAAGAATTGGAAAGGGCAATAAAGAAAAGCATCAGCTGGAAGAGCATCAGGACATGATGGAATTGCTCCAGAAATGATAAAGCATCTACGTACGTTTGGAAGAAAAATGCTGTTAAAGTTATTTAACTTGATTTGGAAGAAGGAACAAGTACCCAGTGATTGGGAAATCGCAGTGATAGTACCCATTTATAAGAAAGGTGACAACAAAGACTGCAATAACTATAGAGGGATTTCGCTCCTGAGTACAGTAGCTAAAATCTTTGCAAGGATTCTTGATGAAAAACCAAGGAAGGAAATCGAACCGCAATTGGAAGATTCTCAAAGTGGATTTAGACCAAACAGAAGCACACAAGATCAAATATTTTCGCTGAGACAAATCATAGAAAAAGGAATAAATCAAAATAAAGAAATCCATCTTTGCTTTATAGATCTAACGAAAGCATTTGATACCGTCAGAAGAGAAGAAATATGGAAAAGCCTCAAAAACAGGAATGTAAATAGTAAGTTAGCAAATGTAATTCAGTGTTATTATAGACAAACAAGGAACTACGTAAGGACATGTAATGAAACATCAAAAGAATTTTACACTACATCAGGAGTAAGACAAGGCTGTGTACTCAGCCCTATTTTGTTCAACCTTGTACTAGATGACGTTATGAAGGAATGCCGCAAGAACAACAAATGGTATGAATTAGGTTTCTGGAAAATGAAACCAATAAAAATCGCAGAATTAGCATTTGCAGACGATGTAGTTTTAATAGCCAAATCAGAAGAAAATTTGAATTGTAACTTAAAGTTGTGGGAAGAGCACTTGAAAAAGAGAAATTTAAAAATAAACATAGGCAAAACAAAATCGATGATAATTTCTAAAGAAGACAAAAAGCACCACATCAAAATCAGAAATGAAACAATAGAACAAGCGCATAACTTCAAATACCTAGGAACCTGGATAAATAAAGAAGGAAAACTAGACACAGAAATCTCTAACAGAGTAGCAGCTGCAGGAAGATGTTTTAATGGGTTAAAGACACAGCTCCTGAACAGAAAGGAAGTAACAAAAAAAAAAAAAAAAAAAAAAAAAAATAGTATTCAAAACGATATATAAGCCAATATTAACATATTCTTGTGAGTCTTGGACCTTGAGTACAAACCAACAAAAGAAATTACAAGCAACGGAAATGAGATTTCTGCGAAAAATAGAGGGTAAAACTAGAAGAGACAAGATAAGGAATGTAAAAATAAGAGAAATGCTTAAAATCAGGGTGCAAAAAGATCATGATTTTTTAAAAAAAAATCATTTTTGATGATTTTTTTGATTTAAATCAAATCGTTCTCCTCGTATAATACAAGTCGCGAACTGAAGAAAAAACATTAGGAATTAGTATTAAATGTTAATTATGCAATTTAAGTGAAAGTATTGGGGTTGAATTTTGAATTAATCCCCAATCGTTAACCTATATCAATCCCAAACAATGCTTTTTAACAATTTTAAATTATGGCTTTTTTTTGTAAAGCATCATTCCTATTTATCCTACGATCATGGTTCATACCTCCTTCTCTTCAGAATAGAACAGCCTTTAAAACGATAACATTCACATTTTCCCTATCATGTCCCTGAAACGGAAAATTTTGAGAGAAGTCGGGATTTTTTCTGATTTTTTTTTTCAAATTTTGATCCCCTCTGGACTTCCCTATGTTAACGCACAGATCTCAAAATCAACTGGGAAAAACTAAGGGTGTAGTAAATGTGTGTACAAAATTTCAAGCTTCTATCTTGAATAGTAAGGATGGAGAAAATATTTAACAATGAGCTAAGAACATCCCCACAATACCCCAGATGACCCGGATGTAATATAAAAATTTCCTCAGACATCTTTATTTATCCTAGAATCATGATTTGTACATTATTCTCTTCAGAATAAAACAAAGTTTCAAACGGTACCATTCAAATGTCTCCATCGTGTAGGCTATCTGGGGCTGGAAAATCACGAGAAAAGGGATTTTCTGTTAAGAAATATCCCATTTTTTACTTTTTACCCGTCTGTACCGCCTCTGTTTAAAGGCAAAGATCTAAAACAAATCTGAAAAATACTAAGGGGTGCAGTGAATAAGTGTCCAAAATTTCAAACTTCTAGACGCAAAAGCAAGCCCGCGAAAAATAATACCCCCTGATTCCCGTATAAAACAGAATCTCAGGTAAGTTTCCTGAGACATCCCTATTTATCCTAAGATCATGGTTCGTACATTATTCTTTTCAGAATAGAACAGCCTTTCAGATGGTACCATTCATATGTTTTCATCTTAGGCGGGAAAAAGGAAAATCGCGAAGAAAGCTATTTTTGTTAAAAATATCCATTTTTTTTTACATTTTTGCCCCTCTAGACCCCCCTGTTTTCACGCAGAGATCTGAAATCATCTAAAAAATACTAAGGGTGAATTGAACGAGTGTGCAGAATTTGTCTTCTGATGCAAAATGTAGGCCCGCCAAAAATATTTAAAATAGGCACAACGGAAAATATATTTTTTATATTTATGACGTCATCACAACTTATGTCTTGACGCAGAGAGGCGTGAAAGCATATGTAACATGCTCTACAATGCCTTCGAGAAAACGAAGTAAAAAGCTTTATTGGTACTTTTTTAATCGAATAATGGAGATTTTAGCCTACTTTTTAAATCGAATAATGGAGATTTTAGCCTATCACCTAAAAATAGGTGATATAATTTAAAAGGTTAAGCGTTAAGGAAAAAGTACAGCAACGCTTATCAAAGTGACACTTTTTTTTTTTTTCACAAAAGTTACTGATATTTGGCAGGGGCATATTTTTAAGGAAATTGTAACTAGCTTGCGCTACGAAATACATAAATTTTGCCCAATGTTATAAAATAAAAAAAAAAAAACTTTGGAGAGGGGATGGGACACTTCTAAATACGCCCTATTATCTGGGAACAAATATATAGACGCGCACACAAAAGAATCTTTGTCTTATATGTCAATGGTGATTTCCCCGTTGGAATAGTTAACGATTTACAATATAAACCCTATGTTACGAAGAGAAGAAAACAGGATTGTCCTGTTACCCGTTCAAAGCAGGATTTTCCCTAATCATCCTCTGCATGACACTTGTTTTCGTACAATGCTGTACATACTGTACATTTGAGTCTCATTGTATTATGATTATCATCTTCCATAATTGAAATAACAGAACAGAAACGGGACTTTACTTATTTTCACTTTAAATTATTTCGGAATTTGATTTAAATCAACGATTTTTATTTAAAAAATCAAGTGATTTAAATCTTGATTTAAATCAGACTGATTTAAATCAATCCACCCTGCTTAAAATAGCTCCATTGGAAGATGAAATACAGAAGATAAAGTTGAGATGGTTTGGTCATTTAACAAGAATGGATGAAAAGAGAATAGTGAAACAAGTATACGAGGCAAAAGTTACAGGAAAGAAACCAAAAGGAAGATCGAGGAAAACATGGCTGGAAGACATTCGAGAAATCGCAAAGAACAAGAAGGTTCCATGGAAGACGGTGCAGACAACAGCATGAAACAGAGACGATTGGAAAGCTCTCTGGAAACCCCTCTACACTGGAAGGTAGAAGAGGACGGCTTAAGTAAGTAAGTAAAGAGTAAATGATCAATACTTTGAGGGTTTAGCCCTATTTTTACATAAGGGTTATCTTTCTTTTTTCCTTTTTTGAGCTGTAGATATCAACCAAACTCTCTATATCCAATTTTCTTACAACATCTGATTCTGAGTATAGGACCATTAAGTTGTTCATCCTTTCTTGGCCCATAGTGCACCGCAACCAGTTGTGAATCCGCCTCATTGCTGAAAAGGATCTCTCACAGGTGCACTATTTGATGGCAAAACGAGAGCAATCTTCAAAAGGGTGCCAAAACTTGTGTATGTCTCTGAGCCGGTCGTTAATACAACTTCCATTAATTTTGCAACAATTTCTTTTAGCGGGTTTCTTTGCAGATCTATACCAGAACTTTCCATAACTCTTCTTAAAACTACCATTTCTGCCTTTAGTATATTTCTATCAACTTCAGGTATAGAAAACATGTTGATGAATGGTTCTGCTCCAGCTTCATCTACTCGGATAAACCGTTCGCTGGCATCAGCTATTTCCAAAGCTTCGTGGCTGAACCTTCTTTTAAGCTCTTCTGTTAAAATGTCTAGCAAAGGGTAATAAAAGTCATTTTTGTACTTATTTTTGACAAATTCATCCCTTTTCTGCAAATTAGTGGTTTCAGAATACATATCATCTCTATCTCTCTGGCCTACTGAACTACAAATTACAAAATCATCTAGGGTTTTCGATATCACTCGAGGTCGTTTAGGCTTGGAGCTATTATTTGTAGCTATACCACTCTAATCTTTGTTTTGAAAAATCCTTAGGTCAAACTCATCAAAAGCCTTTATGTCTAGCCATTTCTTGTCCCATGAGACTTGGTTTCGATTGTTAGTTAGCTCTTCGATCACACCCCTAGCAACATTTGAATTTTGTGCAATTGATGAGTCAGCTTTTTGTAGAGCTTGGCTAAGTGCATTGATTAATGGCAAGCACTGAGGAAACACTGACAAACATACGATAAAATCCAGTGAGGTTACAGACGAAAGCAGACCCTTTGCTTCAGGGTTTTTGGGATTCCTTATGTCAGAAGCTGTAGCTGTGAGTGCAGCGATAACTGCGGAGTAGTTTCTTTTTACAGATAAAACTGAATTGGCTCTGCAAGGCCATCGAGTATCGCTTAGTTTGTGAATTTCATGAGATCCGGGCTGGTAATGTTTAGCTCTCTCTGAACTATATGAAACTCAGCGTGTGTGTCAGGATAGCTGAAGTATTGGTACAGACATTGCATAATGTTAAAGAAATTGCAGCTTAAATCGTTGTCCTTGCAAGCTGCAACTAGAACTAGGTTTACTTTGTGGGCCAAGCAGTGGACATAGATTGCGTAGGGGTTTTGTTTTTTGACGATAGCTTGTAAACCATTGTTTATTCCAGACATTACACTCGCTCCATCATATGCCTGGGCAACCATCAACGCACTTAATCCAATATCTCCTAATTTTTTAAATATAACATCTGCTAATGAAATAGCAGACCTTGAAAGTGACACATCTTCAATGGCTATTACTCTTTCTTTGATCTCTTGTCCTACTAAATACCTGACGCAAATGCAAAGCTGCTGAGTTCTATGGGATTTTGCTTCATCTATCATTAGTACAAAAAATCCAGAGCTATTTATTTCGTCTACAATCACTCTTAAAACTTCTGTTTTTATGATGCACAACAACTCGTTTTGGATATCAGGGCTAGTCATGTTAAAATACTTATTGTATTTTTCTTTGAAATTTTCATCGTACTTAGAAAAAAAGTCACATAATTCCAAGAAATTTCCTTTGTTGCCTGACATATCAGACTCATCATGACCCCTTAGAGATAAACCCTGCTTTAACAAATATAGCAATATATCTATTAACTTTTTCATATAGTCTCTGTTTTCTAGTACTAGTTCTTTGTGGTTGTCGGACAATAATGTTTGCACGGACTGACATGGTTTTCTGTATTCAACCATTTTGTCATAGAAAAAGAATGTGCTATACTAATGGCATGCTTATCTAATTTCTCACCAGCCTTTTTCCAATTTTCCATACCCTTTTCAACAAATAACTCTTCTCTGTTGCTTGAGGGAAATTGCCTACAGGCAAAGCAATAAACTGCATCGTTTTTAATGCTGTATTCTACCCATTCATGCTTTTTGTAGTACAAAACAGAAAAGTTGCGCTTTCTACTACCTGGAAAGTCTGTCAAAGGAAAATGCTGCAAGATTGGACGAGCTGGTCCGCTACAAAGATCACCTAGGTCATTTGCTGAAATTCCAAGCGAAAGCGCAAGTTCAGTCTTTCTTCCTTCATTACGAGGTGGCAGCGTTTGCAGGTTAGGAGTATGTTTACAAGCATCACTTTGCACTGCTGGAGTGTTATCCATAGTTGAAATACTATTATTTGCAATAGGTTTTTGTTCTCTTTGTTTAAAAAACGAACAAATGTCAGGCTTAGGTTTTTTGCTCATTGTTTATACACACGTAACACACCACACTGTCTAAAACTCACGAGATGACGGCTTACACTGAACTACTGAACTGACAAAAATGGCGGGGTTAGCGGCGCGGGATTGCATTTCCCTGCAGCGACCCCCCCCCCAAAAAAAATATCCCTATACATTGGGTAGCCTCAAAGATGTGTTTAATCCATTTATGATAATAAACGAATTATATTTTTCAGTAACAATCGTGAAAAATGGTTAGGAAGCAATGCAAATAAAGAAGATGTTATTACTAAGATAGTTACATTGTAAGTGTTCAAAATTCAGAAAGATTGTTGGATTTGCTTATCCCAACACTATTCATGAACTGGCAAATCGCAGCTCTTAAAAAAATGTAATAAATTTAGAAAACATGAGCCATGGCACAATTGCAAAGTGCCAGTTGCAATCTTAAAACATGCGGTGAAAATTAGGAGTGTTGCCAATTTGAAAGCTCGAATAATGGAGATTTGGTGCGCATTAGAAGCAGTCCTAAATTCATACTGGTTAATTATAGAACAAAAATGAGCATACCATTGGCATTTTGGGGAAATTTGCTATTAAAATGAGGTGTCACATACTATGGTTTTCATTTTCCAAACTTCACTTTAATTCAAAATGGCGGATTTCAAGATGGCTGCCGTCAAGGATACCCTTACAGTATCACTTCCCTCTAGGAATAATATGTATTACCGAAGCTTTTATTCACTTATTATCATTAATACGCGGGTTAGAAGCGGAGGTAAGGGACTTTCACCTCAACGGGTAGTAAGTGAACAAAATGAAATGAAATGAAATCTTTGAATTTTGCGTCCCACGGTTATGCCGGTTAGACTAAAGGAGACGGTGATGATGAGTAATGAATGAAATGGTGAAATGAAGTAAGTGGGAGAAACGGGAGAACCCCGAGGAAACCCACGCACGCGGTGTTTGTCCACCACAAAGTTCACTTGGCGGGGGCTGGGATCACAAGCACCAGAGGTGAACGGTCTACCACTGAGCCACCGCGGCCCTCAGTAAGTGAACAATTAAATGCCTGTAACTTTTCCCCAAATGGGTGTATCTCAAAAGTAGCTTCACCATTATCTTTCTGATTAAATTTTATCCCAGAATTATGTATCATATTACCTTATTTCCATTTAAAAAACTTGACCTTAATTCAAAATGGCGGATTTCAAGATGGCTGCCGTCAAGGTCATACCTACAACTTCTCCCTATGCCTTATATGTATCTACATGGTTGTTCTTTCATTAACGCTTCTTTCATAAGGTTAGTAAGGGACTTCTGCAGTAATCTCTAATAACCACATCACAACTCTTAAAAATTATTAAAGAAATAGAAAACATGCACCATGGCAAAAATTTCTGTCATCACAAATAATATACCCCTACATATATGTACTCTTATCAGCTAGAAAAATTTCATTGAAATCGGAGCCGGACAATTGGGTGATGTCCCTTGTAAGAAAAAAGGAACATGCTGGTTGTGTGGAAGAAAAAGAAACCCTTCTACGAGGCTCAAAAGTTAGTCACATGCTTACCTAATCATGATTTGTTTAAGTATGATTTGATTTTGTAAAATATACCGTTTCTAATATTATTGTTTTTATTATTTATTTTTTAAAAATGTAAATACCTTCAAAATTACGATTAAGTATTTAAACTTACTTATATATTACAATATACTAATCTAAATCAATTGCAGTAATATTTGTAAGTATCAACCAAGAGAACGTGCAAAAACGTCTGTTGTACAAAGTACAACATGTGTGTACAAAATTTCAATAGTATCTTGAATAGTAAGGGCGGGAAAAATATTTACAAATGATCCTCACAATGTCCCAGATTACCTCAAAGGAGTCTGCTCTCAGATAAAAAATTTCCTGGGGCATCCCTGTGTATCCTAGGGTTATATTTTGTACCTCATTCTCTTCAGGATAGAACAGCTTTACCATTCACATCTCTCCATCATTTATCTGAGGCGTAAAAATCGCTAAAGAAAGGTATTTTTTGGTTAAAATATCTTTCTTTCTTTCTTTCTTTTTCTTTTTTTCTTTTTTTTTTCTTTTTTTTTTTTTTTTTTTTTACATATTTTGCCCTCGACTCCCCTCTGTTGACGCAGTGATGTGAAAAATCTGATAAACACTACTCGGTGGACTGAATGTTTGTGCAAAATTTCAATCCTCTGGGTGTCAAAGTAAGCCCGCCAAAAAGAAAAATAGGCCCAACGATAAAATAAAGTTATGACGTCATCGTCCCTATATCTGGGTGTAGAAAGGCGTGAAACCATACGCAACGTATCTACAATACCTCTATGCTTGAAAAAAAAACTGAAGTAAAAAGCTTTATTGGTACTTTTTTAATCGAATAATGAAGACACTACTTCAGTACCTAAAAATAGGTACTAGAATCTAAAAGGGTTAAATATTTCTGTGAGTGCTTCAAACTCCATTCAATAAGTCTAAAGTCTGCCAAGATATGAAGTTCTATTTAAGCTTTCCCTTCTCCTTTCTCAATAATATATGACTTATGTGCATTGGCGTCTCTGGCATGTAAAATTTGGGGGGGACATCAAAGGAAATGATCTAACTGCTAGTATCTTAACGGAATGTTAGATTATGTTACTTCAAAATATTGGGGGGGGACGCGTCCCCCCCGTCCCCCCCGCCAGAGACGCCCATGCTTATGTGCAATAATAATCCAGAACATTTCAGATTCCAGCAGTCAGTAGTATGAGCTGATATATTGTTTAAGGTCTTTGTATAAAACTAGCTGTCTCCTTTTCATTTTCTCAGAACGCGAGACACATATTCAGAGTTACAATCTCCTTTAAGATGTGACAGAATTCAATCCTAAATGTTATCAGCAGGCTTCCTCTCTTTGCTATAAGTAATATAATCATCTTTATTTACTAAAATACGAAAACTTTGGAACTCTGAGACTTAACCTTGACTGTCTGTAGTATTGGTCACTTCGTCGTCTTTTATAAGGGTTGTTCAATAAATAAGGCAACAAGATATCTTATTGTTTAAATTTATTCAATTTGCGCATATAATCAATAATTATTGTTATAATATTACTTTGGTACCAAGGGCGCCCATTAGGGGGCAAGGTGGGGCGCTTACCCCCCTAGAGGAAATTGTACTTCGGAATATCGAAAACCCAATATAATTTTTACAATAGTTACAACAAAATTTGAAACTATATTTGAAATGTCGCTTATACTTGCCCCCCCTTGGAAACCACAACATGGGCGCCCTTGTTCGGTACATACTATTTTTCCATAGTTTCCATAGTCTCCTTGTGAACAATGCAACTGCTCATGTATCCCAAGCAGCGTAAGTTGAAGTTACTAGGTGACAGCTTTGAAATATTGCCGCAACCGCCTTATTCTTCTTATTTGGCACCAAGTTACTTCCTTTCGTTAGGATAAAGAATTCATTTCGGAGTTGCCATTTCAACAAAGACTTTTATAATGATGGCCTTCGACAAGTCAAAACGTGGTGTGAGAAATGTGTAACTCTGCATGGAGACTATCCAGAGAGGTCTAAGAAAGGACACAAAAGTCAACCAACACACACTCTCTCTTTGTTAGTTCATGCTGTTAATTAAAACTCGTATACATAAATTAAGATGATGAAAACCAAACTTGCAATTGTTACAACCACAAAAAGCAAAGTTAATATATATATATATATATATATATATATATATATATATATATATATATATATCCAATTTATTTCTTTGATAAAACAAAACAAAACAAAACAAAAAATCTGATTTGTAAATCAGAACCGTAGACCGTAACTAAAATACTAACCAGACATAACTAAACTATTTTTAGAATAATTATATAGGATGTGATTTCTTCGTTAAAACTTGATTGTTTGCTTTATGTTTGTTGATACGATAAAAATTCCTGAAGTAATTTCACAAGAATGCTCGTAACATACCAGAGGCACATTTCATAATTACTTATCTCTCAGCAACAGGTGTGACTAATAAATTATATTTTATAATACAATAAAATGTCCATTGTTATTTATGTATACTCAAACAAAATACCAAAAGTAAGAGCGTTATATGGCGAATTGGAAGTAAAATCCAATTGGATTATTCACCATCAAATGAGACGAATTGTGTGCAAAACAACGCTATTGTTTTCCTTCTAAGTTGTGGCACTTTTATTTACGGACTGCGTTGGTCAAATGACCGTGTGCAATTCATGAAAAAGAATTCGTAATTATCGTGTTAACGACACAGATAAAATGTTAGCTGGACATCAATGTTACGCATTGACTTTGAGGCTTTTTATTATTTCGATGTTTGTTGTCATTTCCAATTGATAACTCTTCCTCTTCTACACGTTCAAAAACACTTTGATGGTACAGAAAATCACTGATATGCATAATCAATATTTCCTGGAATGCAATATAAACTATTAATAATGTAAATTTCAAAACTGGTTGAAATCTTGCATATTATATTAGGCCTGTATATAAATCTTGCATATTATGTATAATCTTGCATATTACATATTATATTACACTACCGTATATTCATACATATTATATGAATGTAGGTAGCACCGTAAAATATTTGAAATATCTTTTCATCCCTTTTTAAGACTCGTATTCCAATGAAAGTAAAGTTATAAAAACCTCACAAAAATTGATTTCAAACGGTTCAGTCGTTTCCTCATATTTCCCATTTTGCGAAGACGAAATTGGAAATTTATTATATATTATATAACAAGAACTTTAGGAAAACAAAAATGGATCAAAAGATTGCGATCTTGGCCAATAATTAGTTTTTGAATCAGGTACCACAAAATTTTTGAATGGCCCCTAAATCGAGTTTTCGTACTTTCTACGGAATAAGCACATCATACTGAGTAAACTGGGTTTAGTTTGGGTTTGGCTACACTACAACTGTTTTTTTTATCATGTTACATTAATAAGATCCGTATTCTAATGGGTGGGGTGAGTAGGGTCAAATTTCAGCATTAAAAATACATTAGTACGTTCCTTTCAAGTTAGGAAGATGAAACTTGGTTATAAACTTTTCATTAAAAAAAAAAAAAAAAAAAAACTGTCCCAGTGTTTTTGAAAATTACCATTTTAAGGGAAAAAGAGGTCATTTTCTGTATTTTTCCTTCATATTAAAATCAATCTTTCCTATTGTTTGCGATCGGTTGAACAGCTTGGAATGAAAATTTTAACATAGCTAAAATCTACCTCTAATTATTATTATTTTTTTTAAATGTCATTGATTCAAGGGCACATCCTAAGAGGGTATAAGGGTTTCAAAATTAATGTAAAAAATACAGTATTTCACAAACCCATCAAGTTAGGAAGATGAAACTTGGTACTATATAAACTCCTTATTAAAAATGGGTGAACCCGTGTCCCAGCATTTTTGAGAATTCCTGTTTTAACAGACGAAGAGGGGATTTTTCTCTTTCTATATTTTTCTTCACAATGATAGAGATTATGCCTGTTGTTTATGATCGTGTCACAGGGAAATAAATGGTTGAACAGTTTGAAATAAACTTTGGAATGTAGTTAGTACCTACTTTGAGCTAGGTTTTTATTATGTTACTTTGATTAAAGGACGTATCCTAAGGGGTGGTTCTACATTTGAGTCAATAATATAGTATCTCACGAGTCCGTAAAATTACGAGGATGACATATAGTTCGTTTCTTAAACCGAAGTGCAGTTTGTATATAAAGAATGCCACTTTCTACATATGCTGGCTCGTGCCATAAATAAGTCATTGTCGGAGGGATCTTGCGGAAAACAGCCCTGATAACTAAATGGCCAACCAGAACTCTCATTTCAAGCGATTGACAGTCGCTTGTCAACTCCACGTGGAGTCTTAGTTGACACAGTTCCAAACGCTGTCCTTGAAGTTAGTGCTCCATTCTCTGTTCCCAAAACCAGCTTCCTTGATCTTACATTGTCTAACATGTTTCACATTAGCCATAGTATTGGGAAGAAAGTATTTTTTTTTTAAGGTGGATGTTAAGACGTTGTAACCCCGCAAATGCGGTCAAAAAAGAGATATTATGAAGAAGGGATGCTGTTGTGAAAAAAAAAAAAAAATGCTACCTACCGTCTCCCTTGGGCACTGGCTTCCAGAATAGTCCCTAAAGAAACAGTTGATAACAACCTGTTTCAGAGCTCGTGTCCTGTTTTATATATATATTCAATAAATAGGAATTCGCTCAAGGTAATTATTTTCCTTTTTATTTGTGCGTGTCCGAATGCTTATGGAGTCGTCATCTTGCCAGTCGTATATACGCAAGTGTACATACAAAAGTAGCATACGATTAAACCTGAATTTCCGAACCACTGATGCTACCTATGTCATATTACTCATTTTATTTTGTCACTGCTAATTTGCGCTTGAACAGGACACGAGCTCTGAACCAGGTTGTTATCAACTGTTTCTTTAGGGACACTATATTATATATATATATATATATATATATATATATATATATATATATATATATATATATATATATATATATATATATATATATATATATGTGTGTGTGTGTGTGTGTGTGTGTGTGTGTCAGACGAAAACACTGAGAATATAGCCCTTTGGTTATTTTTATTATCATATTCACTAAATCACTATTCACGTTGAAGTTGGGCTTTCACTGTGAAATAGGGGCAAAGAGTATAGGGATTGGAGGGAACACTAGCTTCCAACGAGACTCTGCAACTCCAAAAATGATGCACTTTGGAGAATTACGTAAGTAACATTTCGTCCACTTTTCCAGTTGATGCTGTAACTATGATCCATAAAAGAACTTAATACTTATTCCTAGTCATTTACATACTAGCACTTAAGTAAGTTCATCCGACGTAGACTTTTTCGTGTCTCCTTCTCCTAACACTCAGCGCCAACTTCTCGCTTCTGCCAACACCTGGGAAAATCCCATCGTCATCTCTCTGGTTGGCAGTGTATTTTAAAATTTAATAAGAGAAATAGAGAAGGTATATCCATACTTGATACAATCATAGTTGTGGTATATTTAACAGTTCTGGCAACACGTATTTTCATTTCGTGGGAATAAAAAAGTAGAGATTGCAATTAAATGAGTGTTGCAGACTAACTTTAAGAATTCAGCCCATAACTGATGGATTTTTCACCTCATAGTTCGATATAAAACATTTTAGTAAAAAGAATGCACATTGGCAATTGTGGAGATTAATCATTCTGTCCGCAATTCATAAAGACTGTGAACACTGTTCCTACAATAGTTGAGATAACAAAGCGTTAGAGTGTGAGACTGCAACGATCGATGTGCACCTGCTTGCAATGTAACAACTTCGTGTTTGAAAAGATTTCGAAGCGTTAATAATTATTGATATGAAGAGTATATACAAAATAGTCTCAGTAGCGAAAATCATGAGTTGGTAACTTCACTCAAGAAAATAAGTTTGTTGTTTCGAAGCACTCTGCTAATGAGATAAGCGTTTGATTCAGAAAGAATAATATCTTTGTATTATCGACGACGCCAATAAGTATGGAGAACACCTACAGGCAAAGAAAGAACGTAGTTTCTCACCAACTCACCAACTTCGCATTCAGAGCGAAGCAAGAAAAATAACTTTTCCGTTCACAAAAATAAAATAATGATTTTGTATGTTGCTTAAAAATTGAGTGAATACACACTTTGTCTAATAAGTGTGGTGTTATGGTCATGCTGACGGTCATAAAATCAGCATGGAAACTTCAAAGAAATTTGCCGAACTGCACTCCTGTTGAGTGAACGCACTATACATAAACTCAGCATTTAAAGCAAGCGGACAATTGTTCCTGTATTTTTGAAAATTTCAGATTTACGCCGGAAGGGGTATTTTCTATATTTCATTTCTTCACATTGAAAGCAAAGTTGCCTGTTGTTTGTGATCCTATCTCTGGGAAACGGTTGAACAGTTTGAAATGAATTTTGGAACATAGATAGTACATATCTCGAGCTAAGTTCTATCATGCTATATTTGATTAAAGAATGTGTCCTCAGGAAGGACAGAGGGATCTAAAACTTTCAGCCAAAAATCCAATTTATCATGAGCACGTCAAATTAGGAAGGTTCTTTGAGTAGAGTAAGAAACTGTGATGATAATACTGTATAAGACAAAATTCAGACAATAGTACAGGTATGAGATACAGTATAATAATTAAATAGGCCTGTATTAATTGTTGTACAACATGTTTACAATCGTTTTAGTGTAAGTTAAAAAGTAACACAATAAAACACCGAGGATTTTAAAAAAGTAAAAACTTATAGAACCATACCTCAACTGGAACATTATTTTGAGAGTTAATGCTTTTTACAGAAGTAGGTACGCACAGAACATTTTTTTTAAAGAACACTTTTTGATCCATTTTCTTCACAGAATCTGTTACAAAAATGTTCTATATTACTACTATTCTGTGGCAAACTATTCTGTGTAATTTAAGAGAGAATGACAGTTATTCTTTTGCTGGGAGAAATTTTATGTAATTTGTATAAATAACAAAATATAAAACTGTAGGTCTCATTCTATATAGCCTCGCTGCCCACTGCTAAATACAAATCAACCAATCAATCAACAAATTTGAAGGACGAATAAGGGCAAAAATTTTCCACTGACATTATCTACGTCTACTGAGCAGGCTTGCCAACCATGCGATAATTTATCGTGATATACGATAATTTAAGCCTTACTGTAATATGCAATAATGGCCTTGCAATAATAGGCGATAGATATGCAATATGCAATAATACGTGATACATAATTTTATAAAGCCTTCTTCTTCTTCTTCTTTTTTCAGTTTTTCAAAGTGCAAATAAATTGTAGATGTGTAGGTATTAAATAGTTAGTTATAAAACACACATACTGAGGTTTTTAAGTCATTAAAACAGTGACGGATGATTCTCGTATAGACTACCTGCGATTAGTTATTTTTATTATTATTTACTCATCAATAAAATGCAAGACCGAAGTGGGAAAAGGAGGATAGAGATCGTGAAAATATATTGACTTAGAAATGAGATAATCATAGTTTACGTTTAACACTAAACTGTTTGGATTGTTTACAAATAATATGAAATACCTCAAAAATTCATGAATCCAACGAACTAAACTGAAATGATGATGTTCCGTGATTAGCATCACATTTCCATTGAACTCGAATACAAAGGCATCAGCATTATAGTACTCAATTAATATTAGTTAGATCTACCAAAAAATAAGCATAATTGATCTTGGAGACATGAAACTCAACAAAATATTCTACACAGTTACGCAATGCAGGACATTTGGTTGATGCAATTTGAACAAATATCGTCTACAGTTATTACGTGCAGCCCGAAACTGCGTGACAATTTTTTTTTTTTTTTATGATAAGTGTCAGTCACTTTGCTTATCATAAATCCTTGATGACTATACAAGGTAGGCACGGAATGAAATAGCGGCACATGTGTCTATTGTTTGCAGTGGGAAGTCTTCTCAATTTATCGAAGTATATATAATTCTTCACCTATTCTGTATATTCATGTATTTGCTCATACTGAATATCTACAAACCTAAATGGTGTAACCAGAGGAACATTTCCAACACACTATATTATTACCATTTTCAAGAGATGTAAATTTCCATGTCGAGCATTAAATTATTAAGCCATTCAAAAGTTTAGATTTCATTCTTGCGTGTTACGTGTGCTTTACAGTGTCTAGCTTACAGTTAATTGATGAACACTGCATCGCACACCTTCTTTAAGTGTATTTATGTTATTTGTCAGGTAAGACGGACACGTTCATACTGACTGTTAGTTGCGAGTGCGACTAGTGTTGTAAAGGATCGAGAAAGCAGGAAATAAAAAAATAAAAAAATACTGTCTTTTTTACCAAGTCCAGGGGAAAAAAACGGAAAATTAGGGGGAAAACAAAAAAAAAACTTTTAATTTTTTGTAGTACTTTGTTATACGAGCGTTGCATAACCAAAAATTATAC
Source organism: Thermobia domestica (assembly GCF_964235325.1). Taxonomy (NCBI): domain Eukaryota; kingdom Metazoa; phylum Arthropoda; class Insecta; order Zygentoma; family Lepismatidae; genus Thermobia; species Thermobia domestica. The sequence continues at coordinate 69,409,170 of NC_137462.1, forward strand.
AATATCCTGTTATTGTTGCATATAGTTGTATATCTATATTTATTGTTGCCAGGGGCTAGTGATGTTTTTTTCATTGGGGAGGATCTAAATTATAAAAATTTATAACCTGTTTAATTAAATTGATTTCAAAGTTTTGACTGGAAATCCAATCGGAAAACATACATTAGGAAGACCTAGGTGCAGATGGGAGGCCAATATTAAGATAAATCTGGCAGAAGTATGAATACAAAATAGAAACTGGATCCAATTGCCTAAGGACAGAAGTGAATGGAGAGCTTTTATGAACGCGGCATTGAACCTCCGGATTTGTATAAATGGTTTGGAAAATCTAGAATTCATGCTTATTTTTAGGGTACTTTACTGAAGTTACTAACCTCTGCCCTTTGTGTTTACTCACAACAAAACATTGTATATTGCATCTGATCGATTTAATATACTATTTGTCTATATTATTTTCCACTCCTTGGAAGTAATTGATTCCAACTAAGGTCAAGTAAGAAATACATACACTTTAATGGATCTCTCTCTCTCTCTCTCTCTCTCTCTCTCTCACACACACACACACTGTATACATAAGAACGGACAGATTGTATTACACAACAAAACACGTTACTAAGTTTACTTAAAAGTAGATTTTTTTGGATAATTTATGAAAAATAACTGTTCACACCTATTTAACTTCTTTCCATTCTAGAGAAATGAACTAACCATAGAAAAGATCTATGATCTTATTATGAAATCTCACGAAAACGGAGAACCTATTTTGATTTACCGATATATCAACACAAAAATATAACATTAGAACTGCAAAACACAATATATTGGTTATTTGACACACTCGGATTAATCGTGAGTATTAATCAAGGTAGATATTTATACAGTAATAACTTAAGTCTGCTAGTACCTTAAATTTTTACAGAAGGGCTACAGATAATACTATTAATCAAGCTGTCGATAATCCTTTTTTCCCCTGAAGAATAACACAAAGGGCCTATCCGGTTGCAAATGATGTGAACAGACTTTTATGGAAATGGCTGAAATTCAGTTTAAATGTAGAAGAGACAGTGGCGTAGGGAAGGGGGGGAAGAGCCCCCCCCAAAGAGGTCCGATAATATACTTTGGTACTTTGATGTTTGTAATTTTTTATGTATTTTTAGGTTTATATATTTTTTTGTTTGTAATTTTTCTATGTGTACCTATAACAGCACTTGGCCCCCTCCCCAAACACACATCCTGGCTACGCTACTGAGAAGAGACTATGTAGATTCTACATTCCAAAAGTAAATGATCCTAAAATGGTGGAACACAGTAAAAAGCACGAAATATCGGGAGCAGGAAAATTCGGTGTAGGAAAACTTGGTGTAAGAAACTTCGGTGCACGGAAAATTCGGTGTGGGGAATGCGAAGTGTAAAAAAAGATTTGTTGTAGTAGACCGTAGAATCCATTAGAAACTTAAGTTTGAAGATAAAGGAGCGTATTAGTTTTAAATTCAAACTTTGTGTAGAACTTACTTTTACTGTCTACTATAAGGACTTTAAAAAATGTGTTCCTGAAATACTTTGAATTCTAGATTTCGACGGATTTTAACACTTCATGGCCCTTCCATGACGAGAAATTTGTTTTTCGATGTCCGTTCGTGTGATTTAGCGAAGCGACCATCGCTACCAATCGACATTTAATTTAAAGCTTAAGTTTTTATGCTGTTTTAGAGAGTGTCTCCTAGAATTTTCTACTTCCAAAAATAAATGTAGGTTACTGGACGAGTAAAGTTGAAAATTGCAGATTTTTAAAAAATGTTCTAATGATTTTATGGCTATTTTATAAATAAATATTTAAATCTGAAGTCTTCAAAAACGACAAAGTTTATTTATGTTACTCAAAGGTGTAAAAATAAATGCCTCAACTAAAGTATCTACGCTTGATTGGAGAAGTCAATAAGGAGTCAATAGGGTTGCAGTACTTGTTTACCTTAACTTAAGGCAAACAAACTGAGGTGTCTGATTGGAGGAGAAGTCAACTATTTGTACAACTATTATCTGATAAACCATCCTGCTTTATATTGCAAATTCCACTAAGACTTTTTTGATCAATATATTTTTGCATCTTACATATGTATATATAGAGTGATTCTTTTAAAACTCTCGGATTTCATTTGGCTCTAGAATTTCTAACTGAAGTCCGATTTTTATGCGGTTTGTTGCAAATGATCAAGGAACGATGGGAGATTTATGGGACTATATTTACTGGTTTAAATTCATCCGGGGTAATATCGAACAGGCCGCAAGAAAAACAGCAAATATACGCCAGTGTACCTTACAGTTCGAATGAGATATTGGATATTTGAAGCAAAATTGAAAAATACAAATTAAGTGTTAGAGAGAATACAAATTAAGTGTTGGTGGTAACACACATAAAAAACATATTGAATAGCTATAGCCGGTTTCTCGCTACAAACGACAGAGAGATTTCTTGGACGACTTAAGGAGTCGGTAACTGACATCTTCCACAGCATCCGCCAGCGGGGTCCGATGCTTCCCTGTCTCATTCAGAAGCGATCCTGTTTCTTGCAATTGATTCACTAACGACCATATTATGTTCCTGTCTGGAGCAGAACGTGAGGCAAAGTTGCGTGTAAATGCCCTTTGCGTAGCAACAACAGATTCCGTTCTCCAAAAACTTTTTAACGAAAAAATCACATTGCTCCAAAAAGCACATTATTGAAACTGTGTCTTTATCATATTGATATAGTAGCACAGCATAATTCTCAATACAATGGCCCAGTTTCCTGTTTCTTATTGACCTTCGCGAGGATGCCATCTAACAAAGAAACTCAAACCTCCACACCGCACCTCATCTAATTCCAATTGTAAGGTACACTGGCGAATATTTGCTGTTTTTCTAGAGACGTGGCCGATATTAGCCCAAATGAATTTAAACCAGTAAACATAGTTCCACAAATCTCCCATCCTTCCTTGATCATTTTCCACAAACCGCATGAAAATCGGACTTCAATTAGAAATTCTAGATCCAAATGAAATCTGTAAGTTTTTTTTTTTTTAAATTACCCTGTATATGTTCTTAGATGTACTATATGAAAGGTGCTTTTAATTGTTTCTATAACTATTCTCTGAACTTATAGTTGAAATTGTTTTATTTGTGACAAAAAGTGTCAGCTTCATTGTGTGATGAAAAGTAATTTATAGTAATACCCCGCAAAAGACATGCAAGAGTTATTAGACTCAAGGCAAAAAATAAATTTGTTTTTCTTGAAATAGGTAATAACATTTTATTCATTACATTTTATGGTTTTCGTTTTCACAATGTGAAGTTTCGTAAGTTATCGTAAGTAGTAATATTTAATATGTATTACACCGAATGTACCTTACACCTAAATTTCCCCACACCGAGTTTTCCGTACACCGATTTGTCTGTACATCGAATTTTCCTAGACCCCGAAATATTAACATGAATGTCAATGGAAAATAAATGAAAAATAAATTATTCCTCCACTTATCTCCAAAATCAAAAGAGAGAGATGACTGAAATTCAGCTTACATATAAAACATACTATGTAAATCTTACATTCAAAAAAGAAATTGCTCTAAAATAGATGGAAAATAGTAAAAAAAAGAGCACGAAGCATGAATATTAAAGTCAGTGGAAAATCAATGAAAAACAAATTATTCCTCCACTTATCTCCAAAATCAAAAGAGAGAGATGACTGAAATTCAGCTTACATATAAAACATACTATGTAAATCTTACATTCAAAAAAGAAATTGCTCTAAAATAGATGGAAAATAGTAAAAAAGAGCACGAAGCATGAATATTAAAGTCAGTGGAAAATCAATGAAAAAATGAAGTCGTCCACACATGTCAAAAACTGTAATAAGGAGACGGCTAATTGAAAGCTTACTGTAAGGACGTAATGAAGAGCTTAAAACGATGTATAGTACGTAAGGTACAGAGAAAAAACAGTGTGAGATTTGTTAAGTGATCGACTGCAATTAAGAACTGATGACGAACTTATACAAATGGCTCATGGCGTTGGAAGAAAGTGTCAGGGCAGAACAAGACCCATAGTGTGTAAGTTTTCGAGTGACAAGAAAAAGGAATACGTCTTAAAAAATAGAAATAAACTTCGTGAAACAAACATTTACGTGGATCAAGATTATTCTGGTTCAGTGGTGGGGTGCTGACTGCCACGGGTGCTGACTGCCACAACCAATTATTGGTGCTGATTGCCACGACTGGCGCTGATTGCCAATATCAAGGTGCTGACTGCCACGATGGCGTGCTGACTGCCACGAGCCTGAGAGAAAGTTGCTAGACGTAACATTATCGGACGCCAAGAAGCATGAAAGAAACTAGATGAACCTTAGCATCGTGTTGTTCAGACCAACACCAACACCATTAAAAATACTCTGCAAAATTATCAAATTATATTCTTACAAGAAGACAGTTATAGATATGCGACAATAATTTTGGACATGAGTGTACTTCAGTTTTGTCAGGGAGCGGTGTGTACAAAATTGGTACGATTTATGTATTCTCACTTGAACTCCCTATGTCAGCATGAACTGTGTACAGCTGCGCAAATTGTTTCGAGCAGCTCTTGAAAGTTCCATCAAAAAAGCACTGTTGGCTGTCCCTCACAAGGGAAGTTCAAGATAAAAGCACTTACCTGCAGAGATACTAAGCATGCCATTTAAAGTTCCAATTCATGCTGATTACAACAAGCTAATAAAATTCCTGTGCGGTTGAAAACGGTTCAAGATATTCAACTTGGAAGTTTATATGAGAAAATGAGGATATACGCATTTATACGCGTTAAGTACAACATAATTAGTAACGAATATTAACATATGAATTGAAAGCTATCGGAAGTAACAGAAAAAAAGTGTTTCGCAATAACTAACAAACGGATTTGTTAGATACAATTAGTCATTACATTGTTCACAATAATCATAGGTTAGAGATGAAAATTGATCACTGTTGTTCTTCTGTTTTATGAAGAAATGACGCAGGCAAAAAATTCCCTTGCACCATGAACATTTTATATGTGCAATTGCGTTGCATCCCTCAAGGGAACAGTTCGCAGAACCAAAGCAAAAAGCAAATTCGACAAGTGATTCAAAAGTTATAGGCCTATAATTTGTTCGTAACCTGCCTTGTAGAACGCAAACTGAAACAATCCAATGTATAGCGGTGATCGGAAGTGATTCGTATGGACACGAACTTTATTTAATTGTTTCGTTGGTACATTATAGCGTCCAGATGAAGAAATTTCATACTATGTACAAATCTCCTGCCATAATCTTTGATTAATCGGAATCAAAACACATCAAATGGTTGCACAAATCTTGTGCAATTCTTTGGTATCTTCTCAACCATTAGTTCTTTGCCATCCGTCATGCAACTTGTAATGGACAATTTGTCTGTGAATGGACCCCAGTGATCAAGCAATAGCAAGTTCAAACCATCAGGCTTAGCCATGAGAGAGAATATTTAACGCATTGAAACGTGCATCCACTCATTTTCTCATATAAATTTCTAAGCTGAATATCTCGAACAGTACTCAACGTACAGGAGTGTTATTACCTGTTGTAATCAGCATGAATTGGTCCTTCAAATGACATGCTTATTTCTGTGCAGGCGAGTGCTTCTCTCAAACTTCCCTTGTCAGCTGGCTTCAGACCCTCATATCCATTAAATAATACAATAAAACAATTAATATTAACAATGAAATGTGCAAATTGTACATATAACAGAAAAGACAATCCCTTTATAAACATCCAAGCGAATGTCGTTCCACTTAGTGAGCAACTTTGTAACTTATAGGATGCTACATAGATTTGCTGTGTTGATTACTAAATTAATCCCTAATTATTCTCTACTAAATTAATTAATAATCATAAATTTAGTATGAGGGATTAATTCCTCTCTTTCCAAATACAGTTTCTCCCAGGCTCGTGGCAGTCAGCACGCCGTCGTGGCAGCCAGCACCTTCATATTTGCAATCAGCCACATTCGTGGCAATCAGCACCTATCCGGTTCAGTAAGACAAGAGCGTAAACAACTACAGTACTATTTAATGAAAGCACGCAAAGAAGGGAAATATGCAAATATCAATTTCGGGTATTTGTATATTGAAGGGAAAAGATTCTCGCTTACTGAACTCCAGAAGAATGAAGAGAGGCATTTCTAAGAAACTGACCAGGCCGAGGGAGTTTACAATCAGCCACCTGAACCGCCTAAGGCACTTGTCAATAAAGAACAAGGAAAATCTGGACAGAACTTGCGACAAGGAAACGAAGCATCCGCTCCCTCCCTCAAACCTCCATCTGGACATTCCAAGGTAAGAAGAACTATATCAGCATGAGGGGGAGTGCACCAAGGACACTTCCGTAAGTACAAAAACATTCAAAGTTAGAGATGCAAGTGACAATATAGTTAGGGGAAAAGATGATAATTTTAATGTATATGTTCAAAATGTAAGAGGAATTCGTACCAAGCTAAAAATACTGACTGAAAATGTATTAAGTAACAACTATCAGGCAACTGCATTAACTGAATCTTGGCTTACTGACAGTCACAATGACTCTGAACTATTTGATTCGCGGTATGTCGTGTTAAGAGCTGACAGAAGTTGTATTACTTCTGGTAAAAAATTGGGTGATGGTGTTGTATTAGCAGTAAATAAAATATATCGAGTACAGAAAATTCCTCCCCCAAACATTCTTAGTGTGGACTGTATTACACTAAAAGTTTTGTAGATACGGTTACTTGTATATATATATATATATATATATATATATATATATATATATACAGGTATGTCTTGTGTATATTGCACCTGGGTCAAATCAATCAACATATAGAGAATATTTTGAATACATATTTAGCGTACAACAACCGGGGAGTAACATTCTTCTGAAAGGCGATTATAGTCTCTCACAGGTCATGGGAACTGATTTCAATTTCTTAGCATCTACTGGAACCTGTCAAGAATTATTTCATTTAATGAATTTTTATAATTTACGAACTCTCAATAATATTAAAAACTCATACGGCAAAATGCTTGACTTAATACTCTCAAACCTTACTAGCGTAGAGGTCATACACGAACACCCTCCTCTTGTATCCGAGGATGCTTACCATCCAGCCCTACTAATTGAATATAAATATATTAATTTTAGAAATGCTAAGTGTACAACGAAAAGCGAAGTAAAGAGATTATAATTATAAAGCTGACTTTGATAAACTGTACCGCGAAATATCACAAACAAATTGGGAACCTATCACAGAAAGTTTGACTGTGGACGGCTCTGTGAATTCTTTCTATAATATACTCTATTCTATTTTTGACCGGTGCATCCTGAGAAAAAGAGCTAAATTCAATTATCCTATTTGGTTTTCAAGTGACATAATTAGATTAATTAAGAGCAAATCATATCACCATAAGAAATGGAAGCAGACTTCTTGGGATGCACTGTATCACTACAATAAATTTAAAGAATTGAGAGCTCTTTCAAAAAAAGAAATTTCCAAGGCATACAATGCATACTTAAACAACTGTGAGGCCAATATTATAAGTAATCCCAAGACTTTCTGGACGTATGTTAAGAATAAAAAGAGTAATTCGGGAAGTAATTTATTTCACTATAATGATCAAACTTTGAGTGACGATGCTGCTATTGCAAATGCGTTTATGGCAAATTTCCAAGTGACACACAATAAATCAAGTTATAATCTTATTCCTATGGACCAATACAATAATTCGGAAATTCTGGATAAATTAAATATTAATTTTATAGACATCGAAGATGTTGAGAATGCTATTAAAAAACTTAAACCACGGTCATCTTGTGCGCCGGATAAAATACCACCGTATATCATTAAAGGCTGCTCAGAAATTTGAAACATCCCCTACAGGTTATTTTTAGCAAGTCAATAGCTTCTTCTACGTTTCCTATGAAATGGAAGATTGGTGACGTCTATCCCATTCCCAAAACAGGTTGTCCTACTGACCAAATAAAAAATTATAGACAGGTAACACTTCTATCTGCCCCATCTAAGATATTTGAAATTATTATATATGAAAAAACTTACTCACATGTACGGTCAGTAATATCTCCCTTTCAACAGGGTTTCATGCCAAAGAGGTCAACTGTAACTAATCTCTCAGAACTTACACATTTTGTAGCTAATCAAGTTGATAAAAAGGAACAAGTAGATGTAATTTATACAGATTTCTCCAAGGCGTTCAACGTAATTAATCATGATATACAGGGGTACACAAAAAAAATTAAAAACACTTTATACAGGACATGCAAGTTTGGCCCTCCACTGTACAACGCGTGTTGCGGTTGCCGATCTTTTTTGTTTTCAATGTGTCATGTGGACCTTCCTCTTCCGTTAGCAGTAACCCTTTCACCTGTGAGTGTCGTGGTGTGGTAAAATGGGCGAGCTGAGGCAGACTTCCAAAGAGGCATGATCGTTGGTGCCCGTCTGGTTGGAGTTTCAGTGGCAACAGTGGCGAACATTGTGGGGGTATTGAAAGGCACTGTATTCAATGTCACGAGGGCATACACAATTCATGGACAAACGACGTCTGCAAAGCACAACAATGCTCGAAAGACAATCCTGTCAGATAGGGACCGGAGGGCATTAAAACTGATTGTAGCAGCTAAAAAGAAGACCACTGCAATGAAAATTACGTCTGAACTCAATTCCGGCCTACAGAACCCGGGTTCATCGAAGACAGTGCGACGGGAACTTTATAAAATGAAAATTCATGGCAGGGCCTCTATCGCCAAACCGCTGGTCACAGCAGGAAATGCGAAGAGGCGTATCCAATGATGCAAGGACCACAAGGCGTGGACTCATGAGCAATGGAAACGCGTAATGTGGTCCGATGAATCGACCTTCACCTTGTTTCCAACAACCGGCCGTATTTACGTATGGAGAACACCGTCGCAGACCTATGATTTAGACTGTCTGCTCCCAATTGTAAAGCATGGGGGTTGTTTTGTTACAGTATGGGCAGTGATATCGTGGTTTTCTGCAGGTCCCATCATAGCCCTGCATGGAAGATGAATGCTAAGGCGTATGAGGCCATTTTGGGGGACCACGTTCTACCCATGGCCCAAATATTATTCCCTGATGGTGATGGCATCTACCGACATGATTTGGCACCCTGTCACGCTGCAAAAACGGTGAAATCATGGTTTGAGGAAGGAGCATGACCAGGAGCTATCACACCTCCCCTGGGCCCCACAATCACCAGATCTGAACATCATTGAGCCATTGTGGTCTGAGTTAGAAAGGCGTGTTCGGTCTCATTACCCTCCACTAGCATCCCTTAAGGAACTGGAGAGTGTTTTGGAGGAACAATGGTACAAAATTCCACACACCACGATTCAGAAGCTGTATACGTCCATTCCACGTCGGATCCAAGCTGTTTTGGACGCAAAAGGAGGCCTCACACCATACTAGATATGATTTTCACATTTTTGCAAACATTTTAGATTTTTTGTCCAACTCCTGTACTTCTAAGCAAACTTGTGACATTCAATTTTTCACAAAACGTTCAACAATACGTATATAGCGTCCTATCTTTGCCAACGCAAACATCGCGTTCGATACAAAAATATTTTAACTGAGGAATATGTCGTAGACTCTGGTGTGCCTCAGGGATCGAACTTAGGACCTCTATTATTTATATTATTTGTTAATGATTTACCAGCTGTAATAACAACATCCTCCCACAAACTATTGTTTGCTGACGATTTAAAAATCTATCGTAGTATCTCCACGGAATTAGGCGCTATTTCTTTGCAAAGCGACATAAATTCTATTTTCCAATGGTGTGAATCAAACAAATTGCTGTTAAATATTAAAAAATATAAAGTAGTATCATACATCAGGAAAATGAACTATGTGCGCAATGTGTATACTATTAATCAAACACCAACTGAGAGAGTGGATTATATAACCGATCTTGGAGTCATTCTGCAGTCAAATCTATCATTCGATATTCATGTCAACAGAGTAGTTGGTGAGGCCTTTAGGAACTTTGGATTTTTGATGAGATTAGGAAGTGATTTTTCTAACACCAATGTCCTCAAAACACTATACATTGCCTGTGTAAGGTCTAAGATGGAATATGCAGCGATAATATGGGGTTCTGATAGTAAGAAATATATAAATAAAATCGAAAATATTAAAAATAAATTTGTGCGCTTTTTAACAAATAAAGAAACAGGGATATATCCGAAATTTGAGAAGTATGAAGATCTTCGAAGCAAATATTCATTACAATCACTTGAAAGCAGGAGGACTCACTTAATTTTATCTTTCTTACATAAAATAATTCATAGTACAGTAGATTTAGAATATTTATTATCTTAAATCAAACTTCACGTCCTACATAGAGCAACCAGGCCCCATAATAGCATATTCCATCTCTCAGCGCAAAGGACTAATGCATTGGATGTAGTGTTGTAAAAAAACGGTTTTTTTTCTGTGAAGTTTTTTTTTCAATAAAAAACATCGTTCTTTTTCATGTTTTTTTGAAATGTCTGTTTTTTTCTGGCAACTATTATTTATTGATTTACGTTGCAGATTATTGAAATAATCAACAGAACTTGAGTCGAAGCCCTCGTAACTTACAAATCTTTTGTTTCTTTGTACGTATATACTAGCAAAATTGTGTGAAATTATTCTAGTGAAACTTTTTATGGTGCGCTGCTTAGGCTAAGAATGAGGCTCCTAGACACTGCTACGTTTGTTCGAATGTAGCCAACAAGAAGGAAATAATAGAAATAAAAAAGGGAATTTTTTCCAAAATTTGCCCCTAAAATCTGGAATTAAAATTTTCTGTATCTGGCAACACTGCTATCAGACACACACAAACTATCTTAAAATAAGATATGGTATCCCCCTAATATATCCTACAAGTAGTATGACGATATCTAATAAAGTAAGCATGTCAATAAAAAATATCTCATTCTACCTTTAAAAAAATCACAGTTATCTTCCCAATTAGAAAACAAGGTCTACTGTAAACCTCAACTGTACTTCCCCTAATTATCCTTTTGAAACTTTCTATAGTGCGTTGTGTAGAGCAAAGACGAGACTTCCAGATACTGGTACGTTTGGTCCGATATAGCCAACAAGAGGGAAATAATAGAGACAAAACAGATATTTTTTCCAAAATTTCCCCCTAAAATCTGGAATTAAAATTTTCTGTATCTGGTAATACTACTACCAGACAGACGTAAACTATCTTAAATTAAACATTGGTACACCACTAATATATTCTACAAGTGTTATGACGATATTTAAGGAACAAAACTTGTAATTACCAAAAATATATTACGGTAAACAGAAAAGTAGGGAAAAACTAGAAAAATCAAGGGTTAGAACCTAAATATGAATTCTTCGTGCGTTCCCTAATTATCCCATTGTAACGATCTGAACTTGCGTTTCTTAAGTAAGGACAAATGTTCGATTGGCGTAAGTTGACTTGCACTCGGACGTAGGTACGGATTTATAAATAAAAATTTCTAATTTTTGCCCAAATTTAGGAAAATTTTAATTTCCCTAATTGGCAACACTGCGCGCAGGCCCGTCCAATTGATGTCATCAGTTAGGTATCCATCCGAGTTATCTACTTGGCAAGTCTTAAGGAGGTCTTTCTACAACGAAGGAAGCTACAGGGAAAAAAGTAGTAGAGGAAATTCGTAATCAGAAAATTCTCGCATTTTTGACTGGGGTAAAATTTGAGAAGGAAATTCGACACCAGAAGAAAAAAAATAATATAATAAACTATAGTCCAACCATATTTTGCAAGAATAATATCCCGATATCTTAATTAGTGTCCACACAGGAGTGGATTAAACAAATGACACACCCGTGTGTGCCACTTTGGCTACCTGGGCCACTGAGTATACATTTGATTTCATTTTGTTTTACTACTAACTCGTGTTGTTGTTGTAGTTATAGTCTCGACTAATAATACTATCGTAGTTGTAAACAATAACTTTATAAGGAAAATTTTCTCCTTTTTACATCTTAGTTCCAACACTGTTGGTGAGAAATGCAGGGTGTTTCAAAATAAATTTTGGGGTTTTAAGTCTTCGTAGTACTTATTACATTTTAAGTACAATTATAAACAATGCATCAAGTAAAAGAGCACCTCAAACAGTCTTTGCTACAAGTGTTCAATGTGAGATTCATTCGTCACACGGCACACATCTAGTCGATAGGCGAGAAAGGCCCATAAACTTTCCGCCATATGGCACAAAACACATTCAATTTAGGAGAGTCTCGTTTCAAGTGTACCATCTCCTGAGGATTTGCTGACGGCCAGATACAAACATTATGAGTGTTCACATTAGCTCTTAGGTGAAATGTCGATTTACCACTGAAGACGACACGATCCAGAAAATCTTCATTGTTATGCAGCAATATTTCACTTGAGAAATTGGCATGTAAACCGTAGTCTGTAGACTTTAGACCTGTAGCAACTGCAAACGATTAGGACGTAGTTGCAAGCGTCTCCTTAATATTCTTCACACAGACCGTTGCACTGTACAGATTCAGTCTTTATTAAAACACAAAAAACTTTCTGCTCTCCAGTTTACATCTTTGCTGCTTGCTGTTTCTAACGGCAGACAGAAGAAACAATACATGTACATGCGTGCGTACAAAACTGTTTGAGTTGCTCTTTCATTTGATGTAATATTTATAATTGTAAGTTAATTGTAATAGATACTACAAAGTTTCAAAACCCTAATATTAATTTTGAAACATCCTGCATTACTTCAATTTGAGTCATCCTATATTCGTGTCTTTTATATACATATCATCAGGGCCGGTCCTAGTCAATTTGTCGCCCCATGCAATGGCATAATTTGCCGCCTCCCCCTTTCTCCAGAAAGAACAAATCTTAAAAGTCATGATTTTAAGTATGCTACTCCAGCATGAACAACAAAGGTGAGGGTAAGTGCAGTTGCACTTAGAAAGGCTTAACCCTTATCCGGGCAAGACATTTTTGTAACGTAAACGGGCAACCGGGGCCTGTCAGGCCCAGTATATATTTTAAGTGCAGAACACTCAAAATTCAATGTCTGCTGCCGCATACTTTTCCGACTAAAGGTTACAATAGTCACGTGTTCAATATATAATTATGTGACAATTTGATCTAATATTTGACAGGAATTTCACTAAAGTTATACGGGGCCTCCTAGGCCCCGGTTGCCCGGTTACGTCAGGAAAAGATTTTCAAATTAAAAAAAAAAAAGCTTTACCAACTCGATATGTTCATGGTTTTAACTTCGACGAAAGATAGAAGAATTCAGTATTTTGTCTTCGAAATATGTATGGTTATTGAGAAATTTTAGAAAAATGAAGCTACTGGGCCTGGGAGGCCCCGGTTGCCCGGATAAGGGTTAAATACTCACTAAAAATGCAATCCCGTTGTGTGTGTGTGTGTTTTTTTTTTTTTAATATTAATCTATTATGTTAGTGAAACATAAAGCAAACACACCTGCAGAGGATAGATGGTAATCCTTTTTATAGAATTCACTATCGAGCTTCAATCTCAATGTATCAGTTTGCAATTCCAGTGCAACTAGTTCTTTTATCTTTATTTCTTGATTTCTCTTCTATATCTGTTAACATTTTCTAAAAAAAAAAACTTGTTTCTATCTTCAATGATAAGGAACTTGTTTCTGACAAAAACAAGACTAGTTGTCATATCAAAACTGTGATAACTTACTAAATGGAACAGATATTCACTACTATTCCAGAATTGAATTCTTGCATTTGGCAACAATCAAGCAATTTGTGCTCGGATTTATTCGACTATTTGCTTTAGCATTGTCCATGTGGCCTTAAACTAATGCATCCGAAACTTAATTTATGAATGTAGTATTCAAATAGAAGGTCAGCTTAGTAAATGTAACTACCATCATCATAAAGTCTGTTTCCAACAAGAAATTTTAATTTAAATAATATACTTATGACAGATTTTGCCGGACCATCCAAACTTGCCACTCCATGCAAATGCACGTGTTGCATATATGGTAGAGCCGGCTCTGCATATCATATGTATCTAGTCGACAAATTATTTATATATGACATGTAGAAAATTTCATTTCTACTTTTATTTCTTAGTTGATATTGATGAAAACTGCTGAAACCCGAATTGTTAATAGGTATGGTATTTATGTAAATTGTAAAATATTTGTAGCGTATCAGTATCTAGCGTTTAATTCATGTTGCATTTTACGGTGATTATACCTACGTAAAAATATTTCACACTTAAATAGACGTAAGATGCATTAGAAATGACTATTTGAAAAAAAAACGAAATTTAGAAAAAAAACGAGAGGCAATGTTTTTTTTTTCTAAAAAGAACGTACATTTTTAAAGAAAAAACGAACGGTTTTTTTTTCTATTTACAACACTAATTGGATGTATCGCCTGTGAGAAAAATGTGTTTATTGTATAATAAGATGTCAGAAGAGCACCCAGAAATAGACATTTTTAGCTATAGACAGAATTTTACTCTAAATAAATAAGATGTAGATCATGTTATATGTATTTTAAAGTATTTTGCTATCGTATTATTTTGTTATCATGTGTATTTTAAATTATATTATCATGATGGAAAACTGTAATTAGGCATCCGCCTGTTGTTTTCTGAAATAAATAAAATAAAATAAAATAAATAAAATAGAAGGTAAATATGAATAGAACATTGTCAAAAGTCAAGTTGATTGAGTAAAAATAATAAAGTATATATAGCTTATCCAGACTTAAGAGTGTCCTGTTGGTCTTATGGGAACAGCGATGCCAAGTTGAGCATTAAAAACAAATGCAGAACAGATCACGCTTCTATTATACTGCCGACTGATGTTGCCAACTCACGTAGTAAATAAAAGAAATCCACACCACAACGATTAATAAATAATAATAATAATAATAATAATAATAATAATAATAATAATAATAATAATAATAAACAACTTACCTCATTGAATCAATCGCACTCCAAAGAATCAATTAATCCCATATCATCATTATCATCTCAACCCAACCCAACTTATACTTTTACCCGGGTTTTTCTGCTTTAAATAATTAAACACGTTCATAACAATAGCCCTTTCTTTCCTCTTCAACACTGGACCACTCTTACGCTTAAAAGAGGTGCTGGCTGTAATTTCATCCATTTTGATATATTAACACACACTCACGCACCTATGCACACACAGACGGCGCGATTTTGTTCCCAGAACAGCACAGTAAGTAAATGAACACAATCAAGAAAATGCCGAATGTTCAGAGACCATACTCCGCCACACACTGCACAATAGCAAAGACACAACAGAGAAGAATTTCGTCTGGAATCTGACATAAGTCATCTAGCGCGACAATAGACGATACAGTAGGTAAGCTATTGGCCCCACCCACTGTACCAAACTGTCTCCCTATTTCCTGGTGTAGTTTCTGAAACCAATGCTATTATGAAACCCAACAGAAATCAGTCAGTTATGAACTTCCATAGAAATTTCAATGCACGAAAGACAAAAGAAATATGAAATGCGTCCTGCAGCAATTGTTGCAGGGTTAGGTGGTAGAGCAGCCATGGCTGAACCTCGCCCGCTTCAATAAAGACATTTTCATTTCATTTCATTTCATTTCAATTCTCGCTGAAATTTCCTTCCCGACGAGGAATACATAGGCCTATATATAATTAATAATCGAACTCAGATGTTCCGAGAAACATTTCATGAATCAGTGTTTGACCTAATAAGTTTTACACTTAGCGTTTATATTTAATACAAATAAGTTAATAGTTATGGAAAGATATGGATTATTGCTGTAGCTTAGTTATTTAATAATAATAATAATAATAATAATAATAATAATAATAATAATAATAATAATAATAATAACAGACCTAATAAAACCGAAGTACTTGAAAAAACATACCGCAGACCATCCCCTGAAATTATGCCTTTTTATTCAGCGTGCCCCTGTGGATGAGCGGTTACGCTCGCCGCCTTGTAATCAAAGGGTCCTGGGTTTATTCCAGGGATGGGCAAAACCGGTTTTTATAAAAACCGAAAACCGGTTTCTATAAAAACCGAAACCCGAAAAACCGACATTTCGGTTTTCTCCAAAACCGGCTCGGTTTTTCACCGAAACCGGTTTCGGTTTTCTACTGGTTTCGGTGAAAACTTTTCGAAAATACATAAAACTATTTCTGTGGAAATGGGTTGAGTTTCCGGAGAACAACGAAACACAATTCTGGTCAGAAATAGAACAAATTTTGAAAAAAAAACCGGAATCGGTTTTGAAGAAAACCGAAACCGGATCAGGTGAAAAACCGAACCGGTTTTGGAGAAAACCGATAACCGGTTTCGGAGAAAACCGAACCGGTTTTGAAGAAAACCGAAACCGGTTTCGGCGAAAAACCGCAAACTGTTTTTTTAATTTTCGGAAACCGGTTTCGGTTTTTCTAAAAACCGAAAACCGAAAAACCGGTTTTTGTGTCCACCAGTAGCTTATTTCCGATGGGGACTCAAGTTGTTCCAATCTCGCGTTAAGCTGCAACAACATTTCCGCTCTCTTTCCTTTTTTGAATAAAATATTTTTCTTTGGTTGAGATAGAAAAAAAAGAAAGAAAAGGAGATGGAAGTAAAATTTTACTTTTTCTTGAAATCAGAAAGATTTCATTCAATTCTTTCTGGCCAAACTTTTATTCCTTTTTAGCTACCTTTTTTCGTACTTCAAATCAGTGGAAGTGACAATACTAATGAGCGCACGAATGTAGGTTGACACTACGGTGAAATTTCTCGTCAGTTGGCAACGGTATCTTTGAGCAGACAGTTTTAATCACGTGAAAATGCACCGGCAACGTTTTAGCAGCCGTTACGCTTATCGTGTCTTCCCCCTTCGAGTTTAAAAAACAAAAAATAGCCATTAAAATCTAATTAAATACTTTATAAGGAAAAGAGAAGTTAAGAAAATTTTTTGTATCGTTGGTAAATATTTAACATTCTTTAAGATAAACTACAGTATTGAATTCTGTTCTGTTTAAGGGGGTAAGCACGCAGAAGTAAAAGCCTATAAGCAACAACAGGGAGAAGGAGTGCGTCACAGCGGCCGGAATATTGGTGTTCAATTTAACATGGGATCTCAACCATTTTTTAGGCAAATCACGGTTTCATTTCGTTCTTTCGCAAAAATGTCTCAGTAGCGCACTAAATATGATGCATCTCATTTTAAAGGTGCAATTTGAACGCTGTGCGTGATATTTTCTTCTTATAAATACAGATAATTATAATCCAAATTCCCATAAGAAAATGATCAAAATCAGACGGAAAAGTCTTCTGTTTTTTTACAGTAAGGAAAAGAGCTAAAAACTCCGGACTTTTTTGAGAATGGAACACAATCTTTGTATTTGTGCGCTACTGTACTATTTTTTCGCTGTTTCCAAAGACATCCATTTCACAATCGATGAGAAATTATATCCTTCATAATTGAATCTACAGAAATCAGAAATCAGATTTTTTCGTGTTCACGTACTTGGCCGTATAACTGCTAGATGGCACTATAGTCATTCCTCATCCCCCTTTCCTTCTCAGCGGGAGCCAGTCCTTTTGAAAATCTACTTTGAACTTCTTAACAGGGGCGGGAGGAAGGAAATTATTGTGAAGAACGGGAACTTCAAACACGAGGAATGGCAAAATTTATGACCTCTTTGGTTGATGGTTTCTGTTTCAGCAGTACAGTGTTTTGTAGATGGTTTCTATGAGAAGAATTAATTTGTGTTTGTAGCGATAAAGTCAACCTTTCGACAAAAATTTGTGAAGGAGAAGCCGAACCAAAGTCTTCGTTTATCTATTCCAAGAAAGAAATGAAAACTTCCTGCAGGCTAAGAATATACATGCAAGAGAAAAAATAAGATACATTATTATAATCTTTAGGATAGATTAATTCCCGAAATATTCTTTGTTTACCTGTCAAAAAATCAAGAATAATATGGTATAAAGCTCTTTCATCAGCTTCCATCGTACAACATACTAGACACACACATTTATATACATACATACATGTACATATATATATATATATATATATATATATATATATAGTGGCGGATCCAGGATATGATCAAGGGAGGAGGTAAACCGTAGTTTGCCTCTTTATCCAGAGTAAACAGGATTGAAGCCCATTTTATCCAGTGTATACCTGAGCGTCAAGGGGGGAGGGCTATAGCCTCTATAGCCACCCTTGGATCCGTGCCTGTATATGTATAGGTTACAGTGCCGGAGTTACGTGTAAGCGAAACGAGCTATAGCTTAGGGCCCCGCTCTCTTGGGGGCCCCAAAATCTAAAGAAAAATTGGATTTCTAAAATATAAGAAAATTTTAAAAAATAAAGTAAAATTTATATATACGTAGCAACAGTGCTTCCTGCTGTGTAGCCTACGTTCGTGTAATTAATAGGGCTCCTTCTACCAGTCAGCTTCCTAAATTATCTCTAGTTTCTTCATTGCTGTATGTAGGGTGCCTATGTTCATCTGGACACATAAAGGACCCCATTACCTTCAACAGCTTGGGGCCCCACTAAACCTAAATCCGACTCTGACTATTTATGCATGTTTGCTCCCTCTTTTTTCGAAGCAGTGCTTCTTTGATATTGCTTCCAATTTCGGCAGGTTTTACCAAGGTGGGAAGAGTCCTTACTCATTCCAGGCATTCAAACTAGGGACTGAACTACTTGCTTCCAACACTCTGTCCCCCATGTTTCCAGGTCTGAATCAATTGTCTAAAGCCCATAAAACATTCAAATTCATATGTAGATGTTGCTCATCAGTGTCGACACCTAAATATTTCTCAATCAACGGTAGGGGTGTTTGGTATCCTCAATCTGTCTCCCTCTTATTAGCGGAGCGGTAGTAATATTCGGTAGTAATTCTTTAAAAAAAAAAAAGTTTTTTAATGTATGTAGTAACGCATAGGAAACTAAATTTTAATATACCCTAGTAGTATAGAAACGTACCATACGGTACCTTACCAAAATAAACACCCTATGCCAAGGACGCAAACATTAACAATAATAAAAAAAAGATAATAATAAACATTTTAAAGATATTCTTTCATTAATCAAGTCGCACTTAAAAGTTTAAAAAAAATGTTTATGCGTGACTAAAAAAAAGGGATGCGCTCTCATATAGGCTTACAGTTACTTTATAAATTCTTAAAATGACGCACTCCATTCTTTTTATTTAGTCTTGCATAAACAAAATTATTTTTAACTTTTTAGTGGGAATTTATTAACAAAAGAATATCTTTAAAAGATGTCTTATCATTTTTTTAATTCGTTGGACACCTTTTCCAAATCCTAAAGTGATATGCAACCAGGGATACCAGGGCTGGTTAAAGGCTAGTATTTATTTTAGGATAAGGAAGTTGAAAATAAAAACATATTAAAATTTGCTTTTAAAATAAATAGATATATTGCAAAGTATGAAAGTAAGAATGGAATATTGTATTGTCACCGGACTTACATTGCTCTGCAACAGTTCTTAGTTTTATGACGTCAGGAAATAAGTTCAATTTATACGAACACTTATTTAATGTTTGAAACAAACACCTGTTACATCCTTGTACACTCATGTCCAAAATGATTGTCGCATTTCTATAACTGTCTTCTTGTAAAAATATCATGTAATAATGATTTTGCAGGAGACTTTTAATACTGATACTATGTATACAATCGGGAAATATATGTGGTAAATTTCATAGGAAAATACAGTAATTATAAATACGAAGATTAGAATGAGTAAAATAAAATGTTGCTAAATGGACACGAAAGTTTTGTTTTCGTTTTATTGTTCTTATTTACTGCTCTTTTGACATGAAATTTGCCACATACATGTCTTTGCCGATTGTACGCATACTAACATTATAAGAAATACCGGGTGAATTCGTTATCAAATTATATTCCTTCAATAGCATATTTATAGACATGCGACAATAATTTTGGACATGAGTGACACATCTTTTAATTCTATTGTTAATGAAGTGGTCTATTTCCCCCAATAAAAACCAACATCAAGCAGGGCATGTGCTCCCTCCTGTCCTTCTAAGCCGGCCCCCAAGGCTGAATGTAACATTGCGGCTTTTTCCTGTTATAATAGGAAAAACTCAGGATGGTCAGCAACTGGTATCGAACCCAGGACCATTCGAATGTGAAGGCGAGAGAGAGGGTAAATCTGGTGGTCATATTTTGAAAAGAAAGTAAGGAAATGGATTCCACTAAAAAAATGATTCACATTGTCAATACATTTCAAATGTTTGTCTGGGTTTTCTGCCTTTCAATTCCAAGTTTTTTTTTTTTTAACCACGAAGGCTCTGAATAAATTAGAATATCGACTCTCCCGTGTGTGTGTGTGTGTGTGTGTGTGTGTGTTTTTTTTTTTTTAATATTGGCATGGTTCTTCATTTTATATCAGATTCTTCCCGCACTATTCTGTTATTTACCATAGGTAGAATCCTTTGAGAAAAGACAGGCGACAAGTGCTTTAGTTGTCTAGCCCTGTGACCGTTGTAGATATTTGAGTGGCTCTCTGACAGGGAGCTGACGGCTGATATCATGTTGGTCCCTCTTATTTATTTGTTTCTTCAGTTCTGTTTCTCTTTTAGCCAAATGAAAAAGAATTTCACTCTTCTGTCCCATTTACAGCCGTAACCATCCCCCTCCTACGCTGTCCAACTTTGACCACATGCAGGGGAAAACGAAGGAAAAGGACGGGTGCATTTGCTTTGACGGCATTTCAGCGACATCCCCATCTGTTGCCAAAATAAGGAAACACTTTGCACTGCGATATCTTCGATTTGTCAAGGTCACTTGACTCCCGCCGGCTCTTAACTCTGGACCATGGTGGAAAGACTACCACCATGCTCTGGACGAGCTATAATGCTTCTTCGAATTACTCAGGGCGCCCCACGAGAAGGTTACGTGCTTAAAGTATCTCCAATCTGGATTTGGAATCTCCAGACTCGGTTTAGCACGCAACGTGACTTTTGACCTGATCACGTGATACAATCTGGTCCATATGGCAAACTGGATAGGCCCTTTCACCTGTACAAAAAAGTTCGCACTTCACACCTACGTCCTCTCACATCATGTGCACTGTTATAAACACAATATTCAGTACATGCTTCTGAATCAAATAAAGATATTTATAGCCACTTTCGACATGTAAGGAATATTCCTAATTTCTGAAGGGGTTTCAGTTTTACAAAATACTGATTATCATTACTTTACACACCTCACACGCAAATCCACACACTAAATTATTTAATGATACTTTCCGTAACATCACGTGTTTCGTCAATGGTAAAACTCATTTCACAGTTGCATTCAATTCTGAAATTTCACACTGCAATGGAAGGTTCATCACAGCACAACATATACTATTGCTAACCATAGCAACTTTTTCAGGTGGTTTGTTTCTTTAAAAGGATAAATAAATAAATAAATAAATAAACTTCCCTAGTGAGTGTGAAATTCGTCCTTGATCCAATTTGCGTCATTATTGAGTCTCGACCAAAAACCACTCAAAAAAAAATGACTCCCTACTTCCCCCCCTTACCGAATTATCGTATCATACAAACTCTAAATTTAATCTTTTAAAATTCTGGTGGGGTGTTGTGGGGTGTTCCAAATATTTTTGATAGTTTCATGAATTATGGACACTATGTACGTGCAAATGTGAACATTATTTTTTAAAAAATGATGCGTGTTTTCTTTCTTTTTTGTGTTGAAAATTTCAAAAATCATAAAAAATGGGTGACACGTCCCTGATTATTTTTTATTAAAAAATGTTGTAATACCCTTAGGTACAATACATTTTTCAGGATCTGAAAGTGATGGCAACATTTGAAAGTGCAGAAACCTGACAATGTGTATAAACCAGGGGTGGCTTTAGGATTTTAATTAAGGCTGGGCCCGCTCCCTCGCTTATGGATACATATAGACATTTAATTGATTAATGAAAGTAGGACATTACTTTTACAGTAGTGGTTGACGCTATTTGTTAAATAACTATCTACCATTAATATAAATAGTGGAAAATATATTTACTCTTTTTTATATCTTTTAGCCTTTATATATTTTTCAAAATTTTGGGTAGGCCCATACCTACCCGCTAAAGCCACTACTGGTATAAACTTAAGAAATATAATGAATATCTCAAATTGGAAATGCATTTAAATATCTAAATGAACGAATGTTTTGATTCATCCATTTGATCCTTTATATAACATATATATCTATTTAAAAATGAAGAAAATTTATAATATATCAAAAATATTTAAAAATATTTGCTCAGAATTATTCACTACGTAAATTCTTGAAAATTCGAGATTTAAACAGAAAAATACTGAATTCACTTAAGCTGAAAAATATCAAAACTATGTATTAACGTACTAATTAGCTTTTCTCTGTCTCCACGGTACGTATAAATAGGACACACACTTGATTATCTTCCATCCTAACAAAGCAGACATTATAATGGCATTTGCTTGACAATAACTCCACTCTATGAGCAGTTATTATGAATACCACAGGATCAATATACCAATATATTACCGTTATAAATTACTTTATATATATATATATATATATATATATATATATATATATATATATATATATATATATATATATATATATAAACTTTATAAATCGTTAACCGATTAATATAACGATATATCTCTTTTATATACTTAAAAATTGAGCTATTGATGTATTAAATTACTACAATAAACTTATTATCTCCAATTTTTTTAGGGTAAGAGAAGGGGGCTCAAGTAAAATAGGGGGAAATGGAAAACTCATTATGAACCAGTGAAAAAAATACTGACATTGGAAGTGAAAACTTTATAAAAAATAATAAGTAATGGAAACAACTATAAATATACCCGTGCATTTATGAACAATTATACAGTACAGAACTTCTCTTTGATTTAACAGAGCGATATTGAAAAAAAAAGTCCCTGTTTTCTTTTAAAAAAATAATCATGGACTTTTGAATTGATCTGATATTTGTTATTCACCTTAATTCCACTCCTCTAATGATTTTTCGATCTTAAAAAAAAAAAAAAAAAAAAAAAAAGACCGGAGGAAAATAAATTAATGAATACGATTTCACATTCCTTTTAATGCCAAAAATCAGTCATGTATGTACACATTTATTATTAATAATAATATTATTTTCCATTTAAAATGAATTTAGATTGCTTTTGCTGTAAAATGTCAATAGTCGTTTTCCTCCTCCTCATCCTTTTCGGATATAAAAAGGAAAACATACTAAAGCAAATAAAAGTTAAAATCAAAGTATAGTACTGAAGTCCATCAATCAATATTTCCACGCAAGCGCATGTGTGATGGTAAAGTCTGTTTTGCAGTAAGTTGCAGCGTACGGACAGCATTTTGATAGAATACATACATAAAAGTTTTCGGGATTTCTGCTCTGCAATTAATTACTCAGATGAGTTCAGTATTGATGAGAACGAATGTGTCATTAACTGTCATTATTCTACTGATATAGAAGGGGGGGGGGGATAGAAAAACAAATCATTTTCAATTTTCGTCTGCGACTTAAATTTTACAATAATATTAGCTTTTAATGAAAAAAAAAGTCCCGAAGATGAGACATACTAATCAATAAACCTCAAATTGAGCTGAATTAACTGATAGTACATGAGTGACAGAATTCTCATGCGTAGTTATTAAGAAAATCGAAAAAAGGATTTTTTATAAACCTAAAAATTGAAGCTGTCCGATAATCACGCCATCTATTAAGATGGAACTGATACTGAAGTCTACGATCACAAAAATTTTTTCACCGTGACAACAGGAAGACGACTGTAGACAGTCTTATGGTTAATGAGATATAGACAAAAATAATGATTTTAGTCTTTAATTTTTAAGTATAACATTACGCGAAAATGAAGCCTACACAGTGTTTGACTGGCCAAGTTGAGGGCCCTTGACGCGGGTATATATATATATATATATGGGGTGTTTCAAAACAACACCGACAACGTTTGGGAGATGATACCTGACACCAAGATAAGACAAAAAGTATAGACCAACCTGGGTGCACAAGTGCTTCCCTTCGGAGTTGTAGGCTGGCGAAAACATGAAGAAATGAAGTTTAAAAGTCCATAGCTCGAAAACTATGGGACTACCGTAATCGGGTCAAGACTTCACTTAGGAACTAATATGCGCCCTATCCAAAAATCCATGTTTCTGAATTCTAAGGTACCCGCACAATTTTCGGATAAGGCGCATATTAGTTCCTAGGTGAAGTCTTTTCCCGATTACGGTAAGTCCCATAGTTTTGGAGCTAGGACTTTAAACTTCATTGTTTTCATGTTTTCGGCAGCCTACAACTCCGAAGGGAAGCATTTGTGCACCCAGGTTGGTCTATACTTTTGTTTTATCTTGGTGTCAGGAATCACCTTCCAAACGTTGCCGGTGTTGTTTTGAAACACCCTGTTCTAAAAATGGCGCCCATGGACCACAGAGCATTATTCTACAAGTCAAAACTATCTATGTGTCTATAGATAGATAGATAGATAGATAGAAATTTAATACGTCAGTTGCAAAACATGATAAACGACAAAATCATATTTTCTGTATTGAATAAATATGTAGTACAAAACAGATCGAAAAAAAAAAAAAAATAGCGAAACAATCAAACGTAAGCGTGAAGTTACTGATATAAGCAAGGAGGGCTCAAGAAGACTTCTTTCGGAAAGACGAACTTGGTAGAAAGACTCAAGAAGCATTTGCGACCTCGAAAATTCGACCGAGGTCTACAGATCCTGCGCCTCGTGATCCCAAGTAGCCAGCGTGGCCAGTCCGGCAGTCCGGGTCTACAGTATAACAATCGATAGATAGATCATATTAGTAATAAGGTAAGCTTTTAGTGACCAAATATCTGAAATATGAAGTCACTGGTTTTTTGGAAGATTATTGTAAAGGGCAGTATACAGTGTTCATAAAACATCACTTAAAAGACTATTATATATCATTATGTATGACCGTTAAAATATATCTAGATGAACTCATTTTCTTAAGCATTTCTTCAAATTTGAGTGGCTTTTCATAGGAAGTGATAGGCAGGTGTTACGAATATATGTTTTCTGCTTTATTCAATCATATTTTAACAGACAGTACAAGTGTTACTTCAATCTTTAGTTGACGAAATAAGTTTCGGAAAACACTTCAGGTAAGTCCGAGTTAACGAAGTAGATATTTAATCTATACTATATATAGGGTGGACAAAATAAAACTGACTAGGAAAATATTTATAAGACAATGGGGAATTGATTCTTGTGGATGAACAGAACTACCCATCACAGAAAATGTTGGAAATAGCCACTGTTGACGTCGATGCAGTGTGTGCTCGATTTATCGAAATGTGAGACACACGAGTCAGCTCTGCCTGAGGAATAGGAGCAAAAGCTCTTCCAGTGTGTGAGGATTATTCGATTGTACTTGACTCTTCAATTTGTCCCACAGGTAAAAATCACAGGGAAAGATATCAGGTGATCGAGGTGGCCTCCAAACACGTCTGCACTTCTCACACACACACGTAATGACACAGCAAAAAAATTGGGACAACGCATGCGGGAGATGAGCATGCACAGACATGTGACAGCAACCGGTTCTTGCATTGACGTCACACGATGGCCATTTCCATAATTTTCTGTACAGAGCAGTACTGTTCATGAACAAGGATACATTCTGTGTTAGGATTACAATTATTTTCCGCGCCGGTTTTATTTTGCCCACCGTATCGTTACTTTGGCCCATTTAAAACGTTTTCTCTTATGTTTTCCAGGGATTCCAGGGATAGCGGAAAATTGTGGCTCGGCCTCCCAAGCAACAACCTGCCTCCCCCAATGGAGTTTGTTACGTGCATGTTAAACTTGTTTAATACTTACAGCATATGAAGAATGTTTGTAATAAAATATGAAGGAAAAATATTTTTAAGCAGTACTAGTACAATACGATAAAATAATTCAGGATTTGAAATTAATCATCCACTTTGTTACTATCATTTATCTAACTGGATGCAGAAAGTTGCGAATTTAGGCCTATTATTTTATTATTGCGGAATAATGATCTTTTTCTCAGGTTCCCTCTCACTTTACTATTTATGCCCCTATAAACGTAAAGGCAAACAAATGGTCTTTTACAAACAATTTATTTTCCTTATGAATAGCTTAAAGGTACAATCTGTGATTCTAATTTCAGGCTGAGAGAAATTATACAGTATTTTATATACACACAATGTCTAGAAAGTCCCCTAACAGAGACTAATAGGGTAACTCTGTTATTGTCAGAATTACAACAAAATGTAAGAGGAAAAAACATCTTCAAATATGATATTTTTAATTTAAAGTGAAGGACTTTTTAAAATCGGACGAGCCATTTGGGCTGTGCACTCTTTATGCGCCCAATGTTAAATAAAAATGCAACATTGCCATTAATAGAGGGGTTGGGGAGGGGAGGATTGCGGTAGGTGGATAAATTTTGTAAGAGTATGGTGAACTGGAGCATATTTGAAATGGGACTGGCCATCGACACGTTAGTGTAAAAGACAGTAATTTATTGACTTATGTTGTGGGTTCAGATAAATGGCAACGTTGCATTTTTATTTAACATTGGGCGCATAAAGAATGTACAGGCCAAACGGTTCGTCCGATTAAAAAAAAAAAAAACTTTACTTTAGATTGAAAACATCATATTTGAACATGTTTCTTCCTCTTACATTTTGTTGTAACATTACAGGGTACTTTCGAGACATCCTGTACATATATTTGTGTGTGTATATATAATCTATAATTTTTTTCGTCAACACAGACCTTACATTTTGTTTACAAGTCAGATGATCTCTGAAACATTCAGACACAGACTTTCACTGATTAACATACATGGAAGGTCTAGGCACAATAAGTGTGATATGTGGTGAAAAAATGCAGTTTGCACAAGGGTGCTTATAAGGTGACAATCGTCCAACCCCCTTGGCATTCCAAAAGTTTTTTTACATAAAGGGAAATGAAATAGCACCAGCAAAATAAAATTAAGAATTTCATTTTCATATAGACATGTAACTTATCAATTGGTTTGGTGCCGTAATACCGTCCTTACCCTTCGACTTTCGTTCAAAGTAAACTGATTTTTTTTTTCTTTTAAGAATGTGGCAATTCGAAAGGCAGTTACCGATAAGTTATCTGTTGACTCTTTCAGTTGTACGTTTGTGTCATATTGTATTTCCACATTACATAATAATGTAGTAATTTTATTAGGATCTTTTGTTGGTGATAAATCCATGTTCAACTTACATTTATCTATAAAGCGCCTACCAACCCCCCTCATTTGTACATTTCACTGCCTGAGAAATACTCATCCCATCGTTTGCAAAACACTTTAGCATGTTATACACCAGTTGCCTTTTTTTACTTCGAAGTTTTTCTCCCCTCTGCTCTTTAATTATACACTCTGCTTATAAAAAAAGTAGGTAGTCATTAGAAATAATTCAAGACTTTCACAGAAGCACTGGAAAAGATAATTATATATATGATTATATATAAAAAATGAGTCTTATGCAATTTCCTGTGTTAATTTTTCATAAGAGCCTATATTCTTATTTAAGGGTGGAATGGACTTTTTTTATAGTTGAAAAATTCTTTCCTACTTTAGCCGTGCATATTTACAATGTTCATTATTGCTGAGTGCCATGTTTGATAGTTGGATGTAAGTATTAGAAAAGGTGCAAGTTGGCTAGAAATTTGAGGCTGACCAAATCTGTTTCCAATTGGGTCCCACACCTAATAAGGTTGAACGGGCTGTCATCCGTATAATTGTCCCAGAAACACGAAACCGGCGTCATTATCAATGTTGTTTTCCAGATACCGAAGTGTTGAGTTGGCACCAGGAGTAAAAATGAGAGGGAGCGCGGGCGGACGTCGTTCCCCCATTTCCAAAAAAATATCTATGACGTCCAACACTTTCTACAAAAATAGCAATGAGCAAAGATGACGTCAAGCGTCCCCTACCTTTTCAGATCCACTTTTACCCCTGGTTGGCTCTAATAAAATGCTGCTGAAAGTGAACCATCAGCTATGTGTTAAAATGCTAGGTTTATACGAGTATGTTTACCTCCAAAGAAAAGTTTATATGTTTGTTTGCAATCCTTTTGACAATAAAATCTCGAAAACCACAAGCTCTAGAAACGTGCCGTTTTCGCCGGTCGATCCAAATTTTGTGTAGATTGTTCAGTTCTAATTGAATATATTTTTAAAAAACGTAGCTGTTATTTGTTTATTACATTTTTAGGAGTACACTGTAAGTGTTGAAATTTTTTAAACCTCCTGAGACCCGAGCATTTATTTGTCAAGAACTTTGGAGGGAAATTTTGTATATTAGGTAACAGTAGACCCAATAGTACACATTTAAAAAACATTTTGTCATACTGCTTTTCTATTGATCGGTAATGGGTCGAATTGTATGCAGTACTTTGGGTCTCAAATTACTATGTATTCCATACAATACACAAGGAAAATTGTATATTTCCTTTCGTAATATAAGCATAAAATACGTAAATCATTAAATTTGAAATTTACTTTACTATGTTTTATTTTCTGAGAAATTATTCAATCAATGTACCTGGATCAAATGCGTCCATAACCCCAATTGTTTTCTTCCCGCGTTCAGCAAACAATAGAGCCACCTGTAGGTAAAAACAAAAAAAAAACAGTTGCCTTTTCTGCAGTAATTTCGAGACTTCCCGAGTACAATAACCGAGATTCGGGCATGTTCTTAAATATTCGTAGCCATGACGGGCGTTCGAAAAACGTATTGTATGCAATACACAGGGTCTCAGGAGGTTAAAAAAAATCATATCCTATGAGTTATACATTCCAACACAACATTGTTGTGTACACGTCTGGCGTTTGTTTCATGATAATGAAAAACGAAGGATAACCATTTCTCTAGGCTAAGATGAATCTTTATTGATTGGAGTGTTTTGCCCAATGAACACCATATATTATTGACATTATAATTAATTGTGTATGTAATGTATTTGCTTATTACATACTGCATGCAAAAAGAAAGAAAACACTGATTATGCATGAATTAGAAACTCCAACCGGAAGTAGCCTCAATTTTGCAAACGGTGCGAAATATAAAAAGAAATAATAAAAAAGCCTCCTCTTTATGGTACCCCTTGCCAATTTCTATTAAGACGTCTTCCCGTTGTGCCTACTTCCCGTTATGCCTACAGGCCCTCCAGCACTTTGTAGAAAATATTTTTAATGATCTTATCTGTAGGCAGAACGGTAATTCCCGTTGTGCCTACTTCCCGTTCTGCCTACTCTTTCGAGACGGGGAATTCTGTGCAGGGAGGGATCTTTTCTAGGGATTTTTTCTTTAATAATTCTAATAGATTCTGTAAGAAGAATAACTATTCCTTTAAATTTCATCATATATTTTAAATGTTATCTTACTTGCTCTTCTCAGAAAAAATGACTAGGTATAGTTTTGTTATTAGCAGCGTTATTCACGTCTACTTTAGTAGAGATGTGTTTTTTTAATACTTACAGAGAAATGGAAAATTAATTGATTCAGTTACAAGAAAATAAACTTATTTCGGTCTAATATCAAGTCATTTCACAACAAAATTTTATTCAGTTTTCCAGTAGTTCATCTCCAACATTCTAAGTTGGATCTTAGTCTCCTACATTAAAATTACTTTTTCGGCATCACCTTATCAGCTGATTTGTCTTCTATACGTGATTCTATACTATATGCCATAATATCATACATACTTCTATTTTCATATTTATATTGTCAATGTAAATAGCAGGAATACAAAATACATATATCAGCAGCTGTACACCATACATGGGACATATTTGGGGCAGACTTTTCCGTTTCTATTTTGTTTATTGCCTTCTAAGAAAGAGGAAGACTATCGTAGGATGCTGCTTCTCATTAAAGATGCGGCTTCTGCAAATGGTCTTTCCTTTAATCCTACTACAGTGATTATAGACTTTGAAAGAGCGGTAATCAATGCCGTTACTGGTGTTTTTCCGGATGCAGCCATTCGTGGGTGTTTCTTCCATTACACCCAATGTTTATGGAGGAAAGTTCAGTCATTGGGGTTGTCCACTTTTTATGAAGAAGACAAAGAGGTCAGGAAGTGGATAAGACGTGCTGCTGCACTACCACTTGTGCCAGTGGAGCAAGTGGGTGACATGTTCCTGCATCTCCAGGAAAATGCCCCGGAAGTACGAAACGCAGAGAAGTTTCATGACTATTTAGTCGAAACATGGCTGGACGATGCAGACGCCATTTTCACAAAGTAAGTACGATATAGTAGTTACCTTATTTTCTACGCTATTTCACTATCTGTTTTTCGTTTGATTTTTTTTTTCAAATATATGTGGTTTTCGTTTGGGAAACGAAATCTACGTTAGCAGTGATTAGTATTTCATATATAGGCCTACTCATTCGGTCATTTTAGTCCTTTATGTTTTTCCATTAGTTTCGTTTGTCATTGTTGTATTGCCTATGTGTTCTACAATTGTGAGCTCAGAAGTGTCTGGATATGAAATGGTGCATAGTGTCTTTAATGGAGTGTGGTAAGCGTAATTATTATTCTCATTCCATAAAAAATCATTTCTGAGATCTGCATGCCAATACGAAATTTTAATCTGCTCATACCAGAGATCTGAAATTAACTCTATACTAGTGTAATGATTACAAAACTGAATACTTATAAATTTACCGTGTTACTAACAACAAACAACAGACGTTATCCTTAACGTTATCTACGACAGACGTTAACATGCAACTTCCAATCGTTGTTGAATGTCTATTGTCAAGCTTTGATTTGTTTTATGTAATTAATGTTTCTCTCTTTTCCAGAGATATATGGAACCAATATGATAATGTTGAGGGAAGAACAAATAATGTTGTAGAGGGCTGGCACTCTAAATTAAACAGAAAACTTACAAGAGAACATCCAAATATTTTTACATTTGTACAGCTGTTGCAGCAAGAACAGAGTGAGAATGAAGCTTGTATGCTGATGTTGGAGGTAGGAAAAAAGCCGAAGGAACCAAAGCTGAAATATAAGCGAATTGAACAAAAAATAAAATCATTGAAGGCACGTCTGGAATCACATGTAATAGACTTGGTGGCTTACACAGATGCAGTTGCATACTGTTTGCATTTAGAACAGTGATGGTGAGATGTTTTAAATATATTGGCTATATTAACGATATATGGTATTAACATTGACGATATGTAGTATTTACATTGACAATATAAGTATATGTAACATTGCATGTAGTATAGAATCGTGTTAGAAGACAAATTACCTGTTAAGGTAATGCCAAAGAAGGAGCAGTGATGTAAAAGACAAAGGCTCTTTTTTTTCAAAAGGGCCGCCTTATGCATCCTCTTGCATTGTTTGTTTAATGTATGGCCGAACATGTCTTGAGGATGTGAATTGTGGCACTTTTTAGTACTGCAAGCCTTAGTATGCTGGAGATAAACTACTGGAAAACCGATTAAAATTCGGTTGTGAAATGAATTGATATTAGCCCGAAGTAAGTCTGTTTCGTGTTCGTTTCAGATACAATGTCAAACGGGTTACTGGCAACTGAATCAATCAATTCGAGGAAAGAGATATGATGGAGACAAACACTCTTTTTAAAGGCCGCCTTATGCATCCTCTTGCGTTGTTTGTTTAATAGTTGGCCAGACATGTCTTGGGGATGTGAACTGTGGCATTTTTTAGTACTGCAAGTCTTAGCATGCTGGAGGTAAACTACTGGAAACCCAAATAAAATTTTGTTCTGAAATTGCTTGATATTAGTTTTTTTTTTTTTTTTTTTAATGTTTGTTTCACATACAATGTCTAACATTCTTGCAACTGAGTCAACCAATTTTCCATGTATGATGAAACTTGTAGAGGTGGTGGTTGTTTTTACAGAAGCTTTTAGAAATACTAAAGAAATATTCCCTACAAAAATTCCTCCCTGCACATAATTCCCCGTCTCGAAAGAGTAGGCACAACGGGAATTACCGTTCTGCCTAGAGATAAGATAATTAAAAATATTTTCTTTAAAGTGCTGGAGGGTCTGTAGGCAGAACGGGAAGTAGGCACAACGGGAATGAACCTTTCATTTATGTCTGTAAAGGGTCATGTACAGATGTTGTGAGGAGTGACAAGAAGATTCATGCTCATATGTGAGTGATGGGCTGTGTAGACAGGGGGGTTCAGCTAGTTGAACTCTAGTAAATACTGGCCTCTGCTTCCAAGCTACAAACCAAGTTCCATGAGAAGAATTATTTCAAGTGATTTACAAAACTTAATATGCACTTTTTGATACATTCTAAACAAGACTGACATTACTCAATTCTAAACAAGACGACATTACTTGAATCCAGGGATGTAATGGAGGGTATACGCGGGTATATGGCGTATACCCACCTCTAATTTTTGAGAGCTATCGTATAGCCACCTAAAATTTAGGAAGTACGCGGGTATACGCTACATTCATTCGATGCATAGTATACTCACTTCATTGGAACGAACAACTGCTTTTCATCTAAACAAAAAGAAAATCTCACTAGTCGTCAGGCTGTTACCGGCAGTGATGTCTAAATTCTTTTAAACTGTTTATGTTTTCGGAGTGAGTGAATCAAGTTTTCCGAAAATCCCTTCTATAATGGAGAAAACACTCTGAACCTGATGTGGTTTACTTCAAATGTCACATGTGCTGCCCCTACCTTCCGAAAGCTGACCTCTGGTGCTATAATAAAATAAAGCCAAACTGTTTCCAAATGTTTTTCTTAGAAACTCTTTTGTTTCTAAAGATCACTGGGAGCAGAGTTGCGAAGAGGAAGGGTGAGGGGTAGGACATATATACAGGGATTTATTTGTAGCCAGGGAAACCTGGGAATTTCCCCCCTTCTAAGTTTTGGTTTCCCTGTCTCTAGGTTTAATTCAATCTTCCCAGCCTGGGAAGATATTTTCCACCTTTCTTAGGCTATACAATCTGTTTCACAGTACAATAATTCAACTCCATATTTTAGTAACAATTGTTTACTTTTTTAGTATATTTATTGTCGCGAGCTATGCTGGTCTTGTTTATAGAATTGTTTCCCGAAGAAAAATCTTGCAGCTGATACCACTGATTACCATACTTCATCTGTGTAGCAAAGTAATAATAATAATAATAATAATAATAATAATAATAATAATAATAATAATAATAATAATAATAATAATAGACATTTTCAGTTATTAGTGAGCAGTCACTGCAATTGTGAATTGATAATTTCTTAATTGACAAGCACCTTCAAAAGAACATAAGGAAATGGATATTAGACTATATTTTAATAAAGGAAAAGCTCCTGACGATTAAAAGGCAAGTAATTCCGGTACACAAAGTAAGAAAGTAAGAGGCTTTCGTGTTAATAGTGAATGAAATTCGTGTTAAAAAGACAACTGTGATATTTAGAACTGCCTATGTTATTACCCAAAATCGTCTGTCGTTTACCGTGCACAGTGGCGTATTTAAGGGGTCTTCCGGGCTTAAGCCCCCCCCAAAATCTTACTACAGTGATGTAAATGAAATATCTTGCAGAATTTTCACATTTACAGGCAAAGCCCTCCCCGAAACAAAATCGTAAATACGCCACTGACCGTACATCTTATTAAATAATAAGAAATAAATGGAATGAACCTCGAACGAGTTCTCTACTCTAATGTTACGTGTTCAAATATTATTGACTTTGTAGCTACAGAAATGAACGAAAAATGACCCAGTATCTTGCGAATTCCGATTAATCCTTCGCGCTAATGATGGACGAATCCTCCACTGTGTCTCATAAATCTGTTCTCATTGTGTATCCATACTGTAGTTAATCAGGTGTGTAGCAACATATTTTTAGGTTCATTTGAGTTATAGGTAACAACAGCCAGAGAAGTTTGTGATTCCATAGTTAAAATATGTGAAAGTATGAATCTTTCCAAAATGATATTAGGGGAAAGACTTATAGCCAGTGATCGAAGGGAAATGGTGTGCGGTGGTATGCCATATCGCCTCTGGTTTTTCAGTAATGAGGACATACCGTCTCTGTTCTTTCAGTGATCAAAACAATACTTAAATAGCCGGTATGTTGAGTCAAAATCATAGTAAAACATACCGCCTCTGCTTTTTTCCACTTCGAACTCCGCTTATAGCAGTTTGTACTGATGGCGCAAATAAGATGCAAGGCGAAATGAATTGTGTTGTTTCTTTACTCCAGCGAGAATTAGACACTAATTTATTCGTGTTTCACTGCATGAATCATAAGCTGGAACTGGCTGTTCACAACGTTGTAAAGACAGATCTGGTCTATTTTCAAAGCCTTGTAGAGCGATTCCAAAGTGTTTACTCAATGTTCCAGAACAGGAGAGAAATCAAGTTAATATCAGGAGAACTAAGTATTCGCTTCTCTAATATTACTAAAGTTTTTGATGTACGGTGGTTAGGCTCTTCATACTGTTCAGTAGAAGCATTGCGGAAGTCCTACCCTGCGTTAGTGGAACACTTTCGAGAAGATTCTACAAATTTGCAGAGAAGTTTTCAGCAGCGTGCAATTTTCAGATCTGTACATAAAACTCACTAAGTGGAATTTTGTTTATGAAATGTCCATGATCCGAGATGCTCTGGAACCTCTACATATCCTTAACCT
Organism: Thermobia domestica; assembly: GCF_964235325.1. Taxonomy (NCBI): domain Eukaryota; kingdom Metazoa; phylum Arthropoda; class Insecta; order Zygentoma; family Lepismatidae; genus Thermobia; species Thermobia domestica. The sequence continues at coordinate 69,444,036 of NC_137462.1, forward strand.
GTTTCTACAAGAAAGGTCTGCATCCCTTGTACAGGTAATAAGCAAAATTGAAAAACTGTAAATGTTCTGGAAACGTTGAAAGGAAAAGGCGGCATGTCCATGGAACAATTATGCCAGTTTGAAGAACTAGTCAGTTTTGTAAAGTCTCACTGGCAAAATCCTTAGGCAATTCTCTTGAGAAGCACTAGAAAATAAGATTGCAAGGGTCTAGCGGATTACATACGATCGAAACATTCAGTGCGACCGTGATTTTGTTACAATCCAATTGGCGAGAAGAATTGTCTGCAAGAAAGTTAAACGGCGACAGAGAAGTAATGCAAATTTCAAAAATAAAATAAAATAAAATAAAAAGTAAAAGAATTAAAATTTTCCTCCGATGATTCAGCCAAAATTCTGCAGGAATTTTGAGAGCATAAGATGAAACCTAATACTGGCCCAAATCTACAAAATCTTAACATGGAAATCAGTGTTCTTCCAGTTTTTTCTGCCGAGTGTGAGAAACGCTCTTCCAGCATACTTATACTAGAAACCATTTATCTGTAAAAACCATCAAATTTATTCTTTTCATAAACGTTAATGGACCAGATATTACCTCGTTCAATGCAGAAAAGTATGCCATCAGCTGGATAAAAAACGGACATTATGACATCATGCTACTACCAACGAACCAACTGGGAAAAAGACGGTATCCGATGTAAAACAACCTCGTATTGCTACACTATTCTAAAGTGAGGTACGGTGTGAAAGTATTGTTAATTTCTAAAGACAGTGTTAGATAACATGCCTTAAATCATGCTTCAGCTTAACCCTGTCTTTGTTCAATTCTGGATTCCTTTTAATGCCAGTATGTTTTGTTGGCCAAAAGTTTACTTTCAGCAGAACACTGATAGGTGCATACACCCCTGAATCAAATTTTATTAAGTACAAGGAGCAAAATGATACTAAAACTTATTTATGATAATGAGGAATGACATTTAGTAGCATCTTTCCCCTTCTATTTAATAAAATTAGGCTCAAGTATATGTGCACCTATCACTGTTCTGCCCAAAGTAAACACTTACCTTTTGTTGTATTTATTGTTCGGGCGGAGAATTTGGTCTTAGGAAGGACCAAATTAGAACAGACTAAAGAATTACTTGTCATAGCAAAACCGTTTTACGTAGGAGTGTGACACTTGTTACGACAAGGTGTGCAGATTACAATGCAACTATAGGGCTTTTATTGGATGCTCTACACTTGTCCTCAGCAGTAGGACAAAAAGTAGTAAGATAACTAACGCATGCAATCTAATCTACCTAACCAAATCTTATCTAACGTACCTATCCGCATAAAATTGTTCTTTAAAAAGTTTTAAAAATGATGAACTGGGGGGCGGGGTCTCCTATCAAACGAGTACCATAATTTCAAAGTAGGTAGGTTTAATAATAACGTTGCCCCAACCCCACTTTAAAGTTGTTGTGTTATAGAACACAATCTTGCATAAATATTCCCCCCTTCTACAAAATCCACAAATAAATCACTGCATATATATATGGTGACATTGAAGTTGTTCTGTTTTAACCACTGCTCTCTGGAGTCACTCACTCTCTTCTCGCTCTCTATCTCCCGGGGAGGATGGAGCGGGCGGTAGTTTTCACATATCAATGACCACAGTTTTCACACCCTCTTTGAACCAAATTCGAAGTCTGCCGATTGGCTACAATACGGGGTATAGAAGCTGTTCTTTTTTAATTGTGGAAGGAGGTTCCAAGAAAATATGGTCTTTAGGGTCAAGAGCTAAGAAGAAATATTTACGCCAAGAAATCGTTGACCTCCACAAAAATAACAAAACACGTGACTTATCGTCGGTCTAGTTTGAAGCTTTCACCATCGTTCCCAACTGCCATAGCCTTCTATATGTTCCTAGCCACGAAGTGAAAATGGCAACGCCGCATTATCTGTCATAGGTAGTCCGATGGTCCTGCCTAGTGGTTGTAGGGGATGCAGTAAACACGAAAAAGCAGGCATACGACCATACTTATTACACCATGCGTGATATGCGTGTTCTACGATTATTATAGTTTAAAGCGTATATTTTGCAAAAGAAAAGGTGCATGAGCTGTATGAAAATTATAGTTAGTTCTGGACAATACGTACGTGTTTCATAAGAATATTTACAATGCTCGATGAAGTTTTACTATACGCATCCATAGATTGTAAAATGTACAGGAAAATTTGGGCAAGTCTTTAATTTGCACATTTGATGTCGAGAACATAACCCAATCAACTCCTGTGGGACTTCTAACCCGTTCCTTCTATCACTGGCGCAAATCCCGGGGGGATGAGGGAACATGCCCTTCCAATCTTGTAACTGAGGGAGACTGTCCCCCCCAATAATCCTATTTGAAATGTGTTTTTGGGGAGAAATTTGATTATTGTCCGATTGCCACAAAGGAAAGTGAGATGAAATTGATATCCCCCAGAATAAACCTCAAATCTCCAGGATAGTGGCGGATCCAGGATATGATCAAGGAAGGGGCTAAACCATAGTTTGCCGCTGTATCAAGTGTAAAGCAGGCCTGAAGCCCATTTTATCCAGTGTATACCTGAGCATCAAGGGGAAACTGTAGCCCTCTTAGGATCTATATATAGATAGAAACGGTCTTACCCGCCCCCCCCCCAATGTTGAAGACAGATTTGCGCCCCTGTTTACTACTACTGCTGCTACTTATATTATGAATCCGTATAGTAAAACTGCACGCTAGGCTCTTATTGAATGATTTTTAAGATCACAAAGAAATGCTCATTCTGTTTTTTTTCTTCATTCATTAAAATCCTGTCAATGCAGAAACAGGATATAAAGGGGGAGGCTACAGGGACCGGGCCCACCTAAAATTTTCACGGTAGGCTTTCAAAATAATATGGCTAGATCGGACCTCCCTAACTTCTACCGGGTCCTACCTACACTTTTGGGCTGGTTACGAGTTTGAGGATATATATCAGTAGAGGAGGGGGTGTCGTTAATTTAACCTGGAAAATTGTCTCAAAATACCTTAGAATGTTAGAAAAATGGGACCATAATTTGCAAGTCCAAAAACTATGTATGTAAAAAATAAAAAAATAAAAATATTTGGCACATGTACTAGCATATTTCGTTTTTTTTTTTTTTTTTTTTTTTAAACTGAGGGTAATGTGGAAACACCCTATAATTACAATAAATCAATGTGTATACACATAAAGTTGTTTGATCATAGTATGTTTTTAATCATAGTATGTTTTAATCTGTAGATGAAACAAAGGCAACAAAAGATTTTAAATGATTACAAAGTTAAAAAGCTGATAGTTACAAAGTAAACAAATTTCGATACAAGGTTTTGTTGTCAACAGACAAAGACGTTATGTAGGTAAGTCTTATTTGCAGATATCACACATATAAATGTCAGTTTCCACACCGGCACACTCAAAGTGATTCCATTTCTCACATAATTGACATTGAATCCATAGTTCACCACGCATATCTTTCGAAAATAGATTCCCATAAAACATGCACAGGGCGTCTTTTTCGGTGGGCTCTTCTACTCCAACTGGAAGATAGACTGCAGTTTTTTTTTTTTTTAAATTGGAGGAGGAACTTTGGGCATTTTTCTAGTTTTCTTACCGGCTGCAGGCGGCTTCTGTTTAGGTTAAGTCGTACTCTTAGATAACGATTCCTCGAGCTGTTTTCTCTACGGAGACGATGTGAAAACAGCGCAAAAATTCGGCTTACGGCCTCTATTCGAGGGCTTCCTCTTCAAAGGGGGTATTTTCATGATTTCACATGGTGACACACAAACTTTTGAACATGTGCTCAGAACGTTGGGATCCTGTGAAGAGGTGCTCGGTAATATTAAGAATTCTAAAGTACAAAATTCGATGTGTTACAAAATTGCATTCCTCAGATGTTTACTTTATCTACTCCAATCTTGAGCTAGTTACTGAACAGTATTATACGCTCTATAGAACTAGTTTTAAAAAATAATTATCCTTGGCACTTCCATAAGTGCAAGCATATAGCGAGAAAACATGTTACGGAAAGCACGTCATAATAATTCGCAAAATACGCACTCAAGTTAATTCAGAGACGGACATAGTAGAAAAATGAAATTAAATATTTGAGTTTTACGTCCCACAATTATGCCGAAAGTGTGTCGTACATTTTTACATTCGAATTTCGACGTTTCTCACGTGAATTGCATAAATAAGTCTTCCTTTATCACATGAAAGTGATAATACCCACACTTTTGCACATCCTTGTAATTTTCCAAAACACAAATTACATAAAGAACTCAATCCAAAGTTTTGGGGGCGCGGTGGCTCAGTGGTAGAGGGTTCACCTCCGATGCTTGGGGTTCCTGGTTCGATCCCAGCTCGCGCCGTGTGGACTTTGTGCTGGACAAACACCGTGCTCGTGGGTTTTCTCGGGGTTCTCCCGTTTCCTCCCACTCTTCATTCCACAATTTCACTCATTTCTCATTATCACCGTCTCCTTTAGCCTAACCGGCATAACCGTGGGACGTTAAATTTAAAGATTTCAATCCAAAGTTTTCTCGCGACCACAAGATACAGCCAACCAACTATTTCACGTTTCCTTTGCTAAGGAGATTTTACTAATGGGACCTACAATTTTTGGTAGACTCCGATTCACTGCGTTCAATTGCATCAGTGGATTTGAACCAGCAATCACGCGTACCGAAGGAATGTGTTCAGATCCTGCAGCGACTGTCTTAAATTTGCTGTTTCCGAAGAAATTAACTTTACTTAATCTTAAGTATATTTGGTGAACATTTAACATCCTTCTCGAATACAGCATTAAAAAAAAAAAAAAAAAAAAAAAAAGTCACTTCATTCCGACCGTCACTCGTAATATCCGTAGTTTGACTTCCAGCTGGACAGCCATCATGACTATGTTGGTTTTCATGAAAACTGGGATGAGTATATAAGTATGCAACTGGAGAATAATTTTTACTAAGAGAAAATGTCTTCGAATAAGAAACCTACTTTGAGGAAAAAGGTTTTCAATGTAACGTCTCCTCCCCAAATATAATTGATTTTAAAAAAAATCGCTCTAGGGTCCAGGGTAGCGAAATAGGTACACAGAAGCTTAGACTCCGAATCCTGAATTTTTAATACTCCCGACCCCTTTTAATTTGTAGGGCTATTTTATACTTCGTTATATTAATTGATAGACGCAGCGTATAAGGTGTTTAACCACAGTCAAGGAGAACCACCAAGCTACGTTTAGAACTTTGCTAAGCAATTGTTAAGTTTGCTATTTGATTTTCATATTGGTGCACAAAATGGTTGAAGCTAAAACTAATCATAGCACCTTCTGTCCAAAAATAGTTTAATAATCGATGCATGATCACTACAATAATCGACGTTGCATCTAAACGATTTGTATGATGCATCTTTTTTTTTCATTTAAAGTAAGATACAGCACGTAGCAGCGCGAACACTATAGTATGAATAAGACATAAAAACGTCAATAGTTCATCAATTCAAGTCCCGAGTTCCAGTTGATTGCGTTTTCACCTTCCACTTCTATAAATCTTGTTTGTTTCATTTTCTGACAGCCTTCCCTCTTCCTGTCCCAACACTCATTTCACTACAATCCACTAAGAGTCCCGTGTCTAATATGTTTGTAAATAGCATTAGTGTGTCCGATGAAGCCAAGTTGTTAGTTGGCGAAACGTTACACATTTTAGTTTTTAAATAAAGCGCATTTGCTTTGCTCAGCTATTATTTAATTTTATCCCGAACTTATTGATGTGTAAAGGTCTGACTTTATTTTCCACTGATATTCCTTAATTCACACACATATAGAAATCCCTGTACAAAATATCAGTCGAACTTTTACACATCAATACATCAAAACGCTAGAAATAAGCTACTTAATAGTAACATGCAACTTGAAATAAATTTTGTAACGGGGAAAATTAAAGATGTAATACATTTTGACCATATATTTTAATTAAAAGTAGCACAAAACATTAATATCAACAAAACGCTCCCACGTTTACACAGAAAATAAAAATGTAGAAGTATAATGTACACCACTAGGCGAAACGCTTAGTATTTAACTGGCACCAATCTCACATACTCGTGCTTTTTTTTTTTTTTTTTTTGCCGGTTACTAGTAGCTGTTCGTTGGTTCTGATTAGGTACACATTGAAACTTAATAGATAATACTATTTCTACTACATTTTTCATAACTTCTTCAATTTTTCCAAAGATACACTAAAATGTAACATTTGTATTGCAATTTGCAATATACCTGTGTAACATGAATAACACAAAATAAATTAATCAACAAAAAATTTAAACTAAAATTGTTAGATAAAGATTTAATATTAAACACATGGGCCTGTGAAAACAGGAGCCAGTCCTGCCGTGTTAATAGTGTATCATGACTAAATTAAGTTTTATGAATTATGAAGAAAGAGCAAGAAGTTTCCTTTTCTTATATGATGTCGACTTGTCATTTTTTAGTTTTGTGTAATTGTTTAGAAGAACATTGCTCAGAATACCACATACAATACTAAAAATAGACCGAGAATTGGTTCCACAACTTTTACAACTATAATTTAGATCAATATAAAATGAATTGTCTGAAGAGAGTGATTTTAGAGTCAATGCTTGTAGAACACACTTTTGGGAAGTTTGTCGTAGAAACATTTTTAGTAATTCTTCACTATTAACAATATAGTGCAAAATGGCATACATGTGAAACAAAATAAATTTTATTTGATCTGTTGCTACGCAAAGTCCTTCCCTTTGAAGGTAATCAAAATAAGGATTGTCTATATTATTTCCCTTACCAGCCACAACTAAACTTACACATTCCTCACATGTCACTCTTTTTCTAACACAATGAGCTGCATAACCAGCCACATAGATCCTCGAATCCTCGTCTATGTCGTCACAAGATTCCAAATAGGATGATTTCAATACACATTCTAGATCACTGGTGTCACAAGACTGATCAGAAGTGTAATCCTGTAAATCTTCAGTACTGGGTAGCCTTAATACATGCTGTAACCTAATTTTAGACTCGGATTCTAGTATCTGCGTATACGAAACATTGTAGTTACATCCTGATATGGACCTATAACAACTGAATCGTTTTTCTAAATTATCACTCTGAAATTTGCCAGTGAGCACATACTCAACAGAAAAATTAGAAAAACAGTAGGTTGTTAATTGGATCATTACCGTTGTTGTCTGCATGAGTGCTCCGTAAGTGTCCTTGGTGAGTGATACTGTATTAAGATCTTCGTACCATGATTTTAACCAGTCCACAAATTGCTGTAAATATTGAACTCTGAAATCACTGTCACTGGTAATAGGCATTGAATATTCGTCCCTTTTAACTTTCCCTTTTAACATATTTTTGACGTTCATTACCTTCCACCATTTGTTTATTATTTCCAAGAATTTCATTGTTCCTCCATATTCACTGTTGTTCGTAAGGGCTGCAATAGTGGTATCATGAAAAATATTGCACACAAACTTTACGTTTTGCCGTTCCAAATTGTTAGGGTACAAAGATTTATTGTTCAACTTATACGCCTTCCGCAAAATGTTTTCCTCCTCGCTTTTATGAAATTCCCGCAAGTGACTGAGACAAGCTTTTTGCAGCTCACCCTCGTATGGATACACAAATGTTTTTTCACTGTCTTTCAAATTTAACCAACAGTTACGTATATTCTTAAATATATGTACACTATCATACATAAGAAAAATTTTTTCTCCAGGATACTGTGGATTAGTGAAGCTATAAGATCCACTAGCAAGAAATTTAAATAGACTCTGATTAATTCTATTATTGTCTGTGATTATACACAATACCTTGAAACCTACAGTCTGAACATAGCTGATTACTTTTTGAACAATTTCAAACAGTTGTTTCCCTGACATTGCATTTGCTGGAACCAATTGGACAACCTCATGAAACCTTCCAAAACACGAACTTAACATGAAAGTTTGAACAGTGGTGGCTTGTTCTGTTGGACTGTTTTCAGCATAACCTGTAATTTTTTGAGCTTTGTAAGTCAAGCAACTTTTAATATGAATTTCATCTATTAATAATGCTACAATTCTTTCAAAGCTACTGAGATTTTTAAAAATACACTTGAAATACACTTCATTGCTTTTCTCAATTTCAGGCGAAATATTTAGTGAGGAAGACAATGCTTGCAAACGCCGGACACTTGGCAAAATTAAGAAGTTTCTCAAAATTTCATATACTTTTACAGAATGACTGTATACATGAAAAGCAAACACTAAAGTATGTTTGGAATACCTTCTTAGTGGGGTATTTAAAAGCATAAGCTGATCAAGAATTAAATGTACATTAAAATTATCCTTATCTATATATTTGATTGCAGTCTCTATACTGTCACAACCTTTACTTATATAATAACTGGAATCACGTGTAACCTGAGTCACGTTTGCATACCTAGACAATAGGTTTTCAATCTGAGACCAAAGACTGAGTTTCAAGTTACTAGGTAAAATCCAATTAAGTTCCTTTGCTGACAACTCATAATTGCAAATCAACACACGAACACTCATGTCATTCTTAACAATTATGCTGTTCATTACAATAATTTCTTCAAAGTCTTGGTTAACATCACAATCGATATTCAGTATGTAAAAATACACATTTGAATTAACGATTTTCACGTTCCATTCACGAAGATTTAATTTTGTTGATAAATCATTTACAAAATCACTGAAATTTTCAATAACATCTGAAGACAAAAACTGGTTAACTTCTTCCTCATGTCTTTGTATTATTGTCCTCCGTCTTTCTTCTGGATCCTTCCTAACGTTTTTCTGACGAGACAAATACGAAGGAAGATTTTTGAATACATGAGGTACGGCTCCATCCACCAGCTTCGGGTAAGTCAGATCAGTCGTATGTTTGTTTCCTACAGAATCTGTATACTCCTCAGTTCTGATAATCTCAGAAGAGTCAAAGTGGTCTGAACACACCGCTGAATATTTCGTTGGATTCCAATTACTTCTTGGTATTGCGCTTAACCATTTCTTGAAAAGTTGTTCGTCTTTGGGGAATGAGAATGTTGACGTTGTACCTTCAGTTTTAAGAGTACTGTCATAGTTAGATTTGCATCCTGGGACGCAACACCGTCGTGGCATCTGAAAAAAGAAAAGTATCACAGATTACACAGCAGAACAAATTATCATGTACACATACATAGATTAACGCCCTTGTTACTAGCGTCCAACAACGACATACACTGTGTTTTAAGAAGCAGTTAAACGTTAGCTCAGGAAAAAAGGGAAGGGGAAATGTTGCTCTTTCAGGCCAACGTATTTACACCCCCTATATATGGTATGCCTACTTTGAACTTCTGGACCTAGGAAACAAAACTTGCCATTAGGTTTATCATCAAGAGTAGGTTACTACGTATCGAAAAGTGCAAAAGGTCTCCATCTTTAATCCAATATATACGGCTGAATTTCGTAAATCGCCTCAAAAGCATTGACCAGATGTTGTAACAAGGCTTGGTCAGGAGGAGGAGACTCCAAATAGCGAAGCGGGTTTTAATATTGACGTTAAATCGTGTCACAGGTTTAAAAGCTTTTTAAGATCTAGATTCATATTTTCAAAAACTCTAATCATGACTTTGTAATTAAATATCTATACACAAGGTCTAATAAAAATGACCGAATTCTTTAAATAATGCTAGAATAGTTGTAATGACAAAAACGAATGCCGAACACATCTAGTGGCATCTCGTAGCAAAGTATTGGTTTCTGCAGTGCTCCTCCTTATGCATTAGTTGTCAAGATAAACTAATCAACAATTCATATACATCATAGATTTAATCAGAGTCCCTCCCTAGCCGAATGATTACGCTTAGCAGTTTCAGTGCGAGGGACCTCGGAGTCAATACCCAGCGGTGACTCAAATTTTGATGTTCATCCGGGACAAGGGAATAGATAACTAGCCCACAATATGAGTAACACTAAGGTTTTAGTATTCTTTTAAGAACGAGGCCAAAGTGTACTATTTTTAATTTACTATTAGTAAAGCAAAATAGTCGAACTTTATCTAGAAAATTAAACACACTAAAGCTAGAAGTAGCAAACATATGTCCCTCTAGACAATTTTATAATACGATGTATGACAACCAGACAGACGTAACTCTAAAACTTCCATCATCGTTTCATTAGATGTACGTACCTACCTATCAAAGCTCCACTTGATGTCAAATCGTCCTAACTCCACCTTTCCTTACCTCTTAGCGCCAAGGACACGTGATGGAGTAACGTCGCTTTGATACGAAGTAGGGCATTCAAAATTGTGTACATCTAAAAAAAACGATGAGCGAATTTTTGGAGTACGTTTCTCTCTGTTTCTCACGCATTGAATAGCTATTTAATAAAATATTCCAGTATCTAAAAAGTGATTCACACCACTGTCATTCTCACTGGTCCAACAATACAGGGCAAATATTTCTAAAAACAGATAAAGCTATGAAAATCTGTATCTGCAGGTTGATAGCCATTGAAATGGCTAAAACTATGAACTATATAGCAATACCACTGGTGAAACAGTATTGCCAATCCTAAAAATATTCTTCTTCGAATTGCAATACTGCAATTTATTACAAATATGAAATTTATATAAAAATCCAAATTCAGAGATGTATCACTTTTTACGCAGTGTTGCAAACTTACGATACTACATTGTTACAAAAGCTATATTTTTAGTATTGTCCACCCCTTATATCTTCGAAACAAATTTTGAAAATATTTTCTGCAAGTCAATAGCCAGTATGAGCAATGCCACGAAAAAAACTGTTGGAAAAAAAAAGCCGGATGATTCAGGGTAAATCAAATCAACACCTTCATTCAGCTGCAAATGCATTCCTACACCGATGCGATATCACTCTATTCAATCTAACCTGATAGATAATAAATATAAGCTAAACCACAAATCTGTAGTATGTGGGCTACTCCATGTAGCAAATCAAACAGTATTTGCAATAGAGTGCCGATTATCCTATCTAAGCGGGGTGTGGCCTGGTCGGACGACGCGGACAGTAACAAATACATTTAAAACTAACAAAATACATTCATTAATCCAAAACTCAGTCAAACGAACTTCAAATTTATACTGTATGTACTACAAAGAACAATCAACCCTGACGAAGAAAGCTGGTAATTGTCTTTTGTTTGCCAGCCGTTTGACGTATTTTATGGACTTTTTCTATTGCCAACCAGGTCGGATAACCGGACACTACTGTATTAAGAAAAATGTTGGAAAGACGATACATAACTTTTGTTTACCAATATCAATACCAAGTTTAGAACTGTCCGAAGGTTGTACATAATTGCAACAAAAGATTACTTTTTGACATTGATATTAGTTGTTATGAATAAAGTCAGAATGGCTGGTTCTCTCAAGGTTGGAAATCGTACAATACTTACTGTATTGTCACATGATTGCAGACTGTTCTCATATAGCACAATAGAAAAAAAAAAAAAAGTTCATCGCACCGTTATCTATATATATAAAAGAGAACGTACAAAAATTTGTCCGCTCATCACGCAAATACGGCTGAACCAATTTCTTTCATTTTTGGGGGGTTATTAGGATTTGGACCCTAGATGGTTTTTATCATATCACTTTAATTTTTAATTACCAGTGTCTTGAGATAATTGACCATTCAAGTGTCCATAACGTACAAATCCTTTGTTATTAGTTCATCATAGGTAAAAATAAACGTATTTATATGCAACCCGCATGACCGTGTCACTCGGCGGGTTAACATAAATGACAGGCGATATACAGCGGAAAATAGCTTGAATCTTCTGTTTAAAATTTTTTAATTGATTTGCTTATTTTTACAGACACTTTTACAATATGCCAGCACCGGGATGACCGCAGCGAAGCGGGGCGGGTTAACATAAATGACAGGCGATATAATGTTAAGATTTACTGCAATCTTCTATGGTTTTTATCATATCACTTGAAAGCGAAAAAGTAAAAATTATCTAAGTAACAAAGTTTATTGCGTTCCGGGGTGACCGCAGCGAAGCGGGGTGAACGCTGCTAGTTGTCAATAAAGTGATTTCAGTTTTGCATTCCTTATCAGTATTCAACCTTATGTCCCTCACAACTGTGCTCCACCTGCTCCAAGTAGCGAAACAACGGAAGGTAATTGACACCAAAAGTACATAATGAAAATGTCAATTTTTTACCTAGCGAACCTTCAAACAATTTTTCCCTGAAGTAATCAACACCTGTACTTCCACTCTTCAGACAGCCAAAAGTGTTAGAAGAATGGTCTGTCTTGATCGCCTGTCAGGTTAAATGAAATAGAGTATTCATAGTTCAATACAAGAATTACACGCCACAAAATAAATATTATAGCTAATTACTAAAATCTAAGTCTAAAATATGAGAAATGCATTAAAAAAATCCTCACAGCCTTGGCAGGGGTTAGAGCCATGGAGTCTCTGATTACATGTTATCATTAAATCCACGTTTCGAATAACGCCAAAGATGAGAGAATTTCCTTTTTTTTTTAATTTACTGTTAACAAACTTTGTATAGCAAGAAATCATATTTAAATGTAAAATAATTACCGTTTCTCAAGTCGGCTCTAATTTCTCTGGTCACCTATATTTCTTCTTAATGATTTTTTTTATATATCCCTCATTGGTAATTCTGATTATGAAGTCATAAAACCTGAAAAGAAAATAATACTTTAATGAAAACGCACTACTCAGACATCAGTTGTATAAAGTATAAAATACTTATTATACTATAAGTGCAGGGGAAGGAGTGAGCGAAGCGAACTGGCTGGGTAAGGTAAGATTACGCACTCCATTTGTTTTAGAAGGATTTTAAACAGATTTACTTCCACTTGATTCGTATCATCGCTCCACTTACATACACTTAGGCTAATGCAAGATATAGTGGAGAGATATTCAGATAAACGGACATGTACTGTTGCCGTAGTCTCCTACAGCAAAAGGATTTATGATTCTATGCCCCATAAAATTTCCATGGCTAAGTTTTCAGTTCCCTCGTAAACAAGTATGACTCTAGTGTTCTAAAAACACTGACGAAAGTGAGTGTACTAGTTGCCCAATGTGTACAGCTATCGGAACTTCCAGATAAATGAGAAAATATTAAAGACACTACACGACATTCAATTTTTTACTTTTGTCTATAACTATCTGCACATATCCTTTATCTTTTTGCGAAGTTTTAACCAACAAATCGGAGTTTTGGCAAAATGTTAATCTTTCTGGTTTATATTAAATATCAGGGGGGCTAGCCTGACCTAATGTACCTCAAGGCGCTGGTTTACTTCTGGCGCACCACATTTTGCAATATTTATAGGTAAAATTCAATACTTTCATGAAAAGACATCTTTATAAAGAGCAAATTTTTACAAGCAATAGAATGAAATATGAAGTAATATACCTGTATTTTCTGTTTACAACTGCAGGGATACTAGTATAAGATCCTTATATGTGTTTTACTAGAGATAAAATGAGTGCATATGGAAGACAACTGTACTAGAAATTATTTTCTACCTGCGGTGTATTTCTGCACAATGTACAGAAGTTTTATGTTCATATGATAAGCGCTATTAAAACTCGTATAACTGCCAAAACTCACTCGTTTTCACTACTCTCGCCCATGCGTATACCCACCTTCGCTGGCGCGCCTGCTTCGGACGCAACATTGCTGACGCCCGGACTGTCAAGTTTCGCCCTGTACTGACTCAGTTATATAGCATTCGCACTATTTAATTCGCACTAGTACAGGTTGTTTTGCGTTTTGTGACTGTAGTTTTTATTGATACATCCGGACTTCGTATCTATACGTAAATCGTAAAAGAATTGGGATGACATTTAGTGTCTCTCCCAACTCCTTAATTTGTCTATCGTATGTCGAGAACAGAACCTAACCAAACCCTGCGGCGCTTTTAACCCGTTCCTACTACTACTACTACTACCCTACGGCTACTCCTACTCCTACTACTTAGATTGGGGGCGATACTAAATATCAGTTAAGAACTATATCTTTTCAACAATTTCTTAAGATGGCCCCCTTGAATTTTAAATATGCCATGTGATATCGCCCAGGGCAAATCATTTAGGAAACAATAAGAAGGAAATTAGTTAACTAATTCTAATTTTTGAACAATTATTCCGAGTGGTGTGCCAAAAGTAAACCTGTACGAACTAAAATAACTTAAGTAAGAAAATAATGGAAACAGTTCTTAAATCTTATAGACCTGTATTGGCTCCCTGATACGGAGTTTTATAAATATTTCTTAATCTGAAATTGCCAACGGGGTATATATTTGGCAAAAATTTACTTTGGGTCGCACAGTGACTTCAGCCTTGTGATAAAGGTACAAAACAGCAAACCCTGCGGAGCTTCAACCTCCTTCGCTAGCTGTCACTCGCTCAGCTATGTTTTGTGAACTATTGCACTAGATATCGCACCAAAGAAACAACTCTTCCAGCAGAGGTCTTACATGTGCGACTAAAAGTAAAGAATTGCCCACATTTGTTCAAACCTGTACACGAACATTAATGCTAAACGAGAGATAGTATGGTTAGTTATGGTTCGTTTAGGTTATGTTCGAGAAACCAAAACATTAGAGGCAGTTCCGTAAACTCTACCAACCTAGAGTACAAGGGCAATTTTATTTGAAAAAATATAACATTTTCCCCTCGCAATTAATTAATCAGCAACGTAAAATAATGGTGCGGTAAAATTATTAGGGTGACGTTTAGTAGAAGACCTGAACAGAAACCCGGATATTCTCTTATACACACGATTATTAGTATGATTTAATATGTTGTGCTGTTGGTAATATGTTTTGCAGTTGGTATCCTGAATAAAATATTACGCAACAATTGAATATTCTAGAAAAAAAAATAATACAGTAAAAATAATGACAAGGTTAGATCCTTATGTGCGTTTCAAGTAAAGCGTCTCATATTACACGAAACTAGTAACACTAAAATCGCGCGTTATTTGATTGATTATGATGAATATGATTGTTCAGAAAATATGACTAAATCGGCATGCTACGTTCTAATTTCAACAACAAAAGAACGAAATTTAACTGGAAAATTCAAGAAAATAAAAATATACACTATAAAGTAAATGTTTGAAGATTTTACTTACCATATATTTATCAATATTTTCCTTATCAAAAATGAACTTCATAACAACACGCCACACATAACTTTCAATTCAAATGAAGAAATCCAGTTCCAGTTATCTTCCTTACGGAAGATTTATATAAAGGAAGTTCCAGCCTTAGAGCCCTATGGAACTAATTTTCTATATTTTCTACTACTAATTTTCTTATAAATATTTTTTTTAAATAAGATTATGAATTAAGATGGCTCGTGCCAAAATGGCCGAACTATCTCGTTTTAATCTCAATTGTCTTTCACACTATTAATGTAAAACAAAAAGGATAAGCGGCACATTAACACGTTGAAATTAAATCACAGAGTTTTAAAATTGTAACACATACCACAATTGTCAAAAAAAACTAAAATAAATGAGTATTAATTGATTAAAACTGAGAGCAAAGCTCTCCACTATTCATAATACACACTGTTTCTCTTATCCAAATTCAGAATCATGATAAGAATCCTGGGAAGAAACAAGGACTACCTGCCGCGTTGCCAGTTCTCCTACTTCGCGGCTATGGTATATAGAAGGCTGTGCAACTGCTCATTTGTAGCCGCAATTGACCAAAAAAAAAAAAAAAAAAAAAGCGGCTAGTATTACTAGTAGTTTTTCAACAACCTATCGGGCAAATAAAGGGAGGTGGTAAAAATAAACATTTTTCTGTTTCGTTTTCGTTCAGATAAAAAAAATATTTGAAGAAAATTTGTTAACAGGAGGGGGTAGAAAACAGAAGTCAGGAATGATTTGTAGCGTATGAGCATGTCACAACAATATTTGGTCACTTCCATACAGCCTAATGCTTAGTAGTGTTTAAACTTTCTTTGTGGGTTGACGAATTAAGAGGTGCTTTGCAATTTGCAAGATGTCCAAGAAGCTGTTAGAAAATTGGTTAAAAAGAAGAAGAGACAATAGCTGTGAAAGTTCCGTTGATGAAAATGTGAAAGCAAAGACATCGAGAAACAGCGAAGAAAAATCCAAAGAACATGTTAATTTGCCAGATACTACTTCACAGAAAGACGTAAGTATATTTATTTATTTATTTATTTATTTATTTATTTCACATTACAAGATTGTTATGGCATCTCGGCTTGATGACGAAGATGTCAGAGGGATAAGGTTCCTTGTTAAAGGCATTGGAAAGGAGACAATTTGAGGCCTATAAGTTAGGTACTATTCCGATATTTGCCTGGTGCGAGTGAAGAAAAACCTCTCTTAGGATAGCTGATCTGCAAAGGCTTTTTCACACCTTCTTGACTGATTTAATATTATTATTGCAATTTACATCTATGTAAACGACCCCAGGTTTAAATTTCGCTCAAAACAGCTGTTAGAGTAATTCTATTTAAAAAAAAAAAAAAAAAAATCAGACAACCATCCTCACTGGCATAGCCTTCTATATGTTCCTAGCCACGAAGTGAAAATGGCAACGCCGCATTATCTGTCATAGGTAGTCCGATGGTCCTGCCTAGTGGTTGTAGGGGATGCAGTAAACACGAAAAAGCAGGCATACGACCATACTTATTACACCATGCGTGATATGCGTGTTCTACGATTATTATAGTTTAAAGCGTATATTTTGCAAAAGAAAAGGTGCATGAGCTGTATGAAAATTATAGTTAGTTCTGGACAATACGTACGTGTTTCATAAGAATATTTACAATGCTCGATGAAGTTTTACTATACGCATCCATAGATTGTAAAATGTACAGGAAAATTTGGGCAAGTCTTTAATTTGCACATTTGATGTCGAGAACATAACCCAATCAACTCCTGTGGGACTTCTAACCCGTTCCTTCTATCACTGGCGCAAATCCCGGGGGGATGAGGGAACATGCCCTTCCAATCTTGTAACTGAGGGAGACTGTCCCCCCCAATAATCCTATTTGAAATGTGTTTTTGGGGAGAAATTTGATTATTGTCCGATTGCCACAAAGGAAAGTGAGATGAAATTGATATCCCCCAGAATAAACCTCAAATCTCCAGGATAGTGGCGGATCCAGGATATGATCAAGGAAGGGGCTAAACCATAGTTTGCCGCTGTATCAAGTGTAAAGCAGGCCTGAAGCCCATTTTATCCAGTGTATACCTGAGCATCAAGGGGAAACTGTAGCCCTCTTAGGATCTATATATAGATAGAAACGGTCTTACCCGCCCCCCCCCCCCAATGTTGAAGACAGATTTGCGCCCCTGTTTACTACTACTGCTGCTACTTATATTATGAATCCGTATAGTAAAACTGCACGCTAGGCTCTTATTGAATGATTTTTAAGATCACAAAGAAATGCTCATTCTGTTTTTTTTCTTCATTCATTAAAATCCTGTCAATGCAGAAACAGGATATAAAGGGGGAGGCTACAGGGACCGGGCCCACCTAAAATTTTCACGGTAGGCTTTCAAAATAATATGGCTAGATCGGACCTCCCTAACTTCTACCGGGTCCTACCTACACTTTTGGGCTGGTTACGAGTTTGAGGATATATATCAGTAGAGGAGGGGGTGTCGTTAATTTAACCTGGAAAATTGTCTCAAAATACCTTAGAATGTTAGAAAAATGGGACCATAATTTGCAAGTCCAAAAACTATGTATGTAAAAAATAAAAAAATAAAAATATTTGGCACATGTACTAGCATATTTCGTTTTTTTTTTTTTTTTTTTTTTTAAACTGAGGGTAATGTGGAAACACCCTATAATTACAATAAATCAATGTGTATACACATAAAGTTGTTTGATCATAGTATGTTTTTAATCATAGTATGTTTTAATCTGTAGATGAAACAAAGGCAACAAAAGATTTTAAATGATTACAAAGTTAAAAAGCTGATAGTTACAAAGTAAACAAATTTCGATACAAGGTTTTGTTGTCAACAGACAAAGACGTTATGTAGGTAAGTCTTATTTGCAGATATCACACATATAAATGTCAGTTTCCACACCGGCACACTCAAAGTGATTCCATTTCTCACATAATTGACATTGAATCCATAGTTCACCACGCATATCTTTCGAAAATAGATTCCCATAAAACATGCACAGGGCGTCTTTTTCGGTGGGCTCTTCTACTCCAACTGGAAGATAGACTGCAGTTTTTTTTTTTTTTAAATTGGAGGAGGAACTTTGGGCATTTTTCTAGTTTTCTTACCGGCTGCAGGCGGCTTCTGTTTAGGTTAAGTCGTACTCTTAGATAACGATTCCTCGAGCTGTTTTCTCTACGGAGACGATGTGAAAACAGCGCAAAAATTCGGCTTACGGCCTCTATTCGAGGGCTTCCTCTTCAAAGGGGGTATTTTCATGATTTCACATGGTGACACACAAACTTTTGAACATGTGCTCAGAACGTTGGGATCCTGTGAAGAGGTGCTCGGTAATATTAAGAATTCTAAAGTACAAAATTCGATGTGTTACAAAATTGCATTCCTCAGATGTTTACTTTATCTACTCCAATCTTGAGCTAGTTACTGAACAGTATTATACGCTCTATAGAACTAGTTTTAAAAAATAATTATCCTTGGCACTTCCATAAGTGCAAGCATATAGCGAGAAAACATGTTACGGAAAGCACGTCATAATAATTCGCAAAATACGCACTCAAGTTAATTCAGAGACGGACATAGTAGAAAAATGAAATTAAATATTTGAGTTTTACGTCCCACAATTATGCCGAAAGTGTGTCGTACATTTTTACATTCGAATTTCGACGTTTCTCACGTGAATTGCATAAATAAGTCTTCCTTTATCACATGAAAGTGATAATACCCACACTTTTGCACATCCTTGTAATTTTCCAAAACACAAATTACATAAAGAACTCAATCCAAAGTTTTGGGGGCGCGGTGGCTCAGTGGTAGAGGGTTCACCTCCGATGCTTGGGGTTCCTGGTTCGATCCCAGCTCGCGCCGTGTGGACTTTGTGCTGGACAAACACCGTGCTCGTGGGTTTTCTCGGGGTTCTCCCGTTTCCTCCCACTCTTCATTCCACAATTTCACTCATTTCTCATTATCACCGTCTCCTTTAGCCTAACCGGCATAACCGTGGGACGTTAAATTTAAAGATTTCAATCCAAAGTTTTCTCGCGACCACAAGATACAGCCAACCAACTATTTCACGTTTCCTTTGCTAAGGAGATTTTACTAATGGGACCTACAATTTTTGGTAGACTCCGATTCACTGCGTTCAATTGCATCAGTGGATTTGAACCAGCAATCACGCGTACCGAAGGAATGTGTTCAGATCCTGCAGCGACTGTCTTAAATTTGCTGTTTCCGAAGAAATTAACTTTACTTAATCTTAAGTATATTTGGTGAACATTTAACATCCTTCTCGAATACAGCATTAAAAAAAAAAAAAAAAAAAAAAAAAGTCACTTCATTCCGACCGTCACTCGTAATATCCGTAGTTTGACTTCCAGCTGGACAGCCATCATGACTATGTTGGTTTTCATGAAAACTGGGATGAGTATATAAGTATGCAACTGGAGAATAATTTTTACTAAGAGAAAATGTCTTCGAATAAGAAACCTACTTTGAGGAAAAAGGTTTTCAATGTAACGTCTCCTCCCCAAATATAATTGATTTTAAAAAAAATCGCTCTAGGGTCCAGGGTAGCGAAATAGGTACACAGAAGCTTAGACTCCGAATCCTGAATTTTTAATACTCCCGACCCCTTTTAATTTGTAGGGCTATTTTATACTTCGTTATATTAATTGATAGACGCAGCGTATAAGGTGTTTAACCACAGTCAAGGAGAACCACCAAGCTACGTTTAGAACTTTGCTAAGCAATTGTTAAGTTTGCTATTTGATTTTCATATTGGTGCACAAAATGGTTGAAGCTAAAACTAATCATAGCACCTTCTGTCCAAAAATAGTTTAATAATCGATGCATGATCACTACAATAATCGACGTTGCATCTAAACGATTTGTATGATGCATCTTTTTTTTTCATTTAAAGTAAGATACAGCACGTAGCAGCGCGAACACTATAGTATGAATAAGACATAAAAACGTCAATAGTTCATCAATTCAAGTCCCGAGTTCCAGTTGATTGCGTTTTCACCTTCCACTTCTATAAATCTTGTTTGTTTCATTTTCTGACAGCCTTCCCTCTTCCTGTCCCAACACTCATTTCACTACAATCCACTAAGAGTCCCGTGTCTAATATGTTTGTAAATAGCATTAGTGTGTCCGATGAAGCCAAGTTGTTAGTTGGCGAAACGTTACACATTTTAGTTTTTAAATAAAGCGCATTTGCTTTGCTCAGCTATTATTTAATTTTATCCCGAACTTATTGATGTGTAAAGGTCTGACTTTATTTTCCACTGATATTCCTTAATTCACACACATATAGAAATCCCTGTACAAAATATCAGTCGAACTTTTACACATCAATACATCAAAACGCTAGAAATAAGCTACTTAATAGTAACATGCAACTTGAAATAAATTTTGTAACGGGGAAAATTAAAGATGTAATACATTTTGACCATATATTTTAATTAAAAGTAGCACAAAACATTAATATCAACAAAACGCTCCCACGTTTACACAGAAAATAAAAATGTAGAAGTATAATGTACACCACTAGGCGAAACGCTTAGTATTTAACTGGCACCAATCTCACATACTCGTGCTTTTTTTTTTTTTTTTTTTGCCGGTTACTAGTAGCTGTTCGTTGGTTCTGATTAGGTACACATTGAAACTTAATAGATAATACTATTTCTACTACATTTTTCATAACTTCTTCAATTTTTCCAAAGATACACTAAAATGTAACATTTGTATTGCAATTTGCAATATACCTGTGTAACATGAATAACACAAAATAAATTAATCAACAAAAAATTTAAACTAAAATTGTTAGATAAAGATTTAATATTAAACACATGGGCCTGTGAAAACAGGAGCCAGTCCTGCCGTGTTAATAGTGTATCATGACTAAATTAAGTTTTATGAATTATGAAGAAAGAGCAAGAAGTTTCCTTTTCTTATATGATGTCGACTTGTCATTTTTTAGTTTTGTGTAATTGTTTAGAAGAACATTGCTCAGAATACCACATACAATACTAAAAATAGACCGAGAATTGGTTCCACAACTTTTACAACTATAATTTAGATCAATATAAAATGAATTGTCTGAAGAGAGTGATTTTAGAGTCAATGCTTGTAGAACACACTTTTGGGAAGTTTGTCGTAGAAACATTTTTAGTAATTCTTCACTATTAACAATATAGTGCAAAATGGCATACATGTGAAACAAAATAAATTTTATTTGATCTGTTGCTACGCAAAGTCCTTCCCTTTGAAGGTAATCAAAATAAGGATTGTCTATATTATTTCCCTTACCAGCCACAACTAAACTTACACATTCCTCACATGTCACTCTTTTTCTAACACAATGAGCTGCATAACCAGCCACATAGATCCTCGAATCCTCGTCTATGTCGTCACAAGATTCCAAATAGGATGATTTCAATACACATTCTAGATCACTGGTGTCACAAGACTGATCAGAAGTGTAATCCTGTAAATCTTCAGTACTGGGTAGCCTTAATACATGCTGTAACCTAATTTTAGACTCGGATTCTAGTATCTGCGTATACGAAACATTGTAGTTACATCCTGATATGGACCTATAACAACTGAATCGTTTTTCTAAATTATCACTCTGAAATTTGCCAGTGAGCACATACTCAACAGAAAAATTAGAAAAACAGTAGGTTGTTAATTGGATCATTACCGTTGTTGTCTGCATGAGTGCTCCGTAAGTGTCCTTGGTGAGTGATACTGTATTAAGATCTTCGTACCATGATTTTAACCAGTCCACAAATTGCTGTAAATATTGAACTCTGAAATCACTGTCACTGGTAATAGGCATTGAATATTCGTCCCTTTTAACTTTCCCTTTTAACATATTTTTGACGTTCATTACCTTCCACCATTTGTTTATTATTTCCAAGAATTTCATTGTTCCTCCATATTCACTGTTGTTCGTAAGGGCTGCAATAGTGGTATCATGAAAAATATTGCACACAAACTTTACGTTTTGCCGTTCCAAATTGTTAGGGTACAAAGATTTATTGTTCAACTTATACGCCTTCCGCAAAATGTTTTCCTCCTCGCTTTTATGAAATTCCCGCAAGTGACTGAGACAAGCTTTTTGCAGCTCACCCTCGTATGGATACACAAATGTTTTTTCACTGTCTTTCAAATTTAACCAACAGTTACGTATATTCTTAAATATATGTACACTATCATACATAAGAAAAATTTTTTCTCCAGGATACTGTGGATTAGTGAAGCTATAAGATCCACTAGCAAGAAATTTAAATAGACTCTGATTAATTCTATTATTGTCTGTGATTATACACAATACCTTGAAACCTACAGTCTGAACATAGCTGATTACTTTTTGAACAATTTCAAACAGTTGTTTCCCTGACATTGCATTTGCTGGAACCAATTGGACAACCTCATGAAACCTTCCAAAACACGAACTTAACATGAAAGTTTGAACAGTGGTGGCTTGTTCTGTTGGACTGTTTTCAGCATAACCTGTAATTTTTTGAGCTTTGTAAGTCAAGCAACTTTTAATATGAATTTCATCTATTAATAATGCTACAATTCTTTCAAAGCTACTGAGATTTTTAAAAATACACTTGAAATACACTTCATTGCTTTTCTCAATTTCAGGCGAAATATTTAGTGAGGAAGACAATGCTTGCAAACGCCGGACACTTGGCAAAATTAAGAAGTTTCTCAAAATTTCATATACTTTTACAGAATGACTGTATACATGAAAAGCAAACACTAAAGTATGTTTGGAATACCTTCTTAGTGGGGTATTTAAAAGCATAAGCTGATCAAGAATTAAATGTACATTAAAATTATCCTTATCTATATATTTGATTGCAGTCTCTATACTGTCACAACCTTTACTTATATAATAACTGGAATCACGTGTAACCTGAGTCACGTTTGCATACCTAGACAATAGGTTTTCAATCTGAGACCAAAGACTGAGTTTCAAGTTACTAGGTAAAATCCAATTAAGTTCCTTTGCTGACAACTCATAATTGCAAATCAACACACGAACACTCATGTCATTCTTAACAATTATGCTGTTCATTACAATAATTTCTTCAAAGTCTTGGTTAACATCACAATCGATATTCAGTATGTAAAAATACACATTTGAATTAACGATTTTCACGTTCCATTCACGAAGATTTAATTTTGTTGATAAATCATTTACAAAATCACTGAAATTTTCAATAACATCTGAAGACAAAAACTGGTTAACTTCTTCCTCATGTCTTTGTATTATTGTCCTCCGTCTTTCTTCTGGATCCTTCCTAACGTTTTTCTGACGAGACAAATACGAAGGAAGATTTTTGAATACATGAGGTACGGCTCCATCCACCAGCTTCGGGTAAGTCAGATCAGTCGTATGTTTGTTTCCTACAGAATCTGTATACTCCTCAGTTCTGATAATCTCAGAAGAGTCAAAGTGGTCTGAACACACCGCTGAATATTTCGTTGGATTCCAATTACTTCTTGGTATTGCGCTTAACCATTTCTTGAAAAGTTGTTCGTCTTTGGGGAATGAGAATGTTGACGTTGTACCTTCAGTTTTAAGAGTACTGTCATAGTTAGATTTGCATCCTGGGACGCAACACCGTCGTGGCATCTGAAAAAAGAAAAGTATCACAGATTACACAGCAGAACAAATTATCATGTACACATACATAGATTAACGCCCTTGTTACTAGCGTCCAACAACGACATACACTGTGTTTTAAGAAGCAGTTAAACGTTAGCTCAGGAAAAAAGGGAAGGGGAAATGTTGCTCTTTCAGGCCAACGTATTTACACCCCCTATATATGGTATGCCTACTTTGAACTTCTGGACCTAGGAAACAAAACTTGCCATTAGGTTTATCATCAAGAGTAGGTTACTACGTATCGAAAAGTGCAAAAGGTCTCCATCTTTAATCCAATATATACGGCTGAATTTCGTAAATCGCCTCAAAAGCATTGACCAGATGTTGTAACAAGGCTTGGTCAGGAGGAGGAGACTCCAAATAGCGAAGCGGGTTTTAATATTGACGTTAAATCGTGTCACAGGTTTAAAAGCTTTTTAAGATCTAGATTCATATTTTCAAAAACTCTAATCATGACTTTGTAATTAAATATCTATACACAAGGTCTAATAAAAATGACCGAATTCTTTAAATAATGCTAGAATAGTTGTAATGACAAAAACGAATGCCGAACACATCTAGTGGCATCTCGTAGCAAAGTATTGGTTTCTGCAGTGCTCCTCCTTATGCATTAGTTGTCAAGATAAACTAATCAACAATTCATATACATCATAGATTTAATCAGAGTCCCTCCCTAGCCGAATGATTACGCTTAGCAGTTTCAGTGCGAGGGACCTCGGAGTCAATACCCAGCGGTGACTCAAATTTTGATGTTCATCCGGGACAAGGGAATAGATAACTAGCCCACAATATGAGTAACACTAAGGTTTTAGTATTCTTTTAAGAACGAGGCCAAAGTGTACTATTTTTAATTTACTATTAGTAAAGCAAAATAGTCGAACTTTATCTAGAAAATTAAACACACTAAAGCTAGAAGTAGCAAACATATGTCCCTCTAGACAATTTTATAATACGATGTATGACAACCAGACAGACGTAACTCTAAAACTTCCATCATCGTTTCATTAGATGTACGTACCTACCTATCAAAGCTCCACTTGATGTCAAATCGTCCTAACTCCACCTTTCCTTACCTCTTAGCGCCAAGGACACGTGATGGAGTAACGTCGCTTTGATACGAAGTAGGGCATTCAAAATTGTGTACATCTAAAAAAAACGATGAGCGAATTTTTGGAGTACGTTTCTCTCTGTTTCTCACGCATTGAATAGCTATTTAATAAAATATTCCAGTATCTAAAAAGTGATTCACACCACTGTCATTCTCACTGGTCCAACAATACAGGGCAAATATTTCTAAAAACAGATAAAGCTATGAAAATCTGTATCTGCAGGTTGATAGCCATTGAAATGGCTAAAACTATGAACTATATAGCAATACCACTGGTGAAACAGTATTGCCAATCCTAAAAATATTCTTCTTCGAATTGCAATACTGCAATTTATTACAAATATGAAATTTATATAAAAATCCAAATTCAGAGATGTATCACTTTTTACGCAGTGTTGCAAACTTACGATACTACATTGTTACAAAAGCTATATTTTTAGTATTGTCCACCCCTTATATCTTCGAAACAAATTTTGAAAATATTTTCTGCAAGTCAATAGCCAGTATGAGCAATGCCACGAAAAAAACTGTTGGAAAAAAAAAGCCGGATGATTCAGGGTAAATCAAATCAACACCTTCATTCAGCTGCAAATGCATTCCTACACCGATGCGATATCACTCTATTCAATCTAACCTGATAGATAATAAATATAAGCTAAACCACAAATCTGTAGTATGTGGGCTACTCCATGTAGCAAATCAAACAGTATTTGCAATAGAGTGCCGATTATCCTATCTAAGCGGGGTGTGGCCTGGTCGGACGACGCGGACAGTAACAAATACATTTAAAACTAACAAAATACATTCATTAATCCAAAACTCAGTCAAACGAACTTCAAATTTATACTGTATGTACTACAAAGAACAATCAACCCTGACGAAGAAAGCTGGTAATTGTCTTTTGTTTGCCAGCCGTTTGACGTATTTTATGGACTTTTTCTATTGCCAACCAGGTCGGATAACCGGACACTACTGTATTAAGAAAAATGTTGGAAAGACGATACATAACTTTTGTTTACCAATATCAATACCAAGTTTAGAACTGTCCGAAGGTTGTACATAATTGCAACAAAAGATTACTTTTTGACATTGATATTAGTTGTTATGAATAAAGTCAGAATGGCTGGTTCTCTCAAGGTTGGAAATCGTACAATACTTACTGTATTGTCACATGATTGCAGACTGTTCTCATATAGCACAATAGAAAAAAAAAAAAAAGTTCATCGCACCGTTATCTATATATATAAAAGAGAACGTACAAAAATTTGTCCGCTCATCACGCAAATACGGCTGAACCAATTTCTTTCATTTTTGGGGGGTTATTAGGATTTGGACCCTAGATGGTTTTTATCATATCACTTTAATTTTTAATTACCAGTGTCTTGAGATAATTGACCATTCAAGTGTCCATAACGTACAAATCCTTTGTTATTAGTTCATCATAGGTAAAAATAAACGTATTTATATGCAACCCGCATGACCGTGTCACTCGGCGGGTTAACATAAATGACAGGCGATATACAGCGGAAAATAGCTTGAATCTTCTGTTTAAAATTTTTTAATTGATTTGCTTATTTTTACAGACACTTTTACAATATGCCAGCACCGGGATGACCGCAGCGAAGCGGGGCGGGTTAACATAAATGACAGGCGATATAATGTTAAGATTTACTGCAATCTTCTATGGTTTTTATCATATCACTTGAAAGCGAAAAAGTAAAAATTATCTAAGTAACAAAGTTTATTGCGTTCCGGGGTGACCGCAGCGAAGCGGGGTGAACGCTGCTAGTTGTCAATAAAGTGATTTCAGTTTTGCATTCCTTATCAGTATTCAACCTTATGTCCCTCACAACTGTGCTCCACCTGCTCCAAGTAGCGAAACAACGGAAGGTAATTGACACCAAAAGTACATAATGAAAATGTCAATTTTTTACCTAGCGAACCTTCAAACAATTTTTCCCTGAAGTAATCAACACCTGTACTTCCACTCTTCAGACAGCCAAAAGTGTTAGAAGAATGGTCTGTCTTGATCGCCTGTCAGGTTAAATGAAATAGAGTATTCATAGTTCAATACAAGAATTACACGCCACAAAATAAATATTATAGCTAATTACTAAAATCTAAGTCTAAAATATGAGAAATGCATTAAAAAAATCCTCACAGCCTTGGCAGGGGTTAGAGCCATGGAGTCTCTGATTACATGTTATCATTAAATCCACGTTTCGAATAACGCCAAAGATGAGAGAATTTCCTTTTTTTTTTAATTTACTGTTAACAAACTTTGTATAGCAAGAAATCATATTTAAATGTAAAATAATTACCGTTTCTCAAGTCGGCTCTAATTTCTCTGGTCACCTATATTTCTTCTTAATGATTTTTTTTATATATCCCTCATTGGTAATTCTGATTATGAAGTCATAAAACCTGAAAAGAAAATAATACTTTAATGAAAACGCACTACTCAGACATCAGTTGTATAAAGTATAAAATACTTATTATACTATAAGTGCAGGGGAAGGAGTGAGCGAAGCGAACTGGCTGGGTAAGGTAAGATTACGCACTCCATTTGTTTTAGAAGGATTTTAAACAGATTTACTTCCACTTGATTCGTATCATCGCTCCACTTACATACACTTAGGCTAATGCAAGATATAGTGGAGAGATATTCAGATAAACGGACATGTACTGTTGCCGTAGTCTCCTACAGCAAAAGGATTTATGATTCTATGCCCCATAAAATTTCCATGGCTAAGTTTTCAGTTCCCTCGTAAACAAGTATGACTCTAGTGTTCTAAAAACACTGACGAAAGTGAGTGTACTAGTTGCCCAATGTGTACAGCTATCGGAACTTCCAGATAAATGAGAAAATATTAAAGACACTACACGACATTCAATTTTTTACTTTTGTCTATAACTATCTGCACATATCCTTTATCTTTTTGCGAAGTTTTAACCAACAAATCGGAGTTTTGGCAAAATGTTAATCTTTCTGGTTTATATTAAATATCAGGGGGGCTAGCCTGACCTAATGTACCTCAAGGCGCTGGTTTACTTCTGGCGCACCACATTTTGCAATATTTATAGGTAAAATTCAATACTTTCATGAAAAGACATCTTTATAAAGAGCAAATTTTTACAAGCAATAGAATGAAATATGAAGTAATATACCTGTATTTTCTGTTTACAACTGCAGGGATACTAGTATAAGATCCTTATATGTGTTTTACTAGAGATAAAATGAGTGCATATGGAAGACAACTGTACTAGAAATTATTTTCTACCTGCGGTGTATTTCTGCACAATGTACAGAAGTTTTATGTTCATATGATAAGCGCTATTAAAACTCGTATAACTGCCAAAACTCACTCGTTTTCACTAC
This sequence comes from Thermobia domestica, assembly GCF_964235325.1. Classification (NCBI taxonomy): domain Eukaryota; kingdom Metazoa; phylum Arthropoda; class Insecta; order Zygentoma; family Lepismatidae; genus Thermobia; species Thermobia domestica. The sequence goes on from NC_137462.1 coordinate 69,472,471, forward strand.
TCTCGCCCATGCGTATACCCACCTTCGCTGGCGCGCCTGCTTCGGACGCAACATTGCTGACGCCCGGACTGTCAAGTTTCGCCCTGTACTGACTCAGTTATATAGCATTCGCACTATTTAATTCGCACTAGTACAGGTTGTTTTGCGTTTTGTGACTGTAGTTTTTATTGATACATCCGGACTTCGTATCTATACGTAAATCGTAAAAGAATTGGGATGACATTTAGTGTCTCTCCCAACTCCTTAATTTGTCTATCGTATGTCGAGAACAGAACCTAACCAAACCCTGCGGCGCTTTTAACCCGTTCCTACTACTACTACTACTACCCTACGGCTACTCCTACTCCTACTACTTAGATTGGGGGCGATACTAAATATCAGTTAAGAACTATATCTTTTCAACAATTTCTTAAGATGGCCCCCTTGAATTTTAAATATGCCATGTGATATCGCCCAGGGCAAATCATTTAGGAAACAATAAGAAGGAAATTAGTTAACTAATTCTAATTTTTGAACAATTATTCCGAGTGGTGTGCCAAAAGTAAACCTGTACGAACTAAAATAACTTAAGTAAGAAAATAATGGAAACAGTTCTTAAATCTTATAGACCTGTATTGGCTCCCTGATACGGAGTTTTATAAATATTTCTTAATCTGAAATTGCCAACGGGGTATATATTTGGCAAAAATTTACTTTGGGTCGCACAGTGACTTCAGCCTTGTGATAAAGGTACAAAACAGCAAACCCTGCGGAGCTTCAACCTCCTTCGCTAGCTGTCACTCGCTCAGCTATGTTTTGTGAACTATTGCACTAGATATCGCACCAAAGAAACAACTCTTCCAGCAGAGGTCTTACATGTGCGACTAAAAGTAAAGAATTGCCCACATTTGTTCAAACCTGTACACGAACATTAATGCTAAACGAGAGATAGTATGGTTAGTTATGGTTCGTTTAGGTTATGTTCGAGAAACCAAAACATTAGAGGCAGTTCCGTAAACTCTACCAACCTAGAGTACAAGGGCAATTTTATTTGAAAAAATATAACATTTTCCCCTCGCAATTAATTAATCAGCAACGTAAAATAATGGTGCGGTAAAATTATTAGGGTGACGTTTAGTAGAAGACCTGAACAGAAACCCGGATATTCTCTTATACACACGATTATTAGTATGATTTAATATGTTGTGCTGTTGGTAATATGTTTTGCAGTTGGTATCCTGAATAAAATATTACGCAACAATTGAATATTCTAGAAAAAAAAATAATACAGTAAAAATAATGACAAGGTTAGATCCTTATGTGCGTTTCAAGTAAAGCGTCTCATATTACACGAAACTAGTAACACTAAAATCGCGCGTTATTTGATTGATTATGATGAATATGATTGTTCAGAAAATATGACTAAATCGGCATGCTACGTTCTAATTTCAACAACAAAAGAACGAAATTTAACTGGAAAATTCAAGAAAATAAAAATATACACTATAAAGTAAATGTTTGAAGATTTTACTTACCATATATTTATCAATATTTTCCTTATCAAAAATGAACTTCATAACAACACGCCACACATAACTTTCAATTCAAATGAAGAAATCCAGTTCCAGTTATCTTCCTTACGGAAGATTTATATAAAGGAAGTTCCAGCCTTAGAGCCCTATGGAACTAATTTTCTATATTTTCTACTACTAATTTTCTTATAAATATTTTTTTTAAATAAGATTATGAATTAAGATGGCTCGTGCCAAAATGGCCGAACTATCTCGTTTTAATCTCAATTGTCTTTCACACTATTAATGTAAAACAAAAAGGATAAGCGGCACATTAACACGTTGAAATTAAATCACAGAGTTTTAAAATTGTAACACATACCACAATTGTCAAAAAAAACTAAAATAAATGAGTATTAATTGATTAAAACTGAGAGCAAAGCTCTCCACTATTCATAATACACACTGTTTCTCTTATCCAAATTCAGAATCATGATAAGAATCCTGGGAAGAAACAAGGACTACCTGCCGCGTTGCCAGTTCTCCTACTTCGCGGCTATGGTATATAGAAGGCTGTGTCACTGGTCTTTCCAAGCTTTTCTTTGACAGACTAAGTGAATGCTGGAATAGTACATCAGCTTATAAGTCAAGACAGTGTCCTTTTGAAATCATTTTTTTCTGACAGAGAGCTCAAGGTTTAATAATTTAATAAGCAGTGATGCAACACAGAGAAAATATCTGATTACGGAAATTGTAATCTACCTAGAAGAGCTAGATTTGCGGGTTTTCTTATTTACCTCCTCGGTTTTAACTAACTAACTAACTAACTAACTAACTCTATGGCCTATGGAACCCGGAGGTTCAGTGCCGCGTTCACAAAAGCTCTCTACTGACTTCTATCCTTAGCTAATTGGATCCAGTTTCTACTTTGTATTCCTATCTCTGCGAGATCCATCTTAATATTATCCTCCCATCTGCGCCTAGGTCTTCCTAATGGTCGTTTTCCTATGGGTCTACCAGTCAAGACTTTGAAAGCGTTTCTACTTTCTTCCATTCTAGCTACATGACCTGCCCACCTAAGCCTACTAGACTTGACGACCCTAACAATGTTGGGTAAACCGTATAAACTATGTAGTTCCTCGTTATGAAGCTTTCGCCATTCCCCATTCTCGTTCCTCTTGGGTCCGAATATTCTTCTCAGGATCCTGTTCTCAAATACTTTTAGTCTATGTTCTTCCCTCAGAGTAAGCGACCATGTTTCGCAACCATACAGAACAACAGGCATGATTATCGCTTTATATATTTTAAGCTTCAAATTCCTCGACAGAATTCGCGACGACAAGAGATTTTGAACCGAATAGTAATAATAATAATAATAATAATAATAATAATAATAATAATAATAATAATAATAATAATAATAATAATAATAATAATAATAATAAAAGTTAAAAATTTAAATTTGAATTTAAAAAATGGAAAAGCTCCCATTCTTTAGTTTATACTTTTATTTCTTTAAGGAAAGACTTTTAGGAGGATCATTTTTTGCCTTTGTTTAGTTTTCCTTGTTTTTTTTCAGGGTGCATATTTTATTTTTATTTATTTTATTTTGTTTAACAATCACCAGATACAACTCAGAGGCCATTTTATACTGAATATCTAACAAACAATAACAATGGAAAGGATTTGGGAAGGTATCGGACAGACCTGTTTAGTAGGTACCATCCCAACATTTGCCTGGTAGGACTGAGGAAAACCCGGTAAACCCGTCAGGATGGTCGGGAGGGGGAATCGAACCCACGGCCTCCCAAATGCGAAGCCTACGCTTGGTAAAATTATCGATAGTGATTTTTTCTTTTTGAATCGCTCCTGGCGGGAAACCTAAGCCTCAAATCGAAAGAAATTATTGGACTAAAGTTTTAGATGGGTATACCGATACTAACCGACTCTAACTTCCGCGTTGGCATCAAGGCTTAATTCAGTCATTAATTGGCCTGGAAAATGTTTTCCAAGGTCCCTATTTGTTGTTTGGTCGAAGCGGCTATTTTGAATCGCTTCTGATTTAAAAAATAATAATAATAATAATAATAATAATAATAATTAAAAAGAAAACTTAACGGACTAAAGTTGCAGACACGGAAAATATTCGATTATCGTGCCACCGCAGGTCATATGCTTAATTCGGTCTAAATTTGTGTTGAAATTGGCGTCTAGAGCAAAAGAAATTTTCGTGTCTGGAGGTCGCGATAAAGTACTAGATTTTAACTTACGACAGCAAGTGTGAATTGCCTACAAGCAAGAATATTTCATAACTTTCCGAAGATATAACTATCTGATAACTATAAGGACGAATTTTTCATCAGTATTCAATGAAGAAACACTGATTAGTAGGACAACAATAATGCTTAAAAATCATAACAGAATATTACACTCATGGTTGGTACCTAAACTCTGGTTGTGACAGTTACTTATGTGTGTGCATGTTTGATATTTTTATGAACATAATAAAGCATAATGTTTCAAAATAAAGCATATAAAGTGTAATGCTTGAGTCCTTCATTTGAGAACAATGTTCTCAATTACTTTCTACAAAAGAAAAGTTTATTTAAAATGCTTGGTAAGAAGAATACTTGAAAGATAGAAACCACCTGCCAGTTGCTTTCATACGCAACTATGGAGAGTGCAGACTAAATCGCATAATTTTTCTGCGTCTATATCTTTCTTCTGGAAGCAGCAGCTGAATAAGATGCTAATTTTGAAAGGAATGTCATCTGGCAGTATTCTCCAAAAGTTTTCATAACCTCATTTTAGCCCTTTCTGAAATATAAGGGCCTAAGTGTTATGTTACATTATTTTGCATTAGAAGGGATTACTTATGATTCTAGTAATGTCTTTGATCCTTTTCATTTAAAAATATTGTAATGAGCTCATTACTTATTTTGAAAAATACTATCAGAGAATACTTCTATTTTGACTATTCAGGACACGAAAATATAACAGTGCCTCTCTCTGCTGTTTAAAATGAGAGAAACTTTTCACTCGTATAAATCTAGAGAGATATTTATTTATACAATGAAGATTTCTTGCAGTTTGCTTCCAGTCAGGGAGATATCAGCAATATTGGAACCATCACAGAAGGTGGCGAGAACGAAGAAAAAACGAAACTGAAAACAAAACAGTGAAAAGAAAAAAAATAGCTTGAAGGTGTAGTATGATTAAATAACGTGCTTTTATTCTACATTTACGAAATATGATTATAAATATAACTCCTTGAATTTAGAAATATCTGGTTTAGTGCACAATTCCCTATTCAAATTTTAATAGAAAGAGCTCGATATGTGCTTCTACTTTGAGGTTCATTATTAAACAAAGCATAAATATGTAACAAACTTATGTGTATGTCAAACTCATTAGTAACAGAAACGACAGTATCCCACACAGCACACGTAATAATAATAATAATAATAATAATAATAATAATAATAATAATAATAATAATAATAATAATAATAATAAATTCTGAACATGAACATTGCATCATCTCAGCTTTTAAAATCAATGTTGCTTTGGCATGTGGCCCCCGAAATATATTATTTCAATCCTGACAGTATTATCTAATGGTAAGCGTTCATTCATATTTCAATACGATTAACTCGTAGAAAACAATCTATTTTCTATATCTGCATTACTTTTTTCTAACTTTTCTTCTTCCTTTTCGTTTTAGGTCTCCAGTGAATATAACTGTGCTCCGCAATGGCCTCAGGTATGGACCTTAGAGCAGTAGCAAGAGAAAACAGCAACGCATCCATGGCTTTCATGCAGAGAAAACAACTTACGGTGTTTGGTTTGTAGTGAAGCTCATTCCTTAGGACCAATGAAAGAAAAAGATGTGTCGTTGTCAAGTGAATGGTTTAATTACCAAATTCAGACTTCATGTGGAAGTAACAGAACCAGTCAGCTAGTAATTCTTCGAAACAAAATTAAAAAACACGAGGATTCAAAAGCTCATGAAATAGCTCAAAATATTCGCGATAAGAAAGAAAAGAAAGAACTTCCAAAGCAGTTTGAAGAAATGTACAAAAAGTCAGCAGACGCAACTGAAAACATCTTTCGCACTGCATACTATTTGGCTAAAAAGAACCGCCCTTTTGCTGATCACGAATCTCTTGTCGAACTTCAAAGTCTTAATGGCATGCATACCGGAATTATATTACATTCCAGAAATATATGTTCTAAGATAATTGAACATATTTCCCGAGAAATGGAAAAACGCATTGTGTCCAACATAGTAAGTTCTTCAGCGAAACTCTCAGTTTTAGTTGATGAATCAACAACCATTAGTAAAAAACTGGTGCTTACTGTTTATATTCGTGCTTCAATAAACAATGAACCACCCACATTTATGTTTCTCAAATTGCTAGAGTTAGAGGGACATACAGCGAAATCAGTTCGTGATGCGCTTCTATCATGTCTCAAATCTTCAGGCTTTACAGAAGAGTATTTACAAAATAATTGGGTCTCCTTCGTCAGCGACGGAGCCAGTGTAATGCTAGGAAAGAACAGTGGTGTTGCCAAGAAGCTGATAGAACTTTACCCGCGTATTTTTACGTGGCATTGTATGAATCATCGACTTGAACTAGCTGTAAATGATGCTTTGTCAGATGTTACAGCAACAAATCATTTCAAGGCTTTTTTAGACGCCATATATGCTTTCTATAGTCAATCCCCCCAAAACATGCTAGAAATATCAAAAATTTCTGAAGATCTTGATGTTCAAATCCTACGTATTGGCCGAGTGATGGACATCCGTTGGGTTGCAAGTAGCTTTAGAACAGTTAAGGCTGTATGGGTTTCATTTCCTGCTTTGCATGCTCATTTCATGAACCATGCAGGAAGAAACTCATCCTCTAGCAAGAAAATTCATGGTCTAGGAACGAAATTAGCCAGTCCTGAATTCGTATGCGATCTCGGGTTGATGTACGATGTACTACAGGAATTATCTTTATTATCTCTTCAACTACAAGAAAGTAATATCTCTCTAGAACGTGCAAATTATCTGGTGAAACGAACCATTAGGGTGCTGGAATCCTTCAAATATCAACCAGGGGAGAAATATGAAGAGGCTCTAAAAGCTAAGGAGTTGGGTGTCTTCAAAAGTGTGCTTCTTCAGAGCAACAAAAGCACATGAACATCGATCCTAACCAGTTTCTTCAAAGTGTCGCCGACAACATGCGTCACCGACTGTGTGTACACCAACTACGGTACAACTTTTATCTGATATGAAAATTCTTGATGCTGACTCGTGGCCGGCTGAAATGGATGTGCGTTATGGAGAGAAATAAGTAAGAAGATTGTGCGCGCGATTTAATCTGGACGTTCAGGAAGCTCAGATGGGTATGCGGGATTACATTGACAATTCGTCGTCAATTCCTAATGCATTGAAGCCTCTTCAAAATTGCATTTCCACATTTCCTTGCAGTACAGCAGAGTGCGAAAGGGGTTTCAGTGTAATGAATCTTGTGGCTACTGATCTTAGATCAAACCTGCTAGTGAGCAGCATTTCCAATGCAATGCTTATTAATATCAATGGACCACCTTTAAACAAGTGGAATCCAGAATCATTTGTAAAAACTTGGATGTGTAATCACAGGAGTGCTGAGGACAACCAATCCAAAAAAAAAAAAAAAAAAAAAAAAAAAAAAAAAAAAAAAAAAAAAGGAGCCAGTATCTGAAGAAGACAATGGAAAAGACTCTCTTTGGAAAATATTGTAGAATCTTTTTGTCCGAGCAGAAACAGTGTATATATTATTAGTGTGCGTGATTGTATATTAGTGACTGATTATATATTAGTGCTTATATTGAAAAAAAAATCTGCTGGATAAACATAAGTGCATTCGTAAAAATACAGAAAGAGAAATACAGGAAGTAATAACTAGTGTATATGCATATACAGTATCATATAAATTGTGTGCGTTTGAGTACTGAAGAGCGGATCAGATTCACAGAAAAGAGCGCTGTTAGTATTAGTGCCAAAATATTAATGATATTAGCGGCCTAAAACTTTCTTGTACCCTATACCTTGATGTACGTACAGTGGTAAGTACAATAGTTCTTTCCTTGTTTCCTTGATCTTTTATTTTTAAAGATGTTTTGTTGTTTTGCTCACAGTGACTTTACTCAGTTTTGATAAAGCGTTGGCTTCTTATTCGAGAGGTTAAGAATTCGATTCCGGCCACCAACCGTCCTGATAGAGATTCCTTAGTCCTAACAGGCAAATGCAGGGATGGTCCCTTGTATACTGGCCCTAGCCGATGACTTTCCAAGCCCTTACCTTTGTTTTTCTTATCCAGTGAAAAATGGCTAAGAGCCGTATCTGAAGTTGGTAATTAATAAATATATAAATCTTCATCACCAGATCAGAGCTTCAAAGCCGTAATTTCTCGTACCAAAGACGAGAAGTAGTAGTAAGATAATGTGATGTATTTTCAAATGAATATTGAATGACATCACACACACACATGCATACAAATATACCTACATACGTATACAGGGTGTTTCATAATTCCTATTACAGCGCTTGGAGGTTGAAAGTAGATACGAAAACATGCGAACAAGTTTATTACACCGAAGTTGAACCGGCGTCCTTTCCGAGTTATGAGCGCGAGAAAATGCAGAAAATTGAACTTGAATCTTAATAGCACAAAGACTAATAGAGTTAGAGGATTCAGTGTGGTGAATTTAAGAGGAAACCACACTTGTATTACCAGGAAATACTAAGTTTAAGAGTATGGGGAAAACAGATACAGTATTTCTCAAATTAAGTGCAGATCTCATAGATAATGGGGCAAGGTTTGGTAAAATCTTGTGTAATCTTGAAGTGGCATTTTTCGAAAATACAACACAGTTTCCTCTTAAATTCACCATACCGCTTCTTCTAACGCCATTAGTCTTTGCACTATTAATGCTCAAAGTTCAATTTTCTGCACTTTCTTGCGCTCATAATTCGGAAAGGACGCCTGTAAAAAAAACTGTTTTTCATTGTTTTCGTGTCTAGTTCCAACCCTCAAATGCTGTAACAGGAATTATGAAACATCCTCTCTCTCTCTCTCTCTCTCTCTCTCTCTCTCTCTCTATATATATATATATATATATATATATATATATATATATATATATATATATATATATATATATATATATATATATATATATATATATATATATATATGTGTGTGTGTGTGTGTGTGTATGTGTGTTTGTGTAGCATGGAATGGAGCGTATACCCACCTAAAAAATTAGCATTACATCACTGCTTGAATCTCATTTCGAGTTCCACTAAAGTCTCTTCTCTCAATCTTATTACAGTCTTTCTATTTCAACTGTGCACCTTCTAGCGCTACTGTCGATGTGTGTTTTCCCGTACTCCCTCGAAAAAGGAGGAACAAGTTTCTGCGGCCGAGATCTTTCAATTGTTGGATGCGGAAACGTTGCCACAATGAGTTATTTCACGGACTTTGCTGTGCTCTGTCGTGTTACCCATTCTAAGTAGTCTACGTTCTTCATTCGTCAAGACCAAACGACTGAATGACAAATTGGCAACACAACTGAGGTCATTCACTTCTTTTCCCTAAGCAAAGGGAGGGTTTCCTCCCTCAGAGGGCGGCGGGGGTGGGACAGAAGTATATTTCGCATATTTTCCGAGTTTAGCTGAGATAGACAAGCTCTAGCAGCTTATATATCCGAATTTAAGAGTCACTTTCGTCTTAACAAAGTATTAATAAAGCATAATAATAATAATAATAATAATAATAATAATAATAATAATAATAATAATAATAATAATAATAATAATTACTCTATAATACATGAAGAAGAAACATATAAACAAATCATTTCTACAATAAAGGTTGTTGTAATTTAAAAGGTTAAATTATAAGTATTCTCTGTACTACATATAATACGCTAAACGCTGAACATTTAGCCATGGTCTCTGGAAAAAATGCGTAATACGTAGTTCTTATATTTACCGCGACGGAGCCACAAGTGGTAGCACATTTACACCATCTACACATCTGAATCATAACTAGTTACGAAACAGCAGGAAGATCACCAAGAGCCAGTGATGCCAATTTCGGAGAAAAGTCGGTAAGTCCAGGGGATTCAACTTCAAGATAGTAACAAAAAATATTATTATTATTATTATTTTCAATTATTTGGCTACTTTTAAGATTTTTTAAATGACAATTTGGTGACTTATTTACATATTTAGTGACTATTGTGCTGCGAAGGAAAAACTTCTTCTCTAATCAATTACTCTTAGTTTTAAGCAGTTTTGATATATGCCTACGTTTCTTTCATTTTTCTGTGCTTTAATCAGTGAAAGCGACATAGGCAAGTATACAACATGGCAATCCCCTCCACAATCGCACTTTGTTTTAGTCCCTTTGTCCTCTAACGTGTTGAATCACCTTTAGCTCGGACAGGTTCCGTCGAGAAGCACAAATAATACGGCATCACCGATAGCAAGGAAACCGATTAGCTGTAGAAGGGTGGGTGTTTCCTTTGTGAGCTTTTTAATTTTTTATGCATTTTGAAAGTTCATATCTTTGTAGTGTTAATTATGTCGGAAATATTACGGCTACAATTTTTAACAGCATTTCACCTAAAATTGGAGTCACTTAATCTTTTCTTTACTGATTTTTCGTATCAAAATTTTAGCAACACTGTTCAGAGTAATGACCCCTCAGGTAATACAATGTTATGAAGTACTGAATCCAATTTTAATTTACTTATTAATCCAACTGTAAATTACTGATTAAGTTTCGTTTTTTTATAAAACAGTTTGTGATGTTTTACGTGAAAAGTAATTTCATTCTAGTTAGAATTTAATGTATTTGAACTATTGGATTCATAACTGCAGTAACTTTGAAGGGGGTGGGGAGTTGGTGCTGGGTAAATTGGGATTTGCCTCTGGTTGACAAAAAAACAGAAACTTGATTAATTTGAACTCTCATATTATGATACTTCTGTATATTAATATTTACATGATTGTGTACAGGTAATTGAAAGAAAAAAAATTGTATTGTTTATATTAATTAGATTTAGTGTTTACGAGTCATGTATATCGTAGATGCTCAAATTTCTCTCTTTTATTATTATTATTATTATTATTATTATTATTATTATTATTATTATTATTATTATTATTATTATTATTATTATTACTTTTGAACGACGAAAGGAGAGGAGAAAGTAATCGAATTCGAGATTTCAATGGAGTAACGTGTTTCATAGCCTTTTCACATCGAAAAAGTGATTTTTCTATATTTGTTCATCCGTTCGTTCTGATGTACATTCACCTAGACGCCATACTGTTCAACGTATCGAGACCAAATTTTAAAATTAAGGTTTTTGTGCGATTCTCCAGATGTGTTTCTCGAATTTTCTTCCTAAAAATTGTTTACTCAATGTTGAGAATCAAAAATCGCGATTTTCTCAAAAAACCTGTCTAACGATTTTGTTTATATTTTATAAATCCATTTTTCCACAGCAACCTCATACAATATGACTCATTTCTATGGAAAAATTAAGAAGTGGCACTTTATTCTTGGGGTTAGCTTTTCGGGCAATCTGCTCTAAAACGACTCACTTGTCAGACGATTTCGTTCATATTTCATAAATACATATTTTGTTAATAACCTGACAATATGGCATAACTCATTTGTCCTGAAAAAGTATACGAGGGGTAATTTATTCTTGAGGTGAATTTCTTCGCACGATTTTCCCAAAAATGACTCAGATAATTTTGTTCATATTTCATTAATAACTTGATAATGCGTTACAACCCATTTGTACTGAAAATATATACAAGGGGTAGTTTATTATTAAGGATGTGTTTCGGACGATTTTCCCAAATACATTTCTGGCGATTTTGTTTATATGTCATAAATAAATATTTTATTAATAAACCTATAATATTGCGTAAATTGCTCCTTACGAATAAATTCACAAAGGGTGGTTTTCTTTTGGGATAAGTTTCTTTCCAGACTACTTTCTCAAAAAACGACTAAAGTGACTTTGTTCATATTTCATTAATATTTCTGTATTGCTGGATAAGTAACTGCTATGAGAATATCCACAAGTAGTAGTTTTTTTAAAACAATTTTCTGAAATCTGATTTCTGCGATTTTATTTTATATACAAATATTCCATTAATAACCCTAACATATGGCGTAAGTCATTTTCTTGTGCAAAAATTTACAAGGGGTGGTTTAATTTTGGGGATTAGCTTTCTTTGGGAGAAATTTCCGTAAAACATCTTATAATTTTGTTCGTATTTTACAAGAAAACATTTCATTAATAACTCCAGCACCCCAACGTCATTTAGTGTAAGAAATAGGAGCGAGAGTGTTTGGCGTGGTGGTCCATGCCTTTTCTTTGAATAACCAGTAACTGAAAACTTCAAAAACATCTCTGACATAATATCGCAAAATTATCGCGTGACCCATTATTCCTACATTAAGTCAGGACCGGAAAACTTCTACAGCGTTTTTCTTAAATTATTATGAAGGAAAACAATATCGTTGCTCTTCGCTGCAAAATAATCTTGGTATCTTTCAAGAATTTCTATTTAAGAGTAGAAAGACAGAGTGGTTTATACCTACGATTGCACAAGCAGTATAAAGGTAACCAAGAAAGTTCTGTCTCTTTTTGTGGAGGTCTGTGTTCAAATGGAGATAAGACGAAGCTCAGTTGTTCGTGTGGGTATATCTAACATGCTACCTGGTTGTGGCAGTTCAGTTACAATGTGAACTTGCGTAAGGACCGAGTGAACATGGGAACTCCACAGAGCGTCATAAGGATGTGTATGTTGTACGAGTTCAAACTGGGGTCAAACGTCGGTACAGCGGGGCGAAAGATATGCCAGCCCTTGGTAAAGGTGTCGTGACTACGTGGACAGTGCAGCGGTGCTTTAACAAGTTTAAGGACAGTGACGAAACACTCGAAGACGCACTACGTGTCGGGAGACCATCACATATACAAAATGAATATCTTCAGGCAGCAATTGATGCGAACAGTGGTCAGACATGTGATGAACTTGGACTACAATTCAGCGTGAGTGGAGAAACCATTCGGCAGCATCTCCATCAACTTGGAAAGCACTACAACTTGGGTCGATGGGTCCCACATGACTATTCTCTGTTCCACATAAGCGGATAGGAAAAAGAAGAAGTTTTTTCCCCCACCACGCTCAAGGACAAGTGAATGTTGGTGTTCCGTCTTCCACCATCAGCCCCCGCACATGGAGGTATAGAGTGTATCTAAATATGTCTAGGCCTAGATAATAAGTTACAACTTTCATAATAACACTGCGTATTTTAAAACACTTAATTACATTTACCTGCATTAGTAAGTAAGTAGCACATGTGTCATTTTACTGGAAATTTTATTGAACAGTTGTATTGTTTATTTTCCTTCTTTTTTGGTAGTCGGGGTTGTGACATAATGTTGGAATGGCAAGGTATGTCAGGGTTGGTAATTGAATTGGTATTTACTGCTTTGATACATTAATTTCATAATATAAAAACGGAAACCAAGTACAATATGTATGGGTAAATTATTAGTGCGTTAAGATAATAACAATAGAAAATGAAATAATAATAATAATAATAATAATAATAATAATAATAATAATAATAATAATAATAATAATAATAATAATAATAATAATAATAATAATAATAAAAACACTTCTTGTTTCCTCTCTTATATACATGTGTTCTTACATTAAAAAGAATCAGAAGAAAAATAACCATATGTATAAACACTGATAATAGTCAATAAATGCGTCTCGCCCCGGGCGCCTCAACTCAGACAAATGCCCTGGTTTCTATTGATTATATTTCAATGAAATCATTTTCCTACGTTTTTCTCTTCGTACGTGCACCTGAGTGATTGTGGCAAAGTATATTTTTTCGTTTGTTGTTTATTAATACGCGGCGATAAATTTACGATGAAGCATCATACATACAAGATTCATCAACAGTGAAATCTTCTGAGTTTATTAAGGGGAAAAATTTGTTATGGTGGACTTAGAAAAACAATCCCAGATTGATTGAAGCCTGACACGAGGTAGTAACTACAGATGCTACATAATTTGAACAGGCCCATGTCTGAGTCTGCCATTTGCAAGCAAAATTATAATTATTGGAGCTTAACCATCGTAGTGAATTTGACGCCCCTAAAATCCCCTAAAATTTGGCGCCTTGTGCGGTTGCAATCCTCACCCAGCCCTTTCGTTGGCCTTGAGTTTAGCCAATTGATAATAGAGGAAATTGACTTTTGAATTGTTACTTGACTATTTTAATAAGAACGGAGTTGTCAATAGTGCTGACGACCGTTGTGGGGGTTTGAGAGTAACAAAAGTTTGGAAATGAAATCTTTTAGTATCGCAGTTATGCCGGGTAGGCTAAAGGACACTGTGATGACGAGAATGAATGAAACAGTGCAAAGAAAAATGTAGGAGGAAACCGGAGAACTCCGAGAAAATCTGTAAAAGCAGTGCTTGTCCACCACTGAGCCTACTAAGCACGAGCTGGGATCGAACCAGGGCCTTATGCCCCAGAGGTGAACGCTCTACCACGGAGCAACCATGGCCCCAACAGAAGTTTTTAGTTCTCATAGAACTCTTGTCTGGAGGTCAATGCAATAAATGGGTGCTGACTTGCATTGACTTCAAATCCTCTATAAAATCAACATATATAAATACACACGAAAGGACAAATAATACTGAGTAAAATGTATTAGTATTAGTTGCTACTCTCCAGAGGTTCTGTATTCATACTTTGGCCACTCTCCCCAGAGTCGTCACTGTTGTCTCCAAGGTTAATAACAATTTTTCTGTAACTTCGTCAGTTATCCTGTCGAGTTTTCAGTATTTCGTTTCTTCCATCTCCACTACATGTTGTACACAATGTTTCCACTTTTCACTTGTTACCATTTCTAACCCTTCCTCCAAAAGAGTATTCACTTCACTAAGTATAAAACGTTTATTGTTTCGTGCCACATGCCCCTTTACTTGACTCCAAATCAGTTCAATTGGATTAAATGTACAGTAGTAGGGAGTATTCTGAAAACTTCCCTACCTGAAGAGGCCGCCATTTTGTCCACTTTATACTTGTAGCATTCACTTTTGACTGCAGGAGGTATAAGACTAATTAACTCAGTTTTAACGAACGTATCGTCATAAGAAATGATTTTATTTGAAGCCATTTTTTATTTTATTTTTTGCCCAAGACATGGTGGGAACCCGATCTACCTTTACAGTGTGATAAGATGCGTCATCCATGACTATCACGCAGTTGGGTTCTAGATGTGGAAGTATGTTTTGAAACCAAGGTAACATTTTACCTTTACTGGTTGGGTCCTTAAGTCCAGTGGAGAGTCCAGAAAGAAAGGCTTGCTTACTACAATTCAGTTTCATCTACCATTACTCTTGACACGGTGTGAGAAACATTTACCCGTGTCTCATCAAGATAGTAGATTTTCCTACCCGCCGCTCTGTACTTCTTAATTAAACGGAGATATTTTCTCCTCCATAATACTATGGCATCCCTATCAACTACAACAGACCTTTTATTGCGCTATACATACTTGAATTTCATTATTTTCAACAGTCTATGGAGAGTTGAGTGAGAAAAGCAGGGCACTTCATCATCGGTATTTATAGCTATCAGAATTTTATTTAACGTTGACAATTCATTACGGGAAAAGACCTGGTGTACCTTTGATCGAATTGCCGATTTCGTGAAATCGTCATAGTTTTCCGAGAGGGGAAATACTTGTACATGTATTTTTGGGACTTAATTTATTTCCATTAAATTTAGCCTCCCGCCTACTTCTATAAACAGTTGCCTTTCCTACACTTATCTGTTTTCCAGTCATGTCGGCGAATTCTTCAACAGTTAAATTAGGGTGTTGCTCTCTTAAAACATGGAATATATTCAAAATGCAACGCTTCTCACTACTTCATAACGCTTTTCCGGGCTCATGTTTTATAACAGAATTAGTGTAAGCATCATGAATTGCCGCTTCACAAAGCAATTATTTACAATCTAATATTTACAATCTAAAATTTGTTTCAGATAATATAAACTATACAAAATATAATGGATACAAAATACAATTTAATATGCACTAATTTCACCGACACTATATATAATATAGTTACCACACACGCTAAATTCATACAATATTTGCACAGGTCGATAGTCTGCGCACTCAATACACAGACAGCCAGATTATCTTTCTTGAAATTGTAAATAAAGATAGAATGTCGACAGGATTGGTTTGCTTTCTCTCCCGATTCTTAAGTAAAACAATGATGGAAATTAACTATATAACGAATTAGTTCTTATTTCTAAAAATGGAATTTAATAAACAGGAAAATGAAATGAAATGAAATCTTTAAGTTTAAGGTCCCACGATTATGCCGGTTAGGCTAAAGGAGACGGTGATAATGAGAAATGAGTGAAATGGTGGAATGAAGAAAGTGGGAGGAAACGGGAGAACACCGAAAAAACCCACGAGCACGGTGTTTGTCCACCACAAAGTCCACACGGCGCGAGCTTGGGTTGAGCCATGGACCCCAAGCACCGGAGGTGAACGCTCTACCACTGAGCCACCTCGCCCCTTAATAAATAGGACTAAAGCGAAAACTTTAATACATAAATAGTAAAAAATACTTTTCTTAAAGACAAAAATTAAAAACAGTAATTGTTTGTTATTCGGGGTTGACAGGTAAGAAAACAGCAGCGCGTTCTCACCATCAGGTGCGAGCGAATTTACGTACGAATTTAGTGTGTACACGATTCTGTTTATTAGAAAAGCTTCCCTCCCTGTGAAGGTCAACGGCTTGCTTTCCCCTCCGTACTGGAGAGTGGTGGGAGGAAGGGGAGTTTCCTATCAGGTTGCCTGGAATAGATGATAGACTCCGGGCCAGAAGGCCACGTGAGCAGACACCTGTGTTTCTTTGCTGTCTCCTCTGAGGAAGGAGCAATTTCTGGACAGAGTGTTGATGAGAAGTGGGTTTTGTACGAAGCTCCACGGCGTCATCATCATTGATTAGCATCCCATGAACCGGTCCCAAAATAGCCGAAACTATCACTGTGTGTTTAGTGGACTGCTCGTGACATCGTGGTAAGGTAAAATCCACCAAGCTATTCTCCAGAAGAGTATTTTAGAAGATCAATATTTTTACCATGTTTGGATTATTTAATCCCTGGACTTAAAGAAAGATTTTTCTGATAACAAAGATATATTATCTTCTCTAGAGATTCTGCTTCCAAAAAATGCTAATGAAAGAAAGCTGCAAAGACCTTTCAAATATTGAATTCTATTGGGTAACTTTTGTTTCTGAACCTGTCATCAAAGCAGAGTACAGCCTATGGTGTAAAAAATGGCGAGCAGAACCAAACAAACCTCTCGATATAATGGATGTATTGGATGCATGTGATTCAGCCTTTTTCCATCAATCAACAAGCTACTCCGAATTTTCGCTTGCTCGCCCGTTTCAACAGCATCAGTAGAAAGATCCTTTTCGTCACTGAAAAGAATCAAATCATATCTCCGAAACAAGATGGGTGGTGACCGGCTTACAGGACTTGCATTGTTATCCATTCATTCCCAGTTATCGTCTGATGTTGGAAAGGTTATTGATGTGATGTTTAGCAGTGGAGAGAGGAAAATACTTCCTTAACTCTACTACTATTGTAATTTTTTATGTAACACTAAATGTCAGGGGGTTACCTGAGGCTTCAAGTGCTTTTAAATACCTTTCTTATATAAACATTTTTACAGTATTATATTCTTGTAGTAAATACAATATCTCATATATATTAGATTCTAATTGGTAAATGTATGGTTTATATGTAGAAAATAGACTGGTTTTAATGCAGAATAAAGCTGTGCAGTTAATTCATGAATTCATTCTTTATTATATATATTCTTTTTAACTTGGTTGTCCCCCCCCCCCCCCGAAAAAATTCTGGCTACGTGCTTGGAGGGAACATTAATTCGAGAAAGATAGTAAAAAAAAATCCAAGTGAATTGCATATCACAAATGGTTGAATCAAAGTCTGGAACAACTATAGATTATACAAATATATAAATAAAGAAAAAATTAAGAAACGTTCACACAGAGTGTGGAACATAGCTTTTAAAAAAAGTAGCGGTTAACAAAATACATACATATTTCACCGAAAGAAGAAAAAATACACGAGTGGTGATGGTGCAAGAATTGAATTTGTTATTTTCAAGAGGACAGAGTGCATAAGAGATTTTTGTTTATAGTCTTTTTAAATAATGTTATTTTCTATTATTTAATTAATGGTGTAGGTAGAAACGGAACTTTTCTTTATACAGAAGTAAACAGTTTATCTTAGGTTGAGGGCTAATTGTTAACAATGTTTGAAAGAAAATAATAAATGGATATTAAATCATTAATAGGAAAGTGTAATTGGAGTAATATCTATAAATTGAGAAGAAAAATATACGTACAGTGAAACCTCTGAATAACGGACACCAATGGGACCCGAATTTTTGTCCGTTACTGAGAGGTGTCCGTTACAGAGAGGTTACTGAAATTTAATTTCTCACAACGGTAATTGTATGCAGTAATATACAGTAAATATACGTATGAGTGTAAATACGTAAAATTCAATATGAAAATACTCTATTTAGTACGTATTTGAATTACTGGGAGGAATGAAGTAGAAATTCATTTCTGTTAAATAATATTATTGCTGAGGGATGCATTAATATATTCGTATACTGCAAAAGGTAATGCGTGTATGGTAATTTTCTTAAGTACATGTCATCACCCTGTAAAAAATTCATTAATTCACTTGTTATCTTTGAAATTGTCGGAAAGATGCAAGACCCAGTGAAAAAAGGAATAAATTTGTTAAGGCAAGGAAATATAGACTTTCGCATAGAATTCTTGGCCATACGACTGACCCTGCATGAGTATTATTGCTTATTGAAGATTTTCTAGGATTTCCATCAGGAAGCAGTTTATTGCGAGCAGAAAAAAAAAAGAAGAATTTCAAGTTTAACTTATAGCTGTTTGATGGTTTACAAGGTCTAGACTCATGATAGTTACGCTAGTGGGGAAAAGACTTTTCTGTCTACTGTCCGCATTACCAAGAATAACATATCGCATAATCAAGAATAATTCATGTCCGTTATGAAGAGGTTACTGAAACGTTTGGGAGGAAAAAAGGACTGTCCGCGTCCGTATCTGAGTGTGTCCGTAAAAGGGAGGGTTTTGTTCCGTAAGAGAACATATATTTATGCTGGGCCAAAATAATCTGCCCGTATTGTAGAGGTGTCTGTTAAGGGTGGTTTCACTGTATTTCCTAAATAAAGTGGAATATTGATAATTTGAATAGATAAATATTCGAGTTATCCAGTAATCAAGTTGGAGTTACGAAGGTGGTCACAACAAAAATTCGAGATATCGAGATACTTATGAAAAGTAACTATAACTCGAATAGAAACTAGTAAGTATAACTATATAATCTCTATCTCGAAGTTCTGAAAGTTCCTTAAATTAAATAAGATGACTAGTAAAAATATAATACTAGATACGAGTGAGACAAAATTACAATACACATTAGCGACAATGACAGGTTTAGCAATTATGCAAAAGTATAGAGCTATAACTTCGAGATATCGAGATCACATCAACAGAAATTCGAGTTATAGAGGTTCGCAGATACGAAAGTTAGAGCTACCGAGGTTTTTTAAAATATGATTATGAAACCCTTAAAATTCGACTTACTGAGGTTCTAATTTTTAAACATTCGATTTACAGAGGTTATTTTAACATTGAATTCAAGGGAATGTGAAAAAAAAAACTCGAGTTATCAAGGAATTCAAGTTGTCGAGGTCCAACTGTATTTATGTAACAATCAGAATCAGGAAGCTCGCCTGCGGACCTATCTTTCATATTGGAACGGCTGTTTGCACATACCACCAATCCCTACTGCTGTATTTAGAGAGAATCATTCGGAGAACCATTGTGCAATTATTTATGGGCAAAATCTATACAGTTTTAGTGACATCGAGGTTTGCTTAGATAAGAGGCTAAAAAGGAAATGACTTCATAAAGGATAAATAACATATGACGCTTAAAACTTCAATTCTCTGGCCTGAAAAGGAAACACATGTAGGTCAACAACATATACATTTTACATACTTCCTTTCGTGAGAATTTCTGTTGACCCAAACACTAAATTTGTTATTGTTCAGTTAAAAGTGCATTCCTATGAATTTTCAGTAAATGCTAGAGAGAAACCACAATTTAGTGCTTGTTTGTGGATAGCAATAGTGAAAGACGATAAATCCTGGTGAGGTATCTTTTCAGTTGAAATTAAGTAGCGAAATTAGTGTAGAGTTTTGATAAACGCTGTACAATATTTTGCCTACGCCCCACAAATCGATATACATTACGTAGGAACAAGTTGTTGTTGCTAAGCGCATTATGCAGGTATTTCTACGTACATTAAGTAATCCAATACAAAATAAGATTAAATATACTTGCTAGCGAGTCGCAACCCTCAAGTGGTCGTTATTACGTTCGCTTCAATGGTAAATGCTAAGTCACCAAGTGGATTGTTTATACGAGAGGAGTGCGTAGTAGTCCAAAGTTATTGAAAACTCTGGATATTATAAATTTTCTTTCTTCTTCTTCTTCTTCTTCTTCTGATGATGATGATGATGATCATAAACACTTGAAGCAATGAGAGGGAACACACTTGATTAGCAAGTGTGCTTAATAAAGCAGTTGAAGTGAAATATTCATGGATCGATATCAAAGAAAGATAGAAGTAAGGAAAAAAGACAATACAGCACGTTTCAAAATGACCTGTTGCTATACAGTGGAGTCTCGTTAATTCGAACTTGGATAATTCGAAATATTGGATAATTCGAACAGAAGTCCATTCCCCTTGAAAACTGTATTGAAAACAATAGTAAAAAATCGTGGATAAATCGAACTTTTGAACCTATGTCTTGGATAATTCGAAGTAAATAGAGTTGAATTTTTTTAATATTGGACAGATGTAAAGAGAGAAATAGTTTTAACGTGTTTTCAGTTATCCAGATGCAGCCATAGGGAAGAGTAGTACAAAAAATAAATAGAAAATCTATGTAATGATAAAGATGAAGGTAAGTTGGGGAAGAAGTAAAGATAGAGAACTTGTGCCAATCTCATCTTGTTTCAGAATTGATTGAAAATTTAAGATGAATTATTGATAAAGTCAACCAAATGTTATTAATGTCGTATTCCACGCAATACATGAAGTTCAAGATTTCTTGACCGTACAAAAATAATCAAATTTAAACAAATGAGGTTTACGACTTCTTAAAAGTGAGAACAGAATATTCAAATTGTTACTGGTGTTTAATTGTTAGGGCTATTCAATGTATGTTGTAGTGTTGTACGTTAATATATTTTCCATTGTACACGTTTTTTTAATTATGTGGAGTCAATGTCGTTTGTTAGTTTGCGGTATTCGATCACGCAAATAATAAGCTGCTTTAAAAGTAAAGTCTACACCATATGAATATGTTTTTGTTGCACAGTGCTTTGGTTTGTTTGTTGTTATATATGTGAAAATGAATGTTGTTGGATAATTCGAATTTTGGATAATTCGAAGTTTTTTCGTGTCCCCTTGGACTTCGAATTAAAAAGAGTCCACTGTATTCATAAATAGCTAAACTTTCTCTTATTGAAACCAGTATTGGTCAAAAAGTGAAGAGTATGTCTGTTGTTTAGCTGCTATGTGTTTTCACTATGTGCAGCTAGAGTAGTTGATAAGCACCATGGCTGCTACAAGCGCAAAGAAAACGTTAAGTGCACACGCGCTTTTGGCGTGGGAGACCCGGGTTCGATTCCCGGCGGGAGCTCTTGTGGTTCGGATTCCACGTTAAACTGTAGATCCACGTCTCATATAGCCTCGCTGCTGAAACGGACGCTAAAATAATAATAATAAAAAGAAATCAAATCAAATCGTTGAGTGTAAACTGGAATAGCATAATTCCGAAATAATTATACAACTTAAACTTTTATGCACACTTTAATATCAACCCATACTATACATCTCTGTTTACCAATAACAGTTAGTGGCCTGTAAAAATAGTGGTTGAAATATTAAAGGCATGTGCGCACACATGTTCCCGATTCCTGATACCGAATGTTACCTTTTTTTTTTCTTTAAGTTAGAAAATATCTGCTTTGTTTTCATATTTATTGATTTAGGTTTAAATTCGGTGTTATTACTAAAATATTCAGTAACTATTCACATCCAAACATGATGAACAATCACTTAATTTTCCATATTAAAAAGTAGAAGCTCCCTGTCATTATGTTCAATATTACTGAATGCTATTTGGTAATATTACTGAATACAACTATAAGCTATTTTCTTTTTTTTCTGCTTTTATATGCATTTTTGATATATGCACAAATATTGTCCTGTGCTGAAGACCAATGTTTTGTTTCAACTTAAACATTACTCTAAGTCTTCAAAATATTATTTAGGGTTAAAAAATAGTGTTAACCATGCAATCCATAACAACAACTAGTGTTGTAAAAAAACGGTTTTTTTTCTGTGAAGTTTTTTTTCAATAAAAAACATCGTTCTTTTTCATGTTTTTTTTCAAAAGACTGTTTTTTTTCTGACAACTATTATTTATTGATTTATGTTGCAGATTATTGAAATAATCAATAGAACTTGAGTCGAAGCCCTCGTAACTTACAAATCGTTTGTTTCTTTGTACCTATACGAGCAAAATTGTGTGATTATTCCTTTCGACCCCAGGTAATTTTTGGCGTTTTCCTACATTTCCAGTTAGTGACTTATTGCTCAAAAACTATTTATTCGATTGATATGGTTAAGGCCTTGTTTTTAAGAAAATGGATGTGGCTATTTTTTGGTGTAAGTTGTACTGCAGTGTTGCCAACGGGTGGGAAATTATTGAGGGAAATGTAGGGGTGAAAATTTACAAAAAATTCCCTAACCGAAATTCAAAATTTTTTTTTCTAGCACCACTGCTGCTATATGGGTTCAAGTCACCAAAAAACATCTTTGGTGTGTTGACAAGGTACAGTGAAATCCTGAAGTCGCTGGCTTCCATTCAAAGAGAGAAAGAAAAAAATTCTGTCATACACATGAAATTTTGACACTTTTTACGCCTCAGAAGCAAAAATCAAATATGCTGGGGTACAGCTTCTCTAATTATCCTATTGAAACTTTTTATGGTGCGTTCTGTAGGGCAAAGAGGAAGCTTTCAGGTAGTGGTAAGTTTGTTTCAATGTAGCCAGTAAGTGGGTAATAATAGAGGGGAAAAGGGAAATTTTCTGAATTTTTCACCTAATAGCGGGAATTAATTGTTTTGGCTGGAAACGCTGCCACCAGACAGACGAAAACTATCTGAAAATAAACCGTAGTGCTCCAAAAATACATCCTACTAGTATCATGGCGATATATAACAAAGTAAGCATGAAATTTTAAAAAAATCCCATTCTACTTCAGAAATTCACCATTTTCTTACCATTTCCAGAACATGGTTTATTATAAACCTCAACTGTACTTCCCCTAATTATTCTAGTAAAACTTTTTATGGTGCGCTGTGTAGGCTAAGGATGAGGCTGTTAGACACTGGTACATTTGTTCGAATGTAGCCAACAAGAAGGAAATAATAGAAATAAAAACGAGAATTTTTTCCAAAATTTCCCCCTAAAATCTGGAATTAAAATTTTTTGTAGCTAGCAACACTACTATCAGGCACATACAAACTATCTTAAAATAAGCATTGGTATTCCTCTAATATATCCTACAAATATTGTAACGATATCTAATAAAGTAAGCATGTCAATAAAAAATCTCATTCTACCTTTAACAAAATCATAGTTATCTTTCCAATTAGAGAACAAGGTTCACTGTAAACCTCAACTGTACTTCCCCTACTTATCCTATTGAAACTTTCTATAGTGGGTTGTGTAGAGCAAAGACGAGACTTCGAGATACTGGTACGTTTGTTCCGATATAGCCAACAAGAGGGAAATAATAGAAACAAAACATATATTTTTTCCAAAATTTCCCCCTAAAATCTGAAATTAAAATATTCTGTAGCTGGCAACACTGCTACCAAACAGACGCAAACTATCTTAAATTAAACATTGGTACTCCACTAATATATCCTACAAGTATTATGGCGATATTTAAGGAACAAAGCTTCTAATTACCAAAAATATATTACGGTAAACAGAAAAGTAAGGGAAAATTAGAAAAATCAAGGGCTAGAAGCTAAATACGAATTTTACGTGCGTCCCCTAATTACCCCATTGTAACGATCTGTACTTTCGTTTGTTAAGTGAGAACAAATGTTCGATTGGCGTAAGTTGACTTGCACTCGGACGTATAGATACGGATTTATAAACAAAAATTCCTAATTTTTTGCTCAAATATAGAAGAATTTTAATTTCCCTAATTGGCAACACTGCGCGCAGGCTCGTCCAATTGATGTCAAAAGTTAGGTATCCATCCGAGGTATCTACCTGGCAAGTCTTAAGGATGTCTTTCTACAACGAAGGAAGCTACAGGGAAAAAAAGTAAAGGAAATTAGAAAATTCTCGAATTTTTGACTGGGGTGAAATTTGAGAAGGAAATTCTACACCAGAAGAAAAAGAAATTAATATGTTAAACTATAGTTCAACCACATTTTGCAAGAATAATATCCCAATATCTTAATTAGTGTCCACACTGGAGCGGATTAAACAAGTGACACACCTGTGTGTGCCAGTTTGGCCACCTGGGCCACCGAGTATACATTTGATTACATTTTTTTGACTACTAACTCCTGTTGTTGTTGTTGTTATAGTCTCGACTAATAATAATATCGTTGTAAACAATAACTTTATAAGGAAAATTTTCGCTCCTTTTTACATCTTAGTTCCAACACTGTTGGTGAGAAATGTAGGGTGTTTCAAAATAAATTTTGGGGTTTTAAGTCTTCGTAGTACTTATTACATTTTACATACAATTATAAGCAATGCATCAAGTAAAAGAGCACCTCAAACAGTCTTTGCTACAAGTGTTCAATGTGAGATTCATTCGTCACACGGCACACATCTGGTCGATAGGCGAGAAAGGCCCATAAACTTTCCGCCACATGGCACAAAACACATTCAATTTAGGGGAGTTTCGTTTCAATTGTACCATCTCCTGAGGATTTGCTGACGGTCAGATGCAAACATTATGAGTGTTCACTTAGCTCTTAGGTGAAAAGTCGATTTATCACTGAAGACGACACGATCCAGAAAATCTTCATTGTTATGCAGGAATATTTCACTTGCGAAATTGGCACGTAAACCGTAGTCTGTAGGCTTTAGACCTGTAGCAACTGCAAACAATAAAGATGTAGTTGCAAGCGTCTCCTTAATATTCTTCACACAGACCGTTGCACTGTACAGATTCAGTTTTTATTAAAATACAAAAAACTTTCTGCTCTCTAGTCTACATCTTTGCTGCTTGCTCTTTCTAACGGCAGACAGAAGAAACAATGCATGTACTACCATGAGCAAAATAAATGACGCGTCTCTTTATTTTGAAGTTTTCTGAAAATATCTCCGTTTTCTTTATATGTTCGAAATTTCGGAAGGTTTCCCCAGCAGGACAGGTTAATAACAAACCCGTTTTTAATATTTGTGTTAGATATTAGCTTAAAATAAAGAAATTAGAAGCAAAAAACATTAAATCGACAGAAATCTCGAGAATTACCAACTCTGCTAAAGTGGGAAATTTTCAAGAACACGAGGGAATTCTGCATTTCAACACGAAGCAGCGACATCTATGTCATTGAGAGAAATGTGGATTAAATCTACAAACTAAACTTTTAACGAATATTTCTAGTATGTCTTATTATATGCATTATCTGCAAACTCCAAATATATGAATATATGCTAAGTATTAACATAAAGATAGAGCAAATAGTGGTAATTATCTATGGAAAAGGACGAATTGGTAGGACGATCGTAATGAAATATCGTCTCTACCGGAACAGGCTCAGTTTACGTAAAAAGCAAATAGCTCAGTTAGTTAAAGCAACGAGTCTGCATACTGACGGTAGCGGGTTCGATCCCATGGAAATGCCGTTGTAATTTTTATCACTACATTACGGTTATTTTATTTATTTTTTTATGTGGGAAAGAATGAAATTGTAACGTATGTGTAAAACTCATGACGATACCTAAAAAAGAAAAAATGCCGTTGTCGCACTTGCATTAGCGTCCCTAATTTTGTTTGCAAACAGTTTCGTAATTATTTCCCCTGTGCTCACTGCTCACCATATGCTCGCTGTTGCATAACGAATGTTTCCCAGTAAATGTTAATTCTAATTTGGAGAATTTTATAAAGTTTCACAATATTTCTCACTAGATAGTCTTCTATCTACATGTTTGGATATTTTGATAACAGATTTCCCTATTAAATGTTTAATTTTCCCTAGATGTTTAATTACGGAAAAATTTTACAATGTATTTGTATTGAATTGAAATTGTTTTGAATTTACTACATAAGGTAAGTAGACCCAAGGAGGAGAACTCAAGTAATTGATATTCTACGTAAAAGCAACCTATTATAGAATGATGATGCTTCTTACCTTCAGCACATAATCTTTACGTTAGAGAGTCAGACAGAGAAAAATCCTGTTTTTCCTCCTCTATGACCACCCATCTTAAACCTCTACATATCATTGTTCGTCTCACAAAATTTCGGTGCTCCAAAAACATTCAAATAATAATAATAATAATAATAATAATAATAATAATAATAATAATAATAATAATAATAATCCTGAATATGCCATCCGTACATAATGTAAGGATATCTTAGTTCCCTAGTTTAAATCTTAAATATCTTAGTTTAAAATGCTTTCTTTAGTACTTATTTGAGCAACCATGTAGGAGGGGTACGACTTTTTATTTTGCCCCTCTCATTTCAGTACCCTTCCAACAGAAAGTAATTTTTGATAAGCAGGACAGACAAAATGAATAAGAAATATATTTACAGCATCCTCTCCCCTTTCATGATTGGAATATCACGTAATATTTTTTATTCTACGAAAGATGGCCCTGTGCGGTTAGGGGTAGGTAACTAAAAAAATACCTAATATATAGCGCCCCTTGATTGTAATATTACCGCTTCTTTATTTGTACGAGGGAGCCCCTACACAATCAAGGGTGACAAAAAGAGTAGGAAGAGTGTCTATTGATTCCAGTGGTGGATGCAGCACGAACTCCTGGGGGAGGGGAGGGGAAGTGAAACATTCTTTTGATGATGTGAAGCTGTCACAAATTACCACTTAACTAAACTAAACAATAGTGGGGGGAACCGGAACCCAGTCAGTTTAAATTGATGTAAAAGTTTAATTTTTGGCTTCATATTAAAGTTTTGGTTTCAAATGAGAATTTCAGTCCAAGTGGTCAATGATCAAATCTCGTGGGGCTCTTCAGTGTAGGCTAATACGGCCCCCTTATGAGAAAAGGCAAAATTATTAACATGTTTATAACTTTCGAATTTTTCGTCTATTTTAAAGAAATATTTTGCTTCGTATTAAAGTGTTGGTTCCAAATGAGAATTTCAGTCCGAGTGGACAATGATCAAATCTCCTGGGGGGGGGGGCTTTTCAGTATAGGGGGCTACGGCTCCCTTATGGGAAAAGGCAAAAATATGAAGATGCTTATAACTTCCGAATTTTCCGTCTATTTTAAAGAAATTATTGGCTTCATATTAAAGTCTTGGCTTCAAATGACAATTTCAGTCCGTGTGGACAATGATCAAATATCGGAGGGCTCTTCGGTGTAGGGGTTTCGGCTTCTTTATGGGACAAGATTCACGTAGTTGATATTGCAAAATTGTTTTATATATATAAGTGGAAACTTGCACCATTTGGTTAATTTTACCTCTTATGTTTTGCAGATTCATATTCCAAGCAATAGTTACTCCGCAGAGCTAAAAGAAGGCACTTACTAGTTTCATTAAAATGAAATGTCTTTTATGAGAGGAGCAGACGAACGAACAGGCACCCAAACGTTGGTTGAGTCGTACGGTTGAAACTCGTTAAGCTCGCTTCAATTATTATTATTATTATTATTATTATTATTATTATTATTAAAGCTTTTTGCTCCTAATTTAGTTATTTTACTTTATTATTTACCGAATATATTGAAAATTGTCAGAGACACGTATGCAGTAATTTATTTCGGGAGGGGTCCGACTTCAATATTAGGATAAATTATAAAAGATAATCCCCAAAATTAGGCTAAATTTACAGAAAAGTTGGGGTTTCAGAGGGGGTCCGGACCCCCTGGACCCACCTTTAAATGCGTCCTTTGTTGTCAGTAACATTTCCTCATTTTGAAACCCTCAAAAACTTCGGATAGACTATATAAAGGAAAACGAGTTATTTTCGATAAAATATCACTTCAAGGAGACGCGACAGTTTTATTGCACATGGTGGTATCCAACGTTCACAAGGGCAAGAATTCCTTCCCTTTTATTTTTTTGCTATTGTGCTGTATCGAAAGGTCAGGTTTGTAACATATTACTCCTACGAACAAGCATGACTGGCAGATAGGAATACTGAACACAACTCCAGAGAGATGCATACTGAACTTACGTTTATAGCTACGCTTTGGTGATTTGCCCTCAAGGTCAATCGAGTGGTAATTCAGTTCCGTCTCTGTTCTTAAGCCATGTTCGTATTACTCGAACAGTTTTGATAATGAAAAGCATGCCTCTTAATATAACAGACTTCTTTCGCGTAAGAAATCGAAACTCAGTTGGTCAGAGCAACTAGTCTGTAAGAATTAGGTTGTTAGTTAGTTAGGAGCCCAGTACGAGTAAGGGTTTTTATTACTATTGTTTTTATCTTTTTTATGTGAGGAAAAATCAAATTGTGACATCCCGATATCAAATGTATTTGATTAGGTAGCTTTGTCTTAGCTAAACTTTAAACATCAGTAACTGTCGAAATTATTTCACTAACCGATCACTTACTGAACGTTTCAAACACGTCAAACCAGTGGCATAACATGAAGGTTAACCTCTCCTCCGCAGTCCTTAGTTATGCGTCCGTACTTTCAAGGGCGGACTAAGGGCCGGGCGACTGCCCGGGGCGCCAGAGAAAGAGGGGCACCAAAACGAGCCTCAAAAAGTAAATTTTATAATGTGCTTTCTACTGACGTTTTTGGTCTATATTCTTGTAAAGTAGTGGCAATTATATGATCTTTTTCCATTTCACTATGGAAGAAGAGAGTTTCATAGTACTAAGGGGGCTGTATCGAAAAATTGAGAGATGGCATGTAGAATAAAGAGTGCCGGGAATTAAGTATTGTTTGTTTGTTTGCTTGAGTTTAGCGTTCCACGGTTATGCCTTAATGGGCAAAGGAGATGTGGATACTAATTATAGTGGAATCCGAACCACTTTTATCGTTCAACAGTAATCCACCGGGAATTGGACCCGGTACCACAGAAGGCAGGCGTGCTAGCCACTAGACCAGGGGGGATGGAGTTGGTATTGTTTATAGCGGGCCATATTCTTTGTGCAGTTTTCCTAGGTAAGGATTTCTTTTTGAAAATGGGTTTAAAATAGGGGCGTCATTTAGGGAGGGAAAGGAGGGGCATTTGCCCCCCCTGAGTTTGAGATGTATATAGATTTTATCATTAGAATAGTAGTAAATCAGTGAAAAACGCGAAATTTTACTTATATCAAGAGGTCTTGCCCCCCCCCCGAAGCAAAATCTGAAATGACGCTCCTGGTTTAAACTATTAAAAACACTATGATAAAATATAAAATATAGGCTACTACTAGGGGAAGGGCGCCAAAAAGTCACTTTGCCCGTGTGAAAATTTGGCCTGCTCCGCCCCTGCGTACTTTCTGTATACTTTTTGGCCTTGCAGCTTGTGCGGTCCCCACGACACATTGTTGCGGGGGCGCTATTTACGCCTACCCTTCGAACGTAATTCAATAACGGTTTAAGAAATTCTACCATCAGCGTGGAAACGGGAATATATTTTTCTAATAGTCTCATAGAACTTTCACTCAGAACGCCAGATGCAATTTTTCAGAGTGGGCTCTGGCTAAGTAGAAGGAAGATCTGTTTCCTAAGTAATGGTGGCATATTCAGGAATAATAATAATAATAATAATAATAATAATAATAATAAATATGAATGTCTTTGGAGAGCCGAAATTATGTGACACGAATCATTATAGGTAGAGCTTTAAGATGAATGGTCATAGGGGAGGAAAAACAGGATTTTTCTCTCTCTGACTCTCTAACGTTAAGATTATGTGCTGAAGGTAAGAAGCATCATCATTCTACAAGCTCTCCTCCTTTGGGCAACTTTGCTTATGTAGTAAATTCAAAACAATTTCAATTTAAGACAAATATTTATAGAGAAAATTAAACATTTAATAGGGAAATCTGTTTTCAAAATATCCAAACACGTAGATAGAAGACTATGTAGTGAGAAATTGTGAAACTATAAAATTCTCCAAATTAGAATTAACATTTACTGGAAAACATTCGTTATGCATCAGTGAGCACAGGGGAAATAATTACGAATCTGTTTGCAAACAAAAATTAGAGACACTAATGCAAATGCGACGATATTTTCTCTCTTTTTTTTGGTATCGTCATGAGTTTTACACATATGTTACAATTTGATTCTTTCCCAAATAAAAAATAAATAAAATAACCTTAGTGATAAAAATAACAACAGTCCTTCACGGGATTCGAACCGTCTACCTTCGGTATACAAACTCGTTGCTTTATCTAACTGAGCTATTTGTTTTCTTACGTAGGCTGAACCTGTTCTACAGTAAAGACGATTTTTCATTACGATTGGGCTAACAATTCGTCTTTTTCCATAGGTAATTTCCACTATTTGCACTATCTATACGTTAATACTTAGCATAGCTTCATATATTTGGAGTTCGCTGATAATGCATATAATAAGACATACTAGAAATATTTCGTTAAAATTTTCGTTTGTAGATCTAATCCACGCTTCTCTCACTGACATAGATGTCGCTGCTTCGTGTTGAACTGCAGAATTCCCTCGCCTTCTTGAAAATTTCCCACTTTAGCAGAGTTGGTAATTCTCGAGATTTCTGTCGATTTAATGTTTTTTGCTTCTAATTTCTTTATTTTAAGCTAATATCTAACACAAATATTAAAAACGGGTTTGTTATTAACCTGTCCTGCTGGGGAAACCTTCCGAGATTTCGAACATATAAAGAAAACGGAGATATTTTCAAAAAACTTCAAAATAAAGAGACGCGTCATTTATTTTGCTCATGGTAGTACATGCGTGCGTACAAAACTGTTTGAGTTGCTCTTTCATTTGATATAATATTTACAATTGTAAGTTAATTGTAATAGATACTACAAAGTTTCAAAACCCTAATATTAATTTTGAAACACCCTGCATTACTTCAAATTGAGTCATCCTATATTCAGGTCCTAGTCAATTTGTCGCCTCGTGCAATGGCATAATTTGCCACCTCCCCCTTTCTCCAGAAAGAACAAATCTTAGAAGTCATGATTTTAAGTATGCTACTCCAACATGAACAACAAAGGTGAGGGTAACTGCAGTCGCACTCAGAAAGGCTTAAATACTTACTAAAAATGCAATTCCGTTGTGTCTGTTTTCTTCTTTAAATGTTAATCTATTATTATAGTGAAAGATAAAGCAAACACACCTGCAGAGGAAAGATGGTAATCCTTTTTATAGAATTCACTATCGAGCTTCAATCTCAATGTATCAGTTTGCAATTCCAGTGCAACTAGCTCTTTTATCTTTATTTCTTGATTCTTCTTCTACATCTTCTAACATTTAAAAAAAAAATGTTTCTATCTTCAATGAGAAGGAACTTGCTTCTGACAAAAACAAGACTACTTTCATATCAAAACTGTGATAACTTAATAAATGGAACACATATTCACTACTATTCGAGAATTGAATTCTTGCATTTGACAACAATCAAGCAATTTGTGCTCGGATTTATTCGACCATTTGCTTTAGGATTGTCCATGTGGTCTTAAACTAATGCAACCTAAACATAATTTATGAATGTAGTATTCTAATAGGTCAGCTTAGTAAATGTAACTACCATCATCATGAAGTCTGTTTTAAACAAGAAATATTTAATTTAAATAATATACTTATGACAGATTTTGCCAGACCATCCAATCTTGCCGTTCCACGCAAATGCTCGTGTTGCATATATACAGTGGCGTATTTAGGGGAGCTTCCGGGCTTAAGCCCTCCCCCCGAAATCTTACTTACTATAGTAAAGTATATGAATAAAATCTTGCAGAATTTTCACATTTTCAGGCAAATCCCCCGAAAGTTAGCAAAGCCCCTCCCGAAACAAAATCGTAAATACGCCACGGCATAAATGGTAGAGCCGGCTCTGCATATCATATATATCTAGTCGATAAATTATTTATATATGACATTTAGAAAAATACTATTAGGCAAATTAGTATTAGTTTTTACCTTTAGACAAGTTACTGGAATTTTATACTGCTCGTGACATTATTTTCGTACTTATTAAAAGCCTGCATTCACGAAAAAACAAAATTTCATTTCTACTTTTATTTCTTAGTTGATATTGATGAAAACTGCTGAAACCCGAATTGTTGATAGGTATGGTATTCATGTAAATTGTAAAATATTTGTAGCGTATCAGTATCTAGCGTTTAATTTATGTTGCATTTTACGGTGATTACACCTACATAATAATATTTCATACTTAAATAGACGTAAGATGCATTACAAATGACTGTTTGAAAAAAAAAACGAAATTTAGAAAAAAAAACGAGAGCCAATGTTTTTTTTTTCTAAAAAAAACGTACATTTCTGAAAAAATACGAACCGTTTTTTTTTCTATTTACAACATTAACAACAACAACAACTATTATTTAAAAAATCAGATTTTTAAAATTCTTCTCATTATTAAGATCGGAAACTACCTGCTCTAAACACTACTACAAAGTTAGGAAATTAAACGACTGTGTAGAAAGTTCCATTAACTCATCAGAAATCATGGCTTTAAAACGCTCAAATGGACAGTACAAATAATTCAATTCATGCGTGACACAGTTTACAGAAACAGGTTGCCTGTGAAGAAAAATTCAACTAAACAGATTGATTTAAGCAAAAAGTTTCGAGTTTTTTCTTCAATATTTGAGCATTGATTTAACCAAAATCAACACGAATGTTTTCTTTAAATAGTGTTTGTAATAAATATCGTAATACTGATCAAACACCCTGTATATAAGCGCGTTTCACAACATATGCAAGAAATTTTAAACATGGAAAGGCCAATTCTTGTAATTATAAAGCCAGCTCTCTAAATGCAGGTAAAGTATTGATATTTTCCCAATAAATTGAGATGTTTTCCGTCATACAGTGTATACTTTGTATCGTATATAGAATAGTAAGCACACCTTTTTCCATCTCCGGTATTTCTGTCTTTCTAACCTGAAGTCCGCAAACACTTAATGCAAGTAACTCTAGTTGCCCCTCACAATGCTGGAAGGGAGCAGTAGTGGAAACAACTTTTCAATAATGCAATAATTTAATGTGAAGAGAAATGTTAATACAATCATACCATGGATCATTTATGGATATATTTAAGCTATAATTTATAATAATATTATTAATTGACTTCCTTATATTGCTTTCGATCATTAAAACAATAAATAACAATTTTAATATGCATACCTATTAATATTATATTAAGTAGGAACTTTTAATTTTATGTTTAATTATGTTATATAGCCTATCATCACTGCGCCTCGAAGAACTGCTATGTGCTAAACCCACAACTTTCCACGAGAAGCAAAAAAACATTCTGCTCTTACCAAAGTTTTGCCAAACATACACGGAAACACTTGAAAAATATAATAAAATTGGTTCTGCTTATATTATGCACTGGACATTGTTGTAGATTGCTTCAACAATATTATATTACTATTTTTGTGTTTACGTAGCACCTTTTGCGCCTTTATAAGCACATAGAGGATTTGTATACATTAATGAATGCGTACGTGATGAGAACCAGAAGCCTTTAATTTCAATCTATAATTTTTTCATTGTTGTGGCGAAAATATTGAATATTAACTTATGACATTATAAGGGACGTTGCCTGACAGCTTTGTGGTTTATTTCCACGACATAACTCATTTTCGACAAAAATGTCACATAGCGGTTCTTAGCGGCTCAGTAACGATATTATATATATATATATATATATATATATATATATATATATATATATATATATATATATATATATATATATATATATATATATATATTATATAATTTACTTTGAACTATTGTGCCATTTTTAGACTTCCAAACTATGCTATGCGTTAGTACCTCAGGTCTTATACAACGACTATGTCCGGCTGCCCTCCGATTGTCCATCTATCGATAGGTATCAGGACACTAATGGTCAGAGATATCGAGAAGCGGATTTTCGGAATCGATTCAGCACTTCAAGAATAGGTTCCATCTTATCTCTTAGCCTATTCAAATCAAAAATGTTAAAATTAACCATTTCCGGGTTCAGCGTTGATGCCTATAGAAGAAGAACGGTAACAGATAGGGAGTGATCGTTTCTACTTTCGAGCGACGAGAAGATAGGAGAAAGTAGTTAGTGATCGCGGGAAAAAAAAATCGAAATTTCAATGGATTTACACGTTTTATGGTCCATAGATACCAGTGGCGGCCGGTGGATTGTAGTTTCGGGTGTTGCCGTCCGAATGATAAGAGACAGAAGATATAAAGTTGACTCATTGACTAATCAGCATAACTTTAGATGCAAATGCTATGTGACATGTTATATTAAATAAAATTGTTTTTAAAAAAATAAAAATGCAAAACATTTTATCCGATTAATCATCTTAATTAATTAGTAAGTTTATTCTCCTCTCTTTGATTGGAGCAAATCTGTCTAATACATGCTGGTTGAACTCTGGTATTCTTATTGTCAGGTCTTTTTCGATGGAAAGCATAACCAATGGTGATAACCTTTCTTGGAACATTCAATTCCTTGAAAGTGTCAATTCTTTTCGATGTGGGGAAAAGCTTTTCTTATTTTGCTGACGCCATTGGTACAGTTAATATTAATTTCAGAAGCTTTGTAGATTCACTAAATATTTTTTCTAGATTATTGCGAACGATTCATTCTAGCAAACTGAGTCCCTGACAGTGATCGAATTCCTCTTCAGCGTTGACTGAAGAAAGTTCGTAGCACAGATTAGTGTTATATTTAAAATGTACATTGAACACGCTTTATTCACAGTTTATCCAGGAAAATTTAAAATAAATTGAGTAAATGTATCTAGTGCAAACAACATTACTGCCACAAGATATCCTGTAAATTTAAACTAGATTTTTTTCGAACACTCTCCTCAATTGCCCTTTGCTTGTTTTGTCTAAGCCTTAATTGCAAGTTTTTCCTCAATTGAAAGCTGGTCAATGTTTTTTGTAAGTTATTTACAAAAGTCATGGTATACAATTCATTCAAAATTTGTAGGTTATTTACAGAATTAAAGCACACACAATAAAATTAAATCTAATAATTAAAAATCAAAACAGCTGATACAAAAGAGGTACTGGTATATGAATTCCGAATGTCACATATTCATACATCAACACACACACATGTGCATAAAAGAAAAAAAACTACATTCCAAATCATCCGTCTTGCTTCTTACGTAATGCACGATGAACACAATATACTTCCACATGAGGCGAAACAATGCTTCTCAATGTCATATGTTCTGAAAAGGAAACCTCGAAACCCGCCAGATGTAGGATCAGCATGTAACAGAAGCCAAAAATCAAAGAATATCAAAACAAACAGCATTGCCAGTTCTACGCCCAGAAATGTTAGCTTGGAAAGGTCCAAAGTATTTTAGGAAGGTCCAATACATCTACGTAATATCAAACCTGTCCTATACTGCACCCGAAAAGACGATAAGTAATTCTTAATCACTGTCACCAATATTTTTTTAGAAAAAATGGTAGAACGATTATTTTTATATGAAAGGAAAGATTACAAGGTGAGGCGTAAAATGAAATATTTAGCCTACATCAATCATTTCTCTGTTAAACAAGTTTAGTTCGTTAGGAAAACCTATAAATGTTAGTCAAGTTTCGAAATTTTTCGGAGGCCCGGACCCGGTGGACCCCCTCGTGGCTACGCCCCTGAGCATTGCTAACTAGTCCCAAATTCAATGTGGCGTTCTCCATCATATAGTTTTATGTGGAAATTATCAAGAGTATAAAATATACTTATTTTATAAAAGAAATATGTTCATACTAAAATACTATCCAAGAGGGGGGGGGGGGGTGATTCTACATACTGACTTATTAATATTTGATTCACAAATTACTGTAGAAGAAGCCTTCATTATCGATATAAACTAAGAATTAACTTGTAAATGCGGGTCTACTTTCAATTGTTTTCTGCTCTACTAGATATTTTCTTTCTTTCTTTCTTTTTTCTTTCTTCTTCTTTTTTTTTGTAATTCTGCAATCACTTTTTTAAATTGTCATTATATGATTTGCTTCAGTATGGTCCCGTATTTTAAAAATATGAATGCATAAAAACAAATTTCATTTCTTAATTGCTAGTGAAATAAAATTCAGAAATCTTATTTAGCGCGAAAAACCTTCTCGTTCACTGGAAACCGTGCTGTATTGCAGAAACACTGCAACGACCAGTCCCTTTAACTTCTGAGATAGGGGAAAGGAGACTTAACATTCGCTCCAATTGCCGCGTTGAAAGAATCTGGTCGTTGTATGCTCGCTGCAACACAATATAAATTAGAGACTCTGTAACGGATTATTTTTCGCTTTTTAAAACGGATTCATGGAACGGACAGTTACAGAAGTAAAAAATATGTTATTTAAAGCGTATATATGCGAGTATTAAAAGGTATTTTTTCTGTTCTTTACTACTATTGATAATAATATTTTTTTCTTGAAATACTTTGGTCGTTGCGCAACGCTGCAACACTAACATTAGCCGCCACTGATAGATACTGAAAAAGTCATTTTTCGACATATCTCCATCTGTTTATCCGTTCGTCCTGATGTACAGTTGCCTAGAGGCCATACCGTTTAACGTACCTGAACCAAATTTTAAATTTAAGGTTTCTATGCGATTCTCCAGCTCTTTCATCTAATTTTCTTGCTATTTCTAAAAATAAGAACACTTTACTGAAGGGTGAAAGTTTAAAAAATGACATAATTTAAGGAATTGAAGCGAGAAGGTTTAGTACGGTGCCCCGTACCTATTATTTGAAACCGATTCAGCATCTCAAGGAAAAATACCATCTTCATTTGCATCTCTCTACTAAACCCGGAAGTGGTGGAAATATATTACTTTTTCCGTTTCAATATTGATCTTCATATAGAACCAAAACGGTAAGAGATATCGACATATGGTACTCTGGGAATCAATTCAAAACGTCCTAACAATAGGTTCTAGCTACTAAGTTAACTCTATATTCAAACCGGAAGTTGTAGAAATTGACAGTTTCCGGTTTCAACGTTGATCGCCATAGCGCAAAAAACTGTAAGATACCGATAAGCATTTTATTTATTTATTTTTTGAATCGATTCAGCGCTTGAAGTTCCATTTCCTTTGTTAACCCTGTATTCAAACTGGAAGTTGTCGGTTTTAACACTGATCGCCATAATTTAAAAACGGTAATAGATAGCGACAAGCATTTTTTTTAAAATATGGATTCAATCCTACAAAATTATGTTTCAACTCTTAATTTTATTCTGTATTGTAGCCGGAAGTGATATAAATCAATACTACTTCCGATTTTAATACTAGCTCCTTTAGAGCAACAACAGTAGCAGATGGCAAGTAATGTGTTTTCGACATGGATTCAACACCCAAGGAACAAGTTCTCTCTTTATTCTTATTCCTCTATTCAATCTCTAGTCTACGAACTTAAAAAGTTCGTTACTGAATTCTCTATATATACGTGTGTGTGTTGTTTGTGAATTTTTCATTTGAGCTCGCCACTAGATAGAGCATCAATCGCGTCACTTTTACCGTTCCCGAGATATGGGCCAAAAAAGTTTCGATTTCAGGAGATTTAAGGAGTCATACCTCGGGAACCGTAAGTCACAGAGAGATGATATTTTGCGAATTTTTCAATTTTGAGCCCTCCATTTTGAGCACGTGTCTTCGTAAAACAACATATCGTAGAACGTTTTAACAGAACTCTTAAACAAAACATGTGGAAAAAATTTAGTACTCAAGGAAATTATAAATGGATAGATACGTTACAAGAATTGTTTAATGAGCATAATAATAAAGCACATAGAACAATTGGTATAAAGCCTGTAGAAGTTAATAAGACAGAAATAATTCTTTTAAAATTCATTCTGGCAACGCTCTTGGAGCATTCTCAACTGGTTATAGATGTACTACTTTCACTTTCAGTTTGAGTATTAAATTCTCAAAGTTTGGAAGTCTACCGTAGTCTGATACTGTAACACGAAACTCACTTGTTTCCAAATACTTCACATAACCGAGGTACCAGGTACATAATGAACCTGTTAATCCATACTAACCGTATGTATTATTGCTGCCTCTTAAGACAGAAAATTCTGTTTCTATAGGAGGAATTGAGTCTAAAACCTCTAATACCCATTCGACCATAAACAATTTAAAACTGCATAAAACATTGCGTGTTATTTGAACCTATTCAATTCGTTCTTGCTAATACATCTTTAAAAAGTGGTAATTTTCAGTTTTACTGATGCTAGGCATCTTAGAAGTGGGTGATGATCAGTAGTGACGTATATATGGAAAAAAGATGGAAGAAGCTAAAGAAAACGTATACAGAAAAGGAAGAAGAAGAGAGGAAGATAGTTGAAGGAAATATGACAGATGTTCTGTTTAATCGGGCAGAAACATGAAAGAAGACTTTTTCGTCTCAATTCAACCTGCCAAAGCTTGTTTTTATAGGATAAGTAACGCAAAAAATACCATTAAAAAAAAGGCAGACTTTTCCAGGATCAAACCGAAGAACCATACAATACTATTTTCAAGTAAAATTAGATTCTGGCAAGAATACATAGTTGTAAGGAGTGTACGGAAGAAAAATACAGCTATCAAGTATTATTTCGTTGGGAACGCTCGTACACTGAAATAATAGCCTATTTGATTGAAAATAGACATGTGAGGCGTTTAGCAAGGCTTGTTTCCTGAAAATGTACTTTGAACGATCAAAGGAATTGGCCTCTCTACCAGTGGCGAAGCGTAATTCCACACGTAGGGTAGGCCCGACAAACTAATAACACATATAACATTTAGTGTATCATAAAATGTTTAAAATTACACTCAGAATTGTATTTCCCTTATTGAGTTAAAAAAAAAATACGAAATCTATTTTAAAGAACTTTCTTAGTTTGAGTTGAGTTGATTTTAGTTTAGCGTCCCGTTCAGCAGCGAGGCTATATGAGACGTGAACCTACTGATTAACGTGGAATCCGAACCACATGAGCTCCCGCCAGGAATCGAACCCGGGTCTCCCACGCCGAAGGCGCGTATGCTAACCGCTTAACCACGAGGGAGCTCAACTTTCTTAGCTGTGTTCCTAACACTGTTTAGAGTTGAATTTATGTCCATATATACATACTGGTTTTGTTGTTGTTGTTGTTGTTTAATTTA
This sequence comes from Thermobia domestica, assembly GCF_964235325.1. NCBI lineage: Eukaryota > Metazoa > Arthropoda > Insecta > Zygentoma > Lepismatidae > Thermobia > Thermobia domestica. The sequence continues at coordinate 69,511,814 of NC_137462.1, forward strand.
ATAAGGGAAAGTAGATGGAAAGTAGTCTATTATTATTATTGTTATTATTAAACAAATATTTACATGAGGAAAATACGCAATATGTATTAATGGAAAATATTTCCATTTAGCTCCACTACAAATATTTTGATATGGGATGGGGAATGAGGGAGATTTCCTCCTCAGTTGCTGTTCTCATTTCCTGCCTATTTGAAAATGGAGGGAGAGAAAAAGAAAGTACATTGTTACCAGGGGCGGATCCAGGACAGACTTCTGAGGGGGTTGTAATACTGCTACTTAGAGCTATTAAGAGTTCCAAACTCTGGGATGAGTTTTATTTATATATACAATAAGAAAGTGTCCTCTTCTGAGGGGGGGGGGGGAATTGCCCCCTGGATCCGCCCCTGATTCTTACAGTTAGATGTCAAATTTCTTGGATAAGTGTTTGTTACTTGCATCTCTCACTTTAAAGTAAGTACAATATTGCATTTAATTAATGCATCACATGATGATGACTTCACTAGAAATGTTAGTGCTCAGAATGAACTTCATTTGAATCAAAGCAAGATATTTAATATTGCATTCTATATAGTGGCATATTTAAGGAGGTGGCTTCAGGGTCTAAGCACTCACCGAAATATTATCGCATTTTTTTTTTATTGTTTTATACATATTACAGAATTTTCACCTTTCCAGGAATGAAGTTAGCAAAGTCCCTCCCGAAACATGCAAAGCCCTTGGAAACAAAATCGTAAATACTCCACTGATTCTATGAAATGGAAAACTCAACTAAAATTACACACACATATATAATCATGTACGGTAGCGTTTGTAAATTTATACATATGTTTAATGTATCAGACTATTTAATGTATCAGAATATGGACCAGGCCCCATGTAGGAAAAAAAAACAGCTACTCTGAATAACTCCTGAGAGTACATACCTAAATTAAACAAGTTATCACTAACAGAAATACATAATTCTATATAGAAACTTCTTACTCTGTCTTAAGGAAATCATTTTATGACATATTAGCATTGAAAGATGCCTTCAACGTTAAAACCAAACTCCCAGAGGCGAGCCTTCGCACCTTCCCAACAATGCGTGCAATCCCAAGCGAAAATAGCTTCGCTTCCTGAGCAGCATAGCCCGTAAACCTGTCTAGCGAGCTGGTGAGGCTCAGACGGAAGGGACTCCGAGTGTTTCCAACCTACTATTTTGTTACCGAAAAAAACGAAATGTTGAAGTATTTATTTTATAAGAAATCAAAGATAAAGAAAAATCTACGGTAGAAAACAGGGTAGGTCCGGCCTCAGAGCCTCATAGTACGCTTCGCCACTGCTCTTACTTTAAAACTGTGTTTACTATGGGAAAGAGAGAGAGAGGAAAGAAAGATTTCCACAAACTATCCATATAGGCACAAGAACTGGTTGTCACAGACAATGGCACCGATTTTACAAAATTTATGTGGGAACATTTCAATGGCGTGACGTGTTATATGTTTTCAGCGGGTCTTGCTATGATAAAGTAAAATATACCGGTACTATAAGGATAAGTTGGGGGTGACCTAACTCAGTCGGTTACACGCAAGAGAAACAAACGGGTTCAAACCCAGATCCAAACTAAAAATCTTGTGGGTCTGGCGCACCCACAAGATTATTTGTGTAGGTGCTGAAGCCCGGAAGCACCCACGTAGTCGGCGCGCATGGTCACAGACTAGTTTGGTATCACTACTCGAACAGTTTATTTATACAATATCTGAGCGTTTAGATACCTGGAACGCCTCATATCAACAAGCTGGGAGGGAAAAAATTATATAGAGTGACGTCAGACATACGTTCTATTACTTTTTTTTGTAGTTAAATAGTAGAAGTACTCAACTTACATTACGTTACTTACAAATTACGTTTTTTTTGTAGTTTAGTACTTCTACTACAAGGTATTTATTCTTTATCATAGTTTTATTACATATCTTTACTACCCCTATTAGACTTAAACATTAGGCTAAGCGTAACTATAGAAAGTCTCACACAGCGAACTTCTCTGTCTACAAAGAAAGAGTGAACGGTAAGAGATAGGGGAAAATATGCTTATGCTCAGCCTCCCATGAATATATACAATTTCCGCCCTTATGTTGAGGCATTTATCAAAATGAAATGCCAGCTTTTGTATGTCTCTGTCAAAGATTCCTGCCATTCAAGGATTGGAACCAGGACATCACAATCGTCTTCACCCCGGTTGCAATGTCGAAACATTGTCCGGCCAGATATCGCTTCAGATAGAAGAAAAGGTGGGAGTCACTGGGGGCAAGAGCGGGGCTGTAGAACAAGACCACGAAGGACAACCATGTTTTGTCCACAGTGACGATGTGGTTAAGGAACTCGTCACCTTCCTGGTAATAACGCGGACGCTAGACCCTTCTTTGGAACGAACCGTGTACACAACTTCAGAAACTGGCAAACTGCAGTCGCTGTGTGACAATCTCATGCAGCAGGGAACGAAAGATCTATGGAAATGAGACGAGGGCTCAGACTTACTAGGGAAGGTCGCGGGTTGTTACTCTGACTTCATATCGATACTATGCTCAATCGACTCCTTTTTACATATGAAACAATTACGCAAACAGAGAAATCCTCAATCTCAAGTGTGTTTGAATTACGAGTGTTAAAAGTTCAAAATTGAACAGATTTTGCAAGAAGTTTGAAGCTACTATTGTGAGGTAGACGCTTCAGTTTTGGTATGGGGGGGGGGTTCTTATGTGCCCAGCACATTATTGAGATCAAATCATACGCATTTTGCAAGAAGAAGGAATTTATTAAGGAGGAGGTGAAGGATAATAGCGTCTTACAACTTGCAAATTGCCTCTTGTTTGGTACCGGGTCGATAGGCTAATAAAATGTATTTGCTACCCATATTCGACTGTGTTGTCATTCAAATGGCACATTCCTGTGTAGCCACCTTCAAATTGAACTATAACATTTATCTCCGAAACGCTTGACCGGGGAACTAACGTGAACGGGAATCCGAACCAAGTCAGCCTATGCTTATGCATTGTGGAAAATGGTGTTTCAATTCATTGCTAGCTTTTCTTTTCTTTTATTTAACATTTTAACGGATTTTAATGACGGTTGTTGGAAAATAGTAGCCAAACTTCAGGGAATATTTTATGATATTCGGCGATAAGTGTGGCCAAAAAAACAAACAATCGACTAGCGGCGATGTATGCAAACATCGTTTTTCTCCAGAATAAAAGTCACCTTTTTCGCAGCTTTGAGCGCACCTTCCAGTTAAACATTTCTCTTTCTTTTTTAAATTTTCGGCATATTTTGTCGCTGAATATCTTCAAATATTCCCTGGACCGTGATCAATATTTTCGCAAAATTATCACTTTAATTCGCCGAAAACTAAAAAACCAACATGGCAAGCGATTATGTATTGAAACACCGTCTTCCGCAATGCATAAGCATAGAACAACAGGGCTCGGAGTACCGCTCAGGATAGTTCGGCAGCCGCCCGCTCTGGCGCTGTGTAGCTTGTTTGAAGTGCCAATTTCTTGCGATTGACTACAATTTAAACGCCGGTGGTGCAAACTGAATTCATATTCACTGTCAATGCCAACTTGTGGTGGATAATTTATTTGTTTTTTCTTTTTAACAATAAATTGATTTTTGTTTTCCACATATGATACTATGTTGTAATGCGCAAAGTGCAAAATTTTTATTGGACAACAGATCTGGACAAAACAATACATTGGTGACAGAGCCTTTTGAGAAAATATTGGTCTCACTTCCACCTACAGAACGCAAGAACATCACAATATAGATTATCACAAGATTAATTAGAAATCACCAGTATCGGACTGGCTAAGTTGAGGGCCCTTGGCTTGGGTCCTTAAAAGCCCATATTTTATATATAGGGCAACTTCGGCAAATAACGCCACCAATTCAACATATTGTTCTCGTGTTCAAGTGTTTTTATATCTAGAACCGTGCAAATCATTTGGACGTTGGAGTGAACCCTCCGCTATAATACAATGAGAAAACAAAGATCCCTCACACACAATGTCGACCACAATGCACTGAGAATCGGAATAAGTATGAGATGGCGCTATTACCAGACGTGTCGGCAAATAACGCCACTTGCTTTACAACAATGGAATCGTAATGAAATACATTTTGAACACAACTAAACAATATTCTTGGCAATGTGCTACCTGCTTTGCTGGTGCACAAAACTCATAGTCCTCGTACATGTCGTTAACCGGTAACTCTTATGATGATTGCGAACCTCTTAACATAACAGCTGCAGTCATATGGAGCACTACTCGTCGGAGCCAGACAACAATGCACAACCAGCGTTACACAATGTTCAGAAGCCACATTTAACAATGCTGCCAGAATCACATAATTCGTGAAACCTAATCTTGTATTCAATACATTGAATCCACATTTTAAATCCCCTGAGATAATAGTAATACCCTCTACAGTCCCCATGGAGCATATATCCATCCTTCGTCTTTCTAGAGGATGATTGTTTCTTCGTGCCGGAAGAAGTGAAAGGGCAAGCTCTTGCGAATAGGTCTAGTGTTACCAATACACCTCTGGCAGTAAGAGAACGCCCCCTGGGATGAGACATGCTCCTAGTTATTTTATCTGTAGGCAAGAGCTCGTGGACGGAGTGGGCACTCGATGGTGTTGAAGGAGAGATGGCGGCTGGTCATGTGCTTGGAGGTGTTGTTGTTGCGGTGAGACATCATTTGGGGAAAAAGCGACATCAGGTATAGCATTTTTGTTAAAATGATGCGTGCCTGAAATTGTGTTCTAAGGTGTTGCTGAACGGAACCATGCCTGTCAAAACAGTTTTGGAAACTGTAGCTTCCCAAGTGTTCTTCTAGGACGCGTTTGTCGATAACTGTCAACTGCTTCAGAGCAGTACAATTTTAATGATTTGAAGAAGCTCTTGTCTAGCAGTTGAAGTTGATTGGTGCAATGTGCAGACAAGCACAGCAATTTAATATACATGGTATCAGCAACATTTAGAATGGTAATATCAAGATGACTGCGATGACAATCTACAATAAGCAGTGCTCGGCTAGGGATCCGATGTCTGTTGAAATGTTCCAGAAATGTACGGAAATCTTCCTTTGTAACATAGCCTTTAGGTGTCATTGCATAGATGTTACCTGGAAGAAGATCATCACCAAACTATTTTTTTAATACTTTCTCTTGTATAGCACCATCGGAAGGATCTAATTTGAACCTGTTGCATTAGTGCATGCAATAACACTCACAGTGTCACCATTTTCGCCATGTGTGGCATTAAGTACTCACTTGCTCCCTTTCTGTGCCAGAATTTATAGGCTACGTTAGTTATAGCCCTACATTTAATCTGCATTGTATAAGTTCAGGATTGTCACAAAAGGTTCATAGCATAAAATGTATTTACCAATAGCGTATACAATTCGTTCACTATAGTTCTGTTGAAACGCATGAGTTTACCATAGCTCAAATTCTCCGCCTTCTGCATACAATATTCGAGTGTCTTGCCATGAAAGCGTACAATCAGACTTTTCCGGCTCTACCACTACGACAAAGAAAAACAAATTCTTAACACTAGTATTAGTTTCGATTAGCGATTAGATGAAGTGGCGTTATTTCCAGAATAGGGATGCACGCGAGACACGAGACAAGACTGAAAATTTTATGCGAGACGAGACTAAACCATGCGAGACGAGACTCTGTTAAATCTCGCACGACAAGTCTCGCGAGACTTCTCGCAGTCTCGCAACATTTATGAATTACATTTAATTGTATATTTAGTGATTTTACATTTATTGAGTTTTCTAAGTTGAGCGTTAATGCCTCCAGGAACAAAAAAGTGATTGGGGCAATAGACATTTTATGAGATTTATTATTATTCAAGGTTGATTTTCAGAATAAAAGCCTTCTTTAGTTTCTAAACATCATTAAAAAAGAAAAGCTTTGTAAATTGGAAATTTATTACAGCACCGATTTAGGACTTTATTTTGCGATACAAACACATACACGCGGGCGCGCACGAATACATGAACTTCTGTGTTTGGTCTGAAAAGCGAATAAGACTCCCTATTGCTGTGAAATGTGATATTTCTGTTGTTTCTGTCTTTTCCACATTACTACTAGCGATGAATGTTGGGGAATTGCGGGGAAATCTTTTCTCGTCAAAGTTTATTCCCGGTCCGGCTCGTAGAAATAACATGATATTTTTACATGGAATAAGTATTTTCTTTCTATATATTTATCAAAAACATCCCCCTCTAGTTCGGAAGTTTAATTCAAACACTGATTTGGTAGGATGGCCCGATAGGTTTGGTGGGACTTACATTTACTTTTTTTTAAAATTAATAACCTCTCATTTGAGTAACACGAGTACTGCCGCCTAGTCTGTCAGACCCAACATTTCCTTTCCTCCGGATAAAATGCCTCTCAGCAAGCGATAAAATGCGGTCTACAACTGAGGTGTTGAAGTAGAAAGTTACAGGAAACCGCGTTCTTGTAAGGTCAGCATTTAACTTAGCTCAGGATCAAAATAAATGTGGTCTGTGTCTGTATGGCTTGACATCAGTGCTGTCGGGTTAACCAAAACTTTTCAGGTTTTGATATTCTGGCAACACTGCAGTTAGTTCAACTGTATGATCTGGAAATTGATCCAGAAAGCTTTTTCCGTATCAAGTATAGTTTGCTGGATATTTTGATTCTCGCAATTGTTAACATATTGCGTTATCCACAACTCCGTTGAAACAAGTAACGTTATTCCTTGGTGGTTGGTGTAAAGGGAGATAGGCGACAATAGATGGCAGCACTGTTCTCCTACACAAGTAACGTATTTTTATATTTTCTCTGCTGCTTCCACAAACTTAATGCTAGAGAGTTTAAACTTTCTGAAAAGAAAGTTCAAACCTATTCCAAGAGAACAATCCGTGCCAATTTTGGATATTGTGACGTTAGAACATTCCTCGGACTAGAAGCAGGTAATGATAAGGTTGAAATCCGGTTAAATAAAGACGAAGAAATTTATATATAGTAAAAGGATCCGGGTTTGGTTCAATGAGTTCAGAAAAACATATACGGAAACGTTATATTCTTTATATCCTAATTACATTGGCGACTTTTTTTTCGGGGCAAAAATATGCCCGCATGGTATACTGGAAAATATTGCTGGAGAACTCTAAGCTGGAAAACAATGTTGTATCCAGCAACAATTTATGCTGGTTTTGCTGTAAATTATGCTATTAATTTGACTAAAATTAATGGCCCAGCAATCAAATTCCAGCACAACTTTTCTTTTAATTTGGAGCGGAGGGGATACAAGTTCGGATACCATGAACTCTAGGTTCCGTCTCTTTAGGATGTTATGAACATTCATCCCATGGAAAGCAATGCCAAACCACCATGGATTCACCTTGCCAATAGACTTTTAGGTCAAATACCTGCCTTCGGACAGAATATCACATCATCATTCATTAACAGCCATAGAATAACACATTGCAAAATTTTGACCCAGAATATATACGAGACTGCGAGACCATGCGAGAAAGTCTCGCGCGAGACGCGAGATGAGACTCAAATAATTTTATGCGAGACGCGAGACGAGACTTCACATTTGCGAGACGAGACGAAACGCGAGACGAGACCAACATTTGAGGCTGCGAGACGAGACGATACTTTCCATTTCTCGTCTCGTCTCGTCTCGCGTGCATCCCTATTCCAGAAGCAATATACTTTGTTTCGGCCATTATTTCTATACCAAGAATAGCTGTCCTGCATATTTTATCTATATCATAATATTATGAAGTACGGCCCTATCAACGCATACTTTTAGTAATAGTAAAATCTTACTTTTACCCAAACAATTCGCCTACCTCGTTTGACGCACTAAAAATGTGCAGGTTGTTTCCCCTGCTTCACGGCTGTCACGTCAACATTTGTTCACTTGTTTCTCTTTATTGACGCCTGGCTGACCTCTAGTTTCTTTCTACAAAGGCAACAGGCATCAGTGTTTATCACACACCTATAAGCGGTCACCTTACGAACCACGAACCACGTGTTCATACTAGCAGTGTGGAAAGTTTTAAATGGCGTTATTACCCGACCGGCGTTTTTTGCCGAAGTTACCATATATATATATATATTAACAAAAGAGACACTGACCAAAGCTTAAAATTTTACTTTATTTTAAATTATAATTTGTAACTGTTTCGGATATCTAGCATATCCTTCTTCAGACACGATCGAAATTAATGAAAATACAGATGTCTGTATTTTCATTAATTTCGATCGTGTCTGAAGAAGGATATGCTAGATATCCGAAACAGTTACAAATTATAATTTAAAATAAAGTAAAATTTTAAGCTTTGGTCAGTGTCTCTTTTGTTAAAACAATTAATCCAAAGCCATGAATAGTCTTACTATATATATATATATTATATATATATATAACACGTCAGTTGCAAATCATAAGTGACAAAATGATAAGCGCAAGGGCCGTTACGAACTAGAGGGGGCCTTTGCTAAGTACTAAGTTTTATTGGCTCACGGGGCTGTACTGATATGAGCAAGATAGGAAGGGGGAGGAGAGGACTTCTTTCGGAAAGGCAAACTCAGGCTTCCTCAACCTTTTTGGTAGGAAACTCAAGAAAACATTGTGATCACTAAAATTTAATCAAAGCCTACAGGTTCTGCGCTTCACGATTCCTGCGGGGCCCTCGGGCCCTTGGCGATTGCCAAGCAGCTAACTTGGCCAGTCCAGCACTGGGAATAACACGACGTTCTTTACTGAATTTCACACACCTGCCAAAGCGTTTTGGAGACAAATGTCATTGTTCAATTTGAAAGTGGCCATACAGGAACGTGATACTTGTCAATGCACATACAGTCAAATAGGGGTAGCAAATACATTTTACTAGCTTATTGACTCAGTGTGCCAAACAGGAGGCAATTTGCAAGTTGTAAGACGCTATTTCCCATCACCTCCTCTCTAATAAGTGCCACAATCTTGCAAAATGCATATGCTTTGCCTCATGAATGTGCTGGGCACCCAAGAAAACCTCCTAATTCCAAAAATGAACCATCTATCTAAAAAAAAAAATGTTGCTTCAAACTTTTTTCAAAATCTGTTCACTTTTGAACTGATAACGCTCGTAATTCAAAAACGTTTGAGATCGAGGATTTCTCCGTTTGCGTAATTGTTTCACACGTAAGAATGAGTCGTTTGAGCATAGTATCAATATGAAGTCAGAGTAACGCCCCGCGAGCTTCCCTTGTTAATGTACCGCAGGTTCTGCAGAATTGCTTGCTGCACACTTTTCGCCAAATCAGACTAACATGGTCCCGGTGTATATCGAATCGGTGGGCCTGCTGTGAATTGTTGTAAGCATACCTTCACTTATGAGATCCGGTCCATTTCATACAACTGCTGGTGGATCTGTGACATCGACAACTTCTTTCTATGGGAAAACATGGTTATCGCACGCACCTCGCACTCGGCAAGAGATACGATGCACGCAGCCATGTTGACAGTACCACAGCTCTTTCACTAGCATTTCCACACAACTGCACTTGCACCAGGTTACGACAAAAGTATTCTTCTACCACTTTTGATAAAGTGCGTCCCGCTTTGACCATCTGGGGGAGCTTTCGAAACTTACTTTCTGGGATGTGCCTCGTATTATTACCTTAGCATGTGATTCTGTATCATAATATTGGGCTCATCCAAGTGTATTTCTGTTTCTTCCTTTAAGCTGCGGTTTCCAGGAAGTTTCTTTCTATTCCATATAACTATATCCAGTATTACGCTCTTATGTGTCTTCCTTATGTTTTCTATCCTTCAATTCCAATTCTTTCAAACGCTTGTTTCAACACTTTGTTGAGCACTTCGGCATGCGGTCTTACAGTTGATATTATGAATGCTTTAACTTAACTTGCTTTTCCAATATTCTCTTATTTATGGTTTGTGCTAGTTTTTGTATTTGTCTATTTCTTTCTCTTTATGTGAATCCTACAAAAGTTTGTCATGTTTGGTACTGTGATGTCTTTTAGGTGCACCTCTTCCTTTATTTGTTTATTTATTATTGTTTGGCCCAGTAGCGTACCCAGGAATTTATTTCGGGGGGGGTTCAAACTAAATATGAAGCTATTTTATATTAAAATTGCTAAAATTGCCCCTAAAATTAGGCTAAATTTTTAAAAAGTCGAAATTTCGGGGGGGGGGTCCGGACCCCCGTGTCCCCCCCCTTCCGTACGTCCCTGGTTTGGCCTGTTATGATATACAGTGGACCATCGGATTATGAACTTAATCCGTTCTGTAGCGCTGTTTGTAAATCGAAATTACTTTTCTCATTTAAAATTAATTTAAGTACAATTAATCCATTCTAGCTACAGACACATGATATTGTATGTATTTTTGTCATTTTAATTTTTTTCCTATCACTGTATGCCAGAGTTGGAGTGGGTCAAGTGGGTCAAGTTTTCTGAGTGGGTCAGTAGGTCGTGGGTCAACAGCATGTAACCCACTGCGACCCACCACCCACCATGACCCACTGTGACCCACCACCCACCATGACCCACTGCGACCCACCACCCACCGTGACCCACAGCGACCCACCGACTCAGTATGGTCTACCGACCCTCTCTGCTCACTGCATTGTAGACAGTATCTTCTGAAGACTGGTAAATTTGTCTCTGCTTTACTTTCAAGACCTTCATTTTCCTTCCTTTTCCACTTGTTTCTGTCTACCTACCTGAGGTGAGTATATCTAACCAATTGAAAAAAGAACTTCAGGCACTTTTGGATACTGATATTTTTAATTGTAATAGTAGCAATATGACTTACACTACAACTTGGCTTTCGAGACCTGAGAGTTTTTAGAGCAAACTACTGGAAAGAAATACATTTTTGAATCACTGTAATATATAAAAAAATGAATGTAACTATGTGTGCCTGATCATCACGGTCAAATTGCCAAGTCAAATGAAATTACTTTTGGTATATAGTTCGGCCTTAATCCAAATTGGGAAGTTATATTGCTTTTATTATAATGCATAATATCCTAAGGAGGTAGTGAGGATTCAAATTGTTGCGGAAAAAAAATGAGTATCTCGCAAGCCGTTAAACTTACGGAGCTGAAATTCAGTGTATTAACTCTTTATTGAAAATAAACAGAATGTGTCCTAGCATTTTTAAAATTCTCCTTTATGTGGGGGAGGGGCACTTTTCTATATATGGAAAATTGGTAGTGAGTTGGTTTGTAAAAATTAGGGATGGGCACGAGCGAGTTCGAGCGAGTTTTCTTTGAAACTCGATTCGACTCGAAACAGACATGTTTGAACTCGACTCGAGAACTCGGCTCGAAAAATTTCCTCCAACTCGACTCGAAACTCGACTCGAATTTGGTTCGAGTTTCGAGTTGAGCCAAATCGAGCCTAATCGTGTGTGTAGTTCAAGTACTCTCTTCAAGTAATATACATACACAATACAATTATTATCAATGACACTACTTCTTCTTCTTCTTCTTCTTCTTCTTCTTCTTATTATTATTATTATTATTATTATTATTAATTTCAGCACGCAAAGTGTCACACATGTAAATATTTTTGTGAAAGCAGAGAAATGAACTTGTTTTTCCGATTGCCTTTGTAAATAGCTGTGCGATTCTTCCTGTTATTTGAGGAGTGTCTGCAAATTTTGACTACCATAGCTTTGCTCAAATAAATGACACACTGCCGCAGAAATGTAATATTGTTCTTCTCCTATTTTTATTGCCTCCTATAAAAAAGGAAAGAGCTTAAAACTATTCAGTAAAGAAAAGTCTGAACCTCTGTAGGGAGGGACCTCTGATTACAGATTCCGTTTGGTGGTAACTTGTTTACTTGCAGAGTTGCAGGACTGTTGAACAATAAACCACACGTGTTCAGTTGCAGTCCAGTCTAAATCTGTAAGAACGTTTGCCTCCAATGAATAAGATAAAAGAGAATTTCCGGCCATACAAAATATGAAGAAGCGAAGTCATCACTTTATTTACCATGATGTGTGTGTGTGGGGGGGGGGGGAGACGCGGTAGCTCAGTAGTAGAGCGTTCACCTCCGGTGCTTGGGGTCCCTAGTTCGATCACAGCACGCGCCGTGTGGACTTTGTGGTGGACAAACACCGTGCTCGTGGGTTTTCTCGGGATTTTCCCGTTTCCTCATACTTTCTTCATTCCACCATTTCACTCATCTCTCATCATCACCGTCTCCTTTAGCCTAACCGGCAAAACCGTGGGACATAAAACTTAAAGATTCATTTCGTTTTTAACATGATACGAGAGGATTTAGCGAACACCATGATAATTGTCACTTCTGGTAAAATTAAGTTATTAGGTGGACCGGATTGGTATTAAACCACAAGGGAAACTTGTTTGGTATGTGTCGAATTGCATAGGAATGATGAACTTTCTTTCATACTTACTCGAAAGTCAGAAAATGTGGCATACAATTATGTTTCCACGAGCTGCCCATATTATACAAATAACAACATTGTTATCCGGAATAGGCTTTTTATAATATTGTTAATAATAATAATAATAATAATAATAATAATAATAATAATAATAATAATAATAATAATAATAATAATATGTAGAAACTAGATGACGATTATTCTTCTCGCAAGAAATTCTAAATATGAGGAATTTAAAAATACCATAGGAAAATTATAAAGCTAAAGACAATATAGGAATATTACTAAAGAGTATTATGAAGATAATTTAAAGTTAAGTATGATTTCTTTTGTCACTAGAATTCTTTATAATGATTGATACTAACAGAAAAACAGACTAATAAACCAATATGTTAATACTGAAAAATTAGTAATTTCTCCACATAGCCTATGATTAGATATTCAGAAAAGTGATCAATTTTGAATTATCCCTTTTATTAATCGTTCATAATGGGAGCCATTTCAACACAGCTATACATAGTCACATATATAAAGACAAAGAGATTTAATGTTGATAATTATGGTTGGAGGGGTTATTCGAGATATATATGATAAAATATTGGAAAATATGGTAAATTTTATGTATTAATTAATTAATTAATTACGAGTATTCATAACGTGAGAGCTGCTTCAACATGGCTATAGCATAAAGGTGTATACCAGGAGATAAATTGATGCCCACATCAATTTGATTAAAGAGGGGTTATATGAGACACATCATGTATAGGCCTATATCCATCTTAGAATACCCCGGCAACCCTGTTTTTTTTCTGTTCTGGAGGTAGCAGTTATCTGAATCACCGCGGTGCTCCGCCCGTATTTACGCTTATCAACGGATCGAGTGGCTCGGCTCACAGCTCATCTACTATCGAGCCGAACCGAGAAATGAACCGAGTCAACACCTAACCTAACCGAGACGGCAAAAACCGATGGCTCACCAGGGCCGAACCGAACCGATTCGGTGGCTCATCCCGAACGAGTCGGCTCAGGCCATCGGCTCAATTGAGCCGAGCCGATGGCTCATTCCAACCGAGCCGGCTCGAGCTGTTTGCTCAGTTGAACCGAGCCGAGCCCGTTGACATCACTACCCGGGTTGGGCTTCTACTTAGGTTCAGAAATACGACCGTGCAGGTCTCATCCTTGATGGTAAAAACTACAGTATATACATATATTGGTGCTCACGACATTTGAGGCTGTCCTTTTATTAAAAAAAAAAAATCTATTGTGCTCTCGTTATCGAGACGAGATGAGATGCAAGCAGTGTCCCCTCTCGTGAGCAACACTAAAGGTATTCCACAGTACGGCTTACATTTCTCATGGCTTTCGCCTTACAGTTTAATCAGGCCATGATTTCAAATCGAGCTAATACGAGCTAAACGAGCGAGCCATGTACCAAACTTGACTCGGCTCGAAACTCGATCTCAAAAACAGTAACTCAGCTCGAAACTCGACTCGAGAAAACAACCTTTCACACGGCTCGAAACTCGACTCGAATTCGAGTCGAGTTTCAGATCGACTCGTGCCCACCTCTAGTAAAAATGATCGAAAACGATCGATGTTATTTAAGAAAAAAAATCAGAAACAAAAAATACAGTGCTTGGCTTCATATATCCATTGCTTTCTGTTATAATAACTGCTGAAGCTAATGTTTATTATATGGAGCGCTTACAGCACAGGGCAATCAACCCATAAAGTTGTGAGAAAAATAGGCATAAAATTTGTACTGTAAGCTTAATTACACGAAACTTTTAAGTTTGGATTGTACGCATAATTGTATGGAAAATTTTACACTTTTTTTCCTTTATGTTGGTCTACTTACTTTGATTTGGAACTTTGAAATTTCATCCTTTTTTCCACTGAAAAGTATTGATAATTCAACAAGGAAATAATTATATTATGATAATTTAATTGAAATTCATCGTAATTTGGCACATGGCAAACAGCAGTGTGGTAATTGAAGGGGAAGGAGGGAAATTCCCATTCACCTCTGAACACTTTCCAGGAACCTCGTTCCCTTTCGCTTTCTAGACGGGGGAGGAAACTTGGTAATGGTATCAAACCTTCATGTGTAACTACAAAAATTAAATTTATAAACAAATAAGAAATCATCAGTTTATCAGGCTTTAATTGATAATTTATTCACAAGATTCCCTATCAAAGGTGTGGTAGATGAAGTTTCTGTTCTACATGGGTCGACATTGCCAACTGACATGGTCGATATGGAAAAGATGTTGTATGGTGATGGAGAGATGATACTTCTTGCTGAGTATTTCAAACCTGACCAAGAAAAATTGTTATCAGACTTGAGTCTAACAAGTAGATTGTCGATGACAGATGACATATTACAAATAGACTAAGTGCTCAAACATTGTCTAACTTGTTGCTCATCAATGTTAATGACCCACCGCTAGACAAGCTCGAAATAGACGAGCTAGTTATTTCTTGGCTGAAGGATGAACATCATTCCGCTGCGGACGATTTACCACGAAAAAGTTACCAACAGGAAATAAATCCGATTTCAGATTTGTTTTAAGGTGGAAAATTACGAGTTACGGAAAATGTATACTTGTATTACTAATGGCTAATTACTTATGTTATTCAACTTTGTACCTAATTTTTAGTAAGTCTCTTCTTTGCTTTAGGTAAACTACTTTGAATAAATATTCATAATAATTGCAATTATGCATATTTGTAACTTATATTTAACGTGGTGTTTTAGTGATTACACAAATTACAATTATGAGCATGCTTTATGGAAATGCTCTCACATAGGGTACCAGACCACCTTTATACACTATGAAAAACTGATTTTTCAAGTTTTTTGTGAGAAAAATACTGTGAACTGAGAAACCATAACCTTTTCCATATTGTACAGGGATATTTTCCTGCAAATAGAAGTTTCTTGGGGAATGCGTTCAGAAATTAACACTTGCAAGAATACTCTCTTAGTACAAGTATATTTTAGGCACACACTAATTTCCCCCCACCTCGAACTGCTTCAATTTCCTCACTGATAAACACTTTACCATTTTATATCGTAAAGGTCAGATCTACCGTTATTGTAACAGAGTTGTGCTTGAGCGATTGACTAGAAATTCAAACTCCGATTAGTGATAATTTCGCACTCTTGTTTTATTACAAGTGTAAACTCTTTAGTCAGTTCAGAAGAGGCCGTGGATCGTGTTCAGAGTTGGTGACGATGGATTTTGGTGAGTCAGAGTAGGTCAAAGTGGATGAGAGTAGTTCATGGTGGGTGATGGGTTAGAGTGGGTCACCGTGGGTGGTGGGTCACGGTGGGTGGTGGGTCAGAGTGGGTCACCGTGGGTGGTGGGTCTGAGTGGGTCACGGTGGGTGGTGGGTCATGGGTCAGAGTGGGTCATGGTGGGTGGTGGGTCAGTGGGTCGTCGGTCACGGTGGGTGGTGGGTCAGTGGGTCGTGGGTCAAGTTTTCATTGACCCACGCCAACTCTGGTGTATGCCTCTGTTAAAATAAAGTTTGTCTTTCTCTGTTTCTAGAATGGTTCCTGGTTTATACTTGTAATAGGGGAAGGTCGGGTAGTATCGGACACTTAAGGAACATCTGATGTAACAACTGTATGATAATCAGAAATTAAATGAAAATCTCATATGTGCATCGTCATACATATTTTTATAACACTATATAAACCATATTTCACTTTTCCTACAAAATTTAGAGAAACTGAAAAAAATGTAAAAGTCTAATTTTTCAAGATATAAAAAACTGGCGGGTTATATCGGACAGATCTGTTATTACCTTCTTAGATTCCTTACATGTCTTCTTACATACCGTACAAACTGCAGATTGTTATGTTGTGTTGCAAATATCACATTTATAATAAAATGCCTCTCTCTCAAGACTTGCACAGTTTTCATGTGCCCAACCTTTGCACGAATTACACTATATCCAGTTCTCATCAAAGTTTTCCCCACAAATTACGTAATCAGTCTTTGTTTCACCGTCGAATTTCAGAGACTTCCTTGCTGATCCAACTGCTTGGTTGAGCATCAAATACGGCTTCCTTCGGGAGCATCTTTCGTAAATTCTTTTGTCCATTCTTACTTTTGGACAACAAATAATGGAGGGATAGATTAATCACCTGACGCCTTTATGCACAGAAGAATTGTTACGTTTTTGCTTCTTTCTCCAGATGTTAATTTCCCTACCTGCTATTTCCCTTTTATAGACACAACTTTTAACTGATTTTCATTAACTAATGACACACCAGTTTCATCAGCATTATAAATTCTCGATGGTTTAAAAGAATATTTATTCATAAGTTCAGACAGTTTGTCAAAAAATATACCAACGTGTTCCTTGTTGAATCCTATAGCCCGCTGCAAACTTGTGGACTCCGCGCACCTCAAACTTAAATCGGAATGTCTCTTCATGAAAGAATAATAAAAATCTTTCCCGGCTAGTCCTTTATTTCTGTTAAATTTATGGTTCAGTTTCAAGTGTTCAGCGAACTGAAATGCTAGTTTCAAAAATTGTTTGTTGTTGAAAGGCATCAACTGGCTGTCCAGATCTTTGACAAAATTATACAGTAACTTATTTTGCTCATCCGTAAAAGTATTTTGAAATTTATCCATTGGAGGTTTTACTTGAATTTCTTTTCCCAAGGAAAGAAATTTTACCCTGTCATCTAAAGTGCTTTTCGGGACGGAAGACTATTTATTTGCTTCTCTTGTACTCATCCCACCACTTATCACTTTTTCAATTGCTGTTTTCATATTTTCCTCTGACCATTTACCTCTCTTTTTGTCCATTTTTACCTGAAGAACATGAGAGAACTATAAGATTTCGCATTGAAACTTCGAACATTGCTGTCCGATATTGCCCGCCAACACCCTGTCCGATACTACCCGACCAACGTGCATGGTAATAAAGAGTCTTGAAATAATTTGTCTTGCAATGTACGCAATGATATAATGCCAATTAGGATACAAAACTACAACAAAAATGTACAACTACTTAAATTCATATTTCACTTACCTTTGTTTCTGTAATTAGCCGACAAAATTAAGTACGTGCAACCACAAACCGCACACAAACTACAAATCGTCGCACCACATGTACACCTTTAAACGTCTATCTCAGAATGTTGGCGCCACGCTTCCCTCACAAAGAACTACTAACACGTAGCTAAAGAGTGTCGCCATCCTGTTCCGAAAATAGTGAACTATACACTGTCCGATACTATACGCTGTCCGATACTATCCGACTTTCCCCTACACTCTTCTTCTACCGGTAGTATGCTTTCTTCTACTACCATTTTCTATTTCATTCTTATCTCTTGGTACATGAGTTTTGACACTTCGTATTTTTCATTGTATCTAGTTTTTCCCATGAGATGAGACGTGAAATAAGGTCTTGGATGCTGTAATAATTGGACGCCACATTATGTAATGTTTGATGCTGTAAGTTATACACTGATGTTTGTAAAATAAGAACAAAATGGGCACAGTACCCCATCGTCGGGTAAAACGCCCACACACGTGAGGTAATATGCCCACCCACCCAACATCAAACTATATAAAACGGAAATTCATAGCATTTGAAAATCGTGTTAGCACAGGTGTTCTCACACTACAGTAAACTATATTACACTATATTATGATACAAGTTACGAAAATCTATCTTATAAAGCATCAAGCTACAGATATACTTCCTGACCTTTGAATATACAGAGTAGAAAAACACATATTAATTGAAAAAAGCTTGTTTAGCTTCATTCTAATTCTTAAATATAAGCGTCTTGATATAGGTAACATATATGATAAGTTTTGCACAACATGCTATTAATAACAATGAACAGTCTTACGGGAATATTACACTATCTCCAAATGAAAATATGACCAAAACAAAAACTGATACGCATTGAAGGAAATGAACTGAATTTACATGTTTCTTCTTTTCTGATACAGTGAGTGGCATTTAGGACACACATTTGGAAACCGTGTACATATTTCATGGAGCCACATTTGACAATGAATACACTTGATCCACTCACATGTAGACATAGGTCCAGTACGTTTTATAATAATGATCACCACAGATTCTGCAACAGTTATCTTCATCTGCATCAGATGAGTCTGTACGGTTGCACTGATTTTCGACTGAAGAACTTAAACCTTTTTCGGATAATGTAGTTTGTTTTGACTTTTTGGAATTATTTGGATTGCCTACATTCTTCATCATCTTAGAGGAACGGAAGTTGATGTACTAGATGTTGCTGATCTCTGTCGAGAGCGAAACTCATGTCCAGTCAGGATCGTCGCTCGTAGCCTTCGCTTGGAAGTAGAAGCTGGTACGGGTACAACAAATACCGGTATAATGTCTTCAAACATACCGTGTTGTTCCTATTGCTATGCTGAACTCCATTTGCTTGTGGGAATTCTAGGTCTACTACAGCATCACGCTCCACACTGGAAGTGGATAGCACATTGGACGTTGTGGAAGAGAGTAGGCTTGATCTTGACACGTGGGGAAAAGTTGAAGGAACATTAGGCGTTAAGGGAGAGGGTAGGCCTGGATTTGATAAGTTGAAACTAAGACTACTGGAACTAGAGCGACACTCTTTTCGAAGCGTGCTCTGGAATCATATCAGTATTGAAAGGAAATATTCCACTAGAATGGAATCTAGCCGCTCCCGTTTCCTACTGTTGCTATTTTCAACAATGCTTGATTAGTTAATTCTCCAAATTCTAAGCGTGTGAGTTTGCTACCAGGATTTGCTTTGATTTGGTGTAAATATACTGCATAAAAATGTGTTTTGAGAAGTTGAAAAAATGCACGATCCTATGGTATCAGATAATGGGCTGTGTAACTTGGGAGAAATAACAAAATTATGTCATTGGCAGCAGCATAATCAAACGTTTCAGTATTACTGAAATGACAAATATGTCTGTGGGGTAAAATGCCCACGGGTCATTCATCCCGAGACCACGTGGGCAGATCACCCCAATGCCAAACACGATAGTTTCAGTTCATTAAACTCCCAACACTGCACGGCATGGCTGCAGACCACTATTGCATCAGAACAGCAGAACCCTACTTTGTGCAACGCACATGCATTGGATTTCCCAATGCGCCAATATGATCATTCTATCTCCATAAATTTGAAACGTTCAAAAAACATTCCAAATAAAAAATTATGAATTTACCACATTTAAATCAGCCTGTACGCCTTCAATTTCTTTACACAATGTCGTTTGGTGTCACCTTCGTCTTGCATAGAATCGCGCCTTCAAACAATGTATCCCTGTTGCCACTTCATATCCCCTTCCTGTTTTTTTTTTTTTGGGGGGGGGGTCATTTTCCCCCACTGGGCTTTTCACCTCCGCTTACTCTATATGAGGATTTTAAGGCAAATTGAATTCAAATTATGCCAAATGTTGTATTTTCAAAAAAAAAAAAAAAATACAAATAACAATAAAAATACGTACAAAAATGCATATTATAAAAATATATGGGGCACCCACATAAGCATTGGTTCGCGGCCCCCAGATCCGGCGCCCTTGATCATTGTGTATCCACATATAGATAATATGTTGCATTGTAATAAAGAACAATTCATTCATTCATTATTATTATTATTATTATTATTATTATTATTATTATTATTATTATTATTATTATTTTATAGAGATATTTTATATGAGTAACACTTGGATGCATGTTATGTAAGGATTTAAATTAGGAAACTTAAAGAAAAGTAAGTATTCAAGTAAGTCTATTGCTGTGTGTGAAAAAATGCGATATATGATGAACGATTTAATCTTTTAACATTTGAAAATTTTTATAGTAGAATGCCGAAGAAATAAACAAGTACGAAGGTCAAATTTTTATATTATTTCTTAACATTGTGCTTTATTGTTTGTGCACTGTATATAGTTATACATTTCACTTATCTACGTGTTGTTCATTTGCACAATATTCACACGACCCATGAAGTCAAGGGCAATACATTCAAGAAACACTTATTTAGAAACAATTATAAATTACTACCTGTATCTCCAACAAAATAGTGCATTTTCTTTTTCACTTCTCCTTTCTTTTCTTTTTTCTTTTTTCTTTCTTTCTTTTTTTTTTAGTATTTTTTAAGGACTAACTTCAGAGAGTCTGTATACCAATTCTAAGGGTGGCGAGCACCAACCAAGAGTAAGTGAAACTAAAGTAGTAACTTACTAAGAGAGAAGGAAATCGGCGACTTCCAGTCAAGAGTACTGAACTAAAGGAGTAAATTACTACAGAAGTAAAATTTTCATTTACTACTGTAGTAAATTTATTTACTCCACAAGTGGTGGAGAGCACCATCAAAGAGTACACTACTACATTAGTAGCTTTAGGAGTAAATAAGGTCCAAATTTACTCCTAAGCAGTAGTAGGAGTAAAGTTAGAGAGTAAGATGAGTTCTTTGGTTTCTGCGTGGTAAATATCAAATTCTATGGATTACCTGGTCTACGAAGAATATAAGGAGATGGCAGAAGAGGTACACATCCCAAGAATGAGGCTTTTAATGGAGAGAAGAGATCCATTTGCGATGTATAGCGACAATGATTTCAAAGAGCGGTTTGGGTTTCGTACGGAATCTTTCGAGTCGCTGTTTGGTATGCTGGAGCCGTAAATGTAGCATAATTCTGACAGGAACCGTGCTTTGTCTCCTAGCTGCAACTTCTTTTGTGGCTTGCAAATATTTCGCACTGGTATATACTTATCAAATTGTAGCAGGAGATCTCATTAACTGTTGGAAGATCTTTTAACAGAGTGATAACCAGTTCTATTGCCTTAAAGCCACTGTATGTATCCATGCCACAGAACCAAGAAAATATATCAATGAACAAAAGGGAATTCTATCGAATTGGTGGATTGCGAATGTCATAGAGGTCATATATTATGTATATACATACCCATACTTTGTCCTTCTGGAGCACAAGCAGAACTATATAGAAATAGCAAAAATTTCTTTTCTATCAATACACAAATCATTTGTGATTCCAATATGAAATTTTTGAACATGGTAAGCCGTTAGCTGGGTTCCACACATGATGCACGCATTTGGGACAATAGTAAAGTTGCTGTAGAATTTAATAATGGACAATATGATGGGTTGCTTGTTAAGGAGACAGTGGACATGCTCTCTCCAAACATTTTATGACTTCTGCATTTCTAGTGTTGGGCACAGAAACCGGTTTTTCGGTTTTCAGAAAAACCGAAACAGGTTTTTGAATTTTTAAAAACACCGGTTCGGTTTTTGGCCGAAACCGGTTATTGGTTTTTCACCGGATCCGGTTTCGGTTTACTTCAAAACCAGTTTCCGTTTTTTCCAAAATTTGTTCTATTTCTGACCAGAATAGTGTTTCGTTATTCTCCAGAAACCAAATCTGTTTCCACAGAAATAGATGTGTGTCTTCCAAAAGTTTTCACCGAAACCTGTTTCGGTGAAGACCGAACCAATTTTTAAGAAAACCTAAGTCGGTTTTGGAGAAAACTGAAACTGGTTTTGGTGAAAAACCGAACCGGTTTTTGGAGCAAAACCGAACCGGTTTTTGGAGAAAACCGAAACTGGTTTCGGTGAAAAATGAACCGGTTTTGGAGAAAACCGAAATCGGTTTCGGTGAAAAAACGAACCGGTTTTGGAGAAAACCAAAATGTCGTTTTTTTGGGTTTCGATTTTTTCTAGAAACCGGTTTCCGGTTTTTATAAAATCCGGTTTTGCCTTATTTATATTTTCCCCACATAGGAACCGAAGGGTGCTAGACTAGAGCCCGTATTGCTACAAGATGTGTAATAGAACGTAAATTCGGTGTTGGAAGAAACGTTTCCACATTCTTACTAAAACAATGCGATATAAACAGAACACGTGTGGGAATGTTATTGTGGCTGCTGCAGTTCTACACTACTTTGGAATAGAACTGAAGGCGTGTTTCACCTTAATGTTATGGATGCGAATGACATCAACCAATATACATTTCATACAGAAGCAGGTGCTGCAAGGCAATCTGTCAGAAGGTCTATTATACTTAATTATTTTTAATTAAAATTTTACCTAATTTTCTAGTAAAATAACAAGTTAGTGTAAAGACTTTTCGTTTTTAAATGAATAAATAAGGCGCTTCATTTATTTACGTATAATTTTATAGTTACGTTTCTCTCTTTTTCTTTTCTTTTTTCTTTTTTTCTTTTTTGCAATTAGATAATTAATATTTTCATTTTATTTCTTACTTCAGTACACAAAGTTATACAATAAAGGTGTTTTGATAATTTGTAAGAAAACCAAGATGTCTACTTTTATAATTTTGCTAACACAAAGTACTATTAGAATGTGGTAATTAGAAAAATTAAATGTACTAATTCTGAAATAATATACAGAAATATTATGTCATGTGGAAAACAAAAACACATAAACCACTAAAAAAATATAAAGCAAATGAAATATGTATTATACATATCAAATATATTTATATTTTGTGAACAGGTCTTCTCGGGCTAGCAGCCTGGTAAATATTTACCTGGCTGCTAGCCCGAGAAGACCTGTTCACAATACGTCGCCAGGAAAGCTTCAATAGATATTTATATTTATTTACAAAAGCAAACTTCTCGAACATATTGCCTAAAGAACCGGAACCTGAAGTTTGCTCCGTTTCATTCTTGAACTTTCCATTTTAAGGTTATGCTCCTCTTCCTGTCTTTCAACTAACAACCTTCTTCGTTATATTCCTCTCGTATTAAACGCATTTTTAACGAATGAAGCTCGTTTGCTTTTTCCAACAACTTCCTGCTCTTCACTACAACCCATATTCTCTGCCTTTCTTCATAGGCGCATCTTCCGATAAGCTTCAGCTGCCGATAGAAAACGAAATGCACGTGCCAGCAGTGTGCAGAAATGGCTTACTTCTTTAGTAAAAAGGCGTTACTACTTTAGTTAGAACTAAAGAAGTAAATAGAAATTGAGCTCTCCAACAGTTACTAAAAGAGTATATTACTACGGAAGTAATTTACTAAAGTAGTCCAAACTAAAGAAGTAAGAGTTACTACAAGAGTAATTTACACTAGTTTGGTGCTCGCCACCCTAAGACTATACAGATTAACTGCAATTACAAAAGACAGCAAACAAATACTAAAATCAACAACTTATAGAGTCCTATCTTTGCCAACGTAAACATCGGGTTCGATACAATAACATTTTAACTAAGGAATATGTCGTCGACTTGATCTGCCTCAGGGATAGAACTTAGGACCTCTATTATTTATACTATTTGTTAACGATTTACCATCTGTAATAACATCTTCTTATAAACTATTGTTTGCTGACGATTTAAAAATCTATCGCAGTATGTCCACGGAATTAGACGCTATTTCTTTGCAAAGTACATTAATGCTATTTTCCAATGGAGTTAATCAAACAACTTGCTGCTAAATATTGAAAAATGCAAAGTAGTATCATACACCAGGAAAAATGAATTATGTACGCAATATGTATACTATTAATCAAACGCCAATTGAGAGAGTGGATTATGTTACTGATCTTGGTGTCACTCTGCAGTCAAAACTATCATCCAATATTCATGTCAAGAAAGTAGTTGATGAGGCCTTTAAGAATTTTGACTTTGTGATGAGATTAGGAAGTAATTTTTCTAACACTAATGTCCTGTAAACATTATACACCGCCTATGTAAGGTCTAAGGTGGAATACAGCGATAATATGGGATTAATAGTAAGAAATACATAAACAAAATCGAAAATATTCAAAATAAATTTGTGTCCTTTTTGACATAAAGAACAGGGATATATCCAAGATTTGAGAACTATGATCTTCGAAACAAATATTCATTACAATCTCTTGATAACAGAAAAAGTCATTTCATTTTATCTTTCTTACATAAAGTAATTCATGGTGCAATAGATTCAGAATATTTGTTATCAGAAATCAAAATCCACGTCCTACATAGAGCAACGAGACCCCATAATGGTATTCCGTCTTTCAGCCCAAAGGACTAATGAATTGGATGTACCTGCCAGAAAAATGTGGTTACTGTATAATAATAAGATGTTAAATGGGCACCTAGATATAGACATTTTAGTTGTAAACAAAATTTTCAGTTTAAACAAATTATCTGTATATCGTGCTATGTATATTTTAACGTGCAAAACATGTATTTTATTATTATATTATTATTTTATTGTATGTGTATTTTAAAGTATATTACCAAGCAGTTGCTATCATATTATTATGTTATTATATATGCATTTTAAATTGTATTACCATATAATGATGGAAAATTGTAATTAGGCATTTGCCTGTTGTTTTTCCGAAACAAAAATAAATAGGGGTCTAATAAAATAATTCAGTTGAAACTCGTTATGGAAATTACATTGGTAAAAATTATACAATTGTGCTGCAACCTAAGAGAAGAAAATTTACCTAATGCTGTAATTGTTCTGTACACTATACAATAATTAGAACATGAGGCAAGTTTTCTCCCCTTAGTTCGTAGCAACAAAATTATAATTTATGGCGATGTGACTTCCCCCAATGGTCCACCACTGAAATAAAATTAGTGTTCTCAACGAATCTGCTAACTTTGTGGTTATGTTAATTAAGTCGGAAAAACTAAAAGTGATTGTCGAGTATGCAAATATGTAGTTAAAATTAGTTTTTTTTTTTTTTTTATAAGGAAAATGTGCTGGACACCGCCTGAAAAATGGATTGTTTATTAAGACACCTACGTAGGTAACACCCGTTCGCTTCATAAATTTGATTTCCCAAGTGTGCAAAAGAGAATGATATCCAAAGAATATTGTAATTAACTAATTAGGGGGTGTAACACATTGTCTGTGATGCGTGCTCTACATAGAGAGGATGGATGCCAATTAGATATTCTTGTGCTATTTTTAGTACAGCATGTCATGCGAATTCATGAAACAACAAGAACAATCTTTCTTTCATCAATAGCTGATAGTACTCTTTGTGGCTAAGTGATATATGTTTATGCTTTCTGTTCGGTTCGATTCGTGGTGAAGATACTTGCTACAAATAAATAAATAAATACTAGTACACGTTTGGCTCCCACTAGGGCCTCCTTTTACAAGCTCAGTGGTGCAAATAGACGCTAAATATCAATCGATCAATGAATGAAGAACTAATACTTACAATTTGTAAATATCTACACGAAATTACTGGGCGGAACTGGTTTAATATCTACAAATTTGATATATGCATGAAATACTGTATTGAAAGGGAAGCGCAGTGACAGCTTTTGAGGGAAGTCACATCGGTAAAAATTAAAAGCTTTATCACTACAAGCTAAGGGAAATCGAATTTAACGTTTTAATTCTAGTACACAAGAATTAAAACATTACGTAAGGTCTCTTCCCTTAAGGATTAGAGCATCAGATAAGATTTCCTCTCTTAAGAACTAACACATTAGGTGAAGTTTTTTCGTTTAAGAATTAAAAAAAATAGATGTTTTTCCCATAAGAATTAGAACATCGGGTAAGGTTTTTTCCTTAACAATTAGAGCATTAGATAAGGTTTCTTCCTTTAAAAAATTGAACATTGGATAAGGTTTCTTCTATTAAAAATTAAAACATGAGATAATGTTTCTTTCGTTACAAAAAAAAAAAAAAAAAAAAAAAAAAGAGACGGTTTCTTTCGTTAAGAATTAAAATATTAGGAAAGGTTTGTTCCCTTAAAAATTAGAACACTAGATAAGGTTTCTTCCTTAAGAATTAAGACATTAGATAGTTTCTTTTCTTAAGAATAAGAACATTAGATAGGGTTTCCTTTGTTAAGAATCAGAACATTAAAGAAGGTTTCTTCCCTTAAAAATTAGAACATTAGTTAATATTTCTACACTGCGCGGGAGAAACAGTGTCAGAAATTGGCCAAAATGAGATAAGTCAAAATTGGAGATCTTTGTATCATGCTCCACCTTCGGTTAACTTGGTATAAATAATTTCTAAACGTGAGTGGAATAATCGAGTCTTGATACTGTTAGTATAAGTGATTCATACTTATGCTTGGTAAAATAAAAAATCGCTTCCTGAAAACCTGTTTTTTGACTTATACTGTTTCACCCGCACAGTCTAGATTTCTTCTCTTAAAAATTAGAATATTTGATAAGGTTTCTTCCCTTAAGAATTAGAACATTAGATAAAGTTTTTTCCCTTAAGAACTAGAACATTAGATAAAGTTTCTTCCCTTAAGAATTAGAATAATGCATAAGATTTCTTCCCTTAAGAATTAAAACTTTAGATAAGGTTTCTTCCCTTAAGAACTAGAACATTAATTAACATTTCTTCCTTTAAGAATTAAAAGATTAGATAAGATTTCTTAAGAATTGGTACATTAAATAATTAAAATATTAGATTAGGTTTCTTTCCTTAAGAAGTAGAACATTGGGTACGGTTTCTTTCTTTAAGAACTAAAACATTGGATAAGGCTTCTTCCTTAAATCAGATAAAGTTTCTTCCTTTGAGATTAAAACATTAAAAAAGGTTTCTTCTCTTAAGAATCAGAACATGACGTAAGGTTTCCCTTTTTAAGAATTAGAACATTAGTTAATATTTCTTCCCTTAAGAATGAAAAGATTATATAAGGTTTTTTAAGAATTGAAACATTAAATAATTAAAACATTAGATAAGGTTTCTTCCCTTAAGAATTAGAACACTAAACGAAAGTTTCTTCCTTTAAGAATTAAAACATTAGATAAGGTTTCTTCCCTCAAGAATTAGAACATTAAAGAAAATTTCTTTTCTTAGCGATTTTTACCGACATGACTGCCCTTAAGGAAATAGGGTCATTTGCCCAACCGTCTATTTTCTCAAGTCTCTAAACCAGACTCATTTCCTACAGTGGCTATCTTTTTTCTTAATCTGATGATCATCAACCGAAACAGAAGGGACACCTGCTGCATTCTTTGCAAATACTAGAAAGGGGATGGGTGGTATTTCGTTGCACGCTATTATGAAATGTCTCCGATAGACAAGGTTGCAAAGAGTCAGATGAAATTGTGTTGTTTTTAACAATATGGTAAACTAAGCATAGTTGACTGTTTTACAATAAATTCACTGAACTTTTCTTTAAAAAGAAATCACAACCTAAAAGTACTGACTAAATTACCTCGAGGTGAAAAAAAGACAAAAACGAGAAGTTATATTGAGTAAGTGTCGAGTTTCTATTGTCGCCGTTATTTTATTTTTAAGCCTAACGTCTCATGATTATGCACCGAGGCTAAAAGGCACAAGGATGTGACGGATCACAACGCTGGAGTAAAGAAAGTTGGAGAAAACGGTAGGATCCGAGAAAACCCACGTGCACGGTGTTCACAACAAAGCCTACTTTGCTCGGGCTGGAATCGAACCAGGGACACCACGAACCAGAGGTTTGACGCCGTTAGGACCAAGTTTTCAAATATATGCTGAATAAGTCAGTTTATTATTATTATTATTATTATTATTATTATTATTATTATTATTATTATTATTATTATTATTATTATTGTTTCGAAAGAGATGTTCAATTTTAATTCAAAGTTAGGTTCGTTCTCCAAATTTTTTGTTATTATCCTACGTACTAGACATAATTCTTACTAGTAATTTTATCAAAATTTCCTTCAATCTTAATTAAGAAGAAAAGACAATACATCTGGTACATAGTTTGAGCTGCACTTGCTAACAGGGGCGGACTGGCAACCATAGGGCCCACCCTGCTAAACTGAAATGAGGTCCCACTGTATAAAAATGTAAAAAATGTATTTGGCATTCTTCATATCTATTACATATAAAAGTCCATCTTCGAACCCATAAATAGTATCCCATATATTCATACAAAAGCAAAACATTAATTACAAAAGTCTGAAGTAGGAACATTTTAATAGTAACTCATACAGTGTGTAATTGGCATTATCATTTTTTATTGTAAACACACACAATACGGGAATTGGTGCTTTCAGTTATTTATATAGTGCTATTGTTTTTTATGTAATCAATTTAAACCATTTATTTAAACAAATGAGTGTCATGTTTTAGAAAACCCAAAATATATACATGTTCAATAAGTAAAAACTAATCTCAAGTCAACTTTGAAACACTAAATAATTAAAGCACTGACAGAAATAATGTAAGTTTCTTTCTTCATAAATCAGTTCTAATATCAAATTGGTTGAAATGTTCTATTGATTTGCATACTGTAATCTAATATAATATAATATTAATATGAATGCCAGAAATGTATCCTAATATTAATATCTTCATTATGCCCCAGTTACACTCACAATTTCAAATATCTACCTAATTCTTTTGAGCTAGATACAAGATCGTCAATCACTTTGTTGTAATCAAACGTATATGATCTTTCTATGTATAAAAGAATAAAGTCTTCCAACAAATCTTGTCCAAGCGATGAACGCAACCGATTTTTGATCACTTTCATAATCGAGAAAATTCTTTCACATCATAGTTGGGTACAGGATAGAGTTAGAACATGCTTTATACAACGATGGCTATAATGAACCATAAAGATTTAATTCGTGAAGCAGGTGCAGTGCACAAATTAGACACACTTTACACTGTCTTGAAGGTTTGCATTTCCATTCATCTTCCTCCTCACTCTCAGTTTCATTATCTTCCTCTTCTTCATTTTCCTCTTTTTCACTACTATGAGCATATTGCTCGCTGCCATGCTCATTTCTTAAAATATCCTGCTTTTTATATATTGGTGGATTATAGTCCCTATAATGATGAGCAAATTGGAGCTGTTCCTTTTGAATTTGTTCTCTTTCCACTTTGGTCTGAGGTCAATGCAGTTCAAAAGCGTTCCGGCTCCACCTCCACTTTCCACAATAACAATATCTACGAAACTATTGTTTCTTTAAAACATCGCCACTCGCCGGCTTGTAAAAGGACCGGAGTAGGCAATGGTATCCAAATCCAATAACAGCCTGAAATCGACTGTGTTTCTTATATTTAAGAAAAAGTAGTAGTTAACGTGCTCGTTTTTAACAGCTGCTGTATCACGAACCCCGCAACGTTTTAGGGCCTGATTGTCTCATAGACGGAACCTTTTCACGTCAATTAACGTGAAGAAGAATAAGGTCTGTTCATGAAAGTTTAACTTTACGTCTTTTTTATGCAAAACACAAGTTTGCGGGAGTTACCCTGCCATATTTTTGATGCTGGTAGGTTTAATTGAGGCACATCTTCTTAAAATTGGTGGAGGGGGCCCACCTGTTTGGAGGGCCCACCCTGCATTTGCAGGGTAGCAGGGTGGGCCAGTCCGCCCCTGCTTGCTAATCGTAAGATTCCGAGTTCAAATCCCGAGACCCTACATCCTGGTTAGGCCATCCAGGGAGCGGCGGATCCAGGGAACGATCGGGGCAATCAATCTTCCCCCCCCCAGAAGCGGAAACTTTCTTATTTTATATATAAATAAAACCCATCCCAGAGTTTGGAACTCTTAAAAGTAGCTCTAAGTAGCAGTATTACAACCTACAGCCCCCTCACAGAAGTCCATCCTGGATCAGCCCCCTCACAGAAGTCCATCCTGGATCCGCCCCCTCCGGGACTCCGTCCTGTATCCGCCCCCTCCGGGACTCCGTCCTGTATCCGCCCCTGCATCCAGAACAGTTTTTTCAGTGGTTAGTAGTAGCAGGTGAATGACAAGTTTCTAGATGCTGATTTCTTAGTTCCCTTTCTATAAATTTTCAGTTTACGTGTTAAGCTTTCATAATGAAATAATGATTTCTACTGCATCTGAAATTTTGAAAATACTGTAAATAATTAAGCTTGCGTGAATGCTTAAAACCTCTTTATGTATAATTATTCTTAACATTACCATGTATAGGTATAAAAGGGTATGGAAGTTACAGCTGTCTCATTCCATAAAATAAGTACCACAATAATTGTTTATTTAAATTTACTTTCATTTTTTGAACATATGATAGATTATAATGAGATCAACATAATCTCCTTTTAGGAACTGTTCGACTTAGAAGTGGACATTCTACACATTTTTAGAATAACTGTAAAGTACACAGAACACATTATTCAGATTTATAGAACATAGCGGTCTAGAACATAAAAACCACTAAGGAGCAGTATATTAAGAATTTATGATATATTATTTTTAGAAGAGAAACACGACAGAGAGATGACATCATAGCGTTATCATTCCATATTTCTCAAATAAAAATACTATGTCTGAAACTCATATCACTACGGCCGGATGTCCAATTTCTGTGCCTATAGGCCCAAATAAAATATTGCGCCCTTCCTTTTGAAATTCAGTAAACCATTATATGTTATATTCTTATATATATTCTATTTAAGAATATTGTGAAAAACGAATCATGTTGAATATACAATACTAATTTGTGATTCACATTTCTGTGGAATAAAATTTATGAAGCCACATGATAATCTAAATTGTGATCCGGAGTAACAAGCGAGACCCACTTGCAGGTTTTCAGATTTATTTATTATATTTAATGCAGCTCGTTGCTTTATAATAAACTTATGTTTAATAGCAAGAGTAGCTAAATATATCATACGTTGCTAAGTTTGTGTTGAGATTACATAGTTTTCAATCTTTAAACAATACAGTTGCCATCCCCTTAACCCTATATTGCGCCGTGTTAATCCAAATTAACAAACCATGTTGAGCGTGATACTTGGAATGTCATACCGTAGATGGTGCCAATCCTGTTTTAGGTGGTTTCCTTTATGCCGTACCATCTGTTATGAATACTCATAATTACGTCTGTTGCGGAATTAGAGGTCTTACAGCAGTTTCTGTTGCAAGCAGAGATATAACGTGCGTGGATGCATTGCTTTGTTTATTTTTGAAGCAAGAGGAGTCGAAAACAGGGAAATTTTTCCTTGAAAAAAAAAATATTTTTCTAGAAGGTAAGTGTCTCTTGTTTATGTTAAGTGCTCGTAACTTATCATACTAATTTCATTTTGTATTTTATCGTCCGAAATGTGTTTGTATATTCTGATTAACATTGAACAACTACGAACCTCTTTTACTAAGAATCAAAGATTTCTTCGATAGACCTAATGGAAAGTTTGAAATTTTTGTTTCTTACCTTCTTTTCTTTGAATTTTGTTATCTTAGATCTGAAAATTCATTGTCGGCTCATGGAAAGCATTGTTGCATGTAGTGTATGCTTTCAATGTTGCCAACTCATGAATGGAAATAATCCGAAGTTGAACACGAAAAAAAATTACTAAACGTAACAACGTCATTTCCGACATCTTCTTCTATTGATTTCGATTTTTTTAAACCTCCATCTCTCTCTCTCTCTTTCCTTTCTGTTACTCTTTTATATCATTTATTGATTTATTGCTCGATAAAGATTCGTGAAGACTGTGAAAATTTTATATTACTTTTACAGATGAGCAAGAATATATTTTCGGAAAAACGACTCGCTCAGCCATACATACCGCCAGACGACAATGAGGATGAGCAACTTCAGGTAAACGATGATGATTTAGAAGGAGTTCTAGATTCAGATAATGAAGAATGGCGTCCTAAATCTTAAACTTCAAAAGATCTGAAGATATGTTCAAAACTAATGTACTCGAGTATTTTGCTTTGATTTCATTGAAATCGATACTTTCAGATTAGTAAATTGATTGAATCGTTTGCATTTTTTACAGATGAAACAGTAAATGCGAATTCCAGTCATTCTACAGCTGCTGCCAGTCGTCAGCCCCAATGGATAAGGATCACAAGAAATTTTCCACCTCTTCAGGCACCACAATAGAAATCGCATTTGTCTTCTCCAAATGAAGTAAAATCCCCAATTGAATATTTTCGAATGTTTTTAGTGTTGATATTGTGGCGTTAATCGTTCATGAAAGCAATTTATATTCTAACCAGAAGGACCCCAATTTCTAGTTTGGAACTAAGTTAGAATTAGAAATATTTATAGGAACCGTAATGGGGTTCATGTCCATTATTCGTATACCAAGAACAAGATTGTATTGGAGTTCTTCCTGTAGAATTCGCCAAGTTGGTGATAACATGTCTTACGGCATTGTGTTTCACTCCAAAGGTGTGACTTCAATACAACCATGAAAGATATGTTAGCAAGTTCAGATTAAATGTACCGTGTTTCAGCATACCTTAAAGCAGGTATTGTTTACAAAAGCGGTATGAACATCTGCACAATACTATATGTGTTAAGAAAGTTTGTAAGGTCTAGAAGAAATTTTGTACTGTATATCAATGAAAAATTAAAGAAATAAGGTTCATAATTGCGCAATGTTAATTCAAATACACAATCCTCCTGACATCATATTTTAAATATGTCGTGTGAGACAAAATTTGTTCTTAGTTCGTTTTAGATGCGCGAATGCAGTAAGAAAAACATCTAAATATTTTTTCTCGAAAACATAAATAAATTGCGCAATATAGGGTTAAATTTGCCGTTCTAAGTTCTGGAACATAAGGTTCAGGTCTAAATCCACTTTTGAATTTTACTAAGTTTCTTAGTACTTCGTGTTCACTAAGTTACTATATTCTTTTAATTCTTTCATTTCATTACGTCAATTTTAGGGGTTATGTGACAAAATCAACATTTCGAGATAATCTATTTAACTTGTAATATGAACTTTGCTAATGTCGAGGGAGAATTTTCAGATGACACCGAACTCTTCCAATAAACACGCTTTTCAAGACGAAACAGCCTTAAATCTCGTCTCTTGACTAACACTATTCTTGATCTTTGTTATACTTTGCGCATAAAACATTTTGTTTCAAACAATGGAAAATTTAATATAATTTCCTTCAATACAGTTCATTTGAATCGTATCGTACATAACCTAAGAAATTACTGTGATTTATTGAAGAATTCATACATACGGTGTAAAAGGACAGTTTGTTTTAAATACAATATCGTCTGTAATTAATTATTCCCTTTTCCTTAAGTCTTGCAAGCAATGAAAGAAATCTAGTTTGTACCTTGAATTGCTCAGATACAGTGTTTTGCCTTCAAAATATGGAAAATGCGATACTGAGAATGTGCTAACTGCTAGGGTTGAGTCCTAAATTGCAAGCCCATGCACACACTTAAGGAATATTCAGATCTTCTTTGACATAAATGATTCATGAAAAGCATTCAATCTTATTAATTAAAAAAAAAAAAAATATAGTAAAATATTATCTAACTTGTGGCAACCCTGCATATAATTAATCATGTATGAAAATCTCAACGCCCCGTTCTGGACATTAGTCAAGATTTTCGCACCTGTCATGGATTTCCAGTTCATGATCAATAGCAAGGTAAGGCACTTGAGCAAATGTCCCACATTTTAATGGTTGGGCAAAATATACTTAAGCATCTGACCCGATCCCCCCTCAAGAGCCATCACTGAGGAAAGATGTATATTTTTGCTACTAAGAGATGCATTAATAAAGTCTGTTAAACCATATGCCTACAGAAGATTTAGCGACGCATCCAATGACTTCGTAGATACATATTATCTTAATTGAAATGCAGATAAACTTCTATTATACAACATGATATACATTTATGTGTAGGCTATGTGTACGTGTATCTGTCTGTTTCACGATAAAAGTTTCGTAAACATTTTTCGATATGAGCCTTACCAATAATTCCTATGGATAGGTCAAGCATGACATACTTTCGCCAGTGCTTCCACTTCCCGCCAATATTTATTTCCGGCGGATTACAAAGAAATGTCCTGTACAATATACAATGTCCTTATATTTTGAGTTGATCCATATCATTATAAACACCAGGCAAACATAAAAAGAAACAGGAAAACATTCTTTATGGAGAATAAAATATTTTGAGTGTGAGCACAAATATCTAAGAGTATCGTAAGATGGGGTTACTTTGCACATCAGTGATTACTTTGCACATCAGGGGTTACTTTGCACAAAATATGAAAAGAGTTTCACAGTCCTTTGTCGGTACAACCATGAACTTCTGAAGAGGAAGTTTCAACTGCCACCGTAAGATAAAACATTTAACTGTATTTTGGCTACAATGTTGGCGGTTAACATCAGTTCTAATTACCCGGAGGGTTTGTTGTTGTAGAGGTTTGGAAAGCAGTCACTATAAAGGCCGCCAAAATTTGAAAGATATCTCCTACAAGAATTTCCGTCAAGTTAATTCAGTTTCGTAGAATACTACTGTGTATAATGGGACTGATGCAACAGTTGAATTTGAAATGTGAAACGTTTTAAAGTCATAAAAAAGTAAAACTGGGAGAAGGCGGTTTCAGCCTCTAATCAGCGTTACTTTGGACAGGTCCAAAATACCGCTTAGATAGGAAATTATTACTACTGGAACTTCTGCATTGTAAATTTAGGTAAATTCCCTATTTAGGTAGATGCCGGAATGAATTTCTTGTTGGAAAATAGATTATAAACAGTGACGGATCCAGAAATATAGTTTGAGAGGGGCTTCACTCACAAAGACTTAGTTTTTTTTTTTAGGAATCTAGACTTTTGGGGGGGGGGGACTTGAAGCTTATATGCATAGGAATGACTAACATTATCATTTTAAAAAATCAAGCAATTTGGGTGGGCTTCAGCCTGTAATTCCCAAACTCCGTAAATCTTCCACTGATTATGGTTGGGATGATATTCTTGGAAAATAAGGAATAACTATGGCAAATCAGTTCACGGGGATTTTTTTTTCTGTTACTAAGTTGGCTATTTCTGTGGAACATACGCTAAACTATTAGAATGTGGTTCCTGTGCTGGTACCAGAAAATACATAATTTTCTTTACAAATATTGGTAATTCATACTAAGTATTGATACCAATACCCTCATTCTAATATCAATATTTGTAGACTGCATGCAGTTTTGTATAGAAAGTAAAATGTATAACCACTGAAGGGAAAACTGCACAGAAACGTTATGTTCGTATGTTGAACATACTTTTTTGTATGTTGTGCAAAGTAGCCCCAACTATGAGGTTACGTAGCACCAAAGTTTATATTCCAATAACTATGGTGATACTGAATGTTTACTAATAAACTTACACGAAGATTTTTCTTATATACATCTAGCTATTATATGTTTAAAACTCAGTGTTCTAAATCATCATGTTTGTAAGTTACATGAGATTTTTTTTTTAATTCCTTAAATCTTGTGCAAAGTAATCCCGTCTTACGGTACTAATAAGAAAGAGCTGTAATATGACAAACACAATTAAAGAAAGGGTCCAAGCAAGAAATAATTTCTATACTAACGTACGGACACTAAAAAATGAAAGCGTAAACAATTAAATCTGAAGAGATATACCCCGAGGACCATTTCTCTTGATACACCCTTGTAACTTTTAAACTAATAGACAAAAGTCATTGAAATTTTGTATCATGCAAATGTCGACAGGAGGGCATTGTTTGACATACGTTGTAATATCACGAAGTTAACAATATTGCCAACCCAACATAAAGTTTTATTTTTTCGAATACCACTACGTCAGATTATTATACAACTTAAATCTACAAGCCAAACGGAAACTTATATCAAATTTGTTATTCGTTGTTGCAAACTAAGGACACTACAGTATCACACACATCCACATTTCGATGCGATAGAAATGGAAATAAACGTGGTGGTGGGGTGTTGATTGCAATAAGGGATAAGTACGATTCCAAACTGATTGACTTAAAAAGCGAAACAGAATCTTTAGTTGTAAAAGTAGTTGTACATAGTGTATCATTGTATATTGTGACGGTATACTTTACACCTGCTTCTTCTATTGATAAGTATATGTCTTTTTATAACATGTTTGAGTCACATCTGGATTTTCAATATCATAATATACTAGTTATTGGTGATTTTAATTTACCTTTAATTAGTGATTCCAAATATGACTTACAAACCGGAGGTAGCGCCTACAAAAATTTGTTAAATTTTATGAACCTATACAATCTATTCACCTTGAATGACATTAAGAATAGCAATAACAAAACGCTTGATTTAGTTTTACATAATATTTTAAATACTGTAGTAACTAGAGAATTAATGCCGATGGTATCTGAAAACAAACATCATCCTACTCTAAAAATATTAATAAGTACAAAAAGTAATGTTAGTAGAGTCAAGAACGAAACTATTTATTATAACAATTTTCGAAGAGCAGACTTTCTTCAATTGTATAAAATGTTGCGTGATCCGAATTGGTCTGCCTTGTACAATGCAGATTGTGTAGAACTAGCTATTAGCATATTTTATAATAAAATTAATGAGGTTTTCTCTAGTACGTCTCCGAAAATACGAAAAAGAACAAGTAGAAGATATCCATGTTGGTTTACTAAAGAAATCATTAAGATGCTAAAATTAAAAGATTACCATTGGAAACATATTGCGATAGCGGAAGAATATAAGGAATTATTTAGGCAAACAAGGAAAAAAGTAAAAACTATGATTAGTTAAGCATACTCAAATTATTTACGAGAAATAGAAAATAATATAAAATCTGACCCAAAATCTTTCTGGAACTTCTTAAATAATAAAAAAGTAAATCGTAATGTAATGAACTATTCAATGAAGTTTCAAGATGTTCCTCTTGAAACTACAAGTGATATAGCGGAAGGATTTGCTAGATATTTTCAATCTGTATACACAGATAGCTCTGTACAACATACACATCACGAAAATATTCTACCTTGGTCACCGAACTCGTTATCATTAGGCTTAATTACTGATGTTGAGTATAAAAGTGCTATAAGAAAACTGAAACCAAAACGCTCATGTGGTCCAGATGGAATACCTCCATACTTACTAAAAGCATGTTCAAATATCTTAATGCGACCGCTATGTGCAATCTTTAATCTTATAATAAGGACTCAAGTATTTCCTGAAGACTGGAAAATAACACGAATTTGTCCAATATTTAAGTCGGGTGATACGTGCAATATTGAAAATTACAGGCCAGTTGCTGTAATTTGCGCTCCGGCGAAGGTTTTGGAACATATCCTATATAGCAGAATTTTTAATCATGTAAAATGCTTTATAGATGTCAATCAACATGGATTTTACCCTAGTCGATCAACAACTACAAATTTAATTAATTTCGTTCAAGATATACACAGTTCATTCTCAAATAAAACCAGTACACACACGATTTACTTGGATTTTAGTAAAGCCTTTGACAAAATAAATCATAGCATACTTTTAAATAAATTATCATCATATGGATTAACTCAACCTTTTTTGAATTTAATTAAATCATACTTATCTGGAAGGAAATATTTTGTTCAATACAAACAATCGAAACCATTAGAATACGTAGCTACCTCGGGAGTACCTCAAGGATCAAATCTGGGTCTATTATTTTTTCTATTGTATACTAATGACTTACAGTTCTCAATAAAACATTCCAAATACCTTATGTATGCAGACGATGTAAAATTATATAAAGAAGTAAGGTGTATTACAGATACAATAGAGCTGCAAGAAGATCTTAATTTAATATATAAATGGAGTGTAGAAAATAAGCTTAACCTTAATATTAAAAAATGTGCATTTATGATAATGTCAAGAGCGAAAGAGCGTATTAATTGTTATTCATATACTCTTAATGGTGAAAACATGGAAGAAATTACCACATGTAAAGATTTAGGGGTAAAAATTACACGTAATTTATCATTTGATAACCATCTTTATGCCTATAGACAGCTTGGTTTCATTATACGGAACACCAGAAATTTAAATGATGTTGTAGCTATTTCTATGGTGTATAATAGCTTGGTTCGGACCAAAATAGAATATACATGTGTTGTTTGGGATCCATATTATAAATCTCTTCAGGAGAAAATAGAAAGTATTCAAAAGAAATTCCTAAGGTATCTCTATTTTAAAACAATGGGAGCTTCCGCTATAAGAAACAAAATATCGTATAAAACCCTTCTAGATAAATTTAACTATGCTAGTTTGAGTAACAGACGTGAGTTTTTCCAACAATTATTTCTCTATAAAATTATGAATTCTTATGTTGACAATAGTAATTTCTTACAAAAAATTGGACTCAATGCTAGACCAGGTTATCTACGTAAGCGACATCTGTTGACTGTAGATGTTCCGAGAACTGAAATGTATAAAGGCTCACCATTATATAGAATGTGCAGTAGGTTTAATAGCATATCAGTATTAAACAAAGATCTAGATTTAGCATTACCTCTGTCTCTGTATACAAAGAAGTTGAAAAATATATTGTATTAGAATGTGAATACTTGTATTTGCATATACATGTGTAAACCAATTATTTGACTTTTAATGGTTTCTTGTAATACTCTTCACGTTTAACGGTTTATACTCTTACGATAGTTATTATTGTCTTTGTCAGATATCTACAGGAATTTTGTCAGTATCATTATATTCACTATTATGTATAATATTATATTATATGAACTATCTATATTATGTACCTTCTGTAATTGGAAATTCTATTCTCTGTTGAAGGACAATAAATAAAATAAATTTCGGTTTCCTTTATAGCAAGAGTTTCGGAAGTTCGACAGGGAAGAGGGGGTAAGAGGGCGGCAATTGTAATCTTAAAGTGCCCACATCTCAGAATCACTGAAGATTAGAGACATGAAAACTGGTAGAAATATACATGGACTTCTCATTTAACATACATGTAATTGATCACGCTTTTCAGCATTTTTTAATATTTCACCTAGAAGGGAAGAAAAGGGTGAGAGAAGTAAAAAAAAAGTGGTCAGAATTACAATTATTGTAATAAGATGCCCATATCACTGAATCTCTTAAAGTTTGAGACATGAAATTCAGATTTAGACTTCTCGTTTAAAATAATTGGATATGTGCTTCACCATATTTTGATATATCTCCTGGAAGAAAAGAAAGAAGGATGGGGGTTACAATTGATGCAATTGAATGGCCATACCTGGAAATTCGTTAAGGTTAGAGATATTAAATTTGGTATTTAGAATTTTCATTTAAAATGATTAAAGCGGGCAGCAGCATGTTGTGACATTTCGCCTAGAAGAAAATAAAAAAGATGGGGAGAAAAAGAGCAAGGGTTGTAATTGTTAAAATAAGATTGCCATAACTCGAAATTCGTTCAAGTTAGAGACATGAACATTGATGTCTACGTTTTTAGTTTAAAATAATTGAAGATGTGTTTCAGGATATTTAGACGTTTCCCTTAGAAGGAAAGAAAAAAACGGAAAGAAAAAGCAGCGAGTTGCAATTATAATAAGATTGCCATATCTCGAAGCCCCTCAAGACTATAGATACGTTAGGGCAGGGATGCAAATACCCACTCGCCCGGGGCGAGTGGTTCATCGGTGCGGGTGAGTATTTAATATCATACCGAAGGTAAGTAAATGATTTCTATTGTGGAATATGGGCTAGTAGCTTTTTTCTTGGGCGAGTAAAATTTTGTTGCTTATTTGCATCCCTGCGTTAGGGATATGAGAAGGGCGAGGGTCTGGAGGCGAAATCCCCAGCTAGTCGGAGGCTAATATTTGAATATAACTTTACAGTTGGGGTTGTAATTTAACCATTACCAAGAACATTAAAAGAGGGTGCTGTATCTGTTTTTTTTTTCTGGTTATTTACTATTCCATACAAACTCATGACTTGCTAATTTTAAACTACGTAATATGTGAACGATAAAATTTTAATTCTTTCTAGATAGTTGTTTCTGTCTAATTGATACAATTGCGTGCAACATGCTGTTTCTTTATATTTTATTATTATTATTATTATTATTATTATTATTACTGTGATTTGTGGGAAAAGCATGACAGTAAACACCTTTATGTTTATTGTGTAATATAGTTTTCACAACTAAAAAAATATTCTATGACATTTAAAGTTAGTATGCTTTGCTTTTAATTATTTGTATGTGTTTTCTGAAGAACGCATTTATGTTTTCGTGATATACACACTGTTGAGGTATATGAGAACCATCTTCTTTCGCAGGAATGACAGCATTCTTTTCTCGAATACTCCGGGGAGAACATCTATTGAAGAATGTAGTTGGAAATTTAAACCTATTAGATGACACTTATTTCGTTTGGTTCTTATTATATCATGGGCAAAGCTCTGGCGATTTATGGTGCCTTGTCTATGAGTTATTGCCTCTCTTGGCTGCTCACATCACTAAATACTGATTCTCTAAAGCAGCGTTTCCCAACCGGTGTGCCGCGGCACACTGGTGTGCCGCGAATGGGCCGCTGGTGTGCCGCGAAAAAATCGAAACAAATTATTAATTCTATACGAACCAAATTGCAAGACAGGGGAAAATGTATATTTATATTTCACATTACTATGAACCTCTACTATAAATCTACAATTTTAAATTTCATACTGTGTTACTTTTCTGTACATTTTTAATGTTGAAAAACGTATTTATCATTGTCATGACCATTATTACTTCTTTATTGTTGCAGACTATTTCGTAACTTGAAATTTTAACATATCTTTCAATAAATTCAACAAAGCAAGCATGCATACAAATTACCTACATTTGTGTTTTAAAAGTATAGGAGATTTGTTTATTTGTTCGTTATTTAGTAATCTTCTCTTTTAGTTAGAGGTTAGATACAGCTTTCGAAAGAGAAAGTGGATTTTTAAAAACCCGAGTCCTATATTTCATTGCTATTGTTTTCTATTTTAAAATTAGAATGAAAAATAAGTATAATGATTTAGCACGGGGGAAAATCAGTGATCGAGTTTTCTTCTCTGTAAGAAGGAAATTAGTAATCACATTAAAATACCACGGTAATTATATATATATATATGGGTGTGCCGCGAGAATTCAAGTTACACCTGTAGTGTGCCGCAAGTTGAAAAAGGTTGGGAAACGCTGCTCTAAAGAATCCAATCCATAGAATGCAAAGTTAGAAATACACGGAATGCTCACTGAATTGCGACCACCCATCCATACAAGGAAGTGTGGCCAGCAGCCGAGCTGATTACATGACCACCCGGATGGGTAGTATTGCAGAGAAGGAATACACTCAAGGCTACATGTTAGCAGACAGTACACTGTTATAATGAAAGGTGGGCAGGGTTTATCCGCATTCCAATAGGGCATAGTTATGGATACTCAAGCAATAGGTGTGTCAATAACGCAGACGCAATACTTGTCGGATGCGCCCGTTCCTGTGTACTGAAGGTGTACAAGGAGTAGGAAGAAAATGGGCTAACGGTCTCCAAGAGGCGGAACTGCAGGGGCATACGGAAGTTCAAAACGTGGGGTGAACGTGGCATCAAACAGCTCGTGACAGCCAAACGAACCATCAGTGTCCGGGAATTACGTGACCAATACAACGGTGGATGCACAACACCCATATCCCATGCATCTATAGAGTGTACACTGGCACGCATGAAGTTCCACAGCAGACGACCCACTCATCATCCACTCCTTACTACTCGTAATGTCCGACTTCGCCGCGCTTGGGTACAGGAACATGCTAATTGGACCATGGATGATTAGAAAAGGGTGTGTTGGTCGTATGCATGCATGGACGTATGCATGTGTGGCGCCAACAGCACGAAGCTATGGACCGTTCATGCATGGTGCGTACTGTATAGGGAGGTTAGGGTGGCTGTATGGGTTGGAGATGCTCCCGTTGCTATGGACTGGGACCGTTGATGTGCATGAACAACAGTGAGACATTCGTTTTGTACCTACATGTGTTGGAGGATCACGTACGCATCCACACGAAAACGGTATTTTCCAGGACGACAGTGCACGATGTCTCCAAGGCAGGACTGTGCTTTCTTGGCTTAAGGAACATTCCACGAAACTATACCATATAAACTGACCCTTTAACTCACCCGATCTTTATCCTATAGAACATTTATGGGATGTTGTGGAACGAGCTCTTCGCACCATGCACCGACATCAATGGGCTTATTGTTGGATGCTATCAGGAATATATGGTGTCAGATTAACGTGGAAACATATCAGCAAGTACCAGAATCCATGCCATGCCGCGTTCAGGACGTCCTCTGAGCAAAACGTGGAGAAACAAGTTTTAGATAGGTAATTGAAATTCAGTGAGCACTCAGTGTAGTACAGTTCAAATATTCATTCAGTTCTAACTTAACTATAATGGGAACCTTCTCAGTGAAGTATATTTAAAACTAATCTAATGTTAATTGTTTCTATCTTACTCGGATACTTAAATATGAATACGAATTTACAACAATGCAACAATTACAAAATGTGATCAACTATCTTTCGCATGTTAGTTGACAGAAACGACACCATGCGGGCGGAACTCCGTTCTGAAATATCTTACTGTTGTTTTGCAAGCAATTGATAATTGGAATGTAGTTCCATTCGTGGCGATGTTGCGGCAAGATAAGAACCATACGTAGTAGACGGTGACAGAGGGAATATATTTTTTCTATATTCAATTTTATAGGGGGACATAAAAAAAACGGGAATTTTTTAACAATCCAATAAAACCAAGAGTGATGGAAGAAAAACATTTATACATAGTAACAGAAACCTTAAAATTTGCCATTTACGAAACATTCATGGAATTTATCATTTCTTACAAATAACATCTATTAGATGCCGTCTTTTGAACGCCATGGGCTCCGTAAGACAGACTCGCGTGCAACATTAATGTTCTGTGGAGTACGAGCACTTCTTGGTCATTCTGTTGGTTTCTTCTTTAGGGCACATTCAATCTCTTCAAAGTTATTAATCCAACTTTTTATCGCGTGTTTTGATGGAACAGCACCATGACATCCTAAGTTATAAAAACGTCGGAACTTCCTCTGCGCAGCTTTCCAACTATCATTGTGTTTATAGAACATTTTTTATGGCTAACGCACTCTGTTGCCCGTTCTACTGAGCCATTGTTCCTAAAATGGCAGTATTTACTTGCTCAAAGTCACTGTCCCGCAGTGCTGCCATCTGCTTACGGCTGCCAATACGCATTTCAAAAGTTCCTGTTATTCTGTGTCACCCTGTATTTACATCCTACAACTCATGAAATTCATGAGTCATTCATGAGCAATTTAATTATTCATACAAATACATAAACTTAAACATGAAAGATAACGCAGGCATTCAACATCTATTTGACATTATGCAATTTCATAGTTCCTAACTACATGTGATCTTTCCCACCTTTCCAATTAATCACATCGCATGATATTTTGTACAAAAATATTGTGTTCTAAGTAGGAACGGTAGTCCTTATTTTTGAAGGAAATAACAACCAATCTATGGGCCGTATACATAATCAATTCCGTAGGGGAGCCCTAGGCGAATCATACCTATGAGATACCTCAATCTTCCCCCAGACTAATCATTACATATAGTTTCCAAAGTGATTCTCCGGGCACAGTTAATCCTAAGTGCTGGTTGGCCTAGCCAACACCTCGTCAGAGGCTAAAATTTTATCAAGAAATAGTCGAAGGTAAAGCTACGAAGCTGCTTTAATTTGATAAAGTCTTAACGCGCACGTAACAACTGCAAAGATGAAATGTATGTCACATAGAAAACGAAATACATTTTCAAGACGTTGTTGTTGAAATACAAAAATGTAGCGGAAAATAATACAGTAGGAATAATAATAAAAAAAAACGTAGCAGGTAAATTGTTACTCGTGTAAGTAATCTGTGAACATAGACGCAACGTTAAAAAGTGTGGTTCATTACTATGCAAAGGGATGTACGCAGGGCGTGGGTCCTGGAGACCCGAATCTCCCGAGAAATCCCGATTTTTCTGAAAATTTAGTTTAATTTTAGGGTGATTTTACACATCCTAATATAATTTATCCTTATATTGAATTGGACATCCCGATAAGCTTTACATCCTTCCCGAAATTCCTGAGTACGTATCTGTGCAAAGCTAGCATGCAAAGACCAACTAGCTGAGGCGTTTTCTCGTACTCGTCGTAAGGTCTTGCACACACATTGTATGTCTCATAACCTTAATTTGTACTTCTAAGTTACAAAATATTGGTAGTGCAATGGAGGTTATAATTGAATGTTGCACCTTTATTCGTGGAAATGCGAGACGAATAAAAATTCTGGAAGACAAAATTAAAGAACTTTGTCAACTGTGACAAAAAATAGATTACAAAAACTGTGTGACACTCGATGGTACGAGAGGCATGAAGCTGTGCTACTATTCAAAGAAACGTTAAAGCCTATTATTGTTACACTTGAAGTGAAGAAATAATAATAATAATAATAATAATAATAATAATAATAATAATAATAATAAAACAACCCA
Organism: Thermobia domestica; assembly: GCF_964235325.1. Classification (NCBI taxonomy): domain Eukaryota; kingdom Metazoa; phylum Arthropoda; class Insecta; order Zygentoma; family Lepismatidae; genus Thermobia; species Thermobia domestica. The sequence continues at coordinate 69,556,555 of NC_137462.1, forward strand.
GGAGTAGATGAAGCGTCATTGAAGGCTTCTTTACATTTGAAAAAGCATCGATAGCACGACATTTTTAGTGTCTTTGCTTCTGTTGTGTAAGTTACTAAGTGAGACATTAATACTTTTGAAACGGCTATCGAAAATTTACATTGACCTAGTGAATATTTTCAGTGAAATCAACCGCGTTAAAAAGCTTGTGCAAGCTATGAGAGAAAACTCAGCATTAATTTCAAAATAGAGCTATATTTCAAGATCTTACAGAGATTGTTTCCGAACTAGAGGTTGAAATATTTATTCTACGAGTGAACTTATTTATTTATTTTACAAAAAAATATTTCCACTTCGAATCTGGAGATTTACTACCGCGCTTCAACATTCATTCCAGTCGTTGAGGATCTAATTTCAGTGCTGAAAGAACGGTTCCTACACCATGAGGAAATAATTTCATCAGTGCGGTTTTTCATCCCTTGCCTTTATGATGTTCCATTTAAGAAAAGTCAGAGTCTGTGTTGATTTCTACAAAGATGGTCTTCGTAATCCATTTGAAGATTTGATGAAGATGGAGTGGGATTTGTGGAGATTTAAGTGGCGGAAGAGCACAGTTCGTCTAACAACAGTGATTGTCGGATTAACAGCTTGTTCTGCATCCCAGTTTCCGAACATTTTTACAATGCTCCATATACTAGCCATCTTACCCATGAGCACAAGGACGGTGGAGAGAAGCTTTTCTATTTTGAAGCTCCTGAAAACATATTTAAGAAACACAACTAGCCTAGCATTGAGTACAATAGTACACCATACGATACAATAACGTAGCGACTTACTTATAGAATGGGTAAAGTAATGTACTTTAGAATAGAATAAGTAGCATAGGATTAACTATAACCTCAAACATAAGCTTTTTTTGAAGTCCGTCAAAATACGATCTCTTGTTGGAAATAAGACAAGTTGCTAGTGACTAACTGTTAGAAAATTGCAACCTGATCGTGGATCAGCTGTTCAAGTTGTATAACTCGGGTCTGACTGCGGTCGTCGCAATATGTTGTTCCAGATGGTTTCAGATCAAGTTTTGAAGTCACTATTACTGCACTTGCTTTATGGTCCTTGGTGACAACCCTTTGCAATGGTCGGCAAAGCCTGTCTGTCAGTAAGGCTTTTTTCCGTCCAACATTACTTTTCGACTCCGATATTGTCTTGTCATTACGTTATATGTCGTTATCATCTTGGACACTGTTCCTCGCGACACACTTAACACCTTAAATACACTTGGACTAACTCACCGCACACTTACGATTTGGTCTATTTAAAACTCGAGAGGTTTTCCATTTGGCATCACTACAGACACACTTGCGTGAAATTTTGCCTGAAGTACTACAAACGATCACATAACAAACCACTAATAACAATGGCTAGGGGCTGCACATACAGATAGTGATTAGAAAAATGGAAACACCTCTAGTTGGCAACACGTCAGATGTATGGGTTGGCAGTGGTGTCGTGGCGCCCGCAGCGCCGGACCGCTGGTTGTGGTGTGTTAGGTCTGTCTCCATACTACGTCAGTCGCAGTGGAACAGCAGTGTCCAGTGGCTGCAGCAGACGGAGGTAGTGTAAAATGGGAGACCTCTCAGATTTTCAAAGAGGGCAAATTGTTGGTGCGCGGTTATGTGGAGTGAGTGTGACGGCAGTGGCTACTGTGTTAGGTAGGTCGCGTGGGACTGTCGAAGGTGATGGGCTACACAACACACGGGAGAACCACATCGGGGAAGCGGAACAGTGAGCGGAAGAAAATCATGAGTGACAGGTCACGCCGGGTATTAAAGCGCATTGCCACGCAGAACCGTCGTGCCACTGCGGAGGAGCAAGTGACGGATGAACTCAATCAGCACCTCCCCCACCATGTTTCGACAATCACAGTCCGCCGCGAATTACATGACATGAACTTACGGGTCGTGTTACACGGCCCAAACCGCTCATCAGGGACCATAACGCTTTCGCACGCCGCAAATGGTGCCGCGACCATGCAACTTGGACCGTTGATGACTGAAAACGTATGATATGATCGGATGAGTCATCTTTCACCCTATTTCCAACCACGGGTCGTGTTTATGTGTGGAGAACGCCCAAAGAAGCTTATGATCTGCAGTGTCTCCGCTCAACTGTGAAACATGGCGGCGGCTCGGTGATGCTGTGGGCCGCAATACCATGGTTTTCTTTGTTTCCTGTGGTCACACTTAGCGGACGAATCACTGCCAACGATTATGTAGCAATTTTAGGAGACCACTTGCATTCTATGGTCCGGATGTTGTTCCCGGACAATGACGCCATCTTCCAGGATGATAATGTACCCATTCACACAGCTGGCGTTGTTGCAGCGTGGTTTGAAGAACATCGGGATGAAGTTCAACACCTCCCCTGGCCCGCCCAATCCCCAGATCTCAACATAATTGAACATCTGTGGTCCGTCTTGGAAACACGACTCCGGCGACGATTTCCACCTCCATCCTTTCTCACAGAACTGGCCGATGCCCTGCACGAGGAATGGTGTAAAATTTCACTTGCTACCATTCACGACCTCTATGCCTCCATCCCACGTCGCATCAAGGCTGTTCTGAGGGCGAAAGGTGGCCCGACACCATATTAATCTGGTAAGTTGCAATTTCGTTCAGGTGTTTCCATTTTTCTGATCATCATCTGTACATCCTGTGTGTTACCAGTCACACATCTTAATATGTTGCAAATTTCAGATGTTTCCATTATCTTGATAACTATCTATACATATATTAGGATGGTTCTTAAATTCCGAGTTTTTTTTTTTTTTTTTTTTAATACTCAACCCCTAAAATGTTCCACATCAGACTAAAGTGACTCACGAGAAAAAAACAGCCCAATTGAATAATATAAAATGGTGCCAAAAGCAACTTCAAATTTTGAATGCTTTTACAGTATACAATATGAAGCAAAGGTAACTTGTATGTTTTGGAATGTTTAGGAGGAGTAACCCCTGTTTTGGCTAGGGGTAATGGAGGTAGAACAGCATCCATTCCACTATAGTGCCATCATGACTGCCATCTTGCATTCAGGTTCAATTTCTTTAATAGGAACGGAGTCATGTGTATAGGTCTATCAATTTGAGGTAGGCAGTGGAAAAAAAAAAGTCAGCAGTGGAAAAGTAAAGACTGCTGTAATATGTATATACATGTTTGGTGCAAATAGCTTCACCTGAAACAGGAAAGAACACTTGTTATTATAAACTGAGAGAGAGATAAAATTGTTGGTTTAAATAAAGTGTATTACTACTGTTTTTTTTTTTTAAAGTATGTTTTAAATTGACTGAATAATAGAGACAATTTCATTTGAAACGCTTCAATATACACTGATTCCAGTATTTATCTAGACAGTAAACAAATTATAATACAAATATGAAGAATATTAAATGAGATTAGCGCAGGGATGCAAATAAGCAATAAAATTTTACTAGCCCAAATAAAAAAAAACTATTAGCCCACATCCCACAATAGAAATCATTTACTTACCTTCGGTATGATATTAAATACTCGCCCGTACCGATGAGCCACTCGCCTGGGGCGAGTGGTTATTTGCATCCCTGGATTAGCGTCTTCAAATTAATGCACAACCATTATTCTGTAATCTTCAAATTCCCCTTTACTTAATTCCGGAAATGTTTTGCTTATAAACTAAAAAGGCTTTATATATATAAAAAGCCTTTTAGTTCACAAACATTTCCGGAATTAACACTACAGTGCTCGCGCGGATTACTATTGTAGTCCACTGGGTTTCAGTTTTCTGGTATCTGAGGGTTGGCAACACTTGTGACTTTGAGCGGTCGTCTACCTTCTTCCCTCATTCCTAGAACACCATTAGTCGAATGATAGCACCCAAAGTCAACGCACTGATGTTATACGGATTGTTATTTTCGCATGGACTACTATTGTAATCCATGCGAGTACTGACGTGATAGTTTGTTTTCTGGCTAACGTTATAACTGTTCTCGTTTTGAATGTATTATTTCACATTATTCGCTCAAATAAATGTGATATATGTTAGTTTAAAATGTCAGAAAAAAAAACAGATAGGACAGTGGCTAACAGAAACTGAAAGTGACGACGAAAGTGTTTTGAGTATAGAAGACAAAGATGAAATAGAGAAAAATGTTGTCGAGTAGTGACTCTGAAGAAAGTGGTAGTGACGATTTGGAAGAAATAGAGGATGAATTAAGGAACGGTGTTTTCCAGGAAGACAGGTTTCACGGAGAATTTTACATCGGAAAGGACAGAATTACCAGATGGTATATTGATCTAGTGCACCCAAGAAATATGCGAACACAGCGTCATAACATCATACCTGCACTGCATAGTTATTAAGATAGAACAACACTACATTTGGAGTTGCCATATTGGACAAATTGTGTCGGCAGTGTTATACAGCAAGGAATTCTCCGAGATGGCCACTCACTCCCTACTTCCACGTGTTAAACGTTGCTGGAGTAAACACTCTCATTGTTTTCAAACCAAATAACAATGATGCTATGATCAACCGTAGAGACTTCCTGCAATCTGTAGCTATGGAACTTTACGAACCTCTTTGTGGAAGATGAGGAAACAAGAGTACCCCCCCCCCCAAAAAAAAAAGATGTTTCAGGTGCAATAAGTGGATCTGCTCTGACTACAAGCACATTCTTTGCACTGACTCTTATCACTGAAACACCCAAAATTTTGCCTACATTTGACCTTGTTTTCAAGTGTAAAATTTAAATTTGCAAACAATTTAACAACGTCTTTTTATTTTTCATAATAGTTTTTAACCCTTTAAATGCAAATTTCCTCTTTTATTTCAATTTTGAATCAAATAGTAAGAAAATAAACGAACATTTACAAAAATATAGTAAATTACATACACATTCTAAAGTTTTGCCTTCTAATTCTTTTTGTGCATTAAAAAACAAAATATTGGCACTGAATTGTGTTCTTTATTGCTTGTGAAAACCCACAAAAATAATTCAAAAATACCGATTGGATAACCACTAAGATATATGTATTTATCAAATGGACTACAATAGTAATCCGCGCGAGCACTCATGTTTCAACAATTTCATGCGAGTACTGTAGTGTTAAATAAAAAGCATTTGGATATTCGTTCAACAAAAGGAACAGCATGATATGCTTATCATTGAGTAGATTCCAGGAAGAAGAAGAAAGACAGGAAGTTTCAATTAAAACAGATTAGATTAGTTGCTAGATTCAAAGAACTCCCCTCCCAGCTCTCATACAGGCTCTTTACATATGCTTCTGCAATTTTCAAGATAAATCCGTTCTAGTTAACCAATATACATTTATTTAGAGGAGAGAAATACAATTTTGTTCGCGTGGCGGTGAGCTTACTTTGCAGAAATATACAGGAATATTAAATGCACGTAACAACAACATGAAAGAAAGGTGATCATTATACAGTACTGTAATAGGGAACTCATAACTAAGTGAGACACTTTATATTGCAATAATATAATTTTTCCTCGTTTATTTCTCAAGATAACAATTTTTCCTCCTTTATTCTCGATCCACCAGAAGATAGTTATTAAGCAAAATGGCGATGTTCTGCTGATTGTAATGAGTTGGTTGTTGTTTTTGAAACTTAATCATTAATATCAAAGTGAATCCTTTTTAACAAAACCAAACAATCTTAACTCACATTAAGTTATACCCCCCTGTATTCTGCAGCATGTTTAACAGCCTATTACGATACAAAATTTACCATATTTCTTTTGCTTGTTTTTCATAAGTGAAAGAACATAATGAAATGCAACTTACCATAATCATAGATAATGTTATTCTACAACAGAAAATATGAATCTGAAGAATTTTTAGTGTTCCCATTCATAGGATTTACAATGTTGCCAGAGTAACATTTCACCCAAAATTTAAGTTAAGGCAGCGACTAGAAGAACGAACTCAACTACATTTGATTACGTATCATGTTTTGGTATGTTTAAATTATTTTGTTTATTATAAAGTAAATACAACTATTATTTAAAAAGTAGTTCACAGGATTCCAATGCAACATGATACGTAATCAAATGCAGTTGAGTTCGTTCCTCTAGTTACTGTCTTAACTTAGATTTTCGGGAAATTGTTATTCTGGCAGCACTGTAATTTCTACGCATGACAACACTGAAAATTCTTCAGGTTCATACTTTCTGTTGTAGAACAACATTATCTATGATTGTGGTAAGTTGCATTTCATTATCTCCTTTTACTTATGAAAAACAAAAAAGAAAAACTGTAAATTTTGTATTATTTTTAGTATGTCAGGCTCTTAAGTGAACGGGGAAACAGAAGATTTATATTTCTGCGATTCTGTGACCACTTTCTGCTTATTTTATGCCCGAAAGAATGTTTTATTAGCAATCTCCAAATCATTATGTAATCGCACTTGTCAAATTCAAGTAGCCCTATCCCCTATTAAAAAAATAATAAAATAAAATACAAGCTTGGTGTGGTACTCTAGTATTATTATGTATGAGTTTATAGTGTTCGTGAATTTACTTGATTTCCTTGTGCTCTTAATGCCCCATTTGTGGTCTGCTCCCATTACGCGATTAGTCACGTTTTGTCCTAACTCTACGATTCATGAAACCCGAAGGTCCAATCCCGCATTTACAAAACCTATCTACTGATTTCTCTTCTTAGCAAATTGGATCCAGTTTCTACATTATATTCCTAATCCTGCGAGATTCATCTTAAAGCTGTCCTCCCATCTACACCTGGTTTTCCATGTCCGAGAATACTACCACTGTACTCTATGTATATCTGTAGTTCAACTTTCATATACTGTGCAACGATTCCCGCACGTCTGATAATGCTGACAGAACATACGAGTGATACCTACAATTAATTTATAATACATTATGTATTCGTCTATGTCAAATTCTACGTAAAGAAGGTGTTCCGAATACTAATCTTTGCAAATTCGTTGTAGGGGTTGACCATTAAAATTTCATACCAGGGTAATTACAGGAAAAATGCACATAGGGGAAATTCATTACTCTGTTTAATCTGTAAATTGGCAACATTAATCGAAATGGTGAAGGTGGAACGGAAAAGAATTTTGTAGAATAGCTATTGAAAAAAAAAATGATCGTAAATAGTATTTTGTATTTTAGTAGGGTTTGAAATAAAATCAAGATATTGTACAAATTATTATTGGAAAGAATCTATGCATCACTAAGCAGATCGAGAGACATACATATCAAGTACCAAGTCCAGTGTGTGCTGTGTTGCAGTTCTCTTGGCGTTGATAAGAACATTCTGTCAATGTTGATAACCTCTGTTTTGTGGCAAAATGTACACATCCATGTTCGGGGAAAATGCACATGCGCAAATTACCCCAAGAACGCTAAGATGGAGTTCTTGAAGGCTATTCCAGCAGTGTCTGACTGATCCAAATAACTATTTCATGTCTACCATGCAAATTAGTTTGCTGCAGATTATCAACGTTTAGGTGACTGGATTAGTTGTATGGAATGTCTCTCTTGGTACCACGAAAAATGCGGAAAGCAAGAATTGTTTAATTTGCGGCATATGCGAATATAGAACTACCATAGACGTGCTAATTAAGAATGATGTGTCGACTTCTATTATGAACGCACTTGACATTATGCTTTAACATTTGTGTTTCTGACGAAAATATATATATATATATTGTGAGTTTTAACGTATAATTACCATTACGTTTAGTTATTACTAATGTTAGTATGCATAGGCAGATTTTAAAAATGATCTACGTACTTGCCTATCTCGCCCACGTGTTTGTTTTGTTTTACGGATATTGCATGTTTGTAACTACGATTAAATATTGTAATTAAATATCAATTGATTTATTAATATTCTCAGTTGTGCGTATGTGCTTATCTTCCATATATATATGCATTTGTTCCAATCTTAGGATAAAATTCTCACTTTGAGTATTTCCTTTTAAAGCATTATTAAGTATATTTACCCTACACTGCACAACTATGCACAAACAATGATATAGGAAGAAACAAAGTATTTCAGAAATTTTTATCTTGTAATTACGTTAATTAATTCCTTATCGTATTGCTCACCTAAAAAGAAACTATTTGCTCTCAAAAAGTTATAAAATACGTAATTTTTTCATGGTGAATTGCATACGATTCACTGAATCAAGGCGGCCTACTGGCCTTTTTGCGACATTCTGCTTTCGACGATTGCATGCATAATGTCATACTGTCATATGTCATGAGTATGTTACAGTATTTACTGATAACGTCACTACAAAGATAAGTTAATTGTTCATAAATGTAGACCTTAGTAACATCTGCTCTTATGATAGCTGAAGAATATTCTTTTAAACTCTTACGAACTTTAAAACTATTTCATATCTTACGCATAATTATACTGACAGTGAGAAATAGCTATGTTTTCTTGAAGCAGAGGTACTAGAGAGTCACACTAGTATTTATAGCCTAATAAAGACATGTTAATGATTACCTTTCTTCAAAAATGTAAAGCTATTTAGATCTATTTATTACATATGATCACAAATCACACACAAATACGTTACTTTATTTGGAAATGAAATCTTTGAGTTTTACGTCCCACGGTTATGCGGTTAGGCTAAAGGAGACGGTGATGATGAGTAATGAATGAAATGGTGGAATGACGAAAGTGGGAGGAAACGGGAGAACCCCGAGAAAACCAACGCACACGGTGTTTGTCCACCACAAAGTTTACTTGGCGGGGGCTGGGATCGAACCCGGGACCCCAAGCACCAGAGGTGAACGCTCTACCACTGAGCCACCGTGGGCCCTACATGAGAATTAGTAACGACAACAAAAAAATATATTGTTGCAAAATAATAAGAAAAAATATATCTGCACACCGTGCTCACATTAAATAGTGCCCTTGAATTTATAATAGAAACAAAAAGTTCTAGCAAGTAATAAAGCACAAGGACGAAAGAAAAAAGCGGAAATATAAAATTTTATGATGTAAGGTCAATGCTGTGAGAGAACTAGAATTGCAACTCTGATTATTTTCTTCAAAGTTCTAAAAGCCAGAATATGAACATGTAAATCCAAAGGTGGAGAGAATTTCAAATTTTATAACTTCAATAATTTTACTAGTAGAATACGCGAAACTGTTAGGATTATTAGTGGTTGGGGGTATGTGCGTCATGGTAGAATTATATATGCCAGTGTTAGGGCTATATATGTCACCGTTAGGGCTATGTACGACAATACTAAAGCGATGTATGCAACTGATAGGAGTATATGTGTCACTGTTAGGACTATGTATGTCACTGTTAGGAGTATATGCGTCACTGTTAGATAGGGCTACGTATGTCACTATTGGGACGATGTATGTCACTGTTAGGACTATTTATGTCACTGTTAGGAGTACACGTCTCACTCTTAGTACTTTCTGTCTTACTGTTAGGAGTGTATGTGTCACCGTTAGGACTATGTATGCCTCTGTTAGGACTATATATGTCACTATAGGACTATGTTACTGTTAAGACTACGTATGTCTCCGTTTGAACTGTGTGTGTCACCGCACAGTGGGAGATTTCATCAATCTAAGGGAACTTTATTCAATTTTGCGACCACACAATATAGCAAAAAATTACCTACGATGTAGGAAGTTGGTATGAAACTGCCATATGCAGTTGGTATGAAATTGCCAGGAATTCGGGCGATGGTCGCGTGCAACGGTTGCAAACATGGCCTGAAGGGAGGCAACAAAGTACGCGCGCGTAGAGCCTGAGACAGGTACGCTTTGTACTAACAGTTCATTTGACTTGTGTCCTGCTGAGCTTACACATAGTGATCAGTGCAGTGCTGTAATAGTATGAAGGTGTCCGAAGGGAAGATCGAGTATTTGAACTTTGCATTCCATTGTACGGTTTTTGGAAGACAGCGTGGGAAAAGAGTGTATGTGAACGTGTGGAAAAAATCTCGTGTGTGAATTACAAAGAAGGTTTTAAGTAGGTGTTCTGTGGTGTTCAGCCTGCGGATTAAGTTTACGTGTAAGCTTATTGGGGTTAGAAGTGAAAACAATCGAAAAACCTTGCGCAAGTTTGCGCAAGAACGTGAAGACCTGGTGTGAATATGGCTTCCGTGTTTACATGGCGTGCTATATTCGACGTGTGGGAACAGCATGCGTCAACAAAGCGGTTGAAAGGTTTAACAAATTACATAATGGAAGAAACCGGGCTAGCAGAACTGACCACTAGTTCTTGAGCAAGAATGAGAAAATGTATTCACGATATACAGGTTAAATGGGACAAATCTAATGAAGAGATTTCTAGAAGACAACGCAAAGTGGTTGGAAAAAGAAGTGGACTTCCTGTTCCACAAACGGATACTTGTATTGAAAATACACGCGGTAGACCAAAGAAAGTATTTGCAGAATGTACCTCAAAAGTGCAAAGTAGAAAAGTTAAAGAACTTGTGGAATCAACCGGCAATGAAGAACTATCGAAGGCGACTGAATTAAAACTACGTAGGGCAGGAAAACGCGAATCGGCAGCGATCGTCAAGGAAATTTCTTGTTATTTCCCCACACGGGGTACAAAAGTCAAGTAATCTCGAAGCGCTGCACTTTCAGTTCCGGCGAAGTTATCAGATGATGAAGCTTTGGCGTTACTAGTTGATGCGAATCTTTCGAAAAAACAGTATAATGTCGTGCGTGATCAGGCAAAAAAAAAGCACACTGTAAAATGTCTCCATCCTATGATAAGGTTAGGGATGCTAAGCAACGTTGTTATCCAGATTAAATAAAAATCACAGAAACATCCATTGACATACCTGTGCAATCTCTCCTTGATCATACCATAAGAAGATTCGATAAAACACAAGATGTGCTTCGAACTTTGTCCGATGTTCGCAACATTAACATTGTTGTTAAGTGGGGCTGTGATGGTGTGCAACAAAGTATGTATCGCCAACCCTTTTCAGATGAGCATTTAACTGACGAGAGTTTGTTTAGTGTATATATGGTCCCTATTCAACTATACAGTGTCACTAACAATGGTAACTGTGTCATTTGGCAAAATCCCGCTCTATCCTCTAGCAGATGTTGTTGCCCCATATGTTTTGTGTTTGCAAAAGAAACGGTTGAAGTTGTACAAAACGAAGTCCAGAAAGTAGAAAACCAAATCGAGAAACTTACTCCGACTACAATAACTTTAGGTGACAAGGAATTTATCGTTTGGCCTAAGATGATTTTGTGTATGATTGTTGGGAAAGTGTGTAATTCTGGATCCTCATGTGCGTCTTCGCAAACGTGTTACTTATGTGGAGCAAAACCGAGAGAGGTGAATTATCTTGGTATTATTTCTGATAAAATTGTAGATCTGCACTTTTTGACTTTTAGACTCTCTCCGCTTCATTCTTGGATACGTTTTATGGAATGTATTCTACGCATTGCCTACTGAATAGATATTAAAGCATGGCAGGTACGAGGCAAAGCAAATCGGATGAAAATGAAAGAAAAAAGAAACATGTCCAAGAAAAATTTCGTAGTGAGCTCGGACTATTGGTAGATATGCCGAAGCAACAAGCAGGAAACACCAATGATAGCAATACAGCCCGCAAGTTTTTTTCGGAATGCTGTAAAATAGTCTGAAATAACGAGTAAATATCGACTTAATTAAGCGATTTCACATTATTTTTGAATGCTTAGATTGTGGTTTCCCGATTGATACAAACAAACTTTGGAACTGTATTTGCGAGAGTATTCTTGGTATCATATGCCCGTAAGCGTACACAAAATCCTATTTCAATGGAGAAATATTATTGCCGCGAGTATTCTACCAATAGGCTAGCTTTCCGAAGAAGCACAGGAAGCTCGAAATAAGGACAGTAAGAAATATAGGGAACTCTTTACAAGAAAATTATCAAGGGTTAATACCAACACGGATTTAACTCATAGATTGCTGATCCTCTCTGATCCTTATATTGCTAGTAAACGTGCTCCTGTCAGGACCAAACGTTCAGACATAATGCCCGAGATACTACAGTTGCTAAAAGCGCCTTGTGTGAATGATTCCTCTCATCAATCCGAACACAGCAGTGATTCAGACCAATAAACATATTTTTCTCGTTACTTTGCATGCTCGCTGACTCTTGTTTATTGTCCGGACTACCTAGTGTAATGTACTAATTATCACTAACTTTTATTTAGATATTAGCTGATTAGCTGATCACATGAATTCTGTTGTTTTCCATTCACCAATTCTGTGCAATTGTGTTTACCTTTCTCACACATGTGTTACTTTTTTGGTAAATAATACACAAACAACATTTTTTATCAAAGAAATCGAATATTGCAATCGAATAGAACATCAAAACTTGCCACAGGCAAACGTGCATCAGACACTGAATAAAGTTTCCTCAGATCGATGAAATTTCCACTGTTAGGAGTAGTATGCCACTGTTAGGAGCATATGCTTAACTGTTAAGACTATATGTAACTTTTTGTAGTATATGTGTCACTGTTAGGAGTATATTTGTCACTGTTAGGACTGTATGTCACTGTTAGGAGTATATTTTCACTGTTAGGACTGCACGTCACTGTTAGGAGTATATTTGTCACTGTTAGGATTATGTACTTCACTGTTAGGAGCATATGCATCACTGTTAAGACTACGTAGGTTACTGTTTGGAGCATATGTGTTTAGCACAGTCAGTTTACCTTTTGCGCCTTTGTAAGCACATAGACGATTTGTATACGTTAATCAGTGAGTACGTGATGAGAACTTCAAGCCTTTTATTTCTTATTATTTTTTCATTGTTGTGGCAAAAGAATTGAATATTAACTTATCAGATTATAAGGGACGCTGCCTGACAGCTTTCTGGTTTATTTGCACACCATAACTCATTTTCGACAAAAATGTCACATAGCGGTTCTTCGAAGCGCAGCGACGATATACTGTACATCGCTTTTAATTTTTTCACCAACTTTCGTTGGTGGCGTCACCATTGAAGAAAAAGTTTCAACTTAATAAAATTACTTGTTTTTGCTAAGATATTCTGTGCAGTGAAATCTGGAGTCCAAAGGCCTCTACGACAGAGTTTTTTTTTGTCTGTTTACAACACTACCATGTTTACTGGAGTTGCGTACGTGCGAGTAGTAGTAAGGTGAAGTGGCTGCCATAATACAAAATACTACCAAATGTGAAGTGAGATCTGTGATACGATTTCTCAATGCCAAAGGACAGAATGCAGGTGACATCCATTTGGGAATTATGTGCTAATTACGGACCGGTAATAGTGAGCGAAGGGAAGGTCAGGCAAAGTGCAGAGAGTTTAAACGTTTAAATGTTCATGACGATTAGAGTAGCGGAAGTCCTACTGTTTAGACAGACAATTTGATGGAACGCGTTAACGAGAAAGTGTGCGATCAAATCGCCGGTTTACACTAACTGAACTCTTCAAAGAACTTCCAGAAGTATCTGCGAAAAGAGTGAATTGATTTGTAGCTAACAAACAAGGTTATCTATTACAAACTGTGTGCGAGGCGAATGCCAAAAATGCTGACAGACATTTACAAAGAGCAAAGAATAACAACTGTATGTGATTTTTTGGTCCTCTGGGGAAGATGTGAATGACTTCTTTTCTCATATAGTAATGAGGTGAAACATGCATATCGCATGCCACTGGGCAGTCGAAACAGTAATCAATGCAATTGCAGCATTCTTGTTCTCGAATTCAAACACCATCAGTTCACAAAATCAAGACGACAGTGTTTTGTCAAAAGGGAGTGATTATTGTGGAATTCTTGGAACCAGGACGAAGAATTATTGCAGATATATGTTGCCAAACATCCATGACAACTTCCATCCACATATAGTTGCTCATATTGTTGCGACACCGGAAAGATTTCGATCGGAATCATTCAGTTATCCCTCTTACAGCCCCGATCTTGCCCCCAGTGATTTCTTTCTTCACCACAAAAAGTGGCTTGCATCGGAGCATTTCAACGACAGTGGAGCATTTTAACAAAAAATCTACTGCTCAAGACATTAATTCTGGACTGACTGTACTATCAGGTAGTACATTTTTACACAGAGGGTATACGGAAGCTTATGTCACGCTACCAGAAAATGTCTGCAAGCTCATATGATTACGTCAAAAAATAGCTAAGGTATGCACTTGTATATCAATTACAATAAATTTCTTCTATCCTTCTTTTGTTTTTTAGAAATATTAAATTTTTTGAGATGCGAATTATACTTTACATAGTGATCAGTCCAAACGAGTCATCTATCATTGTAGTGAATGGACCAAATACTATAAAAGTGTATCACATGTAATTTTGCCTCAGGTAACACAGCTTCGTGATATTGCCACGCCCGATGATTTGTGCTCAAACTGATAAAGAGCAAGGAACTTAATAAAGAGCTCTACCATGCATTTCTCTCATTATTTGCAATCACCGTTTTTTGCCATTAAAGATTAAGATCAACTTTTAGGTTCACCAAAGCTTCAACAACACGTGGCATATTGGGCGCACTTTTTACTATAATATTTTATAGTTAGGACCTACTGAAGAGTTGTCTCAAGCTTTGCGTATTTTATCGTAGACCACTGTTTACACTAATGTAGAAAAGTGTGTACCGATGTCAGCAAAAGTAGTCACTTACCTGGGAATCGAAGTGAATTTTTGTAACCAATACTTCTCTACCCTCCTTATTTAGATATTATTCGCTCATATCCCACCTCTGTTTTGCTTAAATCCGCAAGAGATAGGCAAGTTCTAACAAGATACATTATCTGACACATATTCCCAATCTCTCATTTTCACTTGCATATGCCATTCTCAATTGTAAACTATTTTACTATATGATTACAGCTGTATTACAGGCACAGTTTCAAGACCAGTTTGGGATAATCTAGTATATAACAACATATGTTTTCTGAGCCTAGTGGTTGTAGATCACACAGGTAATGTTCTCTTTCAATAGCATGCTTCACGAGAATACCCTATTTTTCTAGTGGAATTCTTAACTTCTGCTATGGCAATCATATTATGCTACCTTTGTAAACATTTATTGTGACAACCAAGTAGTTGCTTATTGTGTTAATAGGTGCATTTGCAGAATTTGGTATCTAACTCATGTGACTTATTTATTATATAACATGTACAATTATATTGTAACCTGTATACTAACTCATGAAAATAAAGTAGATGGGGCGTCACGAAAGCTGGGCTCCTTCCATGTCATATACAAAATCAATTGGCGGCCGCCAGCTGAATGCCAGGAAATCAAAACTTAAGTCAGATGACGAGCCAATTTGACATAGTTGTAGGTGTGAGGAGGATTGGTGTAGTCCATGTGGGGATCCCGATTGATTTATACTTTTCTTACGTATTTATAATTTTTCTTCTTTTATACTTAGAACTTTCCGATGTTTCATTAAGGAATAAGCTTATCACATAAAATTTAGTATCTTAGGCCGTCATTTTGTCGTTAAAAAATTGACTAGATGTAATATTTTTCTTTATAACTCTTAATCTAGTTTGAATATACGAACTGATTATATATGCTATCATGTAAATCGGGTGAAACTTTTATATCCTTAAACACGACAAAATATTGAACAGAACTTGCGTTCCCAGTTGATAATTCTTATGGCATTGCGTGGAAAGATATAGAATTATACACAGAGTTTGACGCAAATTAGCAATGTGGAAACTTCTTTTAAATTTTTAGGTAAAATCTGTTAAACTCACAAAGGAAGGGTAATTTTTAAGGAACTTAATTATATAGTCGAACACGTAAGTTACTTGTCAACATAGAAACATTAAAAATTGTGGTTCATTACTATACAATTGTAATGAAAGGCAAGCTTGTAGTGAGCACTTAGTATACGTTGGTATGTTTTTCCAATGAGTCTTGTTTACGCGCTTACCCGCAGTTGCTGATGTGCCTGCTCGCTATGTACGCACCTCTCCGCTCTGAGCCTCTCTCTCCTTCCACGCAAAGTAGCGAATGAAAGTTTTCGTTATTGTTAATTAAGCTTGTTCTAAATATATTTTTATACATATTTGAATTTCAATCGTAAAGTTTCAGTGAATTATGAGTACATCATAAACTGTACGATGATTTAGGATTAAGTACATTAATTACTAAATCATCAAAGGTTATTTACACACGTATTTCGAGATACATTGGATCACTTTATAATCACTTCATGGATTAATTCAACAGCAATGGCTGACATATTTGAAGTAAATTATGAGACGCTAGTGACTATTTATTCCTGTATATGTCCATGAGAAAGTTTCCAGTTGCTAACACAAATGTCCAACAGGTCCATGAATGATCCAAATCCAGCGAAAACACATTGATCTCTGGATAGTCATAATGATGTTCGGCAAGGTTCAGATGCATCTTCATGAAGAACGAGTTTCAACAGCAATACTAGGTGAAGGTGTAAAAGGATTACAGGTAACTGGGCATCCACTCTACACACCAACTACCCATTCACTCTACTGGCTACACTAGATGCCTAGTTTATAAATGAAATAAACAATTCTGAAACATCTCTCTCCGTAACTTGTCACCTTTCTCGAAACACTCGTACCAGATCTTCAGGTATAATCCTACATGTTATTTCTGCTTTCGAGAAAAAGACGCGAAAACTATGAAAAATTCTATTTTCACTTCGTCTGATATCACGCAAAGGGGAAATAAGAAAGAAAGAGAGAGAGAGGGACCAAAGAGGAAAATCTACATTTGCTGGTAAAAATGTAGACAATAAATACTAATCTTGTAGTAATCATACTTCATGAGACAGATCCTTTAGATGAGATTGATATAATGTCAAACTTATAAAGAGTAATACCACGAATAACATGTCAACACCCTTGATACGAAAATGTGTGTGGATATCAATTGTCTAAAACTATGTGATTCTAGTTTGCCTCTGACTGATCCACTTTACCCGCTCAGAGCGGGATAAATAAAATCACTGCATCACTTATTCAAAGAATTATAGCTAGCCTAGTGATTTGGAAAAAGAGTACACTTCATAATAGTCTTGTAACTGAGAGTTTGCTTGTTTTTATGGATATGTTCAATACACATAAATTTATATTTCACTTCGAAACATACGTTTTTAAGTAAAAATTGATCCGATTTCACTCTACTATGATTTTTTAGTTTCTTGCGGATGAATAATGGATTCCAATTAGAAGCAACATGCTATATGAAGTTTTTGACGAAAGAGGTGTGGAAAATGCCCAACATCCATAGAAGACTACAGAATGTGTACGAACAACATACCAGTGGCTGGTAGAGTAAGGATAGAACCTAATGCTTTTCTTCCAAGAAATAGAGAACGATAAGTTTATAACAGTTCTTTGTATATTTGTATTGTTCGGTTGTGTAAGATATATCATTGTTACGCTTGATTATAAAGGGTTAAAATATCTATAAGAACGTCTTCCCGCTGGACATCTAAGAGATATTTGAATTATTTACTGATATATTGTCGCTATTCATTTTACATGAATAACCAAGTTGAACATATGGAAGAAGAGTGAGACATATGCTTTAATATTTTCTTATAGAAGTAAGCATATATTGGATAGGCAGGACTAATTGAAGAAAAGTTAAGGATAGACTCAACGATTTTGTTGGAATGTACATTGATAGTTCAAACAGGAGCAATAAAGCATTGTGTGTTCGATGGTGTCACTAAAAGAATGTTACTGCAAAGATCATATAAACCTCTACAACTAATTTATTTGTATTATCTCTATTAGCAATGGAGATTTCCTGTTGGATGTCCAAGTATTATTTCGGATCCAGGTCGTAGATAATATGCACAGTACTCGTAAAACACGGGATCAAAATTCTTCTTTAAATGAAATTTTACCGTTAAAGTAATTTTGGTACACATTTAGTGGTTACCTGCCAATAAAGATAATTTACGATTACTAAAATCTATAACATAGCTAAGCTTACGAAAAAGAGCCAAACTTTAAGCACACAAACATGTGAAGACAGAGAAACGTTAACTTACCGAGCTATAGCCCTGCGTAACAAATTAGAAGCCACCCTTAAAGGGAGAAATGGATATGATTTAACTATGTTGAATTATTCCAGAACCAATTATTTCTGAATATCAATTTGTTATTTATGAGAAAGATAACAGGGAATTTAGAGTGTAATACACGAGAAAAGCATCATTAGAGCAAAATAATTTTCATTTATTTTGATAAAAGAGGGAATGTTGGATATTTTAGGCCAATTAGAAAAATACGCCCTTTTAAGATCTAGAAGTTACTGCTGTCATTGTTTGACTGGCTGTCGTAGAGTTAAACGCATTCACAAATGTTCGGTACACTATCCATATTGTGAACATACGCATGAATAATTATAATATTAATGTGAAATTAATAGCTTTATTAATGTTGAAAATGTAATTCATGCAGCACATAATTTAAACCCGTGTGTATAACAATTGAAAATGTAATAAATGCGCCGAATGTGTGTGAGTATGTGAGATCAGTGCTAAGTCTACATTACATTATTGATTTAAGGAAGCGTAAACCTGACCATGCAAATAGTAAATACCTTTGTACCACTAGTCTGGAACATTGCAATGTGCTGCTTTTATTGTCCTGTACCTAGCACATTACAAGCGCATTACATATTGAGAAAGTAGCGACAAGTGTTCCGGTCGGTGCCATATGGTATAAATATAGGAAAGTAAACATTTTCGAATCGATATAAAATAAACAAGAGTAAAGTTAAAGATTAACAAGTTTTATAGTTATTGAGGGGAAAATATAAAACAATGCCAATTCATCACCAGTAAATGTGATTTTAAGCACTAAATGAAGCAATATCAGGTAAAATAGATTTAGATGTGAATTTTGTTGAGTAAAGAGAGAGAAAACAATCGTGAAGTGCTAAGTAAAAATTTGTTTGCGAGAGAGACTTCTCTTTCCATGCCTGTCTGCCAAACTAAAAAAATCATGAAATAATATAAGATACCCCTTTCAAAATTTTGTTTATACTCAATTTCAGCCAACCTGTTGTATTTAGTATTTTGAACAATGTCGAGGAAAATTCAGAAATATGATATAGTACTGCTAAATAGACTAAATTTACAACTTTCGATTTGGGATTTTATTATACGAGTTTCTTTTGGATGTCAGGTAATGACGCTCTTCTATTTATACTATTTACGAATATATTAGACATTTATTGAAAATAGTTAACATGAAAATCCATAAAATATGCTCCTAAATAGTAATACACAAGTACTACAGTATATGTACATACGCCATCATTAACAGGAATATCAAGTTAATCAATGTGGTAGAGGTTTTTTAAGCAAAGAAAGAGTTACTAGTATACAAAAAATTAGAAGAGTATTTAAAGTCAATTATATGTATAGAGATGCGTATATTTTTAAAGAAGACTTGATTATAAATAAATTACAAAATAATGGAAAGCATGATAAAAATATATCTTAGTTGTTGTATTAGCCACATGTCTACTTCTGGAAGACGCAACGTAAATGTACTTGAGATAAAACCTAAATAGAAAAGACACTTTAAGAATACTTACAATGATGTATGCGGATTATTCTAGGAAACAACTAAAGTAATATAATAATCGGATTGAATTTACTATAAGATACATATGCTAATTAGGATATAGTATATTCTACTACTGTTAATATTGTTAAAATATAACCATTCATCACACAAGTTCTAAATAAAATGATAACGATCATAAAGTTTACAAGTGATATTATTTTAAATCTTAAGGTTCTTAAGATTATTCTCTATATAAAATTAATGTTTAGATATTCGGCACGATGTTGCGTTGTTTTCTGTTTATTACTTAGCATTCTGATCACATAAGAACTTATCCTAATCTTACCCCTCACATTACCTCTTGAATTTTGTTCTTTTGACATTTTCCGCTTTTAAGGATAAGTGAGTGGCGACTCTGCTGTGCCGGGCCAAAGTCTTGGCTCAGTTCATATAAGTATACGGTAAGTGTGCATCATAGTATAGCTGAACCTACGACTAAATTTTAATATAATTATTATAACTTCGAATTGTTATTTGTTGTATTGTAGAGGATTGATAGGTACCTAATAATATCTTCACGCGTCGACGCACAACATACCTGCTACAACAATACAATGTTATTTACAATATTCTAATAAAATTAATATAACATTTTCGGTTCACGATTTATTTTTCATAAAATCTTTCATGTCAATGTAAACATTGCACAGTTAGTTGAGAAAACCAAGTAACTTCATACAACAACAGTATTTGAAAATGTTATCGATTTTGTAGAAAATAGGACTTGGAAGTCAAAGTGATTAGAAAGCAAATCATTACATCATTTACTATTACTTTATTTATTTATGGAATATATTTTACTACAGAATGGCTAATCCACAAGACTGTTAGTTGTTTTAGTAGTATTGCTACATGTATACAGTGTCACACATGTTTTATCTCCAAACTGCCTTACTCATACTGGACCTTACGCATGAAGTTTCTCTACATTATCTACGACATAGCGACAATGCCCATGCCTAAAAATGAGCATGAACGTGAGCATTCCGTAGCACTCACCTACATAACGCATATTTACTACAATGTTTAAATAAAGACACCGATGAAACTTGCATGTGGCGACAAAAACTGCAATTGTTTCCTTATAAAAGCATTGAAAACTTTATTCATCATATTTAGAGGATAGGAAAATATTTGCGATAAATTGCAGTTGAGCTCACAATGGCAGCCGCTTTCATAACTTCCTTTGTTTAGGAAGTCTAATATAATCTCAGTGTATGATACTTAAAATGTTATATCAGGATCAAAAGATTTTAATGTTTCTATTGGAAAAATAATCTTTCGTGATTTTTGTTTATTTTTGAGGTTAAGCTGTCTAAATACCAAAAGCTTTAGGTTTGTCTAAAATCTAATGAAGCTAGATTTTCTACATTTAGTTAATATTTTGAAGGAAGAAAATTATGTAGGATCTTATTCGACAATAGAGTATTATGATCTTTAGTTGCTGAGTACAGAAAAAAGGCAGTTATTGGAAGCCTGCCGTGCACAACGTGTACGATCAGATGAATAGTATGATCTACAAATAGATATACTGGCGTACTGTTTGATTAGACGTTAGAATTCTCACAAATGCTGTTATTAACATCACCGAAAAGAAAATGAGAGGATTACAATGTTTTTCTCGTTTCATCAACAATTACAAGCTTAGACATGGAAACGAATCGCACATCATATTTAACAAAGAGTAATATCTGTTATTTTACGTCTGGGTTCCGTCGTAAAACGAATCACACTGAAAAGGCTAAGAAATAGCTTAAGTATATGTAGCACCAATTAATACAGAAGACCAATACGTTCGATATGGAGGTGTGGAATTCGTTGGTAAAAATTATGGTGGTAGATGGCACGCAGGATTCAATGCAGTATTTGAATGTTAGGGCTGCTATTGGCATGCGTATTTAAAATGCTTCCCTTATAATCATGACGAAATAATTGATAACGCTCGATATTCTTACAACACGTTTGAAAAATATGAACAGACTATGATCTGTGGTTAGACTGCAGAAATTCATGTGCTTTTACTTTAACACATAACTGTAGCTACAAAATATGTCTGTATACTTTCTTAATATTATTTGTAAGTTTATGCTGTGTACGTTGTAGAATATCATATGACATGTCCTTGTTGCTTTTGTCTATTTTCAGGCCTCTCAGAGGAACCCAAAGAGTTCGAAACATTAATGGGTGCGCGGAGTAAATGAAGACATCGTAAGCGAATATACACTAGAACGTCATTCCGATAATTCTTTAGTGGAGGTCACGGCCTTGTTCTGTTGGCAACTACCAATTCGAGAAACTGGAAAAGATAGAAAATTGTATAAATTGAATGAACACCAAAGAAATTAGTGTTTTTGATATAAAAGCGATTTATTTCATACATACTCACACATTCAAGGAAAACAAAATCTTGTTTGGCAACTGACTTATTCTATGAGTTGCTGGATCGTGGTTCTATTCTTAAAATGTTTTTAGCGTGAATGTTGCAATCGACGAAGCATGTAGTGATTGTGAGGTGCTTCGTAGCCTTCGTGCACTAATCATTACAGGTTACTGAATCAAAATTCTGTGATTCAGAAAATTTACGAAATGTACCAAAATTTAATACATGTGTTGGGCATTGGCAACAGCAAAGCTGTAATCAAGTTGCACGTCAATAATATAAATGAACAGAGCAGCAAAAGTTATATTATTGTGTTTTGAAACACCTCTATCCACCAGGTGTCAGACTTCAGACGCCCATTGGCTTCTACCTTTTCCATCGTTGGAGGTGTTCTTGTAGACAGAAGTCTTCTACAGCCAAACAATGGTCAGGATGGCTTCCAAGACTTTATCAGCGTATAAGAGCAATTTTTATATTGCCGTCATTCTATAATAGACACATCTGTGCTGATTATAATTTTTAGTCCATTTATTCTGCTCAGCTTCAAATAATTTATGAGTGTTGTTTAAACTTACGGTTCAAAATCGTTCATTAATTCCACAACTCAATATGTCGGGATTTCTAATCCCTTTTCAGTCTGGGACCAGCGGCGCCGATTCCTGTATAACTTCGGGGGAGGGAGGAGAAGATTGCATTCAAGTATGTGTTTAAATGTCATATATTCAAGCAAAGGTCAAAATCAATCTGGAAGTTCAAGCACAATTGGGAGAGGGGTGTCTTTCTTGGCCTGCCAAAATCGGTGTCCACGTCTTGACCCACTCGAGCTTCACAGAATCGAGAACACCAATGGAAATTATTATTTAAAAAGAAAACAGACATTTTACACGGAGGGAAAATATGACACTAAAATTTCTCTTTTTTCGTACGGCCCCTGACAATTTACTTGTCTTAATTTTAAAAATGCGTCAAGCTTTATTCTTACCTTAATCCAAGAAAAGAACCTAGTTTTACCCAATCATATAACAAAGGGTGACATTTGAGCTATTTCATGCTTCATTCTAAATTTCATTATATCCGTTCCTATACCCTTAAAAATTGCTAAACTAAATGAAACATTACCAGTAAATCAGGAATTATAGGTTGAGAAGTGCTGCGATAATATAATTTAAATTCACAAGTATTGCAGGTAAACTACGCTCAAAGCATAGGAATAAGTGTCTGTCACGGAAACTTGTAAATCAAATTGAAATTCAACTTTAAAATTACACACACTTCCCTTCCACTCATGTGAAATGGTTTCAGTAACACGTGCGTAACTGATTACTCTAGTTCTTGAGTATTCTATAAATAGTGTGAACGATACGCATGTGAAGAGAATAAAAGTCAATAAGATTTATATTTAAGAGTCCATGACATACAATAATTGGCAAATGACAGAATAGCTAGAAAGGCTTAATTTATATATAATGTCTAAACGACAATGTCACTGGCAACTGGCAACGTAGCGAATGAAGCTGGCAATTCAGATTTTCCAGTAGAAATACAGAAGCCATTGTGATGCCACTGCAGAATCGCCAAATCGACAAAGTTACGACTTACATTGTTGTTGAAATAACAATCAGTTTTAAACCTTGCACTTCCCAGCTCCGTGTACCATCTAAAATGAAGCATTTGGAAAGGGCGAGTCGTCATTTGAAACTAAAGAAGTGGAAGAATTAGTGGTGACAGCAGTTAAGATGTTAATATGGGAATGGCTGATTCTATGTAACGAGTATTCAATGCAAAAAGAATGAATGAAAATCAATAAGAAAACTAGCATGTTTTGAAATTCATAATATTTCACAATTTGAAAACCATATGTAAATAACTTAATGATTTGCAGAAAATGTTTGACTCACCGAGTCAACCGCATTAATATAAGACAATCACTGGCATTAACGGAAGCAATGTACACGGGTGGATGAAGAAGTTTACAGAAGGAAAAACAAGAACGTCATACAAATCGCGTAGTGGGAGATCATTAACTGTCACAACTGACACGAATCGTCAGTGAGTGGATGACTTGATTTGTGGAGATAGACTTGTTACAATCCTGGAGTTTTTTTCCACAAAAAAACCCTGTGATCAGAATGCCATACAGAAGATGGCGGAAAGCTTAGTAGGGAATCCGAAAGTATGTGTAAAGTGGATACCTCATTAACTAACATCCGATTTGAACGAGAGAAGGGTGAATATCTCATCTTATCTGCTTGAAGCACTCGAAGTAAATGAAAACGTTATTTTCCGATCTCGTGACAAGAAATGAAACGAGGGTGTATCTTTGTGATCCAGGAACGAAGAATCAGTCCATAGAATGATGGGACACCTCTTCTCCAAGGGCTATGAACTTCAAGAGCCTGCAACGCACACCTGACTTTTTTCAAAGATGATTCGAGGCTGGGATCAACGATGGCGCAAATGAATCACTTCTAATTCACGTGACTTTGTATAGAAGAAGAACCACTCTTACTACAAGTGCAACTATAACGCTCTACAACAATTAAAGAAGTTATAACCACTTCTGCATTATTTTTGGTACTCCCCTTCTATAAAATAGGAACTTTACGCATCTCTGATATGATATATTTTTAAAGCAAAGTAATAACATTTTACGCATAGAAATTATATTCTTGTGCATTCCTCGATCATGGCCTCTAGAGATTGTGTTAAAACGCTGAGAAAATGTTTCAACGCAGGTAGACTAAGATGGCTTCCCACGAGTTGCAAATGTGTTTTCATCTTGTTAACGCGATAATCACCACTTGGATAGACTGTCAATAGATTGAAATAGTGATATCATTTAGTCTTTGTTACCATGGTGATTGCCATATTCTTCCTAAACAAACGGGTGAAGGAAAATGTGGTATTTAGTACAAACAACAGCAACGCCTATGAAATTTTACGGAATTATCCATTTTAAGAGATAACTAACATTTAATATAACCTCAACATGTATAAATACGGAAAATATTCGATATCAAAAGGCATATGAACTTCGTGATTTGATTTTCAATAGTTATTATGGGTTAACATTATTTAATATATTGCCTAATTCCGTGGTGCCCCCCCCTTATGTCTATGACGCACCCCCCCAATTGTCTATCCGTAGGTGTTCTTCCATGAAAAAATCTTCTTTTCGATTAATTTTACCCCCCTCATCAAACATATTTATATAGATTTTAACCCCCCCAAATATTTCAATGACGCAGTTTGCGTCATAGCCCCCCCTTGTGGGCACCCTTGCCTAATTAGTCGTTTTCTATGTTCTTGTTCCATTTTCCCTTGTATTTGGTATGTGCAACAGAAACAATATGATGTCATACTATTTTAGTATATTGACAAGAAAATAATCAGTGTAGCTTAACCGACATTTTGACCGGAAAGAGTTTCTGACGATGCTTTTTATTAGTTTCCTCTGAACAAATATTAGATAGATATGAAACTTTATTCATTTAGAACAAATGCATCATAAAACATTATGTGCAACACTCAAAACGCAACCATCAGGGCATTGTACACGTTCAGATTTTAATTTGATGGAGTCTTGATAAAGTTTATCAGAATTTATCACACATTTTACGGACCACATTGTTTTTGCCCCTCTTTTGAAAGCAAGTTTATAATCTTTTATGAACACATTAGGCTATCAGAGTACCTATATTTTAAATATAGTGTTAATTGAATGCGTGAAAACTATAAAAGTGCACAAATCTTGTGCCCGGGAAAACTGAGTTTAAAGTTGACTTATCTGATAAGTTTCTTAAGAAAAGTGGAATTTTAAACAATTATATCTGTGACAAAGAACACTATTCTACTCAGATCTCTATACCAGACGAACTTGTCATCTATGAACTTATCTAAATTTTGACCAAAATATTACTTGTACCACCTTAGTTTCCGCCCAGTCAATTAAAATTCCCTTAATTTTATATCGTTGTTAATAGAAGAAAATGCACATTAGTTTTTTTAAGTAATTGAACGTTATGAAGGATATATTTTAATAATAAATAAGCTATTAGAATTTGTATAAGCTTTACATTATTAAATTCCCTGTTTATTACTTGTATAATTTATCCATGTTTAAGATTCTCAATTATACACAGTACCATATGTGATACGCAATTAACTTGAATATTATTTTGTTATCCTTCTTGTACTAATGTTCTATCTATAAGGACCACAAGGGCTTGCATACCTTGAGAACCATAGTTTAAGAAAGCTGCGATATATATGTTCATACCTAATTAGCCCTAAATGACTAAATACTGTATAATATAAATTCAATAGTATAAAGTTTATATCCTAACTATATATAAAACTCAGCTGACATAAATTATTGAGCACTTCCTGAAGGGCTACAATGATTAAATTTGGCATGATTGTAGCTTTCCGGGACTAACCCACAAGAAAATTGCCAAAAGTAAATATTTTTTAATTTTTAGAGGGTCCAAAGAGGGGATGAAGAATTTCCCAATGTTATTTAAATGGGCCTTTTTTTTTATACCTATAATCTCATGTTTTAGGTACTTAGAATTGTAATAAAAACTTGAAATTCAGTATGCTTGTACGTTTTCGTTACCACTAACTAAGTAAATCAGTAAAAATAAAATATCCAACTTTAGAGTGGTTTTATAGGGAACTAAAATATCTTTCCCATGTTATATATGGAACACCTTTTACACCCCCAAATTATTGAGCATTTCCTGTAGGGCTATAATGATTAAATTTGGCATGATTGTAGCTTTTCGGGACAAACCCACAGGAAAATTCCCAAACGTTAATATCTTTATTTTTAGGGGGTGTAAAGAGGGGATAAAAAATTTCCCCATGTTACTTAAATGGACCTTTTTTGGACCTATATCTCATGTTTTAGGTACTTAGAATTGGAATAAAAACTTGAAATTCGGTATGCTCGTGCGTTTTTACTAGCGTGGCCTAAGTGAATCATCACAAATAAGAATTTCCAACTTTTGAGTGATTTTATGGAAAACAGAAAAATTTCCTCATGTTATTTATATGGAACGCCTTCTACACCCCAAAATGTTTAGACACTTCCGGTAGGATTGGAATGATGGAATTTGTCATGATTGCAGCCTTCCTGGATTAACAGACAAGAAAATTGCCAAAAGTGACTATTTTAATTTTTTAGGGGTCTAAAGGGGTATGAAGAAATTCCCATGCTATTTATTAATAAATGGGCGTTTTCTTAGGATACAAAATCTTATCTTTTAGATAATTGAAACAGGAAAAGAAACGATAGAATTGTGGGTTCAGGAGGTGCGAGGCCGTAGGCCGAGCAAAGACTGTATGGAGGGCGAAGCCCCCGAATAAGCATATTCAGGAAGTATGAAGAGCAAGTTCATGAAATTCACTATTGATGCAAAGGGCGATAGATAAGGAATGTGAGACCGTAGGCCGAGCAAACTCGGGGGTCTGGAGGCGGAGCCATCAGCTAGCCAAACGCTAGTCTAAAATAAAGATATTAAATCTCTATAATGCTTCCGAAATGAAAGAATAACGCTTAATTCATAGAGATTACATTAGTATGAATTCCGCCGTCTTGGTCTCTTAAAATTAAATATTTTCGTTGTAACAAAAGGCTAGGATTAACTTCTTTTCATTGTTGTGTCTGTATTATCGCACGACAAAAACATTTAGTGAATGACAGAGGTTGGGATGAAATTTAAAAATTAGTTTCTATGATAATACACCTACCATGAGTTTTTTGCTTTGAAATCTATAATGTCAATCAATACTTGATTGGAAGGATAATAACAATTGTACATTATGGAGGGCGCTTTAAGAAAAAGCCAAACCCATTCAAAATAATGCAGTAAAATTCTCGCTATACCAGTCAGTAATGCACATGGTGAACGAGAACTTAGTGTAATGGAAGATTTATGGTCAGGCGAAAGAATCTGATCAAAATTTGTGATGGATAAAATTTGTGTTCAGATGAATTTGAAAATGACCTGTCAAGATATCCATTCTTGAGGCAAGGAAGAGCTCCAAATAATATAAACAATAAGATAGGTAGATGTCTATCATTACTACTTTATTTTCGTTTATTTTGGTAGAGTATATGTTTGGTTAGAAGTAATGGTGTTGTCAGTAGTTAGTAAAGTGGATATAAGTGTTAGAAATAAAAGAAGCAATACTATAAACATCTACTTAAAAATCTTCAGTTTTCAATTTCGCGATCTTAATTACACAAATGCTGCTAGTCTCCGCACTTGTCTTCAGTTCAATCTGGCAACTCGATCGACTACTGAGATCACTTATGACCTCTTTGTAAAAATGGAGGATGCTTCTCGCTACTTAAGAGATAAAAGCCGCGAAGTCCTGTTCTAGCTGCAGAAGAAACTATCTCTGTAACATATTCAGTAGAGAATTCAAGAATTGTTTCTTTGTAGAGCACTTTGCCATGGACTATAGCGTAAAATATATTATTCTTGGATTGCCCACTTCGTAAGCAAATATGCCTTTCACCCTGATCCTAACATCACGTTTGATCATTTATCCGAAAGATGGTTCATATCCAAATGCTTATGATTCCATTTGACTTTGAAGTGTCTTCCAGCATGAAAATAGCTCAGTTTTGTTGACTGGTTTGAAGGTATACAACAGTTGTAATTAGGAATAAAATCTCAAACATTTACGTGTTGTTGACTCTAACGGTGGAGTTCTGAGGATTTCGTGTGAAAGTTGCACAAACACACACCACTGGTTCAACGTCGACTATTAAAAATTCTTCTTCAGTTCTCAACAACTTATCTCTATGAATCAGAATTTTCGACGCTAACCACAATAAAATTAAAATATCACAACCGTCTGGAAGTGGAAAGTGATCTCAGGTGTGCTTTGTGGAATTTATTACCGAATATCAGGAACCTTGTGAAGGAAAACCAATGTCAACCATTACGCTAACACTGTGAGATGTTCCTGTGTTCCTGTTTAATAAGTTTTCGAACTCCATCTTATACACGAAATAGTATTTTGCACTCATTTTTGATAATTTTGTAAAAAGATAATAATAATTTACATAATTATATAGTTTTTATTAAAGTAGACATCTTGAATTGGAATAAAAAGGACAAAATGTCAAACATGTGAGCGTGTTGAAGTTTGCTAAAGCTAAAATGCAAGTACTTATTACAACTTGTGTTTTATTATTGTGTTAATAATTTCACATTTTATTTCTGTCATTGCTTGCGCCCCTATTGTTCGCTTTTCACGCTCCCCAGGTTGGGAATCACTACTCTAGTAGAATGTAAAAGTCATTCATTTCTGTTTTGTTGAATTGCATGATTCATCCATATCAAAATGTTTCGCCTTTTTGAAGACGATATCCAGATGTCTTTCCATGAATGCATAAACTCAATCTTTTCCAGGTCTATCATTACGAAATGCATTGGTTATGGCGTTCTCTTGACGTATTCTGGAGGAAACTGCAAAAATCTTCTCTAGTTAATCCAAAATAACTCTCTGAAAACGAATTATTATCTGTTTTAATTCTATTTCGAGTTCCCAGGATAATACAAAACTGCAATCATGTGTTCATATAACTTTTGGTTCTTTCGTTTCAACCAGCCTCTTGAAAAAAAATAAAATCTTTGAGTTTTACGTCCCACGTTATGCCGGTTAGGCTAAAGGAGACGGTGATGATGAGTAATGAATGAAATGGTGGAATGAAGAAAGTGGGAGAAAACGGGAGAACCCCGAGAAAACCCACGCACACGATGTTTGTCCACCACAAAGTTCACTAGACGGGGGCTGGGATCGAACCCGGGACCCCAAGCACCAGAAGTGAACGCTCTACCACTGAGCCACCGCGGCCCCAGCCTCTTGAAGTCCTGCGGGAATATTAAATGTACATGCAATCAGTGGCAGGTCCAGGATATGATCAAGCGGGGGGGGGGGGGATAAACCATAGTTTTCTGCATTGTGTAAAACAGGATTGAAATCTACTTTATCCAGCGTATCTAAGCGTCAAGATCCGGCCCTGCATGTAACACATGTGATTTTCATTCTCTTTCCCCCTCCATTTTACTCCTGTGCAAACTAACCTACAGCGCGAGCTGTCCTGACTTTATACTATACATATTTATTCGAGATGCCATTCTTCAAATTAACGCATATAAGTTAAAAGAGGAAGTTGAAGATCGAGAACTTTTCCAGGCCCTTTGAGAAAGAGCTTTTTGGTGTCAGGACCTGCCAAGAGGCAGAATACTTAATACTAATTAATAAATTAGTGGAAATCGCCATTCTACCAGAAGGAAAACTATGTATAGAAAGCATATAACTGAGTAGCCTACACGTAAAGCTTATCATAAAACAAAAGGTTACATGCACACATTAGTATGTAGTCACCTGGGAAATGCTTAGTTACATTGTATAACAGTGAGTCTTCTGGAATCCTCTACATGACTTGCCAATACCATCATAAATTAAAAAAGAAAATAAAAAAGCGAAGAATTTTCCTTTAACGAAACACATGATTCGTGCATACCTTTAATAATAATCCATATTAACAATGTAAATTCCTATTGTTCCTTCAATTTCAATTATGAGCATTTCTCACACTTATATACAATATATACATTCATAAATGTTACATAACGCTTCCAGTTCCGACTCGCTGAAAAAAATAAACGAAATGATGGATGCGGGATTTAGTGATAAATGTCGCTGATATCCTTCGCGAAAAAAAAAAAAAAAGCTTTAAACTATTTGTATAATGTGTGGTGTAAGCTACAAGTGGCGTTTACGGAAGATTTTTCTTGCATACTTTGTTAACAAGTAAACGGAAAAGTGTTCAAGTAATTCCTACCAATACTACCTGCATAGTAGGCTATTGTATTTGATTTTGAGTTTAACGTACCGTTCAGCAGCCAGGCTATATGAGACGTGGACTTACTGATTAACGTGGAATCCGAACCACATGAGCTCCCGCCGAGAATCGAACCCGGATCTGCCGCGCCAAAGGCGCGTACACTAATCACAGCGGAAACAGTGCTATGCAACAAAATAAAGCATTAATAATAATTGTTATAACAATGACAGGGAATTCATATTTAAAATGAAAATGATTTTGTTTGTTTAACGTCTCATGAAATGAAATCTTTAGTTTTACGTCCCACGTTATGCCGGTTAGGCTAAAGGAGACGGTGGTGATGAGAAATGAATGAAATGGTGGAATGAAGAAAGTGGGAGGAAACGGGAGAACCCCGAGAAAACCCACGAGCACGGTTAACGTCTCATGATTATGCCTTTTAGGCTAAGGGAGAAGGTGATAAGGGCAAGTAAATGATAATGGAATAATTGGTGGAATGAAAACGTGGGAGGAAATAGAAGTAACTGAGAAAACCCACGACACCATGTTGTCCACCGCAGAACTAATATTTAGAACAAAATAGATACTTTTGATTGTCTGTAATTAAGGAATAATTTATACCTAAACCCTGTTCGGGCTAAGCTCTAAACTGCGATAAACAAAATCACGTGAAACTAAATCTCGCTGATTTGCTGTTGGCCTACTGACGCTTGTACTCCTCCACAAAATAGTTCATATGATTTGATTATTACTTTTACTATGAAACTCCATATAAAACTGCTATATTATTATAAATGACAAAAATATAATACGGATTATTTAATAATACTGCAATCAAGAGTGGCTAATGAAACAATAAAAATAAACACTAAGCATGTGCAGTAATTATAGTGCCAATTCAACTGTGGACTAGTGTTCTGCTTTTAAGCCTGAAAGACGGCTGGCATGAATCCCGGTTCCGCGAGTGTTGTGGTGAAACACCAACAAGGTAAACCTTTACTCACTAAGCAACATTTGTTTACCAGCGAAATTCAAATAATTTTGTTTTAATCTTTCGGGTTTTTTCCCCTTCTTTTCTGTTGCTGCTGTAAGTATCTGGACAACACGTGACAGTATTGTCAAAATGCACTTGTATAATTTGCTCCTCCCCGTGGGGAGTGAGAGTGATACATCACTAGCCAATCGTATTTGTGACAAGCGGAAGGATACAAATATTTTGTTTATCGGAGTTTAGAGCTTACGCTGAACAGAGATTAGTTTAAAATTCGATGGAACAAAGGGCAGTAGCGTCCTCAAACTTTAGGGGCCTATTGCTTCCCGGATAGAATATTATGTTTTAAACTACTCTTACTAATGACCCCATAATTCAAACCTGACCAATAATTTGGCACTTAGATGTGCACTAGAAATAAATATCTTTTGCCTCTTTTGTTGTAGCAAACCTTACGAAAACACGTTAGTTCTAATGATTTTTCACTTACACCGCACACGTACACTCATGTCCAAAATTACTGTCGCATGTCTATAAATATGTTGTTGTAGGAATATAATTTGATAACGAATTCGCCCGGTGTTTCTTATAATGTTAGTATGTGTATAATCGGCAAAGACATGTATGTGACAAATTTCACGTCAAAAGAGCAGTAAATAAGGACAATAAAACGAAAATAAAACTCATGTCCATTTAGCAACATTTTGTTTTACTCATTCTAATTTTCGTATTTGTAATTCTATTCCTACGAAATTTACCACAAATATACATTTCCCGATTATACACATACTATCAGTATTAAAAGTATCCTGCAAAATCATTATCAAATTATATTTCAACAACAAGATAGTTATAGATATGCGACAATCATTTTGGACATAAGTGTACATAAATGAGGATTCAGAGGTAACCCACATGTAACTTTCTCCATATTGACTCTGCAATTATTATTTACATTATTAATATTTTTTCTGACCAGAGTAATCACTTCTTTATTAAAAATAAAGTATTTCGTAACAGTTTCCATAACGTAACGTTATCTTTCTTAGGCGTTTGAGGAAGATAACGTTACGTTATGGAAACTGTAACGGAATACTTTATTTTTAATAAAGAAGTGCTTACTCTGGTCAGAAAAACATTCATTGCATAAATGAGGAATATATTTTTGGTAGTAGGAGCTAGATCCCTTCAGTAGTGTTACTGGAGGAGGTGATGCCCATGGTTCCATAAATTTGGAGAAGCAGAAATCCCCGAGATCAATAATAATGGTTTGGATATGTAATTTATTTATTTGACAGAATTTCTTATTGGCATGCAAAAAACAAACATAAAATATAGAAAGGAAATTATTTATGTAAACATTTTATGAGAAATGATACACATTGGAATGCTTATAGAGACGCCTAATACCAACATTTACCGTGGGAATATGGAATCAATGATATTCATTAAAAACACAAACAACGACACCTATGTATACCAAGGTGTGAAATCATAACAGTGGAAGTGCGGGGGAGTGAGTGAGGGGGAAAACAAAAAACCTTCTTCACACTGGAATGTTTCGACATGGATAGTTCATACGTTTCAACATCTATAGTTATTAAACTATGTAAGATTCAGGATAGCATTAACTACAAGTTCACCCGTTAATTAGGCCTACATATGAAATATGTTTATTTCCCCATATATGAATTACTGTAATTAATTTTCAAGATTCTGATTATAATATAACTTGATTCATCCTCCCTCTGTAAGTCTTCAGTGAGGGGGACTTTGTTACAAAAATATTAAGTGAAGGGGTATTTCCCCTCATCCTCCCAAGGTTTTGCATTCTAATGTATATATGAGATCAAATCTCTGCAAATGTCCCTGCGCAGAGAACTCACACATTGCAATTTGTACGTCTGTAACAAGACACAACAGAGTTAGTTGCCCAAAGTTGTGATAAACGTGTAAATGTACCAACATTAAGACTCCCTGCTTAGCTCATGCCACTTATTAAATTTTAGCGATTAACATATATATAAATAAAACAGGAAAAAGCGCCAGACAGTGTCTATAAAATATTATATGAATTAAGAATTGATTTTAAAACTTTTCGTATACAGGGTGGCCCATAGTTATGTATATGATGTTTGATTGACTGTAGTATTTGTAATTCTGGACAAAAAGTTTCGATGTGGCAATACTATATAGCCTGAAAGTGGGAATGACGGTCACTGGACTTAGAACCGTTAGTGTATGCCAGACAGGATGGCAGAACGCTTGTCTTTGGAACAGCGTGTGCGTTTGTATTCTGCAACAAATAAACGATTACGCGAAGGTGAGACGGGTGATGGCAGCCGAGTTAGAAGGAAAGGCTCTCCATGTGGTGTTTTAAAGGGCAAAGAGTATGAACATCACACACGTAATTTGGCTGAACTACGGGAAGCATTCACAGAAGAGTTCCACAGGGTACCAGTATGGGTCTGCCATGCTGCTTGTAACAACGTTGCTCTTCGTCTCCAAGCATGTATCGATTTGGATGGTGCATTGGTGAACTACGACATGGAAAACGGAGATTAAAATTCTTGTAAGGGAAGGTATAAGAGTAACGTGTTTATATTCAATTTTATGTTCCTAATTTCTTTACCGCAATCATTGAAACATCATATACATAATTAGGGTCCACCGTGTAGTGTATGCGTATATTTGGGTACCTAACAATTATGACGTCATTAACTACTCTCCCAAATATGTGGTCTATAAGAAAAGGATTGAAAACAATTATTAGTTTATTAAATATCATTTGTGGATACAACCTGGCTCACTTTCTACATTTTTAATATACTTTATTGTCTTTGAAGGTATTTACTAAAATTCGAAACCGTAAGAGTAACCTTAGTGAAGAGGCCTAACATTTGCACCAGTCTAACGCACATTCCTCTAATGCTTACTCTTACGGGCTCAAGTTATCATGTTGCCTTCTTATCATTCATTAAGTTATATGGAAAAGAGTCAAAGGGAAAGGGACCTATTAGAAGATATTAGTACTATTAGTAGTTTTGTAATACTAACATAGAATTAATAGAAACTTCTGTTTCGTAATACTTTTTTAGGATTTGTGTAAGACAAAAACTTGTAGAACTTGTAAGTTCTACAAAAGAGCCCAAACTCGTACAAGTTGGAGGATATTTAGGGTCTGACCTTCTTCATCCCAATGTAACTTCACCGTATTAATAGGTGCTTTGAAGTGTTAAAAAACAACAGCACTTGAAAAGTTCCTGATAAGGAAGTAAAACATAACTTCTATATTTCACATAAAGATTATATGAATCGCAGAATGGAGTCAAATAAAGTTTATTTATTTTCTTTTGTGAATTACAAGTCGATAGAACTTTATATTTGACGCAAATATAAGTTCAATATATACGGGAGATTTATTCAAAGTAGTTCCTTTTAATCTTTATACAAAGTAACCAAAAAGAAAAAAAGTCTTGCCGTTTTTGAAGTGTAATTAATCATGTGTTCACAGAGAGGAAACGAAGTGACGCACGTGCATGCAAAGCGATCAGGATTTTGTCTGACCATCCATCGTCAGAAATACAGGCACGTTGCACACATACAGCAATCATAGCTCATCCAATGTCGAAGAGGAATGGAGGTATCGAAGCAGCTTGTTCACGGTCTTTTTTTTTTTTTTTTTTTTTTTTTTTTTGTAAAACTTTAAAGTGGGTCTGTCAACTGCCGCATATGCCAGGTATTTGAGGAAAATGGCATGAACGAACGCACCGCCAGACATTTGTTACAGAAGCCTTTCGGATGAACCTCGCAGTGGATGACCACATGTGTTGGATGACGATGCCCTGAAAGCATCCATCGAGGAGGACAGTAGTGTAACTTGTGATGAACTTGCAGAAAGGTTCCACGTTTCTGCTGAAACAGTCAGACTGCAACTGCGT
Organism: Thermobia domestica; assembly: GCF_964235325.1. Lineage (NCBI taxonomy): Eukaryota > Metazoa > Arthropoda > Insecta > Zygentoma > Lepismatidae > Thermobia > Thermobia domestica. Next base: position 69,592,388 of record NC_137462.1, read on the forward strand.
GAGATAGGAAAGTCATACAAGTTAAGCAAGTGGGTACACATTGTCGGCAGCCGACAAGGAATGAGTGACAGCCTGTTTGTCCTTGCTCACTCGCCAGCTGAACACACCCTCTTTGATCACTTGCTCACTGGTGATTAAAAAAAAGTGGGTCCTCTATGATACTTCCAAGCGTACCAGACATTGGTTGTCACCACGTGACCCTGTTGTTCATACCCCAAGACCACCTCTGCAGTCACGAGAGGTTATGGTCTCTGTATAGTGGAATTGTCGGCAAGTGGTACATTACGAGCTTCTTCCACCTGGTCATATCATCACTGCTGACCTTTACTCTCAGCAGTTACAAAGGTTGCACCGTGCACCACGGCAAAACGAACCAGCATTGGTGAATCGCAAGGGTTGCTGTTCTTGCACGACAATAGCCAAGATATATGTGGCAAAGAGAACCCATGAGACCCTTCAGCAACTTGTCTGGAAGACACTGTGCCATGCACCATATTCACCGGACGTTGTGCTAACAGCTTATCACCTGTTGCATTCCCTCGACAACCACCTCCGTGGGAGATCCTTTGCAAATGAGGGAGACATGCAGAACGTACTCATTGGACTTCTTTGCATCCACGACCGCCGAGTTTATCACCAGGGTATTGTGCAGCTGCAGGAACGTTGGTAAAAGGTGTTGGATGCTGATGGAAATTACATCGAAATCTAAAGTTACGTATATACCGTCCACTGTATTGCTCTTTGTTTATTACTATTCTAGAACGATAAGAACGTTTTTGGTTACCTTGTATTTCAGTGTTCTACTGGAAAGGCTAAATGCATTAGAAATCAACGTATCCAATTATTTCAATGTGGATGCACTCAAAGTTGCTTTCTTCCATGAATGATGCTTCAGCTTTAGAACATCCTGCAAAACTAGGTGCGATGGATTTAAATTACGGGTACTTTCTATTTGACGACTTTAAAAAGTTTGTTTTACGCTCTTTTGCAACATCAAAATGAGGAAAAGTTAGGCTTAAGAGTTAATAGTTATTGGAACTTATATCCCTTCAAGACATGTAATAGGAAGAAACCAAAGGAAGAATAATTGATGATTCCAATAGCCATTGAAAGAAGAATCATCGTAGTAACCTTGAGGGGTTCGTAACGTGACTTTTCCCTTTTCTTATCGAGGCTCAAACATCACAATCAAATGGAATTTCGCTCTCATTTTTGCAGAGCTAACGCTTAATTTTACCTGAGTTTTCAGGATGGGTAGAGTTTTATAAAAAATTCACGCACGCACACACACACACACACACACACACACACACACACACACACACACATATATATATATATATATATATATATATATATATATATATATATATATATATATATATATATGACAACGTCTTCGTAAGTATATACAATATAATAATTACCATAAATAAAAATAAATGAAAACATGGACACCCCTTCAACAGAAGAGTGACACGTCTCAGTCACCTACATACTTGTATGAGTATGTAGTAATGGTTCAGGAGAGAAACTACGGAGTATAATGACAGTGCAGAGTTTACAGACTGCAACAAGGGTATTATTTAGGCGTGAAATCTCTCCAGCTTGTAATCAGGGATACTGCTTCAAAGACTATCTGGTCAAGATCTATTGTGGAATTTATAGTGAAGTGAAAAGTGAAATGCCATCGTTGAAAACTGTACGCACTCTGTCCAAGAAGTTACGTCCCAGAGATGGCAGAATAGCTACAGAAATCAGGCCACAGTTCACACATTAGTCAGGAGTTTTAGATACTATCAAAAGTGTCAGTTTCCACCGGAGAATATTACATCAAAGCCTATCTCTCTAGATATTTTTAACATATACAACGTAATTGAGCGCTCTGTCAGTAAGTCCAATCGAGCGTGGCGTGGCGTTCAGGTGATGTTTATAGCATTAGGCCTGGAATTGGAGCAGTGAAAACAAATCCTTTAGAACGATGATCCAAAATTCATATTACACACTTCCCTACTCCGATGAACGTGTATACATGTGGAGTTGGGAAGGGCTGCTGCTAGAGAGTATTGCAATGAGCGTGAAATACGATGGTGATGTTCTTCCCGATATGCTTGGTTAAGCAATTGAAATGTCTCCGTAAACTTTGCCAAATTTGTAGCAAAATTTCACACACACACACGTTGTTCTTCAAGCTCTTTGACTGTCACTTTGTCACTAATTCGGCGAATAACTTGTGCACGTGCTCACTTCATCGGCTGTAGCTCGGCGACTAACCGTCATAGCGAAACGAGGCAAATGACAGTTTGTTGTCTAAAAGTTCAAAAGTTTGGTTTCTATTTTAAGAGTTTGGTTTCTTTTTGAACACTCACCGTATTTTGTTAAGACCAATCAACTTGGTTCCAATATTATACGCATATCAGATAGACACGATCAGACTTTTTCCATTCTATGTTATGGCTATTTTTTCTTGTATGAAGTAGGAGGTAACAACGTGACAAAGTTGAATGGAACACGGCATTGAACCTCCGGGTTTCATAGGCCATAGTTAATTAGTTAGTTTCACTTAGCATAGACAGATGCACTTTAATTCAGCTATTTTAGCAATTTACCTAGATATTATATGTATTACATAAACATTGTAGTATTCCGTCATTATTGATAGGTCACTTACTGCAACTGAGAAGCTGCCATGTTCTATTATGAAGGTTTTCAAAATCACCATACCATTACGCACTTATTTTTGATATAGGAATAAGTATGGTAGATATATATAATGAAATACGAAATATGGCTGAACTTAAATCGATATTTTGTCAGTTTATAGTCCAGTAAGAGTACTAAACAACACTGTAGTAACAAACTTTTTAAATAGAGCTCCTGAAAGTTGAACAGAGCGTCATTCAGTTCAGAGATTTTAAAATCTAGAATCTACTGTTATCATATTTATCAATGTTACCGAATCCACTTTCATCATAATTGCAATTCGAAAATCAGTTTACACTGAATTTCAATGAAAGTGGTAACAATTGCAAAATCCGAGTCCTTGGTGTTTAAAATATTACTCTCACTGCATACGAGTCGGAATATGGATAACAGAATTAAAAATATAACAGGGTACAGAAGCTATAGTTTGTCGTCGAGACTGAATTTATTTTTGTAAATTGATATCACAAAAATTTGGCCAGGTACATTGGTAGTTAAATGTTGACTGAGAAATTTTAGACTTCCTTCTAAGGTACACAAAATCTATCAATTTTCGTGGCGTGGAGACTATAAGACTGAAACACTTCACTCGTTAAAGTTCTTCACAACAAAAGACAAATATTTTCAAAGATTAACGACACCAATAACAGTCGAATAATAATTGCAGTTATCTTATTTCTCTTCCTTAAAAAAAAAAAAAAAAAAAAAAAAGCCCTAAGCTACCCTTATTTAATTTAATTTGTGAGTTCTTCATTTTGGAAGCTGAATAAAACACCAAGAAAACTGAACAGAAGGAGAGAAATGAGTGATATTCTATGGAAAAAGAGTTTTAGACAAGCTTCATACTGTTCCATTCTAGTTTCTTTCACGTTGCATGCGTTCGTATGTGTTTTATTCTGATCCAAGTGACATCAATAGCTTTATTTCGAATAAAGTTAAGCAAAATAATGACATTAATGTCTCCCCCTCTCACTTTTAAGTTCACGAAAACTTATCAATGAAATCTCTGTTTAAAATTTATAAATATTCAGGTAAAAGAAGAAAATTTAGATACACAATTAATTTTTGACGTTGAAGCGTAAAATAACCTAAGGAAGGAAAATCCATCCTAAAAACTGTAACTTCCTGATGTTTACAACAATTTTCCCGCCATTTGGATTTGAATATATGTGTTTTGTTTGCTGAAAAAGTTGAACCAATGACGTGCCAGCGATTCCGTTTAGACTAAGCGAACAAAACACTACAAAGTAACACTTTCTGAACGTAGCTACACTTACACAATATTTTTTGGACGAAAAACTCGGTATAATGTCGCGGCACATGGCATATTATCAAATGCTTTTGTATACTTTTAACATAGCAAGGTATTAGAAAATTGTGTTGTAAACAAAACAAAACGTGGAACAAAAACAAACATTGAACTTACCTTACATCTACATTTGTCTCAAGATCCGAAGTTAACTACAATCCTTCCAAAATAATTATAATCACAATAACTCTCACAAGACTTGAAAATATAGATACTTATGTACATATATATGTATATAATTACATACGAATGTTAAATAACCACTATTTTATTTGTAGGACACGCGAGTAGGTGAATTCTGTACAGGTTTTTAACTTTTTTTCTTGTTACCACAAACTTGTCACAAAAACTTAACACCTGTTTTATATTTTTCTATAATAGTTTTAATATATTCATAAATAATTATTTCACTTCACTTTGTAAATAGAGCAGGAGCTCTTTACACGGAACTTAGTATAAGCGAAATGTATTTATTCTGAATGCTTTCGAGGAAAAAGAAAAAAAGAAAAGAGCATAACTTCCTTGTCAAATTGCGTCAATACTTAAAATAACCTATTGTGATTTAAAAGGATGTAAGTAAAATAAGCCGCAACAGTTATGCTGCTGCAGAAAATGCGTCAAATTGACAAGCATCGTTTCGTTTCACTCGAAACATCGCATGTGAAAAGCGAGTGGTAGTCCCTCTAGTAGCGAGCTGGGAACTTTAGCAGCTGAAGGTTTTGGATTCGAGACGGCGCACAGCGATTAACTTCATCGATGTGTGTGACGTCATACCGTGGCAACGAGTGGATGTAGAGTTGCAACGTCCAATGGCACAGTATTACGTGGAGCAATCAAGACTGCGTAATATAACAACAAACAATCCTTCCATCTAGTGTATTTCCTGTAACAAATAAGTGGAGAGCACGTTCTGCATTCCGGTTGTTCCCTTCTCCTCCCTCAGTTATACAGTACACTGGCATATAAACAGAGATGCATTTAGGAGTAGCATACAGTTCATTCGTGAATCAACTCTACACAATATTTTTATTTACTTTTTTAAAAGGAAAAACTAGGAGAGCTTTGAAATGGGGCACACACACAAAATCAAACATAAAACACACAGTTGATATGTTTGCCTTAATTATTTCATATGCAAGGAAAAGGGGACAGGGGGAGAGATTTAAATGAAACATTTCTTCTCAGAAAAGTAATTAGTTAACATCTCCGCCATGTGAAGATTGGTATTACCCAGGTAGAGCCTTTTTTTTTTTTCAAACTGTTTCTGCTTTAACACGATATAATTACATACCGATGCTGGATGTTTTTACGTAATTAAAATCTCAAATTCACAATGAGGCGACTATTACATAGCTGTAATATAAAATGTAAGTATTATTATCAACTAACAACATTCTTAACAGAGAAAATTCTCTGACGAAAAACAGGTGAACTTATTGCAGGTAGAATGAAGTTCAAAACATTCTTATCACCTACTTCCCTGTAACCAGCAATGTACCGTACTCTAAAATACAAATAAAAATATCTTTAAAGATAATTAATAAAAAAAAAAAAAAAACATACGAACCTACTCTACGTAAATTTGATTGTTTATTGAAGTTAGCGTCCCTTTCCAGCACTGAGGCTATAAGAAACTGGTTCTATAGTTTAAGGCGAATCTATACCACCATAGGGATGCAATGCTCTCCCATCGGGAATTAAACCCGGAACCTTGTGCATCAAAGTCACACGAGCTAGACACTTTTTTTCCTTCAAAAATCGACCCAACTGAGATACTTGCCTCCGTGGACTTCTAAGTAGTGCTGTTTTACTACCAGGGCCGGCGCTAGCAATTTTGCCGCCCTGGGCGGTGCTTTCACATGTCGCCCCTTTAATCCGCAAACCTTATTTTGACAGAAGGCGTTCAAGTGTCATTTAAAAACATGTATAAAATGGAAAAGTAAACAAAAAAATGAACTTCCTTTCTGGAATGCTTACGTAATATTTAAACGACTCTATACTGACACAATATTCAGTATGCTCGATTTCGCTGTATATCTGTAATATAGAGCAGCGCATACAGAAAATAAAATTTTAAAAATATACTTTAGTCATGACTAAGAATTTTAATTTTTAGGCTTATTTTATATCAAAAGGCGTTTTCAATAGTGTATGGAGCAAGAAGATAATACAGTAAATCAGATATTATGGTAAATGTAAGTGATTAGCCTAAGCCTTATAATGTACTAAAACACAATAGACATACATAAATTTAATATACCTTAATTGAAAGAAACTTTTCTTGCTTTGATATGAGCAAATTAATTTATCACATTCGCGTAGTCCAATGTTTCAGCCAATTTGTGTTCTGTTGATATCATCGCTAGACCACTCAAGCATGTTTCAGACATAGAGGAGTGTAGATTGTTTCTAATAAACATAAGTTTCCAAAATCTTGTTTCTCCACTTGCCACTGTTACAGGCAAGATTAACAAAATTCTACGTGCAACACTAACATTGGGAGCAAAGTCATGTTCCTTAATTAATTTTATTCTTCGTGTGTTAAAATGGCGGTAAGTTTAGTACACTTTTCAGACAAAAAGTTCAGGTGGTAGTCTATATCTTTACGATTACTTATATCGTAAAGAAAATCGAAATACTCGCAGTGATGTTTAAGTTGCTCAAGTCTTTCTCTTAAAAGCTAACACAAACATGTCTAGAACTTTGTAATAAAAATCGATCTTGTATCTTGTTTGTGGATTTTCAGTAGCTTCATCCTCTGCTTCGTACTGAAACTGTCTCTTCTTTCGACTTCGAGCTTGCACTGTATTACGTATTAGTGGATCACCCGTATCTAATGCTGATGCCAAGTCCATCGCATCAACTAAGTAAGATTGAAACTTTGCATCATTTCTGCTCCTCTCAAAGTACCCAGATATATTTTCAAGAAATCCTACTGCATCCAACACATGCGAATCAATGCTTTGTAGATTTTTGCTTACTATGTTTATGTGGAATAAAAAGTCATATCAGACAACGAGTGAGTAAAGGAAAGGAAAGTAACAGTTGGTTTGCTATACACAGAGCATCGTGGGCGACCATTCTATCTGTTCTATTGTCATTACTTATTTGAAGTAAGGCATCATAAACTTCCTCTATTTGATAACTGAGTCAGAGCTGTTATGCTCCAGCATAACAACTATGCTGTTGTTAATGGTTTTTCATTATGTTCTTAACAACTATGCTGCTCTTAATGGTTTTTCATTATGTTCTTTTTATCTATATTTATTCCATGTTTCAGTTGTTAATGGTTTTTATGATGTTCTTTAATTAGATATATATTTATTCCGTGTTTCAATTTATTTGTTTGTTTGTCCATGAATCATCAGTTCACCAATATAAATTTTGATATTGAGAAACACTAATGATGCAACCAACATATTATCTATCTGCACCGATAAAAACTCTAATGGAAAATATTACAGGAACATGGTCGTTAGGCTGTATCATATTGTAGCAAAAACAGAAGAAAATCGATTTGCCGTTATAATACTTCTGATTTAAGATGAAATGAATGTTATAATTTAAATACAAAGTAACTTAATGCTTGAATACATTTTAATTGTGCTCACGACTCAGTAAATTTATCTCTGAAGAAAACAATTAGTGGCCTTTTTCAAGGTAATATTAAGTTTAATTTATATATTGTCTGAAAATATTTATTTTGTGGGTTACGATGATGAATAAAATGACGAACTAAGTAAATCTTCGGGAAGCTTTGCTTCCCCTTTTCCTATGCTAATGCATAGCCATGCCATTAACAAAATTTAGAATGCGCAACTATTAACTCGAAATGTTTTCAATAATCCAAAATTATAAGTTTCTTGCTTTCATGATGGAATTTTACATAAATTGATGAGTTTATTCGTATTCTGCTTGTAATACATGACGATGAAGCACGAATCGAAAGGATATAACAAAATTAATTTCAGATGCGTTAGTTACCTACTGTGGCATAGCAATATCCACGATAATATAGTGTTAATGAAGATTCTGTTCTGAATAATTCTTTTGTAAGCCTGTACTTTAAGCCTTTTCATTACAGTTACCGTAGAATCTGTGTGTAATAACAGGAATGGAGTGTGTACAATTGTTAAATGAAGTTAAATACTGTATTAATAGTTATACAGTAAGGGAATATGTACAGCGGATACATATTTTGAGCTAATGCATATGGCAAATAATTTAATTAATTATTTAATATAGAGATATAAATTTATTTAGATTGCACACTCGTCTGTTATGAAGACGCCAGAACTAGCTGTATGAAGAAGGATTGGGTTGTACTAGGCTTCTGAAGCAAATGATACATGATGACATGTTGCTATCTGAAGATAGTTGTATTTTATGCCACATCTTCGGTAATCTAACGAACTAACAGCTTTATCTTTGCCTCAACATTATTATGTCTTTATTTGCACAGGATACGAGTAACCATTCAAAATTTAATCTAAATTAGAAATTGCATGCATAAACTGAATAACATTATATCAGCTTAACCTAATTTAAACTCTTGAAAGCTTACTACAAAACTTCTGAACTTAACCTAATTTTGCTACATTTCGGAAATGCACCACAATGATTAAATTTAAACTGTACCATGAAGGATGCCGATATATGGAATTGTAAAAGAAGACAGTCGGATGCCTACCTTTTATCTCTGTATTTCTTCTGTGAAGTTCAATTGTAATGTCGCTTTTCTGAAAATGTTGATTTCCTATTATGTTTCAATATTTAATGATACATTGCTATTGTTATTAATTATGTAATATCTATTGTACTTCAGCATTAGCTTTGAAGACGAACTTCCATAAAGATATTATCCGTTATAATTATTTTTTTTTGTATTTATTATCTGAAATAATTTGTGTCATAATTGTTTCTCTGCATTTGGAGTATAAATAATTCATCCAATCGCTCATCCACATATTTGAAGACACGGTGTTAAATCTGTCCCGTGCAGTGTGATTTTGGAACTTAATCGGTACCACACTTACTTTCCACCGACCCGGAATCAGCATTGTTTTCCGCGGTTTTCTACACGCGGTGGCGACCTAGTAATAATACAATGCTTTAACAATTTTCCGTTGCGATGCTGCCGTCAAAGATCTGAAGGAAATCTGGTAGTTAATAGTGTTTCTCAATATCAAAATTTATATTGGTGAACTGATGATTCATGGACAAACAAACAAATAAATTGAAACACGGAATAAATATATATCTAATTAAAGAACATCATAAAAACCATTAACAACTGAAACATGGAATAAATATAGATAAAAAGAACATAATGAAAAACCATTAAGAGCAGCATAGTTGTTAAGAACATAATGAAAAACCATTAACAACAGCATAGTTGTTATGCTGGAGCACAACAGAGCATCAATTCGGCTCTCCCACCTTCTGGTGGTTAATGATTTTAAAATGAGACTGCTAGTATGTTCCTTTACTATGGCCCAACGTTGAACTGACGCAGAAAAAAAGTCATAAACTTTTTTTAGCTATACAAAAAATGAAACATTTCTCAAGAAAAAATACGCTGTACGATTTACTATATTCGGAATGAACAATTTGTAAATTGGTCAAAAACTCGCTGTTAGAACCTAAATGTGTCTAGATGCTACAGACTAGAACGGCCTGTCTCAAGTGGTACCTTTTGCATATTTGGAGCGGAGCGTTAGAACATTACTGAATAGAAAAAAAATATAAAAAGACACCTTGATAATCTTATGCACTCTAGCTCAAAATCCTATCTACGCCGCTGCAAAGGAAATATTGAACGAAATACCTGTGGCTAGTAGTTTGATAATTGAAAATGAGGAGGAATGCTCTGAATTTCCTGAGTGAGTATTTTCCTGAATGTAAGTGAAGTAAGTTGATTTACATTCTCAGGTTAACTCAATTTTATTTTTCCACGTGAGCCTAGAGATGTGGGTCGGATAAATACCCAGTGGGTAGGTAAATAAAAAATGGGTATTTACCCGGGTATTTACCCCTTTTGTATTTACCTACCCAAAAATGGGTATTTTCCGAAAGTTCAATTATTTTAAAGTTTTAAGAATTGTTAACCTACCGGTGACCTTTTTTTTTTTTTTTTTTTTAAATATTTTGGGGTCTGTCGAGCGTGTTTTCTTGTTCATTCACTATATATACGCAAAATAATAACCAATTTACCCCGTTCATGTGCGGTGCAGGTTTGCAGGCAATTTTGACCATGGCCCACCTGCGATACAATTTTGGATATTATATGTTATTCTATGTTACAACGACATCTAAAACTTTTTTTTTGTATTTTTCTCAGAACTTCATAGGTAAAGAGATCAAAATATTGAATCGAGTGTTTTCAAAGGGGGGAATGGTGGGGATGAGCTGTTACAAATTTTCAGACGAAGCCCTCGTGTACACATATAACTACATGCATCTAAGTTTGAACAACATCGATTAAGCCAATCTTGAGAAATAATTAACTTTTCCGAGTTTACATCATTGCTCACGAACAAATCAGAGTAAGAGTGGAAACATATGAAATTAATGTCTTCTGGGGGTACTTAACATTACCACCCTTTTGTCGTCTCACGATTGATCTCGGGCTATTTTACTATACTTATCCACCTATGCCCTTTCTTCACCAAGGTGTGAACGGCTTTTAAACTTGGATTAGTTTCGCCAAGACTTAAAAAATTAAGAAATCGTAGGATGACTTCAAGCCTTAGGTTGTCCGAACATAGAAACCCTCTTTGTTAAATCCTTGAGAGACAGACCCAGTTTTAAATGTAAAGTCTGTAATACGCCGCCGATTTTCAAGAACCCTATAAAGTTATTGTGTACTTTCATTTGAGAACAGATGTTTTGAGACTCCTTCAATCCAACAATTTTTCCCGAAATGTGCAATTTTGAAGTTTTAAAATTCTCAGAAATGTTTCACAGACAACTCGGACAACCGTCATACGAATAAAAGATAAACGAAAGTTGGATCATGTATCTAAAGCATTATATATCAGAGGCTACAACTAATTGAATAAAGACCAAAATTATCAAAATCTTTCCGAGTTGAACATTATGGAGTTTCAAGTTAATCATGAAAAGATGGTATCTTATGTCTACTAGTTTCCAACTTAAAAGAACATTTTGGAATAATTTTAATGAAAGTAGAAAATGAGTTTGATATAGTAGGTATAGTCACATTTATTATACGAAAAAATACAATTTCCATCAAATATACAGGCTTTTCTTGACTTTTTATGGCTTCTTAGGTTCAACGTTACTATTTCGGATTTTTGATAGAATCTTAATATTGATGTTTCTTAAAACAAATGCCGACGTATGGAACCTTAATGAAGTCTTCCAGGAAGCGTTGAAGGAAAGCATTACCAAAGCGATCTTCGTTAGCGGGTGTCCCCTGTCACTTGTTGATCACCCTTTGTGGATTGAATTTTTTTAAAAAAGAAAATTCGTCCTTCGTATTCTCTCCCATCAAGATATCGCCTGGCTACGAGTTAGTGGGATGCTCAACACAGTCAAATGCAAGGGGAAATTAAAACGAAGTTAGAGGAATCAAGAAACCTTCATTTACAGTGTGATGGTTGGAGTAATTTAAGAAATTAATCTATCAGTTATTTCGTCATTTTAAAGCCTGAACGTGTTTTTGTTGATTTCGCGTTGTCGAAAGAAAATAAACACGACGCACATTACTTGCCTGAAGAGATTATGAATGTTCTGTAAAAACATAACCCTGAAAAAATTTTAATAATCATAGAAGACAACGCGCCCACTATGAGAGCAGCTTTTAAATTAGTAAAACAGAAGTATCCTAGCATAGTATCTTTGGGTTGTCTTGCTCATCTTCTCCATTTGCTTTGTTCTGACATCATCGGATATCCGTCGGTAAAGACATTACTAGAAAGTGTAATTGATGTTGTTAAACAATCAAACATAGCCATCACCTGCAGTCACTATTTACACAAAACTCAAGTGAGAAAAGGGTTACAATTTCGTTAAAGTTGCCTGAAAAAACAAGATGGGGAAACCATTCATAATGCCTCCAAAGTGTGCTTGTCAGTGAAAATGGGCTTCAGACGCTTGCGTGAGTGAGGAATCGTCATTACCTTCAGAAATCAAGAAAATACTTCTTGATGATGTATTCTGGATTTGTATTGAAAACCTTGTAGCCAATTTGAAACCTATAGTGGATTTGATTAAATGCTTCGAGTAAAATGAGTATCAGATAGACACTTTGCAGTCAAAATTCCAGAGACTTCATCTACTCTGACAGAACAGTTACCATCATCAATCCTTTCGAAAACAGAAGAGCAATCAATGACGGAAAAATTTAAACAAAGAAGTGAACCCGGCTTGGGTCCAATTAATCTGGCTGCAGATCTCCTCGATCACATTTTTCACGGCTGTAAATTGACCGCTGAAGAATTGCTGGATGGAGTAAACTTTGTTTGTGAAGTTGGAAAACAAATGGGATTAAATTCTGTTTTACTGACACATGTGAGATCACATTTGACTGACTATAGGGACAGGGAAGGAAATTGGCAAGGAAGTTTTTGTGAGACGGAATGGAACAAATGAGCTCACTACTTTGGTGGAGAGGTTTTCGAGACATCACTGAGTTAGCTGATGTCGCCATTCGAATCCTTTGTGCTCCGGTTACATCTGCTGCCACAGAAAGAACTCTCTCTACATTTAGTAAAACAATAAATCGTTTATCATTGGAGAGGACGGGAAAACTAACATATCCTTCTTATAACTGGGAGCTTTTAAACAAGAGATTGCCTGAAGTTTCACGGATGCAACACTCAGGACCAGGATCATCAAGGAACAAGTCACCAGCTGTTGGCATGGAAAAGAACAAAACACCAGAGACATTGGAAGAGGATACAGAGAAATGAGTGACATAGAAGGAAATGATGAAGCGAGTAATAATGATGTTGATATTGAAGAATTATTTGATGATTCCGACTCTGATCTTACGGTTGATTCTGAGTAGGGCGGCAAAATTTGTGTCGTTTTATAGTACTCCAAATATGGTAGAGGTTAAATATAATAAACTTATTGTGAACTTTAGATCTTTAAAATAGGAAAGCAATTATTAATAATTCATTTTCCGCCATTAATAAATTTGGTAAACCAAAAGAAAACGTATTTCTTTAGTAATAGAGATCCTGCTGTTACTTAAATACTTTAGTTAGTGTGTTCATCGGTGATTTGAAAAACTGGAGAATGTATTGTAAAATAAAAGATGAGCCAGATTGAGAAAAACGGAGAAAATTTCATGAGAGGCGAATCTAAGGAAGAACTTAAATTCCGTGTCATTAATACCAGGAGCTGCTGGCAGACAGAATACTTAATAATAGTGTATGACTGGTTTGGTGACAACTGACTTCACTTTCTTTAGTCATCGTTACGTTCTGTCATAAATTTTAAATTTTCGTGTTGGTTTGATCCACAACCAAATTCTACCGCGTAGTTGATTGGACTCCTCAGGGACACACCAAGGTAAGGGTAAGAATTCACGGGGTAGAATGGATAATTATATTCCCCCAAGAGTAATAGAAGGAAATTTAGTGTAAATAGAAAGAAAATTATGGTGAGTTGGTAAGAAATACGACTGTATTACGTAATAAATATCAAATACATTCTTTAATTACTAGAAAAATGATTAATTAGGTGGTTATTTAGTGCTCCTGTTGCAGGTGATACAAATGACTATTATATTTTTCATTGACAACGATCAAATCCATTTATTGCTAATTGAAACATAAAATACCTACTAAAATACCCACTTTGGGTAAATACCCGGGTATTTACCCAGGGTATTTACCCGCTGAAATAAATACCCAGGTATTTTACATCCCTACGTGAGCCTATTACGAAGCATTATATTTTGATAGTATTATTTTCTTTTTCAAATTTTGCCGTCCATTAGACTTGCCGCTCTGGGCGGTGGCACGGCTCGACCCCCCCCCCCTCGCGCCGGCCCTGTTTACTACCTACTTAATTCAACAGAACAAGGATACAAATGTAGAATTTTCGAGGACAGTTAAAAACGCCCATGTTTTTCTTCAGTGGGACTCGAACTCAAGATGGATTAACTCCCATGATTCGAAGCTCAATACCCTAGACCACTCGACTATTTTCACCGATAGGGGCCGCAGTTACTCAATGGTAGAGTGTTCACCTCTGGTGCCTGGGGTCCTTGATTCGATCCCAGCTCGCGCCAAGTGAGCTTTGAGGTGGACAAACATCGTGGGCGTGGGATTCCTTGGGGTTCTCCCATTTCCTTCCACTTTCTTCACTGCACTGTTTCATTAATTTCTTATCATCACCCTCTCCTTTAGCCTAACCAGCATAGTCCTGGGACGTAAAACTTAAAGATCTCATTTCATATTTTCACCGATACTAGTAGACCATCGAGGACGTCTCAAGGTTTTTTGAACAAGCTTGTCAATCGGAATCATCATCACTATCATCTTTAATATTTGGCAAGATATTTTTTAAGTCCATGAATTGCAATATTGAAACTAGTAGTCGTAGTGGATTTGTAGGGCTACTACCAGTGGCGGCGATTGGACGTTAAAAGCGGGTGGGGGGGGGGCAAGACGACATGATCTGAATATCTGTATATCAATGTTAGTTTTCCTAGTTGTTTCTAATACTTTGTTAGACGAAAGGTTGTATAACTAATAGGATACTATCTTTTCAGTTAAAATATCGTATATCGTATTTCATATTTTATGAAGTAAATTGACAAGAGCAACGCAAGTAGATACTGGCCCTTTATACTCTTAACCAATGAAAGAGTAAGAAGAGATTTGATTTCTTGCTCATGAACACCTTAAAATTCTGTCTGGAAAATTGTGTGATCAGATTATTTAATTACAAATTTGCAAAACAAATAAATAGAAAGGATAATATTAATCATAGTAATAAATAATGAGGCTTGTTTTGCAAAAGCTATATTGAAACTGGGCATTAATGAACATATTTTTAATTCCACACATGCCATTAAATGTATGTTATTACTCTTATAAAATGAAAGACATTAACTACTACATGGATATGCTACGACATTTAAAGAAATACGCAATTGCAATATTAATTCCTTGGAATTCCAATTAAAACGCAATTCCTGTAGCTTTCTGAACTCCACGGGAAGATAAATAACCAATAGGTACTCACGCAACGGCAAATATTATATGGCATCATATTTTTCTATGAAGCAGTAATACATACAAAAACTTTACATTTCCAAATGAAACTACATATGAAGGGTAAGGGGAAGAAACAAGGAATGTCCATGTATGTGCTTTTTCGGGTGCTTTGTCCTATCTGTTGGTGACTCTTGGCACTATTTGACTGTCTACGCCATGCATCCGTAGATGTTGAAATGTTCATGTAAAAAGTGGCAAAAGATTTTATAACCCTATTCTTTGTACGCGGTTTTCAATATTAAAACGCCGTTTTCTCGAAAATGCAGTTTTGTGACATTCCTTGTTTTTTCCCCTTACCCTTCATATATTAAGGGGCTAGTTCGAAAAGTGGGGGGGGCAACTGCCCCCTCTTGCCCCCTCTAATCGTCGTCCTTGGCTACTACTTCCGGTTTTAGTTATGGGTAAAAATGAAATGTATACTTGGTACGTTTAGTCAACAGCAGGAAACAACTTTTCTTTGTCTGTTACGTTTTCTATCTATCCATTTAATATTGTCATAGAATTTCTTTCCATCTTTATTTTTTATATTGTCATAATAGTTCGTGATTCCCTTCATCTATTTCCACAGTGTCTACCTTCATATTCATTATGCCACTTTCTCTATCCTTTTAAATCCAATTCGTAACCATTACTATATATTCCTCATATCCCTGTCTTTGTATATTTCCTTTCTTAATACTCAGATCAACTCTTTATACATTCTTTTGTCTTCTTCATCTTCCTTCGTTATGGATTCCAGTCGTTGCTGGTTAAGCAATGAGGAGAGTGTGTGGCTGCAGCAAAGACTACCTTGACACCAAGAAGTGTAGCTTTTTATTTTAATACTTTCTGGGAAGTGACACATGTCAACCGTACGTTTCAATCACAGCAACTTAATAATTAACAATAGATAAAACTTTTATTTGTTCAGCCAGTCTTTACTTCTTTCATATAGAACTAAAGCCTGTGACAAACATCTTGTCATTTCAGCTAAACGAATAAAACGCAATAGTGTTGCCACGAGACGTGCAAAGCATGTCTCGTCTCGAAAAAAATTTGCTCGTCCCGTCTCGTGTCTCGTCTCGAGAGGTTCTGTCCCTTCCCGTCTCGTCTCGCTTGTCTCGTTTTGTCTCGTCTTGTCTCGCAAAAATATAGCAGCATACTATGGGAACGAAAGTAAAATGTAGCAGGCTGCACCATGCTAATCAAGATACAACTAAGTTACAAGTATTACCCAGAACACACAAGACAAGAAATATCACGGTAGCTACACCGTGAAGCCTTCACCTCTGGTGTATGTAGTAGTCGGTTCGATCTCGGTTAGTGCCATGTGAGCTTTGTGGTGGACAAACATTGAATGTGTGGGGACTGCGGTGGCTCAGTGGTAGAGTGTTCACCTCTGGTGCTTGGCGTCTTGGGTTCGATCCCAGCCCCGCCAAGTGACCTTTGTGGTGGACAAACACCGTGTGCGTGGGTTTTCTCGGGGTTCTCCCGTTTCCTCCCACTTTTTTCATTCCACCATTTCATTCATTACTCATCATCACTGTCTCCTTTAGCCTAACTGGCATAACCGTGGGACGTAAAACTCAAAGATTTCATTTCATTTTTCGAATGTGTGTGTTTTCTCGAATGTGTGTTGTCTAGTATCCTACCACTTTCTTCATTCCACTAATTTTCCCATCATCATCCATTCGGCCAAAGTTGCCTAAAGGTCTTAAATTCAAATAAGCTCACCAGGCAAGGACAAATAGTTCACAAGATAATATATCTTTGCTGTTAGTTGTCTGAGGCTTCTCGACACTGTTTTTTTTTTTTTTTTTTTATCATTCTGAAACATTGAAATTTGTTTCACCAGTTTCAATACACGAATATGCAGTAAATTGCTCATAGGTACGTCGAAGATGAAGACACTAATGTCAAATAATGTTTACACAACAAGCAAAGTTTGATGTAAAGATGTCACCATCCCCGACACTATCGTATACTATCAGCCCACTTGCTTTATAGTGTCTCTCTCTCTATATATAGTTTCTCTCTCTCTCTCTCTATATATATATATATAGAGATGGGAAGAGATATATAGATAAATAAAGATAGATATGTTTGTACACTTTGATTTCATATATTCCAGCCTTTAGGTTTCACAGTGTTAACCCATACCAATCCAAAAACTACTTTCCATTTTAGCATGTTTAGATTTGTTGCAATTATTTTTTTTTTAAAAAAGCTCGGAATCAAATAATTTTATTGAGTAATGGAAAGTATTTGATTGAAATTTTATATGTTACTGCACAGTAAGCTCTACTTAAAGTGCCATAGTATTGGGAGCTGAACGACACATCGGACGAAAGAATGCTTGGGGCCAGTCTTCACCTCCATGGTACATATCTGTTCCCATAACAGCGAGGTGTGTGCCCTTATATGGTGGTTGCCCCGTTTGTGTAACAAACTCATGACACTACACCCAGATTAGCTAGTGGTCTAAAAAAAAGTTGATTTTTGGTTGGCCATTTTGGATTAAAGTTTCTTATATTGTCGTGATCTATTCGCAATCATACAACGTACATCTTCATACCAAGCCGATCGGTCTGCGGCGATAGACCATTGAAGGCCCCGGGTTGAGTCCCGGAAGGGACATGTGTATGGATTTTAACAGCATTTGCTTTTTCGTATTGTGTCAGGGGGGGAATCGTACGGGATAAAAGGATTTTAGTCTGAAAAAAATTGGAGAGAATAATCTCCCCAGGATACTTTCATGGGAGTAAGGAATTAGTAAAAAATATAGGATATACATTTTATAGCAGATTTAAAAATATGGTTTGGGTATCCTATTTCTTTTCTGTTAATTATGTTCTTCAATGTTCGAATTTTGATCATTCTCATGATATTTTCTACTTTCAACGGAGTTCCATGAATATTATACCAAATGTTCTTTACACTCTGCAAGAAACCATTTCTGAAGATAATTCAGGTCCTAATGAATATTATTCACTAAGAAAGGGATGTATTCCCCTCCTCTCAACGTGAAAGCAGAGGGCAGTTTCGCACTCTGGTCAGATCAAACATTTCAGCGTAACAAAACGAAGATCCCCCTCTAAAACCTCTTCACCTAAAGTGTTATTATTAGTATCATAAATTTGCTGAAAGCAAACAATTTGAAGGGTTCGTCGATAATATCCTTGCTTTCTTTGTCCTTCGCCCGCCTTCCAAACGAAGAGGTGAATTTTACAACATGACTGCTGTATAATAAGCGAGAGATTGGTAAAATGGTAAAAGTGTGTTTTTATGTGTGTGTGAAAGAGAGAGAGAGAGAGAGAGAGAAGACAAAATTTTAGTTGCAAGATGACATACTTCAATTGCCGTTTTCGGTTCATATAGCGAAAAGAATGCCGCCACCAGAGAATAAAGACAAGTGTAGTCTGTTCTGTTCTCTTCCGCCATCTCAACCAGAACTTTCCACTATAGCCTGTAATGAGTGTAGACCTTACCCAGTTTTCAAATTGAATAGATGGTGGTGGTAGTTCGGTTTCTTGACCTTGTAAAAATCTTCCCTGTCTTTGATTTTGTTTGTCATCATTCCAGCCAGAAATGAAAAAAAATGAGAATTCCTCAGTTTACAGCAAGGGGAATTGGGGACAAGACATTAAGGAAGATATTCCTGGAAGCTCATGTATCACGATTGTTTCATTCAATAGACACAGGACACTTTTCTATGAAGGCTTTTCAACACGTTTTCTCACAAAGGAGATTTTCCTTTTGCAATCTATATGACTACTGGCAATTTCAATCTTGGCCGTTCCCGCCAGCGTTTTCATTTTCGAGACACGAGACGAGACGAGACATTTCACAAGACGTCCCGTCTCGTCTCGTGTCTCGTCTCGTTTTCGAGAAGGGTCAAGTAGTCTGTCTCGTCTCGTGTCTCGTCTAAAAGGATTTTGTCTCGTCTCGTTTACTAGACGAGACGTGACGAGACACGAGAAATGTCTTGTCTCATGGCAACACTAAAACGCAAGCTCTGACGCGACGTTGTCGAGTGCTAAGGGACGTGGCTATTTGCTAACCAGACGAACTACAGCGAGACCAGGTGGCAGGGGATAGACGTGGATGTGTACAAAACTAACGTGGCAATACCGCTGGCTTCTCATTCGTTAGCAGCATTTAAAGGGAACTTTGAGCGGCGCCTTCAAATGCCAAGATGTTTGTCACGCTGTTTAAATACCAGGTTATCATAAAATGAATATCACTTTTCAGAGAACTCTGGAGACGTAACCACTTGACAGAATGCAACCAAACCTGGTAGAAGTACATTTGGGAAAATGTAGAAGCGATTGGCGTAGAAAACAAAATTAGTTCCAATTTTCGCCACCAGAGGTAATTGTGACGCTGTACAACACCAAGTAAGTGCAGTGTGGAAGAAAAACGACATTAGTGATGCTAAATGATAAGAAAAGCTGTAATTACCCCTTATGTGGTTCTCATGGCATTGATTACTAATGTTATTAATAGCTCGTGGTAAGTGGCGGATTTAAGGGGAAGGGGCCTTTTGAACTGAAACGTCTCTTTAAAATTCTTGGATATCTCACGAAAACGAAGTTAAATGTTAGTCTTTCCTGTGGTCCCTAAAATGAAAGCTCCCTCCAGGACAGATTAGTGTCAAATCTCGCCTCCAGAGGCTATTGTGTTTCTGTTCAGTGTTAAATATGGTGAGTGTGGTATGGAAGACAAATGATATTCATAGACAATGAAAGAATGGCCGTAATTATGCCCCCGTGCAATGCGTGGCATTGATTTGCACTCTTATTAGTAACCCCGTGGTGTAGCGATGTGTCGTGAGCGATGATGATGATGTGGAGATCCCTGAGCAAGAAAATGCATGATGACTAGTACGCCATGAGATGATGATGGCGTTCTAAGGACTGGACCTAGAGGGTAATGTGGAATCAGACTCACGTGTGTCTTCACCGGAAACCGTATCCAGGACTCCTTGAACACAATGCAAAGAGTGCGGGGAGAAAAAGAAGCAAACATGGGATTACCATCAATTCACTTCTGACACATAGTGGCCCTCAAACCCGTATCACTGAAACACATGCAGGCGTGAGTAAGCGCCTGGAGAAGTAATTACAATATTTCTTATCATTTAGCATCACTAGTATTGTTTTTCTTCCACGCTGCACTTACTTACTTGGTGTTGTACAGCGCCACAATTACCTCTGGTGGCGAAGATTGGAACATTTTGTTTTCTACACCAATTGCTTCTGCACGTTCCCAAATATGCTTCTAGCAAGTTTGGTTGCATTCTGTCGACTGGTTATGTCTCCAAAATTCTCTGATTACTTATTTTATGATAACCTGGTACTTTCAGCATTGATCGATTTAGCATATTCTCCACATCCTTTTTTTTTTTTCGGGGAAGGCATTCCCCTGTCCCCCTCGTCTGAGACACCCGTGGATGGTCTTATGATCTTGTTGTAATGTTACACGCTTCAGCATTTTTTTTCTAAACAGCTTAAACATCACTTGCCCCAGACATACCTCAGGAAAGCATATCAGGCATATCTATATCTGATGCATGCCAAGTGTCAATTTGCAACTACTGGAAGTACAATGTGATGAAGCTGGAGAAAATGTGCTTGGTGATCTCTGTGATTATAACATTTGCCCCTGTTGCTTTTCCACTTGAATTTGGTACACATCTTGAGAATTTTTGGTTTTAAAGAATCCTAACGAGCCTTACTCTGCTTTACCACAGTAACGAGATTCTTTGCATGGTGAAATGTTAGCCTTTTTACACTTAGCATGTGAGCTCCTCCGTGGCTAAGCGGTTAGCGTATGCGCCTTTGGAGTGGGAGGCCCAGGTTCGATTGCCGGTGGGAGCTCATGTGGTTTGTATTCCACGTTAATCAGTAGATCCACATCTCATATAGCTTCGCTATTGTAAGGGACGTTAAACTCAAAATGAACTCAAGTCGTTGATATGCACATTTGTTGGAAACATTGGACGTTGACTTCAACATGCAAAAAGTGCTAGTAAAGAGAAGGAAGCCATCTTACTTTTTCACTTCTTCCTATTATGTGGAAGCGTGAATCCACAATGTTTTACGTGGTGAAATAAATTAACGATATGTTGGTTACAAATTCTAGGAAGTAATGGAATAACTAGCCACAGCTCAATTTTGCAGTGATCTATTGTACTTAAATCTAATCAGAGTTGAGTTGAGTTGATTTTAGTTTAGCTTCCCTTTCAGCAGCGAGGCTATATGAGACGTGGACCTACTGATTAACGTGGAATCCGAACCACATGAGTTCCCGCCGGGAATTGAACCCGGGGAAATAAATCTAATCAGAGATAATCTTAACAGAATTCAACAACGTATTAAGTTGTGTAATGTAACAACTATCTATCACTTGCACTTATATACTTAGTTATTATGGGAGCGTCTCAATTGTAGAGCGCTCACCTATGGCGCGTGGAATCCCATCTTTGATCCCAGCTCCCGCGAAATGGGCTTAATGGCGGACAGATAGCACGTACATGGGCTTTCTCGGAGTCACCTGTTTCCTTCTACTTTCGTTAACGCATCATTATCATTCAGTAGAGAAGGACGTAATAGTGGTCAAATGTTGTCGCCGTTAGTAGATAGTGGAGACAGGGGATGATTGACCCTCGGGTAGGTTGACACAGTACTCATAAAATGTCTATTATAAGGTTGACAACGATGATTACGCCATCGTAGAAGCGCTATCACCAGACGCATTTACTAAG
This sequence comes from Thermobia domestica, assembly GCF_964235325.1. Taxonomy (NCBI): domain Eukaryota; kingdom Metazoa; phylum Arthropoda; class Insecta; order Zygentoma; family Lepismatidae; genus Thermobia; species Thermobia domestica. Next base: position 69,614,403 of record NC_137462.1, read on the forward strand.
AAAGTTGAATGATGAATGGTAGTCAAACACGTGAACGGAGATAGAAAACTGTTTCTCGTGAAGGTAATTAAATTTTTAACATTTTGGTTTTCATGTTATTTAAGGGAATTATTTTATTTTTAAACCTATTATATACTTCAGGTAAAATAATATGTGCAGTATTCAAATTGTTAGATAATATTACGTATTTTTACTACAAGAACACAACGATTAAGAAATCAAGAGATGGGGTAGTGGACACAAAAGCCGTGGGGTTAGTGTCAATCAGCCCCCACACATGATTGCATTAAATTTTCTGTAACATTTAAAATACTAACAGACTATAACTTATTTTACTATATTGGGACAATTCTTACAATCTAGGTATTCTTCCTTCGTTAAGAAGCTTTTTACGTTAAAAGTAGAATGGCATTTTCAGAAGAACAAAAAAGGAGCTAGAAAATTATTTAAAGAAACCTGCTGATATTTACTTTGTTATAACTCCAAAAGAAGTGTGTAAATTTGCTTTTCAGTATGCTAAGTCACTAAATATTTCAATGTCTGACAAATTGTGTGAATATGAACAAGGAGGCCAAGATTGGTTTTCTAATTTTCTAGAATGACACAAAGATGTTTCCATAAGAACATTGAAAGTGCCAACCTTAGCACGAGGTTCAATTTTTGAAAAACGCTTCGGATTTTTAAACCCTCAAAACTGCTTAATTTGTTACTTTTTTAAACCATCAAAACTGTCTTAACTTGTTACAAATTGAGGCCTAGTGAAATATGAAATATGGATGAGACAAGTATAACTACTGTCCAAAAACCAGATAAAGTGTTAGCTCGTAGAAGTAGGAACAAGTTGGAAAAGTTACTTCAGCGGAGAGAAGTGAGGTTATGACATTTACGTTAGCTGTTACCGCCACAGGAAATAAAATCCCACCATATTTTGTGTTTCCTATAGTTTATTATGAGGAATCATTAATGAACGAAATTTAACTTTATTGAATTCATGAGACATCTTGTGAGAGAAGTTAAATCCACGAAAAATTCACCAGTTCTTATTCTTGATAATCATGGTCCACATCTATCTATCGAAGTATTACATTACTGTAAGGAACATGGATTAATTTTGTTGTCTTTCGCGCTGCATTGCCCTCATAAGCTGCAGACACTTGATAGATCAGTTTTTGGAACTTTGAAGAAATTTATAAACCCTTGGATGTTAAATAATCCTGGTGGCATCATAACAATTTACGACATTTCCCAAGTAGTCAAGGAATCCTCACCTTTTGCTGCAACTGAGTATAATACACAGGCTGGATTTACGTAGATCTACAGGTATCATGCCATTCAATCCGGTATATTTAATGATTTAAAGTTCACGTAAGAATATGTAACGGATCGGCGAAATACGGAACAACCATCATGTTCCACATATGCGTCAGAAGTCCAACTTGAGGGGAATCCAGAAGAAACACCGTACAAAATGAAACGAACAGTTATTGCTTTCAGGTGGGACATTATGACCATTTTCGGAAACCGCAGAAGCAGCACCACCAGCACATATGAAGCACCTTATTACGTGGAATTTTTTATTACATAAACCTTATTGCAGGTTGAAATGAGTATGAAAGAACTGTTGCAGAAACTTCACAACAAGGGGTACCTCTCGAAAATATTAGATCTTTACCGAAAGCAACCCATGGAAGAAATAATCAAACTGTAGGACCAAAAGGCGTTGCTCTGAAATTTTAACACCTAAAACTTTGAAAGACCAAGTAAGGAAATCACAGGCAAGTAAGCGGAAACTTTTATTTCCCTCTGATATGGATAAGAAAGGAAAACAGCAAAAGCAATTTGATTCTCCGCTTGAAGAAGAAGATGTCATTTGTCATGTTTGTGTTGATGTCTTTTCCCACAGCAAGCATGGAAAGAAATTGATTCAGTGTTCCAGCTGCAAGAATTGAGCATATGAAACTTACACTGATGGAGGGGCTTATTATGTTTGTCAAACCTGTAATTCTGTGGATCATTTGAGTGATTAAATTTTTTTATAAGACATGCATATTTATGTTGATATTTTGATGTTTATTTATCTATCACAATTATATTTTTAACTGTTCGAATTGACTAATGTATTTCTGAAATAATTTGTTCCTACAATAATTGTGTATTTTTCTGAGGTTAAGTTCATAATAGTTCTTAAGAACTAGTTTGCGAGAATGGTAAGATCAATAAATGTCAAACTATAGTATTTTTAATGTCCTTTCAACCTATATCAATTTCTCTCTGCAGTATTGTCTTCCTTCAATAATTTACATTTTTCTAAGTTTAAGTTAATAATAGTTTCAAGAATCAAGTTTGTGAAAGTTGTCAGTTTGAATTGGTGTGGAACTGTAATATCTTTAATGTTATTTCAATATGTGCCAGTTTATTTCTGGATTTTGCGTTCCTTTAAGAACTTTGATCTACCAATTTCTCATTTAAACTTCTAATAGTTCCAACAATATATGTTAATGTGGTTATAAAAGAAAAGTTTTATTGTTTTAAAACTGTGTCAACTACTCCCGTATATGCGGCAAGTTGACACGATTGACAACTGTAAATTTGTGCTCATATCTTCTCATAGCCAAACATAAACGAATCGAGTTCCTATTTGTGATAGCCGAAAGAACAATAATTCCCACGCTCACTTTTTTTGTCATCGTTTGCGTAGTTTGAAAGATACACATCGGGCGTTATTATGGCGTACATAGAATGTACTCTGCGTCGTTGTAATTATGTCATTACGTACATATGGGTACTCATCACGTAGTGACGTCATTGTTTTATTCGGTACGAATATCGTGCGATATAATATGTTAAAATGGCGGGCAATATATTTATTCATCCGGTACATATTGTAGACTCTCCATAAGAATGACGTAGTTGTAAACAACATGGCCTCGATGTTTTACCCGGAAGTAAACATTTTTAATTTAATACGTCAAGATGACTCACAGTGTTTTGCAGGTACGTACGTCACATGGCAAAGTATAATTATGACGGGGTGAACGACAACGAGGAGCGCAATGATGGTACGTCTGCTTCTGACGAACTCCCTAAACTGACAGTTTTCCCGCGCTTTCCCGCGAACTGGTTTGGACAATAACCTGCGGTGGTGAAACTTACTACTGTATAGGACAATAACCCTGTTTGCTATTGTCGTTGGTGAAAACTATGCACGTATACGCCTTTCTGGTGTGAACATTTTTTGACGTACAAAAATGTTTAAATACAAATGTTAGGAAAAATTTATATATAGTCACATATGGAGTCTTTAGAGCAAACTGGAAGTTGGTGCTAACGAAACTGTTGCTAATCATGAATCAACATTAGATGTTGAAAAGGAAATATACACATCCTGGGAAGATAAAATTTATAATATACCTCGAAAGACAGCGTCACCTGCAATGTTACCAACACCGCTGTAATCCTCGACAATAATTCGTGGGATAAATTGTAATTGTGGTTCAAATTGTACGGACCCAGAATGTGTGAAGAAAGCCATTGAAAATTGGAATTTCGATGAACCATTAATATGCGATAATTCTAGACTTGGTGTGGATTGTACGCATGTACATGATTAAGCTTATGATTGTATGCATGGAGATCCGAAATCATTGGAAAACTGTGCTTGAAGTATAATTGCAAGTCCTAGTGTTGAGCATGGTATGTTTCTCGTGTATGCAAATACACATGTTCTTGGACTATTAAAAAGGATGGAATTGTATAGAGCTTATTTTAACTAGTATGTAATGCGGACTCTCTCTCAGAATTAGTGGAAGTTTTATTAGGAAAAACAGAAAGAAATTGGACTGAAATAATGTATATGAAGTAATCATAGGTGCCTTCCATTTCAATTCAGGCAGAGCATGTACCATCACCATCTCAGATATTGTTGAAACTTTTTTATAGCAACTAGACATGTTTTTAAGAGACCCATATTTTTTTGTTTTGTCGAAAAAAATTTTCCCGCCAAGTAATGGGCCATCAAAGACGGGGAGTACAATTTATGAATTGTAGAAGACATGGAAAATGGTCAATTTCGGAGCCTCACCATTCGGCTATGGAGACAGGTAGAGTTATAATTCTTGATGTGGTATGTACATAGGGATATATATAAACTATATTTTATTATAGTTTGGTTTGCGCATGCGTATCTTTATGTACATAAATTAACAAATGAACGTCAATTTATCTGAAAAGTCGAAGTTTGCGAATTTTTTTCGAGCACTTCCGGTTCGAATTTTAAAATTCTGTTTCCACGGTTGGTAAGACCTAGTTACCCGCTTTCCGAAAAAAAAATTGTATCGCTTCTGTGGTCAACCGTTTTGTCGCAAAAAATTCGAGAAATTGTAAAATTTTCAAAAATCGCCATTTTTGGGCGCCATTTTCTCGAAAACACCATTTTTTAAAATTCTGAAATTTTGTCAGATGGTTCAACTTTACCTGAACAATAAACACACCAAATATCATTCTCGACCAATGCTTCATGGATTAACTGCAGCCTTTTAAAGTTAGCAAAGCTTCGCTAATTTTGATGTCACAGTTAGCAACACTGGGAACAATGAAAGTGCAATGATTTGATGATGTTTGTGGTTCACATTCATTAAATGAAGAATAAAAGGTTTTCTTGGCTATTTTTTTTATTATTTTGATTAAAAAGGCTCTCTGAAATAGTAAAATGAGCCTCCCTCTGTTCCTCCGTTTTCTTAAACTGAAGTAATCTGAGGTGGAAATTACGATTACGAAACACACAAATTTTAAGTTTACTTGAAATGGCCATCCAATGAATTCTGATGATCTATAAAAGGCCTAACCTATTACCTCAGTATGATTTGGAATGCTCCAGACAAAGTCTCAATTAAGTGCGATGTCATTACAGTGATCGAAAAATGACAAAAAGTTAAAAAAAAATCGAAACGTTTTCTTACGCGTTCCAAATAAATTTACTGAATTTTTAAACAGAACAATCCCAGCATAAAAATGGGTCACTCGGAATTTTATAGTATTCGACTAAAGTGTGTCAGTCCGCAACCTGAGAGGGAAGTGTGTGTGTGTGTGTATTGTGCAAATTTTAAGTTAGCTGCTACTCCGTTGCTACAAATCAAAGGTGCAACGTGTATTGAAGCTGTCATGAGTGACCTATTTCCTTTAGTAGTATGATCCGTAGAAAATGACAGCTGTCTTCTTCAAGAATGTGGTGAATGCCCTGGAGTGGAAGAAATATGTGTGGTGTCTTTAATTATTGATCCTGATGAAAATGAAAGTGGTTACGTATACCATATGGGAGAATAATGATCTCGTTAAAAAAAAAAAAAAAAACTGTGCCACTTTCTGTTTTCGTATCGTACATTGCCGGTTTAAGTGTAAGAATTGTAATTCATGACTACATCAAGAAAATCCAAAGAGAATCAATTGCTACCGAAAACCACCGTATAAAATTTCAAGATACAAATTATATTTTACTTCATGTGGACTTCGTTGAAAACTGGACTGTTATTCTGCAAAGTGCAATTCAGAGTTATCACCGAAATATGAAACAATTGACAGTTTTGTTGTAATAAACGACGATAAAACACACGATTCGGCTCATGTACTCATAGTCATAGACAAGATTCTAAACATATTCGAAGAAAAGCGAAAATATATTTGGTCTAGGAATTAATTCGTGCGGTTGGTACGCACACATTGAAGCTGTAGTACAAACACAAAATACATAAATACCTTAAGAAAAATATTGTCCATCGCTAGCCACCACTTTCGCCCATCTGTCAGGCAATGTACGGATTCCGTGGCGAAAGAAGTCCTCATCCTTGGAAGCGATCCAGTCAGAGACCCATGTTTCGATATCTTCTGAAGAAGTAAACCGCTGTCCAATCAAATCGTTGTTCATGCAATCGAACAAGTAGTAGTCCGAAGGAGCAACGTCTGGTGAATACGGCGGGTGGGGTAAAACTTCCCATCCGACATTTTCTAAATAGGTTTTGACCGGTTTTGCGACATGTGGGCGAGCGTTATCATGTTGAACAATAAGTTTATCATGTCTGTTCTCCCATTCTGGTCGTGTTCTGGCCAGAGCTCGCTTCAAACGCATTAATTGTCGTCGATAACGTTCTCCATTCATAGTTTCACCCGGTTGCAGCAGCTCATAGTACACCACACCTTTCATATCCCACCATATGCACAGCATAACCTTTACACAGTGAATATCTCGTTTTGGTTGTGATGGACCTGGTTCACCTGGTTTCACCCAGGCCTTTTTTCGTTTAGGGTTCTCGTAATGGATCCACTTCTCATCACCCGTAATAATTCGATGCAGAAACCCCTTTCTGCTCTGTCGTTGAAGCAGCAATTCGCAAATGGTTTTTCGTCTTTCAACGTCTCTGTCTTTCAATTCATGTGGAACCCAATGTGACATCTTTGAATCATTCCCATGGCTTTTAAGCGTTTGGAGACTGTTGTTTGATCAACGCCTAATGCTGCTGCAAGTTGTTCCTGCGTTTGACACGAATCCTGCTCGAGCAATGCTGTCAATTCTTCGTCTTGAAATTTTTTTGGCTGTCCAGCTCGCTCTTGGTCTGCCAAGCCGAACTCACCACTTCTAAACCGTGCAAACCACTTCTGACACGTTCGCTCAGCTAGAGCATGGTCACCATACACTTCCACCAAAATACGATGACTTTCAGTCGCACTTTTCTGCATGTTAAAGTAATGCAGCAGGACACCCCGCAAAAACACTTTATCAGGCACAAATTGCGCCATGTTCACTTAACTACAAACTGGTGTTGTTGACGCTTTAATCCACTGCCCTATACTACGAACAATACGCGATGACAGGGGTTTGCAACACATGTGTGGATACACGGAACTGTGGGACGCTCCGTTCGTTGCGCCATCTCTTGTCCACCCGCACGAATTAATTCCTAGACCAAATATTTTATAGAAAAAGGTTTGAATACGTGAAAATAGATGTCTACAAATTCCCAAACCGTGTCAGTGATTTCTGATGGTGCTGCATTCCATTTTAAAAATCGCTTTCAGATGTTCGAGATGCAGACAGATCCGATAAAGCAGTGTTTTTGCAGTGAAACCGGCCATGCAAGGGTCTCTGCGACGGTAGTGGGGAAGGGGGGGGCGGGCAAAGAATGTGGCAACGCGCCATAGCCTTAGACTAAAACAGATACACAGTATTAAAACCGCAGAAGAAAAAAATGAAATGAAATCTTTAAGTTTTACGTTCCACGGTTATGCCGGTTAGGCGAAAAGAGACGGTGATTATGAGAAATGAATGAAATGGTGGAATGCAGAACGGCACGAGCTGGGATTGAACCAGGGACCCCAGGCACCGGAAGTGAACGCTCTACCACTGAGCCACCGCGTCCCCACTAAAACCGCACGAGAATTCGTGAGTATAGTGCAAGTACAAACTCTGGGTATTACTCTCGTTTTGTTACCTGGAACTGGATTCGACAACTTGCGGAAGAAAAAAGGGAAAGTATGCGACCGGTAACTGGTATTCAACGAAGTTATCTTTGGCTTTCGGAAAATTGCGAAGTTTTTATGGCAGTAACGGGTCAACATGAACTAACTTCATACTTCCCCCAAAATCGAACTTTTGCAATTCAAAGTGTAGATTTAAGAAATTTGAAAAAGGGAAATTTTGTTATATACATATATGTATGATAACCAGTGGTGCGTAGCAGAAATATTATGAATAAATCATGAATTACGTGAAGTTTAAGTGCTGTTTATGCTTCCACATGAACCTTTAGCAGGGTACAGGTTTCCAGAAGAGCATAAGAGAAGTGAAAATAAGTGTTTTGTGACTATCGACAATGTGCTACGCAGGGGCGGATCCAGGACGGACTTCTGGGGGGATTGTAATACTGCTACTTAGAGCTACTTTTAAGAGCTCCAAACTCTGGGATGGGTTTTATTTATATATATATAAGAAAGTTTCTTCTTCTTGGGGGGGCGGCAATCGTCCCCCTAGATCCACTCCTGGATGAGTTATGAGTGAAGCAACATCTATTGGAGCATCTGCACGGTTACATGCTATTAGCAAAGAAGAAAAAAACCAAGCAAATGATTGGTCCATGTAAAAAAAAAAAATCAGTGAAATTTTGTTTCCGAAGACCATTTTAAGTAAGTGAACTTGAAATTTGTGTGTTTCGTAATCGTAATTTCCACCTCAGATTACTTCAGTTTAAGAAAACTAAGGAATAGAGGGAGGCTCATTTTACTATTTCAGAGAGCCTTTTTAATCAAAATAATAAAAAAACAGCCAAGAAAACCTTTTATTCTTCATTTAATGAATGTGAACCACAAACATCATCAAATCATTGCACTTTCATTGTTCCCAGTGTTGCTAACTGTGACATCAAAATTTTGCTAAACTTTAAAACATTAGCGAAACTTTGCTAACTTTAAAAGGCTGCAGTTAATCCATGAAGCATTGGTCGAGAATGATATTTGGTGTGTTTATTATTCAGGTAAAGTTGAAGCATCTGACAAAATTTCAGAATTTAAAAAAATGGTGTTTTCGAGAAAATGGCGCCCAAAAATGGCGATTTTTGAAAATTTTACAATTTCTCGAATTTTTTGCGACAAAACGATTGACCACAGAAGCGATACAAAATTTTTTTTCGAAAAACGGGTAACTAGGTCTTACCAACCGTGAAAACAGAATTTTAAAATTCGAACCAGAAGTGCTCGAAAAAAATTCGCAAACTTCGACTTTTCAGATAAATTGACGTTCATTTGTTAATTTATGTACATAAAGATACGCATGCGCAAACCAAACTATAATAAAATATAGTTTATTTATATCCCTATGTACATACCACAACAAGAATTATAACTCTACCTGTCTCCATAGCCGAATGGTGAGACTCCGAAATTGACCATTTTCCATGTCTTCTACAATTCATAAATTGTACTCCCCGTCTTTGATGGCCCATTACTTGGCGGGAAATTTTTTTTCGACAAAACAAAAAAATATGGGTCTCTTAAAAACATGTCTAGTTGCTATAAAAAAAGTTTCAACAATACCTGAGATGGTGATGATACAATTTTATATTTTTTTGCCTGAGTTGAAATGGAAGGCACCCATAACAATATACACTACTATAAAATACTTATTTTATGGTTTTCCATTCTTGACTTATTTCTGGCACATATGAACATTCTAATTTCGTAGTTCTTGTATAGTGTCACCCACCGCTTGTTAACGAGCTACAGGTGTTTCTCTCGGCGCAAAAAATGTTTCAATAAATTCTTAAGGCAATTCATATCTCAAAAACTCATCTACCTTTCGAATTTGCCGGAATTACTAAAACTCCCCACTCATGAAAGGAACTAATAAGCTGACTACTTTACCAAAGCAGAGAGTTTAAACTGAAACGTACAACCATTTCCTGAATTCTGTAATGTACCACTACAGTGGAAGTAATGTGATTTTTGGTTTTTGTTTGGAGGAATCCAATATTTTTTGAACGTACTGTAGTATACGATATTTTTCAAAATATAACTTCGGTCCGTGTAGTATATTCATTTGTCCCTTATTCAAACCAAAATTAATATGGAAGCTTTGAATACTCTAGTAGAAATTATATTTTGGGGAATATATCTTTATTTATACATTATTTTATTATGAGTCCGTAAATGGACATTGTAGACGAATGAGTATTGAAATTATCATCTTAATGGTATACTAAAACATAGGCCCGCAATTGGACAGAAATTCTTGAAATTATGCACCAATCTGATTTTCGGCAGAATAATTTAGACCCCCTTCGTCCCTCTAAGATGCCCATATCCTACCAAGATCCGGTTTTATCCACTTTTTGCTATTTTTCATTAGCTTTATAATTTTCCGCCGCCATATCTCTCTGTTCTGATTGAACTATTTTCTGATGCTCTTATATCAAGGCGCGATAATCCTCATTCTCGACCTGGACAAGCACAAGCACGTTACATTGGCGCTTTCAAATTTTGGATATTTGAACCGAACAGCTGCATTATTAAGGTAAAATCAATTTCATTTTTAGAAATAAACTCGATGGAAGCAGAAAGGCGTATTGAACAGTGAAATTCTGCAGTGAAAACAGCCTGAAAAGTGGTGAGATATGAAATCGCAGCTCAAGAACGTCATGATGGTATCAACAAGTTGCTGTGGACAGGAATAGAATTAAAGTGCTTCGATTTTAGTGTTACAAATTATCACGTTTTTAAGATTCAGTGATTTAAATGTTTAGAGCATCCTTTCTACCACTCCAAATTCGTGTAGGGTACGATAGGCCTGTCCACTTATAGTTCTGTTCATGTAGTAAATGTGATTTTTTTACATGGCAGTATATAATTTTACTGTAGTTAGGGTAATTATTATTATTATGTTAGTGTAAACGTAAAAAATGGGGCTCCCATTTACTTGTGAATTGACTCAAGCTTCCAACCGAAATGGGTTGAACGATTTTTCGTTAGGGTTCTTTTCCTTCAGGAAAGGGACTCTTGCCATTACCAGTTTTGATATGTCTTTTCAGTGACATTAATAGTATCCTGAAAACATGATTTAGTTGGTAGAAGAGCTACTGGGCTCTTATTATTTCTTTTACCCCTTTCTAGTTCATAGAGCCGATTGGGTGAAATTCAGAAATCTTGTTTGATTCATATAAAGTTAAATGTATTAGTATGTATTAGTATGTATCAGTATTTGCTTTCTTGGGTATGCGGAATGCAATGTGCATGTGTATAATTGAGTATGTAGATTTTTGGGAGTAAGGTCTGTGTGAAAATATGCTATATTTATTGACAGACAGTGTATTGTTGTTTGTTATCTCTCCTTATGAAGTGAATACTCCTTAGTGAAGAATTTCATAGTAGTTCCGTACCGTAATTACATAGTACATGGCTTATATTTAACAATAATATTGCAAAAACATGATTAGCAGTGCAAAGAATATTCAGTCGTGCACAGGTTGTTTTCGTACTACTAGCGCCACCGAGTCCGAATTTAATAATATTCCTTGCTAGTGTTCTGTTACTCTAATACTTAGTGATCTGGTTTATACGAAATTGACCTTTCCTTTACAAGTAACTATGAGTAAATATTAGTTTACAGCCAAAAAATGGATTTTTAGGTAACTCACATCGCAAGCTATCTTTCTGGAAAAGCATGATGATTTATATAACTTAGTAATCAGAATATTAGTAATAATAAACTTCGCTTTCCCACTTAACTCGGAGTTTTGTCTATATGGCATTATTTTTGTCGCCAGGATGCGTTAACGAATAATCTTTATCCGTTGGTTTCTGTGAGCAATTGCATTGTACACAGTTTTCTGATATATAGTTGCATGCTATTCAGAATATTGAACTTTCATTGTATACAGAATAATTTTGAAGTCGTGAAGTGAATTATACCGCAGTTTGTTACGAGAGAAATTCATGTTTAGTTCTTATAGTATCACACGTATTGATGAATGGATTATGGTAATTACTGATTTTAACCCGGGAACGGTCGAGTGTTGATTTGTGACGCGAGCGCTCGACAGGTGAGCGCGGCGCTCACTTAAAATATAATCGTTTCAATAGTTGCTTATGACTATATATGGGATTTATTTTGAACACATTTCTAAATGTTGACATTCTGTGATTTATTATTATTATTATTACTAATAAAATTAAAATCGCAAATAAAATTATAATGCGTTTATACAAAACTATTTCTTATTATAAGTTATATATATTTTCATTATCAAAGTTTTTTGGTGAAATCAATTTCTTTTGTCCTATAAACAATACAATTAGTTTATTATCATTATCGCATAATATTACATTTTTATTATCATTATCACATAAGAATTACATTTTGTAAAAAATATATACATAATTAGAGCGAGTTTTCAGTATATGCTCTTCATCTGTTCATGCTATTCATATTTTGAGTTCGAAATTTCTAATGAAATTAAAGATCTTAGTGCGAACACTCTACTTATGTCTCTTGATACATACAGTAGGTATTTCAATAAGACGCTCTTCTACTCCATATCTCATCACTGTCATGATGTCACCCATTACACTTCCAGCAGATGCTGACCGTGTATTTCCACAGACTGGCATTTCACAGGCAGCATATCGGACAGTTTTTTTCTTTTCTTCGCATACCATAGCTGAATCTACTCCTTGTTGTCCATGATCTCGGAAAAATCGATCACGCCGTCGGTCGACAGGCGAGCATGACGTTCACAAATAACGCATAGTCACATTTATAAGGTCAGTGCTACTCCAACAGAAGAGAATGGAAAGGTTACACTTGACTTTCATACACAAGACACATCAAGAGACAGCTAGACGAAGTCTCAAGTCTGTGACCCCAGTAGGGCGGATTTGAAACAAAAACATAAACCAGGGTGAGCGCTGCGCTCACCTGTTGACCGTTTCCGGGTTAACGTAGTTGGTTAGACTGCTTTGAACAGTCTTGGGCTTATCGAGAAAGTATAGGGTGTCTAGAAATAAATCGACATCGTAGAGAAAAGTAAATAAATAAATGAATAAGCAAGTAATGATTATATTATGAATATATAAATGTGTATAGTATAGAGTATGATTAAATAGTAGGACGCCCATGTGTATATGTGTCCAGTGGTAAAGTTTGCTACGAAGTATATATGATTAGCATATATATTTAGTGCATTAATTCTCACATTAGGATTTTATAAGAGACTGGTGCGATACGTAAAACCAATGGAGGGTATTTTCACTTAGTGGCTCGACATTTCCATAGTAAATATACCGATTAATTGATTAACCGGTCAGACAATACAAACGATAGCCATATAGCAAACGATCCCTGATATTTCGCAGATAATCACCTAACAGAATAGCTGTTTGAAGAATTGGTACAGTTCAAATATATGCATTTGGCTTGCATCTATGATACTACTCTGCAACTCTGAAAATTTGTTTCCACGTCACCCGTCAAATCCAGTTCATTATTGTAGAGGTGGCGAAGTGGACTGGATGAGATAATGTAGTAAATCTATTACAGTAAACTCTTGTAATACCGTACCAAGGCGTTTAAACCTCAATAACTATGAATATTCATTTCTTTTATTTCTAGTATATAGCGTTTGAAATTACTTGAGGCCTCAAGGTTGGCACCCTTGCGGATTGGTAGCTACTAGTAAGATTTGGTGGACAATTTACTAGTACAAAACTATTTTTTATTTATTTTTTATATTTGGCAAGTCTCTGTTAGGATTTCTTTTGTTTCATCGAGTTTACTCTAGTTTTCCACACTTTCCTCAGAACTCTTCTCAGTTTCAGAGGGGTCGGATAATTTTTTTTATTATTTCAGAAATTCTAAATTAGGAAATCACACCGACTTCCCGGAAGTGCCGGAGTCTCCAAGGTCTCAGCCGGATTACAGTGAGAAGTGGAATTTCCCTAAAGCTTTTGTCTTTCTGAAAATTCCCTTGAGAGCACAGACATGCTGGGGGTTTGGAGATACTTATTTTAGACTACGCATTCTAGTAGGCAACTTTTTTCAACATAAAAAGCATATTAGGCTGTGGATTGTTGTATGTTGAAATTCGACAACTTATCTTTGTAGTTTTAGTATCTTAGATTATTTCTTTGCTGCCGCTTTTTCTCTCTCTCTTCTCTATCTATTCCTCTATTCTCTTATTCAAGAATTTTTTCTTTAATTTTTAACCTTCCCCCCGAGTTTTGAACTTGACATATATCAATCATTAAAATATATCACTTGAACCTGAATTACCAACTGAGATGTCGCGAGACACGATTCGTAGAAGTATTCATTGATGTGAATTATGAAGTAGATGTTTTCCACCTTATTGACAGAGTGCAACAGCGAGTGATGGTCCGGTCTACGATTAATTTTGCTTTCCTTTCCTTCCATCATTATTCATGTAAAACCTTCCGTCAAATTATTAGCTATTTTTACATTTGTTTTCATTGGTAACGCTGAAGGTAAAGGTTGTAGTTGTTTGGATCCACGAGAATTACTAATATCTTTAGCTTCATTTATATCTATATTTTTTGTGTTTACGTGCCTGCCTTGTACATCAAATGTCCACTATTTTAAATAGAATACTTGGAAATATGAATTTTATCGTTATGTGCGGGAAATTAGTTAATTTGAATTTGTACTATAGATTGGATAGTGTTGCAACCTATAAATTCAATTTGTCGGGGTTATTTGAAAGTTTGAATTATTAATGAATATATATATATATATATATATATATATATATATATATATATATATATATATATATATATATATATATGTTGAGATATGAATATGTGTGGAATGTGAATATTGATGTGAAGTGTATAATATTGAAGTGAGTAGTTAAATATGTATAAAAGATCTTAGTACCTTACCCCGAACAGTCCTTGGTTGCCACGGTTCCAAAATATCCGATAAATATAAAATGTAAATGTTAGAAAATACCGCCGCATGTTGGATATTCTTTTCAATCTGTGTGACACTCTTGAGTAACATATGTAAGAAATAACATTAGCTGTATTACACTAACCGCATGCAGCATGGGTTTAAGGCAGGTCAACGTAACCCTAATGTGTTACTAATTCTATTCTCAGACTAGTAAACTGAAATTCTACTGTATAATTACATTCTGATTCCATCCCTATTGTACAAATCCTAAAACTCAACCAGTGTTTCCACGTCTGTAATCGTGCTCTCCCCGACGAAGATCCATCTGAACTTGAGAAATTCTCGTTTCTCCTTTTTTCATAAATTGTGCGAATTTAACTATAAATGTGCTTATCTAAAAGTATAAGCCAACAGTGATTTAAACCTGTCAAGGAACTAGTTAATCAATTGGAAAGACCAGAGAAGTAAAATAGTCACTGGGATAGTAGAGACGAAACTGTCCTTGTAATCCAAAAGTGGGAGAAATGTATTCATAAGTATACTGTCGCACCCCCCAGCTTCTCACCTGTGTGGGTACAACTAAAGAAAGGAGCAGGTGACTTTTATTTTTTCATTTTTCGTTTCTTTCTTCAGGTAGTCGTATATTGTAATAGAGATTTTTCTTTGAATAAAAGATTTAGTTAAGTCATTCAACGCGAGCAACAACATATCAATATTAAAGAAGGACAGGTCATAGGCCAAATGATATTGAGTTTCGCTAATCAAAATTACTTCATTTGTTTTTGTTCTTTTCTTTTCTTCCTAATACGCATCATGATGTGAGATGATGCAAAGATCAGTACACACGTGCCAGAATTCTGATACTAAAATCATATATGAAACATTCACTTATTTTCGTAACCCAAAAACACCAAACATATCGGCTTATTTCTTTATAATTCTTTAATAAACGAAATAAATAAAGTAATAAATTACCGTTAGTTCCTTGTCTGTTGACAAGCTAAATGTCTTCTTGCTTCTAGAAGCACCATGCTGGCGTCAACCAAAGGACCTCGGGGCCCCCTTGGTCACCCCGGGTTTACAAAATTAGGACGTCAATCACGTTGCTCACGTTGAATGATCATGTGTCCAGGGCGCTTGGGCCAACTGACCGTTGGCCACACGCGTCCTCAAAATCTCGATGTACATCCCCAAAACTGGTGATGGCAACACGTGGATAAAGATAAGACTTTAACAAAACCACTTGGAGTGCGAAAACCGTCATTCAGTTGCAATCCCAAATTGCTGCCGGCTGAATCGCGTTTGTTGAGGGGCACTAAGTTCTTCCTCTGTTGTAGTTCATACGTAGTTCGTACGTAATACATACGTTATCCATACACAGTACATTCGAAGTTCGTACCAAGTTTATACAGGTTCACATTAAGACCGTACTAATCTGCTGCAAAGCAATTCAACTCCGAATTTATTTCAACAGGTCGTGGTAGTGTGTGTTACCTCGCCAGTTTTGCGGATCCCTACGTAGTATTGTGAGATTTCTGTAAAACACGACCATTCTGTAAATAACTTTGTAGATAGTCAAATATTATTGGAAATAAACAGCAAAAGGGAATCCGAGAGAGTTTCAGTTCGAACCTTGAAGAACTCTAAGTGCTTTTCATTAGTGTTAAGAGACCAACGATTTTGCTCCACTCTCTTATTTTCGCCGAGCCGCCCCTGTGTGTACTTTTGGGATTTTGTCTCTACTCACATTTCCACAGGTCCGGCACGACATACAAAACTTTCTGGTGTCAGGTGTGGGGTGGTCTCGAAGCACGTAGTGGTTCATCATAGAACATCGAATTATAACTCTCCATCTTTCAGTGTCTTCAAGTGAAGTGTAGTGACTGACAGTTGACAGTGAAGTGCGTAACTGTGCCAAGTGCTCTCGACAAACGCTGAGTATAACTACAACAGAGGCAGTAGTGTACGCAAGAAAAGGGAGAAAAGGAAATTTAAGCATCTTACACCCCGGATGAAACCTCTACTGGAACCATTGTGCGAAGAGGAGGAAACTATTCATATCGACGACGAGGTTCTCATAGACTTCCACTCTGGAAGTGGTTCTAAAACTAAAGGTTGGACAGTTAAATTTACAGGTACCTCATTGGTATTCAAAATACATGCTATGAATTTGTTATTTTTAGCAACCGTGATAGCTTCACCAAGGATTACGTTATCAGCTAGCTCTTGTTTGTTCACTATACAAATTCCGTGATTATAGGTGGGAAGTTCAACTATTTGTTCACACCTTCCTGGTATTTCAAGGGTTAATGTCAATTGTTTGTTACGCTTAAAATTCAAAGTGCAATTGTGCAAGGTTAAAAAGTCTACGCCAATGATTCCACTATAAGGTGAAGGTATGGTAACCTCGTTTGAGACTACATGAAAGTCATGGTTAAATTTATTGCCATCTAATTCTAAGGTTAATGGAATACTTCCGAGGGTGTAAGAAGTTGTCTTCTCAATTCCTTGTATTCGTGTTTTCGTATTAGGATTCACTGAATGGAGTAACTGAGGGTTCAATTCACTTTTCTTGATTAAGCTAAGTTGTGACCCAGAATCAGGAAGAAAATTTAATGTTTGGTCAAGTTCGCAAATTCTTATTTTCAAACAGCTAAGGTGGCCCAATTCATTATTGCAACCGAGAAGGTCAATGGGTTGCCGCATTGCCTCCTCTACTGAGAGTTTCCCTGCCTGGCAACATTCCTGCTCGCTTGACCTTGGTCTGTAATCTCCTTGGAGCAATTACGCGACGGACAAGTTCCACAGGTGGGACAACCTTGTGCGGCACCTATATGCCTGGATGCGCTAACACTCGAGAATCCAGAACAGTGGCCGCCATTACCTTTACAGTGTGCACACTTAACTTCGATTGAGTGGTTGCAACCCAAGGTTCCTTGTTTCGGAAATTTACGCCTAAATCTACTCTTGCCGCCGTCATTAGTAGTGGCCTGTACCACCTTTACCTGAGCCGTTTTATGCTCACGCCCCTTACGCAAGTAACATTTTGCGGCCCTGTGGCCCTGTTTTCCGCAATTAAAACAAACAATTTTTGATTTATCTGCCTTTATTGGTTTGCTGGATGGGGTGGATTTATCTGATTTACTCAATTTTTCTTTTTGCGAGAGTATATGACTCTCTTCCTCCAAAGCAATCTCTACAGCTTTACTCAAAGTAGTTTGGTCGTCTCCTTTACTTCTGACAATAGTTTGGATCCTATCATCAGCTAACCCTTGTATAAAGCTGGCTTTTGCTAAGTGCTCAATTAGTGAGATTGCTCCAGCAATTTCTTCATCATCTAACACTCTGTTTGCAGCTTCCTTCAAATCAGACTGAAGGGAGTCGACCCGCGAACCCCAGGAAGCTGTTGTCTCTGTTTTACCTTGTCGGGCATTGAACAAAGCGCATGCATAGAAATCTAACGTCCGACGGACGGCGTAATTTTCTTCTAGAATAGACTTAACTTGGTCCCAGCTTTCCGCGGTATTACGGACCAGTAACTTGACCTTTGCCTCAACAGTTATTTTTGCTTGTACAAACTTAAGTAACTTATCATGCTGTGCTGGGTCTACTAACTCAAATGCGGTATCTACGTTATCAATAAATTCTTTTAATTTTCGTTTATCGCCACTAAAGGGTTCAGTGATTAGCTTTATAGCTTCATTTACTGTACAATAATCATTAAGTTCGCCGTCAGCTGCCATGGTTTACAAGATATTTGCACCTATTAATTCAAATTTAGTTAACTAAAGCAAAAATTTTGCAAAATGAACACAAATAAATTTTTCAAAAGGTTATTTGCAAATGTACGTAATTACTAAGATTTCGTGCAAGAAAATTTTGAATAGAAAACTTAACACTTACGTTGCTGTAGCACTAGGATGTTGGAACCACTAGCTCTAGGTACTGATGATCCTCACTGGAACTTCGCACAAATCACTCCTTTCACTGGTTAAAACAGAAAATAGAGGTTTTCGTCAAAATGGTGACCTCGGAGACGAGGTGCGATATCCAGGACCTCCTGCGGCCAATTCGGGAAAAGAAAGGAGCAGGTGACTTTTATTTTTTCATTTTTCGTTTCTTTCTTCAGGTAGTCGTATATTGTAATAGAGATTTTTCTTTGAATAAAAAATTTAGTTAAGTCATTCAACGCGAGCAACAACATATCAATATTAAAGAAGGACAGGTCATAGGCCAAATGATATTGAGTTTCGCTAATCAAAATTACTTCATTTGTTTTTGTTCTTTTCTTTTCTTCCTAATACGCATCATGATGTGAGATGATGCAAAGATCAGTACACACGTGCCAGAATTCTGATACTAAAATCATATATGAAACATTCACTTATTTTCGTAACCCAAAAACACCAAACATATCGGCTTATTTCTTTATAATTCTTTAATAAACGAAATAAATAAAGTAATAAATTACCGTTAGTTCCTTGTCTGTTGACAAGCTAAATGTCTTCTTGCTTCTAGAAGCACCATGCTGGCGTCAACCAAAGGACCTCGGGGCCCCCTTGGTCACCCCGGGTTTACAAAATTAGGACGTCAATCACGTTGCTCACGTTGAATGATCATGTGTCCAGGGCGCTTGGGCCAACTGACCGTTGGCCACACGCGTCCTCAAAATCTCGATGTACAACCCCAAAACTGGTGATGGCAACACGTGGATAAAGATAAGACTTTAACAAAACCACTTGGAGTGCGAAAACCGTCATTCAGTTGCAATCCCAAATTGCTGCCGGCTGAATCGCGTTTGTTGAGGGGCACTAAGTCCTTCCTCTGTTGTAGTTCATACGTAGTTCGTACGTAATACATACGTTATCCATACACAGTACATTCGAAGTTCGTACCAAGTTTATACAGGTTCACATTAAGACCGTACTAATCTGCTGCAAAGCAATTCAACTCCGAATTTATTTCAACAGGTCGTGGTAGTGTGTGTTACCTCGCCAGTTTTGCGGATCCCTACGTAGTATTGTGAGATTTCTGTAAAACACGACCATTCTGTAAATAACTTTGTAGATAGTCAAATATTATTGGAAATAAACAGCAAAAGGGAATCCGAGAGAGTTTCAGTTCGAACCTTGAAGAACTCTAAGTGCTTTTCATTAGTGTTAAGAGACCAACGATTTTGCTCCACTCTCTTATTTTCGCCGAGCCGCCCCTGTGTGTACCTTTGGGATTTTGTCTCTACTCACATTTCCACAGGTCCGGCACGACAATACCTATAGACAGAATATCTGTCGGTTACAATTAGTAACCTAATCTCGTATGTGTATACGAAAAATTAAAGTAAAGTGAAATGTTGGACACCAGAAAAGGGTGCTTTGACAGTTTGTGATATTAACGCTCATCGCTAACTACGAGACAGGACTTGTAAATTTACTCAAAATCTTTATATATGAGAAAAACTCACTTAAACCCTCATATAAAGTTTTTCTTCTCTCTTCCTCCATTCAGTTATGATCTTGTAAAATATAAATATATTTTTTAATTCGTACCGTATATTTCTAAAATTTGAAGTAAATATATATATATAATCACAACGCTACTGTTCAATTTCACATGTAGGTTGATACATTCATATGTGTGTTGATTGCATGTTCATAATAATTTGTGTCTAATTCTAGAATAGATGTAATAAATGTTCACCCAAATTGTAGTTAGATGGTTTCTTTTACACTATTATCCATGCCAATACGCTGTCATGTATGTAGGTAAGAGCGTGAATAAATGACAAATTTAGTTTGAAGTAGTATTAATTTAGTTTTTTAATATCGATTTACTGTGATAATATTCATAATAAGTGTGTAATAATATCTCATATGTGTTAGTGTATGAGGAAGGTTATGAAAGATAACCGATTCTAAAATACTGTAAATTCGCTCAAGGAGAAAGCCAAAATAACAGGATGAGCCAGGCTAACGGCAGTCTTCTCAGAAATCTTGAAACTTCTATTTGTGGAAAATATACACTTTGATTTTTTCTTTGGCTGATTCAAATGCGTGTTAAATCTCTAATTTGGAAGTTCAAATACTGGATGCAGATTGTTCAATATTTCAAAACAATTTGACAAACAATTAAACTAAAATCTTCTCGTCACCTAGGCTGGGTTAGGGCAACTCCCATTTGCGTAGTTGTCTGGGTTCAGGTCAGGATCGTATGAGGGAACATGTGTCTCTCTCTTTCGGATTACTTCAGAATTGATCCTCAAGTAATAGCATTTGGATATGAATTACCTCTTAATAACTATTAAAGTTTCTTCACCATATTCCCATATTTATCCAGTAATTCCTTTTCCTCTAAATTATTCTCCTGTTCTTCTTTTCTCCTTTTCTCCTTCTCTCCTACCTTCTCCTTTCTCACTCTTTCTTTTCCTATTCCTAATAAAACTGAAGAGGGGTCGTGACTGGGAGTTGTTGCTATAGACACAGTCTGGAAAATTGCTTTGATGTTTCTCTTCGGAAGTCCGACATGAATTAGTACATCCTATAACAAGCATCTGAAACTAGAATTCTAAGTCTTCATTTTAATTTTATATTTTAACTGAATTATCAAAATTACAAAATTACAATTCAAAAGATTAGCGACTCCTCATTTTTCTCATTCACGATCATTCTTTTTATTTTCTCTTAAATTCCTATGCATACTTTTCTTATTGACATCTTCCTTCACCATTCCTTTATCAGGGTAGCGTTCTGGCAATTGACCTGCAAGAACAAATTGTGGGAATCGATTCTTTCGAGTCTCCAGTCACAAATACAGAACATCTGCCTCTCATATGGGAATACAAAACAGGTAAGAAAAATAACAAAACGGTATTTTGTGTGGCCAAATACGCAAGTAAATTTATCATTATCATCTAGGATAAACATTGATTCAATGCGGCCAACTTCCAAGATAGATAGGTGGCCAACTTATAGAGTAATAAATAGGGAATGTCTTATGGGAACATGCAGGTTCAAGAAGAAGTAGGCCAAGATGAGTTGGTGGCCAAGTTGACAGGTTTAACTGTATGTGAAAGTGAAATATTCTTCATGGGTGTTCTTGTCTACATATTATCGGAACATTTGCAAAGAAGTATCTGTTCATTGATATAACTCTTGGTGAACTGTTCCAATTGTTTGAACAAGAATATAGTGAAATATCATTCATAAACTGTATGCGTAAAACTTGTGATCTTTCAAAAAAAAGAGAATTTGTTGGATAAATTATACCATTTCCATATAACGTTTATGTAAAATTGTTCTTTAGTTAGTAATATTGTCAAGAAATCAGGGTGTATATCATCATGCAAAACAGTTGAATTATTGGTGGAAATATGAACTATCAACAGCACTAACTACTTCATTATTTAGATCGTAATTATTTTTCTTCTGGTTATTGGTAGGGATTGTAAATAAAATGCAGTAATTAAATTCACAATAAATTATAGAAAATATTAAATAAAATTAAAAACTTCAAATAAAAATATTTAAAAATTGATTACTTTTTCTTTTTTAAAAAGTTGCTTACGTGTTTATAAACCATTTAGCGTTCTTTTGAGATTTTCCTTATTAAACATTTTTCAAATGATTGATTACGAATAATACAATGTAAAAGAAAAATAAAATAATGTCACAACACGGCTTCATCATCTTGGTTAGCCTGATAATTTTAAAATATATTTTACTACAATAGTATAGTTCTGTAGTATAGTAGTATAGTACTACAGTAGTATACTTCTCCAATGATAACGGTAAATCCCGTTGTTCACCTTTATTAATCCATGTATTTCGTTGACCATGTGTCAAATTGTATAAATTTTGTCTACCTGATAGGAGCTTTGCTTGGTTCCATAAAATAGATTTTGATAAGCAGAAAATGCCATTTCTTTCTATTCTACAACACACATTTCTAAAGAGGTTACTAATTTTCCATACTTATTAACAGCAGTAGTTTTGTGCTTATCCTGGACATGCATGTTACCGACAATATGGAACCTAAACATTTCGTCGCCGAGCAGAAGTGCTTCATTCGAATTTAGTACATTTTCGATTGAAGTTAATATGGATATAGCAGAAATATTACTGTGGCGTTTCCACGGAATATATATAGGCCTATTACTATTACTATTGCTAGCATATATATATATTCTGATATAATCTGATGCTCGTGAATTGGAAAGTACGTTTTCCATTGCAAAATCAACCAGGCTTTCAATACAAGCCCTTGGGCTCCGTAGGTCACATTTCCCCGTAGGCCTTACAGAAATTTTGTGTCCAGTGAGATTAAATTTAAAACCTTTTTCTGGTTTCTCAAACGACTTCGAAGATACAATTCTCTGAATTACAAACCCCTCGTTTGCCCATTGTTGTACGTAAGCTCGTGATGGTCCTGATTGCGGGGAGACCTGTTCCACATAGTCATGATTATCCTGTGAATAATGCTCAGAGGGATGTTCATGCGAACAAGATTTTCTCCTAAATCCTTTGTGTAAGTTCAACTACAACGTTTTCAATCGGTCTCCTCATATCTTCATATATTGTAACAACTGAATTTTGATAAGTAATAGTACCAACTATTTACCTATAAATGGTAACTCTTCAATAATATTATTACATATTTTATTTCTCAAGTCATGATATATTGAGGGACATGCACCATGGGAATATCATCAGATAATAGAGAACATAGATGCAAATCAAATCGCATAATTATAAAATTCCTATAACTTTTAAACTAAATTCTGTCCACCTGTTTTTCCCGGCAATTCATGAGATAAACAAAATGTTCATGAGCATGATCATAAACATATTCATCTCTGAAAAATTCGTTTATAAACAAGTCAGTAATGTGTGCAACTGGAACACAATACTTTAACTTATATGGTCATTACCTTGATCAAACGTACGCACGACCTTGAGTATCGTGTCACATCTCTCAGTCCACGGTGTCCCAAACGCTGCATCTGTATGATTTTCCAGGCGTTAAACATTCGTCAAGATCATCTCAAAGAATTTCTTGAAGATTCAGATCGTCGATGATTTTGGTTTCTTCAATGAGATAGTCAAAATCCTTCTAAAACCAATAAAGAAGTAATGATTGTTTTGAGATACATTGTACAAATGTATCGGATTGAAATTTTAACTAGTACTAAAGCTATGTTTTCTTAAGAACGACTATTTAGCAACGACATTTGTTTGGAAAAGAGGCAATGAACTTTTAACAGATTCAAACAAAGTTTATCTATATTTAACAAGAGTAATTCATTATGAGAAAATGAAGAACTAAAACTAAACCTTTTAAACAAGTTAAGAGAATTTTAAAGAACGACTAGTTCAATAGGAGAACTTTGTTAGAACAATGAGTATTATTGTAAATGAGTAGACGAATAGCAAAACCCGTTATATCTACATTTTAAAATTTGTGGCAAATGGTGAAAAACTGTTTAAACACATCATAATTGTAAAATATCATTAGTAACTTTTTAAAAAAGAAATAATAATGTGAATGTTCATCTGGCAAAGTTGTATAATCACACTAGTCTCTGAATTGAGTTATTGAAGAAAATAGTTTGGATTTAACAGATTTTGCGTATGAAAATATAAATGCAAATAACAGTTTTTCAGCTGGATTAGTGGCCACTTTTGTTGAGGCTCAAGATACAGTACCTGTTAAAAGCAAGGGAATCAGAGTCAGAAATCAGTATTATGCGTACTAAAATGTTTAAAAAAATGTATTATCAATGATACATTGTACTGATTGGCACAAATGAATACTGATATATAAATGTTACATTAATTTTGTTCTGAATTGAAAACTACTGATCCAAATGTGCAAAAATTCGAGTTATATAAGCTCCTCTTCATCATCTTCTACTAAATGGAAATCCATATCGTCGTCGTTCTCTGGTGTAGCACCATTCCCCCGGGTTCACATTTTTGCAAAAACCTCTTTGTAAAACGTAAGCTTTGGGTTGCTTTTCCAATTTTTCCTAAAGTGAAACAAAAAGCCGCTTAGCTTCATGAAGTTTCTCTTCTTTTGACATAATGTTCCCTCGGAATCGTGTGATTGGGATATTTCTTATTGTCTTTCCTTGCTTGATAGTTGGTCTCAGGGTGGCTTTCTGGAAATTGAAAACTGGTTCTCTTTGGACCAGAACTGTTGTACAACTATTGTTTTGTGTTCTACCGAAATATTGACTATTGCCTTTCCAGAAAAGCGCCTAGTTTGAGGAAAGACTATTTCATACAGCGTTACAATGGTCACAGGCTTCGTAACTACATACGGATTTAATTACACCTATCCATATACATTTGGAAACTGAATGATCATATTTTGGAAGAGCTCGTAAACTTTTATGGACTAACTTAGGGTGGATATCAATTTGCCAATTATCTATCCCAATATACGAATTTGAAATATAGCAAAACAAAGTGTGCAAACCTATAGCTTGAACAAAACAGTGGCAGAAAGAGAATATGAAATGGTAAATACGCGGCAAAATCTTTGAAAATGTTGTACTAGAACGTATGTTATAACTTCGAACATTAATTAACAGGACAATTATTAAAAAGAGGTATTGTTCAAGCTGAAGAAACTGTTTAGAAAAGAACCTCACCCATCAAGGTTCTGCTCATGTTACCCTGAAAAATAACACAAACAACTTCAAACCGTAGGATAATCCATTTACCTACCCTTTTTGACTACATTTCGTTTCCAGTTTTCCGGGCGTTATGCACGTTTTCTAGATGTTTTTGGTGCTGTCTGAACAACAACCTTATGATCATCGCTATCTACAGTATCGGTTTCTTTCAATTTTGCGTTTATTTGTCTAGTAATTATTAAAGAAATGCCGATTAGCACAGAAACGTCACGAACCGTATGGTTAAGACGTGTAGTGTCTCAATTCTCAGTCCAGAAACAAAAAATAACGAAAACACAGACTTCACATGTTGTGAAATAAAACTTCGAATGATTTCCCAAGAGTTGCAATAAATGTTCAGACTACTAAATTAATCTTATACAGTACGAAACCTCAAATTGTTTGACATATGGAGTAAACCAGGTATGATTCTGCTGTTTTCATTACGTTATTTGTAGGTTTTTGATTTAACAATTTATGCAACTGAATATGGAAGATTGATTCAACTGGTTTTGCATCTGTAACCATGATGGATTTAACAAGTTTTGGAAATTGACACGTTTCAATACAGTGGCGGCAATTGGACGTTAAAAGTGGGGGCAACACATGATCTGAATGTATTTGTATATCAATGTTAGTTTTCCTGGTTGCTTCTAACACTTTGTTTGACGAAAGGTTGTATAACTATTAGGATACTGTCTTTTTCAGTTAAAATACCGTATATCGTGTTTCATATTTTATTAAGTAAATTGAAAAGAGCAATAAAGTAAATTGATAAGTAGATACTGGCCCTTTGTACTCTTAAACAACGAAGGTGTAAGAAGAGATTTGATTCCTTGCTCATGAACATCTTGAAATTTTGTCTGGAAAATAGTGTGATCAGATTTGGGACCTGTTTAATAACAAATTTGAAAAACAAATAAATAGAAAGGACAATATTAATCAAATAATCATAGTAATGAATAATGATGCTTGGGTTGCAAAAGTTATATTCAAACTGGGAATAAATGAGCAACATATATTTTTAATTCCACGCATTCCATTATATGTGTTATTTCTCTTAGAAAGACAGTCAGTACTACAAGCATATGCTACGACATTTAAATAAATACTCTTCAAGCTTCCCGAAACATTCGTTCCCATTAGGTAAGTTTTCACTTTCTTCAAATACATCAAAACTCAACAATACTTAGAGTCACTCCACATTCCAGTTATACAAAATAATTCTAAAACCTAGATCGTCTATGTCTTTCTAAATTTTTTTAAAGAAATATAGTTATTTCACAGAATTTGCAAGAGAGGAATATTTAGGAATAAGTCTTCATAGAACTTGTGTAACAACTGATTTGAGTAATGTTTAGAGACGTATGTAGATGAGAACTTGTCGTGGATGTACAGCAACGGCGCGAGTCTGTCTTCAACATTGAGGGGACGGGCAAGACCGTTCCTATATATATATATATATATATATATATATATATATATATATATATATATATATATATATATACCGGTATATATATATATATATATATATACCGGTATATATATATAAGCGATTTTCAAAATATTTATGAAGTTACAAAACTGTGCAGGCTGAGGGGAGCAAAGTTGTCTTTAACATTGGGAGGCGGGCAGATTTGAGGCTTATTGTGGGGGAACATAAATTTTATCTCACCTTTATGGCAATCAGACACAAATCATCACCTTTCTCCCCCCCAAAAAATATTTCAAATCGGATTATTGGAGGGACAGTCCGACCAGTTCCAAGATTGGAGTGGACATGTCCCCTTCATCACCCCGGGATTTGCGCCAGTGATGTACAGGGTATTTGCAAAAACACCGCAAGAATTTGCGTCGAAGTTTTAGCCACGTAAAAGGGGTCATAAGCTGTAGGGGCCATTAGGTGCTTGTCAGGGGCAATGGAGAATTATAACGTACTGCTTAGGGGTCAAATCTGATTGTTAAGGGCAACGGGGGCCATCATTTGCTCTCAGAGGCAACGGGGAAGCTTCATCTATGTCTCAGAGGCGAAATAGTTCAGGGACAAGGGGTCAAATCTGCTTATTAGATGTAACGGGGGTCATCATGTGCTCTCAGGGGCAACGAGGAATTGTCATCTGTGTCCGAGTGGGAAAATAGTTCAGATGCAATGGTTAATCTGCTTGTCAGGAAACATTATCTGCTTCAGGGGCTCTCATATGCTTTTCAGGGACTGTTCTATTGACCACGTTCGCACCTAAAAGGTGATGTTACTCACCTCAGTTAAAAATAAAAGCGCTATGACATGCTATGACAACTCACCAAAGAGAAACCAACTTACATGTTAGTACATGAGCCCCACAGGGTGTATTTAGAAGAGAACGTAGGCTACTAGCAGCCATATTTCCACGTCAGTTTACATACGTAGGCTTTTACAACCTCATTCAACTCATCATCACCGTTTCCATTAGTTTCGGTGCATGATCTGTGACGTTAATCTAAAAAAAAACTTAGTTGTTTTTCTTCCTACACGAGCCTTTTTGCTCCAAATCTTCATACAGAACTGGTTCGTCTAAATCAATGAATGTAAACAGCAAAATCTCCTACAACAACTAAATCGTGCAATTATAAAAATATTTTGACATATTATTTTATTTCAACACCTACAGGACACGACTTGAGGCTATGTCATCTAGAAGAAAACTCATGAATGTGATAAAATTTTCGTCTTGAAATTAGAAATGAGCACGAGTCGAGCTAAAAATCGACTCGAATTCAACTCCAGTTTCGAGTCGAGTTAAAGGTAATTTTCGCGAGTCAATTTCCGAGTAGAGTCATTGTTTTTGAGGTCGAGTTTCGAGTTGAGTCTAATTTGATAAAAAAAAAAAACCGGCTCGCTCGTTCAGCTTGTTTTAACTTGTTTCGAAATCATGTCCCGATTAGACTGGAAAGCGAAAGCCACGAGAAATGTAAACAGTAATGTGGAATACTTTTAGTGTTACTCACGAGAGGAGATACTGCTCGTATCTTGTCTCGATAACGAGGCGACAATAGATTTTTATATGAGACAGCCTCAAATATTATGAGCACAAATATAAGTAGGTATACAAGGTCTGTATGATAAGTAATGAGACTCGCCGCGCCGCGGCGCGCGTGTCGCTGGAGCGGGTTTGTCGGTGATGGAGGATGTAGGGGGGGGTCCGAGCAAAGCAACGCACCGCGCGTCAGTTGGCTCCGAGCCTTAGTGGAGCGCGGACAAGCCTTGGACAAAGCCCTTGTGAACATTCTTGTCACGGCGGAAAATCAACAAACATGGAGGGTTCCATCGAACAGCGTTATGCGATCAAATTTTGCGTTCGCCTGGGGAAAACGGCTACTCAGACGCTTTCTCTCATCACGGAGGCCTACAAAGAGGAAGCCCTATCCAAAGCCCAGGTGTTTCGTTGGCACAGTGCGTTCCGGAACGGCCGGGAAAGCGTTGAGGATCTGGAGAGGGCTGGACGCCCGACAACAGTGACTACGGACGAAACTGTGGCAAAAGTGAGGGATCTCCTGAACTCAGACCGTCGATTATCGTTGAGATTGATTGCTGATGAACTCGATATGAACCACACAACAGTGCACAAGATTGTGACGGAACAATTGGGAATGAGAAAAATCTGTGCGAAACTGGTGCCGCGAGTGTTGACTGACGAACAAAAGCAACGACGTGTTGATTGTTGTCAGGAACTGTTGAACCTCATGAACAGTGACCCTAACTTTGAAGATGACGTCATAACAGGTGACGAGTCGTGGGTGTTCCAGTACGACCCTGAAACGAAACGTCAAAGCGCGGAGTGGCACACTCCTGCGTCCCCGCGCCCCAAGAAGGCCAGAATGTCGAAGTCAAAGGTGAAAACAATGTTGATTGTTTTTTTTGACAATGTGGGGGTGGTCCACAAGGAGTTTGTACCCCAAGGACAAGCCGTCAACGCCGCCTTCTACAAACAAGTCCTTGAGAGACTGCACAGGAGCGTCAAGCGGAAAAGACCGGCGATCGCTAGCCGGTGGAAGTTGCATCACGACAATGCCCCTGCCCACACCGCCTTCTTAGTGACCTCCTTTTTGACCCGGATTGGGGTGGAAGTCCTTCCACAACCACCCTACAGCCCAGATGTGAGCCCGGCCGACTTCTTCCTCTTCCCGAAGCTGAAGCCACGCTTGAAAGGAACCCGTTTTGCAGACGTCACAGCCATCCAAGCAGCCGTGACCACATTTCTAAAGGACATGCCGGCTGCTGACTTCCAGGGGGCGTTTGCAGCGTGGAAACATCGATTGCAGAAGTGCATCGACGCAAGAGGAGAGTACTTCGAAAGCTTTTAAGTCCCTGTACAGATCAGATCAATAAAACAATGTTTCCAGACCTGGTCTCATTACTTATCATACAAACCCTGTATACTGTAGTTCTTAGCATCAAGGCTGAGACTACACGGTCGAATTTTTGAGATCAAGCAGAAGTCCAATCCGGGTAGTGTCGTCAACCTGCTCGGCTCGGTTCAACTGAGCGAACAGCTCGAGCAGGCTCGGTTGCAATGAGGCACTGACTCATCGGCTCAGGTGAGCCATCGGCTCGAGTCGCCTCCGTTGAAATGAGTCGATCCTCTCAGTATCATTCGGCTCAACTGAGCCAATAGCTCGAACCAGCTTGGATGCGATGAACCATCAGCTCGGTTCGGTCCGGCTCAGCTGAGCCATTGGCTCGAGTCGGTTCGTTGAGTGAGGTATTGGCCCGGCTCACTTTCCGGTTCGGCTCGATAGTGAATTAGCTGTGAAACGAGCCACTAGAGCCGATGATAACCTTAAATCCGGCCAAGTAGTTTTGAACATGTTTGGCCGGTGCTCTATAATTTTTGACTCGAGCCCGAATACTTGCTTTTCCGGAACTCAAACCAAGAACCTCGTGAACGATGTCCTTGTCTGAAGACTTCTCAACGACCGAGATCGGTAGTCAACTAGTTTTTAATATTCAGATACAAACCGCCTATCTTTCATGTTATACATTAGGTTGTTATAATAATAATAATAATAATAATAATAATAATAATAATAATAATAATAATAATAATAGTAGTTTGTAGTAGTAGTATGATTGAAAATTATATTGTGTATGTAGTATACTTAAAGAGAGTACTTCAAACTACACT
Source organism: Thermobia domestica (assembly GCF_964235325.1). Taxonomy (NCBI): domain Eukaryota; kingdom Metazoa; phylum Arthropoda; class Insecta; order Zygentoma; family Lepismatidae; genus Thermobia; species Thermobia domestica. Next base: position 69,644,689 of record NC_137462.1, read on the forward strand.
GTTTTTTTCGATTCGGCTCGACTCGACCGGAATTTGAGTCCAGTTGGACGAAATTTTTTGAGCCGAGTTCTCGAGTCGAGCTCAAAGATGTCTGTTTCGAGTCGAGTCGAGTTTTAAAGAAAATGCGCTCGAACTCGCATATGCCATAACCTGGTAACTCGCTCTCCACTGACATCTATCCTTAGCCAATTGGATCCAGTTTCTACTTTGTATTCAAATCTCTTCGAGATCCATCTTAATATTGTCCTCCCATCTGCGCCTAGGTCTTCCTAATGGTAGTTTTCCGATTGGTTTTCCAGTCGAGCTTTGAAAGCGTTTCTACTTTCTTCCATTCTAGCTACATGACCTGCCCACCTAAGCCTCCTAGACTTGACGACCCTAACAATGTTGGGTAAACCATATAAATTATGTAGTTCCTCGTTATGAAGTTTCCGCCATTCCCCATTCCCGTTCCTCTTGGGTCCGAATATTCGTCTCAGGATTTTGTTGTCAAATACTTTGTCTATGTTCTTCCCTCAGAGTAAGCGACCATGTTTCGCAACCATACACAACAACAGGCATGATTATCGTTTTGTATATTTTAAGTTTCAAATTTCTCGACAAAATTCGCAACGACAAGAGATTTTGAACCGAATAGTAACACGAATTCCCTGCTTTTAGTCGACATTTAATTTCTTCGTGAATATGATTTTCATTTGTTAATATTGATACTAGATATTTGGAACTATCCACTTTATCAAAAATATTATTTAATATTTTAACGCATCCACAATTTGCTGTATTACGGTCTCGACGCCCTTCCATGTATTTAGTTTTCTCGGCATTTACTTTTAAACCCATGTCCCTGCAAGCGTTTAATAAGATCTCCGGACTTCTTTCTATTGTTCTCCTATCATCCCCTATTAAATTTACATCATCAGCATATGCCATAACCTGGTGAATACCTACTAATAAATTGTTATTTTTTAAAAAAGAAATCATCTTGATGATTTGTTCAATTCTTTTTTTACTTTACAATTACTTATGAAAAATGAAAATACGAACTTCGAAAATATGGAAAATGTGTTTAGAAAATATAACATAATAAAAATTAAGTTAAATCTTTCACAATGTGCGATCAGTTAATTATTTACGTGTATTAGGGATAAAGAGAAAGTGGAAAAATACCAATGTAACAAATGGTACAGGGCACGTAGGCAATAGGATGGTAGAGATGCGTGGTCAAATTGTGTACGTAAGTGCAACAAAATTTAGCTTAGTATTTTAAAATGAAAATATAGAAAAACAAGGACGCGTAGTATTGTATTGACATACTCTTCAACGGTAACATATAATTTCAACAATGGATCTCATTTAGCAATTACGCTACCTAACAATAAATATAGTAATATACTTGCTGCATTCGGAGCCATAATTGCGTCACTTTCCTGAAAAAAGTTTAGTTTAACATTATATGGTAATAAAATTAAATAGTCCTGTTCATGGAAAGCTACAAATTGCACTCATGTCCTTGTAGCACAACTAATGAGTACAACTTTTTAATTTATAAAGGTTGTCTGTGAATTACAAAATTTCACTTTAGTTACAAAAATATAAAAGAAAGAAACTTTAATGATGTATTTTTGAAAATACATCAATTTAGATACTTTTTTGTTCTTCTTACACTTATAAGTGTAGTGTCCGTAAATTCGCAGATTAAGTTTTATTAATTTTTTTCTTTTTTTGCATTTTTGTCACTGCAACTGAATTACCTAGGTAGTATTTCATTTACTTCTTTTACAATACAAATTCGTGTTGAGTGTTATAGTTCTGTCACCCAGAACGAAAGTCTTCTCGTCTTCCCGGTTCTAGCTGCTCATTTCCTCCTGCTTGACATTAGAGTTCAAGTCTCTGGTAAATAATATCTACTCTGGAAATAAGAGATGTTTGTGTTACACAACTCTATGTACACTATATGTGTAATCTTAGCATTAGTTATATTATTATTATTATTATTATTATTATTATTATTATTATTATTATTATTATTATTATTATTATTATTATTATTAGTAGTAGTAGTAGTAGTAGTATTAGTATTAATATTATTAAGGGTGGAAGACAGAAAGAAGTCCATATAATCTGTGTGTTTAAAAACATTTCGTTTTTGCTTATAAAAACAAGATTCTTTTATGTACTCAAACTGCACATATTTATATATGTTTGAACAGCATGTTTTTAAGATAAATTATAGGAAGAGATTTTTGGTACAATCATATATAAAATCTTTCATGTTTTAAATTTTCAAATGAAACTATGTATGATTATTGTATATCTCGATGTAAACCACTTTGCCCGAGTTTGGGGGCAGTACACACAAATACAAGGAATACAGTTTACACACACATACACGCATGCGCACAAACAGAATCTTTTCTTCTGATTTAGCGGCGCCCAGGGACCTTGTTGTAAACCGATCTTGATGTTACAAGCATGATGTGTTCCAATCACTACTCCCTCCACCCATGGAGAAGAACTTTTCTCAATCGACTTTGCTCTTAGTGTCGTGCGCAAACCAATCAGCTTCTTTTTCAGGCTGGCGACTACTTCTTGATTCCTCCCCGGGGAACTTTCAGACTACAACGCATGTCCAACCTTTGATGTCACCGTCTTAGTGCAATGTCTCCACACTTTACATCTGTGCGCCTGACACGTAAACTGGTGCCGACTGCATGGCCCAACAAGCCCCTTAAAATGCACGGTTTTAAGCTTGTTCATCGGATTTGTTCGCTGTCTTCCTGAGACCAATCTAGCCCAGAATTTCCGAGTAGTTTCTAGTAATCCGTACCCTCACTCTCTTGGCATCCCGGAAGCTTCCCTTCTCTGTTAGTTACCAACCATAGCTTGTTTCAGTGACTAATTTGGTAATCTGTTTCTGAAAGCTTGATGACAGGCAGGGGTCTGCCCGTAATTGCTGGTCAGCTTAGAAAACTGACGGTCAAAATTTTCCTCCTTCGAACTTAGGGAATCTGCTTCTGCAAGCTGTGGGCCCAGAAACTTCTGGCAAACTTAGGAAGTTGACGGTCGAAAATTTGTTACTCGCCTATTTGATGTGTTTGTAGGCAGACTCTAGTTTCATTGCCTAGCTGGTCTTAAACACACCGGTTAATCAAATAGTTACACCTGTACATCTAACCTTCTCTGGTAAACTCCCATATTTGATGTGTGCTTAGATAGACTCTAATTCAGTGCCTAGCTGGCCTTAAACACTCCGGTAAATCAAATAGTTACACATGTACACTTAACCTTCTCTGGTAAACTCCCCTATTTGATAGACAGCTTAGCTGGCCTTAAACACGCCGGTAGATCAAATAGTTATACCTGTGCGCCTAAACATTCTACTAGGACTGACTCGTGCCCTCCAAATCTAGTGAAGTTTTGTTTTATTTGTGAAACGTATTCTCCGTGAAAGTATTTAGAGATTGGAACTTGTTAGGTAAGTTTTTACAAAAATTTTCTATAGACATTTAGTTACACATAAAGCCTCACGTCGTGGATTGTAATATCATTAGGATCAATAAACTGGAGGGTTACTGCAAGGAACTGTACTTCTGAGTTTTGCTCTCAAGTGATATCCCAAGGGGTTGGTAGTTATCAAACTTTCGTCGAGATAACGAATTCCATCCTCTTTATTAGAAGTTAAGTCTTGGCCGAGGCCAACGCTACCTTGTAAAATTTAGATCTTCAGATTGGTTTTTAGCTGAGTTTCTGTTCTAGTTTATAACTTTTCGCTCGAGTTATAATTGGTGATTTGCAGAAACTTTAATGGCCAATTGGGAGTATTCTGGTTAATTACAAAACTCTAGTGTGTGGGTGGCGGTCTACGCAAACGCATAGCGCCGACATACCGCAAAAGCAGCGATGAATTTTTAGGATTAAGTTCTTACTACCGTAGATTTATCGAAGTTTAGAGCAATATAGCCAAACCTCTCAACTTTTGCTCAAGAAAGATATTCCATTCAATTGGGGAACCAAGTTAGAACTAGCTTTTCAAACTTTGAAGGAAAAATTGACATCACCTCCTCTTATTCAATATTCTGACATGAATTGTCCCTTCGTTGTTACCTGCAACGCCCCAGAGGTTGAGATTGGAGCCATCTTGTCTCAGGGCCAAATTGGCTAGGACATACCAATCGCATACGCTAGACGTACCCTCAATCATGAGGAAAGAAATGATTCCACAACCGTACGTGAATTACTTCTGATAGTTCCGGCAGGCAAAGTATTTAGCCGATACATCTTTGAAAAAGAAACCAAATTTGTGATAGATCATAAACCTTTGCTTTGGGTGTTTTAGTGTGAAATACTCTAGTAGTCGTCTTTTAGAATGGAGAATCAAATTAGAGGGATATAATTATAAAATTGTTTACAGAGCCGGAGTCCGTAACACCAATGCGAATGCATTGAGTCGTATTGCTTATTTAAATCCAGAAGGACAAACTTCTCCCCTTGATGAAGAAACGAGATAGGATTCTTAAAGTTTCACAACTTTCCTACCGCTGTACACCAAGGTATCCATCTAACTATATCCAAAACTAAATACTTAGGGAAATAATATCGTTCCGAAATCATGGAAAAGACTAAATACCGACATTGAAGAATATATCAAGAAATGAGTCGTGTCCAATGAACACTCATGTAGCCTAATGTCAAACTTCCCATGGTAATGTAGTTTTAGAGAAATGCGCATTAGATATTGTGGGGCTGTTTTCTGGGAGTTCTCTCGGTAACAAATACATCTTAACATGTCAAGAGGAACTATCAAAATATTAAGTAACCATTGAACAAGATGCCGAAACCGTTGCGGAAGCCTTTGTTACAAAATTCGTTTGTGCATTCGGTGTATCCCAAAGCATCTTAATCGATCAGGATAGTAATTTTATGAGCGATGCCTTCAAGAAAATGTGTCGCATGTTCCAAGTTAAGATACAATGAAACCTGTCTTTAGCGGAATCGAGCGGGACTTGCAAAAATTTCCGTTAAAGTCAGGTTTCCGCTTAGTGGAGGTAGACCTTGCCTTTTTTTTAAAAAAAAAATACATGCCTATAAAGGGGTATACTGAGAAAATATATTGCTGTACGTACATTGTTCGATTACAGTACTTCTTTCTTCTACGAATAAATACACAAAAAAATTAAAATTAATACAAAATATACTATGCACACGTTTTCTTTATTTTTCTAATAGCTAAGCAGGGTTTTCTGTGTACATTGCTGCTTGGCTGCTTGACTTTCCGCATACACTTTAGCCTGAGAAATTATACTAAGTGAATCAGAATCACTTTTCCGTAAGACAAATTTTTCAGTTCCTTTAAACTTCTGAGAGCATCTTGATATGTATTTATTCTACCCTTCTTCGAACTCGGAATCGTATTCCTCTTCTTCCTCTATCTCGTTTTCTTCTTTCCGACATTCCGTATGATTTTTGATTAAGTTGCGGGGATTAAGGACAATTTGTGGGGGTGAATATGAGTAGTGGTTGGGGAAGGTAAACACCGTCCAGAAATATTTAACAAAAGAACTAACATTTTATCGCAGACATTGTAATGTATATGTCTCACAAAATGTCTAAACATCTTCTAAACGCTGTAGTCCGGAACTCAGAATTTTCCGTTAAATGTTTATTTTTCTTTCCGTTGTCCGCGTAACACAGTTTCCGCTTAATGAAGGGACTTTTACACGTTTTGTTCTCCAAAATTGATGGGACCGTGAAATATTTCCGTTTTAGACAGTTTTCCGTTTAATAAAGGGTCCGTTGAAGACAGGTTTTACTGTACTACATTCTAGTGCTTTCCACCCTCAAACCAACTTTGTGGAAAGAGTTAATAGATCTCTTACTGCGTATTTGAGGTATTTCTGCAGAAAAACAATTTGACTGGGATGTCTGGTTCACATACACTGCTTTTGCTTACAATACAACTCCGCATACAGTAACTAATTATACACCACACGAGTTGATGTTTGGCCGGATGGTTAACATCCCTGGCACATTTTCGAAACAGACAAACGACATAAATTAAGCGTATGATAATTATGTCAAGACTAAGGGAGAAGCTTCAAAACAGTTACGAGTTAGCTAATCAAATTTCAAACAAGATAAGGTTAAGAACAAAGAACAACATGATAAGGTCGTCTTTCATAGAGAACAATAGTTTAAAGTAGATCAAGTTTTGCTTAAATATAAGTGTGTTAGAAGAGGACGATCAAAGAATTTAGTATCACAGTGGATCGGTCCGTACTAAGTAGCTAAAGTTAGAGGTGTTAATTGTGCAATTGAAAGAAAAAATTTCTTGGAGTTCAGGCTAATTGGTTAAAATTATTTTTTGTGGGTAATGCAGTTTCCATTTTTGTTCGCAGCCTCATTAGAGATCTTCTCTCCTTGTCTGCTTGCTTGATTATGTTACTAAAAATCTTTATTAGTTATGTTCTGGTTACTCTCATTGAGAACCTCTATTAAATGTAATCATACGAAAACTCCACAAGGTTGAGCGAAGAAATTCAGTCATAAATCAAATTCTTAAAACGAAGGCGAGAAACAAAAGAGGAATATTTTATTTTGTTGGTAAAATATTGGAAATGTTGTTTGTACTTTAGATTCTCAATATGCTAATTGCTATACAGAGCAAAGTAGTAAATTAGAGAATGGGCAATCAAATGCTTTTAAGTTAACTAAAGAATCAATGACTATTCTTAAAGCAACTTTGAAAACTATTAATACTGTGTTGTCTATTGAACGTAAGAAAAAAGTTTTAGAAAAAGTTTTGGAAGATGTGAAAAGAGAAATCAATGCTCGTAGTCAAACAATTATGCAGTCAATAAATGAACTTGAAGTGAAGGTCGAATGCGACAACTATCTACATTCTATTTTACTTATGTTAGATGAATTAGACATTGCATATAAAATTTTGTTGCAATCCATTTTAAAAGCATAATCTGGTATTTTATCTCCTCATGTCATTACTCCTAAAGAGATAGTAGAACATTTTAAATTAAGTGCCTCTGTGATTCTACAAGGTATGTCATTACCCATTTCACCTGGGTCTTCAATAAGTTATACATTATTAAAAATTGTCGATCTCTATGTGTTTATTAATCATAAAATTCTTATTTATGTAGTTAGTGGTCTGGTGGATAAAGGTTTAATATGTACAAGTTAATACCATTTCCTACTGTGCTTAAAGATAAGTATTTCTTTATACAACCTCAGAATCCTTATTTGATTATTATAGTATCTAAACAATACTATGGAAGAATTGATGAAAATATGTTTAATGCTTGTAAAGCATTAACTCCTTTTCCAACGATGTGTAAACATTTCTATTGCAACCTACACATAGTAATGAAGAATGTGAAGTGAAACTTGTTATGTTCATATTGATTTTGTTAAATCATTTCCTGCAGATAGTAATCGACGTATTGTACAGTTAAGGAATATTTGGTGGATTTCGTTACACAATAATGAATCGCTATTAGCCTCGCCATTCCTTGAAAAATTAACGATAGTGTGTGGAAATGATGTGTCAAAAACAGTTTTGATTCACAAGACTGGTAAATTGACATTAGACAAAAACTAAATCATATGGTCCAAATTGTTTGATCTGTTCTGAAGAAATATATGTCCCTAACAATACAAGTAAAGATTTGCTTCCACGACTAAATGGTAGCAGAGATTGTTGCATATTTTCGAACTCAAAGCTTAAGATTAAGGATATGGAATTTACTTTGCCTTTAAATCATATTATTCATAAATTTAGCAATTTGCAATATGCCAGCAATCGTGTTGAAGATATTAAAAGATTAATTAATTAGCAAGAATGGCAAATGACACAAAGTAATCATGTATTTTCTTATTCTGACTTATATAATCATGTTTACTCTTTTAACATTTCTTTGTGTATATTGTAGTTTAAAGTTTAATTGTTGTAGACATAGAGACAAATGGTGTAACTTTGCTTGCATTATAACTATATGTTTCAAACCAACAATCAATTCAGATATAGAATGAAACAGCCCACTTAGCAGTGTTACTTATCGAGCTCCTTCTGGTGAAATAATGAGGTATCGCAAGGTTATGATTCACCTAATCTTAATCAGACAGTACTCGCTGTACCAAAACTCGTTAAAATTTAGATTGTAGTTAGTAGGCAAAAATTTTTCTCTCCCTGGAAGGAAAGACTGTAGTGTCTGGAAATTCGCAGATTAATTTTTGCTTATTTTTCACTTTCGCATTTTGTTACTGCAACTGAAGTAGTATTTCTTTTACTTCTTTTAAAATACAAATTCGTGTTGAGTGTTTTGTTCTGTTAGCCAGAACAAAAGTTTAATCGTCTTCCCGGTTCTAGCTGCTCATCTTTCCTTGCTTGACATTAGAGTTCGACTCTCAGGTAAATAATAACATCCCTCTGTACCAGGGAGATGTCTGTGTTACACAACTCTATGTATATGTTTAATCTTACCATGAGTTATATTATTATTATTACAATTATCGTTATTAAGAGTAGAAGACTTTGAAAGAAGTCCATATAATCTGTGTGTTTAAAATCATTTCGTTTTTACTTCTTATAAGTAGATTGTTTTTCTGTCCTCAAACTCCACATATTTATATATGTTTGAACAGCATGTTTTTAAGATTAATTATAAGATCTTTGGTACAAACATATATACAATATTTCATGTTTTATATTTTCAAATGAAACTATGTATGATTATTGTAAATCTCGATGTAAAACATTTTGCCAGAGTTTGTGGGTAACACACACAAAAACATGGAATAGAGTTTGCACACAGATACACGCATGCGCAAAAACAGAATATTTTCTTCTTATTTAGCACCACCCAGGGACCTTGTTGTAAACCAATCTTGATGTTAAAAGCATGATGTGTTCCAATTACTACTCTCTCCGCCCACGGAGAAAAAATTTTCTCAATCTACTTTGCTCTTATTGTCGTGCGCAAACCAATCAGCTTCTTTTTTAGGCTGGCGACTACTTCTTGATTCCTCCCCGGGGAACTTTCAGACTAGCACGCATGTCCAACCTTTGATGTCACGGTCTTAGTGCAATGTCTCCACACTTTACATCTATGCGCCCGACACTAAATTGGTGCCGACTGCGTAGCCCAACGAACACCCTAAAATGTCCGGTTTTAAGCTCGTTCATCGAATTTGTTCGCTGTCATCCTGAGACCCCTCAAGGTCGTACTACCTAGACGGAGTCCGCAATGTCTTATGTACGACCTAGCCCAGCATTTCCGAGTAGTTTCTAGTAATCCGCGCCGTCACTCTGCCTGTCACTCTGTCGGGTTCCCCGAAAGCCTCCCTACTCTCTTAGTTGCCATCCATACCTTCTCCTAGTAGCTAACTTGGCAATCTGTTTTTGAAAGCCTGGCCACAGCCAGGAGTCTGCCCGTAATTGCTGCTCGGCTTAGGAAACTGACGGTCATGGTTTGCCTCCTTTGAACTTCGGAAATTGCTTCTGCAAGCTTAGCTCCAACCGGGTCCTGTGCGCCCAGAAACTGCTGGCGAGCTTAGGAAGTTGACGGTCGAAGTTTGGTTACTCTTGTATTTGACGCATGTTTAGACAGATTCTATGTTCATTGCCTAGCCGGCTTTTAGCATACCGGTAGATCAAATAGTTACACCTGTACACCTAACCTTCTGTAGTAAACTCCCATATTTGATGTGTGCTTAGACAGACTCTAGGTTCATTGCCTAGCTGGACTTAAACACTCCGGTAAATCAAATAGTTACACATGTACACTTAACTTTCTTTTTTAAACTCCCCTATTTGATGTGTGTTTAGACAGCTTAGCTGGCCTTAAACACACCGGTAGATCAAATAGTTACACCTGTGCACCTAAACCTTCTACTAGGACTGACTCGTGCCCTCCAAATCTAGTGAAGTTTTGTTTTGAGTGAGTGAGTTATTCTCTGTGAAAGTATTTAGAGATTGGATCTTGTCAAGTAAGTTTTACAAACATTTTATATAGACATTTAGTTACACATAAAGCCCCACGTCGTGGACTTGTAATATCATTAGGACCAATAAACTGAAGACTTACTGCAAGTTACTGTACTTCTGAGTTTTGTTTTCAAGTGATATCCCAAGGGGTTGGTAGTTATCAAACTTTCGTTGAGATAACAAAATTCCATCCTCTTTATTAGAAGTTAAGTCTTGGCCGAGGCCAACGGTACCTTGTAAAATTTAGATCTTTAGATTGGTTTTTAGCTGAGTTTCTGTTCTAGTTTATAACTTTTCCGCTCGAGTTATAATTGGTGATTTGCAGAAACTTTGTTGACCAATTGGGAGTGTTATGGTTAATTACTAAACTCTCTTGTGTGGTTCCATTCTACGCAAACGCATACCGCCAGCCCGCCACAAAGTTTGTCTTGATATTGTTAATGAAAAAAAAAATAGCTGCAGCCATTTCAGTTGATAGTCGGAGAAGTTCAGAGTGATGAAGAAATGGTGAAGATGTATTCTGCTATCGAGGTATACTGAAAAGAAGAAGAAGTTATGGACAATACTTAAGAATCATTAATTTTTTCAGTACTTCTACTAACACACTAATACATTTTCATTATGTTGTAACATTCTTGGCACTCCCTCGCTAGCATACATAGTTCATAGCGCACGTATCTTTGGCATACGCGGTTGAGGATTCGATTCCCGCTGCGGTATCTTGAAATTTGAACATCTTACGATGGTTCGGATTCCTCTGAAAGTGCAGGTCCACGTCTCATGTAACCTCGATACTGAAAAGGGAAGCTAAACTTCAATAAGCAAACACTCTTCTAAGAAATTCCAAATCACTTATGGAAGTACAAGGTAGCCCACATAAGTAGTAGCCCGGCGTGGTAATACCAAATACCAGTCAAAAAGCGTAGGAAATTGTAAACACAAGCTTACCAACATATTAAACAACTGCACATCGAGCAGCATACTGGCGTCACCCAGAATTACTCGGAATTACCCACAATTGCTTGTCTACGCGGCTGGGCTATTTTCATTGAAGCTACCCTTTATAAATTCTTTAACTATGGTATTCACGTAGCGAAAGCTGAGACAGTAAGCTAGTACAATGGTCACAAGAGAGGCCCGCCCCCCCTAAATTTTTACTAGCCCCCTAAATTTTTATCTATCTTCCCCCTAAAATTTTCGAGGTTGGCTTGCAAATGAACGAATATAGTTGAATTGCCCCCTTACTTATAACGGTACTTCCCTGGATTCTCGGGCTGGCTACGAGCCTGCTTACTTACTATATAAATTTTCTAAAGGAAATGGTAATTTATATAAATTCCGTCTCCCTTGGCCTTGGTACATAAACGTAGGACGTTAAACTAAATATTTAATTTAATTTATATGAATTCTCATGAAATGTCCAACTCGAAATGAATACTCCAAATATTTAAAACAAAATGTCGAAGTGTGCAAATTCGTATGCAATTGAGTGTGTACTGAACTAATTCAGATAGTCCTCAAAGCAGTCATTGTTGATTGAAGGAAAAAAATGGAATCCACACTCTGGCTGCTCAAATTTTCACTCACAGATAAGCCTAGAATATTTCTGTTACTTATAGTTTTCTCTCCAGTACACAGTTAGCTTTATCTCAATTGCATAATGGTAATCAGACTTTTAGTGTGGGCGTCTCAAGTTACAAATTTAGATGTGCTTTAAAAGTTCTCCAGGAAGAATGGTCCGATAATGTCGTTGTACAGTATATTTACAAGTTAGGCCCGAAAAGGCCCGCGAAATATGGTTGGGTTTTTAAAAATTTACGGCCCGAGCTCGGGCCGAACCCGAAGTGTTCTATGCTTTATAGGCCCTAGCCCGTGCAGACCTCTACTACAGCATAAGAGTGCAATGAAAGAAAAACTTTTAACATAATACTGTCCTATCTCAAGGTGTCTACTGGAATGTACTTGGATATCCATATCCAAAGGTTTTCCAGTGTTCTAGAAAAGTTTCCATTGCAATATGGTGAACTAAGGAAAAGCGAGTGCCCCGTACGACTGAATGTTGTGATATTTAACAATTTGTGTTATATGTTGAAATATTATAATAGAAAGAATACACAGAAATTAGTGGGTTAAAATCTTTAGAGAAACAAGAGCAAGTGTTTCTGGATCTTATTTTTTAAAGAATACCTGCCCCAATCCACACTCACCTTTGTGTTTCAGCCTCCATTCATCTCTCACAGTTAATCCTTTCTTCATCTGGTTCACCGTATATATATTTAGTTTTATTTTAATTCGATTTACATTTGGTACAGAAACATTGTTAAGTAGATGACTATTTAATCACAAATATCAAAGAGTAGCATATATAATGCTCATGCTTACACATTTAGATGAAGTTAAAAGATAACATTTTGCAAGTTAACCAGAAGAGTTTTTGCCGTTCTAGAGCAGTGATAAACGAAGAGCAATATAATAAACGGTATGCACATTTAGGTTTCGAAGTAATCTTCATCAGTATCCAACACTTTTTGCTAACTTTCCTCCCTGGTGATAAAAATCGGCGGTCCTAGATGCAAAGAAGTCTATGAGTGCGTTCCGCAGGTCTCCCTCATTTGCTAAAACTCCCACGGAGGTGATTGTCCAGGGAATGAAACAGGTGCCACAAGGCGCAAGGTCCGGTGAATATGTTGCATGGCATAGTGTCTCTCAGCCAAGTTGCTCCAGGGTACCGCCAGTCCTCTCTGTCACATATAATTTGGCATTGTTTGTGGGAAGACCAACACACCCTTATGATTCACCATTCCGGCTCCTACTGCCGCAATGAACGGCGCACTCTTTGCAACTGCTGAGAGTAGAGGTCAGCAGCAGTAATGATCTGACCATGTGGAAGGAGCTAGTAATGCACCACTTGCCGACAATTCCACTATACAGAGACCATAACCTTTCATGGGTGCAGAGGTGGTCTTGAGGTGTGAGAAACAGCGACACGTGGCGAATAAGCAATGTCTGATACGCTTGGGAGTGTCATAGGGGGGCCCACTTTTCGTCATCAGTGAGCAAGAGATCAAAGACGGGTGTGTCCAGGTGCCGAGTAAGGAAGGACGAACAGGTTGCCACTTGTTGTTCCTAATTGGCTATCTACATAGTGTGCATGGCACGCGAAGGGGAGGCAGGGTGGGGCCCGGGCCTCCCTGGCTCACGAAAATGTATTAAATTTCTTAAGATTTTCATAATACAAATAAAAAGTACCAAACATAATATAGCAACCAGAGATGAGCCCCCTCTAGAAAATTTTCTTCGGGCGCCCATGATAGTGTGGGCTACCCAGTTGCTTAACTTGTATGAGTTCCCTATTCCATGCAGCTGTAGTATGACTGTTTCAGCGGAAATGTGGAACCTTTCCGCAAGTCCATCACACGTTAGACCACTGTCTTCCTCGATGGCTGCTTTCAGGACCTTGTCATCTAACACATGTGGTCGTCCGCTGCGAGGTTCACCCAAAAGCCCCACATCTCCCGAACTAAATTTTTGGAACCAATGCTTGCGTTCTTTCACGGCGTTCTTCCCAAATGCCTGACATATGCGGCGACTTCATGTGACAGGCCCACTTTAAAGGCATATATCAAACATATGCGAACAAACTGCTTCGATACCTCCATTTCTCTTCGACACTGGACAAGCTACGTGTATGTCTGCTGTGTGTGCACAACGTACCTATATTACTGAAGGTTGATGGTCAAAGTAACTCCCGATCGCTTGCAGGCACATGCGTCATTTCGTTTCCCATCCGTGAGACCATGATTAATGGGACGTGAGCTTTTTGGTTTGTGTAAATGCTGTCCATTTTTTTCTGCGAACTATCAACTTTTCATTGGTTGACCAGTTAATCCTATAATCATCTACACCCAGGTGATGAGGCCGCCTTCTTGAAGGGTCTCAAGGGAAATTTTTACATTTATCGAGTATTACATATTAATTTCTAATACATTTTCAGTATTTTTAGTATTTAAAGTATCAGTAGGTACCCTGTATCTGTATAATCATATATATATATATATATATATATATATATATATATATATATATATATATATATATATATATATATATATATATATATATATATATATTAAATATCGCACTTTATACGTACCTATTTCCTGTACTTGCAGTATTCTTGGACTCCATAAACTATCGTCGAAAAGTGAGACGATTTAAGCGCTCATGGCTTCCTGAATGTGTAAATGAATATCTGTAAAAGAAGTACGCGTATGTATTGTTAATTATAGGCTTCGAGAATCATTGACCAACTATATTCGAAATTTCTTGAATTACTGGAATTAACTTAGCATTGTTTCTATTTCTTAGTATTCGTTAGGAAAGGGCTTTCATTCCTAAGTGTGTTGAAGAAGATTATAACTAGGATAACCATAAAGCATAAAAAGCTGTAAAAGCATAATAGAATTTTCCACCTATGGTTAGGGTTACCATAATTTTTTGATTCAAAATACGGACAAGCCTTAAAATGACAACCCATGAAAGGTACGGTGTCAAAACACAAAATAAATATTTTGAAATTACTTACCTAAAAATCACCTTTTTTAGGTTATCACAATTGTTTACTGTAATACTTAAAACACTATTGGAAACTAACCTGTTTTATATATTTTTTTATTAACACAAATATAATAAATCATGCCATTAGATTATGTATGTAAATCTAGCCAAACGAATCCTAGAATGGAAAACTGAGACATATTTTTTTAAAAAAACTAATCTACTTTATGAACAGTAACTAAAATATAAGTTATATGATGAAAACACAGTTGTTTTCGCCAGAGATTTTAGCGATCCTCGGCTCGGAAATTTTCAGGCAGTTCCACAAACTGTCAAATGCGGACATTTTCCTATTTCATGCTTTGTACGATACGGACACGGACACGGATCCAAAAATACAAACAGTCCGTACAAAATACGGACATATGGCAACCCTACCTATGGTTGGTACTATATCTATGATTTTGGCCACTTTACATAACCAAATTTGCTAACCTTATAAACATAATAAAGCATAATTTACAAAAATAAAACATAAAACATAATGGTTAATGCTTTTTATTCCAGAACCCTATGTACGTGTACAGCAAAGAAAAATATGTTAATATATTTTGTCAAAGAAAAAAAAAGATCAACAAAGGCTGTTATCAATGCCGCAAACAATGGAAATCTACTGCCAATTACCTTTACGTGTAACAATGAAAAGTTCAAATTCCTCCTCCTCTTTCCGCACCTTCACTCAGAAGGATTTGTGTGTGTGTGTCCTCACTTTATGTTAAAAGGCAGACAAGATTGGTTGTGTTTATTCCAGGATGCCAAAATCAAAAGTACATGTATATACATCTCAGAGAGTAAGAGAATTTCCAATTGACCATTTCAGTCAGTTGAGGCGGTCCGGTAATCTATGTTGTACTTTTAGTTCTGAAATCATTAAATATAAGAAGTGTACTACATGTTTCTTCTTCGAAACAGCACTTAAGGAAAATTACACAAAATGAGGGTGAAGCAGGAAGCAACGACAATATTTTGGTCACCACTCTTCCTCAACTGTTGCAGTGTATGAGCACCAATCAAGAGACCACCAAGAATATGGTTACAGCGTTTGCTGCAGCTGATATCCCTTTTCACGTTTTTAGGAATGAAGAGTTCAAAAATTGGATTCAATCATCTACTATAATTATAACAGCCCGTAGTGAAAGTACATTAAGAAAATATGTACGTAGTTGTGCTGATGATGATCTGAATAAAACAAAATCGAAGTGTGAAGGAAAGGCTATTTCTGGGGTCGTTGATGAAACTACTGACATTAAAAACCGTAAAGTTATAAATGTTCTTGTCCGTCCACTTAGTGAATCTAATGAATGTTTTTTTTTTTCTGATCAGAACACAAATAGTGCAACGATGCAACCCAGATGTGATAGTAGACACTCTACTCGACACATTACGTGATATTGGTGTTAATAGAAGGCAGTTTGTAGTTCTAATAATATCTGATAATGACCCATACATCAAAAGCGCTGCTATGCACTTAGCGGCAGTTGCTCCTAGATTAATGTATTCTATTTGCTGGGCACATGTCCTCCACTTATATGCAGAAGAGATTAGAAATAGTCTGAAAGTAGCTGATACTTTTATCGCATCAGTTAAATCAGCTTTGTTTACAAAAAAAGCCAGACGGGAAAGGCTGTTGAACCTCTTGTGGGAATCAGAAAAGATCACCAGTTTGCCTCCAGTGCCAGTGATAACCCGTTGGGACATGGCTCCAGGCAGGAAAATTTCAGAATGCTTATTACAGCACATTGCAGAAGTGGATAGAAGACGAAGATGAAGAAGGAAGTTCTGCTGAGACAAATCTCTAGGAACTAATTGGAGGTGAAGAACATTCCAGCTTAATACCACAGGTAAAATTACAGATGCCGTCTGTAAGGAGATAAAAGTTTTAGCTCATAGTAAGCATGAAAGTCAAGTACGGCTTATTCTTTCATCATTTCATGAAATTCTTGAAACTTCTAGTGTGCAGTGCATAAAGCTTGCAGGTTATATGAGTGAACACCATGTTGTTAAAAAATTTTGGAAACATGTTCAGTGTCTGAATCCCATCCGCGTAAATCCAAATATGTCTGCAGAAGGTCTGCCGACAGAATTAAAGCGTTTCTCTCAGGCGGATATGGATATACCTTTGAAAGAATTGTGCATGTATCGTGTAATTCTTCAAGACGAAATTACTTCAGTTTCTTCCTTTTCTTTTTGGAGGAAATACCTGGATAAGATGCCCAATTTGAGTACCTTGACCATGAAAGCAGTAACCGCGCCTCATTCTAGTGCTTCAGTTGAAAGGAGCTTCTCCACTCTAAATTGACTTTTAAACCTAAGCAGATCTTCGTTTATGTAAATAAATAAATAAATAAATAAATAAAAACCTTGAAACTCACTTGCGGCTTGCATTTAATAGGGGAGCTAACGAAAACACTGACACTATCAGCGATAGCGAGGATGAAGGTTAAACAATGACAATAAAACTTTTGTTTCCAAATATGATATTTGTACTCTCTATTTATGTTGACATTTTAAGTGCAATTTATTTGAATTCTTAGTTGGAAAAGTTAATTGTTTCATGTACATTTTTAATGCTTGTTAATAAAAGCGTGTAAAATGAAATAAATATGTAATAGAAATGGGTAAGAGTGAAGTATAATTCATGGAACAGCTTATAAGAGCCTGTTATACTAAAAATGTGCCATTTTTCTTTTGCTGCTTTATTCATAAGCGAAAGGAGATAATGAAATGCAATTTACCACAATCATTGATAATGTTATTCTACAACAGAAAATATGAACTTAAAGAATTTTCAATGTTGTCATCCATAGAATTTACAGTGTTTCGAAAATAACAACGCCCCTAAAATCTAAGTTAAGGAAGTGACTAGAGGAACGATCTCAACTGCGTTTGGTTACATATCATGTTGTTTTGGTTTACTGTGAACTATTTTTTAAATACATTATTATTTAGTTTTAATAACAATATTTTAAAAGTATTTTGTTTATTACAAACAAAATACAACTATTATTTTAAAAAAGTTCACAGGAAACCAAAAGAATATGATGCGTAACCAAATACAGTTGGGTCCGTTTCTATAGTCGCTGCTTTAACTTAGATTTTCGGGGCGTTCTTATTCTGGCAACACTGTAATTTCTGTGGATGGCAACACTCAAAATTCTTCAGGTTCATATTTCTCTGTTGTAGAATAATATTATCTATGATTGTGGTATTTCATTTCGGCATTGTCATTTCATTATCTCCTTTTACTTATGAAAAACAAGTAAAAGAAAATGGTAAATTTTGTCTTATTTTTAGTAAGGCAGGCTCTTACGGCATAATTTAGAAAGAAAGCATAATAAAGCATAATACGTATACAGCTAAATAAAGCATAAAGTTGATTGTCCTAATTATAACAATACAAAAATAATAATGATTTATCACTTAATAGATCCGTTGTAAGGATTATTTTAGACATATTTATTTTCAGGAAGAAAGAACCCGACATAAAACTGCAGGAAGTAACCGTACACAGTTTGGTATTTGTGAACCTTTTTCTTTTACATAAGAAAATAGTAGGAATCTACCATATATTTGTCGTGAATCGCGAAGTATTTCCAGGTAAAGAAAACAAACAAATTATATTTGATCTTTATGATAAATTAATAATCAATGTGCTTTAACTTGTTCAATTATGTGGCTTTTTACGGAGACAGACTGACTTACAGAATAATCAAATTAATAATTCAGTGGATGGAGAAAGGTCGATATTTCCGTAGAATTCGTTCAAAGCTTTCTAAAGCTAACCAAGAAAGGAAAGTTCAAACCAATAGTTAACATTTAAATTTTTGCAATTTTAGTCACAGTTGAAGTTTGCAAATACTGAATCTGAAATAGCATTACAATGCTTGAGTCATTTTCCAACAAAATAATCGAAATATGACTAACAATAGTTTTTACAGCATTACGTTAGTAATATTCATTAAGCTACGCAGTACATAGTCGCATAGACAAAAATAAAATAAAATAAAATAAAATAAAATAAAATAAAATAATGAAATTCTCCTTTATTAATGTTACGTATAGTCTTGCAAGTTTTGTGTCAATAGTTTCGTGTCAAAAGAACGTTATTCCGGTTTTAAGTTAACAATTTTCAGAATCTTTTTTCCCAACAATGTTTGTTAACGTAACTTTTAAATTCATAATAACTATTTTCTATCTTGAAGTTTTCGCAAAACACTTAAAACAAATATATTCCTCAAGGTTAAATACCACACTGCAAATAAGAATGTGTATTGTTATTACTATAATTTGCTCAAGATGTTGAAAAATATATTTTCAGAAATATAGTTACTTTTGCTTTCATGCGAGAAACTAATTATAAACAAGGTCAATGCGATATATATATATTGCATAAGAATTTTAACTATTATTCTGTTTATCTTTTAAAATCCTGTCGAGCTGAAACTTGCTTGAGAGCACATTCCCAAGGTACTTACGAGCCAATGTAGAATGTATTGCTTTGTTGCCTTATTCCAGCAGTTTTGTCAGTTCACGCTAAAGTATAATTATATAGATATGTTACAATTTTGTTGTATCTTCAGTCAAAAGAGTCCGCAAGACGACAACTATTGACAATAATAAATCAGGTGTCAAATAGACCGAGGTTTTCTATCACCTTGAACAATATAAATACATGGCATGACGCCTAAGCTCTCACTGAGTATTACTGGAAAGAATCATAAACGTTTTAAAACGAGAGTCTTATTACTGCAGGCTGCTGTTGACATTTCAGTAGCAGTGGAACAAATAGACCAAAATTTACAAATTTTTGCAACAAATATATGTCAAACAGAACATATTAATCAACTGCAGGCGTACAATATGAGCTAACAGCTGCTAACGACAATCCAAGTAACAAAAAATGCAGGAGAACTTATAGCTATAGACCTAAGAGAGTGCAAAGATGGACAGATTACGTATTAAGTCATTTGCCAAATAGGTGTTTGGTCTTTGGCAAGCCAAATTTTAAATGTGGCTTATTTGACCGCCCCTTATCAAGATGCAATCAGGATAATGCTGTATAGCCAAAACTTACAAAAGCAAAACATCACACCAGCTATTGCAAATATTGCGCAATATGTTAAACGAGGAAGTTACGATGGAAAAGAATTGACAAGCCTGGAAAAAAGAAAACCATTGGTTACTAGAAGACGTAGAATGCCCCACATCTGAAAAACAACTTTGAGGTGTAATGATGGACTGGGTTTGTTTACACCGAAAGAAATACAACATGTGTGAGAAAAGTAATGAGACTGGCAACACTGCGGGCGATCTGGCAACGTTATATCTACCGGCCTGTGCTAAACCGGTTTGTTTATCCCTTCCACTACCTCAGTCCGAGTTTCGACTCTGTACAGCTAACACATTATTTTTGACAGCGCCATCAGTGAAATTGTGTTTTTGTTATGTTACAGAAATGAAGCATCGAAATTTAGAGCAACGTTGTGCAATAAAGTTTTGTGTTAAACTTGGTGAATCCACGAGTGTTTGAAAATTTGAAACAGGCCTGTGGGGAACATTGTTTATCAAGACCACAAGTTTTCCACTGGCACAAATCATTTTTGGAAGGCCGAGAACACATTGAAGATGAACCTCGCCCAGGGGGACCTTCAAATTCAAAAACTGATGAAAACGTTGAATATGTGAGGGCTCTTGTGAGATCAGACCATCGTTTAACAATAAGGATGATGAGTGAACAGTTAAATTTAAACACTTTTACCGTGCATCAAATTTTGACAGATGATTTGAACATGCAAAAGATTTGTGCCAAAATGGTGCCGAAAAACCTCACAACTGAGCAGAAGGACAATCGAAAAAACGTGTGCGTTGATCTTCTTGAGAGGATTGCCAGTGTCCAAGAATTCTTTAATTGTGCGATCACAGGTGATGAATCCTGGATATTTGAGTACGATCCTGAAACAAAGCGAAAAGTGGAACACTCCGTCATCTGTTCGGCCGAAGAAATGTCGAATGAGCAAATCAAAGATCAAGACGATGCTGACATTCAAAAGACTGTGACCGACCAGTTAAAAGCCATACCAGTTGAAGACTTCCAGCGCTGCTACCAAGAGTGAGAAAAACGACTCCGCCGGCATATAGCTTCCCAAGGTAACTACTTTGAAGGGGATAACATTATTGTTTGAAAAACATAAAAATTTTAGTTGGTACAAAATCAGTCTCATTACTTTTCTAACACACCTCGTAGGACCAGTAAGAGAGGAAGTTAGTGGGTTGCTTTCAATGGAAGAAGTAAATAACTACAGAGGAAAGGTAGTGAAGGGAACCTAGTATTAAGAACAAAAGGAAGGAAATGAGAGTCTGGAATTGAAGAGGTAACAAGATAGAGAAAGACAAAGATAAGGAATTTGAAAAAGAAGAAGATAATCAGGCAGAGATAGATATGTATAAGGTGAAGAAAGAATTGGAAAACAATAAGAAATATAATAAAGTTTTGATAGTATTGGTAGTTTTAATGATTATGGTGATATAGTGCTTAATCAAAATTTGTGAAGAATTGAATGTTGATGAATGGATAATGAGTTGGCCGAAAAGTACTCAGCAAGGAGTACACAATATATAAACAGATAAATAGATAAACATTTGAATGTTTGTAATGACTCAAGTAATGGTGTATTAGAGAGAGTCATAGAAATATAAAAGAAGAGTAATATATGTATATGATGCATATAAGAGTGTCTAAGAGAAGATTATGGGTTTGAGGTAACCTACATAAATAAACCTGTTTGACAGTTCTAGAAATAAGAATTTAATTAATATTGAATATTGATTTTCATATGACGTTGGATGTTAGTTAAAATTAATTAATAGCTCGTTTTATGAGAATAAATCGAAATCGAAACAGTATTTATACGACTGCATATAACAACAGGTTCTGTTACAGGTTTCAAACATTTGCGTCGATGTTCTAGTAACGAATCAAATAACTCCGCGCGTATGTATATCATGGTGACTGGAACATTGCAATGTTAATATTTGGAGATAGCTCTAGATATCCATAATTTCTATAAACAAAATAGAATATCACAAACATACATGCACTATATTTTACTGTTAGCATCTGAATATGGATTGGTTGAATGGTACGTCGAAGTTATTTGTCATCGTCACGATAGTACCAGTGACCGACACACACCATTCATGAAGGAAATTCAAACATAAAAACAAAGACTTCAATAATAATAAAGGTTTGACTCCAAAAAACATAGAAGAGGAATATGAATCGAACAAATAAATAATAGAACAAAAGAAAATTAAAAAAAATAATTTAAGATAAAAATTGATAAAAACTCAAAGAGTTCCTGAAAAGTTAAAATAATAAATAAAAAGCATAAAATAAATAACCATAACTTATAACGGTAGTAATACTAAACAAAAATAAAATGCCGCAAAGAACTTTAAGTGTTCAATTGCACGAATAAAACAGACAATAAATTCACTAATCCAGTGTTAAGTTATATCTCAAAATCCAACTAAATTTATTAGATAGTACTAAACATTTCCTGAGTATTCTAAAAAGTATGCCGAATTCTAAACAGAACGATACCTCTTCACAATACGGACAGTTGATGTCATGCACTAGTAGTTAGATGAGACTTTTGGATCAGGATCTTTTCAGCTTAGCGTCTAGTGCAGGAACACATCTACTAATTATCCAAAACAAGTTTTAGAAAATGTTGGTTTATTTCGTTGATCTAGTTCTAATCCGCTGACAAACGAGAGCACATCCTTTGGATGAAATAGTTACAAGAATCAGAGCACAGAGGAGAACGTGCAAGAGAAACATGTGCCCATGTAGAGTTTTTGACAGCTATGTCAGCATACTTGTTTCATTAAATGCCGATACCAGCAATCAGACACCAACGACACCGCCCTGTTTGCTCTAGTTGATGGCATTTCTTGTACATTTAAGTAAAGACATTCTACAGAGTTCTGTATTGTGCCGCTATTTTAGACTTGCACCATAGCGCATTACATTATATTGAAATTGCTGATAAGAATCTTGGTACACATCTGGAGATAAACTTTCAAAATATATATAACATTTTTCGAATCGATAAAAATATATAAATGTTCGTTTAAGTGATAGGTACGCAAATAATTGACTTCACAAGATACAAGAATTATATAAAAAGAAAACTAAGTAATCCTCTGTGAATCCTCGTGCAGCTGAAGATAAAAATGTAGAAAATTAAGTGTTGTTTTTTGTGGTGAGGGTGGATTCGAAAGAATAATGAATTGCTAAATAAAAGTATGTTCGGGGGAGACTTCTCTACTTGAAAAGTGCGCTTATAATAATAATAATAATAATAGGTTGTGGGGAAGAAAAAAAGGCCAGCGAGATTTTAACTGATTCTTGTAGTACTCGACGAGAGAAATCGATTAGTGAAAGAATTTTCGGATCGAGTATAGCCCGCTCCCCCCAGTGATTTTTAACGAATCATAGTGATTCTAACGGTTCATATTAGTTCATAATGAATCGGAATCACATGTTATAAAGATTTAAGATGTAAGTCTTGTGGTATGGAGGCTTTAGTATAAGTAGTAGTAGCGGTAGTAGTAGTAGCAGCAGCAGCAGTAGTAGTGGTAGTAGTAATAGTAGTAGGAGTAGTAGTGGTGGTAGTAGCAATACTAATAGTAGTAGTAGTAGAAACGGGTCAGAAGCCCCGCAGGGGTTGGTTGGGTCCTGTTCTCAACATAAGTAGTAGTAGTAGTCGGAGTAGTAGTAGTAGTAACAATAGTAATAGTAGTAGTAGCAGCAGCAATAGTAGTAGTAGTAGTAGTAGTAGTAGTAGTAGTAGTAGTAGTAGTAGTAGTAGTAGTAGTAGTAGTAATAGCAGCAGCAGCAGTAGTAGTAGTAGTAGTAGTAGTGACTCTTCCAGTTCCGGTGACAAAGAACTTGGGGGAGCGGGCTATACACAAGCCGAATTTTCAAAATTGGCGCAGGCAAACATGAAGAAAATAGCATTTTCATGTACTGGTTCAAAATGGGGAAGAAATAATAATAATAATAAGGCTTCACTGTATACTTGTAATTTCAATGCGTAACATCAAAATGCTGAGTCAATCTAACGAACATTCCTTGAAGATTAGACAGTTGTTCCATTTACACTTCCGTTTCCAGAAAATCCACTCATGTAGTGTTTATCCATCATAAAGTCCGTATGTCATGAGATGGGTTCGATCTTATGTATACATAAAAGTCGGGACCAGCACTATACATTTTATATCTCGCCTCATGTCATGAAATATCTCGTCTCTTCTCATGTCTCGAAAATGGAAACATACTATTTGAATTTCTTTTACAAAAAATTTACCTCGAAATAAATTATTTGCCTTTGAAATGTATACCAGCATTTATTATTTCAAATGAGGACTATCCTACAAAGAACAGCGAATACCTAGTTATTTTTTAAGTGATTCTTACAAACGTCTTTCATTTCCATTTTTCCATCAATTCAAATTTAATTGTTATGTGATAGTGTTCCAGATTCAAATACAATGTTAAAGCATTAATTGAGATCAGTGTTCCAGATTTTAATCCGAGGGCTCGTGGGAATACCTATGTGTAAAAACCCTGTTATGGAAGTCGATCAGTAACTGACCATTTTTTCATGGTCTTTTCTTTGCGATCAAAGACAGAAACATGTCAGCCTTTTTCCTTATTGAGTTCTGTAAGGATTCTGATTTGACAATAAAATGAATTTTTTTTATTGTTTTATGATGTTATTTGAACCCAAGCCATTGTTAAAATCGGAAAGTCACATAGGTCTTCTTATTTGTTGAATTTGCACCAAAGGTTCTGAAAAAAAGGATTTCAGAATGAGTGGGGAAGGTTTGCCTTTCGACTGTACCTAAGGTGCTGACAAATATTCCTGTTGTAATAATTCATTACTGGTTCAGTCGAAACTAAGCTGTCATTGTTGGAAAATTATAGTTGTGTGTTGTGCACTGTTAATCAAACCAAACTTTGTTCAAAGTTGTAATTATAACCACTTGACAAAACAGTTCTTTTTGTGGGCCTTAGCCGCACTAATGCTGCCACGAAACGAGACATTTCTCGTGTCTCGTCTCGTCTCATGACACGAGATACGAGAGGAGACAGAACCATTCGGGACGAGACGAGACGAGCACATCTTTTCGAGACGATTTTCGAGTTGAGATATGCTTTGTACGACACGAGAAAAGACAACCTGAAGTCTCGTCTCGTCTCGTGGCAACATTAGATAGAAATTTAGCAGTAAAATAGCATTCATTTGATTTTCTTTCTGTCTTTCTACCTATTCTTTTTCTTTTTACTTTTTCTGCTAAGTTTACATTAGTAGTCTGGAATGGAATGTATGACCTATGCTCACTACTAGTTTATTATAATGTATTTCAGAAGAATACGTTTAATGAACACTACCGAATTTGCAACCGAACCGTGCGGAAAGACAAGGTGTGTGTTAAACTTTTGACATGACCATAGATCTGTCTCGGAAATCTACAGTTTTATTGGAAAGTGAGCATTTAATTTGACCACCAAGTTTCGTATTAATTTTGAAAGTACCTTAATAAATTTGTCAAGCATTCTCTATGTATTCGAATAGTTCTGAAAAAATATTTTAAAAACCATCATTATTTCTATATTACTGTTCAATTTTTGGAAACGGAACTTTATAATATTAGGTTCTTTTCTTACTACGTTTAAATACAATACTTTTATCTGTGCTCCCTTTTCTTTTTCTTCCTCTATCTCGTTTTCTCTCTCTCCGTCCCTGTACAATATGAATGTATATATTTGTAACTTCACTCAAGTACAATGACAATGCTAAAAACAATGTTCATACTAGTGGACTGTAAGGCTTGGTTCGTATACCACATGAATGCAACCCAATATGAATTCACTGTATTTAATGATTACAACTTCAGTTTGCACATAAAAATAATACACGAGAATAAACATATTCACAAGGTCATTAGTAGTAAATGATTTTGATACGATGGCTTATTGTTTGTGCTGTATTGTATGATCTTCGACCATGATATATGGTCCACCAAACTGAATGTTCTTGCTGCCACACTCCCACACTTCACCAAACAATAGAAACGCGTTAAGCAACTTGAACACTGTTGCCAGCTAAAGGCACACACACTGTTAAACACACAAATAATTCCAAACATACTCCCCCCTGTTGGTCAGCTAAGGTCTGACCAAATAAAACAAAATGATACATATAAAAAACGAAACAAACACAAAAGTTGAAACAATGTTACAACTGTACTTATATTACTCAAATCTCAATTCTATTCCTTGTTATTGGTAATGCAACTAGTTTCTTGATGGAACGTTTATATGTTCCAGTTGTAGTACGAACTGTCACTACACGAACTAAGAAATCCTTTCCTGGGAACACTTTTTCAATGATGCCCAATTTCCACTGCAATGCACGAACGTTGTCTTCAATCAGCAAAACTACATCTCCGACTTTGAGATTGTGTTGTGGTGAAGTTGTCTTAGAGCGTTGTTGAAGACCATGTAAATAATCTCGGGACCATCTCTTCCAAATGTGTTGTTTTAGTTGTTGTATCTTCTGCCAACGAGATAAGCGGTTGTATGATAGATCGGCGAGGTTAGGCTCTGGTAAAGCTGTAAGTGCTTCTCCAATTAAAAAATGTCCAGGGGTGAGAACACTGATGTCGTTAGGCTCATTGATAGCACTGTAAATGGTCGAGAGTTGAGTCAGGCCTCAATCTGTGTGAGTAATGTTACAAACTCTTCATATGTTAACACTGCACCCTTTGTAATACGAACTAGATGGTATTTCATTGATTTTATACCGGCTTCCCATAGTCCTCCAAAATGCGGCGAATTTGGTGGTATGAAATGCCACTGAATTCCTTCGGTCGATGTAAAATCATGAACTTGAGAACTAAAAGGATCTGATGAAAACAGCTGATACAATTCTTTCAATTCGTTGTTGGCTCCAACGAAATTTGTGCCTTTGTCGCTGTATATGTTGAGACATCTTCCTCGTCTGGCTATGAATCTGCGTAAAGCTGCTATAAATGACTGCGCACTAAGATTTGTTACCAATTCCAGATGTATTGCCTTGGTGGATAAACAAACAAATAATGCAACGTATGCCTTACGTACAGATCTATTTCTAACTGCTCCTGATTTTATGTAAAACGCTCCAGCGTAGTCCACGCCTACGTTTAGGAATGGTCTGGCTTGCTGCACACGAGCTGCTGGCAACTGTCCCATAAGTTGTTTTTGAACCACTGGCCTTTAGCTTGAAACATGTGAAGCAATGATGGGTCACTTGTTTTACTACCTGTTTGCACCTGATGATCCAATATTTCTGGCGTAGTGATGATATTAATAATTGGGGTCCAGCATGAAGTAATCTTAAGTGTTCTGCTTCAACTATAAGTTTTGTTAAGTGTTGATTTGAAGGCAGAACTATTTGATGTTTGGCGTCAAACGGAAGTTGACTATTCTCCAATCTTCCTCCAACTCGGATCATGCCTTCACTATCTAAAAATGGATTTAAATTGTTCAATTTACTTCTTGGCGGAACAATGTTTCCATCACGAAGATGCTGTAATTCGCTGTGAAATCCAATTTCTTGTGCCCATTTGATGCTAACATAGAGCGCTGTATGGAGTTCTTGTACCGATAGACCTTCTGTTAGTTTGTTTTGTTTGTTTCTGACGTTATGAACAAAACGTCTACAATATGCTATTGTCCTAACTAACCTTGACAATTTTGAGAATCTTGTTATGGTTCCATTGCACCAGTTGTCTAAAGTGACTGTCAATGTTATGGTTCCCTTACTCTCTGGAACTTGATCTGGTTGCAATGAATCCTTACTTGTCACTGACCAATTAGGTTCTAAACTAGAAAGCCATTGTGGACCGTGCCACCATAATGAATTGTCCTTTATGGAAACTGCATCTATTCCTCTTGAAATCAAGTCTCCAGGGTTGTCTGAAGAAGTTACATGTTTCCAACAGCTAACGTCAGTTAAGTCTTGAATTTGAGCTACTCTGTTGGCCACGAAAGGTTTCCATTTGTTGCACGGAGAAGCTAGCCATGCCAAGACGATTTGGGAGTCGGTCCATAAATGGACGCTACTTATGTTCAATTTTAAAATTGGTAAAATCTTGTGAACTAATTTTGCCAAAACAACTGCTGCGCATAACTCCAGACATGGGAGAGTGATTCTCTTGACTGGGGCCACACGTGATTTAGCACATAATAACTTAACTGATATTTCTCCTTGTTGATTGATCGATCGCATATAAATGCAAGCTCCATATGCTCTTTGAGAAGCATCTGAAAAACCATGGATCTGAATCTCCGCTATGTTTCCTTCAACGAGTACATATCTGTCGAATTTAATCTGATTGATTAATGGAAACTGCTTGTATAATTGAGTCCATTTCTTTGCTAATTCCATTGGTATATTGTCGTCCCATTGAACCTTTTGCCGCCACAATTCTTGCAAAAATATTTTGTATGAAATGACAACTGGTGAAATTATTCCTAATGGATCGAATATAGTGGCAATGATGGAAGCAATCTGGCGTTTAGTAATGCACTCTTGAACCTTCATTGGTGACGTCTTGCTTTCAACGAGAAATATATCCTTGTCTGGATGCCATGACAATCCTAATGCCTTGACACCTTGGCCCTCATGGAACTGGATTGGACGCTGCACTTCTCGAAGCTCTGGCGAGATGGATTCCAATAACCTTGGATCATTCGAACTCCATTTCCTAAGTATAAAACCTCCCTTTCCCAGTAACTCTATCAATTGCTTCTGGACCTCTAGAGCTTGCTGTATGTTGCTCATGCCACTACAAACATCATCAATATAGAAATCTCGACGTAATATTTCTGCTGCTACAGGGTAACTGTGTTCTTCTTCGTCTGCTAATTGCTGTAGGCATCTTGTGGCCACAAATGAAGCACATACCGTACCATACGTTAGTGTTTTCAACTCAAAAACTTGAATCGGATCATTTCTAGATCTTCTCCACAATATACGTTGTAATGGCGTGTCTTCTGGATGAACATTTACCATGCGATACATCTTAGCGATATCTGCAGTGAATACCACCGAATGAGTTCTAAAGCGCAAAATGATAGAAAACAAATCTTGCTGTATTGTAGGACCAACTAAGAGAATGTCCTTGAGGCTTTTTTCGCTGTCAGATTTTGCTGAAGCATCAAACACTACACGGAGCTTTGTTGTAGAGCTTGTGGGCTTAAAAACTGCATGATGTGGCAAATAGTATGCAACGCTGACGTCCTCCTTTTTACTCTCATCTATCCTTACCATGTGACCAAGATCTTCATATTCTTGCATGAATTCCGTATATTTGGCTGCAAAGTCCGGGTGTTGATCGAATCTTCTTTCCAATTGCTTTAATCTAACCAATGCCTGCTGATAAGAATCGCCTAAAACTGTACGGTCTTCAAGCAAAGGCAATCGTACAATGAAACGCCCTGTATGATCTCTTGTTGTATTCTGAACGAAATGTCGCTCACATGCAAGCTCTTCGCTTGATCTAGGTGTAACAGTAATTTCTTCTAGTTCCCAGAATTTTTGAAGTTGTTGCTGTAGATCTATGTTTGTCTTCACAAAACATGTTGTTAATGGAATATGGGGGTCACGTTCTTGAGGAATGCGTCCTGCCACGATCCATCCCAATTCTGTCTCCTGAAGCACTGGAAAATCACCTGGCCGCGTTTTGTGTCCTGACTTCATAATTATGTAGAATACTTCCGCACCCAAAAGAATATCAATGTCTCCAGGCGTATTAAAGTAGGATCTGCTAGAACAATGTCCTTGGGAATGTTCCAATCGTCATAATTAATTCTTTCTTCCGGTAGTTTACTTGTAATGTGAGGGAGAACTGAACAACTTATATTCAATGAAAATGAGTTAGCACATGAATGAACACAAATATCTACAGAGTACTTTGTATTAGATGTTGCTTGATTTATACCTTGGATTGGAGTATACTGCCTATACCGTTTGATGTTCAATTGTTGCACCAAATTCTCTGTTATGAAATTGGTCTGACTAGCACTGTCTAGAAGCGCGCGACAAGGAACCAAATTTCCCTTGTTATCCCTTACTTTTACTATTGCAGTAGATAACAACACTCTTGCGTTAGGCCTAGCCTTTAATGCACAATATGACACTTGCCCTAAATTTTCACTGGAATCTGAGTTGTTACTACGCTCTTGCACCGCAGCACTGCTTACACTTGGAAACCGCACTGATTTGTCCTTTGTTACGTCTACATGCAATAATGTATTGTGCTTTTTGGAACACTTTTTACAACCTCTCGATTTACAATTCTTCAAAAAATGATTACTTTTCAAACAATTCATGCATAATTTATTTTTACGAATGCAGTCTAATATTTGGCTGTGTGCCGCATTCACAAAAGTCGAACAAGAATATAAGGGATGCTGGCTATTACAAAATTCACATGCATTTGAAAATGTTGATAAATAAGTCTTTGATGACTGAATACCTTTTGTTTGCTTGTTTTGTACGCTACTACCCTGCTTCACACCATCAATACTAGTTCTAATGTTCTCAAGCACCTGACAACGTTTCTCGAGAAACGAAAATAATTCTGATAAAGCAGGAAAATTGGAATTCGTATTTTGAAGCTCCCATGACTTTCTAGTAGTTGCATCTAATTTTGATACAAAGTGTTGGGTCAAAATTACGTCTGTGAGGTTTACGTTTGGCTCAAGTGCTTGTAGCGCATTTATAGCTGTATTTATACAGGCGCGAAGTTCACTTACATTTTCTTTATACACTGGCTTGATTTGTAGTATTTCGTGAATGTAAGAAGAAGCAATTAGCTTTTTATTTGAATACCTGTCAACGAGTAATTGCCATGCTACTGAATAATTTGTTTCGGTAATCGGTAAATTTTCAATTAGGTTTAACGCTTCGCCCTTAAGAGAAGTTCGGAGGTACTGAAACTTCTGTACTGTGGAAATGTCTTTATTCTCGTGAATAAGAGATATAAAGTGTCCTTATATGATAACCAATGTTTACAATTCCCGTCAAATGCAGGCAACTGTATGACCGGTAATTTAACTTGTGCGCTACTGTTAGTACTATTATTAACAGCTGATTCTTTATTTCCATGCTTTAAAACAAGTGCTTGCATTTGAGCCTCTAAAGCAAAATACACATTTTCAATTTCTGTACGAGCGTTTACTGCTTCCGCTTCGGGTTCGATTTGATCAATTTCAATAATATCTTGCACCTCCTGCAACTTTGCCCAGACGTTATTTAGATGTTTTAAGCGTGCACGTATTTCTTCTATATTGCCTTCATATGTATCAAAGGCCTGAACAAAGGTGTTTATTCTGGTTAACTGGCCTCTGTATGCAGATCTTTGTCTTAAAAGACGCTCACAGTGCGTCGACCAATGGACAAAAATGAGAAAAGAAACAATTTTCTTTGGACTTGCAAATAGCACGTAATGAAGCACAAATGATTCACAAGACAGAAATACCTAGCCAAAAACTGATGACAACCCGTCAGCCTACAGAGGGCGCGCGCAAAGTTACCACATTAGACCGACCCGAGTCGAGATGACACTCTTACAGATAACAATTCGCATGCACAACTATTATACTAGACCGACCTGAGTCATTATCTCCACAGCGATCGCACTGGTGTTTCAGACCAAAGCGAAAGGTGAGACCTTTTGTCACTAATGGACAGTTATAGCACAGGTACGTTCTTTCCTTTACGACGAACGATTTGTAATAATTTTTTACTGGTATATTCGGAATATCTCAAAAAAGCCTAAACATGTCTTGAGATCTCTGCAGGAATATCTTCCTTTAATGATTTCCGTTGGATTCATCAATAGTGTGTGTGCAAGTGTCCGCAATATTGACTGCAATTAGTGAAATTGCGAAAGAAAACGCAATGAAAAACAAGGACATTTTTGAAAGGTGGATAACAACCACTAGCGGTAGTCCAAAGAAAGCGGAAACTATGCAGGCTGTTTGTAGTCGTTATAAACCTGAAGACGCCACGGAAGATCTGTAAAACAATTTAGAGAAATTTAGTAAGTTATTAATATGACCTTGAGCAAAACATATGGAGGAGTTTCGTCGTTTTCCTAGCTAAAAATATAAAGAGGAGTTTGATCGTGCATATATCCTTCCGAACTATGTCTCAACAGTGATAACTGCTCGGTATCACAGCAACGTGAAGACCGATGTAGCTTGCTCTACTCGCGGTAGAAACAGTAAACAGTTCGCAGAGTGTTCAGTAAAAACAAAGAAAAGAGGCTTAGATCCTCTTGTGGCGACTAAATCGGCAGAGGGGCTTGCCTTTGCTGCCAAAGAAGCTTCAGTGAAATTAAATACATCAAGAAATGACGAATAGTCCAAAGGATTGTCGGTTATGCGGAAGAAGCTTTAGAAACCCTCCACAAAGTCTTCCGTCACACTAGGCTACATCTTATAACTTCTCTCTTCAATACTTATTTAGACCTAATGAAGCATATGCTTATTCTATCTGACCCTATTGTCTCCTCCGAGATACAGATTCACGCAAAGAAAAGGAGGACAGATACGGACCTGCAAAGTTATTTCAAATCTGATGCTGCTAATGCTGCCCAGCTTCATAATTCTGTCGCTATGGAATTTGATAACTTAGTGATGGTACTGGCTGATCTTAAAAAAAAACTTTAGAACTATTTCAGTCATTTCATGCACTGCTTTTCATTATATTTTAGTACTAGCAGCGTTCACCCCGCTTCGCTGCGGTCACCCTGGAACGCAATAAACTTTGTTACTTAAATAATTTTTACTTTTTCGCTTTCAAGTGATATGATAAAAACCATAGAAGAATGTTAACATTATATCGCCTGTCATTTATGTTAACCCGCCGAGTGACACGGTCATGTGGGTTGCATATAAATACGGTTAGATTTAGCTATGATGAGCTAACAAAGGATTTGTACGTTATGGACACTTGAATGGTCAATTATCTCAAGACACTGGTAATTAAAAATTAAAGTGATATGATAAAAACCATCTAGGGTCCAAATCCTAATAACCCCCCAAAAATAAAAGAAATTGGTTCAGCCGTATTAGCGTGATGAGGTAACAAAGGATTTGTGCGTTCTCTTTTATATATATAGATTATGTAGTATGGGTTCGTGTTTACGAGTACCGTAAACAGTAAGGGCTTTATGCAAGTCGTCTTGACGTATATTTAGCGTCATACTAAAGGGCTGACTACTGCAGGAAACACATGTTAGTCGAACTCTTTAGTATGACACTAATCACGCGTCAGAACTACTCTGCATAAGGCCTTAAATGTCAACCTAGTTTTTTTACGTCCTTGAACAGGATATTATTTCCTATATCAGTACAGTTGTCAAGTTCGATAACTTCAAGAACAACTTTGCTTCAGTCTAAGTGAGCAAAGAACGCCTTTGGACACAATAAACATGTAATAAAAGCTTCAGTATGATTTGTTTTATTTTTGTCCATTACTCCCATATGCTCGACGCACTGTGCGCTGGTGTGATTCAGTCATGATTAAATGCTACGCAGAAATATGAAGAATAAAAAACTACTGACCTGAAGTTGATGTTTTGTTTTCTTTTTTACCTATGAAATATACTCCAGATGCGTGGTCCTGGTACAACACCTGTCCGCCTACACAAAACGTGATTATTGTCTAACGTACGTGATAGCACCACATATAGGTCGACACAAACACATTTCTCTTCACAAGAGCACAGAACAATTCTCAGAAATCTTCGCTCTCATGTGGCCCGAATAGGACCAAATGTACAATATGAATGTATATATTTGTAACTTCACTCAAGTACAATGACAATGCTAAAAACAATGTTCATACTAGTGGACTGTAAGGCTTGGTTCGTATACCACATGAATGCAACCCAATATGAATTCACTGTATTTAATGATTACAACTTCAGTTTGCACATAAAAATAATACACGAGAATAAACATATTCACAAGGTCATTAGTAGTAAATGATTTTGATACGATGGCTTATTGTTTGTGCTGTATTGTATGATCTTCGACCATGATATATGGTCCACCAAACTGAATGTTCTTGCTGCCACACTCCCACACTTCACCAAACAATAGAAACGCGTTAAGCAACTTGAACACTGTTGCCAGCTAAAGGCACACACACTGTTAAACACACAAATAATTCCAAACAGTCTCACTTCCGTACCTCTAAAAGATTCACACAGATTCATACATCTATTGGTTTCAAATTTTAATGGAAATATGTTTACGTTTCTCCCTACATCAACTTATGAATCTTGTTTCGTCTCCTTTTTATCCTTTTACTTTATTGACACTAATATGTTTTTAAATTGGAATTGTGCTCATGTTGTTACTGATTTTAACATGGGAGACAGGAAAGGATGAGAGAACGGGGGCCTCTCTACCAGACACGATTATGGGAGAAGAAGGTATATATTGGATGGCCTAGCTGCAAGGTGTTAACTGTCCCTTTTTTATACAGAGTGTATAAGTCCAGCAATTCACAATGAATAGAGTTAATCAGAAGTGTTTTTGTAATGAAGAAATAACAACATGAAATGTAAAATCTCTTTTAACAAATTGACGAGATTTGAGAGTCGACAAACTTTACTGTTTCCGGTACGAATTACCACAAAACCCGATAGCCAGTAGTAGCCCGAAATAGGGGACTTATATTTTAAAAACTGACAATCTCAGCAAAATATAAAAATCTTTTACTCTGAGAGAAAAAAGGAATAAAACCTCTCATTTATAGTTCTACTAGACTTGTAGTTCTGAATCTGTATAAAAAAATTGATAGAAATAAGAACAATGAGTTATGATTATTTTATAGAACATTCTCCAACTCAACCTTAGGTACGGAAATGGAAGAACATATTTAGATTTTGATTATTGATTCAAATACATTCCATATCCTAAATTTTCGATATCGATCTTCGAGAGGAGAACGGGGTATAGCGGGCCCTAAGACTTAAGGATAGATTTTGTAATAAAACTTAAGATTTACAATAATATCTTCCAATGACAATTTCTTTATTACCACAAATTGGAATGTAAATAAATCCATTTTGAAATTTGGAATATTATATACTGTAATTTCTTAGGCGCCAAACCTTTTCTGTTCCCACAAGAAAAAGAAACAAGAAAGCACCTGTCAAAAAAGTGCTTCGAACTTTGACATAGAATTTAATAAAGGAAACTTTTTTCCTCTCTCTCTCGGAGATTTCCATCTCATTTGGCCTTTGAGACCGCTCTTTGACAAAAACTGCACACATGACCGCTATATGCAGAGATAGTATTAGCAGAGTCAGAGATTGGGAAGGGAAAGTAGTTTTCAATAATAATAATAATAATAATAATAATAATAGGGTTTGCAACTTTATCTTGCATGAGAGGGCCGCAAGTCTGCTACGCCAATGGTGTCCCTTAGTCTGTGTTTGTCTCTCTTTCCGCTATTTGTGGATGTTTTTTGTAACATTTTATGTCATCCGTTGCCCTCACGATAATAACCCGTCATTCTTAACAATTTATTTTAGTCTCTTATTTGTAGTTGGCCACACTGATATATTTGTAACAAAGTAAAGGCTTGTGCAATGTCTTTCGAATTCTCAACCAACCGAACGACCCTGCTTTTTGTGTTGCCTCCTATTGCAGTAAAAGGAGAATTGCAGGTGGAACTGCACTTTGGAGTCGTCCATACATGCATACAAATTATATATATATATATATATACACGTGTATATGTGTGTCTGTATATGTCTACTAGATATTACTATATAGCATATATTTCCTGTGATATTTGCACTACTTAGGTAAAATCATGCTGATTAGTATTTGATGTAGCAGAAACTGCTCTATTGAAACTTTTATCTGTGAGTCGTTTACTTTGATATAATATTAAAAAATATAAAAATTTGATGCCGTATATATTGAGGATGCAGGGTGTTAGAAACAAGCATTTTCCATATTTGGATTCAGCATGTTTTAATTTTCTTAGAATGCATATTAGATATTGCCAAGATATTCGGAAACGGAAATTATAGTATATTATTATTATTATTATTATTATTATTATTATTATTATTATTATTATTATTATTATTATTATTTATATTTATCAGTGTTATTAGGGGAGAAAATAAACGATAACACAGAGCAGATCACAGACAGTGGCCTGATCCGTAACACTGTTGATGGAGACAAGAGTGTGACCCAAGGGACACAGATTTTTTGCAGCGCCGTGAGACACAAAAACCCCCTGAAATAACTTTCGTCGATTAAGTTTGCTATGAACTGAACCATGTAGCCACGAAGAACCCAATGATCAAGCGTTTCGAATATACCGTAACATAAGCTTTCTCTAAATCGAAGAAGATAGTAAGAATGGAAGAAGACTTCTTGAATCCAGTTTTTGAGATGAGTAAGATTGTCTGTAGTGGACCTGAAAGAACGAAATCCACATTGGAGGATAGTTTAATAAGAGAATGTCACTCCAAATACTACACCAAACGCTTGTTTACAATGTATTCAAATAACTTACAAGACGAAACTCGTGAGAGCAAAAATCTGTAGTTTTTGGCAGCAAGGGTGTCATTTAGGGAGACAGGAGAAGGAATTGCCCCCCTCAAGAGTTTGAGAATACATATACTTTAATTTATTATTTACTAATATACTAGTACAAAACGTGAAAGTCTTATGTCGGAGGTGCTTTTGCCCTCACCTTCCCTCAAGTGAAGTCGGAAATGAGGGCGCTGTTTAGCAGTCGTTGCATTTTTTTTGCACTGGTTTCAAAGAACCGGAGCCTCTTGCCACTATGGCGGAATTCTCCTGTGACCAGGTACGCTCAAACAGCTCCAATAACACAAGCTGAGTGTCGTGCCGGACGTTGTGCAAAATATCGTAGGATATAGGACAATGAGCAACACTGGAAGATTCACGTAAGGCAGAATGTAAGAGAGATCTGTGAAGAGAACGTTATAGCTGTCAGTACTAGTGCTATGGAAATTTAACAAGTTACCACTTGTTACGAGTACGAAAAATATTAAATTCGATGGAATACTATGGAGAATCAGATAAAGAGGAAAAGTGTCTGTGTGCAAAGTAGAGCAAAATGTTTTCTGTCTCTGTCAGGTTAATCTCCAGAACTCCTCACCCATCTACTGCTAAAACAGACACTCTATTAATAGTATCATGGTCATTGAGCATGATAGTGTCTCTATTGCAGTTACAAGAGAAAGTGTTGTTACTTCCGGTGATATTAGGTCTAATGGATTTGGTGACATTCAAAGTACCAGCTGTAAAACGGCAACATACGAGGAAACAACAAATACAGATAACACTTACCAAACGATCGTGATGACTTTCTTAGCTGTAGACGACGGATCAAAAATATTCCAAATTACGTAGATTCCTATCCTCCGAAATATCAACGTAGAACATTATTATCACAAGTTAGCAATCACAGGCCATCACATTTGACGAAATAACTATGCTGCTCCGTTAAGAGAAAATTATGTTTCTTTGTTGTTTGTTTGATTGTTTTAGCGGAACAAAATTCATCGAACTTACATTGGAAGAAATAGGGTGCGTGATTGGAAAGTGTCCAAGAATATCATGCGCCATGAAACAAACATTTAAATCCGTGTCTAGTCTTCATCTTACGGATAAACCAAAGGATAGTTGGCGTACACATGCTATTAGAGATTAGGAAAGGAATTAACTTCAGGAAATAGGTTTTAGGCCGAAATAAATACAAAGTTAATATTACAACGGTTCTTTGGTTATAAACAATTCTGCTGTTATCGTACGAGTAATTGTTTAACTTAAATTAGTACTGCGTTGTTAATTAAAGAGCTTAATGATTACTTAGTTACACTCCCGATTACCTGGGGGGTAACTTACTAAAAGCTCAGTAATGTAATCTGTCACGCTAGAATATGTGCTTTAAACTACGCATCAGGATGATGCAGTTACTTGAATAAAAGATTTGAAATTGTTTTTTTATATTTTATTACAAAAGGATGAATATGAAATGAAGGGAATGAATTTAATGAAAGATCCGGGGTTTTGAGGGAATAATTATAATTTCTAAAGGCCGGTCTACGCGTTGACCTGAAGGATCTCGGTTTCTGACCGGTTGTCTCGTTAGCTGAAGGCTAACCAAATGAGACTGATAAATCAAAACATGCCAATGCAAGGCTATGTGTGTAAATAGAATATTAGCTTGCTTTTTGCTCAAACAAACCTCTTTGAGAACAAATCAAAATATGGTTTTGTTTACTCACGTTTTATCCGCTGGATCCTGTCCAATAGAACTGGTTTACTGTTGTCACTTTTGGATGATAAATTACGACGCACTTTATCACTTGTTTGGAATGTGAGAGTCCTTACTTCAAACCCGCCGGAAGACTGTTCCTCTTCTTTCCTAGGCGTCGCCTTGCAGACTCGCAGGGTCTCGCTGCTCGGCTCGGGACTTCGTGGTCCTGGGTTCGAAGCTGGTTGACGGCTGCCCTCGTCTTCTCCCTCAATGGATCTGGACTTGTGAAATAGAAGTCCTTCCTGGAGGTCGTCTAATGCAGAGACGTCTTTCAAGACTCGGACGAAGACCTGTTCAGCTTCTTGGACTTCAGGGGCTGCTACTACATAACCAAGGTGTTGGCGTCGGGTCCTCTTGAGTGCCGCACACGCTGAGCGGCGGCGTATACACTCTAGCAGATAATGATTTCTGGACGCGTAAACTTTCTGAAGTTTTGCTTTTATACCAGATAAACATCCTTGTTTACCCATATAGATTTTAAATTTAAGTTGGTGAAAGTGCGTTTCTGTGACTTCCGCGTGCTTGTTTGTGGAAATAGAATCGTTCTTTTCCTTGAATAGCAGTCTATTCTAGAATCCCAATGCTCGTTCGAATGTTTACAGTTTCAACCAAGAAATATTAATTTCTTAATAATAAAAAAAAAGTTTTAAAATAAACTTATAATTTAGCCCATTCTGGCTGCATGTTCGCTACAATATGGACTGTAAACACTCCGACTGACTAATCGCAGCTAAGAGAAACTTAATAATAACAACTTACTCAATAAAGAACATTAACAACCTCTAAATGCTTATGTCAGTACGATTATTAAATCCCTTGGATCCAGGAAAGCACAATATGCCAACCATTTCACTAGATTTCAGTAAAGGTTGTTTATTATTATCATTATAGCATATTTCTTAATTAAGCTACAATCTCTTAATAAATTAATAGTTATTTTTTATGAAATGTAATCATAGGCTGATAAAAATTAATTTCTTGCCGATGATGAATACTTTTTTCCATTACATTATTTTATAAAAGACTTTGTCATTAATTGGAATTTTGCTGGTTTGATTTTTACTGATTTCTTGTTCTGATATATATTTGTAGTGCCGGCATGTTGGTAGTGGCTTATTAATGTAAACTCTATATTTCGTGAGAAATATTAGAACGACAATGTGCAGTGAACTGAGTGGATAGTGATAGTGTGAAATGGATCAGTACTCTGATTTTTCCAGAAGTGCAAGTTATCTGTGCTTGGTTATGGGGTGCAGACGTGACGAAAGTGGCAAATGTGTTGGGTGTTTGGCGAGAGAACATGCCCAAGGTGATGACATCCTACAAAACTCACGGCAAAATCAAATAGGCTAGAGGAACAGTGATCGAAAGAAAACCCTCAATGACAGGTCCCACCAAGCTTTAAAGCGGGTCGCAACAAAGAACCGCCATGCTGTTACAGTGCGAGTTTAGGATGAAATCAAACAGCATCTCGTACAGCCTGTGTCCACAATCACAGTTTGCTTCGAGTAAACATGTCATGAAACCTACAGGGTCGGATTGTACGGATATAGCCTCTATCAAGGGACCATAACGCTTTAGCACAACACTAATGTTACCGCAAACTAGAGACCTGCACGGGCCGAATTTTTCGGCCCGAGCCCAATCCAGCCCGAACGTACCTAGGCCCGGCCCAGCCCGGTCCCAAAACGCTTTGTAGATTTTCGGCCCGAGCCCGGCCCGGCCCGATAAGTTTTAAAAGCTTTTGGCCCGACCCCGGCCCGATAAATTAAAAAAAAAATAGCTCGAGCCAAAATCTTTCTCAAAATTTAGTACTAAATTTGACCTAACCTTCAGAAACATTTTCTAAACTCTAGTTCACAATTTGACGCTTGCCTCCCGAATGATACCATTGCCTTCTAGAACTTTGCCTGTCATCAAGAGAACAAAAACTCCATTCCTTGTAACAAAAATCTAACTTACTTGATTTTTAGCATAAAGTGAAGATGGCAATATTGGTTAGCGACAGGCAAAACATTCCCACCCCTTCTTGTTATATTTTGAGTTCAGCGAAAGTCAAGGTCAGAGCTCAATTTACCGCATAATGCCTCCAATCCTCTATAGTGAAAGTGGAGCCGCTAAGCAACACAAACTGTAAATAACTATTGCATTCTTTGTAACATTTTTCACGGACACACTTCTTCAACGTTTGGCTTTATTTGAATTATCGTTTAACGAAAGTCAATAATTAAAGAATTGCAATTAAAGAATTGCAATTAATCGGTCCCAGCCGCACAGTGCGTCGACCAATGGACAAAAATGGGAAAAGTAACAATGTTCTTCGGACTTGGAAATCGTATGGAATGAAGGACAAATGATTCACAAGACAGAAATGCCTAGCGACAAACTGACGACACACCGTCAGCCTACAGAAGGCGTGAGCGGAATTGCACATTAGACAGACCCGATTCGAGATGACACTCTTGCGGGTTAACAATCCGCATGCACAACTACTATATTAGACTGACCTGAGTCGTTATCTATACAGCGCTCGCACTGGTATTGGAGACCAAAGCGAAGGGTGAGACTTCTTGCCTCTAGTGGGCAGTTATAGCACAGGTACATTATTTCCTTTACGCGAACGTTTGGTAAACATTTTGCTACTGTATATTTGAAATATCTCAAAAAACCCTAAACATATCTCGAGATCTCTGCAGGAATATGTTCCTTTAATGATTTCCTTTGGATTCAGCAATAGTGTGTGTGCAAGTGTCCGCAATTGTGGCTGTAATTACTGAAATTGCATAAGAAGACACCATGAAAAACAAGGACATTTTTGAAAGATGGATATCAACCACTATTGCTAGTCGGAATAAAGCGAAAATTCTGCAGGCTATTTGTATTGGTTATAAAGTTGAAGACGCCACAGAACATGTGTACAGCAGTTTAGAGAAATGAATAAGTTATTACATGTGACCTGAGCAAAAAATGGCATATACCACACAGAGTTCGGCTGGTTTTCCTAGATAAAAGTAAAGAGTGGCTTAAATCATGCGTGTTCGCTTCCGGAATATGTATCAACAGTGATAACTGCTCGGTATCACAGCAACGTGAAGACCGATGGAGCTTGCTCTACTCGCGGTAGACCCAGTAAACAGTTCGCAGAGTGTTCGGTAAAAACAAAGAAAAGCCGCGTAGATCGTATTGTAGCGACTAAATCGGCAGAGGAGCTGGCCTTTGCTGCTAAACAAGCAGCAGCGAAAGAAAATACATCAAGAAGTGATTAACAATCCAAAAACCTATCAGTTATGCAGGCCTTATCCTTATTTGTAGATCTCGATCTGTTCGAAAGGCAATACAACACGTTGCGGTCGGTTGTCAACAGCATTCATGAAAACTGTTTTCCTAGCCTATATAGTGTTAGGAAAACAAAGAAAGAACTATTGACCCAACCTATTACAGTTACCGAAACATCGGCACAGGTAGACCTACAAAAACTTTGATATAAAAATGTTGAAAGTATTTCCAAATCGTTGATGTTAGAAGAGGACGTAACGACAAAGTTGATCTGTAAATGGGGTTTGATGCTAGTGAAGGTCATAATATTTACAAGCAAACATTTAATGATCATGATGTGAAATATACAGATGAATACATGATTTTGATCGTAACTCTTTAATTGATTGATGTTATACCCGGAACAGTTCTGTGGTTTAACGATCGTCCAGGATCAACATCCTATTGTAGATCTATTACATTCATTTTCTCTAAAGAATCACCAGCGTTGGTTTTACGAGAAGCTGACATGAAGACTCGTATTGAGTAGCTTGTGGACTGTACTTTGTCCCTTGGTGATTGTACATTAGATGTCACCTTTGATTTACATTTAACGATGGTAGATGGCAGCGTGTGTAACATTCTAAGTGGAACCAACGCAACTTCAAATTGTTTCATTTCTGGTTCGAAACCCCGGTTTGCACAAGCTACTAGTCCATGGAGTAGATATATTACAGTCTTTTGAGTTACCCGTAGGACAGTTTTCGGAAGAAGCTTTAGAAGCTCTCCACAAAGTCTTCCGTCACACTAGGCTACATCATACACGGAAAACTTCTCGCTCAAATACTTGTTTAAACCTGATGACGCATACGCTTACTCTATCTGACCCTATTGTCTCGTCGAAGATATAAATTTACGCAAAGAAAAGAACTGATACGGATCTGGAAAGTTATTTCAAAACTGATGTTGCTCATGCTGTCCAGCTCCATAATTCTGTCGCTATCGAATTTGATAACTTAGACAGTGATGGTGATGACTGATCTGCAGAACTCTGGGACTGTTTCAACCATTTCATGCATTGCTTTCCATTATATTTTACTGTTATGTAGTTTTGAGTCGTTTGGGTTTGTGTTTACGAATGCCGTGAACAGTGAATTTCTAACATTTTTTTTGACGTTCCTGGACGGGATATTACTTTCTGTATAAGTACAGTTGTCAAGTTCAACAACTTCAAGTACGTTTGCTTCAGTTGTCAAAGATTGCCTTGTGACACAATAAACATGTGATAAAAGCTACATGATGATTTGTTTTATTTTTGTCCAATACTCACATATGCTCGACGCACTGTGAGCCGGCCCGATCTGAAGAGAAATCAGCGTCGGCCAGCCCAAGCCCGGACCGACCCAAAGAAATAGCAGAGTCGGCCCGCCCAAGCCCGGCCCGTGCAGGTCTCTACCGCAAACACTCATTATAGACGGCTGATGACTGGAAACGTGTGATATCGTCGCATGAGTCATTGTTTCACGGGCATTTTATTTCAAACCACGGGCCTTGTTTATGTGTGGGTTATAAAGAAGCATATGATCCGCAGTGTCTTCACCCAAACACAAACATGGCATCTCCTATGCGATGCTATGGGCCGCAATATTCTGGATTTCAAAGGATCTTATGTTGACGCTTACCGATTGCCTTAATTCCCTGTGAGTATTTCGCCATGTTAGGGGACCATCTACATCCTATGATCCTCATGTTGTTTTCGGACAAGGAAACATATACCAGGATGATAATGCGCCCGTTTATATGGCTTGAGTATAATTTGAAGAACATCAGGATAAAGTTGAACAACTCCCTTGGCCCTCTCAACCTTCTGACTTGAACATAATTCAACATCTTTGGGACATTTTGGAGTAACAAATCCGGCACGAATTTTTATCTCCTTCTATCACGGAACTGAGTGATACCTTCCACATGGAATGGTCTAATATACCACTTGATACAATATTCATAACCTGTATGACTATATTTCATGTCGCATCAAAGCTGTTCTGAGGACAGGTGAAAGGGGGTCAACACCATATTAATCTGGCAAGTGGCACTTTCTTTTAGGTGTTTCAATGGAATTGATAAGTATATATCAATTTAAGAATTTAACTTAAGAATATTAAACTTATGTGTACTTGAAATTCGTTTTGGACAAACAAGGAACATGTG
Organism: Thermobia domestica; assembly: GCF_964235325.1. Lineage (NCBI taxonomy): Eukaryota > Metazoa > Arthropoda > Insecta > Zygentoma > Lepismatidae > Thermobia > Thermobia domestica. The sequence continues at coordinate 69,688,222 of NC_137462.1, forward strand.
AATTCACTTGATAAAGAAGTTAATAAAATCAAATAATAATCGAAGTTATAGTTCACTTGAAAGGAAACAATGATTAATTCCTCTTTTAAACCAATTGGTTAAAAATAAATATGTTGTAGGTACTCAATCCGCACCATACCTGCGATTTGTACTTATTTCTCTTCTTCGTATTCTTTATCTTCACCTTTTCCCATATTTATATGAGGTCGCCTCTCCTGTCTTTAATTCTTTCCCTCCACTCTCTATCCTGAGCGTCCCCTACTTTCCATCCCCTCTCCCTCAGATCATCTCGTCTCTTCTTCTTTCATCTTCTTCTTACTTTATCATTCCTCGTCACACAATATATCTATATTAACATTCTCACCTCCGTTACTTCTAAGGTAGGTGCAGGTAAATATGCCATGTTAAGGGTTTTGGATTTTTTAAGGACTTCACACAAAGAACATGATAAGGACATGAAGAAGAGGACTTCATGAAACACAAAGAACAACGCATGTGCGTTACAAAGTAGTCTTTTCCGCGTTTAGAAATAATGTGGCAATGACGCGACTCACTTCTATTTTCTACCCAAGCTAAAAGAAAAAGTGTTACAAATTGGAGTATTTATCAACACGTGCAGGTAATTACGCCAAGTCTAGGATATTACTAGAAACGTAATAAATCTTGCAGCTGCTTACATCGTCTGTTTTATACAAACTCAAATATTATTATACAACATGGCTGAAGCAAAAAATAAAATAACCAAAGTGCAACATGAAAATATAAAGACTAACTGTTAAAGCGATAATCCCCAAAGTTGAAATGAAGTTCCAAACTGAAAAGTTTAGTCCATAAGAAGATGAACAGACAGTGTCACTGTACAATGACTTAAAAAGACTATACCGATATTACATGGAACATGGGGATAAATGAAAACATCTTTGTCTTCTGCAGTCAGCCCTGTACAAGCTCTGGTATATTTCACTGCACTATACTTGTTATTGATTTAGTAGCCTTGGAATCACAAATATTGAAATTACACTTACAAAACAAAGTGTGCCTTGACGGACTCGAAATAAACCGTATATTGCTGTAAACAATCGGTAATGTTCTGAGTTAGCATGGTACTCATAACGGATTCTTACCTCTATTGAAATAATAGCGTCCTTTCACGGAACCTCCCCGAAGCAAACAACATCGCACGGCGTGGCGGTCTCAGCGGTGTCTTCCGGATTATTAGTCAAATTGGATTTGTCCTTGACTGTAGCACATATTGGAGGTGCGTTTTAGCGGATTTCATCGGAAACGTCTCAGCACTGAACACTTGGCGTATATATATCAGCAGTTACCTTATCTTCTTTTCATGGATCCTTTTAATTGCCTCGTTTTCACTACACTGCATTATGACGGGTATTACTATCTTTTCATATATACACACTGCCTTTTAACATACAACATACTTTCTTGTCACACAGCACCTCACTCATCCTTCTCCAATCTAGCCAGGCAGATTATTCTGTGCTAAGTTTTTGTATGCAATCCTCCATCCTGATCGAGGTAATATCCAACATATTTAAAGCCCGAGGTAGATAGTAGTTTCTCTCCTTCTAGCTGTAGGAAGTCCATGTATTCTCTAGTTATTGAGTACCAGATATTGTGTATTTGTTCCATTTATTCTCATGCCTCTCTCTTCCAACACTTTTATCAATTCTTCCAGTTTCTTCTCTGTCTTATTTTTTGATGTTTGGCATATAACAACATCATCCACGAACCGAATACTTCCTCACCATCCGTTACCAAATTAAACGAACATGGGCTGATGTAGAGGGCCGATGCCCTTCTACATCATCTGCATATCGAAATGCAGATGAGGGGCACATTTGCATATGTATATGTAAATATGATATTTTGTGGAATAATTATTTGCTTAGTATTTGCCTATGAAGTGCATATTTATTTGATATTATTTGTGATGAAGTGTGAAACACCTAGCATAGTACGTAAATATTAATACAATATTGTATTATAGTGGATTTATTTCATTGTGTTTTATTCCATTTATAGGACTTATATAAGGTATTAATGTGTTGCATATAATTACTTCGTTGTTGCATTATGCATAACTAACAGGGGATGATGGAAGATAATGAATAAAAAGCAGAGAGGAAGAATTAATTAAATAAAAATGAGAAGATTCTATAAGAATCATATAGATTTTCAGAACGCTGGAAGAGAGCTAGAGCTAAGAGAAGTTTTTTTTTTCTTCCCGACTGACTGTCGCCTTTGCTACAGGATGGGAGGTCTATCTCAACTCACCACGGAAAGAAATACCCAGAATAGAAACTAAATAAGCATAGTATACCCAGGAAGAGCCTATAGTCTTCCTTTGGTGAATCTACACTGGGTTTGATACAATGTGTTGGAACACGGAGTTCATATTGTTTAAAATGCCATAAACTTTTTCACTTCTACATGTGAAAATTTTGGTTTCTATAGGTGTGAGTTCCTATGCACCTAGCGTCAGCGTCTCTTCCTCCCCCCTTGTTCACCAAAAACCAGTAACCTGGCTAGCGAGCCTCTTGCTTGGTTCCCACCATGCAACACCAATTTGAAAATGTATACTTTAATTTGACTTATTTTCTGTGTTTATTATTAATATTTACGTACTAAGCTATACTCGTTCTTGGAAAGACCGTATAAAATTCTGTTATTTTTAACAACGTGTTTCCCTTATCGAACAAGACACTTAGATCTTGTATTTGTGAAAATAAATAATTAACAAAGATGTTTCCTTCAATCTCTCTCCAAGCAAGCATGGCTGCATTGGTGAGCAGACGGTTTGAACGACGACCACAGAAATTGGGTATACCGCTGCTTCTGAGGGAGATGACAGTCAATAAATTGTATAAATATGTATTCTTTGTATGTTTAACTTTAATTTAATGTATAATGTCATTTGTTTCTATAATTTATTTGTTTGTAACTAGCAAAGGAAAACAAAAGTAGGCGGAAATCTGTCATAGTTTCTGCTGTAAGCAAAAGCTTCCGTGTTGTCCGCTATCAGGAGTAGGGGCAGCACAAATCAGCCAAGAAAGGTGAAGTTGGATACGAATGGTGGCTGAAGAAGGGCATTGACACAGGAGACCACCCGCAATATTCGCCGCAAGGCATGAACCTTTTGTCAAAGGGTGCTGGGAGAAGCGAGTTTCTTCGTTTCCTGTGTTTTGCCAGAAAGATATACTCGTTTTCCTTGGAGAACGGGGTAGTTGAAGCTAGACTCGTGAAGTAACAAGAGATAGTTTTGCGGTGTAGTAGGAAGTCACCAGACTTCCTGTACAGAGTTCGAGACCCAGGACACGGTGTGAACAATTGTTCGGTTCCCCGGGATTTGTCCTGTGAACAACTGTATCGCGAGTGAGTTGTACAAAATTTCCTCAAAACATGAAATAGTCCAGTGACAAACAGTGTGTTACTTACACATATTTTAAGTGATACGTCAGTTGTACTTATCAATTTCAGTGACGATGGAAGTTTAAATTTTGAAGTTATTAAATTTAACATTTCGTCCATTGCTCTGAGTGCTACAGTCACTCAGTAGAGCTCACCTAATTTGAAGCTCATTCGAAAACCCATTGTAATATGGGACAACCCATTTCGCCAAATATGGGAGAAAATTATATCCTAACATATCTCAAGTAGAGATATATAACCAAGGCCGGTAAAGCAATTTACACCGTGCCTGTCCTTGGACATTTAAGCACAAGGCTACAAGTAATTAATTTGCTTGTCTTTAAATTTGGAGATAATATACTTTCTCTCTTTGAACGTCTGATATTCAGCGTAACATAGCTTCTACCAGAACATTTTCGTATAGTGGAATGCCTATCTAGGAGGACACTGTGTTCAATCAATTTCCATACTTGTGAACGTCAAGTGAAGTTTGAACTGTGCTTCAGCATATAAAATTATTATCATTGTGTATCATTAATCTGTGTTTGTTAACCCACAATTATAGTGAATATGTTTCTTCGACAGTGAAAATACATCTCTCCTCTAATAAAACAGTTAGAGACAAGAAACTAAAATGATGAGGAGATAATTGATATTGTAAATATTTATACATATTTTTTTTTTTAAAAAAAAAAGGTCAGGCAGACCTTTCAAGTTTCAATTCAATCTACGTTCTTTCTCATTCATTATTTTTTTTTAGTGTGATAATTATCAAGTGTATCAAAATACAAGTAACGTGTTTATGTGATAGTGCACTACACAGGTGATAAGTATTTAGTGTATAAAGTGTGATATTATCATCGCATCTACCATGTTGAATGTTCCTGATCCCTCTGTTGGAAATAAATCTGTCAGCTCTTTCCAGAACATCTGTGTATTCAATTGCTGTAGGGTGAGTACCTGCACTAATGATATCTTTGTTTCAGGAGTGTGATTCAAGGAGACATTATCCCCTTGATGTGGTATGTTTGACCATCTCTCTGTATGGGGCTCAGAGAGAATTCTGCCCAAAAGAACAAGCTAACAGCCATGAATAGTGAGATCAATACAGGCTGCTACCTGTAAAAATTTAAAGCATAGATTTTTTTTTCTTTTTCTTTTAACCTAATTGAAACTCATAACAGACTCACTATTATAGCATCCTTGAGCATGGTTGTTATGCAGATTGCCCTGAGATCTGCTGTTCTACAGAAATAAATATTTTTGCTCTACCGACTTCATAAGAGATTGGCAGCCCTTACAGGAGAGAAACTGATCTCCAAGAGGGAATAAATAACTTCTTATATATTTTTTTTTTAGATTTGCATTTTATGTAAGGGCATGAGAGTATTATTCTATATACTCAAAATGGTCAACATACAGTTGGTTTAAAATTTCGGTATATGTTTTGTTTTTTTTTCTCTCCCCGAAAATTTCCAAGAACGTAGGTGTCTTGTGTTCTGAAATTTATTTATGTTTGAATATTTTTGTCTTAACATTACTAGAGAATTCAGTTTTGTTTGAACTTTGGGGGGAAGAAAGTCTTTGTAATTCCGTTTTACTCGTAAATGGTTGTAACGCGAGCACAGGCTCGAAGAGAAAGAAATATGGATAACGAGTTCGTATTTGAAGAGTTCGCTCAGAGAGCTGGGGAGCTCTCTGAAGAAAATAGTGTAAATGACGCGCAGAGCGCTAGCGAGCGTCCCGTCAGCGTTGTGGGAGACGCTGCTGCGGTGGATACGGTTCCGCCAGTCCCCAGTAGGGAACCGGAAGTACCATTGCGGGAGGAAAGGGAGGTGACCACAGAAAATACAGTACGATGTGTTAGCCCAGCTGTTATTGTAGGTAGCTCTTTGGAGAACATGAGTACCATAAATGTTGCTGCTATTTTAGGTGAACTTGTCAAAAAACTAGATGAAAGTACAAGAAAACAAGAAGAGAATGTAAGGAATCTAAAGGAGGAATTAAAGTTAGAAATAGAGGAAAGTACGAGAAGACAAGAAGAAAATAATCGTAGGTTAAAGGAGGATTTGAATTTAAAGTTAGTAGAAAGTTCAAAGGGTCTGGAAAAGCTAGAAAAGAAAATCGAGGAAAGTAATAGCACGTTAGAGACAAGTTATCTGAGACTGGAACAGGCGGTTGAGTCCAGTAATGCTCGTCTTGAACTCCAGATGGAGGCTGTGAGTTCAAGACTGGAGCAAAGTGAGCGTCAGCTGACGGAGCGTCTAGAGCTCACAACTGCAGAGCTTAGGGGGGAAATACATCAGGCCAGAGAAGAACTGTCTACGCGTGTGACAGAAACTTCGAATAGGATTGACGAAGTTCAAGAGAATGCTTCTAGCTTAGCCAGACAGTTAGATGAGAATTATACAGAACTTGCTGACAGTGTAAGACAGGTCTCGTCTCGTGTCGAACAGACCACTCTTACTCTGAATAATCAGGTCAGGCGAGTGGAAGTGAATTTCGCTTCCCAACTAGCAAGGATCCGGGGGGAACTAGTGCAGGAAACGCCACTCGATGAGATCAGGTCAGAATGTAACGGCAGCATCCAACAGATGCAAGAGACCGTTCATGACGTGTGTGCACAGCTCGAGAAGAAAATGGAGGAGTGGAAGAGCTCCATTCAGAAGGAGACCAGTGAGGTTATAGAGGGGAGACTCGCTAACATCTCTGTCTCCAGTGCACAAGAAAGACCACCATCTCCGAACAATGTCTCGAGTCGCGATCTGCCTGGTTCTCAACCTGAGAACCGCGCTACTTCCCACGAGACAGAACCTGTCCCGTCGACGTCTCGCTCATGTAATCATGAGACGAGACAACACCTCGCAACAGCTTTTGGACTAATACACAGGGATGTCACCTTACCTGTGTATTCTGGGAACGAATCTGAGACCGAAACATACAACTTCCTCCAAGATCTCGACCGGTACTTTGAGGTCACTGGAGTACCGGACGAGATGAGGCTCAGCTTCATACCGCGAGCGATTCGGAATACTTGCTACCAATGGTTTCAGGTTAACCGAAACAAAATTAACACCTATGAAGATTTTGTGCATAACTTTAAACAGTGCTACCTGAGTGAAGAGCGGCTGGCAAACCTAAGGGCAACAATTCTGACCTCCCACTTTGACAACCGTATACACAAATCCCCCGCAGAATATCTGCTAGATCTGTTACATAAAAATAGTATACTAGAACCAAGAATGTCTGACGCAACATTATTGAAGGTACTTCCGCGTCATTTCCCGAACTGGCTGTTTAGGGCGATAGTCTCTTCTCGCCCGAAAACAATCGCAGAGTTGTTAAATCTTGTACAGGAACTGCAGTCGTCGATGACAAATCGCGACCAGTTCTTCCAGGGTAACCAGAGGAAAGGGGTCAACATGCTCCAAGTGAGCATGGAAAACGAGGACAATAACCCCTCTGGCCACAGTGGGAAGCACGCTGCTCGTAAACAAAATAGAGCGAGAGAAAACCAGCGTCCTTACCAGAGAAAGAGACATCAAAACACGAATAATAACAACCACCAGCGATCCCCACCTCGCCAGCCGAGCAGTGGAAGTGGGTCGTCTGGCTGGTCACGTGGGGGGAACTCCCACTCCTCTCACAACAACAACAACATTCGTGGAGCCCGTGGTAGGAGGGGAGGAACGCGCCACACGGATAGACCTCAGGGAAATTCCTTCCGTCATGCGGACGAGGAGATCCAACTGCTGGAACATTATGACCGGGCGCCTCCTCCTACCAGTCAGAATCAAAACATGAACAGGAGTAACCAATCCTCTTCTTCTGCTCCCAGAGAATGAGGATTGTCCGCATGTACTTGGGACAACGTTAGGATGACAATGGAGAACACGAGTACATCTGAGTTGACAAATAAAAATTCCAAGTATGTGCGTAATTTAGAAGAAAATGTAGAAAATATTCATTTATACGAAGAATCATGTGAAACCGCAGTGAAAGAGATTTTTGAAAAAGTAGTAGAAAAGGAAGAAGAAAACTGTAATTTTTGTTCAGAAATAATAGCAAAGAAGCATTTCAGTGAAGGCACGTTCAAAAATAAGTTAACCTTGTTAAGTAGGACAGGAGAACACATTGATTTAGATAGGGTTGTATATGAAGAGGCCAATGGCATTTTTAAGAATTTATTCGATTCTAGTAATGAAGAACTACCCAGTAATAACGTAATATCACTACCAGAGATTAATGTACTGTTGTTTGGAAAGGAAGTTAATTCTTTATTAGATACAGGAGCAACTTGCTCAGCTATATCGAAAGAAATTTGGGACTCCGTCTCAAATAGCCACCCCACACCCGCATTTTTGAGTGCTAAGAATATACGGGTTACGTCTGCTTTCGGAAGTAAATCAGCGACGATCATAGGCCAGACGCTGTTAGTCATTCAGATACATGGGAAGGAATTTCATACATTAGGCATCATTATTTCAGGTCTGAACAGATCTTTGATTTTAGGTTCCAACTTCTTTACAGAATCTCGTGCCGTGTTAGATTATGATACTGGCCTTCTACATCTCAAACATCCTCATGATGTAGAAGTCAAATTTAGATCTGTAGATTGCGAGACTGAGGATTTAGTAGTTCGATGTTTAGAATTGAATGGTGAGTGCGAGAAACCATATAGTTTCATTGAGGAGTTAGATAATTTTGAGTGTAATTTTTCCCCGTCAGATGAAGGACGGAAGGCCATACGGGTTAGCGCACAGAATGAGCATAAGACCTGCAGAGAAAAGGCTGCTCGCGCCCCGAACTTGGATGATGGGAGATTCCCAAGTGCCCAAGAAATGGCAGTTCATGTATTCCCACCAGAAGAGTGGCTTAAAGTGAACACACGTGCCTCCCATTCAGATATAGAAGATTTTGTGGCGAACTACTCAGATCTCTCAGCCTCACAAAGAGAGAGTTTGAAAGCCGTTCTTTTAAAGCACCAGGCGCTTTTTGATATCAAGCCAGGTTGCATAACTAACTACGAGCACGAGGTTGGAGTAACGGACGAACGTCCCATAAAAACTAAATTGTATCCTTACCCAAAGAAATTCAGGAATTTGGTATCGAATGAAATTTCGCGTTGGGAGGCCTGGGGTGTGATCAAGAAGATGCCGACAGCTTTTATAAACCCTCTGGTAGTGACGCCGAAGAGCGACGGACGCATTCGTGTGTGTATAGATGGAAGAGCTCTGGCAAAAATTTCAAGGGATCTCTCCGACAGACCCATGCCACCCCTATCTGTTCTCCAAGATATTTGCGACAACTCTTGGTTCAGTTGCGTGGATGCAACTGAGATGTTCTTACAAATTAAGGTGAAAGAAAGTGACCAGAAATATCTTGGGTTCCTACATGAAGGCATTTCATATGTTTTTCAAAAACTTCCGTTTGGGACAAAACAGAGCCTTGCTTCTTGCGTAAGAGCATTAGATATGATAATTGGATCAGAAGCTAGAGAGTACTGCGGCGCTTATGTTGATGATTTAATTATAGCCGACAGGAGCTTCGAAGATCACTTGGTACACCTCGACAGAGTGTTGGGTTTACTCACTGCGGGCGGCCTAACTCTCAGGCTGAAAAAGTGCAATTTTGCGAGAAAATCACTGAACATACTTGGTTTCCATCTTTCGCAATCCGGTATCGGCAAAGATCCGGCGAAAGTGAAGGCGGTGTTAGATTTTAGGACACCACGGAACGTCAAGGAACTGCGTTCCTTCATTGGCTACTGTCAATACTATCGTTGCTTTAGTAGGAAGTACTCGGAAGTTCTCCATCCGTTGTTCCAACTGCTAAAGAAGAATGTTAAGTTCAAATGGGAACCAGTTCACCAGGCAGCTATGGACAGGATTAAGCAGATCTTCCAGGAGGAAGTAGTTCTGAAGACCGTCCTGCCTGACAAGCAACTGATTCTCGAATGTGATGCGTGTGATATTGCGTGTTCTTCTCTATTGTACCAGCGTGATGACAATGATGACATCCGTGTCATTGCTTTTACATCACGTGTGTTCAATGCCGCACAACGCAACTATTCGATAACGGAGAAGGAATTTTATGGACTCATAGATGGCGTTGTTAAGTTTAAACAGTACTTAGTTGGTACTAAATTCATAGTACGCAGTGACCACCTTGCTCTTAAGTTTATTCTCTATTGTAGACTTACAAACCAGCGCATCACCCGGTGGGCGATGTTGCTCTCAAATTTCAATTTCGAATTCCAGTTTGTCAAGTCCAATGAGAATTTGAGCGATTATCACTCCAGGTACCCTCCCCACACAGAAGAAGACCTCAGTGTTGCACGGAAGCCTATCCTCCAGGAGTCGCTGATGTCCATCCTGACGGAAATCCCATGTGAGTTGAGGAAGATGATAGCCATACTACCGGAGATGCAGTCTTCAGATCCTGTCTACGGCAAGATCAAGAAAGACGTCGAAGAGAATACGGACTCACCAAAGGTGAATGGTGCTTGTCACCGGTTTGAAGTTTTGAACGGGCGCTTATGCAAGCGTGACCGGGAAGGAGTCCGAATTTGCATCCCAGAAGTGTTAGTAGTTCCACTGCTCGATTATTACCATACAGATCGAGGGCACATGTCGGCCAGTAAACTACTACCACTTCTATCAGAGTTTTTCGTATGGCCAAAGATGAGGGCAAGTGTGAGGCGTTTTTGTGCTTCCTGCGAACTATGCCAGAAAAGCAACCCCCCTCAATGTTATCGTCCGGGACCACTGAATCCCGTGGTAGTTGAGAAGCCAGGCTATTTGGTCTGTGCTGATTGGTTAGGGCCTCTAACCAAAGGAATTGGGGGAGTCCATTACGTATTAGTATTTTATGATGCTTTCTCCAAACTAATAGGATTGTACGCATGCAGAAAGGCAAACACTACCACGGCCATAAGGAAACTAAAGGAGTATCTGAAAGTTAACCCTAGTGTGGAACTAGTCTTAACAGACAGAGGGTCACCTTTCCAGTCTAACCGCTGGAAAACAGAATTAGCAGATCTTGGTATCAGGCACATCACTTCGACGCCATATTATCCGCAAGGAGAAATGGCAGAAGTAGCTGTCAAGGCTACAGTACGTTTGCTACGTAAATTGTGCCATGATAACCAAAGATTGTGGCCCAAATACTTGGAAAAGATAGAGAAGTGCTTAAATTCTGCCAAACACCTGACCACTGGCGTGTCAGCCTTTGAGTGTCACTTTGGGCAGTCTATGTCAAGAGACATAGCAAGGCTGTTTGAAATCCCAGAAGTGGATAAGCGCCATGACGTGCAGTACTATTTAGAAATTGCTAGAAAGAACCATAAAAGGCATGCTGCTGCACGGAAACGAAACTTTGACAAGTCACACCGTACAGTAGAGTACAAAGTGGGTGATCTTGTACTAACTAGAGTTTTCCCCAAGTCGGATGCTCTAGCAGGTGTGTCAAAGAAGCTCTTGCTCTTGTACTCCGGACCATGGCAGATTGTCGCCGCCACTGGTCGTAACATGTACACACTAGGGGATCCAGCGACTAAAGAAGCAAAAATGACAAGGAATGCGTTTCTATTGAAACCATACATCTCTAGAGAAGAGAAGGATCAAAGTGGTACTGGTACATAGAGAAGACACCGATCACACATATAAGCATCAAATACCGGAAGTGACAACTAGTGTATATAGTGTTAGTGTAGTGTATATTTCAGTGTATTAGTGTAAGTGTATGTATTGGGATCCTATGGTTTTTATGTTCAAGTAATTCAGGGAACACTGAATTCTCTTATTTAGCTTTGATTATTGATTTGCATTTATTATGTTTATTGTGTGTTAACATTGATTTTTTTTAACCTTGGATGTATTTTGTAACTCTAATATTTCAGGAACGAGAATGTGCCCTCCGTATGATCTACGTCCTGTACTAGAAAGTACAGCACCTAGAATCATAGGGGGGAAATTTATGTAGAGGGCCGATGCCCTTCTACATCATCTGCATATCGAAATGCAGATGAGGGGCACATTTGCATATGTATATGTAAATATGATATTTTGTGGAATAATTATTTGCTTAGTATTTGCCTATGAAGTGCATATTTATTTGATATTATTTGTGATGAAGTGTGAAACACCTAGCATAGTACGTAAATATTAATACAATATTGTATTATAGTGGATTTATTTCATTGTGTTTTATTCCATTTATAGGACTTATATAAGGTATTAATGTGTTGCATATAATTACTTCGTTGTTGCATTATGCATAACTAACAGGGGATGATGGAAGATAATGAATAAAAAGCAGAGAGGAAGAATTAATTAAATAAAAATGAGAAGATTCTATAAGAATCATATAGATTTTCAGAACGCTGGAAGAGAGCTAGAGCTAAGAGAAGTTTTTTTTTTCTTCCCGACTGACTGTCGCCTTTGCTACAGGATGGGAGGTCTATCTCAACTCACCACGGAAAGAAATACCCAGAATAGAAACTAAATAAGCATAGTATACCCAGGAAGAGCCTATAGTCTTCCTTTGGTGAATCTACACTGGGTTTGATACAATGTGTTGGAACACGGAGTTCGTATTGTTTAAAATGCCATAAACTTTTTCACTTCTACATGTGAAAATTTTGGTTTCTATAGGTGTGAGTTCCTATGCACCTAGCGTCAGCGTCTCTTCCTCCCCCCTTGTTCACCAAAAACCAGTAACCTGGCTAGCGAGCCTCTTGCTTGGTTCCCACCATGCAACACCAATTTGAAAATGTATACTTTAATTTGACTTATTTTCTGTGTTTATTATTAATATTTACGTACTAAGCTATACTCGTTCTTGGAAAGACCGTATAAAATTCTGTTATTTTTAACAACGTGTTTCCCTTATCGAACAAGACACTTAGATCTTGTATTTGTGAAAATAAATAATTAACAAAGATGTTTCCTTCAATCTCTCTCCAAGCAAGCATGGCTGCATTGGTGAGCAGACGGTTTGAACGACGACCACAGAAATTGGGTATACCGCTGCTTCTGAGGGAGATGACAGTCAATAAATTGTATAAATATGTATTCTTTGTATGTTTAACTTTAATTTAATGTATAATGTCATTTGTTTCTATAATTTATTTGTTTGTAACTAGCAAAGGAAAACAAAAGTAGGCGGAAATCTGTCATAGTTTCTGCTGTAAGCAAAAGCTTCCGTGTTGTCCGCTATCAGGAGTAGGGGCAGCACAAATCAGCCAAGAAAGGTGAAGTTGGATACGAATGGTGGCTGAAGAAGGGCATTGACACAGGAGACCACCCGCAATATTCGCCGCAAGGCATGAACCTTTTGTCAACGGGTGCTGGGAGAAGCGAGTTTCTTCGTTTCCTGTGTTTTGCCAGAAAGATATACTCGTTTTCCTTGGAGAACGGGGTAGTTGAAGCTAGACTCGTGAAGTAACAAGAGATAGTTTTGCGGTGTAGTAGGAAGTCACCAGACTTCCTGTACAGAGTTCGAGACCCAGGACACGGTGTGAACAATTGTTCGGTTCCCCGGGATTTGTCCTGTGAACAACTGTATCGCGAGTGAGTTGTACAAAATTTCCTCAAAACATGAAATAGTCCAGTGACAAACAGTGTGTTACTTACACATATTTTAAGTGATACGTCAGTTGTACTTATCAATTTCAGTGACGATGGAAGTTTAAATTTTGAAGTTATTAAATTTAACATTTCGTCCATTGCTCTGAGTGCTACAGTCACTCAGTAGAGCTCACCTAATTTGAAGCTCATTCGAAAACCCATTGTAATATGGGACAACCCATTTCGCCAAATATGGGAGAAAATTATATCCTAACATATCTCAAGTAGAGATATATAACCAAGGCCGGTAAAGCAATTTACACCGTGCCTGTCCTTGGACATTTAAGCACAAGGCTACAAGTAATTAATTTGCTTGTCTTTAAATTTGGAGATAATATACTTTCTCTCTTTGAACGTCTGATATTCAGCGTAACATAGCTTCTACCAGAACATTTTCGTATAGTGGAATGCCTATCTAGGAGGACACTGTGTTCAATCAATTTCCATACTTGTGAACGTCAAGTGAAGTTTGAACTGTGCTTCAGCATATAAAATTATTATCATTGTGTATCATTAATCTGTGTTTGTTAACCCACAATTATAGTGAATATGTTTCTTCGACAGTGAAAATACATCTCTCCTCTAATAAAACAGTTAGAGACAAGAAACTAAAATGATGAGGAGATAATTGATATTGTAAATATTTATACATATTTTTTTTTTTAAAAAAAAGGTCAGGCAGACCTTTCAAGTTTCAATTCAATCTACGTTCTTTCTCATTCATTATTTTTTTTTAGTGTGATAATTATCAAGTGTATCAAAATACAAGTAACGTGTTTATGTGATAGTGCACTACACAGGTGATAAGTATTTAGTGTATAAAGTGTGATATTATCATCGCATCTACCATGTTGAATGTTCCTGATCCCTCTGTTGGAAATAAATCTGTCAGCTCTTTCCAGAACATCTGTGTATTCAATTGCTGTAGGGTGAGTACCTGCACTAATGATATCTTTGTTTCAGGAGTGTGATTCAAGGAGACATTATCCCCTTGATGTGGTATGTTTGACCATCTCTCTGTATGGGGCTCAGAGAGAATTCTGCCCAAAAGAACAAGCTAACAGCCATGAATAGTGAGATCAATACAGGCTGCTACCTGTAAAAATTTAAAGCATAGATTTCTTTTTCTTTTTCTTTTAACCTAATTGAAACTCATAACTGACTCACTATTATAGCATCCTTGAGCATGGTTGTTATGCAGATTGCCCTGAGATCTGCTGTTCTACAGAAATAAATATTTTTGCTCTACCGACTTCATAAGAGATTGGCAGCCCTTACAGGAGAGAAACTGATCTCCAAGAGGGAATAAATAACTTCTTATATTTTTTTTTTTTTTTAGATTTGCATTTTATGTAAATCTTCAGTTAATTAAATATTCCTAGCCACTCTCTTTTAAACATTTTTTTTTATTTGTGTTGGTTTTGTTAGGTAAACAGTAGCTTCGGCTCTGGCCACCTAGCACCTCACACTGAGACCTGATCCCTGATGCAACCAATTTCTAGAGTTACAACTTCTACCATATCTGCACTACTCTCCACTTGAGTCTTTGCTCCCTCGTGGATGTCCCGTATCAGACGTACATATTTTTCAGAAACCTTCTGTCTCATGCGTCGTCATAGTGCTTGTCTAGAGTATGTCGTAAGCCTTCCTGGAATGAAACCAAACTGCTCTTTTCCTACAGTCATCTCTTGCCGTAACATTCCTTCAATTATTATTTCCCAAATCTTCACGATATGAAGCATTCATTTAATTCTAATGCAAGTTTTACAGTCTTGCGTATCACCTTTACCTTTATAAACTGGTACTAATATAATTTTCATCGGTTCATAAGGCATTTTATTTTATTTCCACAACTTTTTCATGAGATTCCGTATCTACTTTTTCTTTGCCAGATTTTCCAAATCGCTATGGGGATTTGATCAGCATCAGATGCTTTTCCGCTTCAAGTTATACTTCATTGAAATTATATTTTTGTGATAAAATGAAAAAAAGTCGATTGTCTGTTATGCAAGACGCACACTTTTGGAATTACGTATGTGTTTAGTTGTATTTTTAGGAAGTATTTATATAGTGTACTTAACGTATGACAAACTCATGAAACTTTAACACTAATTAATATTCATTATTTGCTAGTTCTTTGGCCAAATGATATTATTTATTCACAGTTATAAAACACAGATATTCAAATACTGCTGGAAGTTTAAGTTAGTGTTAAATGGCTTATGAATATGAACTAATAACAGAGCGGATTAAACTCTTCATACTTATCGAAGTGATTTAGTTCCAATTAGTAAGTGAACTACCCTTAAGACAGAGTGAAGTACTGCTGGTAGTCATAAAGATAAATATAATGTTCTATCCAAGTTCAATATATGTACTAAGATTAGTTTTTTTGTGTTACAAAAACTACCTTGAAGTAATTTCTTCATGTAAGAAATTACTTCACAACTATCTCATGTTGCGTCCTTATCAAGACTCTGAAACTGTAATTTTCTCTCAAGGTCAAGAAATCTTCTGAAGAAATATAAGTAGAAAAATGTAGTTTTTTTAACTTAAAATGTGATAATTAACCTAATGTTGTAAGTGCAAAGAGGAGGAATAAACATTCTTAGCAGAACAAAATGAACAGATCCCAGTAGTCATATGAAAGATTAGCTGCTAGTTCCTTTGTACTTTTGTGGTTCACTGGATGTTAATTCCCCACATCATTGTATTTACAGAATGCTATGCTATATATGGCAATATGCTATATATCGTTGGATATTTCCACTTCTTTTCCTGCAGAGGAAAGAAAAGCTTTTATATTGGGGCAAAACAGTGTTTCGTGACGCCATTTACACTGTTATTGATTTTTTCTTTTCTCTGTGTGGTTTCTCCGTACATTATTCTTTTTTATGCTTTTCCCCAGAGAGTTCTACCTTTCTATTCTTCCTTAAATATTATATTTTTGTCTTCTAGATCAATAGCTTTTGTACATTAATTTTATCGTTGTTCAATGCTAACACATTTTGTCCTGAGTATCAACCCTATCCCTCTTTTTCATGTAAAATTGCTATCAAGTTTGCTTTAGATTTTGAAATTTATTGACATTGAAATAATATCTGATTAGTCATTCCTTTATTCTGTCCATAACAACATATCTTTGTTGAATTTCATATAAAGGGTTAGGCAGGCACGTAGCCAGGATTTCGTGAAGGGGGGGGGGGGTCCGTGACATGAAATACTGTGATCATCACACCAGGGGCTCGATCATTCTAAACAATTTTACCGGAACATATATTGGTTCGTTTAGCCAGGATTTCGTAATGGGGAGGGGGGCGCGTACTTTACTATCAACATTTATTGGTTTGTGAGGATATGTTGGTAAGTGTTTTAATAAACTATGAAGAAATCTCGAGTAAAATTTTAAAAAAAAAACGTATTGAAAAAGATTATACAATATTTACATCCTTCCTCTGCTTACTCAAATATAACAATTTTCCTTTCATTATGACCTCAAGTACATATTCACTATTATAAAAATACATACTCAAGTTTCTTGTAAAATATTTTTGCAATATCTGCGTTCCTCTTTCTGTTGAATCAAATGTTAACAGAACTTTCTTTCCACATATATTTTTGTTTTTATTATTACGTCAACTACTGTCTGTTTCAAATGACAGGTTAAAGGAGCAGTAGAAAATTATTTTTGAAATAATATGTTTGATATTGCAAGGATGTGATTACGAAAATTATGATAAAAAATGTCCACGCTGTTACACAACGACACTATGCTTTCGGAAGCTTGAAATCTCCCTGACTAGTAGCAGAAATTCTCAGAATTCCGCAACTTTTCCAGAAATTTCAAATTTCCTGACTCTTCCAAGATATATCGCTCACCTCACAACCATGTATTGCAAGTAATACAAATTTCCTCATAAGGAAAAGTAATCAAAAGCTTCCTGCAGTTTATTTTTAACGCTGATCCTTCTTTTTCTCATTTCGTTTCATCCTTCCTTATTTTTTTCATTTCTGGTCTCGAAAGGGGGGGGGGGTCGGACTTCCCGGACCCCCTCCTTGGCTACGTGCCTGGGTTAGGGCTAAGCTCCGTATATAATCATAATTTTATTAACTGTGCAATATGAGTTATTTTAATACCCCCGGTTTTTTTTAAAGTTTTTAAATACATTATTTAACATATTCCAATAGAAATTTCACGGTCTCGTCCTCCTAGTTTCCTTCCGTTGTAGTATTATGTTTTTATACTGACAAAATAATTTTTATATTGTAGTTTGATGTTGATTGGGGACTGTTCAATTGCTACATTGCGTGAAGCTACGTCGACCAATTTATGGAAAAATATGGCACTCTGTGCTTTTACGTACAGAAATATAACAAACATGTTATTTTTATTTTCTAATTGAGACACCAAAGTTTTAATATTTGGTATACTCAGTGTAATATTTTAGCTTCAATTTGAAGCATTAATACTGATTAGTACACTTGGTGCATCGGTGCACACGCATGCCGTCTTTATTTGACTTGTTTTAATGTAGCGTGTGCCTTATCGCAAATGTTTTCGTTTCAAATATAGATGTTTCAGTACGCAATTTATATGTTATTGTTTTACTTTTTGTTACAATATGAGCTGTTGCACCAATATTTGTATTGTTTCTTGAACCACTTGTATAAATGTATGGGTAATCCTTTGGAAGCTTATTAATGTGATACTACAAAAACATTGAAGGCTTTATACGTTTTGTTTCCGATGCGGTAGCTCTGTGGAAGAGCGTTCACCTCTGGTGTATGGGGTCCCTGGTTCGATCGCAGCTCGCGCAAAGCGAACTTTGTGGTGGACTAATACCGTGTGCGTGAGTTTCTTCGGGGTTCCCCGTTTCTTTCTACTTTTTCCATTCCACCATTTTATTCATTTCTCATAATCATAATCTCCTTTAGGCTAACCGGCATAACCATGGGACGTAAGACTCAAAGATTTCATTTCATTTCCTCAGCTCACTCATTTTCTTTCTCATTATTTCTTTCTTTCTTTTTTTTTTTTTTTACTTGTTTTAATGTAGATTTTCCTACTTATGAACAAATTGTTTGTGATTCGTAGTATTTTTCGTATATTTGGGATTTTATTTATGAAGTATATGAGATGTTCTATTAAGCTAGTATCACATGTACTTTTGAAGTCTATGTTGATTAATAACAGTAATTGCTGGTTTTGAATGATATTCCGAATTTCTAATATTAATATACTTAAAGGAGAAAGCAGACTTTGGTAAATGAACTTCGGACCCATTTTTTGCAAGGTGATAGTGCACATTTAAAGTGTTCATATTACAAACTGGGAGAGCGCAATGGCCTAATATAGTAGAGAAAAAGCGTCTTAAAATTTTCGACTCGCCGTCTATGTCGTACGTTGCGCAAATTCGTAAGGTAGCGGCGTGGCGGAATCAGTAGGGTCTGTAACTCATGTGCAAAGGGTCCCGGTTTCGATTCCCCGCTATAGTGAACTATTTTTTTGCTTCAACCAATGAAGTAGCCACTTCTAGCTACAAGTAAAATGTTAATTCATCATATTTATAATGACTTAAAACAATAGAAATATTCAAATCAGTTGCACATTTTTTGAATGTTCCATGTTAACTAGGAACGAAATGTGTCCGAAGTTAATTTACCAAAGTCTGCTTTCTCCTTGTTAGTGAGTCTAGTGTTGATAGATTTTTCCTGATTCAGCACATGCTTAGAGGGAAATTGTTAGTATGTACTATGTACTATGTTGTTCATTGTAGTGGGGACCTTACAATGTACAGACACAAATTGGCAGCATTTTCTACGACTTCTTTGGTACTTACCACTTACCGATAACTATAATTATAACACAAACAAACTAGCCAATCTCCTCCTTCCAGCAAAACATATATATTAATAATACGACCTTCCCTAAACTGGCACCGTTACCAAAGATTGTTCCGAATATCGGAAGATATGATTAAATGTATTGTAACTAAGGAAAATATTTATTGTGTGTTCATTCATTGGATCGCATTGCCATTCAATTGGATTTCCAATCAGAGAAGTGCTCGAACATACCTAACCAATTAGTCCATGTTGAAATCTGCTTTAAGAAAAAGGAGTGGCAGTCTCATATTGAAGTGATTGATTTAGTGAGTCACCACAATTTAAAAGGAAGATGTTTACATATGGCTTGTATAATTGTAAAATGTTATGAATTTCAAAACATATGGTATTTTCGATTTGGTTTTCAGCCATCTAATACTCGTTACACAAAACCAACCGTTTCGATATCAAAATCTTAACTATTGGCACCACTGATACTCCTACTGCTTCAGTTCTAAATGATTGAAAGAAAACGTTAGTCCGTTGCCATAGAAACCGCCGTTTCCAGGGCAACAGGTCCTGTCACGGTTAGCCAATATTGAAAGAAAACAATAAACGAAGAAAAAATAATAATAAACAATAAACGAAGAAAAATAATAACAACGTGCAATGTACTGGAGAGAAGTCGCTAAAATTAATTCTCTTTAACGAGGACGATTACGAAACATCACCTACTGATTGAAATCCGGATTATTTTCCAATAAAGTAAATTCCAATAAACTTTCTTGTTATTGTTGATTATTCCATATCGGACTCCCGAAGAAAACTCATCTAAACAACTTATTGACCGTGCCAATAGCGACTACTCTCAATCATGACTCCGTTTTCTTTCATTTAGAAATAGAAAAGAAAGAGAAGAAAGTAGAAGGGTAAAAGAAGGAGGTAGGAAAAGAAGAAAGAAAAGAAATAGGGTATTTTAATAAGAAAGAGATTACTGGATAATTCCGGAAATATAGTAAAAGGTCGGGAAAGTCGTTGAAAGATGAATCATTCTAAATGTTATTAACGACTAATCAATTTTGGAATGCTTCGGAATAGACACATGTTCCCTCATACCACCCAGACCTAGCTCCAGGCACCACGATCGTGGGGTTGCCCAGACCTAGACCTGGAGATGAGAAAAGTGAAATCATTCTTTGTACTGTTATTCCAACCGGTGATTGATAACCATCCAGCATCTGAACTCTGTTCTCTAGGATCGACCACACATATGAATTAGCCAAGAGGAAAAAAAAAATCAGACTTATAAACTCAATATAAATTTATGTATCGTATCAATAAGAATTTCAACTTCCTGGAAGAAAGATGTCGTATTTAGGCTTATCCTGTTATTTTTGTTTCACTCCTAGAGCCGATTTAAACCATTAGTAGCGGTCCTTCATGACCTAGGTTATTTACCTTAACACATATATTAAAACATGACACATATATTATAGATGTTAATACAACAAATGATATCACTAAAATTACTTATATTAAATCTATCATGCATTCACACGCTCACTCACTCAGGACAGTGTATATATGTTTAAAGGAAACCAACTAACTACAAAGATACAAATAATTTATTACATCCATAGTGAAAAGAAAAGACAAACAAATAATTATGAAGAAAATATTAAAAGCACAAGTTATTGGTTATATATTAATAGAGTACATAGTGTTATATTTTAGTAAATTTTTTATATGTCCAATCATCTTGACAAATAGAAAGAGGAAAAAAAAATATTTACATGTATCATATCTTAGGCATGCTAAAACAAATTATGATTTGCGACATACGCAAAAAGACACTTATTTCACTTGAAAAAAAAATTGACAAAGAGGAAAGAAAAGAAAAAAAAGAACTTTTTGGTGTATCAGAACTTATATGAGTCTCTACCTCACATTGAGGAATAAAATCTTAATAATTTTGAGCGTTCAAATCACAAATCATGCACTACTCGTAGCGTCCAAAACATTTCGCTCCACTTGACTTAGTTTGTGTATATATATATATCTATATATATATATATATCTATTGGTTTACAAAAACCATTCATCGACTATATTTAGTTTGTAAGTCGTAACAGTTTATGTCTGCAATCGCACATTACGACGCTTTACCCATCTAGGGATGTTGAGAAAATAACTTTCACTAGAGGATGTTTCTCCTCTTAGACGATCCATTTCCAAACTTATTATTTGCTTAGTTTTAAGTTATTTATTTAACACAGGGACACGTCATGAGACCTTTCTTCAGGATCACTTTCGTATATATGTGTATATAATTCGGATTTTTAAAAACGATCTCCCGCAGGTGTACGGAGTATAAAGGTTCAAATTGAGGATAAAAAAAAAATGGTCAAGTCACAGGATACATATGAAGGTGAGAAGGATTCAAGGTGCACTTTCCACAATGGTTTTAGGTTGGTAGTTCAGGGATAATATTCATCATGATGTGGGTTACGTTTAGACCTGCCGTTACTTTTCAATACATGCCATTACATAATTACAGAGGTTATCATTTACATCGATTCAGAAGAAAAGGAAAATTACTTGAGTGCACGGCGGTATTCTTGACAAAATCTATATTCTTATACTCGTCGGAAAACTTACTGGTAAACTATAGCAACCAATACACGTTTGGGGGGACAGACACGAGCGCTCTTACATATATTCATATAATACATTTAATATCAAACTTTTACTTTAAAATCATATTCACATACTACTTACATATACATTTCGACGTATTCATTTCTCTCTATATATATATTTATTATAAATGCGCACACATTTAAATTAATCACCCCAATAATAAAATTTTTACAAGGTTGCAAACATTGTCCAAGAAACAAATGACTTCCGACATTACATATGAAAAAGAAAATCGACTTTTTACCTGATACCGCGCGTCTATAAATTTTAACTTTTATATAATCAATTCGTGCTTAAATAATAAAAAAACTTTGTGAGGCAGGCACGTAACACAGAGCATTCCTAAAGATATAACTAGATAACCTAAAATACAATTTCTGGGCCCAGATCAACTACAAGGTAATCGAAAACCAAAACAGAAAGGAAAGTGACCAACGGATTAAAAAAAAACTTAAGAGGGACGACGGTGAAAGAACGTAATCGAAGTGTCGTCAACTACGAAGTCTTTGTTCATTTCGGCGATAGGTCAAAATGTGATGGAGGAACCAATCATTATCTACTCTATCCATGAATTGTGTATTGCAACATCTCAGCTGGTAATTTCAGATCAGAGTTGTACGTTAAAATAAACTGTAAGCGACAAGTCAAAATCGGGGGGGGGGGGGAAGGTTGAAAATAAAAAAAATCTTGAAGTAAGAAGGAAGAAAGAGACAAGAGAGAGAAAGCGGCGCCAACGAAAGAAGAAAGATTAAAGTACTACTCACTACACAGAAGAGTGATCGAATTTAAATATATAACAACTCATAGCCAAAATATTCACATATGCCGAAAGAGGGTGGTTTACTTAAATACGTAAACTAAGAGGGAGTCCCTGCTGCCAAGGATGCAAGTTCTGTGTCCATCAGATCCCAATCCCACAAGAATTTGCTTGTAAGATTGAAATCCGATCCCCGTATCCGGCCCAGACCAGCAGGATAAAAGGAGAGGGGGAAGGGACCGGGTAACTGCGTCCCCAGTTTTGAAATCTCTAAGTAAGAAAAAAAAACATTCGACCCCTCAGAAGAACTAAGGAGGTTCTAGGACAGTAATGAAACTAGAGTAAAAGTATTAGCTAAGATATCCCTAACTAATGATTTGCCGAAAATAAAAAAAAAATTAAATAAACTGAATTTCGGATCGGTGATTTCTATGGCCAAACCTCACCGATAGCTACCCTGCGCAGACACGCCACAGTCTGGGATGTCGTTAATTTCCCTCGTCTAATTAAACTAAGAAAAGAAATGAAAATACTTAAAGGGACTAGGGGTCGACATCCGGGTACGCGATAATAAATTTCAATAATTAATTGTTTTGATTCTGTAACCCTGTCAGAGCTGTCGCCTCCATGAACATTGTGAGCTAGCCCGAGTAGGTAACGTGAAGAAAAAAAAATCTCACGGAGCAGGATATTCTATTTTAAAACCGACCAGAAAATATAATTCACTACAGCCCTGTTGTATAACTACTATTGTCTTTTCATAATTTATTATTCAATATGTCTAGTCAGCGGTTATATGATGCTACCTATTCTATCAGATGGTATTACTATGGTTGATTAATATTATAACACATAAAACTACACAGTATTACCATAGTCCGACTATATATCGCCCTCCGGTCCGCGTGATATTATGGTGCAGGGGTCAGAACTTGAGATGTTTGTAGCTACACGTATCTATTCAATATCTATATATCAACACGCGGCGAAATATTCACTGGGCTACTATACATTTAACTATATGGGTGTCCTATATTCTATATTCATTTATTACAATACTCATATACTTTATATTCATATTCACATTAATATTCATATAATATTCATATCATTCTCATTTACTACGACGCTATATTCTTACAAACACCCTGTTTCCTCTATCTACGCCCAGCCTATATACACATTTCATCATAACACTTTAAAATCTATAATCACTACAAACATTTCCCATTCCGATCACCCCACGACAACCTCACTCGAACTCAAGACTCCTTCACCACACACACAATACTATGTAATACCTGGTAGCTTTATTAAGAACGAAAAAAAATCCTACGTATATTCACTGAAAATAGAATTATCTGCGATAATGTTTAATGTTTATAAAATTCTGCAGCAACAATGAACTTCTGCAGCCACGAAGAAAAAATGAACATTTAATATAATTTCAAAGCGAAGAACTAGCATCATATCGCCCGACTTCTGTTAAAAATTTACGTATTGTTTATTTATTTAAATATTTCGGTTTCTAAACTAGGCAGAGTGTTGAAATTTTCAGAATATATTAATTTTGGGTCACTTGACCTAACTGTACATTCATATGGGCTGTGAATTATACCTTCTAGGTTTTATTTCGGAAAGAAAGGTCAATTTCATGAAAACTAAATCACTAAGTACCTCGACAGAAGAATGGCGGTTAGTACTGACTTTTGACACTAGGGCCAGCGACGATATAATCAATCCTTGAACAACTGAATGTGACCTTGTACACGGAATTATTATACTATATGACGTCCACTTAATGACGGAGTAATAAAAATATCGCATAGTAAATACTACACTGTCCATATTTAATTATCTCACGCACTCTTTCATCACTTAACTACCACAATTACTACTACTAGATTACAAATATACACATACTACTTAAACTACAAGACACATCATGCCAATACACACCAATCATCACTATCATTAATACATGTTATACTAATAAATATACACAGAAAACATTCATATTTTACCATTTTAAATCGGCTCGAAAGGAGAAGGAAAGAAAGGGACAGGGCCAACTGGCCCTTGTTTTCACTGAATCACATTCTTTACTCAACCTGTTTAACCAATGCCCTGAGGGGACATATCGGAGTATTAGCTAACAATAGGACCCCTGCCCTGAAGGGGCAGGAACCCGGAAACAAACTAAATGTTCAACCCATCCCGCTGGAAGCCGTACTCCCAATTTGGGAGTCAGATAGGAGCCCTTTGCTTAATTTACACGTACATGCTGATGGTTACTAACACTACAAACAGACCTAAAAATACCGCCATATATATATATATATGAAAAAAAATCACGTACTAACTACACAGACAGATTACTGAACGGACAGGTCTGACCGAACCTACACTGATTCAGGAGGGGCAAGAGGGAAATTTAACTATTTGATTCACTGAACTGCAAACTGGGTTTGGGAAAAGAGATTAAATGCACACACTATCCTGAATTCTGTCCATCACGAACTATATCTGCACAACATGGCGTCACCGAGTTATGGTTCCTATTTTAGTTCTTCAGTCCGGTTTTTACTATGAGAATCTAGCAAATTTATGGCTCCTTAGCTTCCTGCTTGGTAGTTATTCAACTATTATATTAGTTTTACCTTTTACTGCAGCTTTTCTAGCTCCCCTTTAAGTTCCCAAGCTAGACGATCAGGATCCAGTGTCTTCAGTAAAATTCTTGCAGGGAATGGAATAATTGCGCCCTAATATCATAGCGTGGGTTTATCAGCCAATCAAAACTAAGCATTTTGGCGGTGGGGCTTTGAAACGAATAAAATTTGGTAAAATCTGGATTAAACTAGATTTTAGAAGGACCTAGGTATCTAAAAGAGAGGTGAAGGGTGGTCCTGAAAATTCTGTCGAATTTTAGATTGGTTATTTGATCTGAAAGTTCTGTCCAATAGTGGATCTATATTTTCAGATAGCACTGACACCGTAAGAATTGTAATAATCCATTTACACATCCATATACAAGACTTATAACTAATTTAAAATATAAATAAAGGTATTGATTCCCAAAACTATAATTCCTAATGAATTTTTTAGTTTCCCATGTTAATTTAAAATAGAATAACAAATAAAATTACGAATTATATGAACAGCCAGAAATTTTTTGTTAAACATCAAGTACAGTCGGTGCAAAAAATTTCGGGCACCCTCCTATTAAGAACATAATATCATTAGACTGTAATGGCATATTACAGTTCCCCGGCGTCGTTAAAAAAATTTTGTTTGAATAACAAAATTTTGTTGAATAGAATTAACATGTATTAATACTAATAAACTAACTACTCACTCATACTCTCATGCACTCAAATGAGACAGTGTAACATTCACTTTGGGTATTGAGATAGAAGTTCCCGTTTTTTGTCCTCAGTACAGTTGAAAAGCTTAAGATTTTGGAAATTGTGAGTTCACCTGTTAGGTAGCAGGAAAACACGAGGTAACCAGTTCGCAATGTTCCCATCAAACGTGGAAAAACGTTCAATATCCCGGAGGGACACTTTAGAGCTCATACTAACATAAGTAGGGGAATAGTTAGTGGGAATTAACATATTATCCTGCACAATCGGAGTCGTCACCGGACTTACCACCGACGACGTAGTAGCGGTGTTATAATTACCCATGTAAGTGAAAGGGATTTTGTTGGTCGTATTGAATATGTTGGGCTCCATCCCCGGACCAATCGCACCCATGAACAACGACTCAGAATGGCACCCATCTCCTCTTCCCGGCAACACGCTATGTGATTGTATACCTCCATGTAAGGAGGGAGCACTCACGCTAGTGACCGTAGTCTTCACAACACTCGACTGATTCGGCACACTATTGGAATTGAACCACGACTTTGGTTCTGACTGATGCATGGGGTAGTGCGTCGCAATATCCCGTGCATCAACCGACGTTAAATTTTCTTTTCCTGCGCCACGGGTAGTTGTTATAGCAGGTAATATTTCTGAGGAATCGCTACCGGGGAAAGGATAGGTTACCTCTGATTTTTCGCGACTAGATTTTGTCATTTCTTTTTGAATATTTGCTATCTCGTTTTGAATTTTCGAAATTTTCTGGTCAGTTACTTCCAGTTTGGTTTCCAATGATAAGTCTGACAAGGTTGACTTTAAACTATCAATTTCGGCCTGCTGTGTTTCTAATTTATTGTTGATTTTATGCAATTTGGTATCCATTTGTTCAATTTCAGAATTTACATGCTCTAATTTACCCTCAGTCTCCTGCTGAAATTGCTTTAGGGACTGTTGAGCCTCGCATCTGACCAAATCAATTTCAGTAGACGTTTGCTGCCTCAATGTGGTTATTGAGGAAGCAAAGTCCAAACATATGTTGTCGATTTTCTGGGTTAGTACCTCAAATCGAGATTCGGTTTCTCGTTTCGAGGTATCAAATTTTTCATTTATTTCACGTCTCATCTCTCGGCTATTTTCATTTATTTCGCGTCTCATTTCCAGGCTATTTTTATCTAGTTTTTCATTTATTTCGCGTCTCATTTCCAGGCTATTTTTATCTATTTTTTCATTTATTTCGCGTCTCATTTCCCGGTTATTTTCATTCATTTCTTGTAGCATTTGTTGCAATGAAAGGAGGAGAGCGTCATTATTAGATGACACAGTCTTCCTTTGCTTTTCTTTGGGTTTATCACCAATTGGATTCCCATCTTTTTCATCATCATCGAGGTCAGATATCTCCACTGGAGATATTTGGCCTCGGTTCTTCGGGGTACTATACCCTCGCTCACCGTCCGAATCGGGATGTTCATTTTCTTTTTCAGAGGATAAACTCATGGGTTCACGCGACTGGTGGAGCTTCCCCTCACATTCTTTGCAGTATTTAACTATCTCACCAGCCCGGACCTTTTCTGCATTTTCAGCAGTATCCTCTAAATTAATACAACTGAAATGAATCCATTTCAACCCACATTCGTGACACCTCACTAGCCTACGAGAGACGCGAGCTCTTTTCTCACTACTTTCTAAAGTACATTGTGTACATGAGACTTCCGCGTTCTCGTGTGATACTACTTCCCTATTAGTTGCCATAGTTTCCATATAAAAAGACACAATATAAACACATACAATTATATCCTTATAAACTAACAATACTTATTAATCAGGTACTATTCATAAATTGAGGGACTCCTATCTAATTCCCTCCTTGGGTCAACTTCCAGCATTTTCAAATTTTAGAAGTCACTTTAGCAAATTCCTTCATTTCCCCCTTTCTACAGAGAGAGACAAAGATAGCAGAACAGCCAATGACTATAATTATTTAATCTCACTGTAACTTTTTAATTATTCACCTTTTGTGGCCAAGTCAATATGTGCTCGATCCTAAACAGTGTTTAATAAATAATTTCAGATTCGTTACCAGGGAAAACAATTGTTTCCATGGTAACTGTCCGATGTCAACGGTCGCCAATTTGAAAGAAAACGTTAGTCCGTTGCCATAGAAACCGCCGTTTCCAGGGCAACAGGTCCTGTCACGGTTAGCCAATATTGAAAGAAAACAATAAACGAAGAAAAAATAATAATAAACAATAAACGAAGAAAAATAATAACAACGTGCAATGTACTGGAGAGAAGTCGCTAAAATTAATTCTCTTTAACGAGGACGATTACGAAACATCACCTACTGATTGAAATCCGGGTATTTTCCAATAAAGTAAATTCCAATAAACTTTCTTGTTATTGTTGATTATTCCATATCGGACTCCCGAAGAAAACTCATCTAAACAACTTATTGACCGTGCCAATAGCGACTACTCTCAATCATGACTCCGTTTTCTTTCATTTAGAAATAGAAAAGAAAGAGAAGAAAGTAGAAGGGTAAAAGAAGGAGGTAGGAAAAGAAGAAAGAAAAGAAATAGGGTATTTTAATAAGAAAGAGATTACTGGATAATTCCGGAAATATAGTAAAAGGTCGGGAAAGTCGTTGAAAGATGAATCATTCTAAATGTTATTAACGACTAATCAATTTTGGAATGCTTCGGAATAGACACATGTTCCCTCATACCACCCAGACCTAGCTCCAGGCACCACGATCGTGGGGTTGCCCAGACCTAGACCTGGAGATGAGAAAAGTGAAATCATTCTTTGTACTGTTATTCCAACCGGTGATTGATAACCATCCAGCATCTGAACTCTGTTCTCTAGGATCGACCACACATATGAATTAGCCAAGAGGAAAAAAAAATCAGACTTATAAACTCAATATAAATTTATGTATCGTATCAATAAGAATTTCAACTTCCTGGAAGAAAGATGTCGTATTTAGGCTTATCCTGTTATTTTTGTTTCACTCCTAGAGCCGATTTAAACCATTAGTAGCGGTCCTTCATGACCTAGGTTATTTACCTTAACACATATATTAAAACATGACACATATATTATAGATGTTAATACAACAAATGATATCACTAAAATTACTTATATTAAATCTATCATGCATTCACACGCTCACTCACTCAGGACAGTGTATATATGTTTAAAGGAAACCAACTAACTACAAAGATACAAATAATTTATTACATCCATAGTGAAAAGAAAAGACAAACAAATAATTATGAAGAAAATATTAAAAGCACAAGTTATTGGTTATATATTAATAGAGTACATAGTGTTATATTTTAGTAAATTTTTTATATGTCCAATCATCTTGACAAATAGAAAGAGGAAAAAAAATTATTTACATGTATCATATCTTAGGCATGCTAAAACAAATTATGATTTGCGACATACGCAAAAAGACACTTATTTCACTTGAAAAAAAATTGACAAAGAGGAAAGAAAAGAAAAAAAAAGAACTTTTTGGTGTATCAGAACTTATATGAGTCTCTACCTCACATTGAGGAATAAAATCTTAATAATTTTGAGCGTTCAAATCACAAATCATGCACTACTCGTAGCGTCCAAAACATTTCGCTCCATTTGACTTAGTTTGTGTATATATATATATATATATATATATATATATATATATATATATATATATATATATATATATATTGGTTTACAAAAACCATTCATCGACTATATTTAGTTTGTAGGTCGTAACAGTTTATGTCTGCAATCGCACATTACGACGCTTTACCCATCTAGGGATGTTGAGAAAATAACTTTCACTAGAGGATGTTTCTCCTCTTAGACGATCCATTTCCAAACTTATTATTTGCTTAGTTTTAAGTTATTTATTTAACACAGGGACACGTCATGAGACCTTTCTTCAGGATCACTTTCGTATATATGTGTATATAATTCGGATTTTTAAAAACGATCTCCCGCAGGTGTACGGAGTATAAAGGTTCAAATTGAGGATAAAAAAAAATGGTCAAGTCACAGGATACATATGAAGGTGAGAAGGATTCAAGGTGCACTTTCCACAGTGGTTTTAGGTTGGTAGTTCAGGGATAATATTCATCATGATGTGGGTTACGTTTAGACCTGCCGTTACTTTTCAATACATGCCATTACATAATTACAGAGGTTATCATTTACATCGATTCAGAAGAAAAGGAAAATTACTTGAGTGCACGGCGGTATTCTTGACAAAATCTATATTCTTATACTCGTCGGAAAACTTACTGGTAAACTATAGCAACCAATACACGTTTAGGGGGACAGACGCGAGCGCTCTTACATATATTCATAATACATTTAATATCAAACTTTTACTTTAAAATCATATTCACATACTACTTACATATACATTTCGATGTATTCATTTCTCTCTATATATATATTTATTATAAATGCGCACACATTTAAATTAATCACCCCAATAATAAAATTTTTACAAGGTTGCAAACATTGTCCAAGAAACAAATGACTTCCGACATTACATATGAAAAAGAAAATCGACTTTTTACCTGATACCGCGCGTCTATAAATTTTAACTTTTATATAATCAATTCGTGCTTAAATAATAAAAAACTTTGTGAGGCAGGCACGTAACACAGAGCATTCCTAAAGATATAACTAGATAACCTAAAATACAATTTCTGGGCCCAGATCAACTACAAGGTAATCGAAAACCAAAACAGAAAGGAAAGTGACCAACGGATTAAAAAAAAACTTAAGAGGGACGACGGTGAAAGAACGTAATCGAAGTGTCGTCAACTACGAAGTCTTTGTTCATTTCGGCGATAGGTCAAAATGTGATGGAGGAACCAATCATTATCTACTCTATCCATGAATTGTGTATTGCAACATCTCAGCTGGTAATTTCAGATCAGAGTTGTACGTTAAAATAAACTGTAAGCGACAAGTCAAAATCGGGGGGGGGGAGGTTGAAAATAAAAAAAATCTCGAAGTAAGAAGGAAGAAAGAGACAAGAGAGAGAAAGCGGCGCCAACGAAAGAAGAAAGATTAAAGTACTACTCACTACACAGAAGAGTGATCGAATTTAAATATATAACAACTCATAGCCAAAATATTCACATATGCCGAAAGAGGGTGGTTTACTTAAATACGTAAACTAAGAGGGAGTCCCTGCTGCCAAGGATGCAAGTTCTGTGTCCATCAGATCCCAATCCCACAAGAATTTGCTTGTAAGATTGAAATCCGATCCCCGTATCCGGCCCAGACCAGCAGGATAAAAGGAGAGGGGGAAGGGACCGGGTAACTGCGTCCCCAGTTTTGAAATCTCTAAGTAAGAAAAAAAAACATTCGACCCCTCAGAAGAACTAAGGAGGTTCTAGGACAGTAATGAAACTAGAGTAAAAGTATTAGCTAAGATATCCCTAACTAATGATTTGCCGAAAATAAAAAAAAATTAAATAAACTGAATTTCGGATCGGTGATTTCTATGGCCAAACCTCACCGATAGCTACCCTGCGCAGACACGCCACAGTCTGGGATGTCGTTAATTTCCCTCGTCTAATTAAACTAAGAAAAGAAATGAAAATACTTAAAGGGACTAGGGGTCGACATCCGGGTACGCGATAATAAATTTCAATAATTAATTGTTTTGATTCTGTAACCCTGTCAGAGCTGTCGCCTCCATGAACATTGTGAGCTAGCCCGAGTAGGTAACGTGAAGAAAAAAAAATCTCACGGAGCAGGATATTCTATTTTAAAACCGACCAGAAAATATAATTCACTACAGCCCTGTTGTATAACTACTATTGTCTTTTCATAATTTATTATTCAATATGTCTAGTCAGCGGTTATATGATGCTACCTATTCTATCAGATGGTATTACTATGGTTGATTAATATTATAACACATAAAACTACACAGTATTACCATAGTCCGACTATATATCGCCCTCCGGTCCGCGTGATATTATGGTGCAGGGGTCAGAACTTGAGATGTTTGTAGCTACACGTATCTATTCAATATCTATATATCAACACGCGGCGAAATATTCACTGGGCTACTATACATTTAACTATATGGGTGTCCTATATTCTATATTCATTTATTACAATATTCATATACTTTATATTCATATTCACATTAATATTCATATAATATTCATATCATTCTCATTTACTACGACGCTATATTCTTACAAACACCCTGTTTCCTCTATCTACGCCCAGCCTATATACACATTTCATCATAACACTTTAAAATCTATAATCACTACAAACATTTCCCATTCCGATCACCCCACGACAACCTCACTCGAACTCAAGACTCCTTCACCACACACACAATACTATGTAATACCTGGTAGCTTTATTAAGAACGAAAAAAAAATCCTACGTATATTCACTGAAAATAGAATTATCTGCGATAATGTTTAATGTTTATAAAATTCTGCAGCAACAATGAACTTCTGCAGCCACGAAGAAAAAATGAACATTTAATATAATTTCAAAGCGAAGAACTAGCATCATATCGCCCGACTTCTGTTAAAAATTTACGTATTGTTTATTTATTTAAATATTTCGATTTCTAAACTAGGCAGAGTGTTGAAATTTTCAGAATATATTAATTTTGGGTCACTTGACCTAACTGTACATTCATATGGGCTGTGAATTATACCTTCTAGGTTTTATTTCGGAAAGAAAGGTCAATTTCATGAAAACTAAATCACTAAGTACCTCGACAGAAGAATGGCGGTTAGTACTGACTTTTGACACTAGGGCCAGCGACGATATAATCAACCCTTGAACAACTGAATGTGACCTTGTACACGGAATTATTATACTATATGACGTCCACTTAATGACGGAGTAATAAAAATATCGCATAGTAAATACTACACTGTCCATATTTAATTATCTCACGCACTCTTTCATCACTTAACTACCACAATTACTACTACTAGATTACAAATATACACATACTACTTAAACTACAAGACACATCATGCCAATACACACCAATCATCACTATCATTAATACATGTTATACTAATAAATATACACAGAAAACATTCATATTTTACCATTTTAAATCGGCTCGAAAGGAGAAGGAAAGAAAGGGACAGGGCCAACTGGCCCTTGTTTTCACTGAATCACATTCTTTATTCAACCTGTTTAACCAATGCCCTGAGGGGACATATCGGAGTATTAGCTAACAATAGGACCCCTGCCCTGAAGGGGCAGGAACCCGGAAACAAACTAAATGTTCAACCCATCCCGCTGGAAGCCGTACTCCCAATTTGGGAGTCAGATAGGAGCCCTTTGCTTAATTTACACGTACATGCTGATGGTTACTAACACTACAAACAGACCTAAAAATACCGCCATATATATATATATATGAAAAAAAAATCACGTACTAACTACACAGACAGATTACTGAACGGACAGGTCTGACCGAACCTACACTGATTCAGGAGGGGCAAGAGGGAAATTTAACTATTTGATTCACTGAACTGCAAACTGGGTTTGGGAAAGGAGATTAAATGCACACACTATCCTGAATTCTGTCCATCACGAACTATATCTGCACAACATGGCGTCACCGAGTTATGGTTCCTATTTTAGTTCTTCAGTCCGGTTTTTACTATGAGAATCTAGCAAATTTATGGCTCCTTAGCTTCCTGCTTGGTAGTTATTCAACTATTATATTAGTTTTACCTTTTACTGCAGCTTTTCTAGCTCCCCTTTAAGTTCCCAAGCTAGACGATCAGGATCCAGTGTCTTCAGTAAAATTCTTGCAGGGAATGGAATAATTGCGCCCTAATATCATAGCGTGGGTTTATCAGCCAATCAAAACTAAGCATTTTGGCGGTGGGGCTTTGAAACGAATAAAATTTGGTAAAATCTGGATTAAACTAGATTTTAGAAGGACCTAGGTATCTAAAAGAGAGGTGAAGGGTGGTCCTGAAAATTCTGTCGAATTTTAGATTGGTTATTTGATCTGAAAGTTCTGTCCAATAGTGGATCTATATTTTCAGATAGCACTGACACCGTAAGAATTGTAATAATCCATTTACACATCCATATACAAGACTTATAACTAATTTAAAATATAAATAAAGGTATTGATTCCCAAAACTATAATTCCTAATGAATTTTTTACAGTTTCCCATGTTAATTTAAAATAGAATAACAAATAAAATTACGAATTATATGAACAGCCAGAAATTTTTTGTTAAACATCAAGTACAGTCGGTGCAAAAAATTTCGGGCACCCTCCTATTAAGAACATAATATCATTAGACTGTAATGGCATATTACATGATGATCCGACTTTTCCAAGCATACGATAAAAGATTCATTTCAGACGTTCCACGGAATCAGTGGCGGATCCAGGATATGATTAAAGGAGGAGCTAAACCATAGTTTGCCGCTTCATCCAGTGTAAAGCAGGATTGAAGCCCATTTTATCCAGTGTTTACCTGAGCATCAAGGGGGAGGCTATAGCTCCTATAGCCAGGCCCGTGCTGGGACACTAACAAGGGCGGTGGACAAGTCTACTAAAAGGACACCCAAACAAATGCGACTCTCTCCCTCCACCGACAAACTTTGGGAGGCGATTCCTTATACGAAATGAAAGGAAAAAGTTCTAATGAACATGGGCCGAAAAATGCCTCTTTTCAGAGTTATGATCCATTGAAAATTCGGAAAATCACTTTTCAAAACTCCCTAACTTAGAAACTATAGGACCTATCCCAAGCGGTTTAAGGAATTATACAGGAACTAGTATGTTCTCCATGTATCCATGTTTTACCATCTTCCGTTATCGGTGAAAGGAACTGTGGAAAGGAAGTTGAAGTATAGGGATACTCCTTTAAGTATAAATGGTGTGTTCGTTTCACTGGAACCGGTGAATTCTGAAACATGGATATTTAGATAGAGCGTATACCAGTTCCTGTGTAATTCCTTAAACCGCTTGGGATAGGCCCTATAGTTTCTAAGTCAGGGAGTTTTGAAAAGTGATTTTTCGAATTTTCAATGGATCATAACTCTGAAAGAAGGCAGTTTTCGGCCCATGTTTATTAAAACATTTTTCTTTCATTTCGTATAAGGAATCAGCCCCCAAAGTTTGTCGGTGGAGTTACCTACCACCCTGTATATATATATATATACGGGTGCTATTTTATATCAAAATCACAAACTGTTTTAGTAACGTAAATAGTAAGCTGTGGCAACCTTGAAATCCTCTTTACTAGGGAAACACTTTCTAGTTCCTATAGATTAATAAAATTTTTGTCAAACAAAATAAAGATAAGTATATCAACTTAAAACAGCTCTATGGCCTATGGACACAAGTGGTTCAATGCCGCGATATTGGAACCAGTTTCTACTTTATATTCCTATCTCTGTGAGATCCATCCTAATATCGTCCTATCTGCGCCTCGGTCTTCCTAATGGTCGTTTTCCTATTTGAATTTCCAGTTAAAACCTTGAAAGCGTTCCTAATTTCTTCCATTCAGGCTACATGACTTGCCTGTCTGAACCTCCTATGCTAGATGACCCTAACAATATCTTGTAAACGGTATAAATTATGCACTTCTTCGTTGTGAAGTTTTCGCTGTTCACCATTCCCTTTCCTCTCGGGTTCGAATATTCGTCTCAAATCATGTTCTCAAATACTTTGAGTCTGCGTTTTTTCCTAAGCTTAAGAGACTATGTTTCGCAACCATACAGCACACTGGCATGATTATCGTTTTATGTATTTTAAGCTTCAAATTTCTCGACAGAATTCGCGACAACAAAAGATTTTTAACTGATTATTAACACTAAATTTCTTGTTTTAGTCGACATCAAATTTGTTTGTGATTATGGCCTTAGTCCTTTAATAGTGATCCTAGATATTTGAAAGTATCCACTTTGTCGAAAGTATTATATAGTACTCAAACGCATCCATAATTTGCAGTATTACGATCCCGACGAACTTCCATGCATATAGTTTTCTCTGCATTCACTTCTAAGCCCCAATCTCTGCAAACGTTAATAAAGATTTCTACATTTCTTTCTATTGTTCTATCATCGCTATTATATTTACATCATTAGCATGCGCTACAACCTGGTAAATATCATACATAGGGGCAGGAGTTTTTCGCAATTTGAAATTAAATATTTTGCATTTAAAATTAAAAATTTCGTATTTTGTCACATTTTCAGATATAAAATTTCTCATTTAGTAGTTTATTTATTTATTTTATTATATTTATTTTGACTTATTTTACATGTCGAGGTTAAGGCTATATGTAGCCTTATCCACCACCTAAACATGACACAAAATTGAAAAATCAAAGAATATAGCTGACAATAGCAAAAGAAAAAAAAAGTTAGAAAGTAAAAAAAAAAACACAAGAAACAGACTGTCACTTGAACACACACACACACACACACAAATATAATATAGTGCTACATAAAGTACATACATGTTATAATATGTAATAAGTGTTGAGTTTCATATCTTTATGACAAGCTTCTCTATTGGCTCTTCTGTCTCTGTGTCCATTCAACCCTGCTTCGATAACAATAAATTATAAACTGCTCTTTTAAAAGATGCTAAAGATTTTGACTCACGTACCGAGGTTGGCAAAGTATTCCAATCACGGCACGTTGAAATTATATATGATTTGGAGGAATAAGTTGATCTATGAATAGGAATTGCAAGTTGGCTATTAAAACGTGATCTTGTGTCCCTCTCATGGAAATCGCTTAAAAAATTAAGATGTTTTAGAAGATAGGAAGGTTCTCTAAAAGTAAGTGTTTTATACAGCAGTACCAACGAGTGCAATTTTCGTCGTTGCTGCATCTTCAGCCATTGCAGCTTTTCAAAGAATGGCGTAACATGATTTGAGAATTTTAAGTTAAAAATAAAACGTATACAAGCATTTTGTACTCGCTGCAAACGCTTTTGTAAATGTATATCAGCGTCAGGTAAGGCGGTGTCACAGTACTCCAAATGTGGTACCACTAGGGTTTGAACAAGTTTTTTTTCAACTGTGTTGGTAAAAAGTTTCTTAATTTGCTGAGAGAATGAAGAATTCCAAAAGCCTTCTTGCATGATGCGTTAATTTGATCGGACCAAGTTAAATATTTGTTAAGTATGACGCCAAGATTTTTCACAGAGGAAGAGAAGGGAATATTTACGCCTTCTAAAGTTATATTGGGAGCAAGTGAAGCATCTATTAACGTCGTTGCACGTTTGGAAGTAATTAAAATTGACTTTGATTTGACTGGATTTATAATCAAACAATTATTT
This sequence comes from Thermobia domestica, assembly GCF_964235325.1. Lineage (NCBI taxonomy): Eukaryota > Metazoa > Arthropoda > Insecta > Zygentoma > Lepismatidae > Thermobia > Thermobia domestica. The sequence goes on from NC_137462.1 coordinate 69,725,254, forward strand.
GCTGACCATTTAGCCAAATTACTCAAGTCTTCGTTCATCTTTGTTATACAAGTATCTATTTGCTTTGGTGAAGAAGATAGATACAATTGAACATCGTCCGCATACATGTGATACTTACAGTGTTTTAGAGATTGTGCTAAGTCATTAATATAAAGGCAGAAAAGAAGAGGCCCTAAAACACTACCTTGAGGAACCCCACAAGGAAGGTTACGCTGACCAGAAACTAAGTTGGCAACCACCACATACTGTTTTCGGTCGCATAAGTAATTTTGGACCCACTTAGCAGCTGAAGTAGAGAAACTAAATTTTTGTACAAGTTTCTGTAGCAAAATAATATTGAAATAGGCTTTAAGTCTTCTGCAGATCCGACATCCTTAGTCTTAGGGAGAGGCAGGACTCGTGCTGTCTTTCACAAGACTGGAAATGTTCCGGTAGTAAGGGAAAGATTAAATAAATTGGTAATTGGGGAGAGGACGAAGGGTAATATTTTCTTGATCAATATTATGCTTATTTCATCAGCACCTATAGCAGTGGATTTTATCTTCTTAGTCGCTTTCATTACATCATGTGGGGTAACACAAGTGAAAGAGAAAACATTTTCTTCAAAATTAGGGATTTGTCCTGTATTATCAGATCTTGCATTTATCTGTGAGCTAGAACTATCAATTCTACAGAAATAATTGTTAAGATAATCGGCAGAGAAAGGAGCAGCTACATCCGGCTGGACTCTTTTGCTGCTACGAATGCCAAGTAGCTTCAAATTTCTCCAAAGATGGGAGGGATTCTTGTTCTCAAACAGGGTGTAGGAAAATTTTAATTTCGCATTACGCACGGCTTGATTACATCTATTTCTAAGGATCCTATATTCCTCAAATTTGTCATTTAAGTAAAGTTAAGTAAATTATTTCACAAACTCTAATATAAATTATACAAATTCTAATGTAAGCCCAATATAAGTAGGCCTAATAAGCAATAAATCAATAATGCTACTTAGTACAATGAAGTTATTCTTTATGCAGTTACTAACAATACACTTACTTTCTTCTTCTTTTACAAGTTCAAAAACTTAAAATACACTAGCACAGTATCATCACAATTGCCATCACAAAACACCACACATTGTATTAGTTATACACAGAAAACATATATACGTGTAAAAACACATACATACTATAGATTAGTGCAGTATCTTCTAGTATATCTCGTCTGCAAATTATTATTCTGATGAAACGTGCAGCATGTTGCATGTTTCAACATTTTCTTTCATTGTAGCTTTCTATCATTGATTACCAAGCTGTATTAAAAAAAATAAATCCTTTCACAGTTAGTATTCGTTATTGGAAGCCATTTTGCCGACAGGCACAAGTTATGTAAGTTTAAATTTTTCTCCCCTTTGAAACATTGTACTTTTTATTTCTGTATTTTAACAACTAAAATTGACGTTTTTAAAATTCGCAGTTTGTCACGTTTTGCGGCACATTTCGCTCAAAATGTCAGTTATCGCATTTTGTCGCGACTTCAAAATACCTATTTCCTTACTCAATCTGACGTAGTTCGTTGGAAAACCAACTCTCGGCTTTGTAGGAAAACTTTCGCGATTTCGCAACTTGCGAAAAACTCCTGCTCCTAATCATACAACTCTAGGAAGTGATTGATTTTCCTTATAACGTACTCCAGAACAAAGTTGAATAATAATGGCGACAACGTGTATCCTTGTTTCAGGCCGTTCTCAACGTGAAAGCTCGTGGACAAGAATTTCCCTACTCGGACTTTACTTTGGGATTCATTTAAGTATATCTTAATTAATCTAACTAACTTTTTCGGTATTCCAAATTCTGTAAGAATGTTGTACAATTTTTCCCTCCTAATCAAATGGTAGGCCTTTCTAAATTAAATTAATAATTGATGTACCAGGATATTGTATTCTCATTTCTTTCCGAGTATTTGTTGAATGGTAAATATCTGGTCGAGAGTTGATCGATTTTAATTAAATCCGCACTGATAATCTCCAGTAATTTAATTTCCATATGGAGTCAATCTTGCTAATAGAATGTTAAGAGAATTTATAGAATGTTGACAGCAGAGAAATGCCTCGATAATTATTACAATCAGTTTTTTGCTTTTCTTTTGAATTGGAACAATGATTGATTCTTTCTACCCTTGTGGTAATTCCTCCTTGTTTCAGATAAGAAGAATGAGTTTTAATTTTAGCTGGAGGGGAAAATTTTTGGAACAAAATACACAGTCAGTCAGAATTTCGTCTACACCAAGTAATTTGTGTTTCTTTAATTATTTTATAGCGATTTCTATTTCTGTTTGGTTAGGTTCTGGAATATACGGAATATACTGTATGCATTTCACTTTCTCCACGAACATTAGTTTTTGGCTGCGTGTTAAGTAAACTGTTAAAGAAATGTTTCCATCTATTCAACGTACTATATGCATAAGTGATAATTATTCCGCCGGCTTTCGTTAATATATAAGCCAAGGTTGAGCCCTTCTTGAATTTGTTTATGCTCTTTATGCTCCCAAATATTTTTATTTTTACTATTATCTTCATGTTCATTAATTTTAGCTTTCAAAAACTCGCGTTCCTTTGTTCTGAAAGTTTTGGAAGTTTTCCGCCAGATGACAATGAAATTTTATGTACATATCTCATTCGGATTTTGTAGCCAACTCTGTTTCTCCGGTTTTCTCTTCTTTGCTAGTTTAGTGCATTCCTGATCGAACCATGGTTTGTTCCTTCGTTTCTCGCATGTCCCAGTTTTTCTTTTGCTGAAATCGTGATGCTGTCTCTAATTTTCAACCCAAGTATCCTGAACATAGTGTACTTCCAATCTTCTAAAACCGAGAATCTATTCGACACTTCAATTTGCTATGCTTCTCTCACGTGGCTCTCCTCTAATGTCTTCCGTTTTCAGATGTGGAATATTTCCTTTATTCAACGATAATCTCTCTCTTATTATCGCTGCTACTAAGTAGTGATCAGTGCCACAATCAGCTCCTCTAAACGACCGGACATCAATTATGTTAGATTGTCTACTTCTGTCTACTAAAACGTGTTCAATTTGTTTATGTCCTTTTCCATCTGAAGTCCAAGCATATTTATGAATGTTGCGATGTGGGAATTTTGTACACTTCACGATAAGGGTTTTGGATGTTGCAAAGTTCACGAGTCTAACGCCCTTGTCATTACTTTCCTTATGCAGGCTTTCATTCCCTACAACGATTTGAAAATTTCTTCTCGTCCTACCTTTACATTGAAATTTTTGTATTGCATTGCGGGATTGGTCAATTACCCGCTCTATTCCTTCGTAAAACTGCCGTTTATATCGTCATCTTTATTTTATGTAGGGACATGTACATTTGAATTAATAAGATTCAAATGACTACTGACCCTTAAGAAAAGTAAAAGAAAATCTATTATTAACAAATGAACCCATGTAATTGCTGATATTATCCGTTTGCGAACGAAAAACCCTATTTCTAGTTAGTAATTTTTAGTTCCTTCCCCGTAAAAGAACGTAAAATTTACGGACTACTACATTTCCTTCCCATCTAACTTCCTGATATTCTACTAGGTCCATCCTCTATTTCTATAACTCATTCGTTACGGATTTTAACGCGCCTGTCCTATAAAACACTTCTTACATTCCATGTTCCAAATCTCATGGTCATTTTACTTTGCTAAGTTCGTGCCAAGTCATCAGCCCTGATCCGAAGACCCTGAGAATATATCTAAAGAAGTCTTTTTTTTTTCTTTTACAGTATGAGATTGTTAACCTGGTACCAAATTTCCAAGCTGAAGGACCACCCCTTGCGGTCTGTCCACGACTACTTATTTAGTATATTTGCAGCTAACTTCTATATCAAGGCCGCCTTCTCGATCGGGAACCTGAGGACGCGCCATGCCGTGGTGACAGGAAGGCCACATTTCACGGAATTTAATATAGTTATATTTTAGAATTACAATAGGTAGTGATTATCCGAACACTGCTTTAAAATACACAGAATCAACTAATATACGGAGACTGTGTAAGCTTCTATGCGGTAAAAATCGTAAATTAGAAACAGAGCATAATGTCAGTGTAGTATTTTATGAATGCTTCATACGTTTGACTGTCTGAACTATTCTTGATTTCTCACAACGTTTTGTTTTATACATAAGTAATTTTATACATATTTGTGCAAATGATTATCCTCTTTACTTGTTCTCGCCAATAGCAACTGTATGAATTTATAGTACAAAACTGGTACACAGAAGAATAAAAATGAGAATTAAAAAAAAGAAACATTTATCTACTGTATAATGTGATATTTCGCAGTTCACCTTATGTAAAGTGTGCACTGTACCTTCACAATTTCTTTATTAACACCCATTATTTGAATTTATTATACACACCTGGTACACAAAACAAGTAAAACGACTTATCTATAATGTGATGTACACTGAGAAAAATCCATTATCCGGACAGCGGTATATTGTACAAATACAAGGATTCGTTATGTTTACTAAGGAAATCTGTACGGAGCGTACTTTATCCATATGCTACACAGGTACTGCCTTTTACCCGCTTAGATATTACATCATGTCGCTGCAGGATGTCTGACTTCTAACAATCTTCTGTATTTTACATACATATACGTATGTTAAATACTTCAGCTATATGTTATATACCTCCATCTGTGTGTGAGATCCAGGCCGCCTATAGACACCTCTTTCTTTCGCCATGGCTGACGTCATTGAACTACCGTCTTTTGCTTGCGAAACGAGGTTGTTTACAAACGGAAAAGAAGAGAGGAAGGAAAAATGCTTGGGTAAGTACACTAGTTAACTATTACTTTAGTTAAATATTCCATTAATTATATATTCTTTTAGTGTAACTTGCTTTAATATAGTACTAAGTAAGTAATGTAGTTTACGAATACAATTCTTACTATTGTAAAACTCGTTAATGATTGAGGACAATGGAATGGGTGAATCTGAATTTTGAGAAATCTTTGAATATTAATGTTTTGAAACATTTTACATTTCAAGGTAGCAAAATGAATGTTATGTGTTTATTCATTCCGTTTTATATGTGACGATTTATTACTTGGTGCAGATTTACTACAGGGCTGCTTAACATAATTGCTAATAAACCGTTTTCAGCGCGAAAATTCCCTTGTGTAGTGAAGATTTAGGATTTAGATTTCTGGGCTTTCGGCATCAATGGCCTTGTTAGCCCGTCGCATATGAGGGATGACTTCCCTCGGTGATCACACTATCCGGGGAAAGGAAGGGAAGAATGGATTGGGGAAAAATGGGGCCGCGGTGGCTCAGTGGTAGAGCGTTCACCTCTGGTGCTTGGGGTCCCGGGTTCGATCCCAGCTCCCGCCAAGTGAACTTTGTGGTGGACAAACACCGTGTGCGTGGGTTTTCTCGGGGTTCTCCCGTTTCCTCCCACTTTCTTCATTCCACCATTTCATACATTACTCATCATCACCGTCTCCTTTAGCCTAACCGGCATAACCGTGGGACGTAAAACTCAAAGATTTCATTTTCATTTTTGGATTTCGGAAGGGAGAAAACGGCTTGGGACCTATATGTTAGGTACCACTCCGGCATTTGCCTGCTGTGAATGAGGAAAAGCCAAGGAAACCTCATTCAGGATGGCTGGACTTAAAATCTTTTGATACTTTTTCGACCGAGTTCCCCCACCGGGATCGAACCCGGGACCGTTCGCACCGAAGGCGAGAGCGTTAGCGAATACGCTACGCGGGGCCACTAGTGTAGTTTAGAAAACTCATTTTTACTAGGATATTTGCAAGATTTTTTTTTCTTTTAGTTTAACGCCCCATGATTGTACATCAATGTAAGAGAGAAGGTGACGATGAGATACATGATAATGGTGGAATCAAGAAAATGTAAGGAAACTGGAAAGTCTTAAGAATAACCACAACTACAGTGTTCACCAAAAGCCTATTTGTCGGGAGCAGGAATCGAACCAGGGACCTACCGCGTCAGAGGTAAGCGCTCTCAGAGCTTTCTTTTGTTTAAAGAACTTGTTTACAATGATATATATATATATATATATATATATATATATATATATATATATATATATATATATATATATATATAACGAAGATATTGACATATTTTACAGCCTCACTGAAATTTAAAAAAAAAAGTAGTCAGGGAGAGCTTACTTGTCAGGTTTTTATTTTTTAATTTAATTTATTTTTATTTATTTATTTTTCTTTGTTATGTTCCCTAGTTAATTAATGTTTGGGTTACTGAAAATTAAAACCTTTTTAGTATTATTGTTATGTCATCACTTTGGAACCAAAACGTTAGATTTTTTTCTTGTGTTTTCATATAGGAAGTTGGTGAGTTTGTGCCTTAGCACTGGTTTGGTTTCTAGAACGTAATTGAAGGTCATGTTGAGTTGAGTCTTGGTGGGTTTGAGTTCGTGAAGTGTCAGGCACTGCTTGTGCCCCTGTCTTCTGTTTGTGATGTTTCCTGGCTTTGGGCTGTGACGTATTTATGTTGAGGAGTACCAACGAAGGCCGCGTGATATACAGGTAGCTACAACACAGCTTCAACAGTTAACGAGTGCCATGTCTTTGAATTTCAGCTTTCGTTACGGCGTGATAATGCAGTATAGTGCTAGATTGAAATTCTATGGGTGGTAAAAACGGTATGGTAAGAAATACAACGTAATTGTTATTAGTTTAATTAGTGTTTCTTCATAGTATTGTTTCACTATTTCTAGAAGGAATTAAGTATTAACGAAGTAATGAATAAGCAAAAGAACACATTGATTGACGTTTACTATTTCTCATACTCCATTGAGAATGTTTTGATCCTCAGTTGCGCAAACATCCAGTGTGCGTTTATTTTCTTTCTTTTTTGGGGGGTTTACACTGCCTCACAGATGAGCTCTTTCGTGGCTAAGTGGTTAATGAACACGCCTTTGGCGTGGGACACCCGGGTTCGATTCCCGGCCGGGGGCCGCGGTGGCTCAGTGGTAGAGCGTTCACCTCTGGTGCTTGGAGTCCCGGATTCGATCCTAGCCCCGCCAAGTGAACCTTGTGGTGGACAAACACCGTGTGCGTGGGTTTTCTCGGGGTTCTCCCATTTCCTCCCACTTACTTCATTCCACCATTTAATTCATTGCTCATCATCAGCGTCTCCCTTAGCCTAACTGGCATAACTGTGGGACGTAAAACTCAAAGGTTTCATTTCATTTTTTCTTAATCTCTTGCACCGACCGACCGATCTCGATCAAATTTCCAACGTAGATGCGCTTCTGGCCTGGGAGTGTTTTTAGCTATTTACTTTGACAGTAGAACTTAGGGGAGGGGGAGGAGGGGGACAGAAAAAATAAATGACTTAATTTACTTTGAAGTGTAAAAGTGCGAGCGTTTTCTTCTCTCTCTCTCTCTCTCTCTCTGTCTCTCTCTCTCTCTCTTCACTCCTCCAGTCTCCTCTCACTTTTAGGGCCGCGGTGGCTCAGTGGTAGAGCGTTCACCTCTGGTGCTTGGGGTCACGGATTCGATCCTAGCCCCGCCAAGTGAACCTTGTGGTGGACAAACACCGTGTGCGTGGGTTTTCTCGGGGTTCTCCCATTTCCTCCCACTTACTTCATTCCACCATTTCATTCATTTCTCATAATCACCGTCTCCTTTAGCCTAACCGGCATAACCGTGGGACGTAAAACTCAAAGATTTCATTTCATTTTTTCCTCTCACTTTGATTTCATGATTTCGCACTCTGATGAAAAGTATTAAATACCGCCAGGAAAAGTACTAATATATAACCTCTCTTTTAGGCGCCCCTCCAACCACGCGCCCGGGACACGTGCTTTGCTTGCTTGCCCATAGCTGCGGCTCTGTGAGCTACATAAGTAACATACAATGCTTACGTAATACTTTGGGTCATAAGCAGTGGCGGCGATTGGACGTTAAAAGTGGGGGGGCAAGACATGATCTGAATATTTGTATATCAATGTTAATATACAAACTTCCCTGGTTGAAACTATATACATTAATAGGTCATTTGAGAAAAGTGGGGGGGCAACTGCCCCCCTTTGCCACCCCTAATCGCCGCCCATGGTCATAAGTACTATTAAGAAAGGAAGAATTGCATTTTTTTAACTTTGGGAAAGGAGCTACTATGGGATTAAAGTTAAGGTAGGAAAGGCAACACATTCCAGTCTATGCTTTCACCCAGCAGACATATTGTTTGGAACCAAAAAAATGTGACTTTTGGAATCTTGTACTTAGGTTCACAGCGGAAGCGACGAAATAACTTGAATCATCCATTGTAGCTCTCCCCGCAACCAGTTTCTAAAATGTTGGCAATAAGTTTGCGAAACGAGAGGTGACGACTCCAATTTTGGGTGAAAAGTCGCTATAAGAAATAATCGAGAAATTCATTGTCTATAAGCATTGTAAAAGTTGTAGATGTAAACTAAACAATATGTTCTACTCACTGGCGCAAATCCCGGGGGGGGGGATGACGGATACATGTCCCCTCCAATCTTGGAACTGAGGGGGACTTCTCCCAAATAATCCGATTTGAAATGTGTTTTTTGGGAGAAATTTGATGATTTTTGTCCGATTGCTACAAAGGAACGTGAGATGTCCCCCAGAATAAGCCTCAAATCTGCAGCCTCCTAACGCTAAAGACAACTCTGATCCTCCACAACATTGTTTTTCAACTTCATAAGTATTTTGGACATCGCCAAAAAAAGTATGGTAACGGTCTTACCCTCCCCCCCCCCCCAATGTTGAAGACAGATTTGCGCCGCTGGTTCTATTCACATCTTTGTAAACAGGGCGCAACCAATCCTTTAATTCAGGGATCATTTCAGGTTGTTTCGGGTACTTTTGTTCATGTTGTGGTCAAAATAGTTCCGAAATAATTAACACTACAGTACTTACGTTAAGCAATTTTTTGTAAAAGAAAAAGTGCAGAATAATTAAAAGACCCCAGAGGACAAATATAACAAACACCTTCTTCGCCTTTTTTCACGCATCTATAGCTAATCTTGTTGCTATCGGTAATGATGTATTACGTGTGTCTCTCAACGGAAACTCTGCGAACTAAAGGACATCAAGTTTGTAGTTATTCTTCGTTAGAGGGCAAGGGTAACATAACAATGCAGGATTGTGGAGTAGTGAGTACGCTGTATTTCCAAACTCTTCATCACTTGCGCTGATTAAAACAAACAAACAGAAAAAAATAACGTAAAAACTGTTTTGAACTAATAATGCTTCTCTACAGATGAACATTTTGTTTGCAGCAAAAAGTCGCTAAATGTGTAAGTAGGTAAATCGTTATTTAAAAATCACCCAAAAAAGTCTCCAATCGGAATTTTTTTTTTTTTTTTTGTCGTTATCGTAGGGCGACCATACGTCCCGTTTTGACCGGGACAGTCCCGTTTTAGGGGCGTGTCGCGGCCGTCCCGTCAGTAGATGGAAAAAAGTAGTATTCGTCCCGTTTTATGTAAATGAAAGAAGTAAATAACAAACCCAGTACCTTTACTCCTTTTAAAAGTATTAATAATAACAAAGCGGCAAAAATTGAACTGAAAATCCCTATATTAAAAATACTCTATAGTTCGCAGTACTGCTCGAAAGGCAGCAGAGGTTTTAGCAGTTGGTTGTGTGTTAAACAAACTTCAACGTGTCTTTCCTTTTTCATAAGTACCCGCTCTGTAACGAAGAGAGAGAGGGGGAACACTGATATCAAGGCACTGATAAGAACAAAGGTAGATCTAAAAGTCTAGTGTTGCAAGAACCTGTCCCGTTTTTAACTGAAAATTTTATGGTCACCCTGAACTATCGTTGAGGTCGAATTCCCCTTATTTAGCGACTTTACCCAAAATTGGCAACATTGACCCCCACCGAACAACACCCCGTCATCTTGAGCCTAGCCAGCATAATAGTGGGACGTAAAACTTAAAGATTTCATTTCGAACAACACTCCCAGAAACCTACTGTTATACTATTCTCAAACCACCCTTTCGTACAGTTCTCCCTATTCGAAAAAAAAAAAAAAAAATGTAAATAGCAGTGTTCATACATAAATATGGAACTCAATTTCCCTGAATTTTGCAGGTTTTCCAGGTATTAATTTTGCAATTTCCAGGTCTAGTGGAAGAAACTAATAGTACGAGAACACATAAATTTTAAGAATACTATATTTATATATTTGAGAATGGCCACCCTTCTCCCCAATGAACGATTGCAATTAAATATTGAGTCACAAGAAAATAAATAATTAAAATAAATAAAATTTAAGTTGAAAAATATTAAGTTGAGAAGCCTACTAAGGGAATTATATAATACTTTTGTTCCATACTTGAATACATTCAAAATATACAAAAAAATATTGGCTTGGGGAAGAAAAAAGGGCCCGCGAGATTTTAACTGATTCTTGCAGTACTCGACGACAGAAATAGATTACTGAAAGAATTTTCAAAATCGGCACAGGCAAACATGAAGAAAATCGCATTTTCAGGTACCGGTTCAAAATGAGAAGAAAAAAGGACCGCGAGATTTTAACTGATTCTTGTAGTACTCGACGAGAGAAATCGATTAGTGAAGGAATGTTCAAAATCGGCGCAGGCAAGCATGAAAAAAAATCGCACTTTCATGTACCGGTTCAAAATGGGGAAGAAAAAAGGGCCCGCGAGATTTTAACTGATTCTTGTAGTACTCGACGACAGAAATAGATTACTGAAAGAATTTTCAAAATCGGCACAGGCAAACATGAAGAAAATCGCATTTTCAGGTACCGGTTCAAAATGGGAAGAAAAAAGGGCCCGCGAGATTTTAACTGATTCTTGTAGTACTCGTCGAGAGAAATCGACTAGTGAAGGAATTTTCAAAATCGGCGCAGGCAAGCATGAAGAAAATTGCATTTTCATGTACCGGTTCAAAATGGGAAGAAAAAAGGACCGCGAGATTTTAACTGATTCTTGTAGTACTCGACGAGAGAAATCGATTAGTGAAGGAATGTTCAAAATCGGCGCAGGCAAGCATGAAGAAAATCGCATTTTCTTGTACCGGTTCAAAATGGGGAAGAAAAAAGGGCCCGCGAGATTTTAACTGATTCTTGTAGTACTCGAAGACAGAAATAGATTACTGAAAGAATTTTCAAAATCGGCACAGGCAAACATGAAGAAAATCGCATTTTCAGGTACCGGTTCAAAATGGGAAGAAAAAAGGGCCCGCGAGATTTTAACTGATTCTTGTAGTACTCGTCGAGAGAAATCGACTAGTGAAGGAATTTTCAAAATCGGCGCAGGCAAGCATGAAGAAAATTGCATTTTCATGTACCGGTTCAAAATGGGAAGAAAAAAGGACCGCGAGATTTTAACTGATTCTTGTAGTACTCGACGAGAGAAATCGATTAGTGAAGGAATGTTCAAAATCGGCGCAGGCAAGCATGAAGAAAATCGCATTTTCATGTACCGGTTCAAAATGGGGAAGAAAAAAGGGCCCGCGAGATTTTAACTGATTCTTGTAGTACTCGAAGACAGAAATAGATTACTGAAAGAATTTTCAAAATCGGCACAGGCAAACATGAAGAAAATCGCATTTTCAGGTACCGGTTCAAAATGGGAAGAAAAAAGGACCGCGAGATTTTAACTGATTCTTGTAGTACTCGTCGAGAGAAATCGACTAGTGAAGGAATTTTCAAAATCGGCGCAGGCAAGCATGAAAAAAAATCGCACTTTCATGTACCGGTTCAAAATGGGGAAGAATAAAGGGCCCGCGAGATTTTAACTGGTTCTTGTAGTACTCAACGGGAGAAATCGATTAGTGAAGGAATTTTCAAAATCGGCGCAGGCAAACATGGAGTAAATGGCATTTTCATGTACCGGTTCAAAATGGGGAAGGAACAAGGTCCCGCGAGTTTGAACCGCTACGATGTATGTTTACGAATGTGCCCGTCTTCTCAAATTTAGTTAATTACTGTGACACTGAAACATGTGACACAGAGTCACATTGTGGATGACTCTGCAATCGGCAACCACTGCACATATACTCCTCCCGCCCCACAGTTTGATTATTTCGATCCATTCCTCACGTGCTAACGGCATGGTTCAACATCTGCAAGAAAGAGGTAAATGTAACGTTCAATTGGCAATAGCTTTTCACCAAATTAAGCTGCATGAAATCTGATTGCATATTTGACATACTGAGAAAATTCTAGCCCGTGGCCATATGTATCACATATCCCACCAGTTCATAAAAATTTTGAACACAAAATTACGGTCGTCCGTGTGACGTACTCCCAAAAGGCCTAATGTGTATCACCCACCTCACATTCAATGAAACCACATCCGTGTAGAATTAAGAAAGGAACCTCTTATGATGTATACAGGATGTCTCAAACGTTCCCTGACATAGGGTAACTCTGTTATTATCAGAGTTACGACAAAATGTAAGAGGAAAAACATCTCGAAATATGACGTTTTCAATCTAAAATGAACACTTTTTTAAAAAATCGGACAAGATGAATGTGCTGTATACTCTTTATGCACCCAATTTTAAATGAAAATGCAACGTTGTCATTTACCTGGACCCACGACATAAGTGAATGAAGTTACTGTTTGAAACGGGGGCTGGCCATCGACATGTTAGCGTAAAAGACAGTAACTTCACTCACTTCTGTTGTGGGTCCAGGTAAATGGCAACGTTGCATTTTCATTTCACATTGGGCGCATAGAGAGTGTACAGCGCAAACGGGTCATCCGATTTTAAAAATTCCTTCACTTTAGATTGAAAACATCATAATTGGATATGCTTTTCCCTCCTACATTCTGTTGTAACTCTGATAATAACAGAGTTACCCTATGTCAGGGGACTTTTGAGACACCCTGTATACCTTATTTAATGTATGTTTGATGTCACTATAACTGTAGTATAATTTAGTTTGTTTAAATTTACAATTTAATACAAGTAGATTCGGATTTACATGCGTAGGATTTTGTATGCATCTAACTAATGAATTCTTTTATTTTTATGCTTAACTTAGTGACTTGGCTTTGGACTGCAACTGATTATTGTAACCCATTATTGCTTGAGAAGAAACAAGATATCCGAATCTTCATTTGGAGAAATCAAAGGTCTATTGGAAAGCTGGGGATTACAATCATTAATTTCTACATTTCAAGGTGCGTAGTAAATTATATATTGTGTTTATTGTTAAATTACTATTATTGGGTTTAGAATCAATGAAGCACTTCATGATATTTTATGGGGATCAAGATGGGTGCCGGATAGATAAGTATTTGAGCGTCAGGCTCTTATTTCTTTTCAATTTAATATTTAATCAATGATTATTTTTCTCCCTCATTATTCCACCAAATCGTATTCCAAGATCATATATCCATTTTTGTTCGATATATCCATATTTTTGATCTCTTTCATATTTCTATATTTTCGATTTTTGATATTGTTTATATTTCGATATTGCTGTATTTTTCGATATTTCGAACAAGTTTCGATAGTTTGTCGACATCGATTATCTATATCTAAATTCGGATATCCCAAAGCCCTATCGAGCACCCTCCGAAATGAAGTTTTTGGCTATGGACCTGATTAGGGATGCGCACGAGACAAGACGAGACAATTTTTGTTACGAAATTCGAGGCAAGATAGAGCTTTTCCAATAGAAACGGATCCAGTTTTCGAGACGAGACAACTTTCGCGGCACCTTTTCGAGAGGAGACAACCTCAAATCTTTTCTCTTGCGCATCCCTAGACTTGATCATGAGTTATCAAAAAAAAAAAAAAAAATGTTAATGAGAAATAACATGTAAATACAATATAGGTAGCTAGAACATTTTTGTTTTCATTCTTCAGTAATGCATTGTTATTAATCTCAGGGGGGCGGTGGCTCAGTGGTAGAGCGTTCACCTCCGGTGCTTGGGGTCCCTGGTTCGATCCCAACTCGCGCCGTGTGGACTTTGTGGTGGACAAACACCTTGCTCGTGGGTTTTCTCGGGGTTCTCCCGTTTCCTCCCACTTTGTTCATTCCACCATTTCACTCATTTCTCATTATCACCGTCTCCTTATCCTAACCGCCATAACTGTGGGACGTTAAACTTAAAGATTTCATTTTTTATTAATCTCAGCATTTTATAGTGTATTCTTAAGCTTAAGGTGATGTATAATTAAAGTTTGAATTCAGTTAACTTATTTTGTTTCTCAGATTGTTTTTAAAATGTATGTACAATTGTTTATGTTCATTCTCAAGAGTTTAAAGTGACGTATAGTTATTAAACATAGTATTTAATATTGTACTCTTAACGTGGAAGTGATATACAGTTAACTTTTGAATTCAGTAAACATTTTTCTTTCTGAAATTGCTTTAAAAAGTATGTAAAAACGTTTTTATTTTCTTTCTTGAGTGCTAAAAGTGATGCAAAGTTATTAAGCTTACTACTTTATATTGTATTCTCAACCCTAAACTGATACACAGTGCGTTTTTGAATAAATTGTCAAGTTATTTGAGTGATGAACACTGGTAGAAAATCCTGACTACTACTGGAACATTTTGATTTTAAGGTGACGACTACTGGTGCAAGGATTTTAAAATATTGTTTTTCCTTCAAGGGCTACTCCTTTTTGAATTCTGACTACATGGTCACTATAGGAAGGATCAGTGAGTCTTTCCAACTATGGTACAGCTCCGACAGAGTCACGATGCTCAGAGAAGAAACAAAATAGTATGTTTTCAAACTTAAAGTGAGAACCACTGGCGTTTTTACCTTGCTATGCAAAAGTAAGTGAGTACTCCAATGGGGTTCCAATGCGGTACCTAATTTCTGCATTTTAGATATATGGAAATACATGTCTCTAAAATGTAAAGAACTGATTTTTTTTAGGGGGGGGGAATAAACTATAGGTATGTGGGGCTTGCATACTTGACGCTACAATTCGGAAATTGAATTAAAATATGACTAACGGCTATCAAGATGTTGTCAAATAAAGGGAGGACCAACACAGTTAAGGGGTTTTCGTGTTAGATGCTAAAATTTCCGAAATCGGTCATGGAAAGTTAATAAACACCAGTAGCAATTTCATCTTAAAGTAATTAGATATCTTCATGGGGTGTTAGAACATCATGGAGTCTACCAAAATTAAATTTTAAAAGCTTTTGAAAATATAATCTGACATTTGTAAACAGTATTTGAAATATGTATTTACCCAAAACTTCCAGCTAGTACATCTAACATCTGGAGAAACACTGTGAAATAAAAGCTTGAAATTTCGGAAACAATTATTGGTCGCAACAAAATTAAATAAGATGGTACTTCTATGGGTTAAATCAGTACCTCAGTACAATTTCGATCGAAAGATTAGTTCAGTCCTAGGTTTTCTTCAGGCAATTCCAATGGTTCATCGAGCTGTACAAAAGAATGAAAATTCGCTGTCAATATCTAAGATAGTAACCAAGATAAAAGGAATTATATATTTTATGGCGTAAAAATAGAGATCTTTATATATTTGTACTTTTGGGTCTTTCCTATAAGAAAAAAAAATCAGAAAACTACTGTATATACCTTAATAGACAATTCAATGGGCGGGGACACAGTAGCTTAGTGGTAGGGTGTTTAACTAATCTTTTTTTTTGCAGAAACTATTGGAGTATTCACTTAACCCGTAGAGATACGATCATACTTAACTCCCTATTTAATTTTAAAATTAAATAAAAGGAAATATTTCAGTGTAGCGACCCACGATTATGCATTTTAGTCTCAGGGAGATTATGATTAAAGCAAGTGAATGTTGTTGACAGAATTGATGGAATGCAAAGGTGGGAGGAGAGTACCCCGAGAAAACCCACGAATACGATGTCCACTACAAACTGACTTGGCCGTGGATCGAACCAAGAACCCAATACACCAGAGGTAAGCACTCTACCACTAAGCCACTGTGCCCCCGCCCATTTAATTGTCTATTAAGGTATATACGGTTGTTTTCTGAAATTTCTTCTTCTTACAGCAAATACTCAAAAGTACAAATCCATGTGGGTCTCTATTTTTACGACGTCATAAAATACATAATTCCTTATATCTCGCTTGCTATATTAGATATTGACAAAAAATGTTCACTTTATTTCAGAGCCCGATGAACGCTTGGAATTGTCCAAAGAAAATTTAGAGCTGAATTAATCTTTCGATCGAAATTGTACTGACGAGTCTGAGGTTCTCACTTAACCCATATAAGTACCATCTTATTTAACTTTTGTTAGGATCAATAATTGTTTTCTGAAATTTCAAGATCTAATACGCTTTTATTGTATGGTGTCTCTCTAGCTGCTAGATGTACTAGCTGGAACTTTTAGGTAAATACATATTTCTAATACTCTTTACAAATGTCAAAATATATTTTACAAAACTTTTAAAATTTAATCTTGGTAGACCCCATGATGTTCTTAAACTCCATGGAAATACCTAATTATTTTAAGATGAAATTGCTACTGATGCTTATTAACTTTACATGACCGGTTTCGGAAATTTTACCACCTAACACGAAAACCCCATAACTATATGGATCCTCCCTTTATTTGACAATATCTTGATAGTCATATTTTAATTAATTTTCTAAATTGTACTGTCTAATATGCAAGCTCCACGTACCTATGGTGTCGCTTTTTATTTCACCATATTTCGGTAACTGTTAGGCGTACCGACTTGCGGTTTCGGTAAACACACACCTCTAACGTTCTTTAAAACGTTATTAAGACATATTTTAGAATATTTAGAAATGAGAGTTCTGGGAATATCATGGTACCCGAAAACCCCCATCAGGGCGTGTGTGTAGTGTATTTAATTGAAACTACTTTTGAGGTTGTTGTAAGCCCTCGTAATTACGTTTCCGAAACTGCACCATCTAGTACGCAAACTCCACAGTTCTGTAGTGTCGCTCTTTATTTTCCCATATCTCGATATCCATAAGGCTTACCGAGTTGAGGTTTTCGGTAAACAGATGTCAGTTCCTTACATTTTAGAGACATATATTTTCATATATCTAAAAAATACAGACATTAGGTACCCCATGATAGCCCGAACACCATTGAGGTACCCACTTACTTTTGAATGGTAATACATTTTGAGTTGTTGTTCAGCATCAATAAACACTTCATAGTTTTTCTACGTGCAACCCAAAAGTCCATACCTGACCGAACATATTTTGTCCATTTAATCTCAAAAATGTTAAGATACTTTGTATTGTTAAGTACAACCAAATTAAGCACACTGAATATAACATTTTAAATATTTTCTGATTTTTGTTGCAGGTATTTCGTGCATCAAACCAGAATTCTGCTTGAAAGACAGTCAAAAGAAGCAGTGTAGGTTGTGGCTAAAAGTACGCCCTTTCTGAAGACAGACTCAGTTGTACTTACATTATTTTGTACGAATATATAACCCTAATAAAGATACTGTACTACAAATTATTTCTTTCTTCCATAAATTATAATAAAATATTATCTCTGTTTAAAGAAAATGATTTGTTAATGTTAAGTCATTTTAATTATTTTTCTCTGTAATAAGAACATTATCCCTAGCAATATTTTTTATCTTTGTGCTATTGCGATTGGATGAAGTAAAATTCTATACGAAGCACTATTATTTCAGACATGCATTAATAACTAATGTATTGTTCTGTATGTAAGACAATGTGTATACTGAACATGTCTAGCGAAGGTGTTGTTTTAATACAGAATCTATAACTCAGCTTTTCAGTAGTCAACTTTATTGGGAATCCGAAGAACGAAGTTAAAAAAAAAAAAAAAAAAATGTTGGACTTACCAGCGTGTGTGTGTTCGAATTCTGGACTAATCCAAATTATCCAGAGAAATCATTATATATTTCTTTGTTGCTATTTCAGATGTATCCTTTATCCAAGTCGTATGAAACGGAGACTTCATACATCGCTATACTTTGTATGAACTATGTTCCGTATTTACTTAATCACTTTGTAACTTTCTCTAGTGTTGACAAGGCCGCAGGTGTCAATCGAATAGTTTAGTGTTTCACTCATGTCACCTTGTGACTAAGGTACGTCCTGTTGGTATATATATGGTACTGGGTTCAATTAGCGATAAAATACATTTTTAGCGTTAAACAAATGCAAAAATCTACACGAAATGAGATACCGTGATCTCTGACTTACGGATAACACCAAGCAACTAATGGTACTGAGTGTGATTGAGTTTACTAATTACTATTTGGCTAAAATCAGTGTTCCTTTATCTATAGTTCTTTTCGTGCTTTGAATTGCAAAGTTTGAAATAACCGTTTTAAATTATTGTGTATATATATCTTCCGAGTAATTCTGAGAATCATTGCTCTTTCTTTAAGCAATGTATGAGACTGTTAAATTGCTCTTTCCTTAAAATGTTGCACTAAGAAGGATGCATCCAGGAAAGTCCAAATTTGCAGAATGTCTATAGCAGGGAAGAATAAATATGTTTAGTCGATGGCTGCACAACGCCTCCGCTGTCACCACGTTGTCACACAGCGAATACAGCGAACGTTTAAGAGTATTCTGCACTTACTATTAGGTATCGGCCTGGGAACTTTGGCGCATCTACCCAGTCTCCTTCTTGGTGTTTCATTTTTAATGGCGAGTACTGAGTAGGAATAATATTGTAAGCGAATGCGTTTCCGGCTGACACCACACTTTTAATTATTGCGACATTTAAAAAAAAATACCTGTTAATTAAAATGTACAGAGAAGTTATTTCTGGAAAATTCTATTCAGGCCTCTTGTGGTAACAACTGCACTTTAGTAGAAGATACTATTAAGGAAAAGAATGAGGTAAAATAATCTTTATATCGTACAAGCAATGGATGATAACAGCTTAATAAATGATTGTACGTAAATCTTGTTTGAGTTTGAATATAGGATTGTATAAGGCTGTGCATTTTGCATTATTATTGAGGTGCTGCAACTAACTAACTGCAAACCATATGATAAATTCTTACAGTAATATATCACATATTGATTTACTCTGTATGGAAACGAAAATAGTTTAATATATGGTTAACCTCCTTTGTGCCAGGGGCGGATCCAGAGGGGGGCGATCGGGGCGATCGCCCCCCCCCCACAAGAGGAAACTTTCTTATTTTATATATAAATAAACCCATCCATAACAAGTTTGGAGCTCTTAAAAGTAGCAGTATTACCGCCGACCGCCCCCCCCCCCAGAAGTCCGTCCTGGATCCGCCCCTGCTTTGTGCCCATAATTTTAAAATTAACGTTTGTCACTTTTCAACACTTGACTTTGCAGTAGCTTTCCAACGAATTAGCAGGAAGCCCAAACTTATAGGACACCCTGCAGGTAAATACATTTCTTTGGACAGTTTCACTGCTCCAAACTAAGATTTGAAAAGTGTAGTATTGTTAATTTTATTATTATTGGCACAAAGGAGATCAACCATATTTTAAGCTATTTTTGTTTTCATACAGAGTAAAACAATATTTGACAACATTACAGTAAGAATGTATCATGCACTTTGCAGTATGTTGCAGCACTTTAATAATGGTGCACTATACGTACACTCTAGATCCTGCATATGTCCGATCCATACATTACAAGAAGGCAATACGTATTCGATACAGGTAAAATCTGTATATTTCATATGGACAACCTATTAGCTATATACATCCAATCTATACATTACATATGGCCAACCTGTACGCGACATACGTATAATCTATATGCTGCATGCAGACAGTCTGTAAGCTACATATATACACTCTGTATGGTGCATACGGATATTCTGTATGCTGTATCTGGACAAGCTGTGTGCGACATAAGGAAAATTTGTATAATACATACGTACAATACGTATACTGTATCTAGTCGTACGTATGGGGCACAAGTACAATATAGATGCTGTCTCGGGGTTGAACGCAAGAAACATACGTACAGAACGTATATTGCATACTTCTTGAAATCATGCTCCGTCCTGATAGTCAGTGTATGTCGTCATTATTAACCCACATGCTACATACGACCCTGACGTCACAAAGCTAGATATCACCTCCGTATATACTTGTTACTGCAGATGACGTCACACGAATGACGTCATTGCACTTATGCAGACAGTACGTATAATACATACTTTTTCAGCTATACGTTTGCTGCAGGATGTTATATACGGTTGTACGTTAAGTCCAGAAACTACAGGAATTACGAATGTAACCTACGTTTTTAAGTATGCCACCTACAATTTTTTTTCTCAGTGTAGGGTATCGCAGGGCGCCTTATGTAAAGGGTGCACTGTACCCTTCACGGATTCTTTCCAACAGCAACTGTATATATTTATTGTACAGAACTGTGGTATACAGAAGAATAAATAAAATCGTTCATCTTTGATATGGTTTCGCAAGGGCGCCTAGTGTAAAGGGCACAATGCGCCTTTCACAAGGTTTTTTTTTTTTTTTTTTTTTTTATTTTTTATTTTTTTTTTTTTTTTACCAATAAAACTAAGAATTTCTTATTCAAAACTTGTACCTTTATTTATACTGTGATGTTTCAGAGGGCGCACCGGGACATGTCCCGGTGGGCCAGCACGGGCCTGCCTATAGCCCTCCTTGGATCCACCGCTGCACGGAATTTGGAAGTGGACGGTTTAGAAATATTTGTCATGGTAACGACAACAATGTGAGTCGTAACTCAATATTGTAGGTTTGGTGATTATGCAGTTTGAATATCATTACTAAGGCTTCTGTATTTCAATTGAATAATCAGTGTTAACAGTTCAATTCTTACTATTACCATAAGACAACTGGCAGTGAAATTGTCATTTAGACATTATATCGTCGACAGCGTCACAAACTGTCGTATCTCAGTTTTCTAAACTTTTCAGGAGAGCGATTTTTAGGTTTTTACACAACTTTGAACAGCCATAACTCAAAATCTATTTTACCGAAAGGAGAGAAAATTTACCAAGTTATAACTTAAATCATAAGAAATCAGTGTAGAAAGTTTTATGGAATTTGCTTGTAAAAGCTTGTGGAAAATTTGGCGGGAAACAGATACGACAGTTTGTGACGATGGTAATCCTCTCTTGTATGAAAGATACGACGCATATTTTTTATTCTGAGAACTACATTAATAGATGAACAATCGGAATATATTGCACTGTTATTGAAGAACTTCATGTTTATTACACAAAATAATTTAACAAATGCTTCCTGAGATTCTTGAGGGTAAAACGAAATTCCTGAGAACACACAAGAAACACAATATTAAGAGCATACTAACCATAACATAAAATAATGCTATCAAGTTGTCATTGCCAGAATATAAAATCTTGCAAAGTAATTTTCAAATTGCATGCTTTGATATTGCATTTGAGAAGGATGGTTAATGTGGTAAGTTTCTGTAAAATTGAACATGTTCAGGGTTTCGAATGATTGGGGTTGGGCCCGGACACAATGATAACGAGTCCTCGTAGGCGTGGGAGACCCGGGTTCGATTCCCGGCGGAAGCTCATGTGGTTCGGATTGTACGTTAATCAGTAGGTCAACGTCTCATATAGTGTCGCTTCTGAAAGGGAAGTTAAAAATTAATCAATCAATCAAACCGAGTCCTCGTACTTCTCTGGAGTGATAATTTTTGACAAGTCTGCAAAGTAGGAACTTCTATCTGGTGGATTCAATCTGCGTTCTTTTCAGGGAAATAGTTACGTAAGTGTCCTCAAAATGACTTGTCTTAAACTGAATGCAGTTCGGATAGTCTTTGTTCACTTTCGCTTCGCGTATTTCCGTCCAGTTGATTGGATCTCCATTTTCGTCACGTCTGACAGAATACAAAGACATTGGGACAGAGATCTAGTCTCATACATCAATTCTGTCAACACGATGAACGGTATATGGGTTCTTTTTCCTTGACAGTTTAACAATCGGTTCAAGTTGCGAGGGTACAAAATTACTGCCACAGTGCTTAATAGATGAGCTTAGAGCACTGTGGACTGAATCTCCCTCATTTTATCCATGCCGAGATTCAAAGAATCGGAGAGAAATTTCTCTGATGTTCTTACGTGTTTGCATCGCATACCCCATCATAGCAGCCAACCTGAACTCCTACTAGGTCCATCCTTTATTTCTCTAACCCATTCGTTACGGATTTTCACGCGCCTCCCTATAAAGAATTTTAATATTCCATGTTCCAAATCTCGTCCATTTTCTTTTGCTGATGTCGTGTCAAGTTATCGGTCTTGGTCCGAGGCTTCTGTGATTGTTTCTGAAAAAGTGTCCTTTTTTTCTATTACATGATGAGTTTGTTAGCCTCACCCAAACCCCTAAGCTGCAGGGTCACTCCTTGTCTTCCCGCGACTGCTTATTCAGTATCTCCTCAGCTAACCTCCATATCTAAAGTCCTTCTCCTCGATCCGCAACCTGAGGCCGCGGTGGCTCAGTGGTAGAGCGTTCACCTCTGGTTCATGGGGTCGCGGGTTCCAACCCTGCTCCCGCCAAGTGAACTTTGTGGTGGACAAACAGCGTGTGCGTGGGTTTTCTCATGGCTCTCCCGTTTCCTCCCACTTTCTCCATTCCATCATTTCATTCATTTCATTCACCGTCTCCCTTAGCGTAACCGGCATAAGCATGGGACGTAAAACTAAAAAATGTCATGTCATGTCGATCCGCAAACTGAGGACGCCCCATGCCGTGTAAATATATATGTATACAGCCGCGCATTGATCAAGCATAACATTCTAGCTTATAAGTTTATTTGCTTCTGCTGTTACGAGCTTAAGGTATAAGTAGGAACAAATGATAAAGAGACTAAGTGGATAACAATAAGAAATGATATAAAAAGCAATGAGTTTATCAGTACGGAACTGTATACCTACTTTTGGGCTACTTTGTATATATAAACAAATTGCTTTGAATATAGGCGTATCTGTCCAGTTGCGAAAGATCTGTTGCTCACAAACTGTCGTAACTCAAGATACGACTGTTTGTGAAAATGGTTTATATGCTTCATCTTAAGATACGACACAGTGACGTCATCACCACCGTCAAAACAACGCACATTACAGATATGTCATTTTGGGAAATTGTAGAAGTCAGTGTATGCAACCACATAGTAAAATATCTCAATTTTCGATTTTTTTGAGATACGACACTTTGTGACGCTGTCGACGATATATAAATACATACTTTCTAGCTATATTGTTATTTGTCAATCACTATACATAAAATGATAGATCTTATAGAATGTTATCCTTTTGTACACATCGTTCAATGATCCTTAAGCAATGCTCAAAAGCTGGATTCATTGATTATATACTGTTAGTGAAATCATTGATATTAATAGAAGGCAAGTGTGTGTAATTTTAAAGTTGGATTTCAATTCGATTTACGAATTTCCCTAATATGCTTTTATTCCTTTGTTCTGGATGTAATCCCCTGCAATATTTGTATTATAAGCGACACATTAATAAATATCGCAGCAATTTTCAACCTATGGTTCGCGACTCTCAGGTAAGTTCTTTGTAAACGTAGAGCTTTTGTATCAGATTGAACTGCTTTAATAATTTTTAAGGGTATAAAGAAAGATATTTGAAATTTCGAATAAGGCATCATGTAATTAATTTCACTCTTCACTATATGAATGGGTGAAACAAGATTATGTCCTAGAATCTCATTTAAAAAAATTGTTACTCTTCTAAGTTTCGTGAAGCTTGAGTAGGTTTCGACATGAATGCCAATCCTAGGGGAGGAGTAGTCAGACCCCCTTCCAAAGTTTGCTTGTGCCCTTGAATATGGATATATTTGTTTTTATCTTTGCTCCAATATAAACAATTAGACACACAATTACCTGAACGCCCTCAATTATACAGAAATCGACGTTGCTGCTCCCAGATCGCAAAAGGTTGAGAATTCTGATATATTGGGCCGTTCTGAAAATAATACAGAATTTTGACGTAAATTGCTTGAAGCCGAACGCGAACAGTTGATGATTCATAAGGACAAGGCTTCTAGTCATACCGCCAGAACATCACTACGTTTTTATTAGGAAATAGTAGAGGAATTAGAAATTTGTGTTATTATGTTTGAAGATATTCCTATGAAAAGCCCAGATGCCAGTCAAATGGATTTTTGCGCATTTGAACTGTCGAAACGACGTCTTGAACATTGCAGCCAGCACACCGTGGATGGTCTATGGACAGTTGCAGGGAGGAGTGGGGAAGAATTCACATGCTAACCTACTGCATTGCTAACCTATTTGATACAGCCATATACAAAAATAATTCTCCCCTGACTGGTCCATTAGGTCGGCTTCAATACTTTTTGTGGTATCACAAATGCCTGCACAGATTCAACCCAACTTACACGTAATATTTCAAGCAGACAACGACAGTTGGTAAGCCTATGGATCACTAAATGCAGAGTTTGCTGCGCGGTACACAAGCAAAATTTCTCCATATTAAGAGTCTTCGCTACAGCGAAATTAAACTACCGCTAATTTTAGAGTTTTTCGGCAATATCTTCAAAACAAAGAAAAATATTAGAAAAGCAGAAACGTAGTGAACTAGACAATAAGACTTTGCATGTGAACTAGACAATAAGACTTACCGTCATCACAACTCATTTATCTGCTTTCGATTTGGAACTATAGATACGTAGATTTAGCATTTTTTTGCGGGTTCTGTAAATAGCAGCATACCAAAAGCAAATAGGTGAATTGTGGTAAAGGTATCACATGCAAAATCATATTGTCTAGTTCACTAAGTTTCTGCTTTCCGACTATTTTTTATTTGTTTTGAAGATATTACAGAAAAACTCTTAAATTAGCGGTAGTTTAATTTCGCTGTAGTGAAGACCCTTAAAACTGATTTCTATTGTGATAACCGTGCTAGACACTAAAGCTCTTTGTATGTATAATGTATAATTTCGTTACTTACTGCACACGAGGAAAAAGAAAAAAATACTGATTATACAGGAGTTAGAAAATGATTGCAATGAATTGAAAATATCAAATTTGGAACAATTGAAGGAAATAAAGAAGTGAAGGAAGGTAGAAAGCAAATCGTTGTCCTTGTTCGTGATCTATTGCAATTCTCCGTCGTTCTAACATCTCCTTCCTCCTCAAATCTTGGGTATCACACTGAATATGGGTTGAAATTGAAAATCAAGCATGTTAAAAAGATCGGTCCTGCAAGGATTCGAACCCCCTGTCCCCTGCGTGAATATCCAATGTACTCGTAGTAACTACTCACTTACGTTAATCAATTCCTTGACTTTGCAAAATAACTGCTAGCTAGTTAAAATCATTTCATATA
Source organism: Thermobia domestica (assembly GCF_964235325.1). Lineage (NCBI taxonomy): Eukaryota > Metazoa > Arthropoda > Insecta > Zygentoma > Lepismatidae > Thermobia > Thermobia domestica. Next base: position 69,750,573 of record NC_137462.1, read on the forward strand.
GGTCTGAACGAGCCACCAAGGCTCTATGGAGAGACGATCTTTAGTTGAGCTAATTTTCTTCATCAAATTTTATTTTGTAGTTAATTTATATTATAATTCTCTTATTTTATTATTATTGATGATCATTAAAAATACCATCATTTCAGATTCAACCTGTTTTACTCAGTGACTGTGACTAAAAGAATATGTGACTAATGTGAAAAAGAGATTTACACAGTGTTCGAAATGGAGAAAAAACAGAGGCGGTATGTTTTATTACGATTTCGACTCGACATATTGGCTATCTAAATGTTGAAATGCAGAGAGGATATGTTGCCTAAAAGGATCCATTTTTATTAACTGAAAACCATAGGAGAGCTTCTCTGCAGTAAAGGGGAGGAGGAACATGGAGAGATTTGATCCCCACCAAAAACTTTCTGTAATATATATATATATATATATATATATATATATATATATATATAAACCCTTATGTTGAATTATGGAGAATTATACACGAAAATGATCAAAAACCGAATGGGTATATTAACAATTTTCTTCAATAAAACCTCGGACCCCTCATTTCACTGTGGGGTATTCTAAACCCCGGGTAGGTCCGCCCCCACAGCAGACAACCCCAAAATCCACCCATGCTCGAAAGACGGCATTGATATGCATTAAGGCAAGAAGACACACACATACGTACATAAAAAAGACACAATTCAATATGTCACACTTAAATATAAAATAAGTGAATTTCTTTGAAGACACTTCATTTTAACCTTTTGTCACTCGCGCCAAATTTAGTAACATAACTACTCGCGCGTTTGTTTTTTTCCAACATTGACATTTTGAGGTACAATAATATATTTAGTAACATTTATTGGAAGTAATGCATGCAATTGTTGAGTAAATTACTTAGAACATTTCGTGTTGTTGCTATAGTGCTGTCAAAACGTCTTGATCCATGGCAAAAATGCGAACTAAAACTCAAACCATCGACACATCCACGCGTAGAGCCAATAATGGTTCTGCTGTTGCTGAACGAGAGAGCTTTGACTAAGTTTCGGTCCTAGCATCTTTTTCACAATGTTTTTACACTTTGTCTTTGCCGATGCTGCCAGTCACTTCTTCCATTTTGTTTTTCTGTCTTTCCCAATGAAAAAATCTTCACTATTTTCATTGTAACTGTAACTCACATCCATATCGTTTGCATTAATATTGTCATGCCACTCAGGCCCGTAGCCAGCCCAAAAATTTAGGGGGGGGCGGTAGAAGTTAGGGGGGGCCGACCCAATCATATTATACTTCATCACCATATTATAGTTCATTTGCAAGCCTACTGTGAAATTTTATGGGGGCCAGCCAAGGTTTAGGGGGGGCGGCTCTCTCCCCCCCGTGGATACGGGTCTGAAGCCACTTCTGTATCTCACTTGTACTCAAGAAGCGAGACATTGCTTAGAAAAACAAAACTTCACTCATAAACAGTAATTATCACATTAACGATCGCGTGTCGGAAAATTTCAAACTTCATAAAAATATACGGTTGCTACTGTAATCACGGAACTACTCGCGCGTTTGAAAAAAGCAAACACAGACGAAACTATTTTCTCAACCTGTACTGGAAGCTACTACAATTAGAGCACGTCACCGAGCTTTTGGTAGGAAGAGGGGGAGGAACCACTTGAGGAATAGCAGTGAGGGTGGCTCCTCTAATGCGACCGTTCATAAAAATCATTAGTTTTTATTCACCTGTTTGCTTTTTTCCAACAGCGCGAGTGACAAAAGGTTAAAAACAAAAGTTAAGGAAAACTGTCGGTGTTGTCAACTTAGAAATTATTTCTTCATAAGAAATAAAATCTTTGTATGCGCAAAAGCTATTCGTCAATTACTGTTTATTAAAAATATCTATTTTCCAGTGACGGTATGTCTTGATCACTGAAAAATCAGAGGCGGTATGGCATACCACCGCATGCCGTCTTACTTCGACCACTGGATTTACACATTGCAAAAGATTTTCAATTATTTGCCACAAACTTAGTCGTACCTGACTGTAAACAAAACATGGTGTGGAACAAAAAACAACTTCACACAAAACGAATTTGAGGTAACGTAAGAAAGAAAATGAAATTTTGAGTTTTAAGTCCCACGGTTATGCCGGTTAGGCTAAAGGAGACGGTGATTATCAGAAATGAATGAAATGAAGAAAGTGGGAGAAACCCGAGAAAACCCACGAGCACGGTGTTTGTCCACCACCAAGTCCACACGGCGCGGGCTGGGATCGAACCAGGGACCCCAAGCGCCGGAGGTGAACGCTTTACCACTGAGCCACCGCACCCCTTAACGTAAGAAAGAGTCGAGCGATTTAAGTTAACAGTTTGTTAATCATGTTTTCGTGTGTTTGTTCAAATCCTAAAATACATTAATATTTTTGTACGTTTTTTTTTTATTGTGTGCGCTTTATCTAACCCTGAGACTGAAAATATTACTTTCAATAACCCTTTATGAACTCCTTACTTTTCAAATTTCATTACGAAGCAATATTATAAGAATTTTAGATGTCAAATTGGTAGAGGAAACAGGGTATTAAGTATTTTCACTAGTCTATTGTTATTCTCTCGAGCACAAGACAGCAAGGTTCGATTTTCCGTAGGAGTTCATGTGGTTGCGATCCCACATTGAGTAGTAGATCCACATTTCATATAGACTCGCTGCTGAAAGGGACGCAAAACTCTCATTAATGAACCATTGCCTTCTTTACTTCCCTAGATTGTTGAAGGGATCATTACATTAAATCATTACAACCATTAGAACAGAATTGTATGTGTACAAACGTTATTACACTTGAAAATCGTGCGTGGGTGTAAATCACAAAGGACAGTGTGGAGGAACAAATTTGGAATACAAATGGAAAATACTATAAAATAGCATATTTAAGAAATATTGGTTCAATGTTATATTGAATTAGTTACAGGGATTACATACCTTTCCGAGCTTGTGAAAGTTATTACAAAAATACAATGAAAAACGATATGAAAGATAAAACTTGTATTGTGCACGTAGTATTTTGTATTTATTATATATACACATTCTATAAAAAAGTATCCGGAATTTCTCATTTAAACAGCTGGCATAAAATACTGTGTAATTATTAATCTGCTGTAAGATGGTAGCAGTATGCCCAGTTATGATGTGCAATATGAGCCCGATTTTTACAATAAATACAAATACAGAGCAAAGAGCTTACTTGAACTTCGTGTTACAAACAAAATTTCGTATAGTGAATCTTGAAATTGTTAGAAAATGCCTATGGTGAATATATTTTTTAAAAAAAATCCAAAACGCAAACATAGGAGTGTTACAAGATATCCAAAGAAGACTGAGAAATGAATGTAGAAATGTAGATTTGTCTGGTCTGGTCGTTCTTCAGCATCTCCAACGAAAGCATCAACCGATAGAGACATAAAGAAAGTTAACGAAATTGTGATGGAAAATCTTCATGCATGCCTGAGAGAGAAGGCCATGGTCTTCAATATTTCCCACAAAACCGCTCAAAGCATTCTTATTGATAACACTGGTCAACAGTGAAAATGCTTCGGAGATAAAACTAACCAATTCTTACTAACTTTAGGGTGCTGATAACGAATATGAAATTAGTTTTTGAAGATCGGTTCGGGTTTCAAAGAAATACGTTATCACCCAATGTGCTCGGCTGGGCAAAGGGTTCGTGGCAACAGGAGCTGTCTAATTATTTCAACAAACTTCCATTGTTTGACGGTTAGTTTCATTGCTATCCTCAAGGACATACGCAGGGGTGGGTCCTGCGGGTCTTGACACCCCGACTTGTTTGTAAATTTAGTTAATTTCAGGAACAATTTTACAAATTTTAATATAATTTAGCTTAAAATTGTATTTGGACCCCTCCCGAAATAAATTCCTGCGTAGTCTCTGGCTATCCATTTTGCTCGCACTTCATCGCTAACAAAGAAATATCAACCACTTCACGGTTTAGTTTGTATTCAAGAGTTTGCCAGATAAAACATGTTCTGTAAGTTATTTTGTAGTTACAATTTGCCATCTCGGAAGAGTGTTGCCACAGTCCTAGCTCTGGAGTGGTCTAAAAAATAGTACCAAATTGAAACAAAAAGAGCTGAATTCATTATTTTATACCAGTGTAATATATGGCTCTATAACACGAAACTAAAGGAGGTAAAGTTCTAGAACACCCCTTCCCCCTACCAAGAGTTCAAATCAAGAAACTGCTCTTGTTAAAAATTACTTTTTAAAAACATCTAAATAGGAGGACCCCGAACAACTGTGAAAGTTGAAACTTTTCTCGCACGTAGGAAGTATAACAGAGACCGCAAATTAAAAGGGAAAACAGTTATCATCTTCAGTATGTATTCTAAGGAAACCAAACGCGCCTCTATTTCAAAGTGACCAATAAACCAAATGGTATTATGACCAATTTGCCATATATGAAAAAAATACGAGTATATGAAACGAGGGATAAAGGATATTCAACACTTGATTCAACTTGTGTGTGAGTCTTCTTCTTTTTTTTTTTTTTTAAAGAATTCAAGCTAAAATTTCCACCACACTGCTTCATTCTCGTCTCCTTCAGGCGCGGTGCGGGTGCGCCCATTTAGCGTCATCTTTTTCCCGTATAGTTCGAATTACGAATTTTCCACACAAAATTTGTAGCGTTATGCGGTGCAACGTCTCAGAATTAAGTTCAACAGCATTTTTTTAAGAGTCGAACACACAATATGAGTAACGTGAGATGTAGGAAAAGTCTTAGTGACATTTTTGAAAATGTGACAAGTATTTGTTAAATGGTGCTGAATTAGGTAGAATTGTACCAACTTTTTCACAAATGGGGCTGAAAATGCCAGCGTGGTACCAACGGGCCGATGAATGACAAAAAGGGCTGAATTTGGTACAATTGTACCAAGTGTGGCAACACTGTCTCGGACTTAGTCATTGTGAGATACTGGGTGGCTTGGTGGGTGCTGTTATTATTATTATTATTATTATTATTATTATTATTATTATTATTATTATTATTATTATTATTATTATTATTATTATTATTATTATTAATCTTTCTATGACTATATTAAGCAGAAACATGTCGCGTAAATGTGTTTGCAGTACAGAGCGAATTGTTGTTTTTATCGAAGTGAAGCGAAAAGTGGAATTTCGCTCCTATCATAAAGAAAGCCTATAACTTGTACTTTAGCTGTACAGTGGGAGATGTGGACAAGAAGTGAGCACCACATATATGTTGTAATACTTGTTCTACAAATTTGCGGGACTGGCTACACGGAAAAAGGCCATGCGTGCCATTTGCAGTTCGAATAATATGGAGAAAACCGACAGATCATACTTCAAACTGCTATTTTTGCATAGTTCTTCCAATTAAAGGTCTATCCAAAAAAAAAGAAAAAAGTGGACTGCTACTTATTTAAATATTCCTTGAAATGTTCGTCACTGTGCTTCACTCTGAAGAACTAAAGGTTCCACAACTTCCCGTACCTTACTTCAGTGTTTCACCCGATGAAGAGCAAAAGGCGAACAATGTCGACCCACATTGTCAAATTCTGCTGCAGATTCATCGTCTTCCACCGATCCTAGTCGCTAGGAATCCGCTTGCTGATAGAGCAGGCACACTAATACTGGAATAGTGTCCGTTTATGGCGCGAACCCGACGTCAGACAATAGTAATAGTAGTGCGACTACTGAAAGACGTTACATAATATTTTCAACTTCGGCGCTTTGAAGATTTAATGAGATATCTACTGTAGCTCGGAAACGAAGGATTTGTTGAAGATGATCAGTATGTTGAAATGCTGCAAGAACACACCGACGAACCAGTATATATTTACAGAGTTTCAGACTCACAACAGAATTGGCAGATTTGCACCGTCACACAGTCATCGGAAACTGGGAAAAAGCGGTCAAAAATAGATTTTGTCAACTTTGCCGCCTATGAAATCGGTATTGATATTTTATTATAAGTATCTCTCCTGCTTCCAAATCTGGAGTTTCAGGACATAGGAATATTTTCGCTGTCCATAAAATGCATGTAAACCTGAACAAATAAAAATGCCGAAAAATCAGTAAAAAATGAACCAAAGAATATGATAGGTCTTAGCCATTCATATCGTTTCTGAAGTCGATGAAAGCGGTTGAATAGTACATTTGACTCAAATATTGTGTGTTTAGTGAAGAGTTTTATTTGTTATCCATAGTCATATCGTTTATATGACAGCTTTGTTAGTGTTACTGAAAAGTTACATATACGCTAATGTTAGTAGCTCTGTAGTCTAAGCTTGTCCTTGCTTATCTGCAAAAGAAGGTTTATTAAGTTCACCATGAGTAGTACAAAGATTGAGCATTGGAAGTAGCTGTATCCAAGTGCAGCTGAAGGACTCAGCCCCATCTAACTGGAAATGTGTGATGAATAATTTTGTTCTGATCGCTATAGAGATCCGCTATCTGAGCTTTACAAAGGAAAAGGGCATATTGTCTTGTACCTAATTTGGATTGGCCTTCGTCCCGAATCAAAGTCGTAGTGAAAGCCTCATACATAGTGCAGTGATAAAGTGGAGCTGCTGTATATTACACGTCACTGCAGTAGTATATAAGAAGATTCTATACTGAATCTTTTAATCTTACCGAAACAACATAATCCTGAACTAAATTACATTCCAGTACGTATTAGTGTTTCTTCGAAATGGTGCGAGTGCAAGACCGCGAACTTCAACTTTGTATCCTAAGGCCAAACACTCATTTGTTTTACACCATCTTTTTATTAGCTGCACATACAATTAGAGGGAGAGCACACTGAACCTGTAACCGCTTCTTGGATATTATATTAACTTCTGTCATAACTTCGTACTGACTAGCGATGTCCAATTCACATAAGGCGTCAACATGTTATGTTTTCAATTTATAAACTGTATGTATGATATGATTCACGATGGTGGATTTCAAGATGGTGACTTTCATTGTTCTATGTCCTCCCCAATTGTTCCTCACCTTTATTACTCCCCTGCATCGTTCCTTTGCTTTTTGCAGTTTTTGATATTTATGCGAGAGGTTTCCACATTTTTGAGCCACCCTGTGTATATATAACTGCACGTATTGTAGTAGGAGTTCATCGAATCACTTTCGCAGTAGTTGCAATGGATTTAGAAAGGACAATTACGTACAGAACGATAAACAGACGTCCGTCCACTTCCATTGTTTCGGAATAAACTATTTTTGTCCGCTTTTTCCAAATTTCCGACTACTATGCGTCGGCTCCGTCCCAGGCCCTGGGGTAGATCCGCCACTGTTATAAGGTCGTATTTACACACAAGGCACTTGGACTCAGAGCCAGGACGGCAAATACCTAGGGATATTTAAAAATGAAACATAAAGTCCCATTTTGTTAATAGGCCAGGGCGGCAAAAAGATTAAACACGATCCTCACAATATATTTAAGTCTTATTATAAAAATACTTTGTTTTATTACTTTGTCTATAATTATTGATGCCAGCGTCCCAGCACACTAGATAACTTGCATGAATAAACAATTATATCAATTATTGTATTTTGTTATCTCAGTAAGTTCCTCCTCTTTTTGCTATCAAAATAATCTCTATGGTGGCAGTGCGAATGCCCCGGATACGTGAAAATGTCAACAATAACTTTGAAATGAAAAATGTTTTATTATCACGTCAAGCTTATAATTTTCAGATGAAACAATTATCACTATATACACAAAAGTCATTTTCGTGTAACAAAGCTGTATTGATCGACTTCCGTTTTGTTTATATAATAGTTCGTGCACGAACATTGAAAGTTCAGCAAAAATATTAACAAAAACAAGAACAAAATGTTGACATGTTCAGTTTAGTGTAATAGAGCGCACTTTATTATTATATATAGTTCACTCATACATATTTGTTTTTTATAAGTTGCAATAGTTTAGGTTATCCTTTCATTTATCACTCATCTACTTTAGTCTATGGAGGCTGATCAGCTTCCATACGAAAAAAAAAAAAAAAATACGTAAGATATTCCATTCTGCCACCATCGATTATACTTAGTTGATTGGATTTGATTTCAGCGTTTCTTTCAGCAGCAAAGCTATAATAGACGGGGGCCTACGGCTTAACGTGAGGTCCGAGCGACTTGAACAACCGCCGGGAATCGAACCCAGATCTCTCGCTCCAAATGCAAATACGCTTACTGTATAACCAGAAGGGAGTTCTAAATGTTTGATATGATGCCACTATTGGACGATATCACTTTCCACTGCAGCAGACTTCGTTGCAACTGTATCAGGAGTACATTATCCCATTCCTACTTGGAGGTTTTCAAGAGGCCATTTACCTTACGAACCCGACGTGATGAAAGGCGCCGTTCGGAAAGTTCGAAAGCACAACTCATGGGACTAGGATCTACGTAGACTCTTAATGGGAGTATCCTCGAACGGAATACCATTCATACCAACATATTGCAGCTGCCATGTGTCGGTAGAAGAACAGCAATACTTTGCCCATGTGACTTGAAACTTTGTCCGGATAAAGTTCCACAGTGGGTGTCGTGGCTACACAATGCAGGTACTTTGTATGAAACTGGGAACATATTTTTTTAAAAAATAATTAACAGCATTTATCTTTACATCTAGAAGACCTTACGAATGTGTATGTAGCGAAACCCACTAACAATCATAATATATTTCGAAAAACTATCTTTGCATTAACACATAGAGTTACCTAGGTCTTTTACATTAACATATTTGTAGGAGAATTCCCAAACCTTTTTACACATTACTCATCCTTTACACTTTTAGATCCATTACTCATCATTTACTGATTAGTAATGGATTACAACAGATCTCCAGCGGTTATCAACTAGGTACGCTCGTACAGTTTTGTCCTCTTTCTCTCTCGCCCCGAGTAATACAGTTCTGTTAACGCATGTACTGAACACTGTCCTTGCGAACTATCTTGGTTGACTGCTCTATTCACTATTGCATGAGCTACAGGTAATCGTTTGGCCATAACACACTATGGGAACGAATTCTCACAGGCCGGTGTATTCTGGATCTCATTACATTTCTTTTGAGCTTTACTGACGTCTTCTTTGGATTGATGTCATTGATGATGTGGATTGTGGAGGAGGTTATTGCGCATAACGTCTAATTTTCGCCGTAACAGCGAGCCGTCTCACAACTGTTGTACTGTACGACAAATGTTGAGTTTGTATGAGAGAGAGCCATGATGTACTGTACCATTTCGGCATTTTGCCCCTTATGGCACCTTCACTCTACTACAGAACAGCTTAAGAGACTTATACACACCTGTGTCAATGTGTACTTTTCTCGCTCTGTAAAACCCAGATTGACAGATGCTGCCGTTTGCAAGTTGTCAAGTGCAAACACATAAACCTTTCTACAAGATATAGACATGGAACATTAACCTAAAAGACTTTTCACTTTGAAATTTAAGCTACTGATGGTAAATTTATAATTCACTGTAGGACAGAACAAAATGAAAACCATAGTTGCAGCCAATTTTCATTTCCCCCCTACAGAGCCGTAACTTGTAGGGAGAGGGCTGGGAGGCAACTACCCGCAACGGAAACTCCCCGCCGTTCGAGGAGGGCCTACTTTAAGACAAAATTTTATTACTCCATATACGATACGAACATTAAATTATAAACGAAACATCAAACAGGTTCATTACATTAACAAAACAGGTAAATACAAAAGGTAAATAAAATAAAAATGAGTCGTGTGCCCATTTCAGTAAAAAATATCTACTATTAGTGGCCCTAAAAATAATATTTATTCGTATGGCTTAAACTATTAAGGGCTTTGAGATTTGTCAATATTGTCCTCTTAATTAATTTGTCATGTATGGAACAGGCCCAGAAGCGTAACTAAAGGTCCCCAGGTCCTGCCGTGCGGGAAGGCCAACAGTAGTGCTCTCAACGGGTCGGGTCGGGTCGGGTCGGGTTGAAGACCGACCCGACCCGACTCGTGACCCGAATTGACTAACTCGACCCGATGACCTGACCCGACCCGACCCGTGACCCGAATTGACTGACTCGACCCTTGACCTGACCCGACCCGACTGACCCGAACCGTGATTCGACCTGATTGACCTGACCCGACAACCCGACCCGAGATGACACGGTTGACCCGACCCGAGCTGAGCCAATTGACCCGACCCGAGTAGCCTGACCCGACAACCCGACCCGAATTGACCAGACTGACTCGACCCGACCCGAGCTGACCCGATCCGAGTCGGGTCGGGTCGGGTCACGGGTCAGGTCGGGTCAACCCGATCCGTTTGAGAGCACTATGGTCACGACACTGGGTGAAAGCCAAAATGCACTCCCATTGGGAATTAAACCCGGACCACGTGTACCGAAGTCTTACACGTTAACCACTAGCTAGATCAAGTGGGTGATTTGTATATGCATCTTAATGAATATTTGGCACTTTTGAGGTTTGGTTATTTCTTTTTATAACTGATACCAATGTCCGACGTGGGAGAATTTTTTTTCTTGCTTTAGTTCTATGTGACGAAATTTTTATTCAAGGTCAATGTTCTCACCTGCTTGGACTGCAGAGGGTCTTCTTGGAAGGCAGTAGCAAAAGTCTCTTGGCGGAGACAAAAGGAAATCGTTTAACTACAATGATAAGGGTTGAGGAAACAGAGCACTTGTGATTTTTTCCAACCCTTCAACTTTCATTCCAAAATAGGTTCTTATGATTCCGGGACCCGTGCCACTTTGATTTTTCTTTCTCGGTAATTAAAACGTATTTTACAGTATATATAGTTGCACGTAAGAAGATACATAATATGAATTTTGTAATTTAAAATTTAAGAATACAGTATGATATTTAATTATAAAGTAATAATTTTATTTCATCACTTTCAGCCCAACAAATGAAATTCAAACAATTCGCTCCCTGGGTCTTGGTCATCAATACTGCGTCTTATTCTTTGTTTTGCAGTCAAGTCTTGGTCCTGCATTTCGTACTTCTTGAAGGTATTTCATGCTATACAAGAGCCAAGAATGCTCGCCTCATCATTTCAAATGAAGACAAAGTGTGATTTTGATTATGGTCTTTCATACTATACGGAAAGCAAGAAAATATGCTAATCGCTACTTGGTGATCACCAAAACAAGGCCAAGAGCAAGATTACTATGCAATTCGTCTTGCATATCCAATCTTTATCTTGTTCTTGTATCGATGTCCTTAGGCTTGGTGAAATAAAATGAAATATTCAGTTTAAGGTCCCTCGATTCTGCACCGAGGCTAAGGGATACGGTGACCATGAAAAAATTAATGAAATGGTGGAATGAAGAAAGTGGGGAGAAACAGGAGAACCCCGAGAAAACCCACTACACGGCGTTTCTCCACCACAAAGCCTAATTAGCACAAGCTGGGATCGAACCATGGACACCATGCACCAGAGATGAATTCTCTACCACTGAGCCACCGCAGCCCTGCTTGGGCTTGGTCGTCCATATCCAATCTTTCTTTTGGCCTTGCTTAAACACCTTCTAGTTTTGTTCTAAATCCAGACTCCATATTGGCGTAGATATTATTATTACTGTCGATTAGTAAAATCAATCTTCCACATTTACAAATTAAAGTACACACAAGTACAAAAATAAGCATTTACCATAAAAACACTAGCTGCAAATGTTCAAAGTAGATTTATGGCTTCTATAAAATCAATTGAAAATTGCTATTTTTAATTAGGCAGCTAGTGAAAAACAGCAGCTTTCGACTCCAGCCGAGTTGAAGCTCAACCTAAACTCAGTTGACCAAAGTGAGGTGACCCGACTGACCCGACCCGATAACCCGACCCGAGCTGACCCAACTGACCCGACTCGATAACCCGACCCGATTGACCCGACCCGACAACCCGACCCGAGCTGACCCGACTGACCCGACCCGACAACCCGACCCGTTTGAGAGCACTAGGCAACAGGCTCCGGGGAGCCCACAAAAATTAACAGGGAGCCTAAATACGGCCAAAATAGAGGGGCCTAAATAACTTTTTGTAAGGGGTCCAAATATTAATGCTTGCCCACCCCCCAGAAAAAATCTAAGTTACGGCGCTGTCCTATCACCTTTTTGAGTTCGTGTAAATAATCTTTTCTGAACCTTTGTTGTATTCTACATATCCTTCTCTGTGTTTCGTATGTTGAGGCCAGTTGGTACCTGAGATACGAATAAATTGAAACTTTACAAAATCGGAGTTTTTCTAATCGGCCAGTGCTAATGATTTTACATCCAGAAGAAGCTTAGTAACCAAAAATATTAAATAAAACATCTTCGCACTTAAAGTTAGTCTCGATTCAGGTATGTTATGCCACTACACTCTTACTGCTGTGCATGAAATTAAAAATGAAAAGGAACAAATCATAGATTTCTTTATTTTTATTCCTATTAGTAAGTTTACTTGCGATTATTGAAAAAATAAAAAAATCTTTGTTGTTGGTCACAGATACACAGCAATACTTTTCTCTGATTGAGTATAGTTTTGATAAATAAAAAGAATAACTGCACTTCCCAGGTCAGCAGAGCTGCCGCTTGTCTGAGAGAAGAAAGATGGATTGAGGTTGATTATCAGAGACGTTTCTTTGCAGAAGCTGAAGGAGATACTTTTATGCGGATCAGTATCCCACTAGCATTAAATAAACCATTTTGGGATACGAATCTGCTAAGTAAACTCAAGCAAAGACTATCAGCGTTATATTTCTCTGACTTCAAGATTTTATATGCATATTTCTTCTTGCAGTTTTCTGTTTTAATTTATATTGAATGGTTTCTGCAATACTGCAAGAAAATGCATATTACGAAGTAACACGATTGAAATAAATAAATTTTAGGACTTATTGTTAAACGCATTTAAGCACAGGTATCCATAATGCTGCAATGAACAATAGTACGAATAGCAAGATACCTTCTTTCCTGTCTAAATACTTTCGTTAAAGTACCGACTTTCTCTTCTATTTATATGAAGTCAAACATATGGTCAGTATTTTGAACCCAGTAATTTACTTGGAAAATAACCTATGCTCAACTGACGAAACTCCATGGAATTTACGAGTGAAATGCATTCTATCGAATTATGCTATATGGTGGAGGTGGTGGGTAGTGTTATCTCTATATATGAATATTCTTGTTCGTGACAATCCATTTGGTCCCACCTCTAAACTATACAAATTGATCAATTTTCAATTTAACACTTTTCTTCCTTTTATTTACTATTTAAAAACTTCATTAGTTCATCAATATCGTACATGGAAAAGCACTCAGAGACTTCGTTATAAATATACGTTAATGGTCTTATTAACAGTTAATTTGGTTGATTAAAGTTTGTAGTCAGTTTTCAATATAATTCTATGTGAGAACGATGCACTGTTTAAAGTCGAATCCGAACAACTGTTCGGATCTATATCCGAGGCAAGCATTTTCAGAAGGAATCGATCACGGAAGCACGCACACAGAAATTACATATTTACAATAACAACTTGACCACGAACGGACACGCATGTCTTATCTACGAGTTTTAACTTGTGGTTATGCATGGAGTGAAACAAATAATTGATTGACGTCAGTATAACGTCAAATTTGCAAATGTGTGAAAAATGACCATCCAAGTTGAGAAGAGGAGGATATTTGTCTTATGGAGGAAAGTACTAACCACTGGGTAAAGTTGATTTTGCACCCACCCAGAACGATGATAAGCTTCAATAACACACACTTTGTATTACACACACACACACACACACATATATATATATATATATATATATATATATATATATATATATATATATATATATATATATATATATATATATATATATATATATATATAGCATGGTCCGGAATTGGGCGTACCCCTAATTGGTGTTTTCTGGCGGTTTTAGGTTTTACCCACAATTGTCTGGCAACATTGCTATCCATGTTCATTTGTTTTCTGTTGTTTTCTGCTTGGTAACAGTTATTTGCAGTGAACTTGGAGTAATCAGCAATGTGTGATCAAAGTCCATATAGCATTGGACTTTGCAAGAAAAGCAATAATGTTGCGGTAAAAAAACGTGCATTTGCAACGGCAGTGTGAAAGACCTTCCCCGAGGCGGTCGACCGATAAAACGGAGGGAAACGTGCCGTGAAGTGGAAGCATCACTGCAGCAGTCGCCTTCAAAATCCTCGGTGTTCCTCAGACCTTGGTGTTCCTAGGACCACCATAATGAGGCAGGGACATGAAAGAAGATTTAAAATTGAAGGTTTACCGTCCAATTCATGTGAATGAACTGAGTGACAGTGACATGGATGCGCGGAAAGAGGCATACAGAACTCTCCTTAAGGCGTTCCCGTCCAAAGGATCTCGTGGTACAGCCCTCTTCACAGACGCGTCTGCTATCTACCGGAGTATGCATTCTCGGAACGTTGTAATGTGGTGAAAGGAAAATCCCGGTTTTACAAAGAGATGTTGAGAAACCCACCCACCCACATTTTTGGACCTTACTTCTCCGAAGACAATGTTAATGAACATTCTTACCTGGAGATGTTTAATGAGTAGTTGGTGCCTCAACTGGAAGAAAATGGTATCAAAGACACTGCTGTGATTCAGCAGGATGCAGCATAACGCGGTTCGCGAATTACGTTCTCACTTACCTGAATCAGACGCTTCCTGGCCGCTGGATTGGAAGAGATTGTCCATCTTCACCAGCTCTCTTTGCCTGGCCTCCAAGAAGTCCCGATCGGGCGACACTAGACAATGCTCTCTGGGGTTTCATAAAGTAACAAGTAAGGAACACTCTATATTACACAACGCAGAAATTACGAGCAGCTGTGGAACACGCCTTCACTCTCGTGACTCCGGAGTATCTCCGCAAAACATCTGCAAGAACTTAGCGCAAAATTCAGCTGTGTTACGATATATATATATATACAGGGTTTTCATAAAGTCTGGACGAATTTAATTTGCTTTTAATTTTCATAAAAGTGCTCATAATGAAATCAAATAAAGTGCAAACGGTAGCGGAAGGATTAAATTTTTAGTTGGCAACACTGTTAGATAAGCGGCAACTCTGAACACGTTGAGAGAGGGAGGGCAAGGGTCAGTTTCTTACCAAATTCCATCCATTGTTGTTTTCATTGTTGTTTCAATGTTGACTGTTAAAAGTAAGTTGTAAGCTGCATTGGAGTGTGTGTCTTTTAAAGAAATAAATAAATAAAAAAATTCCTCTGAGAAGACTATTTTTTTTACCGTATCAAAGATGCGGTCGGTGAAAGAGAAAGCGCAATGTGTTCTGTGGTACGCAGAGCTAAAATCAGCAATTCTGGTGTGTCGAAAGTTCACCAAAGAGTTCAAAAAGCCGGCACCGACTGAGAGTGCAATCCAAAAGTGGCATGCTAAGTTCTTGGAGACAGGAAGTGTCCTGGACCGTCCTCGAAGTGCGAGGCCGCCAACATCGCCTGCAACAGTGAGCAGGGTAAGGGAAAGCATCATCAACAGCCCACAGAAGTCGATTCCGGTCCATGGAACTCGGAATTCCACAGACAACCGTGTTTAAGATAGCCAAGAAGACGATCAAGGCCAAAGGTTACAAAATCAAGATAGTCCAGGATCTGCATGATAAAGATTTGGACATCCGGTTCAACTTCTGTGACGCCATGCTCAAGCAGTTGGAACATGGCGACGTTCTCCTTTCAGCCATCATGTTCTCAGATGAGGCAACTTTCCATGTCTCCGGGAAGGTTAACCGACACAACTGTCGCGTTTGGGGCACGGAAAACCGAAAGGAATTTGAGACACATGAGAGAGATAGCCCTAAAGTGAACGTTTGGTGCGCTGTGTCCTATGATCATCTGATTGGACCGTTCTTTTTTGAAGAGGAGACCGCGAATGGAGATTCGTACCTAGATATGTTGCAGAAATACCTCATTCCGGAAGTGGAGGCACGTGGAATCCAGAACGACATCGTGTTCCAACAGGACGGGGCACCCTCTCACTATGCAATCAAGGTGACACAGTTCCTTGACGAGAAATTCCCTAACCGATGGATTGGCCGCGGTGGCCCGACCGCTTGGCCACCAAGATCACCCGACCTTACCCCCTGCGACTTCTGGCTTTGGGGTCATGTGAAAACGGAAGTTTATGCAAAGAAGCCAAGTGGTTTGGAGAACTTAAAGGCCAAAATCAGGGCGTCTGTGGCTGGCATTTCGGATCAAACACGGCGGAACGCTGTGAGTGGATTCTAGCGCCGCCTACGCGAATGTGTGGACGTAAATGGCGCCCAGTTGGAGGTGTGGCGGTGAATGAACTGAGCTGGTGCAGATTACAGGTAAAAATTTAATCCTTTCGCTACCGTTTGCACTTTATTTGATTTCAATATGAGCATTTTTATGTAAATTATAAGCGAATTAAATCCGTCCATACTATATGAAAACCCTGTATATATATATATATATATATATATATATATATATATATATATATATATATATATATATATATATATATATATATATATATATATATATATACAGGGATTGAAGAAAAATCTAAAACGTTTGCAAAAGTGTGAAAATCACACTCTAGTATGGTGTGGGGCCTCCTTTTGCGTCCAAAACAGCTCGGATCCGACGTGGAATGGACGTATACAGCTCCTGATTCGTGGTGTGTGGAATTTTGTACTATTGTTCCTCCAAAACATGCTCCAGTTCCTTAAGGGATGCTGGTGGAGGGTAATGAGACCGAACACGCCTTTCTAACTCAGACCACGATGGCTCAATGATGTTCAGATCTGGTGATTGTGGGACCCAGGGGAGGTGTGATAGCATTCACCATGATTTCACCATTTTTGCAGCGTGACAGGGTGCCAATCATCTTGGTAGATGCCATCATCATCAGGGAATAATATTTGAGCCATGGGTAGAACCCGGTCCCCCAAAATGGCCTCATACGCCTTAGCATCCATCATTTCATGCAGGGCTATGATGGAACCTGCAGAAAACCACGATATCACTGCCCATACTGTAACAGAACCACCTCCATGTAGGGATGGTGTCGAGACGAGACGAGACGAGACTTTATACAGTCTCGGTCTCGTCTGGGTTGATAAGTAGCGGCCTCGGTCTCGATCTCGTCTCGAATCAAAAATCGCCGTCTAGATCTCGGTCTCGTCTCGGTCAACAAATGCCTGTCTCGATCTCGGTCTCGGTCTCGAAGGCCAAGTATCGGTCTCGTCTCGAAAGTCTCGAAATAAATAGTATGAAATTAAAACTGTGAAATTATTATTATTTTACAATCTGTCGTTTCCGCTTATTGTTTGCCTTCATTCTTGACTTAGAATTATGGTATGACGTAACTCTTCGTAGCTAATTTGCTAGCGCTAATACTTTCCATGTGTGTGTTCCAGGTTCAATCATCAGTAGGTATAACATACTCGGGATAAAACCCTAATAGTAACTCATATTTCACTTTCAGCAATAGACTTCGTCTCAAATAGCTTTAGTACTGCATATGCAATTAAACTCTATTAAATTAACCCCAGTACTATACAGTACACATTGGTCCAGAATCAAATTCTAGGTGGCCAAAATTCATTTCAAATAGCTGGTGGCTAAAAATTGCTAGAGAGGGGTTTTCAGGGTTGCTGATTTGAAATCTGGTAAAGTTTTGTTAAAAAATCAAGATGTCGGATTCAAGATGGCGGATCCAAGATGGTGGACAATTGAAACATTTCCTTCTATCGCTCAAGAGTGAGTGTCGGGGGGTTTTCGGGGTCGCTGATTTCAAATCTGATAACAGTTTTTTGTTTAAAATTCAAAATGGCGGATCCAAGATGGCGGACTATTCGTAAAATTAACTATATGGCTCCTTGAATATGAGTTAAGGTTATTGAAAATAAATAAATGTTACTGGAAACTGCAACAATAAGTTTTAGAAAGTAAACAAACAATTTGAAGTATGTAATTTATTCTAAAATGAGATAATAAAGATCACTAAAGAATTTTAACTAAGAAAAAATATATCACATAAATCATCGTCTATTCAGCTGTCCAAAGTATTTTCTTCGTCCTCGGATTGTTCATAGTTCTTCACCCTCACTGCTATCTCCTTCTGTTCTGGTGTCTAACTCTTTCGGGAGCAATAGCAGAGCTTTTACCTCCTCCGGTAGAGTTGTACGCTTATTTCTTGCTGCTCTCCTAAGAGTGGTTATTACTGGATCTGAATCCACGAGTAACTGATGAACTAAATCTGTCGTGGTATGCATGCATGAATCTTTTCGAGTATGATGCATACGAAACTGTTTGTATTTTTTATTGCAAGACTCCTGAGCTTCTTCCGATAACATACCTATTGGAAAGATGGCGCTTTTAATAACTTCTGCTCCGTGCATTAAAATCTTGTGAACGCTAACAGGCACTCTGTACCACCCGTATAGATTGACAAATCTCCTTGCCGTTTCCTCTGTATATTTAGCGAAGGCTTCTCCATTGATAACCTCTCCACTTGAAATTGCAATCATTATATTTCCAAATCTTCGAATCAAGTCTTCATCAAATCCTGTTATATCTGAAGACTGTTGAGCATTATGAAAAAAACGTCGGGCAACGTTGCCGGTATTAGAAGTCCCGACTTTTCCTGCTAGCACCTTATCTATGTGTAGGCCTGTTTCATTCCGGAATCGGGTCTGAATTTCTTTTCTGATCATCTTCATTTCCTGTCGCTGAGCTTCAGTAGCTCCTCTTATTGTCGGAGCTTTTAAGTTTTTTTTATACGAAACTTTTAACACTAAATCTAAAAATTTAATCCAACTGTGAAGAGGAGATAAACCATACTCTAAGGTTTCAGGATTAATATTAATTTTTTTTAAATTTTGTAAATCATTCATCTCTTTCGGTATGCATTTACAAATATAACATATTTGACTTCCAGTGTTTGTTTGTCAATGCATTTATAATTTTTCCGTCTATCATAGTAAAAAGGACCTTATATTCAACTAAAATAGGATTATTTTGGAATTCTACATACACTTGAAAAGGAACCAAATCATTTACTTCTGCTTTCATTTGATTCACTTGGTTTTTAATCACTTCGGCAGTTTCTTTAACATATATAAATTTTATAGGACGGCACAATTTTGTTGACGATGGCCTATCATTGATCCAGATGACCTGCTGTTCTTCATTACTTAAAGTACCCTCAAGTTTTAAAGGGACCATAGAAAATAAAAACAGATTTCCACTTTGCAGACTTGAAGTTTGAGAGTCACCTTCTTCATGTTCATCGTCGATATCCAGTGCTTCATCTTGGTCTTGTGCTGCATCCGGAGTTTCTTCTGGTGCATTTGGTCGTTTTCTCCCCCCTTTTCCTTTCTCCTTTTGTCCCATCGTGTCGGCTGCCAGAGGTTTGCCTTTATCGTCTGGCGGGAGTTCATTAGAATGTACATTTTTTGGAGGTACATACATGTATTCGCTGTGTCCTGAGCTACCGTCGCAGCCATATTTTACAGTTAAAACCACTTTCTTTAATTCTAAATGTGGGAGCGCTTCCACTGTTGTCCAGTCTGCTATTTTTATAAGCCTTACGGCAGTGTGATCTAATAACTTTTGAAGAGGAATTCTGGCTCCTTCTAGACTCACTTCAATCCCTTCAGGATAGCAGCGATTTTTTGCTTCCACTATTTTGTTGTACGGAGGGTAAAAGTTTTTCAAATTATGTTCTATGGCCCCTTTTCGTAATGTGATGTAGCTATGCTTTGACAACTTACCATCCATCACCAATGCCAGGGCTTGGTCATCTGTGTATTGAGTCACTTCGGTTGACCTATCCATGCTTTGTTTGTATGCTCTTCTGATTTTTATAGGTCTCGTAGGCAAACCTTGCAACACATCTTTTAACAAATCGGCGGCTGCTCGCTTTCCCTCGTCTCGTAGATAAGACATTGACAAAGTAGTCGCCTCTTCCACTGACACATCACCTTTCAATTTTTGTATTTTTCGCCTTTTCGAACGCTCACTACTTTCCTCGAAACTCTTTGAAGGTCTTCCAGGACACGCTGCAACGTTCGGTTTTATCTCGAATTTTGTTTCTAGCCACTCCGAATGTTTCACTAAAAATTTGTTTCTGCTGTGATCTGCTGCTTTCCAATATTTGTGTAGTGTTGCACAAAAGTTAGCTACTTTTGATGTTAAAAGTTCGTCGATTACACCTGTGTTCAAATTTTGTATATAGGCGACAAGATAATCCCTTGTGGCTCTTGTAGCAGGCCCCTGTGGGTTAATTTGGTTCCTCCACTGCTCAAAAAGAGTCTTAAAAGTAATAACTTCTTCCATGATCAAATAAAAAAAAAATATTTATGTCACACAGTTTTAAACAATAATCATACAAAGTCGATTACATATAATTTTCCTCAACGGTTTTCACCTATAGCTGCATTATGTCCATTTATCTGACACCGGCGGCGCACGGCGGCAACGAAACCCACTTCACTGCACTTAATATTGACAAAACAATATGAAAATGTCGAAATCTTTTGGCAGTAATGGGCACCTTTTTTTTTTTTTCCTCAGTCTAATAATTACGAAATGTAAACAAAAACACTATATGTTTACATCACTCGTCCATCCTTTAAAGCAACTTGACAAAAAAGCAAATTGATTACACAAATTATAAACTTTAGGAACTTATTAACTAAAGAAAATCGCAAAAGGCTTACATTCGACTCATAAACGACAAGCCACAGTCACAACAACTATGAAAATCATGACTAAGCGAACGCGTCATCCGTTGCTCTTTCTTTCAGCGACAGTGGCGCCATGCGGCGAAGAGAAGAAAACTTAAAAATGTACAGAATTATTCAGGTATATAATAAAGAAACACTGTAGCACAAATTGCGCCTAAGAATTGCATTTCTATTTTTTCGTTTTTGGCCACCTAGAATTTGATTCTGGACCAGTGTGCAGTAGTTTATTTCCTTCCTTTGACTCAGAATTGTTTAATACCTCCTAACGGATAACGCAACACATACCAGCACGAATGTATTTAATCGTACCGAAATTGAAATTTTACAATTTTTCAGTTATTATCCAAAACATTCTGCTTTGACTGTCATTTTAAAAACAGAACATAATATTCATTATCTTAACAAATAGAGTAAATTATTACTACAATATATTTTTTCAACTTGATCAAATGCTTTATTACAGTTTCACATCTCAGTGTTTAATTGACACTTTAAAACAGGAACTTCCTTAACTTTGTTGTGGGAGCTCCGTCACTCATCTTTATTGCCTGTGGTCTCGGGCTCGATTACCAAACAAGTTAGATTTAAAGTCCGATGTTTCGTATAGTTCGCGTCTCACTTTAAGTACATTCTGTTTCTTATACAATTTCATAAGGTCGTAATGTATTACATAAGCATATATCCAGTGCCGTAACATAGATTAAGCTTATTCCTGAGCTCTCAGCGGTGCATGTGATCTTTATTCTAGAAAACTAATCGTGCATTTATTATGTTCAAATTTTATATTGATTGAAAATTACTTGCGAAACATGGACATACATATTATATAAGTATATAGGTAATTCGAGCTATATGCATCTATTTTCTCTGTCCCGGCAATACGAGTTGCTGCAACACGAAGTCAAAAATATTTTTTTCGCTCTACGAATTTCGTTAAATTTTGGATCCGTTTTTCCCCTAGATTTAACAATACTTTTTTAATAGACTATGTTCTTTCTAGTGGTGTAATAATATAAGTCTAAAAGCATCGTATTACTTTGTGACTACTTAGTATAGTTTGAAAAATAGTACTATAGGTCTTACTTAAGGAACTGGTTTTTCGCTTCTCCTGTAAAATTACGAAATTATAACTTGGTTTAGTTTATCTATGAGGTCCAGATATAATAAAATCATAACCATAATCAACCATTATCAACCCACTGCTAGATGAAGGTCTTTCCAAATCTTCTCTACAACTATTTATCTTGAGCAATTCTTTCTCAGGATACTCCCCAGTTGTTCTTGATTTCGTCAAACCTTCTTGTACAAGAACGTTTTCTAGGCTGTTTTTATCTCATGGTATCCTGTCTAGAATTGTTTTTGTTCATCGATCATAATTTCTTGCAATATGTCCAGCACATCTTCCAGTCCATATTAAAAATCATTTCATTAGTACCAGTCATTACTTGTCAAATAATTCATTTCTACTGTATATATTTCTCCTACAAATAGTTCAAATTCGTTACTTTTGGAGCACAGACACGATATTTTTTTACCTTCGAATCTGACAACACTGACTCAATGATTTAAATCAACACAATATGAGGACTCCATTTGGTCTAGTAGCTAGCACGCTTGACTTCGGTTCTCGTGGTCCCGAATTAGATTCCCGGTGGGAGTACAGTTGAACGACCGAAGTGGTCTGGATTCCATTATAATCATTAGCTCCAGTCTCCTTTAGACGCCCTAGCATAATCGTGGGACATTAAACTAAAACAAAACAAACCAAAAATCAACACAATGTGTATTACTAACTGTAAGTCCTTGAATAACTGCATACAGCTATGGTTTGGATCGAGTTTGAGGTGGTCGGTGGTCAAACTAAGACAAGTGAAATGTAACTAGGGTGTAATTAGTACTTTTAATTAAACATGGTTTTGTGTACATCACGATTAAGGCTTAGGGGAACACCTAGGGTTACTGAAAAGTTATCAGTTACATTTAATTTCAGTTACAATTTGCATTTACATGTATTGCTAGAACCAAAACTTTGAGATTAACATTAACATTATAAAGACTACGAAAAACATCGTCTTTTGAAAACATTCTTGCACCATAAAACAAATTACGAGTAATTTTAAAATATTTTGCAGTTTAGCTGCGTTATTTGCACTATATTTAGAATAATATTTAGCAATTTATTTAAGTTGGCAACACTACTTAGAATAATGGAACTCTTAATTGTAATTAAAACCACTAAAAATATTGTTGTAATGTTATAGAAGCAAACTAAAGCAATAATCATTATAAAAATTTAACACAAATACGTTATTTTAAGCAGTACAACAATCACTATCCATGTGTTTGGTATCTCTAAACGGTTTGAAATAACAATTGTTGTAAATGACTTATGATCACTTAAGTCTTTTGGAAGCATCTACATGATTAGACGTGATATGTCAGCACGTTTTCTGAAGTGAAGTCTTTAGAAAAAGTTAAATTTTTCATTTCTTGTAACTTTGATCCTTCAATCATTCGAAATACATTATACCATGATCATAGTATTTGGCGCTAAGATACAAATGATGCGTATTGCACCGTCTATGCCATTTGAGTTATTAGAGATCTCCAAAATGTTGATGTTGGTGATACTGTATTGTCCCTTGTTAGACTGAATAATGTATGTGGTATTGTGGTTTTATTTAATATCTAAATTAGAAATAGGTAATACCTTACATAGTGCAATTTGAGAAAATACAACTTTATTTTGCATTGGCAACACTGCTTGTTTATCTAGTGGTATTGCAGAGTATCTAGAAGAATTTTTACTTTAATATTTCACACAACATGGTACAAATTTTCAGCATTTTAAATATAATATAATATATATATATATATATATATATATATATATATATATATATATATATATATATATATATATATATATATATATGTGTGTGTGTGTGTGTGTGTGTGTGTGTGTATGTAGGCGTGGATCCAAGGGAACGGCTATAGGGCCCTTAACGCTCAGGTATACACTGAATAAAATAAACTTCAATCTTGCTTTACACTGGATAAAGAGGCAAAGTATGGTTTAGCCCCTCCCTTGATCATATCCTGGATCCGCGCATATATATATATATATATATATATATATATATATATATATATATATATATATAGAGAGAGAGAGAGAGAGAGAGAGAGAGAGAGAGAGAAAGATAGATAGATAGAGAGAGAGAGAGAGAGAGAGAGAAGATTATATACAACAGCAGTGGATTTCGTTTCGGGAGAAGCTTGAGGAACGGGTAAGAAACATTTGTGTTGTACGTGCAATGCGAATAAATGATCACAAATTTATTTCGGGAGGGGCTTGAGCCCGACATCTACCCCCTAAATACGCCACTGTACATCAGTCAACCGTTCCAACGTTTTCGCACACAGCAGCGAAACAAATTTTGAGTAAAGGCAAAATAGCTGTCAATATTCGAGACGAGGCCGAGACTTTCGAGACTGATCAAGGTCTCGTCTCGGTCTCGCCTCGATTTATAGAGGTCTATCTCGGTCTCGGTCTCGTCTCGGTATGTAAAAGTCCGTTTCGGTCTCGGTATATAAAAGTCCGTCTCGGTCTCGGTACCATCCCTACCCCCATGCTTTACAGTTGGGAGCAGACAGTTTGTATCATAGACCTTCGACGGTGTTCTCCATACGTAAACACGACTGGTTGTTGGAAACATGGTGAAGCTCGATTCATGGGACCACATTATGTTTCCATTGCTCATGAGTCCACGCCTTGTGGTCCATGCATCACTGGATACGCCTCTTCGCATTTCATGCTGTGACCAGCGGTTTGGCGATAGCGACCCTGCCATGAATTTTCATTTTATGAAGTTCCCGTCACACTGTTTTCGATGAAACCGGGTTCTGTAGGCCGGAATTGAGTTCAGACGTAATTTTCATTGCAGTGGTCTTCTTTTTAGCTGCTATAATCTGTTTTAATGCCCTCCGGTCCCTATCTAACAGGATTGTCTTTCGACCACTGTTATGCTTTGCAGACGTCGTTTGGCCATGAATTGTATATGCCCTCGTGACATTGGGTACAGTGGCTTTCGATACCCTAGAACGATATTGTATATCTATTTTGTAATTTCTTCTATTTTTATATTTTGGGTTTGGGCAACGGTGCATAAAAGTACATAATCTGTCGTGTAGAAGAAAGAAAGAAAGAATATATATGTTGTTGATTCTAAATAGAAAGAAATAAGATTTAATCTCAATAGTTAAAATATATGTTGGTATTATAGGTGTAATTTGCATTTATAGTTATCATAACAGCAGATAGTTACTTGTTTAAAACGTTACTATGACAACCGAAAAAGAAAAGTATAATTAATGGAGTTTTGGAGAGATATAATTTGTCGTGCCTGATTTAATGTGATTTGACGTTTTTATATATTTTAAGAATTACATGGACTGTGGTCTGGAATGTAACGTAAAATATAAATTAATCATTACATTTTAAATGGTGGTTCCCAATATATGTTACATTTATAGATGGTGTTATCTCGCCCGGGACGTTACATTTTAGATGGCCCGGTTTACTGACCAGGACCTTGAGATTAGTTTGAAGTATAGTAAAGCAGTCTCAGCATAGTGATCAACACGGTGTATGTTTTACTCAGAAGTGGGAAAAGAATTTATAGAAACAAAAATGAGTGTGTCTGGAAGTGAAAATATGCCTGTAGAAGATGGTGATGTAGAGCTACCAGGTACGAATTCATCAACGAACGTGGCTGATCTTATAAGACAGCTTGGTCAGCAAATATCGCAGCAACAGCAAAGAGTGGATACTCAGCTAGAGCACATGTCCTAACAAATATCGCAACAACAGCAAAGAATGGAAACTCAGCTAGAACAAAAATTTCAGCAAATGGATACTCGATTTCAACAAATAGATACTAGATTAGAACAAATTACACAGATTATGATTCAGCGAATGTATAATAAATTAGATCAGATAACACAGCAAATTAACACCAAATTTACGATTGTACAAAGTGCAGTCAGTAGATGTGGTTGAAACATAGGTGAATGAACATACCCATCCGATCCGAGAATTGCAAGAAGTGAATGCGACCAAAGAATGTTCACCTATTGAGCCTCCATGTCAAGTAGCATGTCGAGAACGTCCTGTAGAAAATCCAGTAGTGCCTCCTGTTTCCAGTCATCAACTTCGGGAAGTGACGGATTAAGAGATGCAAGGCCTGATGAACACTGAGCCCGCTGTGGTTGATCTTCGAATAGGATTGGATCCATCAAGAATTAAAATGGCCCTTCGTCAGAAAATGGAACAAACAGGATTGCCGTTTAGTTCGACTGAATTATTAATTGAAGCAGCGTTAGACATTCAGTTGGATGAAGACCGGGATAACGATGAGGAAAATAATGAAGAAGCTCCTTCTAGACAACGTGGCCCAGGATCTTCGCAAAATTCATTCCGTTGGATTGATGAGGAACACTTATCGGACACGAATACGGAGCAGTGCATTATCAATTGTACCGGTAATGTAACCAAACCTAATTTCAGAAGCAACAGAAGTAGTAATCATACAACATTTAGGAATCAGTTAAATGTAACCGAACCTAATTTCAGAAGCAACAGAAATATTAATGGTACAACATTTAGGAATCAGTCAAACAATAGATCTAATTTCCATCGAATTGGATTTCGTAATAGTTACCTAGATGGCAGAAATTCTCGAAATAAAAACCAAAATACCGTTGAAGTAAAGGACACGCCGTACTACATTCATGATTGTGTAATTCAATGCAACTTAACCGAATTCTTTGGTGATATAACTTAAGCTAATGTGGCGTCCGACAAAATATATTCAATTGTTTTTTTTGTTTATTTTCACTCTGAATACAATTATAATTTCCTTTGTCATTCGTACTTTGTTTGAATTTTATATAAATAATAAAAATGATGGATACTGGATTTCAGCACATTGTGACATGAATACAAATATCGTTTACTGAAAGTTATGGCAGATATGCTTGAATAAATAAAACATGTTATAGGGTATTCTAACCCCTTTAAACTTTGCTGATTCGGATTGATTATTTATTTCATTTAGTGTATTGTTATAATTTCTTTGTAATTCGTACTTCTGAATTCTATGCTATTTACATCTATGCATCGATACAAATATTGTTTATCAAAGCTATGATAATTATGCTCAAATGGAAGAAATAAGTTATACAGTATGTCAGCATATACCGAGTTGATTTGTCAATAAGCTCCCATAATATTGTTTTGAAAAATCTATTTTAAGACCTAAATAATTAATGAATTGATATTTTTTTAAAAAATTAGTCCACTTTGTCGATAATTTTATACAATTAAAATGGAATTAATTGTTAAATAAATATAAAAATGAGATAAAATGAAATTAATATATATGTATTAATATATATATGTGAACCACCACTGCCCCATTTGTAACACCTTTGTAGATAAAAAAGGATTACACGGTTTGTCGTGTAAAAGCAGCGCAGGCAGACACCCACGTCATTCAAGTGTAAATGATATAATATTAAGAGCATTAATATCAGCAGGAATCCCAGCAGTGAGGGAACCGATTGGATGCAGCCGATCTGACGGGAAAAGACCCGATGGTATGACATTAGTACCTTGGAAGAAAGGCAAGGCATTGATTTGGGATTTCACATGTTCAGACACCTATGCCCCCTCCAACCTACAATATGCCTCAGTGCAAGCTGGACTCGTAGCTGCTCGAAGAGCGAAAGAAAAAAGGAATAAATATAGCAATCTACTCGATAACTATTGCTTTGTCGCAATAGCAATTGAGTCTAGCGGTTCTTGGGAAGAAGGAGGCCTCAAATTTATAAAAGAAATCGGCCACCATCTATCAATTAAGTCAGGAGATAATCGAGCAAAAAGTTTCCTGATTCAACGCATAAGCATAGCCATTCAACGTGGGAACGTGTCGGCTATAATGGGAACGTTACCCACTAGTAAAGAGCTAGAAGAAGTCTTTCTTCTGTAATTGCGGAGAAGGGAGGTTAGGAGAAAAAACAAACATCATTGGTGCATCAATTTATGTAGCAACCGAGCAAGGAGTATGAAGAGACAGCTCACAGTCCATAAGTTTATATATATATATATATATATATATATATATATATATATATATATATATATATATATATATATATATATATATATATATATATATAAACAGCATGAATGCTGTACCGTACGTCAAGACAGTGACATAACATGACAGGTTGGAGCCTTTGAAAGCAGAAGATTTAGTAGTACCTGCCGAACATCATGGGAACAAAGTACCGAAGAATAGATATTTACTGTTTCATTTGAAATTTTCATTATAACAGTTTTTTTTAAATAATCATTGTTATTTTACAATTCTTATGTAATTACTTATGGTTGTATCATAGATATAATATAATATAATATAATATAGTCCTCTACAAAGCCAAACTCCATTTACAGAGGATCATAGGTATTGTCATAAAATTACGTATGAATATATATATATATATATATATATATATATATATATATATATATATATATATATATATATATATATATATATATATATATATATATTGAAAGAAAGAAAAAATATATTATACATGTATTGTAATTTAAATATATACGAGGGCTATTCGAAAAGTAATGTAACCTTATATGTATAATTATGTAACGGTCCAGGATTCTTTCTTAAATTGTAACCAATTTAAGAAGTCCTCGTCAGGAGCCATTTATACAACGATATTGTATATCTATTTTGTAATTTCTTCTATTTTTATATCTTGGTTTTGAGCAACAGTGCATAAAAGTACATAATCTGTCGTGTAGAAGAAGAAGAAAGAAAGAAAGAATATATATATGTTGTTGATTCTAAATAGAAAGAAATAGGATTTAAACTAAATAGTTAAAGTATATGTTGGTTTTATAGGTGTAATTTGCATTTATAGTTATCATAACAGCAGATAGTTAGTTGTTTAAAACGTTGCTATCACAACCGAAAAAGAAAAGTATAATTAATGAAGTTTTGGAGAATAAAGGTAATTGTGATATAATTTGTCGTGCCTGATTTAATGTGATTTGATCGTTTTTATATATTTTAAGAGTTACACGGACTGTGGTCTGGAATGTAACGTAAAATATAAATTAATCATTACATTTTAAATGGTGGTTCCCAATATACGTTACATTTATAGATGGAGTTATCTCGTCCGTGACGTTACAACCCCCGAAATGTTCGTCAATGTTGCCACTGAAGCTCCAACCAGACGGGCACCAACGATCATGCCTCTTTGGAAGTCTGTCAGGGTGCCCATTTTACCGCACCACTTACAAACCACGACACTCACAAGTGAACTGGTTACTACTGAGACTGACGGAAGAGAAGGTCCACATGATATATTGAAAACAAAAAACGATGGCAGCCGCAACACGTGTTGTATAATGGAGAGCCAAACTTACGTGTATACTGTATGACGTGTTTTTAGATTTTTTGTCAATCCCATATATATATATATATAAACTTTTGAACATAAATGAACCGAACAAAAATTCAAAGAGAAAATGTCATGAGACTCATCGAATGGTGCTATGATGGTGCCTCCCAAAGCAACCCTTCATGAAGGCCCAGGGCCCAACTTCAAAATTTTTAACAATTTATTTGGAAATGAACACCCTTGTTACTTTAAAAGAAACACGAAACAATAAATCTTTGTGACTGTGTGATTTTGTCGCGAAAAAAGGAATATTGACAGCTAGAAATTGTTGCGATTTTTCTTGGATAGCAAGACCCCATCTACATAAGAATTGTACGTTCTATATTAGTAAATTAGTAATCAATGGATTAAAATATAGACTTTGCAAAACTTATATTGAGGACAAAGGTTATGAAGTTCCAATGCCTGAATTTAAAGGTAAAAAGTCGCAATTGTCCACTGCAAAAGCAAATGATACTAGGTTTGTCAAAAGAATTCGTTTGGCAGTTGAAGCTACACATAAAATGCTGAAAGAAAAGCATTGTCTGTTGGATGAAATATTTGACAATGAAATGATAGCTAGTATCGGCCCGTATTGCAGGTTCTCTACCCAATAAATTCTCCATACGTGTGACACCAGATGAAAACCACTCTGCAATCACCGCAATCATGAAAACTTCAGGAAACGAAAACACCTTTGCAGCTTTTGTTGAACAGAAGAAATTGCGAACAAAAGAACTTCCGTTTACATCTATTTCTTCACAAAGTCATGAGGATTTTCTTCGAATGACCGAAAAATATTTGAAAGGATTGTTTTATGAATCCTCTCAACATAACCGGCAATATGTTATTTGACTGAAACGTTGGATGAAAGAGTAATATTAATATGCAGTGTGCTAAAGAGAACGACAAGATATTGAAAATGACATTGCATTCAAGACATAAGCAAAGCAAAACATACAAATGCTTCATCTAAAACCAAATGCAGAAAGTTACAAAAGTGTCATTTGATATTGTTGCGACTGTGCAAATGGATTGCTCTTGTTCCCATATTGCAGCTATTATTACCTAAGTTATGCAAGATATTTGTCGAGGATACTAAACCAGCACACATATTGAGCAAAATATTCGATCACGACAACGTTTATGTGGTCATAAGTGAAAACAGTGACAAGGACTGAAGAAGGTACGTACTATAATGTTTCCTTCATCCTTATTTCTTTCACAGATTGAAATACTTGTAATTCTTACATGTAACTTACTTTCCGTTTGCATTATATTTTCTTCTGTTTCTTGGATGAAACGTACCTTTTATTCAAATGTTGCAGTTTTCCACTACTCTACTTCTTATCCCCATCCTCCTTCTCAGGACCTATGGGAGACACTACAACAAACGTTGCAATACATTATGTTGTTGGTGATGGTTGGTTATTCTCTTTCCAGCTGAGGTTATTTCACTTTGATTGGACACTGTAGGTATGGGTAACGTTGACCTTTTATTACGAACACTCACCATAAAACTTCAGACATCCTCAAATGGGGAACTTAAGAGGGTCTAATGGCAATTTTAACCTCATATTTATGTTCAGGCTGATTGATTCATATGAAATAAATACAAATATCAACATGGGGATGGGTATACCACAGGCCATCAAATGGGGCCTCAATGAGTTTGGCACTTTACAGGTGTGATTTCTCATTAATTCACGTAGCAAATATGCTAAAGATACATCAATAGCTGTTCGTTTTGCAATTGCTCCCTTATAGGTGTGGTATGGCTGGTTTTGACTGATTTTGACCATAGCGTACTCGTAATACAACTTTGGAAAATAGATATATATGTGATTGTAGGGTTAAAGCGACATCTAAAATTTATTTTTTTCATAATTGTGTTCACAGACCATCATAGGTCAAAAGGGGCTCAAAATACTGAATCATATTTTTTGAGGGATAAAAATGGTCGGGGCGAGCTGTTAATTTTTCAGATAAAGTCCTTGTATACACCTATACATACATCGAAGTTTGAACAAAATCGATCGAGCCATTCTTGAGAAATAAATTAATCCCACTTTTCCGATTTTGCGACTTTTTTCATGAACCAATGAGAGTTGAGGTTTGAAACGTGAGGGATTAATGTATCTTGGAGGTACTTACATACCACCCACTTAGCGTCCCAAGATTCATCTGGGGCCATTTCACTATACTTATCCACACATCCCCTTTCTTATTTGTTTCTATCGGCGCAACTGTGATTGCGAAGTGACGTAAATATGCATAAATATAAGCTAGTGAACTTCCAATAAACAACGTTGTTATAAGATTCTTATTTTCTTTCAGTCGTCCGATACTATTAATTTAAAGTGCGTAAGGATTATTTTAACAGAATAAAAATAACCTCATTGTTCTTGCATTTTAAATATTCCAATTTTTATTCCTAGTAAAAGGTAGAATTACTATGAAATTTAGTTTAAAAATAGTTTTTAGGTCTAATTTAAAATAGGAAACCATTTTTGTTTAGTTTAACGTCCCACCTTTATGCACCTAGGCTAAAGGAAATGGTGATAAGAGATGGAAGATGATGGTAGAATGAAGAAGTTGGGAGAAAACGAGAGAACTCCGAGAACACCACATCCATGGTATTTGTCTAAGACAAAGTCCAAGGACCTCACGCACCATAGTTAGAGTAACAAACAAATCATTATATGTTTTGTAAAGATTCATAATTTTACAGATTCTACTTATCGTGTTTGCATGTTTTAAATACTAATTACATTTACTTGATGACAGATTTTACAGAAAATAAGTTTCAAAAGTCTTTATCTGTTTTCCTGACAGAAGTATTGTTTTAAGAGCCAGCTTTAAAAAAAATGAAAAGTAACTTGTCTTATGCGCGACAAAATTTATTCAGGTTTTGGTTTATTTTCTTCTAGGTTGTAATATAGGCATTTCAAGTAAACGTGATTTTACTTATTTTCCTGAGGTACCGGTAATAATTCCCTCCTAACCTTCTATGAAAAAGATGGGTGGGATGAATCAAATTTTATACCAGAAAACAGCAGAATGTTTTCCAATATTCTTGCTTCTAATTTGCTGACTTCAATGGAAAATGAAATCTTTGAGTTTTACGTCCCACGGTTATGCTAATGGAGACGGTGATGATGAGTAATGAATGAAATGGTGGAATGACGAAAGCGGGAGGAAACGGGAGAACCCCAAGAAAAGCCACGCACACGGTGTTTGTCCACCACAAGGTTCACTTGGCGGGGGCTGGGATCGAACCCGGGACCCCAAGCACCAAAGGTGAACGCTCTACCACTGAGCCACCGCGGCCCCTGCTGACTTCAATGGCTTTTCATAAATTATTCCTTAGTTTTTGCTCAAAGGAAGGTAACTGGAGAAAGGTATGTTTTGGGGACACTCAAATTGGCAGTGAAACAACTATTGTGATTTCAGATGACAAGCCATATGACCTTGAGTTGGCTTTACGCGGCGTCCAATTGGCTTTCAGCGGTGTTGACAATTCGGGACAAGCAGTTCTGCACGCTGACTTCTCGCACTACTGCGAATCTTGACAATACCAGAGGCGCTTATTAAAAATATTGTATTAGCACATTAACTGCTCACTTTACGAAGTAGAGAAAAGAATTACGAACACATACGTGAAAACTACATCATTTTATGTCAACTGGTTGCCATGATACACGCTTTTAAAGGTTTCCATATAAAACAATTAGTAAAACGAGCGTTGAGACCGCGTCTAATCTTCAGTGAATTTTTCTTCGATTTGGAACTGGAAGTCAACTTTTATTACAGGAGAATCAGGGGTGTAATCAGCAGGTTGTTCTAGGGGAACATTACTTTCAGGGGGAGGAAAGCTTTTCGCACATTAAAAACAGAACAAATTAAAAACAGAACAAATGACCTCTTTCAGAATATGAAAGCATTTTAACTCACCATACATACAATACACATATTATATTTTCACGATGATACCTTATCAAAAGACGGATCTTGACAGTACTGTAGTTGAAAACTGGATTGTAAGAGATGAATCAATCAGCTATTCATAAGAAAAAATCTGTTTATAGCAGTCTGTTTATCTAACTTTGTGTTTATGAAGGTTAAAATAGTAAAGGGAAAAAACTCGAAAAACTGTCAACTTAGACATTATTATGCAATAATATAGTAGTGAGTTCACAGTGCGCTTAGTTAGGGAAATGAGAATATAAAGCATATGGTTAATTTTTGTTTTAATTAGGTATATAAACCGTATTGATGATGATTAACTTTTTAAAATTTTCTTATTTTATTATGAACATCTCTCATTTGTATTAACTATTAAATAAGTTTATTAAACATATACCAGACGAACCTCATTTTGGAGCTGGAAATCGTTTGGAAAGACAGGACCCCCTTTTTCTCCCGTGGCTACACCCCTTTGCAATCTGATTCATATATATATATATATATATATATATATATATATATATATATATATATATATATATATATATATATATATATATATATACATGCCTAGCATGGTAAGAACAAAGTCTGGGAAGTTTATAATATTGCTTATAAGTTTACTTCAAGATAGATTCTTCCTTATTCGACAAAGGAAACGCAGTATGTTTTCTGTTTCTTTTTTTCTTTCACGTTTCACTACCTTCTTATGCACGACTTTTATTCCTTCGTCTCTCCTCTAGAAGGTATTCCAAATCATCAGGCGTCTGAAGGGTGTCATAAATTATCGTAACCCAAAACAAACTCGAGCATATCGAGTTGCTTAGGAATCAGACGGATTGCTTTTGTGACACCTACACCAAGCCCAAGAGTGTTATTTGTTATGAAAAGTTATAAGGAAGCAAAGGTACCGGTTGTATAGGAACGTTCTCTTCTAGCATAAACAGAATTCATCATTATCTGGGTTGCTTTCTTTCGTGGTAGTTCGTTTGTTCTCCAAAATTATAATTGACAATGTCTTTAAGCAAACCGAGTACATGTACGTAGTTTTCTTAATAATAATAATAATAATAATAATAAAGTGCTACGAAGTCAAGCTCGAAGAATTATTTTTTGTGTTTACAATTTTTGGAACCAACATTTATAAATTTACAAGACTCAGATTCAGACAATGACGAAATATTAACTGACGCAGACGATAGTGAAAGTAGTTTTGAAGACGAGTGTTTAGCATTTCCACTGGAAAAGTTAACAGGTAAGTAATTTTAATTGCTATTTAGGATGCACAGTCAAAATTCTTGAGTTTGCTGGAATAGCAAATTTACATTGTTAATAATGTTGCTAATGAATGTGTCATAACCTCAAGTGGAGGAAGAGCGAGAAGGGAAAGGGGAGTTCGCAAACTGGCAACACCGCGCGGAATATCGCGCACCATTGGACACTGCCCGTGATGCTTTACATCTGAAATACACAGTAGCAAATCGCGTGAAGCGAATAGTTATCATTGGTTTGTAGTTACGATACGTACCCTATTTCCATTACTTATCTAATCGTTCTAGATTAAAAGTATAATAATGTATTACACTTGCGACTTAAAATTACCGTAATTTTCAGTATTGTAGCTATGATGTTTGTCTACAACGAAATTATGATATGCATAGTGCAATATTATCATCCAGTTTCCACCCCTGACTGTGACAAAAATGCAAGGAAAAAGAACCAGACCTAAAACGAATTCTTAGGGTCCAGGGTTAATCTCTTGGAAGGTAGTCCTTGCGACCAGAACAGTAGAATTATAATTACTGTTACTTTTACAGCTATACCCGCATTACAACGTTAAAACCTCTATGTTTTATTTTCGTTAAATCTTAATAGCAAAAATAATTATTTTGTTGTACATATTCGTTCAGTTTATATTTGTCTGGTATATTCAACTTTTCTATACTTGATTTGGTTTTCTTATTTCTTTGTAACATGGTTGTTCATTATGAATGAAAAGAATTTGATTTAAAATTCCATGTTAATATAACGGACAAAGATGACGGAAGCTACAGTCTATAACAGCGTTTCCCAACCGGTGTGCCGCGAATAGGCCACTGGTGTGCCGCGAATAGGCCGCTGGTGTGCCGCGAGGAAATCGAAACATAATTATTAATTCTATTGCAATTAAATTGCAAGACATTGTGTCTCACATTATATTTTTGAGGGAAAATGTATATTTGTGTTTCACATTACTTTGAGCGTCTACTATGAATCTATAATTTTAAGTTCCATACTGTGTTACTATTCTGTACATTTTTAATGTTAAAGGCATTTCTTATAACTGTTATCACCATTATTGCTTCATTATTGTTGCAGACTATTTCGTAACTTGAAATTTTAAAATATTATTCAATCATTTCGAGAAAGTAAACCTGCATACAAATTAGTCTCATTTGTGTTTTAAAAGTACAAGAGATTTGTTTGTTCGTTCGTTATTTAGTGATCTTCCTTCTTAGTGAAAGGTTGGATACAATTTTCGAAAGAGAAAGTGTATTTTTATAAACCTGAGTCCTCTATTTCAATGTAATTGTTTTCTATTTTTAAATTAGAATGAAAAATAAGCATAATGATTATCACGGATTTAAACCAGTGATCGAACCTTCTTGTCTGTGAAACAGATATCAGTAATTACAGAAAAAAAACCAAGGTGTTTTATGTTTACAAATAATAATAATAATAATAATAATAATAATAATAATAATAATAATAATAATAATAATAATAATAATAATATCATTATAAGTGTGCGTCGAGAATTCAAGTTACATCTGTAGTGTGCCGCAAGTTGAAAAAGGTTGGGAAACGCTGGTCTATAATAATACAACTTGGGCTAAAATTTGATTTCAGCAGAACGCTCAAACATAGGCAAGAAAAGCACACGGAAACTATCTACAGAAAATATTTCATGCTACTGCATTGATCAGTGACAGATAACAATAGTAGAACAAACTTTTTGCAACAAAATGCTTACTCTATTGATTTGTAGATGCAATCAGAGTTAGAATAATACAAATTGTAGTATACCAAAACTATCACGAATCAAGTGTGTATATCATGATTTGCTGTAGTACGTATTTATTTCGTAATATTTGTATTTGTTTACCAGCAACAATTCTTCAGAGATACTCACTATTATTTCTTAATAAACGGAGACAGATTCTCGTTATTTACCTCACATACATTAATCTAGTTAATGTCATAATTATATTAATTTCATAAAATAATGTATGTTTATTATATTCTCTAATATCATACGTAATAATGAATATTATTTAGGTATTTATTAGTACTTAACATACAGGGTTAGTCATTCTTCATTCTGCGATTTTACATTTAGATAGCACAATAAGGAAAAAGACACAGCAAAAGTAGAGATTTAGTGCCGAATTCATCCAAACATGCTCAAAATGATCATATCGAATCCGCAGTTTTTCAGGGTCACTGAAATGCATACTAACACCCCTGACTTCGTTCAAGTCCAACTTTGGCTCCCATCGTCATCAGGTGGAGGGTAAGATTAACTTCCAAAATGGACGATATTAGTGTCGAATTCATCGGCAGCTAAGATTATTAGTGATAGTTGTGATGACACTTAAGCCTAAGTTTTAGGTAAAAAGGGACATGTCAGATGTCTCAGGAATTGACAGGGATAACGACGGAAAGGTTGCTCTTCGTAATTTATTTATTTAATTCATATTGACAGGAATAACACCGACGAGATTGCTCTTCATTATATATATCCCACACGTTTATTTACTTTCAAAAATGATACACGAGATTTGTTCAAAAAGTTTCAAACCTTTGATTGGTAAAAATACATTTATTGATTTGGAAATCCGAAACACTAATTCCCTTCGAAGTAGTCTCCTTGGTAATGCACACACTTCTCCCAGCGTTCCCACCATTGTTGGAAACACTTCTGGAACGCAGTTTTTGGTATAGTGAGCAACAGTGCCGTCGCATTTCGCATGATATCTTTTCTTGACTCAAATCTGGTCCATTTGACTGGCATTTTCAGCTTTAAGTCACACATTGCATGATCTTCCAAACCTGTTTGAAAAACTTCTGTGCAGTGATAAAGCTGTGTTTCATGTATGGGGGTTCGTTAATCGTCATAATTGGCACTATTGGGCAGAAGAGAATCCCAAAAAGACCGTTGAAAAAATAAACTTCTTCCCGCATTATTCCGACACTATGAACGCTGAAAGATATCTGGAAATGTAATTTTGTACGGCCTACAATTTCTAAGTGGGATAAGTCACACGAATTGTTATTTATGCAAGATGGAGCTCCTCCTAATTACTCCTTCCTATAAGACAATGGTTTGCTGAACGCTTTGCAGGACGCTGGATAGGTCACCGGGGTCCCATAGAATGGCCAGCGCGAAGTCCAGATCTCATGCGATTTCATTTATAGGGGTGGGCTGAGGAAGAAGTGTATCACAGCAAACCACAAATTCTTGGCGAACTTGAGAGTAGGATTCGTGACGTCATAAATGGCGTTCTTCCTGAGGTCTTGAGGAAGGTGGTAGCAAACGTACCTGTTCGTTTGAGATAATGTCTAGAAATTACTGGAGTACACATTAAGTTATAACTTTTGGAAAGATAATGGCATATAATAAACTACATGTGTGCAAAAACTTGAGTTTATACCTACAATATTTTAGGAGGGAAGATATTAAAAATGGGGAGTTACTTTCCCTCACCCTGTATTTAAGTAAAATCATTTACGCCAAATATATGGTAAAAGAGGAACTTACCCCTTATATCAGCGTCCACAGTTGAGGAATATTCAGGGTGTTAATGAACTATACCGACAAACTGAAAGAGGTGATTCCTCACATCAAAATAAGAGAAAAACTTCATATGCACCTATGGCGAAGGCTGTCCAAAATCGTGAAAAAGCCAAATTTCAACAGGTCCTATTTCGAATTCCGAAAACTGTGCATGGTGGTCCTTATCAACGTAAAGGAAGCCACGCACACACAATCCAAAAGTGCATATTTCGTCCATTTTCA
Organism: Thermobia domestica; assembly: GCF_964235325.1. NCBI lineage: Eukaryota > Metazoa > Arthropoda > Insecta > Zygentoma > Lepismatidae > Thermobia > Thermobia domestica. The sequence continues at coordinate 69,788,908 of NC_137462.1, forward strand.
ATAGGTTTACAGGATATTCCTGATAGGGTTTAATTCTCGGATATGCTCTCAGTAGAGTTTTTAGATATACCCTGATTTCAAGGAGGGTTCAAAGTAGGCAGAAGGTAAGCATTGACAACAATGAACATCCAATGTTTCGGAGGAAAGTCGGAAGTGTTAGGAACCGGTAGCTCCATGTTTTTCTCTGTTCGGAATAATGTGATGCGATCAGGACCGGATCCAGGATTTTCTGAGGGTGTGTGTGTGTGCATCAATAACTATCAGTAAATTTGAATAAAATTTAAATCTTTTTAAATGCCTTTAGGCATCTGTGATGAGTAGGAGGAACTGACTTAAACTATTGTGTTTAGTAAAACCGCTTTCTTTTAAGCCTGAAACGGAAACATGACATGGAATTTTAGGAAAGTATTGTTATTTCCACTGCCATTTTCTCACTTTAGATAGTGTATATTCAGAACAGACGGGGGTGCACGTGTTCCGGTGCACGCCCTTGAATACGGCCCTGGATGCGATGTATTTCGTCAAGGTAAATTTCACGTTTTCTTCACGTATAAGCGTGAAAGTAAACATTGCAGCATGCGTTTTCCTGAGTACGAAAATCCGTGCTGCTGACGATCCTTAACACTTCCGACATAGCGCCAAAGGATTCTGTGTTCATTGCTAACAAAGCTTATCGTTTGCCTACTTTGGACCAATCATAAAGTTAGAGCATAGCTCAAAATTCGGGTGATGGCATGTCTGGGAATTTCACCCTGTATGGAATAATCAGTATAGCCACTGAAAATTAATGAAATGTGCATTTTTGGATTGCGTATGTGTGACTTCCTTTACGCTGATAAGGACCACCACCCACAGTTTCTGGACTTCGAAATAGGGCCTGTTGAAATTTGACTTTTTTGCGATTTTTGACTGCTTGAGCTCTGAAACTATGCACTTCTCTCCACAGGTCCATATGAACTTTTTCTCTTATTTTGATGTAAGGAATAACCTCTTATAGTTTATCAGGATAGTTCATTAAACACCATATATATATATATATATATATATATATATATATATATATATATATATATATATATGGGGGGTTTACTGTAGAGGAGTGATGGTATTTGGCTGACTGAATAATAAACATTTTTCTCGTAACCCAAATATTTTCTTTTCAGCGCAGAAACGAAATGCAGTGCTACTAGAATCCACTAAATTGTGACAAAGGAAATGTTAAAGAGCGTTTGCATGTCAGGATATTTGTGTCTGTCCACCATTCATAGCATGACATAATATCCACACAAAATCGATTTCATACCAGATTGTCGAGAATGTATGGCGTAACAGTGCCAATTACCTCGTTGATTGTTGCTTTCGGATAGTTCACATGATCGATTCTAAAACGGTAGACAATATCTTTGATAAAACATTACAAGAAAAAACAGTGGTTGTTAGGTTAGGGCTACTTGGGGTCAAGGAATAGGCTCTTGCCGTCCGATCCACTGATATTTCAGACAAACATTCAAAGCAAGAATCAACGAAGGAATTGACACTGCTACGCAGTGAAGCCATATCTAGCATCTTGGTGCTAGATCTAACATAATTTATACGCATTTAGCGTCTAGCATCTTGACTTTAGCATCTTGGCCAAATCTAGCATAATTTCATTATTCCCTCTGGAGGACAGAAACAGAACGAAAATTTAGATGGTTTAACGACCGTCGAGAATTATCCCTTTTTAGTTGAAGCGATGGTTGGAGCAATAAAACCAGTTAGTAGTTCCGCTGTTGTATTGTTGAATTCACATAAATGTTCAAAAATTAGCAAAACGTGACTCTGTACAAGATGTTTACTTACTCATAGTTCTGTCAACTGAAACCTACGTGTATGGTTATCTGGGGTGTTTCTGTCCCTTTTCACTTTACAACTTGTGAGGGGAGAGGGTAGGAGCGTCAGGGGACCACTAGTTAAGATGGGTTGCAACGTTAGAACTTGTAGCTGTCATAAAAAAAAAATCTTGAAACCCTACAATATTTCACCGTGTACACATAGCCTTGAAAGGGTCATAAAACATTTTTCCATCTTGCAAGGACTTGAACAGTGTGCAACTTTCTGGGACGTCTTGCTTGCTACCTGCTATTTCCCTTCCGCTGACATAAAGGAAAAAACAGTTTCGCCGCTTCCGAAACAACGGATTCTTTTGGACAGGGAGGGGGAGTGCGCCAAAATACACGTTTTTAATGAGGAGGTTAATTGTTTGTCCACTAGACTGCAGTGCTGAATGAGTGGTGATACCTTTCTTGCTTACAAGAAGTTGTAAAATCCAAACAGTAGATAGAAAGATCGGGTAGCAAGGTCTTTTTTATGACGGCTACAACATTCATGTAAAGTGGAAACGTGGCTTTATACACCGGTAAAAGAAAAAAAGTTAGTACTGTGTCGAAACCGGCATGTTTTGTATATATATTTCTTAAAATGTTATCCATTCATTAAATATAAATTTTCCCTTCCTCCCCTGATTCTCTTTCCAATACAGAGACCGATTCTTTAAATCAAGAAAGACCCCCTGAACCCTCCCTAAAAATGCTAAAAGCAATGATGCATGCAAATAACAAATCTGTAGAGGAATCAAATAATGCAGATACATGGAAAGATGGTGAAGTTTGTTTAAAGATAACAGGCTTGATGCAGCGCAATTCACCACATGTAATAGATTTGAAGTGTTCATATTTGTGTACGTGTACGTGTGTATGTGCTTGTTTCTGAGTATTTATATACGTGTGTCTTTGTAACTGTTATATTAATATCCACTGGATTAAGTGAAAATATAAAATGGATTTGATGGCTTCCATTTCACGTCATCTCGGTAAGTCATTATTTTTTTTAATATTTAGTAATATTAAATTAGATTATAGTGTAGCATCGCTATCAGGAACAAAGCTCTACAAGACGTAAACTTACAGCCTAACGTCGGATTTGAAACACATAAGCTCCTACCGGGAATCAAACCCCGTTCGCGAAAGACGCATACGCTAACCATATAGCAACAGGGAGCTCAACATTTAGTAATATGTATATTAAGTTGTAAAATTGCATTTGTATAACTTCCACTAATATAATCTTCACAAAGTGAAGCCTTCGTTAGGCACGTTATGTTGTTTAAAAGCAAAGTCCATCTCTTATGTTTCAGTCTCGGATTGGACTGAGAGATGATAGAAACTCGAATTGGATGTTTTTATTACATTTTGGTACAGCAATCTCCGTGTTTGATAAGAGTGGGCCCCCCCTGGCTCACGAAAATGTATAGTAATATAGTAAACCACCAGACGTAATATAGCAACCATGGAGGTCTCCCCTAGAAAATTTTCTTCGGGCGTCCATGTCTGGACGTACACTATTTCGCAACTCAGTTAATACGATGTATTCAAAGTCTACTGATTTACCAATCAAACTTAAATTTTGTAAAAATATTCTCTGTGAATATTAACCTGAGGATAACATTCTTTTAATTCGATCACTAAAAAGAAGATTTTATGTTGTTGTTTCCACAAAGTCGTTGTTGTCTGAAGTTTCCACAAATGTTTCCCCAGGCTGTTAACAAGGCAGGTTTTGGAGAAAGTGGCTCTCCAGGAACGTTATTATGGGGGTGCTTAGGGAAGGTATATATATAGGGAAGGTATATATCATAGGCCAGGTCTTTAAAATTAGTACGGAAAGATAATTTAAAATCTGGCATAATTTGCAAAAATCTAACATAATTCTGGACCGTGTTTGGCATAATCGCCAGTCTCGAGTGTGGCAACCCTGCTGCTACGCCAAACATGCTCGACAAAATCTGTTGCCAAATTTACTGTTGTCTAGACGTGTATTGTGCTGTGAATTCTGCATAACAGTGGCGTATACTGGTTTTACAGCTTGAGCTACCGTTAACCTTTATAACACCTGTTTATAATAATAATAATAATAATAATAATAATAATAATAATAATAATAATAATAATAATAATAATAATAATAATAATAATAATAATAATAATAATATATTATTATTATTATTATTATTATTATTATTATTATTATTATTATTATTATTATTATTATTATTATTATTATTATTATTATTATTATTATTGGAATTTAGTTTCCACTTTATTATACAGTCTTCAGAGTAAGAAAAACTTACAATACACTTTTCTTTTATCAATAGATATATATTATTTTCTCTTCACTAGCAAGACATATTATCTTATTAGTATTGCGGGAAAACGATCGTACATATCTGTCTTCATTTGTTGCGTGAAGTAGGCCTTAATTTAGTATTGGATAGTTGGTAACACTACTCACAAGAGTAAATGAAAGCTGTCCGTGTAATAAAGAACGCTAAAAATATGCGATTAGCAACGAAGGATCTGTAAGAACCTTCACAACAAAATGCATATAATGAAGCAAGTATTTATAACAGGTATGCCAACTATCACAAAATACTACAAAACACAAAATTGTCGTTGCGTGACGCAAACTTTACGGAATGAGACTCAAAATGTGCGAAACAATTCTCAGAGACCTCCAAAATGCACTGTCATTACTCGTATAATTTCCCTTTACTCTTCGTTCACGCCCAAGAAACCAATTTCTCTAGAGGCAACTGGTGTTACCTGGCAGCCCGTTCATACGCTATGGGTGAAGGTGGAGCGAAGGGGAATGTGACGATAACTACATAATTCTTGCTGCAGTGGAGTAAGAAGTGGTTTCTGCTGCGTTGTCATATCAAAGATCCCTTAAGGAAGCGAGACAGACTGCGTGCAAAGAAGTTAGTGAGTGTTTCTAAATGCATGCAGTTCTCAGAAACTTGTACGATTGAAAGAAGATACTAAAGCATAAAATTATCAATATAAGTTATTTTATATTATAATATATTTATTTTGTAATGTTGTAAGGCTATCGCCGGTAGCCCACAAAATACGCCACTTGTGCATACATAGAAGCATACTATTACCCAAACGCACTTAGGCACCATTTTGTTTTGTCTTAGTATAATGAATGCTCCTAGCACTACATTTGTCTTTACAATTAGTAAACTATTTGAATTTCCAAAGAGGACGTTGTATTATTCAACCACATAAGTGAACAGCAGCCCCACGAGACCCCTTCATTCTTTCTCGAAGACCTTATATATATATATACTCACACGAGCTCTATTCGACACTAACATACTTTAAATGTGTATTGCACAATATTACTGTTGCAGAGAGCTACGAAGTTTGGATGTTTGTGATATTGTAGCTTCCTTAGTTTATAACACAGAATGATATGGAATTTCTAGTGTCCATTTAAATCTGACGTAGTGCCATTAAAAAAATACACCTTTATTTTGGGTTTGCAACACTGATAATCTAGTTCTACGGTAGAGCATTTCAGCTTTTATAATTTGTTAGTTTAAAAGTTAAAAAGAAAAGTTACATTCTTCAGAACTCTTAATTTCTGGTATGTTTGTGATGTTTGCTTTCCATTCAAAAATATCATTCCATCAGTTTTTGCTCGTAATCTCATGGAAGAGTCGGTCTTCCTGTTTCCAAGCTAACTCAAAAGAAGTATCTACTGTAGGTGTATGCGTGTAAAAAAAATGACCTTGGCACTTTGAAATCGTTGGAGGTCTCCGTTAATGTAATTGTTCGTAACAACAATTACAAGCTCTTTTTTCATATCCTTTTCATCCCACGTACTTTTTTCTAAATCCATCTTAAAGAACTCTAGTCTACGATATTCCTGGGAATACCCAATTCAACTGCAACATTAAAAAACAGAAGTTATATCACACTTTGTAAATTGAAATTTTGCGAATTCCCATATTACCAACATTTTTTTTTTTTTAATTTTCTACCTTCAATACAATGGTCACAATTTCTCATAAGTGTTACATTTTTATTGAAACATTTACGTTGTACGTTTTTATTAAAATAAACACTGAACTGCTGAACAAGACTGTACTATTCATAAAAAATACTTTACATGTTACGTTTCGATCTTCTAACCAAGACCCTCATCAGACAGGATAGAGTGTATGTCTGTGTTTCAGTGTTTTATTCTGCTCTTATTTGCAAGACGTGCAGCCAGGGCTGTAGTCGCGGGTACACGTTGGCACTTAATCTTAGTCATTAGAGTGTACCTTCTACTTCAAAGCGTATAGTACTTTCTACTTTTGTTTCGTTTATATTTATTTATTTAATCAGGCCATGATTCCAATGATAAAGTGACCGTATCACCAGACCAAAACACAAAATTGTTAGTTTTAGGATATGAGAATGGATTCAAAGTGGCGTATTTTTGCTCTGAGATAATATCCTAGCGTTTTGAAGGTCGATGGCTGTGATATTTAAATTGCTTAAAACCTTGTTTTCTGCTGAAGAGAACCAAACTTGTTCGATGTTTTTAAACTTATGAATATTTTCAATATCACGTCAGTGTTAATACGTAACTTTGACCAACACAGAATCTATTAACTGAAAAAATAATGTCTTAATGATTTTATAGGGTTAAATTTGGAAATAATTTTCTAACTTCTGGCACGTTGGGTGCGATCTTCTCTGTTCCTTCTCGGACTGAGTTGGCTCCTTTTTCATATCTACACCCATTTGGTATTAATGGTGTGATTTAAGTAAGGAATGTCAAGAAAATAGCATGAAATTCTTTTAAACTATAAAATAGTAACATATCCTTTATATTTAAATTCAACTAATTAATTCATGCGTTGTACGTTGTTAATTAAAAATGACTACTACGTCTTCTATAACACACATGATCATAAAACAGCGTATACCCTCTGAAAATTTTATTACTACAGCACTGCGTGCAGCAATGTTGTATTGTCACGTTTTTATTCCCTCGTAGAACATTTCTTCCGTTAAAAAAAAGTTAACAAAATGATAATTCTGGACACTTTTAAAATCATTTTGTAAGTTAATGAAAATAATAATAGTGATAATAGTACTTAGAACAGTGGTTTCCGACTTGAGGGGCATGCTGCCTTGTGGCAGCGTGAATAGCAAGCAATGGCAGCAATAAAATGTGAAATTATGAATAAAACACAACTTGTTCATACGAGGGCTAGTCAAGAAAGACTTGGACTGATTTTTTTTTCTAGGCAATTTATTATTACTCAGCAAAAGGCACATGATCCTTTTCAAAGTAGTCCCCACCCATTTGAATGCACTTTTTCATTCGAGTCTTCCAGTCATCAAACACGTGTCGCAGGCCATTCTTTGAGAGGTCCTTCAAAACCGCCTCCGATGCCTTCAGAACCTCGGAATTATCGGAGAAGCGGCGTCCACGCAGTCTGGATTTTAGGGCAGGGAATAGAAAAAAGTCGCACGTTGCGGTAGGCGCCTCCACCATCCTCAAACCTTTGCAACAGCTCCCTGCAAGTCTCCACTCGAACGGCCTTCTGCTCTGGTGTCAGGAGTCGCGGAATCCATCGCGCACACACTCGGCTCATGTGGAGGTGGTCATGCAAAATTTTGAAGGCACTGCCATGAGATATGCGTAGTGCGGCTGCCAGATCGTCGATACTGATGCGGCGATCTTCTCTAACAATGACTGCTGTCGTGTTAATGTTCACCTCAGTAACAACTGACGCTGATACACCTGGTCCACCAGCTTTCGTGATTGTCATTCGGCCCTCTTTAAACTCTTTGAACCACCAGAACACGGTACTTCGTGGCAGAGCGTCATCTTTGTAGGCTGCTCTCAACATTCCTAGAGTTTCTGTTGCACTTTTCCCCAGGCGATAGCAGAACCGTATAGCTGCAAATTGTTCATCTCGTAATGACTCCATTTCTTCTACAGGCGACTTCTAGAGGCGGCGCAGAACATCACCTGCAATAAAAAGTCGTGGTTACCAAACATGCAATGATTCCTTAACAACATTTTATATATATGCACAGCAAGACCCACCCTACCTGTATGCCAAACTATGAAGCTCCAGCGTTAACAAAACTGCCGGGAAAAAAATCAGTCCAAGTCTTTCTTGACTTGCCCTCGTATATCTTCATAGTATTTACACTTAAGCTTTAGCAAACTTCGAAACGGTACGTTTGACATTTTGTCTTTCCTATTCCAATTCAAAATATATACTTCATTAAAACCTAAGTATTTATGTTTTTTTAAAGAATATTATCAAGAGTGAGTACAAAATGCTATTTCAGTGTATAAGATGGTGTTCGAAAACTTGTCAAATACGGGCAAAGGAGAAACTCAGTGTGATGGTTGACATTGCATTTCGTTCACTAGTTTCTTGATATTCGGTGATAAGTTCGGCACAGCTCACCTGAGATCACTTTCCATTTCCAAAGGGTTGCGATATTTTGATTTTATTCGGGTCAACGTCAAAAGTCCTGATTCAGAGAGGCAAGTTGTCGAGAACTGAGCAAGAACTTTTAACGCTTCTTTCACTACTCTTTGAGTAAACGGGCAGGAAATAAAATTCTTCCAAAGATGTTGACAGAAGCAGTTCTTTGGCACCCAAAGCGCACTTTATTTCAATTTCTTTCTCCTGAATTTCATATGAAAGTATATCTACATCAATGGCAAAAGGTGTTCTTGCTAATTTGCACTGCCAATATTCTTCACACAAATCAGGAAAATACTGTATAGCTTGAATTCATCATAGACTGAATCTAGGTGAGAGTTGATATGGTCTCTCCACATGGTTAAATCACATTCCTTATTGTCAAGAAGTTCATTTAATCGAGGAAAAGATAAAAAGTTAGGCGTAAAAGCATTCAGAGGGCATTTCCATAGTAAGATTTTTACTATGGAAGCTATTAACCCATTATGAGAAGTCAGTATGTTCCTGTTTCTACCTTGGAGTTCGAAGTTGAGAGTATTTAATATTTCTAAAGTCAGCAAGATAAGAAAGTGAAAATATAAATATATCATCAGGAAAAGAAGTATAAAGTTTATCTTTCCAGGACCGGACTGGCTACTAGTTGGCTGCGGCGACTGACATATTGTATTGGTCCCGAATAGGGATGGCCACAAAGTTCCGGTTCCGGCGGAACCGGTTCTCGGAGATTCGGTTTTCAGAACCGGTTCCAGACCTGGATCCGAAAACCCGGTTCCAGAACCGGATCTTAGGAACCGGTTCCAGATCTGGATCTGAAAACCCGGTTCCAGAACCGGATCTTAGGAACCGGTTCCAGATCTGGATCTGAAAACCCGGTTCCAGAACCGGATCTTAGGGACCAGTTCCAGACCTGGATCCGAAAGCCTCCAAAGACCCGTAAAGGAGGCATAAAGTTCACCTTCAAAAATAATGCAAAGAGGACCATGCGCTTGTACCTTCCCCGCCCAGACCCGCTTGTGCCCCCAGAAAAAAAATTTGGTCCACCAGTGGGTGTTTAGCCAAATGAGTTGGCCAGTTTGCCTGTTTAGCCAATGAGTTTGCCAGTTACCCAGTTTATTTAGCCAAATGAGACAAGCTGCCGCCGTCTGGGAGCCTGCCTGTCGCTTCCACCATTTCATCTAGCATACTGTTCACAGCTTGCCAGCAGCTCGCGTTTAGGTAGGGATGGTAACAAAGTTTCGGTTCCAACGGAACCGGTTCTCGAGGAACCGGTTCTGTTTTCAGAACCGGTTCCAGACCTGGATCCGAAGAACCGGTTCTAGACCTGAATCCGGAGAACCGGTTCCATACCTGGATCCGAAGAACCGGTTCCAGACCTGGATCCGAAAAACCGGTTCCGTAACCGGACCTTCTAGAACCGGATCCGTTCAGACCCAAAAACCGGTTCCACCAAGAACCGGTTCTGGCCATCCCTAGTCCCGAATTCTCGATCCACCAACCACCATTATCCCAACTGCCCATTATTCTCCCATGATAACAGCACACTATTATCTTAGGTAAAGCACATTATTCTTTAGTAGCCACACTACATTATACCATAAAGATCATAATATAAAATCAGAGTATATATTCTGTAACAATAATTATGAGGATAACACAGGCAGTAGTCATTAGCATACTTTTTTTTTTCATTTTACCTTTAGATGGCTGAAATTTGTAATTTGTTAATAAAGAACTACGGATAAATTAATGTAAAGTTAGCACTGGCGGTTTCAGTATTCGTGAAAAAGGGGTACGATAAGCTGTAAAGGAACGCCCATTGCAAGTAGCCCAAAATATTTTCTCGGGATATACCTTCCGGAACAAGCACGACAAAATCTCGTAAGGACATAATTATCATTAACTACTTGTGGTTCACGGGCTATGTCAAGTACCCAGATTGTGTGTATTTATGCAAATCGTGTGCAGATATAGGCCTACAGGATGGTCGTAATGGAATTATCTACTAGAGTTAGAACGTGATAAAATATCAGGAAAGAAATAATCAATAGTAAATCTTCAAATCGCTACCACAAATTGGTGTAATGAATTTCCATTCCGATTTACATAATTTTATTCCTAATTTATGTGTATATCCAATTCTTAGTGTGGTAGAAACTGTATCTAGTATATGAATAACCAACGACAGCCATGAATCCGAATTCAACAGCAGCCACAGTTTTATTTAAAGGAAACATCTAAGTACAAATAATTGAATAATTTTTCACTTATCAGTGTTGTAGATTCAAGAAGTCCGAATTTATAATCCACTCGTTACAATAGTACCAACCTCTGTTTCCACTGTAATTTTCGAAACGACACGATAAGGACATACACTACCTCATAGTAACAGACCTTGAATAGCTGACTGCGACTCAACTTCTTGCTGATAAAATTAGCAACTATTGAAAGATGAAAACAAATACTCATGAGTGACTCAACAATGGCAAAACCACGGGATCTTGTTACAGAGGCGACGGCTCGATACAATGATATTATAAATCTTGAATGTGATCTCAGATCTCTCTTTGTTGGATTTCAAATTGATACTTTTCCTGGGCCACGAAAGTAAACTCTGAAGAATTGTATTGTCAAGCCATTACACTTTGGGCTTGCGGGAGCTCATGTGGTTCGGATTCCACGTTAATCAGTAGATCCACGTCTCATATAGCCTCGCTGCTGAACGGGCAAGTAAAACTCAAAGTCAATCAATCAATCAATACTTTGGGCTCTCTTTTATATTCCCCGATTGGAAGCATGTTGGATTTCACCATTGTTTTTACTTGCCCCGACATGACTTTGAAACTGGCATGGCCCATTCTTACTTTATAGGGGACGTGAGTCGCAACAAAATTTTAATGAAACGCTCAAAGAGTTTGATATATGTAGGCCCTAGATCGCCGCTGTGACTATTCACAAGTATTTAGTTGTCGCACACGTTTTCCACATTTTTTCTCTTCCTCCTGACCTCCTCTCTTTATTAAAATATTCATTTGGTCCTCATTTGATTTAACCCCTGTCTGGGTGGCGATCGCCGCCTAGCCACCTGGGCCAGTCCGGGCCTGTATCTTTCCCTACTCTTAGGAGAAATATTTGCACATCCGACTTAAGCCCATACAACCTACTTAGCATATTACCTTTCGACAAACAAGGAACTTCGGTATGGAAGAGTAAAGTTTTGTTTCAGCACTCAGGTCGTCACACTAAGCCTTAAAGAGACAAGTATTCAGAGCACACGACTTTACAAAATTAATAGCCAAAGATAGTGCGTGCATCAGGTTTTCTGGTAAAGTTTATGCTGCTAAGACTTGCCTGTGAATTAAGCAATGCGAACTAATAATTGTAGGATTTGTGTCCTTTGCCAGCTTCATAAATCCAGACCGCGAACTTAACATTGCTGGAGCTCCATCTGTAATTGGCAAAGACAAATCATTTTCAAGAAAGAAAAATACTGATAGCAGAAAAAACATCAGAACCTTAGCATGACGTCTCCATACTCTTTTGAAAACGATATGTCTTCCATTAACCTTTTTCTTTATTTACGAACCGACACTACACTATTAAATGACAACACTGAGATGTGTCAATGAAATCAACGCACTGTAGGGTAAAAAATTGTGATTCTACCTGATTTTCAACTACCTGATTTTTAAATCCAAGATCATTTCATTAATTCTACGTTTCACAGTATTGTCTGAAAGCGGTATTTTGTCAACTTTTTTCAGGTGTTCTTCCCCAAAGCTGTTTGTTAACAATTACATTATTTTTTTAATTGTCGAAAGGGTTGTCGGTGTGTTTGAAAGTACTAGAAAGAAATTTAAAAATGAAATGAAATCTTTCAGTTTTACGTCCAACGGTTATGATGGTTGGGCTAAAGGAGACGGTGATGATGAGAAATGAGTGAAGTGAAGAAAGTGGGAGGAAACGGGAGAACCCTGAGAAAACCCAAGTGCACGGTGTTTGTCCACCACAAAGTTGACACGGCGCAAGCTGGAATCGAACCAGGGACCCCAAGCACCGGAGGTGAACGCTCTACGACTGAGCCACCGCGCCTCCATAGAAAAACATAAAAGCGCAATTTAAGCAATTCATGACTGATTTACAAGGAGTCAAGAAAGTATACTAAATTACGATTTTTCTTATGGTTGTTTAACGTAAGTGTAGTGTCGGCCCAAATTCCACTGAAAAATTTCGCAAATTTTTACCGCACTCCATAAAAAATTAATCAATTAATGACAATTAGCTTTCCTAATTATGTTACAGAATATATTTTTCTTAAAATCCTAAAACATGGAAAAGAGACTAACATATAGAACTTAGATATCATCCTCACGCTCACCCAGTTCCTTCCACTTGCTTTATTTTTTCCTTTCTCTCAGTTGAAAGATTTGTTTCATTTTGTCTGTTCTCATACTCCCTCAGAAAGCTGACTTCGTCTTCTTAATAGTTAACCTCTAATTTCTTCCGTCTGGGGAAGATAATATTATCTTTTTAAGAGAAAAAGTAACAGATCCTCACCTGGTTATCACAGCTTTAAATAAATAGAAGAGACAGGAATACTCCAAATCAAATTTTATTTTGTTGCGAAGTGAAAAGGCTATTTTTACTTGCCAGTAATATATTCTGTAAGACTAACACAAAGTCTAATTTCCTTGCAACAGAACAACAAATGTCCGGTTATAAATTTTATCACTCATTCTGTTTTTGACAGTTTTCGTAATACAAATTTTCATAGATCCTAAGTTATTATTTTCACAGTGCATGTATGAGGTTTGAACTTTTAAACTCTAAATTTTATTTGGTTCATAATGTGTCTGGTCGGCAATAAAATAATTAAAATTGTCATACTGAATTTTCCCTTTCTGTAATCAGATGTGACTCTTTGTACACATGAAGTCAATCAAATATCTAACCTCTTAAAGTTATCAGGGTTCTGTATAAAAATATCTCATGTAAAGGAAGCTTTTAGGAAATGCCTCTTTGTTGTCCTGCGCAACTCAGTCTCAATTTCGATTTACAGATAATTAAAATCCAACCCGGTAAGACTCAAGCTTACCCCCATATCCACCCGACACTTCCGTAGTGCCGAATGCAATTAATAACGGCCAAACAAAAACCTAATGCACTCTCTCTCTTGTGGGGGAATACGAAGGGAACCACGCGGCGCAAACTTCACGTCTGTTGCTCGTTCGGGAGAACTCCTTCGAAACCTCACGACGTGGGCATGCTGTCCGTCGTCTTAGGGGAACCGCCCTCTAACCGTCAAGGCATGAGCTTTGTGCTCGCTGCCCCTTTTACGGGAACTTGGAGACTTTGTCTCTCGTAGACACTTCATCTCCCGTCACGCCTACCACCGACTAGTGCTACTTTGTTATGTCGGTACTGACTGTTTAATTCCATCTAAAGGTGTACGAACTGATTAGCCAATACTTTAATACCACGACCTTAGTTAAGAACTTCAATCTCTTAATTTTGTAACGAACAGTGCGTGTGTTATCGTCAATTCATTCATCAGTGCTAACTTCAGCTGTGCAGTATTAATTGTCAAACTGTGAATATGCAGCCAATCTAGACTTATTCACTGTTAATAAGACTTTGTCTATCAATCTTTCAAAACTGTGCGATTCACGGATCCCTAAACGATCCATCATTAACTCTAACTACTTTAGGTCCTAAATGCTTCCTAGATTGCCAACTACTGTTTACGTGTGCTAAGACTGGTTTACATAATTCTCGAGACCTCATGTAGGAAGTCACCTGTTGTTGTACCAAGTCCACGGACTTACACGAGCCAAATAATAGAACTCTTTCTAACTCGAATAACTTGTGTTGTTTACGTCATTTTAAAGTTTCAATACTTACTTACTCCCGGCGTGCGAGTATTATAGTCTACTGGGGGAAAGCAGACGACCTGTGGAGTGAAGTCCCGTTGGATGCCATTCTATTTGGGTGCTGCGTTCTACCATTTGTGTCACCTCGATTCCAATATATTCGATCCAGGAGAAGACCAGCCTGTGCGAAGCTCCAATATTCCGAAGATCTCTAATCATGTACGAAGTCCAGTGACGACCTCATCTTATACGAAGTCCTGGTAATTGTCCTTCTCTCTTGCTCTTGTGTTTCAACCGCTCGAAATACAAGTGAGTAATAATAATATCAGTGTGATTTAGTGTTAAGTGGAACGTACTACCTGGTGTGTGCGAAATGTCTACAGCAACGCCGCGAAAGTAACCCAGGAGTCTTCACCATCTCGACTTCGGAGTGCCTGGAGGTGGGATCATGGACCTCAGGTGGGTTACATCAGTTTCTTTAATATTTTCATGTACCTATCGTTTGCATTTCCTTTTCCATCAAGTCGCTTCTTTGTAAAGGAGATCACCTCCCAAGTATTTTCAAAATTACTTTGAAGCCTTTTATTGTTTTGATATAATTTATGTGAAGGTTGACAGAGCGAATCTTAAGCGCTCATCTCTTTTGGTCAATTGTGATTTAGATTTGATTTCGAAGATCTCTTTTAATCCGACTGGTAATATCTTTTGTTTAATGGTAGCGATATGAGTATTTTGACATGATAATTGTTAAGTAATCTAAACTGGCTAATAGCAGTGGTATTCCAACTCGCTGAAGACTACATACGAATATTAACTGTGCTATGAGATCTATTTTGGCTTATTCTTTAAACGTTAATTTATATTAGTATTAATTACTCATTCCTTTGGGTACTAACATCACTTGTCCGATCTCTAACGAGATCGCCGCAATCTAGTTATCTAAATTGCCTTGGGACCCGAATTCCGTCCCCCTTTGACAAGCGCTCATTCGATAGCCCTATTGCTTGAGATGGACATCTCCGCCTTTGCGTCTTGACCTAATCGATATTGTAATTGTGTGCTAATTACAGATGCAAAAAAGCCGGCTTTTTTTGAATCGATGGTTTTTTTCACACAAAAAGTCGGCTTTTTGGGGGAAAAAACGAAAATTTTGGAAATTTTGGCTTTTTTCATGATTTCATTTTTCATGATTTTTCTATCTAAATAGATTTCTTATAGCATATTCTATAGTTAGATAAGAATTCCATGACCTAAATGCCATATTTCGCTCTAAAATTCACCATCAAGATGGATGGAGCACATGTTTTACGAATTAAAGCTAACATGAAGAATGTAGTATTTGAGGGCAATTTTAGAGGCTATTTAACTTTATTTTAACTTTTGAGTTATCGACATTTTTTCTTCTCGGAATCATTTAGTTTGTCATCTGTGTTTCATTTCTAAGAGCTTAGTATCCTAGCTTCAAGCGCAAAAGTTAAACTTACGTTTTTCTATATATCCGTCAAAGCGTACGTTTTTCAATATATCCGTCTAACCGTACTTCCACATTTCTGTTATACTGTAGCTGTGCAACGATTTAGCAATAATTTTCCGGATACGACCTTGATTACTAATTTATACAAATAATCAGTAGCGGATTTAGAAAGGTACTTTGGGAGGGGTTTCTCTGATTTTTTCGTTTTCTAAAATGTCCTAATTTTATTTGGGAGGAGCTTGAAGTTTGAGTACAGGCATAACTAATACTGTATTTCGTTTCGTTTAATGCATATTTAGAAATAATCTTCCCGATACAACCTTCAAGATCATTTTATACTGAGAATCAGTGGCGGATTTAGAAAAGTATTTTAGGAGTTTTTTCTTACTAATGTTTAGTTTTCTCTAAACATTCGTAATTTTTATTTGACGGGAGCTTAAAGTTTATGAGTAAAGGTATAACTAATAGATATTTCGTTTGTTTTAGACATTCCGTGATTTTGGGGAACAGACTTCAGTCCGAAAGACCGTCCCCCTAACCTTCGGAAAACCGTCACTGCTGGTAATTAGTAATAATAACGATTTAAAAACAATAAGAAATGAAGTCGACCAACTCACAGTACACGCACTATTTCTACTTCATAGTTGGAATGAAGAAAAGTTTTGTCAGAATGGTCGAATGTTGAGTTGAATCCCCGACTTCCCGATAGAAGCGCAAAAGCTCCACTCAGTCATGTTTGTTGTGCAGTTGTATTTATCTTAACTTAAATATATTCCGTAGTTCTTTTTTCTTTTGGTGGTGGTGGTGGGGTGGGGAGAGTTCCATAATGATATGAAGGGTGTGAGCCAAGAACATGGTAACTAACAAATTTTCAATTGCTGAGTTATTCAGCACCAGATAGACAGCAACGCATACCACTTCGTTTAATCCTTCATGTATAGTCTTATGTGAAAAATCAGCTTTCCGACTTTCAAAATGGATTGTGCAGCAGAAAATTTATAATTTCTTAAGATAGTAAAATTGTGGGTTACCATGTTCTTACCTCACACCCTTCATGTTCAATCCCTCTTGTTAAAAATACAGAAAACTTGAGGACTGAGTAAACCGTGATGGTGCTTATATAAAACTGTAGAATTTCAAGAATATACAAAACCAAAAGCTCTAGATGTGCAGCCTTTAAGTGTATCATATAAATCTAAGTATTTTTCTTATGTTTTATTTTAATTTTATTTTGTTCCAAAAAGAGGGTATGGAATATTTTGAAGTAAAAATACTACATAGAATTTTGCTACTTATTTGAGTATTTTTTAAAAGAAGTATTTACTTTTAGGATTGGCTGGTTTACACCAGCTGTTTTTTTTTTAATTTTTTAAATAAACAACTGGTTTAAACCCTTCAAAAATTAAAAAGAACGAAAAATGCGAATCGTGTAAATTTCATGGTGACGTTTCCACACATCAAACCATCTGCATTAGTTTTATTTCCTTTTCACCTTTTAATCAAGGTGTCCCATGTTCAATTCTCGGTCGAACCATAACCCATAACCCTTCTTTCATGCGTAAACAAAGTAACTTTAAGCGAAAGTCTTCTCCTTGATAACCTCGGTATTACGTAAGGATGTTAAGGCTGAACATACGAAACGAAACTCAATTGTATATTTCTGCATGCCTGAATGCCTGTTGTTTTATAAAGAAGCCAAGGTTACTTAAATATATTGATATAAATTGGCAAAACTTATCGATTGCCTACGTAGCTTCCAACATTAGCTTGGATTGGACTTTCCATGATATCTACGTACTAAATTTGTAATTTAATACCTCAGTTTTAGCGTACTGATTATGATACGTTGACCTTTAAATTTTATATGCAAAGCAATAACAAGATTTTCCCGTTATTGTTTTACAATTAGAGTAATGACGGGATTTTCCCGATGGCTAGGGTGGGAGTTTCTCAATTTAAGAAATTTACTGACCGGACTTCTTTAAGCTTATGTGACCTCTTCCAGCATAACCCCGTTGTTGCATAGTAACACCAAGGCAAAACAAACTTATCTCTGTCAATAGGTAATATAAATACATTAAGCAAAATATATAAACCCGAAAAACCTGGTTTAAACCAAAAAACTAGTTTAAACTCCTCCCAAAAAACGCGTTTTTGGCATTTTCAAAAACAACCATGGTTCTTGCCAACCCCGCTAATTTTTGTATGTAGGAGGTTAAAAAAATCTTATTATATACATTGGTTAATCCTGTGGAATTCATAATGTAAATATGTTGAGAAGTAAAACTGTTTGAAATATCTTTTTGAAATTCATGGCTTATTTTCGAGGTTTTATATTATTCTCTGCATCAACCACTAATTAAATGACTTTTTGTGTTACAGAGAAGCGAAACAAAATCTGGTTTATCAATTTAAAGCAGAATTTTCAAAAAAGCCCAAAATTTCCCAAGCAAAAAAAGCGAAGCAGAAAAAACCGAGTTTTTTTTTTCAAAAAAGCCGGTTTTTTCCGAGCCCTTGCATCTATAGTGCTAATAAGTCATCTACTACTCGAGCTGCATAGGTCGCCTTAGATTACGGACTAATTTAAAGTCCCAATATAAACAGCCTTTTCCAATGTTATCCCTTATTCTTTAATATTGTTATTTTGTTGTGTACGGACTTATCACAAGTCCTGATGGCTGCCAGTCTCTCCGAGACTGCTTATTCTCATGCTATTGCGCCCGATGGGCCCTGATATGATTTACGACTCTCCGATGTGGTAGATTGTTGCGTATTGTTCTTATTATGTGATATTTATGATCTGGCGGTATATAAATAATTTGTTGTTTTTGGTTATCGTTCTCTGTCGGTTTCTGAACACCCTGGTAGTACGCCCATAAAGTTAAGCGCTCGTGAATGTTTAGTTCGATATTTGTGGATACTACCAAAGCTCACTTGGGAGAGTGAACAAACTATTCATTATTCTTTGAATGCAAATGATAGAAGCAGTGTTCTCTCAACTTAAAAATACTGAAAATCCTACCAGTCGGCCACGAAGGTCTATTTCCCCTTGAGACCATTCGTTGGCGCAACAAATATTA
Source organism: Thermobia domestica (assembly GCF_964235325.1). Taxonomy (NCBI): domain Eukaryota; kingdom Metazoa; phylum Arthropoda; class Insecta; order Zygentoma; family Lepismatidae; genus Thermobia; species Thermobia domestica. The sequence goes on from NC_137462.1 coordinate 69,807,658, forward strand.
TAAATGTTGTGTCAAAAAGGCGTTAAATTAAATATCGTACAAACGCAAATAACTACTAAGTAAGAACTCTGGTTTCACGAAAATCAATTTTGTTAATAATAATAATACTACTATTACTACTACTACTACTACTACTAATAATAATAATAATAATAATGCTCTACAGTGGTGCGCAGAAGTTTTCTGGAAACAAATTTTCGGAAACGCAAAAAAATACGTGCTTCCTTATTTTTAATTAAAAATGTATATACCGAAATTCCGATCGTGAAGCTAAACGAATTCTCAATCTCACGTTTAACACTTTCTGATATAAAAGGGATACTTGGATATTTTACAAATGTCTCTTTTCCCTTTAAAAGCGGAATTTTTGAAAACACTGAAACGTATATTTTTAATGAAGAGTCTATATGCCGAGTTTCATCTTTGTAACTTCAGGGACTCGTTTAATACACTATTCTTGGCAGGAAAAAATGATCTTCCTTTATCCGCTTGGGATATGTATAATATTTCAAAATTCATCCTTATTCCGTACTTCCCTGATGAAGGGAGTATCCCACCCAAGTTACATGATTCAGTTAATAGTAGTTGAGTTAGCCTAGGCGAAGAGTGGCTATAACACTGAAAAATATCTGGGAAATTTTAGTTTCACATGCCTGGCGGAGATCTGCTGAGCGACGAAAAAAATTTCAAGATTCCTTTTCTCCCCTTAGGATTCGCATTTCGCAAAGCCCCGTTTTATCCTTTGCTTTTTGTGCAAAGAGACCACTTATTCAAAATTTCGAATTCCTACACCTAACAATTTCAGAGATTTGGTGAACAACAAGGATGCATTCAAGCTCCTCATCTCCCAAACACCTGTCTTATCTATAGCCCAGGATTTGAGGAGATTTGTACAAAATTTGAAGTCCCTAGGCCGTACAGTTTCGGAGATCCCTGGCTGAGGGAATCAATGGATTTACTGTTTTGTACAAATTATACTGTTCAGGGAACAAACATTTTACACTTTCGTTTTTATATTGTGTACTGTCTTTGTACTGAATGAATACAATTTAAGCAGAATGAATAGGATAAGATCTTTTAAATGAAAATCAATATCAAAGTTACGTATTTTAAACTGATTAATTATTAAATTATTCCCCTTTGAGGAATGATATTATCGGAGTATTTAATTTTATTCCCGTTTCAGATAGCAACATGTGCAGCACAGAAGGAACGAACATGGGAGGGAAAGCATTACGTTTGAAAGAAGTTTATTTGAATCATGGATTGTATCGAACAGAAGCCATATCCAGAAGTATGAAAGCTAACTTTCGTAGACATTGGAGACCATAAAGTTAGAATTTATTTTTTATAACTTGTCTTGTGTAAATTGCTTGGGAGATCTCTTACAAATAAATCTCTTACAAAATGCTGCCAGTTGTAGTAGATCGCAAAGGACAAGACGACATAATAAAGTTGTATCTACGTACGTACAATCGAAAAGAGTGTCTGGCCACAGAGGCCAAACATCTACCTGAGACACAATAAACAAATGATATTTCTGATCTGGGTGTAGTGTTGCGCTGTACCTTGGGGTGAGATGTAAATCTTGTCACAAGGCTTCTAAGAAGTATGTTACTTCTAAATGATTCCATCGCTGTGACGTATCTCGAGCTACGCACGGCAATTTAACATTGTACGAAGACTGCAGATAAGGGAATGGATTTCAGTAAAGAACGAAGCGACTCCAATCTAGATGACATGAACTGTAAACTTGTTTATACATGTTAATTAAGACTATTATTCAATCTTCCTTTATGTCGTTTATTAATTCCATATTATTTATCGGCAGTTTGTCAAAATACATGTTCTGCTGCATATAATTACATAGTATAAAATCCATGGTATTTCATAACCTTTGTATTTATTCATTAATTTCTTGAACCATATTTCATAATATATATACTTAACAAGCAAAACTATATTCATAAGCATTAAATACACTTCTTATAAGTTACTAAACAGACATATCGGAGATACATATTTTTGATTGGAGTTCACAGAAATACGACGGAAGTTAATTGCTTGGAGCAGAATCAGATAAAAATTAGCAACTCATATTATAGTAATTCATAGATACAATATTAAACATTAAACAAACGTTGTTTCAAACTTACTTAAATATGTCAGAATATCGTGACAAACTATGACAAATAAATATTATTTTCGATAGAATTAGAATTAATTATTTGTGAATAATAGTTATAAAATTATTTAACTTCTATCTTTTACGAAATCACCGAGTTAAAACATATCAACAACTTTTTATTTATTAAAAGAGAACGAAAGTGGCTCAGAATTTTAAGTCATTCTTGGCCAATACTTTGAAACAAGGTGCCGATAAAGTATAAATCGGTCAAACTGAATTTGTGAAATATCATAATAACTTGATTCAAACATGAATAAACAAAGAGTTAATCAAAACAAAAGACAATATGTAAGTTCCGTTACAGTGTAGATGTAAAAAGGTACGTTGAATCATATAATAGGTGTCAAAAAAGGATCAGTGTACGTTCAAGATCACACCAGAGCTTCATTTTGTTGGAATAGCAAAAATGGAAGTTGATATTGGAACACTACCCAAACTTGTTGGCTATCTGTATATTGTATTTGTCATAGATTACTTTTCAATGTGGTCTGAAGCTGAACCGTTAAAAGAGAAAACTGCACTCAAAGTTTGAAAGCTTTTATATGAAATAATTTGGAGACATTGTTAAAAATACAAGGGCTAAAAAAAGCCTTATAACAACTCTCTTGTGTAGGATATTTTGGAATTTTTTCACTGTTTTGATATTTGTGAAGATATAACAATACATTCCGTTTTTCTTTACCTACTGTATTCTGACAAAAAAATAAATAATCCAAGAAAATCAGTCACTCGATAGTAAAGACAAATATGAACAAAATTGAGATTCTAGTTACAATTAATTACTTCTTGAGTTTAGTTTACTACTACCGACATAATGTTCAACAACAAACACCTTATACTAGAAAGTACAGCAATATTAGCAGTTACTGTTCTAAAAATGTAGTAGTTTCGTGGAATAATATTATCATTTACAATTTATGCAAAACCAAAACTTAAGTTAAAAATATTTTAGAAGCTAACGATAAATGACAAAAGCAATATTCAAGGAATACCTGCTACATCTTGTTCGAGACGTTGGAACTCCGTGTCTTTTGTTGAAGGACGACGCAGCCATCATGATAGATCAGGACTTGCATCAAGAGTGTCTTGACTTACATCCATGAACATTTATTCCAGGCTGTATTTCCTATTTACAGCCATTCGATGTGGGATATATTCTTTACAGAAAAATGATGCTGAAGCGTGTCTACAAGCATGTTCGGAATGAAGGATTTGGAGACAAGCTAGACATGACAAATCGGTATTCCAGTGCTGACTTGATTGGAGTAACACGAAATCAGTTGGAATCACATAGATTCAAAGATATGATCAAGTACGCTTTCGGCAAATGTGGATACATCGACCTGCCTGATGAATTTAGTTACCAGTCAATGAGAGACTTGTCTTTCAGTTTCCACACAAAGGATCCAGCTTCCTCGACATGCTCGATTCCGGACGACGAACACTGCATGGAGAAGAGTTTTATTCAGTGCAGTTGGTGTCTCCAACCACTGTGCTTTTATCACTTCTTCATGAATAATAGCATGGCCGCACCCCTCCACGAGACACTCAAGCCTCACTATCACGCCGTAGAGTGATCGTCATGCATATGGCCCTCATACCTGCATAACAAAGATACAGTCCCGGCAGCTACCACGTGGCTACGACCGTGGCGTGTGACTTACGTGGCTCTCAACATAGACCAGAACAAAAGAAGCTTCACCAAACAACTTTCGACGGAGCCGTGTCTTCTAGACTGCTTCTACCAGACGGGTCGTCGGAAAGTTGAAGAACGATAGCTTATAAACGATATACTTTTTGAAGCCTTTCCAAATCAAAACTTCGAGGTAGACTCCGCGTGGGACTCTACGAGGACCCTGGAGCAAACATTTTCATTTAGATAAATTTTAAATACTGTAACACATGTTTTAGAACTTTGACAGCTGTATCACAGTTTTGGAATTCTAATGGTGGCCATGCACTGTTAGCTGCAGACTGTTTTCAAATTTTGAATCTTCCGCCATTTCACACAGAATTTGCATTGAGCTGTGAAACTTCTGTTATCGGTTTAAAACTAGCTTTCAAACAATATGCTACTTTCCCCTCTTTTCAATTGCCAATTTTCAGTTGGACCCCACCTGGAACCCTGCGGAGACCCTGGGGCAAATATTTTCACTTCGTTAAATTATGCTTTTACAATGATGAAACAGGTGTTTTGGCGTTTTAACATATGTTTCAACTTTTAGCGGTAGCAACGTACTTTATGTACACCTGCTATAGAAAATAGATCAAAATGTTCTATATATTTTAGCCCCTGCAAAGGTGGGGTCACTTACGGGCACTAAACGAACACCTGTTTTGGAACTTGCTCGAGAAGTCCTATCAGGAAATAAATACAATGTCTCCCAATTGAAGGTGCAGTTTCGATATAATCCCTGGTAAGAAGAGAAGTAATTCCGTGAATAATAAACTTTCAGGATAGTAAAATTAACATCATACCCAAGAGTACCATTAAAACCTTTAATTTTATAAAATGAACTTATATGTATTAAATGCTAATAGAATATCTGAAGATCAGAATAGTATTTTTCAACGGAGTACGAACGCAAGCGAAATTTTATGTCAAAACTAAATTGGTTTTGAATCTTTTTCCTCGTTTATGATACTTTTCTTCTTGACTAACAGTTAAACTTCAGGCAACCAGTATAATACATATGGCAATATGTATAACTTTCAGGCACTTGATAAATGGTTGAACACCATAAATAACACTAATGAAATATTGGATTGCGTAACTTAAGCATGCTAGCAACCACAGTAATGCCAGTTTGAAAATGAAATGAAATCTTTGAGTTTTACGTTCCATGGTTATGCCGGCTAGGCTCTCTCTCTTTCTCTCTCTCTCTCTTTCTCTCTCTCCTCTCTCTCTCTATCTCTCTCTCTCTTTTTAGCCTAAAGGAGACGGTGATGATGAGAAATGAATAAAATGGTGGAACGAAGAAAGTGGGAGGAAACGGGAGAACCCCGAGAAAACCCACGCACACGGTGTTTATCCACCACAAAGTTCACTTGGCTTGAGCGGGGATCGAACCAGGAATGCCAGTTTGAAAACCAATGAAGATATGAGGGCCCGGATTGAAAGTAGTAGGGGAGGTGGGGGCATGATGGACGCCTTCCCTAACAGCACAATTACATAGCAGGTATATGCCTATCATGTTCCCTCAGGTACATGGGAATGTGTCCAGTATGTGCCTTATGTTATAACAACTCGTTTTAGGTCATTATGTTTTATCGTGGAAGTAAATAAAATCCTGGTTGAAATAAGCCACTTATAACAAACCTATGGTTGTGTTAGGTTTAGGCTTCTTAACTATGAAATATATTATATGTTTATATAAACTAGATTATCAGAAGATTTCCAAATTCTTGTTTTGCGGCCAACCAAGAATGGAAAAGTCGACATTGTTCAGCTTAAATAGTATATTACAAAAAAACCAAAAAAACCTATATATGATTAAATTTATGAGTTATATTTGAAATCATGTGCCGATCGTTAAACAAAATACATCATAACAGATTTTAAAAAATTTTCGTTATCAAACATTTGCCTCCATCGCGGTATCTAAAAGACACTTCATCGACATTTTATGACATTATGTTATTGCAGTGGTTTAACATATCTAAATTCTCACACATATTTCGTTAATACATATAGAAACTCATTGCACTCAAAGAATTGGCGATCCATCCTCTCTACTTATGTATTGACAAAAGAAATTAATTGGGCGTTCATTGCACATAATATCCCTGTCATTCATCAAATAAAATGCAAATATAGGCCTTATCATCGCTACTACATTTTCATTTTCAATTTAAAAACAAATAAGTAGCATCATATATTACTTCATGTTAGCCTGTGCATCATTTGCATAATACATATAATATGAAAAGCACTACTATTAATGGAAATGATATATTTACAAATGTTTATCGAGGGAAAGAAAAAAACCAACATCTACTCGACAGGGTCCAAATATTAGAACGCCTTTAAAAGAAAATACTATTATCACTTTAACTTATTACTACTTTTGTTCACAACTAATTAAACTTAAAGAGGAATGGATACGCATAAGAAATCATATTCTATTTGAGCGAAGCAAGTTGCGACATATTCCAATGTTATCAGTTTTCGATGAGGCAAAATATATATTCAATAAGTAGACACGTACATTTAATTTCGCACCGTAACCATGGCACGTTCAAAGTAAACATCTACCTAAACAAACAAAAAAAATCTAGCACAAGTGGTATTTTAGAAATAATAGTATCGAAATCCGAAGGTATGTCCAAAGTAAAGTTCTTCCGAATCGGCACAGACCGATTATTTACACTTTTATTATGTTACGATATCAACATTGAAGGAAATGCTATTTTCGATTTTCCCTAACCTACAAGACTAAATACATGTTACAACGCAATATGGAAAGGACACGAAAGGAAATTTCAAACTATTAACCTATGTTAACATACACTATGAAAGGGCACATGACAAAATATTAAAAGGCACGTTCAAAATACAATTTTACTAATTTTATACGTATTGAGCATACCGAAATACATCACAAAGTAATATCAAAGGGACACACGACAGAATATAAAAGCGCACTTCAAAGTACAATTTTACCGACTATACACGTACAAAAATGGAAATTTTACCTAACCTACACGCATGTATCACAAATATGACTAAAAGGACACATTAATATATTAAGGCACTCTCAGAGAAATTTCATCATAACGTTTACAATTGACATACTTTATGGAGCAATATTAAATCAAATGAAATGGGTTACGAAGTACTTAAATTCTCAGATACGAAATATTCATAGGTGCTTTCATAGTAAAGGGTTTCCTAACAAAATAACATATATCACATTACAATATATATATATAAAGGCACGTATTAGATTTAGAAGCACGGATAAAAAAATCAAATTTTCTAACCTAACCTACATAAATATTATGGGTCACACATTTACAATTTAAATCTAACCTAACCTACAACAAATGCTTCACAAAATAAAACACCATTATGGGACATAATTCAGCAATGTGTTCGAACTAACCCTACCTAACCTAAACATTCAAAATTCTCAAGATACATTGCTATCGAAAGGTGCGTCCAAAGTAAAGTATCACCATAATACCAACATACACATTTTCAATTTCACGTAGAGACACACATAAGATTTAATAATCCAATTATACATGCTTATGGCATGCAATCTATGTGTATGAGTGGACAGATACGATGAGTTTAGAGACGCGTAACGCCCTTCGGTTTAGTTACCCATACTAATTCTTAAGGATTCCATTTGTCAAACTGCTATACTGTTTATAGAAATAAGAAATGGATGTTACCCGGTTATCCGCAGGTCTCACAGAATAGTCCACAGGTTAAGCTGGGTCATCAAAATTCAAATTCGCAAAGTAGGTTTCATCTACTTGCTTATTTAAAAATCGAGAGTTGATTCCTCCGGAATACTAGCTCCACATTCCACTACTGTAGGATGTCGTTCCGGTACGCCGCTGCAACCAACTTCGATAATTATATCTCCCACTCCATTACTTTACATGTCTAGTAATGGCGGAGATAACACCCGATGGCCGGTAGCCGAAAGAAGGTTTTACTAAATTTTTACTTCGGTCAGACTCCTCAATATCTATTTTCTTCCAAATAATATCTCAGGTTATCCTAAATCACATTTTTAACTAGGTTGCAGGCCGAATTTGCACTTTTAGTTGCGAAATTTCAAAATTTGGAGGAGCTAACCTAGGCCATCGTTTTTATATGCTGAAATCTATCAATTCACTGCGTCATCTTACACTCGTAACCAGGCCTTGATAAACGCAGTTTTAATATTATATCTTCGACTATAATTAACATAGTTTTACCATAAATACATATCGATACAAGAACCTAACCGTAAAAATCATGAATCTCTATATATATTTACAATGTCTAACTTACCGAGAATCCTATTTGATAATTTAGAAGTAGGTGTTTAATTGTTTCTGGTAATTATTTATCTTCACCATGACTACGAAACACTTATGACTGCTACCAGATCGCCATGTTTAAAATGTTAGCTTCACGTATAGCGATTCGAACGCTCTCTTACGGCAATAACCAGAAAACCGCCATGACAGTTTATCTCAAGTACACAAAACAACAGCCCGATCACAAGCAAGACATTGGGTAAATATTTTAAGTTAAAATTTTAGTATTATTTAGTTTTACTTATATTAATTGTTCTAAGAATACTGTATAGACTGTAAAGAAACTGTTACATGGTTTGAAGTGAATCGGTAAGAACTGGGTTTAAAGAAAATACTCGAAATTTTTGATTAAATTTCCGGATGTGTTTACGTGCGTATCTCATATCAAGATTGAGTACATGTATTCTTTTGTGCCATTCCTTGTACTAACAATACAAAACGAATTAACATTAAACTAATATAAACCTGTACATAACAAAACTGGGCACAGTAATACTATACGGGAACCAACTTCGACTTCAACCGGTAAACATTATAATACGGGAGCCAACTTAAACACAATGTAAACAACCGGTAATAATCGGTCTGTTACATTTTCCCGGCGGCTTTAAGAAAAAAAATTTTAACTACTTAAAGCATTTTTTAAATTCTTTTTATTTTATTTTTTTATTATTTTTTAAATAACTATTTAAAGTCTTTTAACAATTCTTCTCTCTTTTCTAGAGAGCAATTGAACAATTTTACATTTGATAAATTTTGAGTCGGCACTTCTCTCCCCGCCAAATCTTTTAAAGAAACGGAGTTGTGATGTACTTTCGTCACAACAAAAGGCCCTGGGAATACAGGCATATACTTATGTGTGACCTTCTTAAAGGCGTCAGATTGAAAATGGGTTTTAACCATCACCAAGTCCATTTCCTTAATTTCAATCACATTATTTTGCGACTTTCGTTTCCGTTTTGATAACAAACGGGGTTCTACCTGAATATGCTGTTTAGTATCTTATATTTCTTTCAATTCAGAAGGCCATGGGAATTTTTCTCTGAATCGATCAGCAGCCGAGAAAGAAATGAATACCTCAGCAGGCGTACATTCAATAGTACTATTATAAGAATAGAGTAGCAAATCTTGCGCCACCTTTAGTACTGTTTTCCACTTAGTGTGGTTATGGCTGCACAATAATCGAATAATTCGATTGAGTTCTCGATGCGAACGTTCCACTATGCCATTCCCAGAAGGGTTGTATGGCGAGACCAAAATGTGTTGAATTTGGTGATCATTGCAATAAGTCTTCCACGTGTCGAGAGGAACTGTGGGCCCTGGTCGGATATGATAAAATTCGGATAAGGGAAGAGGTAAAAATATTCCTTTTCTAGCGTCCGAACAATCTCAGCAGTTGTGGCAGTCCTTAACGGTAAGTAGCACAGAAACCGTGAATAGACATCAACAATTGAGAGGATGTAGTAGAATCCATAGCTAAATGGCAATTTCCCCACGAGATCGATGCATAATTTGGAATGTGGCTTATCTGCCTCAATATGCAGATCATCACGAGCAATGATTCTGTTGGAGAACTTCGTACGGGCACACAATTCACAATTATTAATGAAATTTTGAAACGTACGTTTTTGTCCTTTCCAGAAAAACAATTCTTGAACTAATTTCAAACATTTGCTAACACCAAAATGCCCCGTTTCATGAACTTTCCTAATCGTTCTCTCAATTAATGACTCCGGGATTACTAGCAGCCAATGTTTCGTTTTTAAATTTTGAATATATACCAAATTATTTACTAGCCGAATTCGAGATTCGACATCGTCTGACATTTTCGCTTTTAATTCATTACAGTACTTATAACCCGCTTGCATGTGCATCAACTCATTTACAGTGAACCACGCACTTTCATCATAACAAATAAAATTAACATGATACTCTTCAGGTTCGGCAGGGAGTTCTGGAGTATTGCGACTCAATATGTCGGCTAGTTTATTGTCCACTCCCTTAATGTGCTCGAACCGAAGATCGAACCCCTGTAACTTTAACAAAATTTTTGTGGTTCGGGGATCTAAGTTCTGTAAGGTAAAAGCGTATGTCACTGCGCTGTTGTCACAATGGATCGTAACTTTTCTACCTAAAATATAATACGAGAAATGCTCGCATAGAAACAATACTGCTAGTAACTCCTATTGGAAGATCGAATAGGAAACTTCATATAACTTTAATTTTCTACTTGCATATCCGATAACGAGAAGCTCTCCAGTATCATCATACTGAGCCAGATAGCCAGCCAAATTTTCTAGCGACGCATCTGAAAATAAGTGAAACGGTTGGTCGAAATTAGGTTGACTGAGCGCAGGAGGCTCACTCAACAATTCTCTCAATTGTTGGAATCTATTCAGCAATTCCTCAGTTAGACAATATTTCTTGTCTTTCTTTAACAAATCGAAAAATGGCGCTGTTAGAGCGGCGAACTGAGGAATGAATTTTCTTCGCCAAGAAAGAATGCCTAAGAAGGACCGAAGTTTCTTCTTAGTTTTCGGTATCGGAAAATACTTTATCGCTTCGTTTTGTTTGGGATTCGGCTTTAATTCCTTCCCATTCACAATGTGTCCCAAAAATAAAATTTCAGACTTGACGAATTGACATTTCTTAAAATTTAGCGCAAAATTTCCAAAGGTTAGAATTTCAAAGAGTTGTTCTAAATGAGTGAAATGTTTATCAAAAGTAGAACTAAAGCACATTAAATCGTCAAGATACACTACAACAAATTTTCTAGTATCTAATCCAAAATATGAGTTCATCACATTTTGGAAGATACTAGGACTCGACTTTAAACCCGTTGGTAGGACACATAATACATACTGTCGGCCTAAATATATGAAACTTGTGGATGCGAAGGAATCAGGATGCAGTCGAATACCATAATATTCCATTGTAGCATCCATGGAGCTAAAAATTTTAGCCCCAGAGATGCGAGTAAGAATTTCGTTAATGGGTTCGACCTGTATTTTAGGACTTACGACCTTTAAGTTCTGTAATCTGAGGTCGATTACAGGCCTCACACCTCCAGAGGACTTTCGCACGCAATGAATTGGGTTGCGATAACTGCTGGGATGTTCTTTAGCTATCCCCAACCTTATCCATTTATTCAATTCTTCCTCAAACTCTTTTTGCATAGCTTGAGGGATCGGATAGATTTTTCCGACCACAGGTTCTTGGTCTGTTAGTTCTATTTTATAAGGTTCGCATCGGATAGGTTTGGGATAGTCGCAAAATAAGTGCTTGAATTTAAGGAGCAAATTTTCTAATTTCAATTTTGTATCATCATCTAAGTCATCGCGACCTTTAATGTATTCTTTGATTTCCAATTCAGAAATCTCACCGTAATCTCTACATTGTTCATTAGAAGAAGAAAGAATTTTGTTAGGTTCACGTAATTCCGAATTAGTATCTAAATGGACAAGGAGTATCTTTGGATAAGAGATATCCAAAGTTACTTCTTCGTCATTATTGTTTTTCAAGATTAACTTTCTGTTATGACTATCCAATGTGACTCTAAACTTAGCGAAAAATGGCGAGCCCAATAACAGTCCAGCCTTCATGTCTTTGACGACAAAGACTGGGACATTAAAGAGATGATCTTGTATATTTAGAGTTAATTCAAGTAATCCCTTCACAGGGAAATTATCTTTGCCTGCAAAAGCAGTCAAATGTACACTTGGTACTGGTTTGAGTTTTGCCGAACGAAAGGAATTTTGTAGGTTCTGCCAAATATTATAATTTAGGAGATTCAACTCAGCTCCAGGATCAAGGATACATTTAATTTGCATTTCCCCCACCTTGCAATCTATAGAAGGGGAAGGAAACATGTGAAAATCTTGTTTGGACACATTCCCTTCTTCTTCCTTTAAAACAAAGTAGGTCAATAATTTTAAAGAAGACTCATTTTCAATCGACACGTTTTCCTTTTTAAAAGAATAAGGTTTACTAACATTTTGATTTGGGGAGAGAAGTTGGTTGGAGCAGCCGTCCTCTCCCCTCAGTGACGACTGCTTAACATGTTTTCCGAAACAACCACCGGATTTGTCGGTTCCGCAGTCACCGAAGGATACGGTGGACGTAAAGCGGAAGTGACAGTAGTCACAACAGGTAAGTTTTGGGGAAACGAAGAAGTTACCATAGTAACGGAAGGACCTGGCATCATAACCGGTTTCATATTGTTAAAATTGTACATTCCCGGTACCGTGTAAGGTACTGGTACTGGTACACCCCCATACATCGGAACCGGCTGAATACCGTTCATGGGTCTAAAGTTATTATTTCTATTCTTTTCCCATCCTTGTTTCTTTTTTCGATTTCTTTTCCAGTTATTGCGGTACGATCTCCCATTAAGATTTTGTGGTTTATTTCCAAATTGAGAATTAGAGTTATTTTCTCTTCCCCCACATTCATTGCGAATTGGCTCGGTTTGTACCGCATTATCGGTTCAATTAGAGTTATTCGGTAAAAATAATATTTTCCTAATTTGAGGTTTTCTAGGTTGAAATTTTTGATTGCCCTGATTTCCTAACGAGGGAGTTGGACTACACTCTAACTCAGCTATTCGTAACATCAGATCCTGCACTGTGCTAACTGATCCGAGTTTCAAAATTTTGGCTTCTTCCTCAGAAAGGCAGTCTAAAATCAGATCCTTCAACTCTTCATCTGAAGGTGAAGTTACAATTGAATTATATTTTTCCCCAATGTGACGCACAAAACCCAACAAGGAAGAATGTCTGGACTTATCATATCGTAACGAGTAGAGGTGGCGCTTTTGTGCCCTCTCTAGTCGTTCTGATATGTATTGAAGCTTAAAAAGCCGCACGAAGTCAGGGAAAGACTTTATCTGGGAAGCAACACTACGATACCAAATTTTAGCTGAGTTCTCTAGAACTCGTCCCACTATATATATATGATCCCTATCAGTGAGAACGTACATACTCATCGTTTGTAAAAGATCATCTAGAAAGATTTGTGCTACCCCCTGCGTTAATTGACCGTCAAATTTTGGGAAATGATGAATTTCTTTGAGATACGTGCCAGCCCCCCTTTTATATGAAGGACTCGTTTCCCAAGGTTTAATCTTTTGATTTAGCTCCAAACTCATTGGATTGTCCTGATCGTTAATGACCATATCTCTATGACCACACCGATTTTCACTAATCCCCGTACGGACCAATTTCTTTGCCTTTTTCACCTTTTTCAGACGATTAGCTCTGCGAGATTCTTTACAACGTTTTTCAGAATCCGACGAAGATGATGAAGAATAGTTCATGTCATTCTCAGTATTATTCGCTAAAATGTCATCAAGTTTAAATACCGGAGTTCTCGGAAGTGCATTATCATCTCGAACCGATCTACGACTTTCGAAGGGAGTTTCAACTAAATTTGGGTTACCACGACTCTCGATCAGATGTCTCAAAGTTTCGGCATTTCGTTCACATCGATCACGACTGTGACGATACGCATCAATTACATCTTTTTCTATTAATTGTATCATGTTGACTGTCTTTTCATTTGCTTCCCGAAGTTGTCTATGTTCCTCAACTTGCCTCTCTTTTACATTTTGCAAGTCACTAGTCAATCTTACATTTACTTTACTAATGTCACATTTCAAAATTTCAATATCTTTAGTCAAAGTTTCAACCTTACAATCTACAATTTCAGCAGTTTCTTTACAAGTTTTATTTGTATTTTCTAAGTCCGACCTAACCTTGGTAATTTCAACATTTAAATTATCTACTTCTTTACTACAAAACTCTCTGACATTTTCTATAGTTTGACCTAAATTTTGATTACTGTCTTCCAATTCAGTTCTTAACTGTGACACCTCACGGTTCAACTCACGTTTGACAGCGGATAAATCCTCCTGTACCGTGGAAAGAGATTCTTTAATCGTAACAATGTCACTACCTAACTTGTTTATGTCAGATTTTAAGTCATTCCTACCAGCATCCATTTTACCATTTAACTTGTTTATGTCAGATTTTAAATCATTCCTACTGGCATCCATTTTACCGCTCATGACAGACATTTCTGTTCGCAAATCCTTGATTATTCCAATTAATGTTTTAAGCAATGGTCCCCCACCAATTTCAATTTCGGGTACACCTTTCTTTTTCGGATCTCGCACCACGGGTAGTTCAGTTTCTGTATCTAACGCACTATCCAATTTACAGTCAAAACAAACCCATTTGTTATTAGTGGTACGTAGCATTTCCTGTTCCTCATCAGGAATATTCAAACAACGGATGTGGAACCACTGATCACACGTTTCACAGCGTACGGATACACTGTCACTAGAACTGTACTTATTGTCACAACATTTGAAAGGTTCGGTAGAACCATCTACACTAAGACTTTCGTCACTCATTTTCATTAATTCGGTCACGCGTCTAATAACTCATCATCGTCATATCCACTCATTACTATATCCACTCATTACTTTACATACTTATCTCAGTTTGGCACACAAAACAATATTTATAAAAATATGTTAATACATATCCTTAGCTGAAGGTCGCCAATTATAACAACTCGTTTTAGGTCATTATGTTTTATCGTGGAAGTAAATAAAATCCTGGTTGAAATAAGCCACTTATAACAAACCTATGGTTGTGTTAGGTTTAGGCTTCTTAACTATGAAATATATTATATGTTTATATAAACTAGATTATCAGAAGATTTCCAAATTCTTGTTTTGCGGCCAACCAAGAATGGAAAAGTCGACATTGTTCAGCTTAAATAGTATATTACAAAAAAACCAAAAAAACCTATATATGATTAAATTTATGAGTTATATTTGAAATCATGTGCCGATCGTTAAACAAAATACATCATAACAGATTTTTAAAAAAATTTCGTTATCAAACATTTGCCTCCATCGCGGTATCTAAAAGACACTTCATCGACATTTTATGACATTATGTTATTGCAGTGGTTTAACATATCTAAATTCTCACACATATTTCGTTAATACATATAGAAACTCATTGCACTCAAAGAATTGGCGATCCATCCTCTCTACTTATGTATTGACAAAAGAAATTAATTGGGCGTTCATTGCACATAATATCCCTGTCATTCATCAAATAAAATGCAAATATAGGCCTTATCATCGCTACTACATTTTCATTTTCAATTTAAAAACAAATAAGTAGCATCATATATTACTTCATGTTAGCCTATGCATCATTTGCATAATACATATAATATGAAAAGCACTACTATTAATGGAAATGATATATTTACAAATGTTTATCGAGGGAAAGAAAAAAACCAACATCTACTCGACAGGGTCCAAATATTAGAACGCCTTTAAAAGAAAATACTATTATCATTTTAACTTATTACTACTTTTGTTCACAACTAATTAAACTTAAAGAGGAATGGATACGCATAAGAAATCATATTCTATTTGAGCGAAGCAAGTTGCGACATATTCCAATGTTATCAGTTTTCGATGAGGCAAAATATATATTCAATAAGTAGGCACGTACATTTAATTTCGCACCGTAACCATGGCACGTTCAAAGTAAACATCTACCTAAACAAACAAAAAAAATCTAGCACAAGTGGTATTTTAGAAATAATAGTATCGAAATCCGAAGGTATGTCCAAAGTAAAGTTCTTCCGAATCGGCACAGACCGATTATTTACACTTTTATTATGTTACGATATCAACATTGAAGGAAATGCTATTTTCGATTTTCCCTAACCTACAAGACTAAATACATGTTACAACGCAATATGGAAAGGACACGAAAGGAAATTTCAAACTATTAACCTATGTTAACATACACTATGAAAGGGCACATGACAAAATATTAAAAGGCACGTTCAAAATACAATTTTACTAATTTTATACGTATTGAGCATACCGAAATACATCACAAAGTAATATCAAAGGGACACACGACAGAATATAAAAGCGCACTTCAAAGTACAATTTTACCGACTATACACGTACAAAAATGGAAATTTTACCTAACCTACACGCATGTATCACAAATATGACTAAAAGGACACATTAATATATTAAGGCACTCTCAGAGAAATTTCATTATAATGTTTACAATTGACATACTTTATGGAGCAATATTAAATCAAATGAAATGGGTTACGAAGCACTTAAATTCTCAGATACGAAATATTCATAGGTGCTTTCATAGTAAAGGGTTTCCTAACAAAATAACATATATCACATTACAATATATATATATAAAGGCACGTATTAGATTTAGAAGCACGGATAAAAAAATCAAATTTTCTAACCTAACCTACATAAATATTATGGGTCACACATTTACAATTTAAATCTAACCTAACCTACAACAAATGCTTCACAAAATAAAACACCATTATGGGACATAATTCAGCAATGTGTTCGAACTAACCCTACCTAACCTAAACATTCAAAATTCTCAAGATACATTGCTATCGAAAGGTGCGTCCAAAGTAAAGTATCACCATAATACCAACATACACATTTTCAATTTCACGTAGAGACACACATAAGATTTAATAATCCAATTATACATGCTTATGGCATGCAATCTATGTATATGAGTGGACAGATACGATGAGTTTAGAGACGCGTAACGCCCTTCGGTTTAGTTACCCATACTAATTCTTAAGGATTCCATTTGTCAAACTGCTATACTGTTTATAGAAATAAGAAATGGATGTTACCCGGTTATCCGCAGGTCTCACAGAATAGTCCACAGGTTAAGCTGGGTCATCAAAATTCAAATTCGCAAAGTAGGTTTCATCTACTTGCTTATTTAAAAATCGAGAGTTGATTCCTCCGGAATACTAGCTCCACATTCCACTACTGTAGGATGTCGTTCCGGTACGCCGCTGCAACCAACTTCGATAATTATATCTCCCACTCCATTACTTTACATGTCTAGTAATGGCGGAGATAACACCCGATGGCCGGTAGCCGAAAGAAGGTTTTACTAAATTTTTACTTCGGTCAGACTCCTCAATATCTATTTTCTTCCAAATAATATCTCAGGTTATCCTAAATCACATTTTTAACTAGGTTGCAGGCCGAATTTGCACTTTTAGTTGCGAAATTTCAAAATTTGGAGGAGCTAACCTAGGCCATCGTTTTTATATGCTGAAATCTATCAATTCACTGCGTCATCTTACACTCGTAACCAGGCCTTGATAAACGCAGTTTTAATATTATATCTTCGACTATAATTAACATAGTTTTACCATAAATACATATCGATACAAGAACCTAACCGTAAAAATCATGAATCTCTATATATATTTACAATGTCTAACTTACCGAGAATCCTATTTGATAATTTAGAAGTAGGTGTTTAATTGTTTCTGGTAATTATTTATCTTCACCATGACTACGAAACACTTATGACTGCTACCAGATCGCCATGTTTAAAATGTTAGCTTCACGTATAGCGATTCGAACGCCCTCTTACGGCAATAACCAGAAAACCGCCATGACAGTTTATCTCAAGTACACAAAACAACAGCCCGATCACAAGCAAGACATTGGGTAAATATTTTAAGTTAAAATTTTAGTATTATTTAGTTTTACTTATATTAATTGTTCTAAGAATACTGTATAGACTGTAAAGAAACTGTTACATGGTTTGAAGTGAATCGGTAAGAACTGGGTTTAAAGAAAATACTCGAAATTTTTGATTAAATTTCCGGATGTGTTTACGTGCGTATCTCATATCAAGATTGAGTACATGTATTCTTTTGTGCCATTCCTTGTACTAACAATACAAAACGAATTAACATTAAACTAATATAAACCTGTACATAACAAAACTGGGCACAGTAATACTATACGGGAACCAACTTCGACTTCAACCGGTAAACATTATAATACGGGAGCCAACTTAAACACAATGTAAACAACCGGTAATAATCGGTCTGTTACAATGTACCTCTGAGAGATAAATCACATGGCTGGCAAGTGATAGTCACAGTCTATGTCCACCCCTAGGCACATGTCTGACATGTACCTGGGGAACGTGCCTAGTATGTTCTAGGTATGTTCCCCATGCCGTAAGCGTCAATGAACCACAAAATTACTCCCCCAAAATATGTTAAATCGCCTATATGCGTAATGTGTTTACATTAAGGTGAGTCTAAAAAAAATTTAAACAAATAAAGAAAAATGTAACTGCTGGGTGGGCACGAACCACCAACCTTCAAATTACTAGCCGCGTGCTCTTCCGACTTGGGAACGGAGGCGATAAAGAGAATGTAGCTTGTAGACCGATAAATTGTTGAGGTCTTTTGAATTTAGCTAATCAGAGTTCTCCTTTAACCGCGTATATTCGACGATAACCGTTTTCGATCAGATAAAATCTGCTCGCCATGTAATTTTATAAAAAATTGACGAGTGTCTATTTACTTGATTTCATGGTTCTTCCATATTCACTTTCAAATGATCGGCGACAGTTGCCATCTAATAAAGTTGATGCGTTTGTTGCTTCTAGTATAAAATCGCTTAGAAAAAGAAGCAACAAATCCATCAAATGTGGGAGATGAATTTAGAACACCTAAATGGTGCATGCCTAGCACATCTTGTGCTGTTAGGCAGGCTCGGACTGGCCAGGGCTGGAGGGCAGGAATCCCTGCCGGGGCACTCTGTCTCTCTTAATGAATATTAAACAGCATGAAAAGTAACATAAAACATGTCTGTTGTGTTGGAGCATAATTACTCGTTGTAGTTTGCTCTGTTCCCAGAGTTCGGTGCCCCCCAGCATTGAATGTACTCTCGGGGTCCCATTATTGGTGTGAAACTAGCAACATTGGAAGTTACTGTTTGGGGCCCTTTGTTTGTGGTCTGATAAGAATATATTTCAATAATATGAAGAATGGGTCCCCAGCATTAAATTTTCTAAATGTGTATTGGGAACCCATGAATGCCGAAATGAGACTGACTTTTATAAAGTCCTGCTGGACCCTCTCTTAGTCGTTTGAGAAGTTATTGCAACACCATAATGAAACAGAGCAGATCTCCATCTTTGGCTCCATTACGACGCGTAAATAAAGCTGACAGTTTATGAAGAAAAGCCACTTCCCATCGCAAATGTTTTACAAGACTCCGTTAAACTTCGAATTCTTCTTCTTCCACTACTACTACTAATAATAATATGGGGTTCCCAAATGAGGATCCTGCCGGGACCCTACCCCCCAGTCCGAGACTGCTGTTAGGGTATTTGAAACAGTAGTACCTAAAGGACGAACCTAGAACATGACAGATAAATGTCCCATGTGACGACATAAAAACAAATGACTGTTAGCGTGTGAAACTGAGCCCGGTATATAAATGCTATTTTTGTGGTACATAGTTGCAAATATCAATTAGGTGCAACAAGTACCTAAAACTGTAGGTAGCTGAAGTACGTACTTAGCAAATGAATATCATATGTGCCAAGTGTCGGGTACCTAAAAAGTAGCTGGAACACCTAAATGGCACATGCCTAGCACATCTTGTGCTGTTAGAGTTAAGGTTGAAATTAAAATAGCAACATTGCTATGAACGGAAAGTGGATGATTTTGCAGTACAATATTCTTTATTCTTTCTACTACAAATGTAAATAGGTATAAGGTGTGAAACTTTTACCAAACAAGATGTATGTGCAAATAAATTGACCTATTGTGAATGACCGTTTTACCCCACTTCCTGGGTAAAATGTCCCCATCCTTGGAGCATATACATATTAACCAAAATTGTTATATTTCAATAAGAAAATGCTAGTTTTCTTATTCATTGAAAATGTTAATGAAAGAATTAGTATACAACTATAAAACAATGAACGGAAAACTATAAAAACGAAAATAATACTAAAATAATACTAAATAAAAAAAGAAAATACAAAGTGGAATAGAGGGGCTATCAAAACAATTCGAGACTAGGTCTTTAACATTCCAACAGATGTCAAAACAAGGACACACGCTCTGTCACAGGGAGCACTGACCTTCATACGTCAATGTGTTAAGAGATAGCCTACTATTGTATCGATAGTTGTGCATTCAGTGCTATTGTGACTGCATGTGTCATCCCTTTTGCGATTTCAACATGAACGACAAGCTTGAGTGGCATGCGCGTTTCCAGATTACAAGATCAATGGAAGACGAAGAAAAATCAGGAAGACATTTTGGTCCCCTGTACAATTTTAAGGGGCGATTTTTCCCCAATCGCGATACAACTTTCAAAAACCCTTTATCTGCTATCCTTCATCTTCCACAAAGAAATCATGCATGATTATTTGATGGCTAAACCTTTCTCACAACCTGTGTGAGTGACATGTTTTATTCAAGTAATTACTTTTTGCAGCAACAGCTAGAATATTCAGTACATACCTTATATCGACGTACCATGAAAATGGTTTTCTCCGCTTATTTCACACGTTAATGAAGGTAGCGACGTCTTCCTTTCTCAACACTTCGCGCCACACTAACTACGGCTTGTGCAGTAATACCAGCTCTCTGTCATCAGAGGTACACCATTATATACCGGGGTGACTATCTTGCCCCGGAGAGTCATTATGCCCCCACTTCGCCTCTCTCAACCAGTGAATGTTGTTAAGCCACTTCTTAAGTTGTAGAATCCACTACAAGAAAAAGGTGGTACTCCAATAAGAAAATTAGAAAAGAAAGAACTCTTTCCCCCTAAAAAAAAAAAGAAGGCTTTTCACGAAGAAAACCTCTACCTAAGAAAAGAGCGATGTTTTCTCTATCTCTAGACGCAGATGGATCTAAATTCATATACATGATCAGGAACGCGAATTTGTTAATAAAGTTTCGGAAAGGCTTCATCACAGGCTACCACCATCAATTGAATGGCTTAGTCGAAAGACAGAATCAAACAATAAAAAAATATGTTGATGAAAATTTTGCAATCTAAAATTGTAGGTTAGCCAAATGTTATAGAACTTGTACTTTCTGCGTATAGAACTACTAAATACAGGCCAACAAGATTTTCCTCTTTCTTTTTAATATAGAAAACATAACCTATTTTGCCCGTGGATCTCATCCAAAGTATAATAAATCGTCACCCAGAATCAAGAAAATAAAAAGAAATACTAACAACAACCGAGTTTTCATGGATGACGAAACTTCCGACAGAAATTGAATTCAACATATATTCAGAATCAATTCTAGAGATACAAAAACAATGACGAGAAAGTTGCATCTAATACAAACGTCTCCAAATATAAGAACATCTCAACTTTCAAAGAAACAAATACAGCAAATTACGAATTGAAAGAAGTCAATGAAGTACTGTATTAATGAACAATTTAAAAGGAAAATCAAAGATAGCAACTAGAGCCTAGAACAGAATGATATTCACCAGACTATGGCGTATGCGGATGATGCAAATCTGATACGGGAAGATAGGAGGACAATAGAAAGTAATAGAGAGGTCTTATTAATCGCTTACAGATACATGGCTTTAAAAGTAAATGCAGAGAAAAATAAATACATCAAAATTGCCGGAATCGTAATATTGCAAATTATGGATCCGTCGAAACATTATGCTTTCGACAAAATGGAACCGACCAAAACCATATCCACTAAACAATTCCACCAAAACCATATCCACTAAACAATTCCACCAAAACCATATCCACTAAACAATTCCACCAAAACCATATCCACTGAAAGCAGGGAATTTGTGTTATTATTCAAAATCAAAATCAGTTCAAAATCACATGTCGTCGCGAATTCTATAGAGGAAATTGAAGATTAAAATATAGAAAACGATAACCATGTCTGTTAGGCTGTATGGTTGCGAAACTTGATAGCTTACTTTGAAGAAAGAACGCAGACTGAAAGTATTTGAAGATAAAATCCTGAAATGAATATCTAGACCTTAGAGGAACGGAAGTGGGGAAATTTCACAACGAAGAACTGCTTATAGCATATTCCAAACATCAAGAGCCATCAAGTCTAGGAGGCTCAGGTGACTAGGTTGTGCACTCAGAGTGAAAGGAAATAGAAACAATTTCAAACTTTCAGACAAGCATTAGGAAGACCTAGCCGCAAATGGAAGGACTATACTAAGATGGATTTAACAGAAATGGACATCCACAGTAAAAATTGGTCTCACTTGGATAAGGACAGTAGTCAATGGAAAGTTTTTGTAAACGTGACATTAAACTTGCGGGTTCGATAGGTCATAGAGTTAGTTAACTATTTAGTTTATTAATGAGGAATTTACGATAAAAGTGCAGAAAAGGAGGTTGGTCGGTAAATATATTGTTGGAATCATTTGAAAGAGAGTAATTATAATAATATCTAGTAAGTAATCTTCTATACAACTGTTAAATTGTCTTTTTCAGTTAGAAAATTTCAAGCTATACAGAGGTTGTTCAGTCTACATTTGGCCAATTTCGACAAATTTTGGCAAATTTAGAAGAATCCATGGCGCCAGGTCCAAAAGTGCACGATGTGTTTCCCTTGGTTCCTAACAATAGCCCGACAGCGTAATTTCCACTGTAATAGGCTTCTCTGAAGAACTGGAAGGGGAATGTTGTCCCATTAACTTTGCACAGCTTTCCAAAGTCCTTCCACAGTTGTCACACGTCGTTTTCCCAAAGCCCGCTTCAGCAATCCAAATCCACAATAGTGCATAGGACTTCCATCTGGAGATGTAACAGGAACCTCATTGAAAGGTATCACCTGTATACCACTTACCTCCTCCATATCCCTGTAGAATGCGAGGGACGTTCGTGAGGTATGTGATGAGGCCTTGTCCATGTGAATGCGCACCAGATTGGCGTCATTTCCGTACATTGTTGGAATCTCATGCTCGTAGATCGGCCGCATGATCTAATCCTAAAAATACTGCCAATTTATTTTGCAGTTCTTCGCCACCCTACAAATCTTCAGTTTACCTCGGTAACGACCATGAACCCTTTTGGGAAGGATTGTTTACAGACACGGACCCACCTTCTGAAGTTCTTGGCGTCTTTCTCGCGGTACATGATGACTCTCGGTTTGCCACAGTCGGAAAGGTAAATCCATGCTTCATCGAGCGTTACGACGTACATCCACCTTTATTTTGCCAGATGCCGTTGGTACAGATTCCGGGCGTTACACTTTCGTTCATTTTGGTGGGCATCCGTGAGAAGATGGCCGCGAGAGTTCATGACTTTTTCCAGCTTGAGTTGATGGTGTAACGTCCGGGTCACAGTCCCCAAAGGCATGTCAAGACAATTAGCCATACACCTTTGTGTTGGCGGATTTTCTTGCATTGTTTTGCGAAGTTTCCTCTGCATGGTGGAGGTGCCCTTGGTGCATTCCCGCTTCCTAGGCAACTTCGTTGGTGATCCAAATGGTGGAGCTTCGTTGCCCTTGTACTTTTTAATAACATTTTTTTATTCCACTTAAATTGATGTTGCAACCATTCTTCTAATGACAGAAACACTAAAGTGGGCGTCATAAAGAGCCGCAACATAGTCTTCCCAAAACCGGCTTAGTTTGGGCGGAATTTTGGTCACAGATTGGAAACTCACACACTTGAAAACAAATTTAACACAACACTCACAACAATGGTCCTGTTTTGTGCGTTATTGTCGTCCGTGCGGTAAAAGAACTCCGTTCCCAGGAAGACACTGCACAACACTGCAGGACGCCACAAGCCAGGACGGGTGAGTCCATTCTGCCCGGGAGGGGAAGGAACAAAATCGGCCAAACGTAGGCTGAACAACCTGTGTATGTGGAAAGAGAAACGGAAGAAAATGTAGTTGAGAATGAAAATAATAATAGAAACCTCGAAAAAAACAGTAAAACATGAAAATACTCAAAGCCCGAAATTGTCGAAATAGCATGATTGGAAGTTATTCAATCCAGTAAATAAGCTGCGGCAAGAAAGTCCATGTAAAGTGTTGAATCTGGTTTTCAAAGAAGAATAAATCACGGGGGAACATAGTTACTGCTCTTGTTCAACCGAAGGAACTTGTAAAATTGAGTGCAGATGAAAACTGCTGATTCAGGGCTGTTCCTATTGTCTCACAGGCGGTCAGGAAGACCATAGCGAAGTTCGTGTATCATTGTGCAATATATGGAATCCGTTAAAGTGAAGAAGTATATGATAAATTTAATTGATGTGGATAAAGTACACTGTAAAAAGCCGAATATCAGAAGATGCAACATTGAAATAATCATCGCTGCATCATTATTGAATACAAACGTTTACGTTTATACACACATATAACAAGAAAATATACATGTGACAAAGACTCATCATAAACTCTTTACTTGGAATCAGAGCGAACAAAATTACGTGAGGCCATGCCTTATATTTCAATAATTCAAGCAGTAACCACTATGATGTTAAAAGCATTAAAACATATCACAGGTAATGTTAATGTAAATGTGATGATAAATATTTCCTTATTATACACTGAGCACGGCAGATAGTAGATCGTTATTATTGTTATACTTGAACTGTCCGAAAATAGATAGATAGATATAGATATATATAGATATAGATACAGAGGGTGGATTAATTCGTGTGTCAATTTCATTTGTTCACTGTGCAAAAGCGGTAGGAGGTAAAGCCATGAAATTTGGTGTAACTTTAGACGAAGGACATACGTTTTGTTTTGTCATAGAAGCATGTCGCTTGTACTAAAGATTGAAGAGATATAGGGTCAAAGGTCAAATTTCGATTTTTTTCCTTATGGGACTGCAATGATAAATTCTGAAAGAGCCTGGAAAATCGTAAATCGAAGTGATAACAAAGAAAAAGCTGCATGGTATGACTCTATGTCGTAAGCCGACCAAATATGGTTCAATCAAGTGTCATGGTCAGAGGTCACTTTCAGATCAAGGTCATAAGACATTGCGTTGTTTTTAGAGTATTCAAATGGGTTCTCAAGATGACCTGTGTCCTTAATCTGACCGTAACCTCTGACCTTGACACTTGATTGACGAATATTTGGTTGGCTTGCTACATAGAATCATACCACACAGCTTTTTCTTTGTTATCACTTCGATTTACGTTCTCTTTCAGAATTTACCATTGCAGTCCCATAAGGAAAAAATCGAAATTTGACCTTTGACCCTATATCTCTTCAATCTTTAGTACAAGTGACATGCTTCTATGACGAAACAAAACTTATGTCCTTCGTCTAATGTTAAACAAAATTGCACGGCTTTACCTCATAACACTTTTGCACAGTGGACAAATAAAATTGACACACTAATTAATCAACCCTATATATATATATATATATATATATATATATATATATATATATATATATATATATATATATATATATATATATATGCTGAAATGCTTTTTTCGCACGGGGGCATTGGTTTATGGAAATATTTGAACCTCCTCCTCCCTTAAAATACGAATTTCAATGAAAGTATAATTATAAAGCCCATAGATATGCTTTCTTGATATTACAAGAAGTAAGATAACCCTACATCGAAGGATTATTAGTTAGCATTTGCAAAATAAATATATGTGAACCTTAATGAACTTAGTTCTTATACGCATGGTAATCTTTGTCTCAATATTCAATGTGTTTCTTCAATTCAGATTCCAAATTTCCAAATTTCCCGTCTTCCTTATTCAACAAGAGAGAAAGAAACTGGCTTTCTAAGGTTAATATCAAGATAAGATTTGTCTTAAAATTCAAAATTAACTATTTAAAACAGACCTTATCACTTTCCTTTATCTATGAAGAAAGTAAGTTACAATTTCACTCACTAAAGAACAAGGAAAACTATTTCTTACAAATTATGATCATGCACTTCCTTTTCTAATGAGGAAAAGAAGAACTTAAATACAAGTTAGAAAGTCAAGGTCTTTCGTGAATAGAACACAACACAATTTCTCTCGAATCTACCTACAGAAAAAAATATTATTAGTGAGTTACCTTGAAGTTGATCTTCAGCATTATTCACGAACTTTCCACGGAATATCTAAGAAAAATAGGCAGATTACAAAATAACATTTTATAACTATCCATTAAATTATGCTTCACTTGCATGTGTTGGTAGCTCATGCCCAGTAGTAGAGTGGAGTTCATGTTTGTTGGTTCTCGGAGTGTTCCGCCCTAATAATGTACGTTTTTTTTTTGGGGGGGGGGAAGGGGTTCATTTAGAATTATTCATAATGCACATTAATTTGAAAAATACAAGCTTATAGGCGAATGTCTTAATTCTTGTTTACACATTGTGTATTTCATTTTGACGCAATGTAGGCTAATTACATTGTTTTGTAAGCAGGTCTTGTAAATAGGCCGCCTTTGTAAACAGAGACATAAGTAACTATTTTCGAATAAGTTTAAGATGCTCAACAGGAAAAGAAAAATGAACAGGTGAAATTAGTAATTATTTTGAAGTGCTTCTAAATCTATGTCGAAATTTGGCATTGTTGTACGATTGGAGCTCCAGTATCAGTTGGAAGTATACACAGTTAGTACCTAAAAAGTTCGTTGTTGCAGTTGTTCGCTATAGTTGTACATGCTAAAACACTTTCATTACATGTACCCTGTTAGTTTGGCTTCTGAGTGGAAGAAAATTGTTGTTCATGTTTAGTTGTGTATGTTTGTATGTTATGCATAGTTTCTGTAGTATAGTTGTAGAATAGGAGATCACGCCAATCCAAATACCTCACACTTTTACTGAAATTAATCTTCAACAAATCTCTGGTCTCGAGTTCATGGAAAGGCATGGAACATGCCACTTGCTATCCCAATGATGTGAAGAGAACATCGAAACACATAACCGGCTGCTATTTCTGCACGACTCAGTCTCTTCAAGTTATATCCCAGTGGCGGCTGATGTTAGTGTTGCTGCGTTGCGCAACGACCAAAGTATTTCAAGAAAAAAATATTATTATCAATAGCAGTAAAGAACAGAAAAATACTTTTTAATACTCCCATATATACACTTTAAATAACATATTTTTTAGTTCTGTAACTGTCCGTTCCGTTAATCCATTTTAAAAAAGCGAAAAATAATCCGTCACAGAGTCTCTAATTTATATTGTGTTGCAGCGAGCATACAACGACCAGATTCCTTCAGCGCGGGAATTAGAGCGAATGTTAAGTCTCCTTTCCCCTATCTCAGAAGTTAAAGGGACTGGTTGTTGCAGTGCTTCTGCAACACAGCACGGTTTCCAGTGAACGAGAAGGATTTTCGCGCTAAATAAGATTTCTAAAGTTTATTTCACTAGCAATTAACAAATGGAATTTGTTTTTATGCATTCATATTTTTAAATTACAGGACCATACTGAAGCAAATCAATATAATGACAATTAAAAAAAAGTGATTACAGAATTACAAAATAAGAAAGAAAATATCTAGTAGAGCAGAAAACAAATGAAAGTAGATCCGCATTTACAAGTTAATTCTTAGCTTATATTGATAATGAAGGCTTCCTCCACAGTAATTTGTGATTCAAATATTAATAAGTCAATATGTAGAATCGCCCCCTACCTCTGTGGATAGCCTAGTATTTTAGAATTTACATATATCTTTTATAAAATAAGTATATTTTATACCCTTGATCATTTCAACATAAAACTGTATGATGGGGAACGCTACATTGAATTTGGGATTAGTTAGCAATGCTCAGGGGCGTAGCCACGATGGGGGTCCACCGGGTCCGGACCTTCCAAAAAATTTCAAAACTTGATTAACATTTGTAGATTTTCCTAACGAACTATACTTGTTTAACAGAGAAACGATTGGTGTACGCTAAATATTTTATTTTACGCCACATCATGTACTATCTCTTTCTTAAAAACAATTGTTCTATCATTTTTTTGCTAAGAATATAGGTGACAGTTATTACTTACGTCTTTTCGGATGCTGAATAAGAAAGGTATATATTGCATATACTTATCGAACCCCTCCCAACACACATTTCTGGGTGTAGAACTGGCAGTGCTGTTTGTTTTGATGTTCTTCGACTTTTACCTTCTGTTAGGTGTACATGCTGATCCTACATCTGGCGGGTTTCCAGGTTTGCTTTCCAGAACATATAACATTGATAAGCATTGTTTCATTTCATGTGGAAGTATATTGTGTTCATCGTGCATTGCGTAACAACCAAGACGGATGATTTGGAATGTAATTTTTTTCTTTTACGCACATTTATGTATGTTGATGTATGAATATGTGACATTCGGAACTCATATACCAATAACTATTTTGTATCACTGTTTTGGTTTTTATTTATTAGATGTAATTTTATTGTGTGTGCTTTCATTCTGTAAACAACCTACAAATTCTGAATGAATTGTATACCGTGACTTCTGTAAATAACTTACAAAAAACATTGACCAGGTTTCAACTAAGAAAAAACTTGCAATTAAGGCCTAGACAAAACAAGCAAAGGACAATTCAGGAGAGTGTTCGAAAAAAATCCAGTTTAAATTTATAGGATGTTTTATGGCAGTAATGTTGTTTGCACTAGATACATTTCCTCAATTTATTTTAAATTTTCTGGATAAACTGTGAATAAAGTGTGTTCAATGGACATTTTTGATAACATTAATCTCTGTTACGAACTCTCTTCAGTCAACGCTGAAGAGGAATTCGGATTACTGTCAATGACTGAGTTTGCTAGAATGAATCGTTCGCAATAATCCAGAAAAAGTATTTAGTGAATCTACAAAGCTTCTGAAATTAATATCAACTGTACCTATAGCGTCAGTAAAAGACGAAAAGTATTTTTCTACATGAAAAGGAATTGGCACTTTCAAGGAATTGAATGTCCCAAGAAAGGTTATCACCATTGGTTCTGCTTTCCATCGAAAAAGACCTGACAATAAGAATACCAGAGTTCAACCAGCATGTATTAGACAGATTTGTTCCAATCAAAGAGGACAATGAACTTACTAATTAATTAAGGTGATTAATCGGATAAAATGTTCTGCATCTTTTATTTTTAAAAAACAGAATTTTATTTAATTCCACACGTCATATAGCATTTGCATCTAAAGTTATGCTGATTAGTCAATGAGTCAACTTTATATCTTCTGTCTCTTATTGTTCGTACTGCAACACCCGAAACCACAATCCACCGGTCGCCACTGGTATAACCAAAAGGAAAAGGAAATCAGTTCAGTGTCCCAATATATCTTCTGCAATCTTGCCTGTGCCTAACAACGATGAAGTATCTGTTCTTCTAAAATTCCCAGATTTCACTAGAGAGAGTGATGAAAATTAAGAAAATGTCACGAAAATATGTATTAAGGTAGCAACTTCAAAGAAGTTTGATTTTTCCTATGAATGTTAATTGACCTCTAAGTTACAACACTGACATTATCTTGAGAAAAATGTAATATATCTTATTTTCGTAATATCGAAAACGAGATCTTGTACACTTCTCACAAGAAGGTTTTCTCACTTTTAGTAATAGTATTGCTGATCTTATGTTAACTGAACATTTCCTAAAACTTGAATGCTTGGTAGTTATTTATATATTTACTTGTGAATGAGGTAGCCACAATACAGCAAATCATTACCAAAATGAATAAATAAATAAATAAAAAATAAAAATTGGTGTAATCAATCATCATTCACGTCAGAGAAGAAGAATGTATCGTGTCCCTCGTTTGTGAGTTCGGACAAATTAATCCTTCCGTCGATACACACTAAACTCGCACTCATGAAGCAGCTCGTTAAAGCTCTCACTCTCAGTAAGAACAGATATGCACTTAAATATTTGTGTCAGTCATTTCCAAGGCTAACCCCAAGTAAAATCAATAAGAGAATATTCGTTTATCTTCTGATCAGATAAGCGCAGAAGGATGAAAATTTGAACGTTGATTAAATGACAGAGGAAAAGAAGCATGTAACTAAACCACTTGTTGCATGTCTAAAGCGTAACAAGTCGTCTGCTAAGAAATACTAAAGCTGAAAATTTCCAGTAACTTGTGGACGAACTCATATCAACATTACCAGAACATTGGTTGAAGGATGTCTCTTAAATTACATATTTCTTCTTATCACCTTGCTGTATTTCCCTTGAATTTCGATTATAAACATCGTGATCAATTTTATCAGAATATCTCAACCACCAAGAAACGTTACAGTGTAAAGTAGAATCCTGCAATGTTGGAAGATTAGTGCTGGATGATCCGAACATACGGAATTTGAGAAACAAGCAAACGATGCACAATTTGAAACAGGTGCGTAAATTATGTAATTAGAATATCATAGTTATGTTCTATGACCATAGTTTAGTCATATATATGATAGTCACTCTATTCGTTGGTCTGTCCTGCATGATGATGTACTTGTTGATGTTATCAATATGAATTCTTGAAAAATGATTTGGCAGTTCCAGCATGGAAATTGCAAAGCTATCAAATTTCGTCATAGGTTTTAAAATGCCCACTATTTCCTCTCTTTTAATTTTAGGTTGCCATTTTCCTTCAAATAAAGTGATACAAACTTTGTGCATATAAACAGTAGGAAGCTTTCAGCATATGTAACTATACAAAATATGTAGAATTTCTAAACATGTTGGGAATCTATCATGAATATATTCATTTTATGTTACTCTAGGATTTTCTCACTTTCCCTTCCGTAATTTGAAAACTAAAACAAGTTCGATTTATCAGTTACATTTTTTAAGAATCCTAAAATTACCAAAATAACTACTTATATCACAGTTGCATAAAACTTAGTAAAATTTATAGAACAGTATTATTAAAGATAGAGAACAGAATTCGCTAAAATTGTGATACTAATAGATTTGCAATACCAATGATTAAATAAGTGTGATTTATGGTCACTTGAAACTTCTTCATCTTTAAAATTTATTGGAAGATGTTGTAGTGTCCGTAAATTCACAAATTATTTTTTTGCTTTATTTTTTCTTTTTTTCCATTTTTATTACTGCAACAGAATTAGTATTTCATTTGCTTCTTTTAAAATACAAATTCGTATTTAGTGTTTTTGTTCTCTGTTAACTAGAACGAAAGACCCCTCGGCTTTCCGTGTCTCACTTCTTATCTCCCCTACTTGACCTTCAGGTTCAACTCTCTGGTAAATTATCACATCCCCTCTGTAACAGGAAGATGTCTGCCTCTATGTCTAGTATATGTGTGTAATCTATGTATTAATTATATTATTATTATTATTATTATTATTATTATTATTATTATTATTATTATTATTATTATTATTATTATTATTATTATTAGTGGTAGAAGACTTTTAACGAAGTCCATATAATCTGTGTTTAAAATCTTTCCGTTTTTGCTTCTAAAAAGACTCTTCTTCTGTCCTCAAACTGCAGATGTTATATACGTTATCTTAGTAGGATCTAAAGATAAATTACAGGAACAAGATACTTGGTTCACATATATACAAAATCTTTGTCGTTTAATGCTTAAAATCTTTTGTTTTACGTTTTTAAGTGAAATTCTGTATGATTGTTGTATATCTCGATGTATACAGTTCTTTCAGAGTTTTAGGGCCAACACATACAATTACACGGAGCACATATGCACGCATGCGCACCAACATAATCTTGTCTTATTGTTCAGCGTCGCCCAGGCACCCTATTGTAAACCAATCTTGGTGTTAGGAGCATGACGTGTTACAATCGCAATTTTCTCCGACCCACAGAGAAGAACGTTTCTCAGCTGACCTTGCTCTTAGTGTCGTGCGCACACCCATCAGCTTTCTTTTTAGGCTGCTGACTACTCTTTGGTTCCTCCCCAGGGAACTTTCAGACTACCACGCATGTCCAACCTCTGACCTCACGGTTCGAGTGCAATGTGTGCACACGACACAACGATGCACTCAACACTTAAATTGGTGCCGTTTGCAACGCCGATCGAGCCCCTTAAAAGCTCGCGTTTTTGGCTCGATCGTGGGACTTACAGGGTTTGTATGATAAGTAATGAGACCAGGTCTGGAAACATTGTTTTATTGATCTGATCTGTACAGGGACTTAAAAGCTTTCGAAGTACTCTCCTCTTGCGTCGATGCACTTCTGCAATCGATGTTTCCACGCTGCAAACGCCCCCTGGAAGTCAGCAGCCGGCATGTCCTTTAGAAATGTGGTCACGGCTGCTTGGATGGCTGTGACGTCTGCAAAACGGGTTCCTTTCAAGCGTGGCTTCAGCTTCGGGAAGAGGAAGAAGTCGGCCGGGCTCACATCTGGGCTGTAGGGTGGTTGTGGAAGGACTTCCACCCCAATCCGGGTCAAAAAGGAGGTCACTAAGAAGGCGGTGTGGGCAGGGGCATTGTCGTGATGCAACTTCCACCGGCTAGCGATCGCCGGTCTTTTCCGCTTGACGCTCCTGTGCAGTCTCTCAAGGACTTGTTTGTAGAAGGCGGCGTTGACGGCTTGTCCTTGGGGTACAAACTCCTTGTGGACCACCCCCACATTGTCAAAAAAAACAATCAACATTGTTTTCACCTTTGACTTCGACATTCTGGCCTTCTTGGGGCGCGGGGACGCAGGAGTGTGCCACTCCGCGCTTTGACGTTTCGTTTCAGGGTCGTACTGGAACACCCACGACTCGTCACCTGTTATGACGTCATCTTCAAAGTTAGGGTCACTGTTCATGAGGTTCAACAGTTCCTGACAACAATCAACACGTCGTTGCTTTTGTTCGTCAGTCAACACTCGCGGCACCAGTTTCGCACAGATTTTTCTCATTCCCAATTGTTCCGTCACAATCTTGTGCACTGTTGTGTGGTTCATATCGAGTTCATCAGCAATCAATCTCAACGATAATCGACGGTCTGAGTTCAGGAGATCCCTCACTTTTGCCACAGTTTCGTCCGTAGTCACTGTTGTCGGGCGTCCAGCCCTCTCCAGATCCTCAACGCTTTCCCGGCCGTTCCGGAACGCACTGTGCCAACGAAACACCTGGGCTTTGGATAGGGCTTCCTCTTTCTAGGCCTCCGTGATGAGAGAAAGCGTCTGAGTAGCCGTTTTCCCCAGGCGAACGCAAAATTTGATCGCATAACGCTGTTCGATGGAACCCTCCATGTTTGTTGATTTTCCGCCGTGACAAGAATGTTCACAAGGGCTTTGTCCAAGGCTTGTCCGCGCTCCACTAAGGCTCGGAGCCAACTGACGCGCGGTGCGTTGCTTTGCTCGGACCCCCCCCCCTACATCCTCCATCACCGACAAACCCGCTCCAGCGACACGCGCGCCACGGCACGGCGAGTCTCATTACTTATCATACAGACCTTGTAGTCTTAGGTACGACTTAATCCAGAAGCTCTCAGAGGAATCCTAGTACTCCTTGCCGTCACTCTGCCTCTTACACTCTCTGCTTCTCCGGAGGCCTCCCTATTCCCTTCGTTACCATCCATACCTTATCCTACTGGTTAACTTGGCACTCTGTTTCTAAAAGCTTGACGACAGTCAGGGATCTGCCAATAATTGCTGGTCGGCTTAGGAAAGTAACGGTCAAAGTTATCTCCCTCGAACTTGGCAATCTACTTCTGCAAGTTTAGCTCCAGCCTGGACCTGTGCGCCCAGAAACTACTGGCGAGCTTAGGAAGTTGGCGGCCGAAGTTATGTCACTCCCCTGTTTGATGTGTGTTTTGACAGACTCTAAGTTCATTGCCTAGCTGGCCTAAACACACTTGTACGATCAAATAGTAACACCTGTACACCTAAACCTTCTCTGGTAAGCTCCCCTATTTGATGTTTGTTTAGACAGACTCTAGGTTCATTGCCTAGCTGGATAAACAGACCGGTAGATAAAATAGTTAAACCTGTGCACCTACCCTTCTACTAAGACTGACTCGTGCTCTCCCAGTCTAGTGAAGTTTTGTTTTATCTTTAGAGATTGGAACAAGTCACGTAAGTCTTATAAACGTTCTCTATAGAAACATAGTTACACATAGCGCCCCAGCTCGTGGACTTGTAATATTATTAGGACCAACAAATTGCAGGCTTACTGTAAGGAACTTTATTTTTGAGTTTTGTTTTCAAGTGATATCCCAGAAGGTTGGTAATCAAGTTTTCGTCGAGATAATGATTCCACCGTTCTTTATTAGAAGTTAAGTCTCGGCCGATGCCAACGCTAGCTTGTAAAACAAGACTCTTCAGATTCGTTGTTAGATGAGTTCCAGTTCCAGTATAACTTTGCCTCTCGAGTAATAATTGGTGATTTTGCACAAACTTTGTTTACCAATTAGGAGTATTTTGGTTAATTACTATACTCTATTGTGTGGGTGACGGTCTACGCAAACGCATACCGCTGGTCCGCCACAATGTAGAATTCGAAAATTGATATTACAATTCAGAATTTAATTTTCTTATACTTTGTTATATGATATTGCTGGGTAGGACGGGAATTATAATATTACAGGGTATGAGTTGCAAAAATATTTCAATGAAATTTGATTAAATGCATTCCTGCAATGTGTAAAGCTAGGCAGAATGTGTGTAGTATGTAGAAAATGTATACAGTATGTTCACTTTATTGTCACATATCCTATTTCAAATCAACCATCATGTTACTTGAAGTACATTTGCAAGTCTCTGAAGATACATATTCATGCGGAATATAAAAATAATTCAATATTTATAAAATTTATGGATGTCAATTCTCAGTTATAGAAAAATGAAGTGGGTACCGCCGTAAAAGTTTACCAAGGGGTCTAGAAGCCTCTATTTACTTGACTTTTTTTTATAGTAACTGGATAATATGAGAGCTGTACATTTGCAAAGGACAAGATGAGGTTCATAATATTGCCTTATGATAAGGATAATGTTTATTATCATAACACATTAGTAGTATCTTAATATGATGTTATCTTTGTATCTTAATATATTTTCCAAATTATTGTCTTACGATACACATATAAGTATGATTTTATGAATCTTTCTACATGAGATTTTCTTTATGGTCCTTTTTATTGCACCTTATGTGTTTTTACGGCTCTTTTATTATCGCAGATAAAAACTGTTTTTAAGAGTATGGCTTTTGTGTATTACAGGTTGTTTCTTAGTGTACGTACTTATGAAACGTGCAAGACATTTTTTTAACGCAGATGCTCTAGAAGAGTTCTGAGATAATGATACCACTTAACGGTTTTCTTCAGTAAGCATCTTCATAATTTCAATATTTTTATTTTCATATCGCAATATCGCTTTTAATAGTTACTTTCTGTGTGATAGAAAATTGACATTTAATGGCTTATTTTACGTATGTGAAGTTGGCCCTCCCACTTTCAAATTTCAATTTGAAACCGAAGCCAATTCTTTGTTTTTCGATTGTTATTGATTGTTTTGAAAAAATAATCGTTTGTTTGGAAAAACGTACGGACGAATTCACAAAATCAAGTTGGGGGGCCAACTTCACGCTGTCCCCACTTTCAAATTTCGACTCGAAACCGACGCCAATCGTTTGTTTTACGTTTGCTATTGATTGTTTTGAAGAAAAAATCGTATATTTCGAGAAAGTTACGGAGGTTTTCACTAAATAAAAGTTTGGGGTGGGCAACTTCACGCTGGGCTCCCTAGTTTGAAATTTCGAATCGAAACCGAAGCCAATCGTTTGTTAATGATTGTTTTGAAGAAAAAATAGTTTGTTTCGAAAAAGTTACGGAGATTTTCACTAAATAAAATTTAGGGGTAGGCAACTTCACGCTGGGCCCCCTAGTTTGAAATTTCGTGTCGAAACCGAAGCCAATCGTTTGTTAATGATTGTTGTGAAAAAAAATCGTTTGTTTCGAAAAAGTTACGGAAATTTTAACTAAATAAAATTTAGGGGTATGCAACTACACGCTGGGCTCCCTAGTTTGAAATTTCGAGTCGAAACCGAAGCCAATCGTTTGCTAATGATTGTTGCAAAGAAAAAATCGTTTGTTTCGAAAAAGTTACGGAAATTTTAACTAAATAAAATTTAGGGGTAGGCAACTTCACGCTGGGCTCCCTAGTTTGAAATTTCGACTCGAAACCGAAGCCAATCGTTTGTTAATGATTGTTTTGACGAAAAATTCGTTTGCTTCGATAGACGTACGGACATATTCACAAAATAAAGTTTGGGGTGCCAACTTCACGCTGCCTCCATTTTCAAGTTCCGACTCGAAACCAAAGCCAATCGTTTGGTTTTCGTTTGTTAGTGATTGTTTTGAAGAAAAATTCGTTTGTTTCGGAAAACGTACAGACATATTCACAAAATAAAGTTGAGGGGGTCAACTTCACACTGGCACCAGACTTTCAAATTTCGACTAGAAACTGACACCAGTCGTTCGTTTTTCGTTTGTTATTGATTGTGTTGAAGAAAAATGCTTTTTTTCGTAAAACGTACGGACATATTCATCTACCCATAAGAAATCCACCCCTGAAATTTTGCCGTACCTTCTGGTTACATATAAAGGTAACCAAGAAAGTTCTGTCGTTTTTTGTGGAGATCTGTGTCCAATTGACCCTCACACCGTGAGTTGAATGCGAATGGAGATAAAGGGAAAGTCAGTAGTTGGTGTGGGTACGAGGGGAGGCTGGAAAGTTCACGAAATCACCAAGAAGAAATTTACCTGGAAGAACCATTTTAATACACTATTCAACGTATTCCCTCCGAAGCTCAATACACTTTTCACAACGATGTTGCAACATTTCTAACCCTTGTAATAGAAGGTTTTGTCCTACTGTGCAAAACAGCCCTCCACCTCCGCAATGAGTGCTTCATCGAATGGAAAATGTTTGCCTTTGAGATATTTTTTGAGATGTGGGAAGATGTGATAGTCGGAGGGGGCCAGATCAGATTAGTATATTGGGTGAGGTACACAAGTGAAGTACAGATCCACCAGTAATTGCATGGTTTGATGAGCCTTGTGGGAGGGTGCATTGTCTTGAACATCACTGTTCACTTTTCTCCGACAATTTTTCTTCAGAGCTTCCTTCAGCTCAATCAAATAGTTGGAATAAACCCTAGCATTCATGGTTTCACTTTTTAAAATATTTGATAAGGATGACACTGTCCTTATCCCAAAACACCGATGCAAGCACCTTCCCAGGTGATCTTTGGCTTCGGAACTTCTTGGGTCGAGATCCACTGTGGCGTCACTCCATGGATTGCTGTTTAGTCTCTGAATCATAATAGTGCAGCCATGTTTCATCTTCTGTTACCAGACTGCGCAAGAATTCACCAGATTTTTGAAACTTTTGAAAAATTTCCTGTGACCTTTGTACCCATGTTCTCTTCTGGTCAGCATTCAAACATTTTGGGATCCATTTGGCATTGAGCTTCCGCATGCCCAAATATTCTGTTATTATGACACCCACATGAGATATCCCCACACACGCAGCAATGTTTCTGATTGATATGTGCCTATCCTCCAAGGTCATGTCATCCGTTTTCTCTATGTTTTCCGTGGCCACTTCGCTACTGTTGTATATCCAGGAGCATGTTCCCCCAAAGAATACTGCAAAATTTTATGAATTTCCATAGAGGATTTATCTTGCAGCACAAAAAGCTTGATGACACTGCGAAGCTCATTCTTCTCGAATTTCCTTAGATCCTCTGCCATATCTTCTTACAGAACCTGTAACAAAGGAAATAACAATGATAAAATGATCATATTCAGGATGAGAGCTTCACAATATATGACATTTCTAATGACTACAATGATATGTTTCAATTTTTATTTCTTCTTGGTGATTTCATGAATTTTCTAGCCCCCTCGTATATGGAACATACTACCTGGTTATATTAGTTTAGTTACACCGTGAACTTGCGTAAGTACAGAATGAGCATGGGACCTCCACAGAATGTCATAAAGGCGTGTATGCTGTATAAGGTCAAACTGGGCGGGGCGGAAGATATGCCAGGCCTTTGGAGAAGGTGTCGTGATTTTGAGGATAGTGCAGCTGTACTTTAACAAGAGTAAGGACGGTGACAAAACACTTGAAGACGCACCACCTGCCGGAAGACCAACACGTGTACGAAATGAAGATCTTCAGGCAGCAATTGAGAAGAACAGTGGCTAGACATATGAGGAACTGGGTCTACAGTTCAATGAGAGTGGAGAGACCATTTGGTAGCACTTCCGTCAACTTGGGAACCACTACAAGTTGGGTCGATGAATCCCACATGATTTGACTCCGGGCCTGAAGGCAGCTCAAGCAGACGCCTGTGTTTCTTTGCTGTCACGTCTGAACAAGGAGCCATTTCTGGACAGGGTGTTGATATGTAATGAGAAGTGGGTCCTATACGAAGTTCCACGGCACCGTCATCATTGCTTAACATTACA
This sequence comes from Thermobia domestica, assembly GCF_964235325.1. Lineage (NCBI taxonomy): Eukaryota > Metazoa > Arthropoda > Insecta > Zygentoma > Lepismatidae > Thermobia > Thermobia domestica. Next base: position 69,846,143 of record NC_137462.1, read on the forward strand.
TGAACCGGTTCTAAAACAGCCGAAACCAGCACTGCACCAGAAGAATGTCCTGTGTGTTTGGTGGACTTCTCGCGGCATCATGCATCGGAAACTGCCACCAGCTGATCAGAGCATCAATGCAACTGTGTACTGTCAGCAGTTGAGCCGTGTTCAAGAAAAACTCATGAGACAGCCCTTTTATATCTCTTTCTTCTTCTGCGCGGTACTATATATGGGTCGCCATCTGGAGAGCAGCTCCAGAAACATTAACACAAACAGATAACGCTTTCCAGATTCAGAGTGGAAAAACATTCTACTCAAGGAATCGATATTTATGGAGGACGGTAGTTTAACTAATTACTCTAATCATAAAAGTAAACAAGATATTAATTAGCATTTAAAATATTATTAGATCCAAAACTGAAAAACAAAACAGTGTAATAAATAATGTACTATAACATACATAAATAAATTATCTGTACATAATCAAATAACATTTTATATTATTTTCTCTCGTCCTCGAGTTCGACATTCCAGAGGTGATGATGTATCTCGGTCTTCAGATTAGTACTTTCCTTATTATATTTCCAAAGAAAGTAAGTCTGTTGTTATTACAGACAGTAGTGGATTGATGTCTTCCTGTTATTGCATATTTTTTCCATATTTGTATCTGGAGCATTTGAATTCAACGGAATGTATTTATATTTAGATTATAAGAATGAATACTAGTACTTGGATATTATAATCAGTTATGATTAATTATGTTGGATGTTCGGTGAGTATACAGTTGCACATATCTTTATTTTTATAACTTTATTTTATAACTTAATATTTCATTTTATCTATTATTTTATTCCCGTAGCATTACTTACAATTCGACATTAATCTTTCTTATTATTATTATTACTCGTATTTTAAATTACCTTTGTATTTCATTATAATTATTCTTTATTATATTTATCAATGAAACCATACCTCAACCGTAGCATCAACAAATGGGAATATCCAATCTCAACGCTGATTTCAAATTAGCATGTACCAGTGCTCATTTCTATAAACTTCAATATAATACATACATGTTCCACTAATAGCTGATAAGTAAATCTGGACATGAATGAGCATCCAAAACTTTCAATAACTTCTTACTACCTATTTGTGAGCAATAACCAGGAGTCACAGCCATGTTGATGTTCTATGGACAAACGTTAAACAGCATACATACAGATAATCCATCATATTCACTTGTAATTTTGACGTGGATGAAATCAAAATCAAAACATAATCTTAAAATCGGAAGGATGGGCAAGCATTTGAGAACCCAGAGTGGGTTTATTGGATTAACCCTCCATATTATTAACTCTCATATTTAGATCTTACACTTCAATACATTTTGTGTTATAAGTCGAATTATGCGTATTTTTTCTTTTTCTTCTTAAGAATTTTGCTTTCAGGCGTATAAAATAAGGTTGTTGTTGCCAATAAATCGAATGTTTCGTTTCGTGCAGATCTAGAATATGTCGGCAAGCAGTAATTTTGTAAAATACGTTCAGACTATGTAATTCAACTTTCAAACATAATAATAACAATAAATAACTATTAACAACCAATGAGCATCTAAGATATGTAATGACATCACCGAAGGTGGGGCATTACACTCAAAACTCTGGAGCCAGCACATCTGAGTCGCAAAGGGGTCCTCCTGTTACAGGACAACGCTAAGCTCCACATGGCTAGGTTGAATCGAGACACCATTCTACGCATTGAATGGGAAACACTATTGCATCCGCCATACTCCACCGATATTACACGGTCCAAATACCATCTGTTTCATTCCTTGCACAGTCACTTTATAGAACGCCAGTTCAAATCCCAAGTAGAGGTGCAAAATGCACTTGATACTTTCTTCGCTTCAGGGCCCAGCATGTTCTACGGCGATAGAATCCATGTCCTTCAATAACATTGGCAGAAGGTTGTTGATGCTGATGGAAACTATTTTTGATCTTCCAGGCACGTCTTAGTTGACATATCGATGTTCGAAGGTGGTGGGTGAAAAAGCGACACAACTGTCATGATTACCCTTACACACACACACACACATACATATATATATATATATATATATATATATATATATATATATATATATATATATATATATATATATATAAAACACTTGAAATTATATGAACTTAGTAGTTTGAAGCCTTTGACGAACTTCCGCGTACGCTATTGATTGCGTTTCTCTTCTCATTGTTAACCATTTTCTGCTTCGAACAAAATTTGGAAGTACACACTGCGAAAAAAGACACATATGTAGCGTACGTAAAAATCGTAGGTTACATGTGTATATCCTGTAGTTTAGGACTCAATGTACAGCAAACGTATAACTGAAAAAGTATCTTTTATACATACTTTCCGTATAAGTGTTCCGAATAAACGTAATTTCTATACGAAGGGAAAACTGTGTATTCGCTGTAAGGATCCCACATACAGATGGACGTTGCTAACATATATTTGACGTATGTAACATACATATATGTATGTAATATACGGAAGACTCTTAATGTCATACATCCTGTAACGGTATGATGTAACATGTACACGTGAAAAGTATGTAGCATATGGATAACTTGTACTCCGTACTGATTTCCGTAGTAAACACAAGGATTCCGTATATTTATACAATATACCGCTGTCCGGATAACGGATGTATCCTTGTGTAGGCAAGCGTGAAGGTAACCACCAACATTATTATCAACATATCTTTAATAATTTTCGATTTTTGATTAAAAAAAAAACAATCAACAACGAACAAAAAAATAAATGAATGAATTTAGTTAGGAGTCGAAATTTGAAATTTGAAAGACCAGTGTAAAGTTAATTCACCCAAATTAATTTATTAAATGACTTATAATTTTTGGAAATAAACTATTTTCTCTTAAAGTCAGTCTAAAGGAAACGATAAATAAATAATTAGCTAGAGATTTGAATAGAAAATTAAAAGTAGAAGAAGCAGTTAGAAGTTGGCCACCAAATATATCCTCGCAATATCTCTTTTTGTTTTTCGAAACAAATGATTCCTTTTTCTTGAAAACAGTCAACAATAGAGAAACAAATCCGATCCATCCTTATGTTTTTCGTAACAAACTACTTTTCTTCGAAATAATCAATGATATACCCATATCAAATGAACCACTTTGGTCTTGAATCGAAAATTGTAAGTAAAACAACTAGGGTGGATTTGTCTACATCCGAAATTTGTTTTCTAAATCCCTTTTTATATTCTTTGAAACATATGATTTTCTCTTCAAAACAATCAACAGCAAACGCATATCAACCGATTGATTTTTGTTTACAATCGAGATTTGTAAGTGGAGGGACCAGGGCAAATTTAGACATATCCGAATATTGTTTTGTAAACATTTCTTTATGAGTTTCAAAACAAAAGGCTTTTTACTCCAAAACGATCAATAACAAACAAAAACCAAACGATTGGCGTCGGTTTCGAGTAGAAATTTGAAAGTGAGGGGGGCCAGCGTGAAGTTGGCCCCCCAACTTTATTTTGTGTATATGTCCGTACGTTTAGCGAAACAAACGATTTTTTCTTCAAAACAATCAATACCAAACGAAAAACGAACGATTGGCTTCGATTTCGAATAGAAATTTGAAAGTGGGGACTAATGTGAAGTTGCCCCCGAACTTTATTTTGTGAATCTGTCCGTACGTTTATCGAAACAAACGAATTTTTCTTCAAAACAATCAATAACAAACTAAAAACAAACGATTAGCTTCGGTTTCGAGTCGAAATTTCATACTAGAGAGCCCAGCGTGAAATTGCCCACCTCCAAATTTTATTTAGTGAAAGTCTCCGTAACTTCTTTGTCGAAACAAACGATTTTTTCTTCAAAACAATCAGTAACAAACGAAAACCAAAGATTGGCTTCGGTTTCGAATCGAAATTTGCAAGTGGGGGGGGGGAGGGAAGCAACTTCACATATGTGCTTATTTTTAAAGAATGGTGACGTTATATGAACATAGCATTATACAGTATTGTTGGTCTGTTAACAATGATAATTTCATTCTATTATATGATCATAGTTTTAATATTCATGTTTTTATATTACCTTTGCGCATATCTTGCAATTCGTTAGGATTATATAGTATAACGTTTAATTATATCTTTCAAATGTTATTGAAAAATCATTAATTATTTGAAATATGCATTAATACAGTACTAGGTAACGTTAAGCATTAAAAATAAAACATAACATTTTATTATAATTACAATAAAGCACTTTTCATTTATTAATGTATTGACACTTAGAAAAGTAGAGACAAGTAATTAAAAGCGGTTTCAATCATGCGTAGGTGTAACGCTGCTTGGAAGGTAAAATAACAACACAATGTGAGAAACAACTATGCGTAATTGCTGTGTATATATGCCTAAATGTGCATGGTGTACTTTTGATTTCTTGTTCCCTTCAATGGTAAAAGTGAAGGGGAACGCGGGGGGATGTCGTCCGCCCACTTCCAAAAAATATCTATGTCGTCAACAAACTTAATAAAAAATACAATGGGTAAAGATAGGCACGGGGGACGGCGTGACGTCTTGCATCTCTCTACGTTTCCAAATCCACTTTTACCCCTGGTTCCCTCTTTATCTCTGTACACATACATCACAGCGTAAGCTTGATTGAACTCTCAGGATCATGTATATTTTAAATATTTTAGACTGTAATTAACAAAATAGTTTAATCGTACACCCTAGTATTTCGTATACTTACTACCATATTTTGTTTTTGATGCCTCGCTGAGTCAGCAAAATTATTTGTGACGACACAGGCCAAAAGTCAATGCCCTTGGCCCAGGGTCAATGACCGAGGGGTACCTAGGACCACCCTCTCTAGATTCTGGCAGGGGTACCTTGACCCACCCTCTAATTTTGACAGGGATACATAGTGTGCCGGTGCTGTGTCATCAGTTATAGCTCAGAATATGCAATAAATAAATGCAACCAAATGGGGATGGAACTGATGCACAACACGGTACTTAACTGTAAAATTGTGGTTGAATTTAAATAAAATTCAAATGTTTTTAATTTTAAAAAAATGACTAGTAAGGGGAAAAGGGTGAGAGAAAGAGAAAAGGTTGTAATTAAAGAATAGGAATGAGCACTAGCCTGAGAAATCCAACAGGGCTGGCGTCGTCCTGGTCATCTGGAATGATGAATATCTTTCTCTGGAGAAGTCTGGATTAGCCGGAGACAGTCAACATCTGGATCTTAATCCTGTTGAACTGCAAGGGGCGTCGATAATGCTTCTTTACGATAACGTCCTTCTACATCTTCATTCTACTACTCTGGTGACAAACTTAAAGGTGTCTGCGGCGATGAACCGTCAGAATGGTACTCTTTGTCTTGTGGAGTCGGTGGTCCTCCAATGGTGGGATCCGCTTCTCTCCGATGATCCTACACCTGTCCCAATCGTGTATTGAATACCCCCTGTTGTTCTGTTCTTCGTGGTTTTGATCAATTCAAGAATGATGACCTAATCGGGAAGTATCAGGCTGTGCTCGAAGGTATGCGGAAGGGAAAGAAGGAAGCTAGTCGAAGTTTATTTAACAAATGTGCATTTACAACATGTGTCTGAGAATGTACAGTTGTAGTCAAAGTTTTCTTTTATAAGTTTTCAAAAGTTCATGCTTCTTTATATCAAATACACAGTCACTTCATTTCCAATAGACAGATACTTCACACCCCCTCCTCGTAATTAAAATACACGAAAATTTTAATTTTCCGTAGTAGAAAAAGAAAGAAAAAAATATCGAAGAAAGTAAAAAAAAAATGTTCGTTAAAGGTAAGAGAGTTCTTTGTGTAACATATTGTTTGTTTTGAATTAATCCTTGACCACAAACTGCAAAATGCTGAGTGTGCGTTCCTGAGACAGTTCATATAGTTTACTAGGTGACCTGAAGATATGGCGACAGCGTCTCTGGGAAGATGGAAAATAAGAAAAAGAAAAATAAACATTAGTGCTTGCATAATATCATTGTGAGTGACATGTGTTAGTTTGGAGTTCCGTTAAATGCTCAGGGAAGGGAAATGAAAGGTAGGAATAATACTAAATTTAATTATCACTAACACAGATTATCAAAACTTAGATACGTATAATAAAATAAAATCATAATCAAATAAATAAATATTTCATAATCCAATGTAGACCTCTCTATATACGTATATGTTCCTCTAATGCAGAAAATAACTTCAATATCTAACGTGAGTAATACGCGAAAAGAAAAAACGGTGTAATACTATCTAGCTAACCAAAGATAGTAAAGTTAGACTGCACAAGAAGGGTACTGATTTCAGTTTGAGAAATATGAGCTTTAAGTTATTTAGGCTTAAAGCGTCCGTAGACTGGAAAAGAATTCCAAGATATGGTTATAGCCCCATATACTGGCTGTAATCAAACTATATGAAATCAGCACGACAGAACTATTCACCACATATAACCTACAACCCTAACTAACATATAAATTCTTCTTATCTTCATCTTCTTTCTTCTTAAATCTTATCCTCTTCGGGCATCGAATGCTGGACATCAATCATGGCATCGAATCCTAGACATCTAAAGGATGGAGCATGGTTCTTGCAATCTTGACTTTAATCTTCTTACATCTTCTTAATATATCCATCGAAGTAACTATCCATACGCGTGTCGTAGATTTTCTTCATTCTTCATATACTCACATTTCAAAAAAAAAATAAAAGTAAGAAACTTCTGTAGTGATACGCTGTCCAATCAAACGAAATGGTACAATTCTTGAAGATACCAACGTGTTCCAAATTTGTTAATAAGGTTAGCTGATCGTAAATAACCTGGTAATTCGAAGATTTCTTGTTTAACTGTTTGAAGTACTTCAAGTTTCAAAGTGTTCTAAGTTTTCGAAGTTTTCCAAATTTTCGAAGTGTTCCACCGGTGGATTTGGATGCACAATTCAAAACCAAGATAAACTATCTTCTAAGCGTGGCCAGTGCTAAAAGAAAGTTCATCATCCATCTGCAAGGTGTTCCTATGCACAATCCAATCTTCAAGAAAAGTGGTCCACATACAAGTTACGTGCGGACAGACGGACTAACAGATTCTTCATCAATGGGAAAATATATGGGGAGTAATCGCTGATAAATGTCCCAATTTTCTCTATCATAAATACAAAATACGACACGGTTTACGTCATCAAGATGTTCTTCTAAAAATATTCTTGTTGTAGCCAAGGCAATTTTGGCAGCTTCTAACTTCGGAAATTTAAATGCTCCAGTTGAAATGTTAGGTAATACAATTGTAGATAGGTCATTCTCCAACATTACTTTAAAACAATTTTTGTATGTCTCTCGTAAAATCTTCTTGTCTGAATTCCGTGGTCCACATGTCATAATCACATAATTAGCTGGTAAACGATAACCATTGGCAATCTTCGCTTCTCCTGGCTTCAATGATGATATGGTCAAACATTCTTCTAAAAATTCAGATCCAGCTGCGTCTTGAATGGCTTTATCTGCACCACCTAAAGGAGTTAAGGTTTCATTCGTCGGATTTACTAAGGCATCTGCTTTTATATCCACTATGTTACCTTTATAAATACTAATCTTCTGATTGATGGCAGTATTACAAGCAAATTTCGGTTTTTCTTCTGTAGAATTCTTCCCTATAGTTGCCCACGTTGGTAGATTTTCGGCAATCACAATATCCTTAATATGAAGAGAAGGGATGAAAATTTCTTCTTCCAAACATTGTTTCCTGGGGTTGAAGATCTCTTCAGTTGGTAGTTCTTGATGGTCTTCGCGTCTCGTCTTCTTCTTTTTCATCGTATGGTCTTCCGTGCAGACGTTGATAGGCATCTCTTCGTCAGAGTCTTCAAGGTGGTCTTCCTCTTCCGGGTTTTCCTTCTCATAAAACTTCTTCAATCTCTGGACTGCTATGCTGTCTATCTTGTAAGATCCTCGGGCGGTCTTATACTTAACAAAATATGAATTTGGATTTTCCACACGTTCAATTATGCCTGGACCAATAAACTTTCCGCTGAATGCTTTGGCGTGACCTTTTTTTCTTGTAGTGTCTAATATCCAAACTTTTTCTCCTTCTTTAAAAGCAGGTTTCGTATGTCTCTTGTCAAAAAATTTTGTCGCTGTTTTATGACGTTTGTAAAGATTTTCTTGCGCTTTGTCTCTAATCTCTTGTAATTGCTGTAAACGAACGGCATTTTCTTCGTATTGACACGGGGTATTTAAAATTGCCTGATGAAGTAACCTAGGTTTGAAGCCAAAAAGACATTCAAATGGTGAAATTTGAGACGATAAATTCTTGGTGACGTTAAGCGAAAAAACTATGGGTTGTAATAAGTCAATCCATTCTCCTAAATCTTTGTCACATAAAGCTGATTTCAATCGTTGTTCTATGTTTCTAATAGTAACTTCACAAACATCATTACTGTAATGCCCATGTACATTTACAAAACGCATGTTAGCACCAATCATAGCACATAATTCTTTAAATAGTCCACTAGTGAATGCACTACCTTTGTCTAAGACAATTTCATAGAAAATTCCAAACTTTAAAATTACTTTGTGATAAAGAAATGAAGCCAAAGTACTTGCTGTAACATCAGGAAGGGAATCTGCAATTATGTATCTAGTACAACTGTCTACTACAACTATCATATATTTGTGATTTAACATATTATTGGGGGAATAATTCCCAGCTACATCTATGTGGATGCGATAGAAGGGGGGAAAGGAGGGATAAGTAAGCAAAGTGCCATACGGAGAACCAATTTTCGATTTCGATACTTGACATATCGTACATTCTTTACACTTCTGATATATATATTTCTTCATGTTGGGAAAATACACTGTTTTTATTAACATATCATAGGTTTTAGAATAGCCAGAATGAGATGATCCCAATGCAGACGTATGACAAGCATTAAAAACTTTATAACGCAAAGAAGTAGGAACTGCAACTAAAAATTTTATACCTTGACAAGTTTTTTGTTTTCTATACAAAATTCCATCTTTAATAGTAAAATATAATGCTTGGCGTTCTATTTTAGGATTTCTATTTTCTTTCTGTTCCAACCAAGAAAAAATATCTTTAAAAAACGGATCTTTACGCTGTTCTGTTGCCAGATTTGGCTCATTTAAGATTGAAAATGAATTTGTGGTCTGAGTAAACAAAATTTTCGGATCTTCTTGATTCTTTTTCTCGTCTTCCAAATCTCTAGGGGGGTTAGAAAAACGTGAAATGGCGTCTGCCTCTACGTTACTGGAGCCACTGATATGTGAAATAGTGAAATTATACGATTCGATTTCACTCAACCATCTAGAAATTTTACTTACATTCTTTGTTTGCTTCAAATAAATTAAACTATGACAATCTGTCTTCAAATAAAAATGACGTCCCAAAAGAAAATACCTAAATGAACGTAATGAGTACAATAATGCTAATAATTCAAGCTTATATGGGTGTAATTTTTTCTCGCTAGGAGACGTTGCACGACTACAATAACTAATGGGAACTAGATTTGTATCGTCAGGTGAATTTTGAGGTTGTTTGATTAGTCCAGAAAGAGCGAGTTTGCTAGCATCAAAGTAGAGATACAGAGGATAATCAGGCTTGTATCTCATGAGACAAGGTGCTGAAATGATGGCTTGTTTGATATTATTGAATGCTGTCTCCTGTGCGTCCTTCCAACGAAAAGGAGCGTCTTTTTTCAACAAGGAAAGTAACGCTTCTGCTAATTGACTAAAATTAGGTAAATACGAACGAACAAAAGAAGCCAATCCTAAAAAACTTTTGACCTGTTTCTTTGTTTTGGGACGTTGATAGTTGGAAATTGAGTTAATTATTCGTTTCGAAATAGACAAACCATCTTTACTAACAGTGTGACCTAAAACATCTAATGAAAAATATCCCAATTTTGTTTTTTCTGGGGAAAGCTTTAAACCAATTTCTTTTATTCTTGGAGCAAGATGGTGGAGATGTGAACCTTCACTTTGTGAAGATTTTTGAGACCTTTGCCTAGCATTTAGGATTTTTTTTCTTCTAATACAGAAATGCAGCTTCCGTGAGACATTGTTATTATAAATTCCGAACCATAAGACTTTTAAATTTATGTCAATCCATCGATTTTTATCATATCATTTTTTGTTACAATTCTGTTACATCAAACCATGTCTTTTTTATTATTTATTTTTTGAAGTGACGCAAAGATTGGGTTTATTTTAACTTTAAGTATGTTGTGGTGACACTGATTTTATATGCATGTTTACTTAGCATTTTCTGCATGTTTCGATTATTAGCTGAACAGTATCTACAACCTTTTGATGATCTAAACGATATTTCCACTACGCAGTACTTTGAACCCATAATTTGTTCATCACCGATTACCATTCCAGTTACTAGAAATTTTTATACTAATCTTAAAGACAATTTGCATTTATCTACCCCAATTTCAAGTATTTCTTATTCTTTCACACCGGACAGTTTAAACATGGCCCAGAATAATAGTGAGAATGTAGAAGGTTCATTGACCTCGATTCATACGATAGTAAGGCCCGAACCATTTTATGCTAAATTAGGAGAAGACATTACGCGGTATTTGCAGAAATACGAGGCTATTGCCTCCATCAATAATTGGACAGGCATAAGAAAAAAGCTAATACTATGTACATTGATGAAGGGTCCGGCTGAATTTTGGATGGACAATACTTCCAAAAAACCCGAATTTGCTAATTGGACTTACGATGAGTTCAAAGCAAAATTAATAGAAGCTTTTGGGAGCAACACCATGCCTCAGTTGACAGAAAGTGAAATGCGTGCTCGCGAACAAGGAGAAACTGAAAGCATATCTGATTATGTTTATTCTAAACTCAACCTCATTTTGAGGGTAGACCCTCAAGCCCCCCCAGCGAAACAAACACAATTAATCATAGAAGGTTTGCAACCTGAGTATTTTAGGGCCGTTATTCGTAAGGAATATGATTCAGTTGAAAAACTGATATCAGACTTAATAACTGAGGAAAAAACAAAGATCTTATTAGAACGGAAAACCATCGAGAAATACATTAAGCGTAATTCGTCAATATTGCAGTCTTCATTAGTTTCTAGTAATACGAATGTTGACCCGATGAATACGCATTCTTGCTCTCAGCCTGCCACACAGTCCAGAGCTGTTGAGAAAATTTCTGTTCAGAAAAATGCTGACGCGCATGTAAACTCTCAGGTTCCTGACTCCAATGCACTGCAGCAAATACAGCAACAGTTAGAGAAACTTTCTTTAAATATTACGTCTCTCACTGCAAATCAAGGTCAATCGACAAACACAGGAAATGCAAATTCATCTTTTCGTGGTAATAACAGAGGAAGAAGAAGCCGAGGTAGAGGGGGAAACCAAGCTCGCTACTACAAAAATTATGCTCAAAATCAAGGGAGTAATAGTGACAGGGGTAACGCGATTGACAATAACTCGAGTGACCAGGGTTCAAGCCCCGCTGTGGGAACTTCTAAACCACCACGTTCTCCTATTGTCTGTTGGCGCTGCCAAGAATTAAATCATATAGCCCGAGATTGTCGCGCATTTTTAAACGAAGAAACGGAATAGTTGGTCGGGACACAACTATTCGTCATTCTGTGTTACAAGTCCCTATATTCAAGGAATCAGAACTCCCATACATTAATATTAGAGCAGGGAGCGTGTACACTCCATTGTTAATCGACTCAGGATCACAAGTTTCTTGTCTCCCTGAAAATTTAGTTCCTAAAGGAGCAAAGAAAATAGCAATTACTACAAAATTAAAGGGAGTGACGGGCAACACAATTGAAGTATCTCATATTGTTTTTTTGCGTTTCTTCATAGGAAAAAAGAGCTTTACGCATCCGTTCAGAATAATTCCTCGGTTTCCATTTAAGCCCTTGCTTGGTCAGGATTTCTTAACATCCCATAATGTTTTCCTGGATTTCCAAAACAATATTTTCTCAGTTAATAGATTTGGGAAACCACCTGTAAACCAGCTTCCACGTAATAACAATGAGGGTGTAATTTCTGAAACTTTAAAAGAGAAATTAGCATCTCTTTCTAAAGCTATTTACACACTTTCTGAACGAATAGTGCTTCCAGCGAAAACGCATACTCGAGTTTCTCTCACTAAACGTTACGATATAGGAGGGAATAAGAATCTTTTAGTGCCAAATATTTCTTTGCAGAATAAATTAGAAATTTTTATTCCTTTTTGTGTGTTGTCACCATCTCAGCCTTGTGTATGGATTACGAATCCTACTGTTAAAGACATAACGTTAAACGAGGGTCAAGAAATAGGGTTAGCCGAAGAATTTGAAGAAATATCAGAGGAAGACTCTGCTTATCTAGTAGGTCAAATTCAGGAGGAATTGTCACCGGAAATTTTAGAAAAAAGAAAACTGTTTGATAGGTCACAAATTCAGGTTAACCCCGAACTTTCTGAAAGTGATAAAGAGAAATTTTATGATCTCGCTTATCGTTATAGTGATATTTTCATGTGGCACGACCAAGATTTTTCTTTTGCTAAAGATTATGAATATCAAATCCAGCTCAAAGACAACACGCCTATATGCAAACCAGCCCTACCTATTCCGTACCTTTTGCGCGCTGTAGTTAAAAAACAGCTGGACAATTTATTGCAAAGAGGGATCATTTCGAGAACTATATCCCCATGGAACTCACCCATTCTCTTAGTTAAAAAACGAACAGGTGATTATCGTTTTGTTTCTGATTTTCGGGCTGTAAAAGTAAACTGTAGGGTGGATTCCTTTCCGATTCCTAGCATGGAGGACGTGTTAAATCGTGTTTCTGGAAAGAAATACATTACAATGTGTGACCAAAAAGATGCCTTCTTCCAAATCCGCATTACAGAAGATAGCAAACCAATCACAGCATTTTCTGTTCCGGGGGAGGGATCCTTTCATTATAATGTGGTTCCCCAGGGATTACTTTTTCTTCTGCGGCGTTGAACCGGCTCATAAAACTGACATTAGCCGATATTCCATCGCCCCACATATTGAATTACCTAGATGACTATTTTATAGTATCCGACACCATACCGGAAATGTTAGAATTATGCACATTACTTTTTGATGCTTTTCGCAAGCGAGGTTTAAAATTGTCTCCAAAGAAAACCAAGTTTGCACAGACTTCTGTAGTTGTTCTTGGACATAAAGTGAATAAATATGGTATTTCTGTGTCTGACAAAGTAATTGACACTATAAAATATTACAAACGTCCTAAAACTAAGAAACAACTAAAGTCATTTTTCGGCACTTGTAGTTTCGTGAGACGCTTTGTAAAGAATTTCAGTGAAATTTCAGCTCCTCTCTTACAATTACTTAAGCGTGATGCTAAATATAGCTGGAAAAAGCCACAACAGGATGCTTTTGAAAAACTCAAAGAAGCAATCATAAATTCACCAACTTTAATGAACTATCACCCCAACAGACCATTATTTCTGTACACGGATGGATGTAAATCTGGGGTGGGGGCGGTTGCTAAGCAACCAATTGATGATAACCCTAACAGTGAATTAGTTCCTATTGGGTATTGTTCCCGGTCTCTAAACGCCACAGAAAAAAATTACTCAATATATGAGATTGAGCTTCTTGGGGTGCTATATGCACTACGTTCTTTTCGTTACTGGCTCATCGGAAGACATTTTTTTTCTAAAAACAGACTGTAGAGCGATCACATTTCTGAAACAATCTAAAAATGTTAGTGGCAAGCTAGCTCGGTGGCTTTCTCAACTGGAGCAATTTGACTTTACAATATCTCATGTCTCAGGAACAGCCAATATAGAAGCCGATAATATCAGTCGTTTTGCTTCCAATAAAAGAGATCTCGAAGATGAAAAGTTAAGTTCAGAGGACCCCTGTGTTTTTTTTTCTAGAAGATAACACCGATATTAATATTAGTGACGCTCAGAGAAAAGATAATGTTCTTAAGCACATTATTGACTGGCTTGAGGGCAAATCTAAAAACAATCAGTATGAACGACAAGCTTCCTGTTATGAATTGCGCAATAACATTCTTTACAGAAAAAACAAAACACCTATGGGTATGAACTACTTGCTTGCCATTCCTTTGTCATTGCGGGAAACAGTTTTTAAGAAGTGTCATGAGGAGATTTTGGGAGCCAATCACTCTGCCTTTAGTAAAACATATAAATTATTAGTTAACAGTGTATATTTTCCTGACATGAAACGTTTTGTATATAGACGCTGTAGAGAATGCCTTCACTGCCAAATGTTAAAGAAAAGAGTTGGTTTGAGTTATGGTAAGCTGCAAACTCACCCTAGTGTTATGCCCTTTTACCGGCTTTATTTGGACGTAGCTGGGCCTTATTGCACTAACAATATTTTGAAACACAAATATTTTGTAGTCTGTGTGGATGAAGCCACAAGATTTTGTATAACAGCTAGTATTCCAGACACCACTGCCAATACTTTGGCATCATTCCTTTTTAATGACGTCATTTTAAAATATGGGTTATTTTATGAACTCTGCCTAGACAGGGCAGCTGCTTTTACAAGCGCCATATTTAAGGAATTGTGCAATATTTGTGGTGTTACGTTGAAATTTGCAGATGTGAAAGCACATTTTTCTATTGGGCTTGCTGAGGTAACAATACGTAATTTGGAACAAAAATTGAAGCTCAACATTGACCCAGATAATTCAGGAAACTGGGTGGAGTTACTTCCCAAGGTTACATTTAGCCACAATATTTCTATTAACACAAGTATGGGACACTCCAGTTTTGAATTACTCCATGGTTTCAAACCAAGGTTAATACATCAAGCTATGTTTGACACACAGTGTCAATTTCAAGACAACGCAGTCAGGCTATCTCATCTTAATGATATTCGAGAGCAGGCTGCTGAAAAATTATTCAAAAGGTTCCAAACTTCTGCGAAATCATATGACAAGCGTCATAAACAAGTGCAATTTCAGAAGGGAGATCTTGTTTGGATATATGTAGATAACATGAAACGGGGCCAGACACGTGCTTTCACTGGGAAATACATTGGACCAGGTGAGATACAGGGCAAGAATAACGAAAATAGTTACTTCGTTAAATTCACTACTGGCACAGGAAGACAGAAAATAGACTCCATTACGGTTGACCGTCTTAAGAAATATTACCCTCCGTCGCCTCTGGACGAGTTAGGAGATCACGACCATCAACGCAAGAAGCCTCCCACCAGTGACGATATTGAAGCCAGAGACTCAGCTATTCAAGGAGAGAACGTACCCCCTGAGGAGAACTGCACAGAAGATGAGGAGGGACGGAATCAGCTGTCTCCACGGAATGATGAAGAGGAAACAGGCTTACCAACATCTAGATTTATTATTGAATTCACTGGAAGGAAAGAGGGAAAGGAAGAAAAAGATGATAAAACTGACAATTACACGTGCCTCAATATCGTTAATGCCATCACTATGCTCCATTTACCGGCGTGGGATGTCACAGCCAGACGTACGCTACATAATGCACCTAAAGTTCCTTCAAAATTTGGTGTGAACACTGAGATCAATTCTAAAGTAGCTTTGTACCATGGAAGCATTGTAGAACTCCAGGGCGATGCCATTGTAAACCCAAGCAACACGGATTTATTACCCATAGGGGGCGCAGACAGGGCAATACACTTAGCAGCAGGGCCACAATTAACTCAAGAATGTGCACGCATTGGGAAATTAAAAGAAGGTTCGTGCATAATTACAGAAGGCTTCAATCTTCCAGCTAAACACGTAATACACACTTGTGGACCTAAAGGTGAAAATAGCAAATCATTACAGTCTTGTTACGAGAAAATCTTATTTAGTGTTTTAAACAATGATTTTCGTACAGTTGCATTGCCCACCATTTCAACAGGTGCATTTTTATATCCTAAAACACCAGCATGTCACATAGCCTTAAGAACTGTGAGAAATTTCTTGGAGGAAAATTTGGATTCCATAGATAAAATTATTTTTTGTGTTTACGATGTACAGAATAAACGAATCTACGAACATTTGATGCATGAATATTTTCCTGTGGTGTAAAAAAAAAAAAAAAAAGTAAGCTTGAGCATATGAGTGAATAAGCTAATATTATTATTACGATACATTAGTAATGTATAGTGAAGTATTGATACTCTATTTTGATAATTTTGAAACTACTTTTTAGTTTCTGTGGGATATTTTCATAATCCTTTTATTTTGAGTATTATTTATTGTGTATGAGTAGTGGGTTGCATGGCAAGTGTTCTTTGAATATGTTTCATATTCTTTCCTGACCTTTTTGCTGGTCGTTTTTTTTTTTTTTTGCACTGTCAGTGAGCCTTCAAGTAACATGGAAATAAATAAATAAATAAATATATATGTACATATTAGACGAAATAAGGGAAAGAAGCACTCAAATGTTTCTAGTGCTGTATATAGTAGATAATTTTAATATTGTTTTATTATTGCTCATAGCTCTTCACCATGAAGTTAAGAAGTAAACACAGGAATACTGCTTCAAATCTATATTTAATTGTAGAATTAGGCATGATTTCTATTCTAATGTGCCACTTTTCTCACTTTGTTGCAGGCAAAATATCTCATTCTGCTTTTTGTGACGATAACTGCTGTCACTACAGTAGCAATTTTAGAATTCAGTATTTCGTCTGGATTTTATTTTAAAAAGTTAAGTAATATGGTCACCTATCAACAACACTCAGTACCATTAACTTTCAATATCAGTTTTGTGTTCCCGGAGAAATTAAACTCTTCTACGTTGTATAAATTTTTACACTGCAATATACAAAAGTATTATCACATTGATGTATGTAAAGCCGCAGATACGCTTAAACAATTACACGATCACATTTTAAAAAACTTTTTACATATCCCGAAACCTATGTTTCATAAGCCGGCACCTAAGAAATCTAAGAGAGCGTTATTGGGTTTTATTGGCAATCTTCTAGGATATTGTTGTGATGTAGCTGAATCATCAACTGTAGATGCTTTGCATCAAAAGGAAGAGAAGTTAGAAGAAACTGTATTGCAAGTTCAAAAGCAATTAATGAAAAATAACATATTTTTACAGAACTCATCTCAAGAACTTTCAAATTTTCAGGCTCAAATTCAAAACAACTTTCAGAGAATTAGAAATTTTTCCCAACACATTGTAGAACAAGAAAAAAGATTAGGCAAATCTCTTAACACGCTAGATTCTAAAGTGACGGCTGAATCGTATGCTTTTGTCTCCGAATTTTATGAAATCACGGCACAATTTTTGAAATTTTTGGAAATTTATAAATATGATTTATTAGTAGAAAGCTGTAGAGATGGCAAACTCAATGCCAATACTATACCATATGATGTTCTTGATGCACAACTATTAGCTTTAGAATCTACTCTTATTAAATCTGGGTTCGTTTTAGCCATTGATAGAAACCTATTAGAAATTTATTACACCATTTCAACGCTGTCATGTTCTATAACAGAAAATTACATATATTTGCAACTGAAAATTCCTATCCTGGAAAAAGATTCTAGCTTTGAAATTTTTTCTGTAAGAAGTATACCGTTCGCAATTAGAAACCAAACATGTGTCGTCAATTTGGAACCTGTCATTGTAGCCGTTCAAAACAAAAAGACTATAATTCCCATAATAGGATCTGATATGCTTGGTTGCCAGTTTCGAACTACTCGCTTATGTAAAATTCCCAACCACGTTATTACAAATTCTCGCCAAACAGAATGTATTACGCACGGATATAGAGGACAAACTGTAAAGGATATTACTTCTACTTGCGATTTTCGATGTGAATCAGTCACAACAGTTCAAATAATGGAATTAGATGACCACCAATATTTATTAACGCACCCTCCAAAATTTGTTACCCTATGGAATAATAGTATCCCAACCAACCTCTCATTACCTGATCACTTGAATTTTGGTGCTGTACAGATAACTCTACCGTGTAACATCAAATTGGAAGTCACTCAGCATCTCTTCGTAAAAACAAATTTTCCCTGCTTCGATAATGATTTATCAAAACCTAAACTTCTACATTTATTTCCGGCAATGATTGTAAACAATGATTTATTTCTCGTTGGACAAAAATTCAAACCCAATGTTTTCTTTAACGTCAATACATTAGTGAATGATTTATGGATTTCATCTGTTAGCCACATGAATGTAACGCCTTTTTCATTGGTTGAAACATCATTCGAACGTCCTATCTTTGAACATGAATGGTTTGTTCCCGGAATCATTTTTCTTTGGCAATTAATACTCACCATTTACGTAATTTACGTTCTCAAACAAAACAAAATGTTAATTCTGCCATTTTGTTCCAAGCCTGTGAGAGCAATGGAATTATCTTCGGCGTTTCAAAGCTTTTTAGGGATTACTGACCTGCTCATCTTTATAACCCTAGTTCTCATGTTATTTGTGTTAATAAAAATCTTCCGATTATTACAAAAGAAACCATCATCTCTTCATCGTACTTTTCCAAGATTTTTGCCTGCTATTGCTAGAAACAATGCCTCAACGGAGACACGCGAGGACTTGCATCACTCCACGCTAGAACTCACTCCGAGAAATATCTCAGCATCGTATTTAAACAATTACATCCCTTATGTGTAACGTATTTTATCTCGTGGTATCCCAGTCATTTAACTAATCTGGAATAGTGCTACTCTTCATATACCGTTACCGAGTAGTCCGCGGTATATCGGTTTTTTCAGGCACTTAGTAGAGGAAATGCTACTAACCAAATTAGTTAATCTAATTGTATCCTCCCATATTCTAACACTCCCACGAATATCAATTTTAACTAACACAAACTTATACGAATACCTAAACTTAGAGAGATTTTACTTTGCATATGTATAATATATATATTATTTATCTTATATGCTATTTATTATTTATAATTTATCTTATTATATTACATATATTCATATATTTATTTTATATATCACAATTTGGTTAAGGAATCATATAATTATTGGATATAAACAAGTCACAATTAATTTTTCTTTCAAATGTCATTTTTTCCTTCCCACTTAACCCCTCACTGGTATCTCAGCCATAATCTATATTAATAATCCCATATCAAAATTATTATACTTACCTCCCATCAAGATTGCATAACACCACACTTCCTGATGTACTATAAACTAATTCGTTTTATTTTTCTTTCATGTACAAAAAAAAAATCTGAATCAGCGCAACCTTGAATTCTATCCTTCTACATCTTCAGTTTCTACGTAGTAATGGAAGCGTCCGCCAGAGGGCAACCTTCGACAACATATTATAATTGATTTATACCTGACCGCCATCTTAAGGACATTGGAGAATTACTACAGCATCTTTGGGTCATCAACACTCTTCTCCAGGAGAACACTCCGAATTTTTTTCAAAATCGTCGTGGAGAAATAGAGCAGGGAGTGTAGAGGATATCAGACTAAGCGCCTATTTTGAATTCTCCCTGTATGTAGTTATTTTGTTCTTCAAACAAGAAATTGTAATTATTAAATAATAAAGAAGAGACTTCCCTATGTTGTCACCTCATCCCAATACAAATGCATGCTTACCATTCTCTTCCTAGTTTCCGTAACTTCACCAAAACAAACTCAGCCACGCCGTTTCAGCAATTAAACTTCCCTATTAACCAACATAATTGTGATGAGCTAGTCATCCACGTGCGGAGCACCAGGAAGAAGCGAAAGCTAGGAAGTAGAACAAAACCAGGGGACTCGGAACCCTCGAGGTGAGAAGTGTGACAGAAGCCGCCAGAAACATACTTTGGACCCCTATTCAGAAGAGTCGTCGTAACAGCAATTGGGAGACGGTCGGCACGCCTGGGCCCTCACCATCCACTGCATGACAGAGGTGTCATTCCGAAGAGGCCAGGACATCTGAAAGCTGTTGCCCTGAGATCGAGAGGTTCTTCACTTTCGAACGTGAGGTCCGGGATCGATACCAGACGGAAACACTCAACGGATTGGAGGATAAGGCTTCACTCGATAATTGAAGAGGCTCATCATATCGAAATGGCTGAGGTACAGTAAAACCCTTTCTTTTCCTAACCTTTGCGTCTCTGTGATTTCTTCTATTGGAAAACATGCATTTCATTTCATTCATCCCCAATTAATTAATTCAGCGCTGTACTGCTCAGATCCCCACGTACTTTCTCTCTTGCCATGCGAAGTGCTATCCCCACATTCTTTCAGTAAAGAACTGATAATTGAGCAAATAACTGTGGTTGTAACCCCACAGTACAGTACAGCAAGATGGTACCTCCACATCTCCACCATTTATTCTTTGAAGCAACATACGAGTTAACTGCAGAATTTCATCAAAACTATCACTAGACCAAAAATAATCGTCAACATAGGCAAATATTTTATCTTGTGGAAGACCTTCTAAGGTGAGTTTCACTAATCTGTTCATACCACTAGTAGATGTCTTGACACCCTGAGGCAAAAAATTAAAATGGTACGATCCCACGCCTGGAATCGAAAAAGCTGTAATAGGTTTAGACTCTTCAGTGAGGGGAATATTAAAGAATGCTCCAAAAACGTCGCTAGAACATAGATATTTGCGTCCTGCCAAATTAGTCAAAATATCCTGGATAGGAGGAACCGGATAACTGTCAGGAACCATTTTTTGGTTCAAAAATCTCGCGTCTTGCACAAATCTATACTGTCCATTCTTCTTTTTAACAAGCATTACCGGAGAATTGTACGGACTAATACTAGGCTCAATGATCTTACTTTTCAATAAAATATCTACTTGTTTTTTGATCTCATCCCGTAGATGAAATGGTATCGAAAATTGGGGTCGATTTACTGGAATATTGTCTACTAATTCAATTTTATGCTTATATCCCTTAGCACAACCATAATCAAATTCATTCCAAGAAAAACTAGAATAAAATTCCTCTACTAAATCATATAATTGCTGTTGTTGATGTGGCAACAATTCAGGGTTAACATTTACTCTATATTTATCATAACCTTCAGGAAAAGATTTCGTATCTACTGCATTAACTTGATGAACCTTATTGTTAGTGCTATTTTGTTTCTTGAAGTTGGTATCACTGATTACATTTTCGGCAGAACCCAAAACAACATCTTTTTTCAAGTAAAGTTTATTTTTGGTAGGATTAATCACAGATATTACCGGATGAATTTCGTCTACGACTGATTTACGCACAAAAATTTCTGCCTGCGTATCTATTAACTCATTAGGAACTAATAAATTGCGAGTTCCTGCAAGATCATTTACTTTTTTCAATGTAACTTGAACACTTGAATTAGGAGGCAAAACAACAGAGCGAGCCACTAAAAATTGAGGTTTATATAATTTTGCTATATGGTTAGAAATTTCTTCAAAAGATACGTATGGCGGCAATTCAATTCTTGGGGGAATACCAAATTTAACAAAACTAAAAGAATTCTTATTGTGATCAACCATTGCAAGATGACTTTTTAAAAAATCTTGGCCAATTATGCTATTATACGGAAAATTATTATACACTCGAAAAGGATGCGTAAAATACTGTCCTCCTAATTTAAATTTTACTAAAGCGATTTGATCACTTCCTTGAGAATTTCCAGTGATACCACGAATAAAAGTCGTTCCTTTGAGTATTTTATGCTTATTGCTTAAACTATTACCAGAAATTAAGCTAACAGTGCTGCCTGAATCCAATAAAAATAAATGCGGCTTATTATCTATATATGCTTTAACATGAGGCAAATCAGCTTCGTATTGAATAGGCACATAATATCGCTTACTGTTTCTAACATTATTACACATACTATTGTCTACTTTATTCCTATTATTCGATTTAACATTCTCATTTACATTGACAGAAGCAGGAGGCAACGGATGAGCAAAGGATGGATGAATGGGATTTCTTCGCTCCAAACGCGAATGCTCATAAGATTGTATACACACAGATTTTCCTTTGTGTGCGTGAGAAACTTTTGCGAGCGCAGTTTGTTGCACGAGATCTTGTAACTGGACTTTGATACCATCTAACTGAGCTATCAATGTATTTTTTTCTTCAGGCTGACTTACAATTTCATTTTCGTTCTGAATATTAACATCTAAAGTATTTTCTTTTTGCTGTATAGCATTATTACTAACAGGATGTATATTGTATTCGTTTGTTATTGCCAAGGACTTCAATTGCTGATTACGCATGCTGACAAGAAAATTAACTCTTTCCTCTAGACCTAAGGACTTTGCTAACTCAATAACAGTCTTATACGATTTTCTTACAACTACAGAATAAAATGAAGGCAATAACCCATTGATTATCAAGTTAATTTGTTCGGTCACTGGCATCTTCGGATCGTACTCAAGTATTAACTTCCATTTATGAAAAATGTAATCTAAGACAGATTCAGAATCTAACTGTTCTCTATTTCTCATTTCTTGCTCTAAAACTTGCGAAACTATATTATCTTCATAAGCCTCTATTAATTTCTTCTTAATCTGTACATACATGAGATTATCATATTCTGCGGTTGATTGTAAAGCTAGCAGATAAGCACGAGCCCCATTTTCTAAACAATACGGCAACAAATGACGTTTCTGTACATCACGTAGGTTATGAAGGACAGAAAAATCCTCAAAATGACTAAAAAATGATTGAACTGACTCGTTCAATTTGCCGGAAAATCTGGGGGGTTCTACTAAACGATCTATAGCAGAAGACATAACACTAGTATTCTCCATTATATCTATTTTCAAAATCACACTTATAATAAATATCTTACACTACTATGTATATATATCCAACACCACAAAGAAAAAATATAATAACTTGGCAAAATTTTCTCTTCTCACCCACTTATCATTCGATTAAAATACAACAAAACAAAAAAATACTCTAACAGAGCAAATGAACAAAGTAGCGAGGGTGGGCGGGTGGGTTAAAAGTAACTCTACTCAATTTCTCTCAACAAACTATAAATTACACAGTACAAATTACTCAAATTTTGGGATCTTAAAGCATCTACCGAATATTTAGAATCGTAATTTATCGAAATTTTAGGATCGTAACAAAGGCGTAAGCCTCACAACATCTCCACCATGTGCCGGTGCTGTGTCATCAGTTATAGCTCAGAATATGCAATAAATAAATGCAACCAAATGGGGATGGAACTGATGCACAACACGGTACTTAACTGTAAAATTGTGGTTGAATTTAAATAAAATTCAAATGTTTTTAATTTTAAAAAAATGACTAGTAAGGGGAAAAGGGTGAGAGAAAGAGAAAAGGTTGTAATTAAAGAATAGGAATGAGCACTAGCCTGAGAAATCCAACAGGGCTGGCGTCGTCCTGGTCATCTGGAATGATGAATATCTTTCTCTGGAGAAGTCTGGATTAGCCGGAGACAGTCAACATCTGGATCTTAATCCTGTTGAACTGCAAGGGGCGTCGATAATGCTTCTTTACGATAACGTCCTTCTACATCTTCATTCTACTACTCTGGTGACAAACTTAAAGGTGTCTGCGGCGATGAACCGTCAGAATGGTACTCTTTGTCTTGTGGAGTCGGTGGTCCTCCAATGGTGGGATCCGCTTCTCTCCGATGATCCTACACCTGTCCCAATCGTGTATTGAATACCCCCTGTTGTTCTGTTCTTCGTGGTTTTGATCAATTCAAGAATGATGACCTAATCGGGAAGTATCAGGCTGTGCTCGAAGGTATGCGGAAGGGAAAGAAGGAAGCTAGTCGAAGTTTATTTAACAAATGTGCATTTACAACATGTGTCTGAGAATGTACAGTTGTAGTCAAAGTTTTCTTTTATAAGTTTCCAAAAGTTCATGCTTCTTTATATCAAATACACAGTCACTTCATTTCCAATAGACAGATACTTCACAATAGGACCACCCCCTTAAATTTTGGAAATTGCCAAATTAAAAATTTGGTATGGTAGCCTATGACCCTGGTATGTACCTCTACAAGTTTTGGGTGTCCAACTCGTCCCCTTCCATGGGTAAAAAATTGCCAAAAATTCAAATTTCGGAGGTTTTAGACCTAATTTATTTCCGTTGATGAGGTATTATTACCTTATATAGTTATATGGTGATAGTGTACGCCAATTCGCAAATTATTTTTGCTTTATTTTTTCTTTTTTTGCATTTTTAAACTGCAACGAAATTAGTATTTTATTTACTTCTTTTAAAATACAAATTCCTGTTGAGTGTTTTTGTTCTCTGTTAACTAGACCGAAAGACCCCTCGTCTTTCCGTGTCTCATTTCTCATCTCCCCTACTTGACCTTCGGGTTCAACTCTGGTAGATTAAAACATACCTAACAGGGAGATGTCTGCTTCTAGTCTTGTATATGTGTGTAATCTTTGTATTAGTTATATTATTATTATTATTATTATTATTATTATTATTATTATTATTATTATTATTATTATTATTATTAGTGGTAGAAGACTTTTACCGAAGTCCATATAATTAGTGTGTTTAAAATCTTTTCGTTTTTGCTTCTAAAAAATTCTTTTTCTGTCCTCAAACTGCAGATGTTATATATGTTATCTTAGCAGGATCTAAAGATGAATTACATGAAGAAGATCCTTGGTTCACATATATACGAAATCTTTGTTGTTTAATACTTAAAATCTTTTATGTTTTACA
Organism: Thermobia domestica; assembly: GCF_964235325.1. Taxonomy (NCBI): domain Eukaryota; kingdom Metazoa; phylum Arthropoda; class Insecta; order Zygentoma; family Lepismatidae; genus Thermobia; species Thermobia domestica. The sequence continues at coordinate 69,870,850 of NC_137462.1, forward strand.
TTTTTAAGTGAAATTATGTATGATTATTGTATATCTCGATGTATACCACTCTTCCAGATTTTGGGAACAACACATATAATTACAAGGAGAACATATACATGCATGCGCACAAACATAATCTTCTCTTTTCATTTAGCACCGCCCATGCACCCTGTTGTAAACCAATTTTGGTGTTAGGAGCATGACGTGTTCCAATCGCTATTTTCTCCGCCCCACGGAGAAGCACTTTTCTCGGCTGACTTTGCTCTTAGTGTCGTGCACACACCAATCAGCTTTCTTTTCAGACTGCTGACTACTCTTTGGTTCCTTTCCAGGGAACTTTCAGACTACTACGCATGTCCAACTTCTGACCTTACGGTCCGAGTGCAGAGTATGCACACGACACAATGATGCATCCGACACGTAAGTTGGTGCCATTTGCAAAGCTGACCGAGCTCCTTAAAAGCTCGCTTTTTTGGCTCGATCGTCGGACAACGTCCGTTTCCTGTGGCCCCTCAAAGTTGTGCTATCTAGACGAAGTCCGCAATGTTTTAGGTACGACTTAGCCCAGGACTTCCGAGCAAGTTCCTAGGTGTCCTCGCCGTCACTCTGGCTCTCACACTCTCGGCCTCTCCGGAAGCCTCCCTACTCTCTTGGTTACCATCCATACCTTATCCCAGTGGCTAACTTGGCACTGTGTTTCTGAAAGCTTGACGACAACCTGGGGCCTGCCCATAATTGCTGGTCGGCTTAGGAAACTAACGGTCAAAGTTACCTCCTTCGAACTTGGCAATCTAGTCCTGCAAGCTTAGCTCCAGCCGGAACCTGTGTGCCCAGAAACTACTGGCGAGCTTAGGAAGTTGACAGTCGAAGTTCTGCCACTTCCCTATTTGGATGTGTGTTTTGATAGACTCTAGGTTCATTGCCTAGCTGGTCTAAACACACTAGTACGATGAAATAGTAACACCTGTACACCTAAACCTTCTCTGGTTAGCTCCCCTATTTGATGTTTGTATAGACAGACTAGGTTTATTGCCTAGCTCGATAAGCAGACCGGTAGATCAAATAGTTACACCTGTGCACCTACCCTTCTACTAGGACTGACTCGTGCCCTTCCAGTCTAGTGAAGTTTTGTTTCATCTTGTGAGTTTTTCTCTGTGCCATTAGTTAGAGATTGGAAAAGTCACGTAAGTCTTATAAACATTCTCTATAGACACATAGTTACACTGAACGCCCCAGCTCGTGAACTTGTAATGTCATTAGGACCTATAAACTGCAGGATTGGTGTAAGGAACTTTTTTTTTTTTGCAATCAAGTGATATCCCAAAGGGTTGGTAATTATCAACTTTTCGTCGAGATAATGATTCCACCGTTCTCTATTAGAAGTTAAGTTTTGGCCGAGGCCAACGCTACCGTGTAAAACTGGAATCTTCAGACTGGTTGTTAGCTGAGGTCCTGTTCCAGTATAACTTTGCCGCTCGAGTTATAATTGATGATTTTGAAGAAACTTTGTTGACCAATTAAGAGTATTTTGGATAATTACTAAACTTTTTTGTGTGGGTGCCGGTCTACGCAAACGCATACTGCCGGCCCGCCACAATGGTCATATACAGCGATCCATTCCCTTTCACAAGACATGGGTACATTGATGCACCCCTTTAAAAATTTGAGAGGGATACGTTGGCCCACCCCTTAAATTTTGGAAATTGCCAAATTTAAACATTTGCTATCATAGTACATGAAATCAATATGTACCACTGTAAATTTGGGTGGCCCACCTTGTTCTCTTTTTGGGTTAAAAATTGCCAAAATATAAGCGTAAGCAATACGTTGTACACATGTTCGGTTTTTGGCCTAATTTATCCCCTTAATGAGGTCTGATATGGTTATATGAGCATGTATAGGGGTCCATTCCCTATCATAAGACATAGGTACATTGGTGCACCCTTCTTAAAATTTGCAAAGTTTACATTGACGCACCCCTTAAATTTTGGAAATGTCCAAATTTAAACATTTGCTATCATAGTACAGGACCTCAATAAGAATTAGTATAAATTTAGATGGTCTACCTGGTTCCCTTTCATGCGTAAAAAATTGCCGAAAATTAGTACTACCACGTGTTCGGTTATTGATCCATTTTATTCCTTTGATGAGGTTTTATTACCCTATACGGTTATATGGACGTATACAGGGGTCTATTCTATTTTTTAAGGCATAGGTACATTGAAAATTTGGAAAGGGTATATTGGCCCACCCTTAAATTTTGGAAATTGTCCAATTTAAAAGTCAATATAATACAGTGAAACCTATGTTGGCCACCATCGGTTCCATCGAAAAGTGGCCAACTTAGACAGGTGGCCAACTTACAGAAAATAAGTTGTGATTTGTGTGTTTTTAGAATAGGATTTCTAGTATTACTTGATTGTAAAATTTTAATAATCAGTGGCACGACAGCTACTTATAAATAATGTATATAGAGTAATAAAAATATACAATACTAGAAAATATTACTCTAGTATGTTTAATATATGTGCATACCTTTCTCTTCCTGAAAACTAGTCTGGTACAATGGATTATTCGGATTGAAAACACAATAACACAAACAACCATGAAATAGAAGCGTATGTACGCAGTTTATTGAAATTGATATTATAGCACACTGAGTTATTCAGATTGAAAACAAGAAATGCTAAGTTATAAATTGAGAAATTCATATGCAATTTATATGGCTTCTTTTTAATTGTTTTTTTCTTATTCACACCTTCCTTCACCACCCTTTTATGAGGGTAGTGTTCCGGCCATTGACCTCCAAGAACAAATCGTGCAGATCTATGATTCTTTGTGTCCAGTCATAAATACAGAACATCTGCTTCTCATGTGGGAATTCGAAATAGTTAAGAAAAATAACAAAACCGTATTTTGCGTGGCCAAGATACACAGGTAAATTTATCATTATCATCATAGGGTAAACTTTGCTTCAGTGTGACCAACTTCCAAGATAGACAGGTGGCCAACTTATAGAGTAGTAAGTAACGAATGTCTTATGGGAAATGCAGGTTCAAGACGAACTAGGCCAAGATAAGCAGGTGGCCAACTTAGAGAGGTGGCCAAGTTGACAGGTTTCACTGTAGTATAGAATATTAATATATGCCACTATAAATTTAAGTGGATCACCTCGTTCCCTTTTACGGTTAAAAAATTGCCAAAAAATTAAATTTCGGAGGTTATTGACCCATTTTATTCCCTTTGATGAAGTTTTATTACATCATATGGTTACATGGACGTATACAGAAGTCTATTCTCTTTCTTAAGATGTAGGTACATTGAAAATTTAGAAGGGGTACATTGGTCCACCCTTTAAAGTTTAGAAATTGCCCAATTTGGTATAATAGTTCAGGACCCTAACAAATATCATTATAAATTTCGTTCCCTTTCATGGGTTAAAAAATTATCAAAATGTAAATTTTGGAAGTAATTGAATCCCTTTGATAAGGATTTAACACGTTATATGGGTGTGTACAGGGATTCATATCCTTTATACTTTGATGCTCACTTTTTAAAATCTGTTGGGTACATAGGATAATTTCTTAAATTTGGGAATTACCAAATAACAAAATTCGGTAAACGTTCTCTACAACCCATTGTAAATTTTGGTGTCTATTTTGCTCCCTCTTATGGCCAAATATTGAAATTTCGAAAGTTATTGACCTATTTTTATCTTCTTTGATACGATTTTATTATTGAATGAGTACAATATTAAATTTTGGAAGGTGTACATTTCTTATTGTCAAATCAATAATTGGTAATTGTTCTTAGAATATGAATATAAAAAATGGGTGATATCCCATTCTTTGGGTAAATCATTGTCAAATATTAGTATTGTCACGTGTTCAGTTATTGACCTATGATGGGATTATGGGTCCAGGACATTGTACATTAATATGTTCCTTTTAAACTATAGGATCTCTTGCTTAAATTTGAGAATTGTCAAAATGATTACGTCATTGGTAGTTCAGCATGATGCCCGCCCAAACCATTACAATCCCACCACCAAAATGGTCCCTTTCAATGATGTTCTGCAGGTTGTAGCGCGTCCCCTGTTCTCTCCATATCACTGCAAGTTGCGCGACTCATCCGAGAACAGAACGTGTCCCCACTGTTCCATGGTCCAGTGCCTGTGTTCTTGGCCCCAACTCAAGCGGGCTCTGCGCTGAACACGAGAGAGAGGGACACACACGACAGGGCGTCTTGAGTAAAGACCAACCTCATGCAGTCGGCGGTACACCGTTTGTCTTGAAACACGTGCTGCTGTAGCGGCTGCAAACTCTGATGACAGTTGCTGTGCTGACATCGACCGAGTCCAACGTGCTCTTACTGACAGATACCGATCCTGTCGAGGGGTTGTGACTCTTAAGCGACCCGGAATTGGTGCACGTGCAATGTTGCCGGTGGTTTGAAACCTGTGCCACAGCCGTGAGATCACCCTTTGTGGTACATGCAGCGTTCTGGACACCTCCATTTGTGTTCCAGCTTCCAGCCCTCCGATTATCCTGCCCTGCAAGTCATGGTCTAATGTGGTTCCTCGTGCCGTAGTCGAGTCAACACTTCACTTAGGAATTAATATGTGCCCTATCCAAATATCCATGTTTCAGAATCCTAAGGTACTCACAAAACAATTTTTATAGAGGGAGTTTGACTACGAGCATATAATTTGAAGTATCCACCAATTACCTCTATAAAAATTGTTGCGGAAGTACCGCACTATTCTGAACCTTTGATATTCGGTTAGAGCACACACTTCTTGACCCGACTAAGGTAGGTCCCATATTTTTGGAGCTATGGACCTTTTCTTCATATTTTCGGCAGCCTATAATTTCGAAAGGAAGGATTTGTGCACCCAGGTTTGTCTATACTTTTTGTCTTATCTTGGTGTCAGGAATCACCTCCCAAACGTCGGTGTTGTTTTGAACCACCCTGTATATACTATGAAAATTAGCTTTCAATTCAACGTTCGTTTTTGTTTAGTAAACCCAACACTCATTCGATTATCAAAGTCAGGACTCTATCTTAACGTTCAAGTGTGGGTTACGTTTGTGTGTGTGTCAGGGGCGGATCCAGGATGGACTTCTGAAGGGAGGCAGTAGATTTTAATACTGTTTTTTAGAGCTACTTTTAAGAGCTCCAAACTCTGGGATATGTTTTATTTATATATGAAATAAGAAAGTTTCCTCTTGTTTGGGGGAGTGATCGTCCCCCTTGGATCCGCCCCTGGTGTGTGTGTGTGTGAGAGAGAGAGAGAGAGAGAGAGAGAGAGAGAGAGAGAGAGAGTAGGAAATGTGGAATGGAAAACATATCCTTTTACTTTGTTTCTTTTCTACATTCTTCTGTCCCATTCTCAGTTTTAGTCCTTGGTGTATTACAAATAATGTATCTGAATACAAACCTTTTTATTTATTTCCTTTTCTGTGTGTAAATCACCTGTCTGGAAAATATATTTCCAGTTGAGCATTTACTAAGTAAAAAGCATATTTTGAGGCCGAAAATTGACATAAGAAATTATATGCGTATAAATGTTTCTAGTGTATTATTAAGTGCATTTAAGGCAGGCTGAGGTACAGTAACAATCTAGGTACATTAGTGCTGTTAACCGGGGAAGGGGTCTGTCCTGTTTTTATATAATATCAAAAAAATGTGAAAATAATAACAATTGTGTAAAAATCATTGCCTATAACATATACGAATATACTCCTTAGCCAAATCAGATAAAATCTAGAGATTATTTTTTATGTTTTTTTGTGAAATTAAGAGGAGCTGATATATTTCAACTGAGGTCTAACTTCCAGAAAATTGTGTCAAGAAACGCTTAAACGGATTGTTGCACTGAAAGACCCAGAATCTTACATAAAGATACAAGAAGATAGTATAACTGACTTTAGGAAAACAATGCTTAGAAGTTGAGAACAACATAATTTTGCTTGAGAAGAAAATCATCTACATTACCTTGGGAAAAAAACATGAGATATGAATTATCTGACTATTTTTCTCTTGCCGCTATTTTAAGTGGCTATCTGAAAATATGAATGATTTGTTTTATTAAGAATCGGATTAACATAGAATGATCAAAGTAACAAGCTACATCATCAACTTTTTGAATTGGTAAGTAGGCAAGCTCAATGTCGTACAGGAGGTACTATTAAATTTGAGATGTTTGGGCAGTTTGGTCTGTTTCAATTGCTAAGCATTGTTTTACCGGTGCTTCGAACGAGGGTAATGAAAGGTATTGAACAGGTATTGAACAAGAAACACGTTAAATGACAAAGTGTATCTGCACAGTATACAGAAAGACGTAATTTTTTCTGGTTTCTTGCTTTTAGAAAGAATTGGTCAGGAATATAAAAAGGGGCTGTTGTACAGCAGAAGAGATTGCAGACAAGGTAAGAGAATATACCTCTAGTAGTTTCCTTCGTAGTGCTCTATTCTTATTGTGAATGCGTTGAATTTTGTGTTTGGTTGTGATAAAATTCGTTACCGTTCTCGTAATCCAACACCTCAGGTTTTCGATTAAGTTCCATTTGACCGAACGTTCATATAGTAATTTCAATGATTTAATTATTTGGTTGTAATTCTACATCTTTTAACAGATTCTGGTTTCATTGATTCATCTTAAAATAGAATGTTTAAAAATTTATTTGCCACGTACTTCGCACAATCTGTATACTTTTTTAAAAAATGAACTAAACTGACAAGAAGCTTGAATTTACTTAGTTTTACGAGTATAAGGCTAAGACAGAAAATGTTAAACTTCAAACATAATGTTTATAAAGAACTAGCGGAATACTAGTTCTTTACATAGGTTGAATGGTATGCAACCTTGATCTCAGCACGGCATTTTAGGTTATCTTACTTGAGAGACTTCTAAGGTATTCTAAATTTAGAGTTCTCTACTCTCCTCTTGTTTGAGAAATGTATTACTTTTTAAATAGCTTGTAGTGTCTTCACGTTAGTTACCTAGAAATATGACAAGTGACTGGATTTGTATTTAGGATAAAGAAATAAATATTCAGCTTTACTATATATATAATAGATTACATGCTTACAAGAAAGGAAGTACTGTTACAACTTGAATATGGTCATGAATTTTTGTTTATGATATTTGCATCTCTTACTCAATAATTGTCCTAAGAAAAGGGGATAGATCTTACGTTAGTCACAGAAGTCACTCAACAAAAAACAGACTTCCTCCTTTTAACCTATTTTCGTGAATAATTACTGTTCTGAAAGATTGTGACAAATGTATATTAAAGTAACAATCTAGATTTCTTTCTATCTTCATAAAGTAAATTGCATATGTGGTAGTAATATTTGTTTGTGTTTATGGCGTTGCCATTAGTAACGTATCGATTAATAGATAGTATCACGAATTACATTAGTCGTTCGTGTTTAATATTATTTCACGTAAAAACAGTGAGTATAACCTACATTTATATTGAAGTACAGAATGTTTCATATTCAGAGACAGGTATATAATGGAACAGAAAGTGATATTTCTTGTTAGCTGATAACCATCAAGACTTATTCTTAGTAGCATTAAACGTGAAATTGCTTGTAATTGATTCGGATGGAAAGAAACGGTAGATAGAAATACGTAAGGAAATACTAAAGGACACTAACGTAAAATTGCAATTTGAAAGACAACGGTAACTTGGGTGCAACAATTACAGAATATTCTTATTCTGCTTGCCTCTTATTTTAGGGAGAAAATGAAATTATGATTGGAACACGAACACACTAAAACGCTCTTGATGTAAGCCTCAATGAAAGGCACATATATATGATAAAATTGAGTTAAAATTTTGTATTTCTATTTCCTTTATTTATAAAAGGAAAAAGGAAGTATTATTTCTAAAAAGGGAATCGAAAACGCTCACATTGAACAGACGTATTACATACATGACAATATTTTACTTTGACAACTCACGTGAAATAAAAAGGCATTGTTAACGACATTGAATACCTGCGTTATCATTCTTTTCCAGCCCATTGATTTACATGGTAAATAGTTTTCCATTTTATTTGCAATGAACTGGAATTTTGATACTTTTATTTTACTGATTTTTATTCTCCTAACCTATTAAATGTGATTTACTTGCAGAAAATCAAATTTTGTTACGCATAATTTTAATTATGAAATATAGTTCAAGTAATATAGTTCAAGTAGAATATTAGTTTCACTAAGGTTTCTTAATGTGAGAGCCGCAACGCTTCATTCCAGGATCAATCTGCGATAAATAGTGCCAATCTTTTGTCTTAAATGTTTTCTCGACTCGTGATAGTTGGCGTGAAAGATGGTTCTACTTTCGGTGTGAATTCAAAGCTAAATCAAATGTGTCAGTGCAATTAGGTACAGCGTGCCCGTGTGATGCTAATTACAATTATCTTTGAAGCATTTTTTCGGTTGAATCTCTCCGTTGTCGACGCCTACAGTATCTTAGATGCTATCCGATATTTTTCTTATATTTGATTCTCACTTCTTTAACTGAGAAAGATGTTAATCTAATTGTTAATCAAGAAGTTTGCTTGTAAGTTGCTTCATTCGTTTATTTTGTGTTATTATTGAAGTGTATTTTATTTCACGCTTTGGACACTACTGACACCACACTCAATGGATAATATTTACGTTAGTTCAATTGTTTCATTTGTTTTTGAACTTCGTCCATTCGTTGTTTGCAAACTAAGTTGCCTAATTCCATGACTACGGAGCGATGCAACTGACAAAATGCTTGGTAGCCACGTATAATTACCACTGCAAACTTCACCTAATTCCATTGCCATATTGGAATTATCTGAATTCACACCGAATTCTGAGCCTCTTTCACGTTACCTTCCACAAGTCGAGAATGGGAGCTCCCAATTGAAGTAACCTTACTGAAACTAGTTTTCGCTGAATAAAGCTTGGCCTACATGTGTCACGAATCCAAAAAACTGTTTCGATCAAAATTTACTTGTTGTTTTCTTGTATAATCCGAATCTGCAATAAAGAAATGGGAATATCCATCTAAGATCTCAAAATTGCTCTCGACCCTACCTTAGGGATTTTGAGGAGGTGCTAGATTTGACACAGGTGAAGTTACCTCTATAAAATAGTAACATTTTATTTCAATAATTTTCTTCGTCCGATCCTCAATTCTTCTGCTATTTTGCAGCCTTAGTTAAACTAGACTCAAAGAAGAAATCAGTAAATTTACGTAATTATAATTCCAGATTATTTTAAGTAGACAAAAATAATTTCCGATAAAAATCAATGAACTAAAATATAAAGATGCGTAGGAACTCAAAACGTTAATATTTCACGAGATTGTTTACGTACGGATATATCAAAGCAACGAAATATCCGTGACAACTAAGTATCTTCAAAAAGATGATCTAAGCTGCATTATTGTTCAAGCAAATTGTAATATCGATTCCCACCTCCTCCAAACAAATGATTAATTTAATTGATTAAGTAGTTTTACTTCTAAAACATGATCACTTTTCACTGTATATTCCTACTTTATTCAAATTAACCATGTTATTGAATAGAAACCGAAAATACAAAACCATTTCATTTTAATAAACATAGTATGATGTATATGATGAAACGTAGCTATATCGATGTTTTAAACCTTCGTAAGAGGCGCTATACTATGCAGACCTAACGCTGATTGGTTACAAGTATCACTGTTCGATTTAATATGTGTGGCACAATCAATTGCAGGTGATTTTGTCAATAAGTACGATTGTTTTCTCGTCTTTTCAACATTTCGCAGTTATTCTAGGAGGAACAATGAACATTAAAGTTGTTGCGTACCTAGGGGAAATAATTCTTCTATCCTCTTTGAAGTGGAATTTAGTGAAGCCTAGATTTGTGCAAGAGCAAAATCACATCGGCAGTCGTGGCGAAACCAGTTTTTCCCTCTTGGTTTTGGCCCCCTTAGTAATTTGTCACTTTGAAGGCATCATGATGTGGGCATAAATAACTTATTACAGGGAAAAAATAATTAATTTGCCATTGTATTATCATATGCTCAGTATTACCTTTATTCATATTCAAAGAATGAAAAACAATCAATGTTGCAACACCACTCAACTTATTTCATTACTTTGAGTTTTGTTAATCGATTCTTTAAAAAAAAAAAAAACATTCGCTTACATACCCATTACCATACATATTTATTACCAGTATAATTTGAAACTGATACAAAAATAAAGTAATGGTAGAAAATTAAATAGCTTCATTTCTTGCACATTTATTTATCAACTTGTAAAACATTGGCACAATAATATTTTCACTGTGCATTGAAACAAGTGCACATTCAAATTCGATCGTATTTGAAGCAAATGACTAGTTCACTCTACGATTAATTTTCAGTACCAAGACGAAGACCTACTGTTTAACATATAATCTGAATCACGCCAGCTCCTACCGGAAATTGAACCCTGGTATACCATGCTAACCATATACACATCAAAAAGCTCCACATAGCTATATGAAGTTTCGCCAAATCCAGCGGGAACCGAATTTACTGAATCTTTCGGTAATGTTTCCTACCTTGAATGTATCGTAGATTACTTGACAATTGAGTCAAATCCACAATAATTCTGTGAAATTTTGAAATTTATGCATAGTTTTAAAATTTATGTATTTTAATAAAATCGATATTTTTTAATGCACAATGCAAGCTAGATGAAAAACATTATGTACAGGGCACATTCAGGTATCAAAAGTATAAACCAATGTTTATAACTTAGTATTGGATGCAGGACGAACAATATAACAAAAAGAGAACTATAAAAATCTACATCTATAAAACAACCTCTATACATATAAAAATGCAGATGAAATCAATGCATTGGCAATAAAACAAAAGTGATAGTCACGTGACAAAAACAAAGTGACAAAAACATAGGGTGATGTATCTTAAGAAACACAAAATAAAAGAAACAGCTATTGTTTTCCCCTTGCCTGATATGGAAAACATGTCACGTGCCAAGTTCAACAGTAATCTGCGAGCATTGATACACCATGTTTGTCTTCGTATCGCTGCTCCAGGAGCCGATTTAATTGGTGAAACCTCTCACCATGCTCATCAAACTCTACTCCTAGGTTTTCGGGAAAGAAAAACAGGTGGCTATGTAGGAAGTGCATTTTGAACGTCATATTGCATCGCATAGTGTGCAAGTTTGTCAACAACTCCTCAACTAGTTGCACATAGTTCGCAAATTTGCTATTTCTCAGAAAGTCTTCTGACGCTCTTAAGGGAAGTCCGCGTCTTTCTCTCCACTTCTGTCAGTTTTTCATGGAATATATAATCTTTCATCAACTGATGTTTCTGGGGGCTAATTAACATATCTTCTTTTAGTTTAGCATCTGGGATATTTGGGAATTTTTCTGAAGATACTTAAATCCTTGTCCTTCCCTTTCTGACTCTTTTACAAATATCTTCATAAGGTCCAATTTACTGTGAAGAGGCAGAAAAAAATCTTGGTATCTACAAGAGGATCGTCTTTCACATTCTTAATTCCAGGAGTGACTGATGCACGAGTATGCCATAACCATTGTATATACTGAATTTCCTTGACTACTGACTCTCCCACTCACAAAGAAAACAGGAGTACTTTGTGTAGCCTAACTGTAACCCTAAGACCGAACCAATTATCTTCAAGTCTTCACGTATGTCCCACTTATTCTTATCGTACCTCACTTTTTGCAGAAAGAGTATCAAATTTACTGAATACTCAACTGAAATGGAAGAATGAGTATTACCGTTGTGAAGGAGGACACATTTCATGCTTGTTTCTGACAAATCGAAGGATAACCGCAACTCATCGTCTTTATACTGTATCCATCAGTCCTACAACATCTATGCAATATACGCAATCTTCACTACTGGTGTTATGTCTTTCTTTGATATATCATAATACCGTACTTATTATAATACTTCCAACATGCTTACAAACATCATTACTTGACAGAATTTCATATATTTTTTAACGTCACACTTTTGTATACCGAAGCTAAAGACGACTGTAATGATAAAAATGAATGGAATGGTGGGATGAAGAAAGTAGGAGGAAACAGAAGAAACTCCGAGTAAACCCACGCAGACGATGTACCTACTACGTCGATTTCTATTATAAGAAGTGAATTACACATTTCTATTCTTAATGTTGAATATCATAACACAATTTGAGAGAGGTTTTCAGGATACAAAAATAAAATTTAATAATCCAAGTAGAGCAAAATTGAAATGACAATCAATTCATTGTTGTTTTTATTGCTTTATAAAATTCTCTTATTTATGCAGTATTCTGTGTATACGAGATCTTACTCTTTTACTTTCTTTGTCCTTAAAATTACGGACGTTAATTAGCAGATAATTTAATTTTCAATTTACAAGAGCTTAGTAAAAGTAATAAAGAGAAGAAAAATGTATGTGCCTACTAGTCTTTTATGCGGAAAAGTTCTATTTACTCATAGCATTCTAATATTAATACCATGCCTTAGTACTAATGTTAGTACAAACAAGTTTTAAATAAAAACAAAAGAACTGATTTAAACAACAACGACAGACGAAACGATTTAAACCAAATAAACTCTAGTTTATTATTACAAAATGTTTTTATCACAATCCTGGATATAATTGAAAATACGAAACGAAAAAGTTTGCTAATCTTCATTCTAATAGTGCGAATGAGACTGAACACTAATGACAATAAGTCAAATATAAGCTGTTTTAGTTACAAAAGTTTATTGATATTATTAGAAAATACAGAATAATAAAACACAAATACAACTGAAAATAATAAAGGAGAAAGATACTCTAGTTCATTCTCTTGTTGATAGCTCAGCCGCAGTCATTAACTCTTCTTCCAAAATACGACGTTAATCAGGTGTAAAAATGGATCTGAAAAGATAGGGGGGACGCATGACGTCACGGCAGGGGCGGATCCAGGACGGACTTCTGGGGGGGGCGGTCGGCGGTAATACTGCTACTTTTAAGAGCTCCAAACTTGTTATGGATGAGTTTATTTATATATAAAATAAGAGTTTCCTTTTGTGGGGGGGGCGATCGGGGCGATCGCCCCCCTCTGGATCCGCCCCTGCGTCACGGCGTCCCACGTGTCTATCTTTACCCGTCGTATTTTCTTAGAAAGTGGAGGGACGCCATACAATTTTTTTTTTTTTTTTTTGAAATGGAGGAACGACGTCCATCCGCCTTCCCCCTCACTTTTATTCCTGACATGAATACAAAAGGTAGTCTCAAAAATGTGGAAAGTTGTATTGGAACATTTAGAAAAAATAAAACACAGTTGAAAATACAAAATGAAGAAGCTAGTTTAAGCTCCGTTCTAATGGTGGTAATCTTTGGTTTATATCCGTTCCTTTCAATTCAAACACGCGGGTTGCATTGTTTGTCTTCAGTAGTACAACACGAAAATAAAATTAGGAAAAGAAAAGGTCTCAATAGAGTAACCTAGGTAACCGTTGTTTCTGAAAACACAAATAACAATAAGAAATCTCAATACGACATTCATTGAAGATAATGAACTGAATCTACTTGTTCCTACTCTTCTTAGACAGAGAATAGCATTTATGAGACATATTAGCAATAAGTGCACATAGTTTGTGGAGCCACATTTAACTATGAATGCACTTGATCCACACACACAATAATGTCTACCACACACTCCGCACCAGTTATGTTAATCTATATTGTTCGACTGATTTTCACTTGAAGCACTTATATATTTTTTCAGTTAACTTGGAAGTAGACTGTATTACTTGGACTTTTTTTTTTACCTATTTAAATCGCAAAACTCCTTCTGAGGAGGAACAAAAGTTGTTGTAGACTCTGTTGGTCTCGTCCAAGTGCGTGTATCATGTCCAGTCAACGTCACCACTCGTTGCCTTCTATTTTCAGTCTGTACTCGACCAATTTTGTTTTATTTGCAGAGCTCAAGCTTGATTTTGCAGTATCTAAGTTTTCTTGAGCTTGCCAATCTGAATTCTGTGTCGTAGTGTTCGTCGTAGAATTACATATGGTCTTTCTGTTTGTGCGAAAACACATTTCATATTGTTGAACAGCTGTAGCTGTTTATTTGAGGTTTTCCTCTGGCTACTAATCTTCTTTGTGTATGTTCACGACTAATAAATCTAAATTAAAAGATAATACCTGTAGTCCAGTAAAGATAGCACATTTTTCTGCTAAGAAAGGAACAAATTAGTAACAAGCTGAAAATTGGTATGGAAGTAGGGGAATGTGTCAGGAATTACATACTCCTGAAAAGTCCCCTAAAATCCGACTGTAGCTTTGTCCCCAATTTTGAAATATGTCTGCCATCTTTAGACGACGATAAGGATTTTATGGAAATCGTCACCCTTTACGTTTATTCCTCTAGTCACCGTTCTAATTATCACAAAGCCATGGGTCATATATGGTTGGAAAGCTTGAAAAGACACAAAATCTAAGGAAATAACATATTATGCCCATCGTGTTAAATTTCTAGAAGAAGGGGAAGAAGAAAATAGCATTTTTTAATTTAAAAAAGGTATATTTTCAGAAATCATGGGAAGTTTGCGACATTGACAGTTATTGCACATCAACAAAACAACACCAACAAATGCCCTTGATATTTATCTCAAACATAACCAACAATGACAAAAATTGGTGCAATACAAGCTGAGAAAAAATATGATAACCAATATTACTTTCTGGCCTTTTTGTACAAAAGTGCATAAGGGGACATTCACTTTCACGGCTCTTGTAATCTTCTGTTATTACATAGGGCGAAGAGTTATATATCATTGGAAATCTTAAGAAAGTAATTTGGACGAGGTAACACTTATACTAATCAAGCTCAATCTGTGGAAGAAGCGCAAAACCCAAAATTTCGGGACAAAACGTGATTTTCATATAAATTGTTTAAAATTTGCAACACTGACAATTATTAATTTACTTTTAAAATGATGGAGTACACTTTTATGGCACATAGTTTTACATCACGTAAATATAGCACAAAAATTATTTATTTACAGTATTAGAAAGTAACAGGTCTTCATCATTTGGTTGTGCATTTATACATCCAATTCCTCGACACTGAGGACATAAATTAGAGCACACAATTCCTGGTTTCTGACAACCGCATATACGGTCACAGCCCTTTTTACAGTTATAGGATATTATACATGGAGCGGGTTCCTTGGTCATTCTTACAAGTACAAGAATATCTCCTGTTTTCCATTCATATTCGATCACTCGCATATCATTTCCAGTTTTGGAGCTAGCCGCGGACATGCTGGTTAGTTTTATGAATTCATGTTTTGAATAAATGACGCCATATACAGTATATTACTGGAAGGGGAGTGTATTTTCTGGCTCTCTTGTCGATGCGCAAGCAGGCCTACAGCACAATATATGTCTATAAGTAGGCTTGCAGCCTATAAATCAAATGATAATGCAAAAGTTAAATAGATTAATAAGTGTGATAAATTACAAGATAATTTGGTAAATGTATTTAACTAGTGTATAGAAAATAATCTAAATACAAAAAATTAATAAATGCAAATCCATTTTTTTCACCCGTAGTTGAAACACATTCGATTACTCCTACAGGTTAGATATCACTCCATTAATTAAAGAAGAAATAGTTAAAGACCTTAACTCCATATTCAACACTGGCAACGGACATTTCTTTCATAGTAAAAAAGCTTTTAGAAACTTGGGTTGGACTATAAGAGTTAGTAAGGATCTAATTAAAAATTGGATCTATCAAAGTATTTTATTTCGCATACATCAATTCGCAACTGGAATATACTTCTCAAATACGGAATACGTAGTACATCAAATACACTAACAGAATTGAAAACATACAATCTAAATTTTAAAGATTTCTCACTTTCAATCCAACTTAGAACTATTCCAAATATAATTTAGCTTCCCAACTTAATGATATTTTAATTTAGCATCCTTGAAAAGGAGAAGATTTACTTATCATCTTGTGTTTTTTTCATAAAATAGTACAGAATAAAATTGACTGTATTGACTTGAAAAGATCGATTTTAGGATGCCTCATCCAAATACTTGAGATCGAAATAACGTTCTTTTCATTTGCAATAAAACTAAAAGCAAATATCTTACAGTCTTCTACACGGCGGATGTGTGTTTTCTACAACAAGGCTTACTACTTTGATTTGACAATTGATATTAATAAGTGTTTGGATATGTTATAATCAGTATCTTGTGTATATTTTCATATACTAATAACGTACATGTATAGGCCTACTCTTGATAACATTGCGTTACTTTGTTGTATTCATTAGATCAGCGTTTCCCAACCGGTGTGCCGCGAATAGGTCGCTGGTGTGCCGCGAGGAAATCGAAACAAGATTGTATATTCTATAGGAATCAAATTGCAAGACATAGGGAAAAATGTATGTTTGTATTTCACATTACTATGAACCTCTACTATGAATCTACAAAAGTTTCATACCGGTACTGTGTTACTTTTCTGTACATTTTTAATATTGAGAAAAGTATTTGTTATCATTGTCATGACCATTATTGCTTCATTGTTGTCGCAGTTTATTTCGTAACTTGAAATTTTAAAATATCATTCAATCCTTTTGACAAAACAAACAAAATTACCTACATTTGTGTTTTAAAAGTACAAGAGATTTGCTTATTCGTTCGTTATTTAGTGATTTTCCTTTTCAGTGAAAGGTTGGATATGGTTTTCAAGAGAGAAAGTGGATTTGTAAAAAAACCCGAATCCTATATTTCACTGCAATTGTTTACTATTTTTAAATTAGGATGAGCAATAACCATAATGATTTACCACAAAGGAAAACCAGTCATCGAGCTTTCTTCTCTGTGAGAAGATCACAGAGGCCTAATCACAGAAAAATATCGCGATATTTCATATATATATATATATATATATATATATATATATATATATATATATATATATATATATATATATATATATATATATGAATGTGCCGCGAGAATTCAAGTTACTCCTGTAGTGTGCCGCAAGTTGAAAAAGGTTGGGAAACGCTGCATTAGATAATAATCACACATAGTAATACTGTAATTAGGCAGTAGCCTGTTGTATTCATCTTCTGCCATGAGACACGAAATCTGGTCTCACATACATATCTTGTGTAGGCCACGAGACCTGTTTTCAGGTTTCACTACAACAATTGTTTCAGGCCTTGAGGTCTTTAACAATACCTCACCTCGTACTTGATAATATGGATTGAAATATTCGTTTGGCCTCAGAAAGTTGCAAAGTGATCGTAGCCGGTGGATTTTTTTATAGTATGTGTTTACAATATAGAAGTAAACAAAAATCACAGAAATAATGGTAATTTTAAAAATTCGCGGCGTGGCCCCAAGCTAAGGAAACCACTTTACCCCCGTGGCAGTCAATCTGTTAAATAAATAAATAATCCGTTGAATACTGATAAGATATCTTTTGCGGATAGCTTGCTTCCTTGACCAACTTCTTCAGGACTTGCTGATAACACGCCGCTTTCTTAGCCTAAAGAGAGAAAAAAAAAAAAAAAAACGCACAAGGTTATGTTGAGACTCAATACAATACCTATTTAGAACATTATACAGTATATCAAACATCAGAATTGACGTATGTATTACGTACAACATTAACCATTTAACAGTAAACATACAACATTCTTTCTGCAAATTTGAATTAAAAAATTCATGTTTCTTGTTTTCTACGTTAAAAATATAACACTATGACGCGAGTTTTATTATTATTATTATTATTATTATTATTATTATTATTATTATTATTATTATTATTATTATTATTATTATTATTATTATTATTATTGAAGAATATTTCCTTGTTCAAACTAGCAAATAGAAATAATTCCTTGTCAAGTTCTCTGTTCCCTGAAATGGTCGCTCTGTATAAACCATGACAATCGTTGCTATAGCAACGTGATACCTGTATTATTCTGATTCTATATTTGTAACATCCATCTCGTTTTCAGAGAATAAGTGGGCTTCAGCTACGTACCTGTGGTGGCTTGTTTATAATTGATTGGACAGAAGTGAAAAAAATACAATTGTGAATGTTCAGAGTGCAGGATCAGTACAGAAAAAATAACTAGCCCGAAAGATAATATCTGATGTCAATACCCTACGTTGAATTGTGTGCTTTCTTTTTACATGTTACTACTTATCTCTAGGGTAACGTATATTATGTCTTTCTATTAGGCTTTGTTAAGAACTTCCCGGAAATATATATGTATAACATAATATTAGTGCAAAATAAAATTAAAAAAGATACAGCGAAAGTACCTTTTTTTTTTATTATTATTTTGCTGCCATAGCAACGCAAGCAAACAAAGCGTATGGTTGTTAGCCTTTATTAGTCTTTCCCGTAAGAGTTGGAAATCGTAGCCTAATTACCTTGATTTTTGACAAGACATAAACTTCGTTGAAATGGGGAACTCACATGTAAAAAGTCTTTCTTTCTTTCTTTTATACATTCTTTTTTGTCTGTTAACTTCACGGGGACAAAATTGTAGTGGCATTTTTTTTCTTTATTCTCTCACATTGAAGCGGTGATGCCAATGTGAAACATCATAAAATCTAATCTCGAGAAACAAAAAGTTTCATTTTGGTGTTGAATTTCTTACGTAATGCTAATTGCAAAAAATATAAAATATGAAAACTGAAACTACAGGTTGGCCCAAAAGTAGGTACACAGTCCCGTACTGATCGGTCATGACATTTTATATCATTTAATTATTGTTATCTTCAGGTATTGATTTAGTTTTTTTCTTAGTTGTTCTTAATTTATTTTCACATACCTTAAGCTCGGAAAAAACCAAAGCAAACAAATTCATTATATTAATAAATTAAAATGTCTTACTTGATCGATACTGGTCTGTATACCTACTTTTGGGCCATTCTGTACTGTATGTTAGGTTGAATGTCCGTAATTGTCCGTAAATTTCGATCTTCCATGCTTATGAAATATTTTCCTAATCGAAAACAAGTATATTTTATTCTCAGAAAATCAGTGTCGTCACGCCTTTGTGTTATCACTTTTTACTGAGCGTAACGACACTAGACAAACGTTTTTTGAAAGTTGTTCCTTTTTTTTACTGTAGTTTTCTTTCCTTAAATGCCAGGGTACACTTTGTTTACATTTCCCAGAATAATATAATTAAGTAACATCTCATCGTACTATTTCTTTACAAGTACGCACTTTCACCCCCCCCCCACACGCACACAAAAAGTTAACACTTCCAGCGAAAATTTGATAATTAAAACTGGTTTCATACTTATTGAAAGCCCATTATGACTACTTCGCAGGAAGTACAATATTTCTTTTACCACTAGCCGAGATAGATATGTAAAAAAATCCTATGAAATTGGATTTTCCTGTAAGTTGGCATCACTGCATTGAAGTCGTGAAAATTACGTTTTCTTATTTATAATTTTGATCTCTATATACAGGGTGATTCTTTATAGGGTTTACAACTTCAATTAGTTGTAATTCTTTATTGGAACCACATACAGATTTCTTGGTTTATATGTCATTATACTGCAAAACACTTCACCTTTTTGTGTGACAAATCCATTATGGCTCAATGTGCGGACCTGCAGTCATCCTCGACACATAACAACGAAAGTCGATTTTCCTGCCAAACACTAGCCAGCATTTCGGGGGTAACGTCCGCGATGGCCGTTGTGATGCGATGTTTCAGTTCATTAACATTATTAAGTAGGGGAGGGCTGTACACCTTATCTTTCACAAATCCCCACAGAAAGGAGTCAAATGGTGTGCAATCTGGAGAACGTGGCGGCCAGGCAATTGGTCCACTACGACCTATCCACTTATCTGGGAAATAATGATCAAGAAATTCCCCTACGTATATCAGGATGGGCGATGCCGGTGTTCTCAGCAAAGAAGAATTGACTATATATCTTTGCTCTGGAAACAGCGCAAAACACGTTCACTTTAGGACTGTCACGGTGCCCCAAATACAACAATTGTGTATGCTGACTCGGACGGAAAGGTGAAAAGCTGATTCGTCACTGAATACCACATTGTTCAAGAATGACTCATCACCACTAATGCGATCCAACACGGTAACACTGTATTCACGTCGGGTATGTTTACTGCTTCACTCAGTGCTTGAATCAAGGACAGTCTGTATAGCTTCATGGATAAGCATCTACGCAATACACGCCCAAACAGTGGCCTGAGGGATACCAATTTCGTGTGGTGCACGTCGTGTAGATTTTCGAGGACTGCGGACAAAACTCTCCCTAACTGCTTCCACCACATCGTCAGTCACGGGTGAGCGCTCTGGAGCCTTTGTGTGTCGCACAGAACAACCTGTTTCAACAAATTTCTGGTGCCATTTGTACACTGTTGGTCTGCTGGGTAGTTCCTTGCCGTGTTGTGTGCGAAACATACGCTGTGTACTCGTTCCTGACTTCGTTTCTTCAAACCATAACGCGCACCTGGCTCTTTTCGCACAAGTGAGTCTCCATTTTCAACGACTGGCCGGTGGCGCCGCGTGTGGTCAACCCCGCAAGTACTCAATACGTGATTCAAACTTGAAGCGTTTTGCAATGTAATGACATATAAACCAAGTCTGCATGTGGTTCCAATGAAGAATTATAACTAATTGAAGTTGTAAACCGTATAAAGAATCACCCTGTATAATATAACGGAAGACTGACTGATAACTTCTAGGCTACACTTGTTGAAGCTAGAAACCTGTAGTTTAGACACTATTTAGGTTTGTGACGTAAGTTATCAGTAAAGTTTTTGTTTGTATGTTTATTTGAAATTTGACGTGGAAGTTAGGGGGGGGGGAAATTGGAGTTTCAGTTAGTACAATAAGATATCATATCTCGGAAACCCTTAAGATAAGAGAGATTAAACTTAGTACAGTAAAGCCCCGATTATTCGTTAGTTCCGCGAAGTTTTTTTTTAAAAAACCCTACTGTAGTCGCGTTCAATTATTTTTATAAGTGGTCGCTGCGGACATACGCTGTGCATGCAAATAAGTACTGTATGTTTCAGAACATAAAAATAAATTGCACTGTAAAAATCAATATTTCCAACAATAGTGTATGTTTTATTATGCTTTTTGTAAAATAAAACAGTTTTATGCTGAAATATTTTCCTACCACATTTTTATCCTTTTTTCAAGTTATCCGCGGTGCCCTTGCCACCCAATTCCGCGAATGATCGAGGTTTTACTGTATTTCTTCTTGTTCTCCTCAACCATAGGTTGTTGGGCAACATGTTAATTTTAAAACCTCTACTGTATTTAGATTTTCCATTTAAAATAAAATAAACACATGTTTCAGTGATTTTCGATGTTGTCCGAGAAGAAAACAATAGAGATGGGAAGGAAAAGAACTGGGAGTTGTAATGATTACAGTAAAATATCCGTGTCTTGGAATATCTTAACGTTGTTGGACCGGAAGGGTGAAAGGGCCAGAACCATCCCTTTTAATTTTGGCATAGGTCAGGATCTAAGACCAGAGAAACATGTTCTTTCATAAGGTAAAATCTTACAGAAAGAGTGCTAAATTGTTAAAAATTCAATTTTGCCCTTCATGACGAGATTTTATGACCCGGCATGATACCTTGATGCACCCTCTTAAATTTTCGACAGAGATCTATAGTGATCCTTGAAATTGTTTAAAAAAAAAATAGTCGGAGTGTTTGAATCATCTGAATTGTATTACAATTTATGATAGGTTGAATGTTAGAACTCTCTGTGAATGGTCTGGGGGTACATAATATGGATGTTCTTTAAATTTGTAATTGCCAAGAATCTAAATTTTGAAGGTTTTTGTCCTCTAAAATAATGTTTTATAAAGAATCTGGGAGGTACATGATTTTGATAATTTTTGGAGTCAATGTCATATATCTTGATAACGGTATCTCCTTAAAATAATTGAGTAATTTTAAGGTTGTTATAGGACCATCTTATACTCTTATATTGTTGTTTTGTCTGGGCCATTTTTTACTCTTACGTGGTTGTATAATTTGGAAAGCGTATCTTGTGTGTGTCAATACGCTCTTGAAACCAGATTTTGGAGCAATGATTTGTGAGGTATATCAGGGTATCTATGGATTTCCTTCTAAAATTTTGGTCACTGAAATGCTTACTTCCTGTAGACATAGTAACTTGAAATTTGACACAAATGTAGAATTTTAGATACAATTAAAGGGAATCCCCGAAAACTGGAAATTTTCACCTCCAAGGAGCGAAATTAGAGGGCAAGGGTTAAATAACGTAACTTGGTTCAAAACCTATAGGGTACTTCCTGAAGACACAGAGGGAAATCTTACATATAGTTATACAACTTAACTCAAAACTAAAAGGGTACTTCCAGTTGACATGGAAATTTGAAATTCACAGAAGTGTAGAATTTGTGATACAAGTAAAGGAAAAATTCCGTAAATAACTTCAGAATGGAAGGATAGTTCGAGTATAGTTTTCAGTAAATTAAAAAGAATGTAATATTGTGTACGTTCCAGCCTTGAAACTAGGTGAACGTTCCACCGTTATTCCCAAATATATTTTACCAAACGGTAAGAACTTTTGTCGCTGACTGTACAAGTAAAGGAGAAAGTGAGAAAACTCGAAATTTTCCTCTCCATGGAGTAAACTTAGCGGCAAAAGTGAAAATTACGTAGAGTACGACGGGGGGAACTCTGGATACAGGTAAGGTTTCGCAACGGTGTTCAGGCTCCGAAGTGAGTGTGAAAATTTATTTCAGCTGAGTATGGGCAGTGATGTCTTGTCTGTAACATTTTTGTGTTTTGTGATCTTTCATACTGCTGTTGCTGAGTAGTTAACTAAACATCATAAGAAGGTGAGTATCAGCTTGTTAGAGATACTGTTGTTATAAATGTGGAGGTTTCATTAATAAGACACTAATGAATACACTCAGAGCCGGCCTTAGGGACATTTTGCGGGACCCCAGGTTTACAACTAACTTGCACCAAAGTCTGTAGAACCAACACACACACACACACACACACACACACACACACACACATATATATATATATATATATATATATATATATATATATATATATATATATGTATGTATGTATAGAAGCGGATCCAAGGGGGCTATAGGGGCTATAGCTCCCCCTTGACGCTCAAGTTTACACTGGATTAAATGGACTTCAATCCTGCTTTTCACTGGATAAAACTGCAAACTATGGTTTAGCCCCTCCCTTGATCATTTCTTGGATCCTCCCCTGTAGTATATATATATATATATATATATATATATATATATATATATATATATATATATATATTGCGCTCTCTCTACTGATCTAGTGGTTAGTGATCTAGTGATCCTGAACACATATGATAAGTTTATCCACGGAATTCCCTGCATCTTTACCAGATTTGGCGTGAGTCAATAAAAACTTGACCCACGACTCACTCACCCACCGTGACCCACGCTGACCCACGACCCACCATGACTCACCACCCACCGTGACCCACTCTGACCCACCACCCACCATAACCCATTCTGACCCACTCTGACCCACCAAGACCCACTACCCACCATGAACCATTCTCATCCACTTTGACCTACTCTGACTCACCAAAATCCATCGTCATCAACTCTGAACAATATCCACGGCCTCTTCTGTACTGACTAAAGAGTTCACACTTGTAGTAAAATAAGACTGTGAAATTGTCACTAATCGGAGTTTGAATTTCTAGTCAATTGCTCAAGCACCACTCTGTTATAATAACAGTGGATCTGACCTTTACGATATAAAATGGTAAAGAGTTTGTTAGTGAGGAAATTGAAACAGTTCGAATTTGGGGGAAATTAGTGTGTGCCTAAAATATACTTGTACTAAGAGAGTATTCTTGCAAGTGTTAATTTCTGAACGCATTCCAAAATGAACTTCTATTCGCAGGAAAATACCCCTGTACAATATGGAAAAGGTTATGGTTTCTCAGTTCACAATATTTTTCTCACAAAAGATTTGAAAAATCACTTTTTCATAGTGAATAAAGGTGCTCGGGTACCCTATGTGAGAGAATCTCCATAAAGTATGCTCATAATTGTAATTTGTGTAATCACTAAAACACCACGTTAAATTAAAGTTACAAATATGCATAATTGCAATTATTATGAATATTTATTCAAAGTAGTTTACTTAAAGCAAAGAAGAGACCTACTAAAAATTAGCTACAAAGTTGAATAACACAAATAAGCCATTAGTAATACAAGTATATATTTTCAATAACTCGTAATTTTCCACCTTCAAACAAATCTGAAATCGGATTTATTTCCTATTGGTAACTTTTTCGATGTATATCATCTGCAGCGGATTGATGTCCATCCTTCAGCCAAGAAATAACTAGCTCGTCTACTTTGAACTTGTCTAGCGGTGGGCCATTAATATTGATGAACAAGTTAAACCATGTTTGAACACAGTCTATTTCTAATATCAGTCATCCGTAAAATTCATAAGGTGAAATTCCCGTTCGCAATGTGTCGTGGAAATTGATAATACTTCTACCCAATCTCTGCAACTCCTCATCGACAATCTGCTTGTTAGACTTAAGTTTGATAACGATTTTTCTTAGTCAGTTTTGAAATATTCAGCAAGAAGTATCATCTCTCTATCACCATACAACATCTTTCCATATCGACCATGTCAGTTGGCAATGTCGACTCATGGAGAACAGAAACTTCATCTACCACACCTTCGATAGGGGATCTTGTGAATAAATTATCAATTAAAGCCTGATAAACCGATGATTTCTTATTTGTTTATAAATTTAATTTTTGTAATTATACATGAAGGTTTGATGCCAACCAGGTTCCCTCCCCCGTCTAGAAAGCGAAAGGGAACGAGGTTCCTGAAAAATGTTCAGAGGTGAATGGGAATTTCCATCCTTCTTTCCCTTCAATTACCACACTGCTGTTTGCCATGTGCCAAATTACGATGAATTTAAATTAAATTATCATAGTATAATTATTTCCTTGTTGAATTATCAATACTTTTCAGTGGAAAAAAGGATGGAATTTGAAAGTTCCAAATCAAAGTAAGTAGACCAACGTAAAGGGAAAAAAGTGTAAAATTTTCCATATAATTATGCGTACAATCCAAATTTAAAATTTCTGTGTAATTAAGCTTAGAGTGCAAATTTTATGCTTATTTTTCTCTCGACTTTATGGGTTGATTGCCCTATGCTGTAAGCGCTCCATATAATAAACATAAGCTTCAGCAATTATTATAGTAGAAAGCAATGGATATATGAAGCAAAGCACTCTATTTTTTGTTTCTGATTTTTCTCTTAAATAACATCGATCGTTTTCGATCATTTTTACAAACCAACTCACTACAAATTTTCCATATATAGAAAGTGTCCCGCGCACATAAAGGAGAATTTAAAAAAATACTAGGACACATTCTGTTTATTTTCAGTAAAGAGTTAATACAGTGAATTTCAGCTCCGTAAGTTTAACGGCTTGCGAGATACTCATTTTTTTCGCAAAAATTCGAATCCTCACTACCTCCTTAGGATATTATGCATTATAGTAAAAGCAGTATAACATCCCAGTTTGGATTAAGGCCTAACTATATACCACAAAAGTAATTTCATTTGACTTTGCAATTTGACCGTGATGATCAGACACTCATAGTTACATTCAATTTTTTATATAATAATTTATATATTACAGTGATTCAAAAATGTATATTTTTCAGTAGTTAGTTCCTCTAAAAACTCACAGGTCTCGAAAGCCAAGTAGTAGTATAAGTCCTATTGCTATTATTACAATTAAAAATATCAATACTCCAAAAGTGCCTGAAGTTCTTTTTTCACTTGGTTAGATATACTCACCTCAGGTAAGTAGACAGAAAGAAGTGGAAAAGGAAGGGAAATGAAGGTCTTGAAAGTAAAACGAAGACAAATTTACTAGTCTTCAGAAGATACTTTCTACAGTGCAGTGAGCAGAGAGGGTCGGTAGATCATACTGAGTTGGTGGGTCGCAGTGGGTCATGGTGGGTGGTGGGTCGCATTGGGTCACGGTGGGTGGTGGGTCGCAGTGGGTCACGGTGGATGGTGGGTCACAGTGGGTCATGGTGGGTGGTGGGTCACATGCTGTTGACCCACGACCCATTGACGCACTCAGAAAATTTGACCCACCGACCCACTGACCCACTCCATCTCTGATCTTTACTCATAAGCTTTATTGAGAAAAATGATTAACGGCAAAGACAGTTTTGAAACATTTTCCCTTTGTCTATGTTGTGGAGTCCTCTTTCAGGACAGTGGTAGAGCGTTCACCCTCCGGTACTTGGGGTCCCTGTTCGATCCCAGCTCGCGCTGTGTGGACTTTGTTGTGGACAAACACCGTGCTCGTGGGTTTTCTCAGGGTTCTCCCGTTTCCTCCCACTTTCTTCATTCCACCATTTTACTCATCTCCCATCATCACCGTCTGGCTCCTTTAGCCTAACCGGCATAATCGTGGGACGTCAAACTTAAAGATTTCATTTTTTTTCTCTTTTAGGAGGAACTAACAGTAATCTCTCATCATGGACGGGTCCCATTTCACTCACAAAGAACAATATCCTGTTACTAGGGTGTGAGGGTATTGTCTGTTCACTCTAGGATGGAAGATTGTTTACGAACAACAATTGTAGTGCGAGCGTCAACACCTTGCTTCTCACCCCTACATGGTAAATTCATGATTGCCAGGCACATGAATCACCGAACCGAATGTACCTACTTCTGCACAGTCATAGAACAATTGGTAATACTACATAAATTGCTGCTTTTGGGATGGCTGAGATATTAACGTTATGACAAATCGAGTTAGTTATTATGTAATACAATCTTACATATAATGCATACTCAATTTTGTACAAGTGTTCTTGTTCGAAAGTGTGCGAAAACCTTGTACGCCTGGCAATATTGGAAGCATGCAGCTTGTATTGTAAACAATAAGCAGAGAAAGCGAACACCGTTAGGTTCGCTGGACAGTGTTGTTTTCATGATAAGGCGACAGAAACATCTTGTACTGATTGTAAACAGAGGCTGGCAATTTCGATGCGAGTATAGGTGGAAATATTCTCGTCACATTATTGCCTGTTGGTGAAGGTTTGCAATGTTGCAAACTGCCAAGTCTAGGATTTCATACTAATTGAACGAGCTTTGAGAAGGATTAGTATGATGCAATAATTATAAATACTAACAACCATAGACTTAAAGTATTAGGAAATAAAGCATGCTACTGTAAGAAGAATATAATACACATTGAATTACGTGTTCAAAGTATAGTATAAAGTGAATTTTCACACGTAAATATTTTAAAGCAGTACACATTTACCCTGTTTGGGTGCCCTTACCAGACACTAGAATATCCAACACAAAAAAGGCATTAAAATAGGTAGATCGAGCGTGGGCATGAACCCAGCTCTGGCTGGTATTCCTTATTAAGGTTTTACTCAGTCCCACGACGTGAATGCCTAGACGATAGCTTCTGTAAGGCAGGGGCGGATTCAGGACGGACTTCTGGAGAGGGCGGTGGGTTTTAGTACTGCTACTTAGAGCTACTTTTAAGAGCTCCAAACTCTGGAATGGGTTTTATTTAAATATATAAAATAAGAAAGTTTCCTTTCCGGGGGGTCCTGATCGTCCCCTTGATCCGCCACTGCTGTAAGGTCAGAATTGGGCCAAACACTTAGGCCCCAGAATTGGCGGGAAATATATTACACCAGAATGTTGACAACACTTCCACAAATATTATGGTGGTGGGTTCCGATATCTCCTTTTCGTTTATATGTGTTTAAATTCATTATGAAGTAAATGTAGAAGTGATTCTTTCATTCTCTTTCTTTCTTTCTTCTCATTTTTCTCATCCTGGCTCTCATTTCCTCGCCTTCTTAAAATCTGAATACTATCCTCCTGTAAGATTGTTTCTCTTCACGACCCAAGGTTTAAAAAGACCAACCTGATATAGTTAACTATTAGCAGAACTGTACCAATAAATTCACATTAGAGAAAGCGCCGTAACTTAGATTTTTTCTGGGGGGCATGCATTAATACGTGTATTTGGGCCTCCTAGGAAAAGTTTTTTTCTCATTCTAAGGCCCTCCTCTTTCTATCTTTCTCTTACTATTTATGTCCTCCGGAGCCTGTGGCCCTCCCTCACAGCAAGGTTTGAGGGGCCGTTACTTACGCCCCTGGGCCCCTTCCATACATGACAGGGGACAACATTGACAAATCTCAAAACCATACGAATAAATGTTATTTCTAGGGCCCCAAATAGTAGACGTTTTTTACTGAAGTGGGCCCACGACTCACTTTTGTTTTATTTACATTTTGTGCGCTGCTTTATGTAATGTAGTGAAACTGTTTGATGCTTCATTTATAATTTCATGTTCGTATATGGATTAAGAAAATCTTGCCTCAAAATGGGCCTTTTCGAACGGCGAGGAACCTCCCTGGGGGTAGTTGCCCCTCCCCTGCCCCACACAAGTTACGGGCCCTGATTAGAAAAGAGGTAAACTGTTTCGAAATTTACGCAACTTGCAAATACCAAACCCTACTAGTGCTAAAGTTGATGAGTTAGTGCCACTGTTACCACTGCGATAAGGGGAAAGAAGGGGAAGGACTGCTAAGATTCGCTAGCCAGTTTTTGTATCAAAACACAGCGCCAAGCTACAGTAAACGGACAATAAGCGTGTTTGCACACGATACCGACAAAATCGGAGGAAACCCCGATAATATCGGTGTCGGTGTCGGTGTCGGCATACTTTGCACACGTCGCCGACAATGTCGGTGGAAGCCCCGACAATATCTTTGCCGGTGATGAGCGAAGTAATCGACACAGACATTATATATTCTGCATTGTGTTTCTAAAAATCTTCTCCATATATGAAAACAAATAAAAGGAATAATAATCGCGAAAATTATTTTTAAAAACAAGGACTACAAAAACTGTTCTGAAGAGGTGTGGAGGACGGTACAAAACTTAGAAAAAATAGGCCTGTGCCTAAACATGTTTAGATTTAACAGTGCCGTTTTAAATAGATTTCGTAAACATATTATTTTCGTTTCGATGAGAATTGATGCTGCGGCACATTGCAAATTGATGGTGCGGTATATTAGTTTTAGTTTTTCTTGAAACACTGTTACACATTGTATGTATGTATATTATTTTGCTTTCCATGCAATTAACACTAATGTCATAGTAGATTAAATGAGGAGATTCGAATTAGTAATTTTGTTTTACGTTGCCCCATACATACCTGTCGTTTCTCGTTTCTTTTTGTCCATGAACTGAAAATCCTCAGCAAGGCCTGCAGAAACTTCTCACCATGCTTTTTGCTTTTCAATTCTGTCCTTGAAAGAGTCAGTTATCTTATCCCATATGCAAGGTCTACATTCCATAAATTCAATAAGGGTTAAAATATCGCATGGAAAAATTCTTGCCATCTCTAAAATTCTAAGCAAAACTAGAAAGGTAAGAATGCAATAATACCCAACCTTTTCATTCAGTCACTGTAGCTAAACTGCAGAACTCTATCAGGGGGTCGATCCTGGCACAAAGGGGAGAGGGAAAACTTGGATACATTGCTTTGGTCTTGGTTTTCAATTGCCATTCCACAAATTCTTTTTAAAAAGGGGAGATTTGGGATAGTTTTGGAAGTGAGAGAAAAAATCTGCAACAAGTGAAGCATGGAGTCACATCTTTGTTGTTGAGATCACAATCAAGAAAATGCCAAATGAGTAACTTGTCCTTGGAGCTTTCCAAAGAATGTTTATGCTGGTTTCATTTCAAAATAATAATAATTTTACTTTGACTTGTCAACATATGTTCTATTCAATTATTTCTTATTCAGTGGGACCGGGAAAAGTGATCTGCACACAATTCTGATGAAAATAAAAGGAAGTTATAATAATCAGGATTTTTTTTTTTTTTTTTACATATGCTTATGTTCACAGTGTATCAAATTACGTTTAAATTAATTTCCAGAATGTATTAAAATTTAAATGCATTAGTAGATTAAAAAAGATACCATCAAAGAGTGTGTGTGTGAGAGGGAGAGAGAACAATTTTTTTAAAAAAAGTAGTGGAAAATAATCAAGAATTTGGTTATCTAAATTTCCTATATTCTATTTGGTAATAGCTATTTAGAGGGAAACCAGTACTCTTCAGACTTCCCACATTTTATACTTTATTTAATAAAGGGGATTAGCTGCTCGAAAACAGAGACCGTCTCCTTTAGCCTAACCGGCATAACCGTGGGACGTAAAACTCAAAGATTCCATTTCATTTCATTTTCCAAAACAGAGACTGTAAAAAAAAAAATAATAAGCTGTTCCGAAGTTGTTTGTAGGACAAGATAATAATAATATTATTATACAATTGTAATAGAAAAAATGGAAACAACAAAATCCCTAAGACAAGAAAGGAAAGAATACACAGCGCCTTGTCACTCACTCTCTTCATCTAACCCAATGGTCGGCCGACATTATCGGCCGCATGTGCATCCAATCATAAGAAAACATTGCCCCCATCAAAATCGATGTCGGCGGTATCGCCGACAATATCGGGGGCTTGGCCGACAGCATCTGCGTGTCGGAGGATCGGCCGATAATGTCGGCGGCGTGTGCAAGCTACGATTTTAGTAGATTGAAGTAGATTTCACCGCCGACCTTCTCGGCGCTTCCACCGATATTATCGTTGCCGTGTGCAAACGCACTAAGGCTGCGTTAATGGTTGACTGTTACGTTTTGAAGAGTAACAAAGAAAGCCGAAGCAGTGTTGCCAAATGATCCGCGTTAAATTTTCCTATTCTAGCATCAGAAATTATCTTTTTTACAGAAGAATTCCCTACGCCTAAATCTATTATTATTATTATTATTATTATTATTATTATTATTATTATTATTATTAATAATAATAATAATAATAATAATAATAATAATAATAATAATAATAATAATAATAATAATAATAATAATAATAATAATAATAATATTTCAATAACTATTTCTACAATTGTAAGTAAAGTTTCTAATAACGTTGTTCTTAAAAATATGATATATATTTTTCTCTCTAAAAACACATACATCAGTGCATTTTTTAAGAAATCTCTACTAGGTATCCAGGCACAAAAGGGCTTTTGACACACACAGCAAAATTCAAACGCACAAAGATTTTTAAAGTGCATTTTTGTGAAATGTACACTTTTAAAATAATAGCATACAAAATGACGTATTTGGTCAGACTTCTGCTAACCATTTCATTTCCTATTCAACACATCGCCATCAATACATGAGCGTACAGTTTCTTTTGTACATTTTGGCTTAGATCCACCTTC
The DNA here is from genome assembly GCF_964235325.1 of Thermobia domestica. NCBI lineage: Eukaryota > Metazoa > Arthropoda > Insecta > Zygentoma > Lepismatidae > Thermobia > Thermobia domestica. The sequence continues at coordinate 69,902,272 of NC_137462.1, forward strand.
AGGCCGGTACTTAAAGATAAAACCATACTGTGTTATCATAATTGGATATTTCCTTCATTTATTTATTTATTTACTTTTATATCCATAGTTTTAAGTTGGGCATAATCAGGCCAGAAAAAAGAAACGCGATTGATACAGATGGAGAGGATACAAAACACACAATACAAGACACAAACTACTCAACAAGGCAATAACAATATGTGAACTTGAGTAAATAATTCCCCAACGCAATCATTTTATGTGTATACGTATTACTAAATATTACTACCAATACCTTTTTTCCTAAGAAACAATGTAATCAAAAATTTATCTTCATGGTTTAAATCTTATCAATGGTTTAAATCGTAGCATGTAATCTATTTGTTAATGGTTCCATTTCTACTATAATTTTTGCACTTGATATCTCAATCTGTTTCACATTATTTGATTTCTCTTCTGTTTTAAGGCGTGTTATTCCACTTGTAACTTATTAATTTCTACTATTATTTTTACATTTCAATTACATTGCTCGGTTTCTTACATGTTTAGAACAAAACTAAGTTTCTCGTCTACTTACCATAGGTTTGACGGAACCATTAATATCATTAGCAGTCTTAACGGCAATTGATACATGATTTGCTACCACCGAATATACAGGGCACTGACGAATTACCAAAGAAAAGAAAAAAATTCTGGCAATATTTAAGGAAACTCGCGCTGAAGAAGAAATGGGAAAATACCAGTGACAATTTGAGTATAAGGAAAAAAGGGGATGGGCACAAAGGTAACCAGCGACAGATTTTAGAAATATTTTGTTACGGGCTTCTCTTAAAAATACTTCATGTTTAGAAATCACAAAATTTGGGGGGGAAGGACTTGAAGGTTGAGTAACATTTGATTTGTTTTATATAGAAATCCTAAAATTTTGGAAGAGCTCAGTCCCTTCGCCGCCGGCGTAAATCCTCCACTGAAGGCAGCAGTGCAACAACTAGGGTCAAAAATAGTGCTTTGTGCTTAATGGACAATCCGTTACTTTTTCATACAAGTTTGTGCCATCTATTAATTATATCAGAAAATTTGTCTGAACAAATCTCAGTTACTGATATTGCCCATAACTGACACGAAATGTTTGGTTGCCAGGAAATGTTAGGTCAGAATAAAACAGGTTAGTGGAATTGGGCTAAATGAGAATTGGGAATCTCTGGAAAGCAAACCAAGTAATTCAAGTAATTTATTGTTGAAGCATTTTTCTAGTAGTTTAAAGATTTATGAAGTGCACTGGGTATCCAAATTGCTGGGCCTGGGTATCCATTTGCATACAAAAAGTGAGCTTAAAAATGCCCTGACACACACACACACACACACACACACACACACACCACACACACACACCCACACACACAAAGCACTACACTTGTACGGTAGAATCAACAGGCATTAAGTAGTCTTAACACTGACGCACTCGAGTCTTTGAAGTTTGAAATCAACAGGTTCCTTTTTAAATAATAATAATAATAATAATAATAATAATAATAATAATAATAATAATAATAATAATAATAATACTCTTTCCCCTTGTTTTTAAAAATAGTACTGCACTCTTTCTTTTGTTAACAGAAAGGCACCATCTCCCTTTCTTCAAAAAAAAAAAAAAAAAAAAAAAAAAAAGAGAAAGAAAGAAAATCTAGATCGCTATACACAAATTTATTGTTGATTTGTTGCCTCTCCGATAAATGTGAATGTTGTGGTTTTGCATGTGTTGACTGGTTTCTTATCGCAAGACCCAGACACCTGCAATAGTTTATCAGGGTTGGAAAAAATAGTTTAAAAAAAAAAACAAGAAAAAAACAAAAAAACATCTATTTAAAACATAAAAAAGGTGTTCAAAATGTTTGAAACGTTAAAAAATACACACACACACACAAACATGTTTTAAACATTTTGAACAGTTTAAAACATGATTTTAAACATTATTCAAAGTCGTGTAATAACGTATTTATTAAGACCATTTGCTCCTGCAAGTGATCTTTTCATTTATTTTATTCTCGTTAAGAGTACACTGTGTTGGGTACAGCATGTTTCGGTATAAATTAGTAATTCTCAACTTATTCCATACCACGACTCCCTTTCATTACATCCTCTTGCCAGTGACTCTCGTAAGTACGTTCTTGGTTGTAATAAGCTTTTTAGGTAGATTTTAAAATCTACCTACTATGGAGATTTCACACAATCTATCAATATACATGACAAAACAAAACTCCTCACCATTCTTGTGTGTTGATAACGGGTTGAGGGAGAATGATGAAACTTGAAAGTGTTCTGACGCATCAGATGGTGCTATCAAGCATCATGGCGGACATCTTTGCTTGGGCGATTCTCAGCGTTACGCACGGAACATTTGTACACAAAAACTGCTTTTTTAAACAAAAATGTATTTTCAAATCAAATAAAAAGTATGTCAAAATTAGGGGGAAAATGATTAGTGCATAGTTAAATAAAATGAAACACTCAAAACAATTGCAAATTTGAGTTATAAGCTAAAATTAAGCGTTACGCACGGGACTCAGACAAAAAGCTTATTTGACAACCTCAATTTCATTTGGCATTCTCTGCGATTTATGGCAGCATTTTCATTTAATATGCCATCACTTATGTTCTACATTCATTCTCCTTACTACACATTGTAGTTTTTAAATTGGAAAATAGAATTTAATTAGCTTCACATTAAGTTTTCTTTTTCGACTTACCGTTACGCACGGAACAGAAAACTAACCATGCAATTGTCAGGTTGTTCTAAGACTGTTATTATGCAATATCCTTACTAAAAGGATTGATATTTTAAGATTAACACTTGGACATTAAGAAGCATAAAAAAATTGCATCCATAATTTAATTTAAATGAATTAAATTACATTACAAAGTATCAAAGTCGAACTTTGCTAGGTAACTCGCTTAGTGTTATTACCATGTCTTTGGGGTATTTATCTGAGCGCTGATTGGTGGCGTTCAAACCACATAATGTTGTACAAATGTTGAGCTGCTCGACTTATCAAACATTGAGTCGTTTGAACGCTGCCATTGCCAGGTGAAATGCGGGAAAGTGAATTGAAGGGAAACGGTTTTTTGTTATTTGGTATGATTGTTTGTTACTTCACAGTAAAGATTTACTTTAGTGTGAGAGTTTTTTTAATATAAGTAACATGGATTCACAGGCAAGTAACTCTGTTCCAAGTAATATTGTCAGTGATGAACTGAATCGATCAACAAAAGCAATCAGTGGCGCTGAAAGGGTTAGAAAATATAGACTTAAACATAGGAACAAGGGGGGACTGAAATATAAAGTGAAAATGCACCGTTATAGGCAAGTTAAAAGATTAACTCTTTTCCTCTCACGTTTCTTTCGCGAAACTCATTCCTCATTGTTTGTTGGCCTTTAGAAGAGGAAAACACTTTAAAATGTGAAGAAGAACAAGGTAATTCAAGTTATATTGGTTCAAGGAAAACGAAAAGAGTGTCAGTGTACGGAATGATATATTCATCAAGTGATGAGAGCGACGTTAATTCAGAATATAACTTTGAAGACGATGTTCATAATAATATTCCAACCCTCCAGCTGTCGAGCTCAGAATGGACAATATTAGAGCAGATGTATTTCTCCTAGTGAAATTTGATTGTGGTCCTTCCATAAATAGGATAAAATATCGGTATGTATGTGTATCTGAAAGTGATATAGAAGAAGATGGGGACATTAGAGTAACAAATCTGAAATACATGGACAACAGTTGTACAAAATTTTGTTTTGATGAAAAGAACAGATCTTATGTCTCATTTGATCAAGTTTTAAACATACTTCAAGCATCTAATTTGCTGATAAAGGGTGAAAGAATATACTATAAAGTTCCAGAACCAATACCCGTTTTTGTAAAGAACTAAAAAGTTTTGAAGCGAATCAATTTGCCCCCTACAAGACTGTCAAACCAACTTAGATACCTACCTTTCTAATGAAAAGAAAAAAGTGTGATTTATTATGATAATTTGCTTTTAAGTCTAGTGGAAAATGTTTCTTTGTAACTTAACGTAGACTTGTTTGGTAGTTATATTTGATTTAGTTTCTTTCAGCAAATTCATGTTTCTTTGAGTTAATATAAAAGTGTATTTCTTCATTGTAACCTCAATAACAATAAACACGTTTTGGAAATCTTAAAAACTTAATTTTATTCTTTCCTTGCATAAATCTGTAACGTTACGCACGGGCAATATTTCTATACCTCATGAAATAAATAAGGAGGGCAATAAAGAAATTTAATAAGTACAACAGGCTAATAGTGATTTTACTTTGGAGCAAAAGTTTCAATACTTTATCTTCTATAATTACAAGGAAACACGAAAAACACATGTTTTCCGTTACGGACGGGACAACAAAACATGACATGAGAAAACTACGATTTTCGCCTACCAGAATAAAACATAATTTAAAACAAAATTGTCAAATTTTTGCCAAAGATCCACTTCATATTTTTTTCTATTGTTCATATAATTACAGATTCAGAATTTAGTTTGAAAATTATTTGAAAATTAGGATATATATTGTTAAAATAATGCGGTAGTTAGTGATCTCTTGCCTGTCAGATGACAATTAACAGATTAATATTTTCCTTTTCAACAAGCAAGACTTTATTTTACATGAATTAGAGGTTACAATTACAAATTTAGATTATGTTCTCTCGCAGGAGACCATTCGTCCAGCTTAGAGCCTTATATGAATGACAGCAAGTTATGAAAATGAAAAATACAACTTACATTAAGTATGCTGGTATACCACCCATGTTATTGCAGATCTTGGTTGGTTGCTGAGAGATCCGTTGGTTGTTCCGAGATGATCCTTGGACCTCTCCCTTACCTTTTTATATGCTATTAATTTCGTCAGCCAAACCCTGAGGTTCTCCGTAACAGCCTTGTTTGTTCACTTAATTACTTCTTACGCTACGTGACTGCCGGAGAACCTCATTAGTCCACAATAAGTGTGACTGTTTATTCCAAAATTCTTTTGTTATCTAACTTAAGTACACATACATTTTATCACTAGAAATTAATGTAAAAAAAAAAAAAAAAAAACCTTTTTGATATATTCTTTTTTAAAACCATTGAGCTAACTTCTTTCTTTTCTTTTTTTTTTTTTTCACTCATATGATAGTTTCATTGCAGTCCCCCACTTATGAGGAACTGTTCTTGAACATCACCGTAGTGTGTGTCACTTTTTTTTTTTCACTCATATGATAGTTTCATTGCAATATGAACAGCAGTGAGCATGATGTAGAACAGATAAAGTTTATGTGGTCAAAACCTTGTAAATATATTTTACAAAAAGATTTTAAATGTCTCAGTATATAGTTACACTGTTTCTTAATGGAAAAACATAAACATCATAGTTTCAAATTAATTTTTAAAATTTACTGACAATGGACCACTTGCCAGAGAATCGCCAGCTTGGTATTTGAAATTTCAAATGCAAAGGGAGTCATGTTACATGTTTTCAGGTTAGAATTTTACCAGAAATACGGTTGTGCGGTTATTTTAGCAAGTCATTTCGAAGTTACCGCTTCAGAAAGTTCTCTAGTTATGCCTTTAGGAGCTAAGCTCGAGTTTCGTTGAGGCGGGTGAGATTTTTGTTGCAAAATTTGATTACTATTTCAGAACACGATGGTAATAAAATTATTTTAAAATAATAAATTTTCGAAAAATAATGTTTAAAGCACACTTCATGTTATGCTAACTCTAGAATATTTTCTGGAATTCTATGTAATTGGATGTTTTTTGAGTCAATAATTTATTGAAGAAAGGTAATATTTGGGGCGTTCAGAACATAATGGATCCAAATCCATTATCAGTAAAGTCCAGTTTTGCTCAGCAAATGAATTCTATTTCAAAAGTAATATTTTCGCAGTCAAGAGTTCAAAACAAATGTCATTAAAACCATGCGAAAAGGCGTGGGATATTTTCATAGGACAGTCGCTAGATTGGGGCGTTAGTGGGACTGGAGGGTAACCGCTCCCATTCCCACCCTGAATTTCAGATTTTGGGGGCAGTAAGGCAGTTTTAGAAATATTTTGATAAGCAAACTCCAAAAGAACAATTTGAAGTCCTTACACCGAATAAATACGGAGAACATACAGACCATTAAAACTGGAAAGTTGCTTAGGCAAAATTTCTAGAATTTTAAGCAGGCCCGAAACTCGAAAGTAGAGCCATCTTTGGAATCCTTTGGCCAAAAAATATATGAGAGAGCAATATACTCCTATAGCTCCTTACGGCCAATGGTAATGGATTGTAATTGATCAAAATCCGTATTTATTCGGTGTAAGGACTTCAATTTTTTCTGCTGAACTTTGCTCAACAATAAGTTTTTAAATCTGCATCACTGCCCTTAAAATCTGAAATTCAAGGTAGGGGCAGTAGTGAAAAATTCACTTGGGCCAGGCGTGGGAAAATTTTTGAAAATTTTCCCATGGGAACGTTCCCTGGGCGCTGTTGCTAAGCTGGTATACTTATGCTCATAGTCTTGGACGCCTACCAGATGTAGAAACAAGATGAAACTGCCTTTTTCGTGTTCTTGTCGTGTATTGGCTACTTATTTGAATCCCAAACCCCCACCCCCTCCTGCGAAGAGCGTAATGTCACAGCCGTACATCTTATTATTGTATTTTTCTTTTTAACTGAATATTATGTGATTGTTGTTGTTGGTTAATGTTAAAAGGACGGCCGATCTCCCCTTCTTAATTGGGAAGTCACCATTTGTTTATATTGTATATATTTAAATATATGTCTGTTTCGTTTATTTCATCTGTTCAATATGTGTGTTTTGTGTGTTCTTGAATCCAAATGATAGGATATTCTCAATGGAAAATTCCTATTAACAGTGGATATTGTAGGAGAAACTTCAAGGGTGAGACAAAGTCAAAGGGGTAATTCAGAACAGGATATGAAAGGTTTTTGGAGATGTTTGTCAGGAAATGGTCACTAGGCCTTACACGTGATGAGGACTTAAAGGGAGCGGATCCACTACGTAGTTTGTATCAGTGTCAAGAGAGGTCACCAGCGTAGGTCGCTTCTAGCGCCTGTAGTGAACTCAGTTGGTTCTTGCTTCTCAAAGTGTTTCCATCTCAACATACCAAATGGTTTCGTTTCGTTTCATTAAAGTACAGGGTAAATCACCCTGAAATTGGAACAGGCCAGTTTTTTTTTGGGGGGGGGGGCACTTTGTAGATTTTTTCAGATTTATTAACATCGGCGTTATCTACTTTTCCCCCTGTCTTTCGTCGATGACATTTCCAAGTGGCGTCTGTTTATTTTTATTTTTTTAATTTATTGTAAAAAATTCGCTTTTAAGTGAAAGGCTTTCATGATATTGAATTTTTCTGCTCGATTCTAGGCAATAGGTTAAGGAATATGTTTTCAGTGTTTTCGCGTTATTTATTGTTCTAATGGAAATGTTGCACATATTTTATGTTGATCGCTTCGTTAAGCCCTAAAAAATGTGCATTTATGTCATACTGTTAAAAATTGTACATTTGTCGCATGCTTACAACGGTGCCAGGAACGTAGCTAGGAGAGGACAGGGGGGCCCAAGGACCCCCTAAAAGTTGGCTTAGCCCTCCAAATATTTATTTAAAGTTATTTATATGGAGCCCATTTGCTAATATGGCTTCCCAAAATCAGAACTCTAACTACGTTCCTGAACGGTATCAAAAATTAGAATTTCTAATGTACACTCATGTCCAAAATTATTGTCGCATGTCTATAAATATGTTGTTCTAGGAATAAAATTTCATAAGAAATCCGTCCAGTATTTCTTACAATGTTAGTATGGGTATATGTGGCAAATTTCAAATGACATGTGGCAAATTTTATGCCAAAAGAGCAGTAAATAGGAACAGTAAAACGAAAATAAACTTGCTTTGTCCATTTAGCAACATTTTATTTTACATTATAATCCTCATATTTATAATTCTTTTCCTATGAAATTTACCACAAACATACATTTCCCGATTATACACATAGTATCAGTATTTAAAGCAACCTGCAAAATCATTATCAAATTATATTCTTACAAGAAGACAATTATAGATATGCGACAATAATTTTGGACATGAGTGTACATAGACCTCCTTTGCTTGGCACAAGGATATAAAGCAGTTCTAGAGATGTTAATTTGATACTATTCAAGGTAACAGTCTACTAGAGATTAATTTGATTTTAAGGTCTTCTACTTGGTCTAGTATCTAGCACACTTGCCTTCAGAGCTCGCTATCCAGGGTTCAATTCCGGTAAGAGATAGGGTACAGTAGAACAAAAAAATGTTCAGATACCGCTAAAGGCAGTAGATCTCCTGCAGCCACCATAGAATAAGAGTAAAGCGTTAAAATAAAAAAATACTGATTTTCTTGATTTTTAATTTAAAAAAGATTATCCCAACTGGTCACTAACTGCCTTGTAGAATCTTATGCCTTAGCCACTAAGCTTATTTCTGAGCACGAGCGCACCCACGGGTTACTCCGCTTACACCAGACCCTCAAAAACAATAACTCAAAAGATTCCGTACACTTCCGTAATAAAACCATACTTCCTTAGCAGATAAATTGTTGGTGTATTCTCATAATTTGATTTTACATTTCATCTGTACTATAAATCCTATTTTTTTTTTAAATAATCTAATTCTATCATAGGGAAGTTTGATAAAATTTTAAATATGTATAGTTTTTTCAAGTGCGGAATCGTTTCAATATTATATACAAGCACTGTCTTGTAGTACTGGACACCTCTCAATACAAAAAATTCTGGCTGCGCGTCTGTGTCCGAGTAAGTCTGAAGGTAAACATTTTTTAGATGTATAAAGTACTATTTATAAATGAATTCAGGGAAAGGGTTTTTCTCCTCCCTCTTTCCTACCACACAACAGTGTACCTAAGTAGCAATTTGTACCAACTAGAGATCACCAGTGTAAGAATATAAAAATAGTTCGTGCTGGCAGGGTTAAAAACAAGAGAATGTCATTCCCCCCCCCACCTATCCCAGTTGGGTTGGAGACCGAGGTGTTTGGAATCTTGGCTAAGATAATTGCCGCTAGTCTAAATTGTGAATCAGCTAATAGTACAAAAAATGTACTGGAAAAGGAAAAGGTATTGTGGTTATAAAATTTCATCCCTTCACTTCAGCTGTTGCTTTTGGCAATGAGATAATATCGAGTTCGCAGAAGGAAGTCTGCAAATGGGAACAGCTCTTCAATCTTCTCTTCCGTGGTCAATAAACCCCCACCCACATTTGCAGTGACCTTCACAAAAGACTATTTCTGCTTCAGAAGAAAAATAATCTTGGTTGCTTTGTCCATTCATCTGTGAAAGCTTTCAGGAATGTTTCGGAGCTCATTTGGGTGTTTCATATGAACATATTTCGCGAAAAATTCACACAGCCAGGAGTGGAAGCAGAAACTATTGAAAGCCCTGTTGTTGGCGGGAGGTGTTTCCAATCTCCACAGAATGTATACTAACAAAAATTATATTACTTGTGCTCATAAAAGAATGCCAAGTTGAACTTTTGATTTTATGTTTATCGTCCCTTTGAGCAGCTAGGCTACATGAGACGTAGATATACAACTCCTGAAATCCGAAGATTATCGTTCAATGTACTCCCACCGGGAATCGAACACTGGATCCCGTTCACGTCGCACATAATAGCCATTAGACCAGCAGGGAGGGTCACCCCAAATAGAACGTGGATAGCAAACAAAACGATTCATTTCCCATCTTCACAATGATTAGTAGGGTGAAATAACAACTTACAAACATTATTTTAAAAAGAATGTGGTTAGTTGAATATATAGATAAAATATTCGTCGGCTTCACCCCTAGATCTCCCAGTTTGCTCGGTTTACGGCCTCTCAGTTCATGAACCTAGAACCATATTTAATTTCATTTGGGGCTTCGCCCTCAGCCCCCCTTATCCCTTTTGATCGGCCAACGGCCTTGCATCTGATAAACTTGCAAGCACACCGAATTTCATTTCAGATCCGGAAATTCGCTCCGTGTACGGCCTCGCATCTCATTAGGCGTTTACTCGACCTCATAATCCTGCAAGCACATTCAATTTCAGTTGTAGTTGCCAAAGGATTAGCTCCAACCCAGGTTTGCAGGTTGAGTCAGGTTGAGTACGTGGGGGCTTCGCCCTCAGATCCAGGGGCGTAAATAAGGGCCCCGTAGACCCTGCATTGCGGGCGGTCTCAAGCCATCAGAGGCTCCCAAATCACGAAGTGGGAAGTAGGGAAGGGGGCCCACTCCACCCTGTCTGCGGGAGGACCCCCAAGTCTTTAGTTACGCCACTGCTCAGATCCCCTACATTTGCTCTGCCTATGGTGCTTCATATCATACAACTGCACATTTCCCGAATTTTTGTTCAAATTCCAAGTTTCATGTCTCTAACATGCCGTGGTTCCGATATTTGAACATCTTTTCTTCCCGTCTCTTTTCTTTCCTTCTAGGATATACATAAAAACGCTTAATAAGTATTTAATAATCTCCATTGAAAAGTCTAAATACCACACTCCATGTTCCTAACCTTCAAAGATTCCAAGATATCGACATCTTATTATAAGAATTACAATGTAGCTCTTTTCTTCTACTTTCAATAAAATATCAAAAAATGCTGAAACATGTATTTATTTATTTTAAATGGGAAATCCCAATACCAAATTTCAAGTCTCTAACCCGGAGTGAACATCTTATTATAGTAATTGTAATCCACGTCCATTTTCTTCCCTTCTGGGCTATATTAAAAAAAAAAAAACTGAAATACGTACTACATTATTTTAAATGAGAAGTTCAAATACGAAATTCTATGTTTCTAACCCTCAGAGTTTCCGAGATATTGACAAGATACGAATTGAAGCTCCCATTCGATTTTCCTTTTCTCCCCTTCCTATTTTCCTTTCCCTTCCGCCATTTTCCTTTTCTTCCCTCCTCTCCGCCCCATCTAAACATCACGAAACGCTAAAAACATGTCAAGTGATTTTCAATGAGAAATGCAAATATCAAACTTAAAGTATCTAACGTCACGAGATTCGGTAATATTTCCATTTTATTAAAATATTTCCCACACCATTTCCCCTCTTTCCCTGTCGCACTTCCAAAAAATCATTCCTTAATGGTACTCTACGTTACAAATCCTATGTATTGTCCTAATTTTTTTATTTTGACTTCTGTATGGTTTAGTTTTTATTTCCTTCCTATATAAGTCACAATTTGTTCACCACTCCAGAAGCTGCATTGTATCCATGCCCATAACTTCTTTTGCTCCACCCTCCGTCCACGTGTTATCCATGGTATACCATCTGGATCTACATGGCCCTTTTCAATCGCTAATCTTCTTTCTTCCTCTCCAACTTTTTTCATCTGACTCCAAAGAGAATATGTCCACACCTACAAAAGATATACATTGGTTTAGAAAACAGGACATATCGTTATTTTGTTCTAATTTTGATTCGTTACGAATCTCATTACCCATTTACTTTCTACTTTGAGTGATGTCAATAACGAACAAGATAAATTTCCCTAGTCATCAAGAATGTGACTCAGTTTCTCTATGATTGTGCAGAAACTATACGGATAAATAGTTATTTTTTGTCTCTGTATGCTTTGTCTGGTATGTATTGTAAAGACTAGCAACGTTCAGAAAACATCAGTTTGAATTTTACTTTGTATAAAATGTAGATAGCGACTGAGGCTTCACCTCTTGACTCCCACATATGCTTTCTACGATCTCGCATCTAATAAACATAAAATCATCAATGTTTGGTTAGCCTACACTCTTAAAAATTTCCTTGCTCAGAAATGAGAAAAATGCATGTTCAAAACAAAATAAGTAATTTTTACTCATATTTGAGGAAAAATGTCTCATTATTTCCAAATGTGTTTTCATTTATGAGCTCAAGGCAAATTTTCAGGTTCCCATTTATGAGATTTTCTCACTTCTTAAAAATGAGAATGGAATAGTGCGTGATTTTCAATATCATAGATGATTTAAAAAACAACGATAACAATCTTACCGAAATAATATTACTATGTTTTACTAGGGAGTAATATTATTAGGGCTTAATTACTATTCAGGAAAGGAGATAAAGGATTTCAGCTGTAGCAGAGTGCGAATGGATATGAGTACGCAGTAGGTGATGCAGCTGAGGTGGCGTATGAATACACGTCATGTGACAGCGGCGAGGAGCAGCGTACATATCAACTTTCGAACGTAAGTTTGGGTGAATTGTAAACACTACCATAGACTAAAAGTTACTGTAGTATACTGTAGTATAGTAAAAGTACTGTAGTGTAGAACGCTAACCCCCCCCCTCATACAGGTTATATAGGCTATAGCAGTCAGGTTGGCTCTTTATGTATCAAAGCTCAGTACTCAATTTACATAATAACGAGTGCAGCAATAACAAGTGAAGGCGGGTTAGAGCCCCGTAGGACACGTTGTTTTCTATATTACAATAGAACGGGGAGGCATGTCAATGTTTTACACCCTTCGTCATTCGTTATAATGTGCAAAATAGCTTATGTACGGAAACAAAGAATACATAAGTCATCTGTGTAGTTAGAAACAGCGTTACAAAAGTGTGATTTATTATTATGGAATTGTAATACAAAGGTACTTTGTACTGATCACCTAGCATAGCTTGGCGCCTGCGTTCTTTCACTAAAAGTAATCGTTTTAATGACACGCGTTTGCTGGTTATTTATGACATAGTACTGTACGCATTTGCTCTTGATTTAACGTAGAGGCTGCGGTAGCTCAGTGGTAGAGCGCTAACCTCTGGTGCGATGAGGCCCTTGGTTTGATCCCAGGATTCCCAGCTCGCGGCAAGTGGGCTTGCTGGTGGATAAACACAGTGTGCATGGGTTTTCTCGGGGTTCTCCCATTTCTTCCCACTTTCTTCATTCCACTATCTTTTTCATTCTCATCATCATCTTCTCCTTTAGCCTACCCAACACAACAGTGGGAAGTAAAATTTTACACAATTGTGCTCCAAGGCTAAGGGAGATAGTGATAGAGATGGATAATAATGGTGTAATGAAAATGTGGACGTACGTTTCTTGGCAATTTTTGCATGGGTTTGTGACCTTGTTTCTAATCTGAACTGAATCCTTAGCAGTGGAGTTTCAGCACTTTTATGAGAGGCAGAAACTGTCGCATGCCCCTGCAGTAATGAAGAAGGTGGAAGATAGGGGGTGATTCCTGGAGCTCCGGACCTTCCCCGAAATCGCTACATTTATGTAAATTTTATCTAATTTTAGGTACAATTTTACATGTTTTAATACAATTTGTCCTCGTATTGAACTTGGAGCATCTCCGAAATAAATTCCTGCGTGCGTTTCTTGTAGGAGGAAACTGAAAAATCCTGGAAAAACCCACGAACACGGTGTTTCTCATGTAGGTAACTTTTTTTATGGTAGAGAAGTAGGCATATTGGACTGCGATAACTCAGTGGTAGAACTAAACTCCGATGCATGGGGTCCCTAGTTTGATCCCACCTCCGTCAAGTGGGCAGTGCGATTAAACATATGTATGTTTGCTGGGGATTCCCTCACTTTCTTCATTACAGCATTTTCGCTCATGATCATCATAACGTCTCCCTGAGCCTCGTAGCATAAGCGTGGGACGTTACACTCCAGCAGAAATTGTTCTGTTATTCTGAAGTAGACGGATAATTCTTGAATCTGAATTATCAAGAAGTTGGTATAATGTTGGATCCAACGGGACAATCTTGAGTAAACCATGTCGATGAAAAAGAAAAGTCTTGAGAAAGTGGACAGTGATGAAAAGAAAAATGTTCAACTGTCTGATGCAGTAGGAATAAGTAACGCACCTAAAATACAAATCATCGTGGTATTCGTGGAATTTTCATGAATTGAAGTGAAGATTAAAATGTTATGTTTTAAAAAATATCTATAACTGTAGGTGTTTATTTAATATAAATTCTGGGTGTACTAATAGTTTGAATTTTTTTGCAGGTTTATATTTTGTTTATATTCTTTTCCGTCTTCTCGTATTTGAGAACCCTGTTTCTGTGCACCGTTTCTCGCTTTTGAGGGAGATATTCCTCAAATCTTTTTGAGAAATGTGTTTCTCAAAATTGGGGCTATACGTCTCATTTCCTCAAATGTTACTTTCTCAATTTTAAGAAAAAATACATTTTTTCTCAAATTTGAGAAAGCATTTGCACCCTCAGAAATGAGACATAATTCCTCGCATTTGAGTCATTATTTCTCAAAATGATTTGAGAAAATCGAAATCTCACTTTTAAGAATGTATTACTCGGTGCACAGATAAAAAACGGATGTTCTCAAATACGAGGAATATTTTCTCGAATTTAAGAAACCATTTTTAACAGTGTACGGCGCCGTACCTTATGTCCATGCAAGAGTGCTGAATTACAGTCGAAATACCGGAGGATTTGTTGCAGAACGGTTTCTAAAACTATTTCCTTGTGGCCAAATAGCATTCTCGCTTGCTGTGTGGGAGATTCGGGTAATATTTCGTGAAAGATCAATGGTTTAGATTTCACGTTAATTTAGATTAAAGTCTCGTATGGCTCCGGTGCGCAACCATCTCATCACACACACCATAAAGTATTCTTGACAACATCAATATGAAAATTCCACTAGAGCAGCAAAACGAGTGTGATCCACAATTCGTTATATGGCGGTTTACGTAGGTTGAGGATCATAACGAGACTATGCTCACTATACCCCACCCTTCAACAGCTGCTCATGTTGACCCCATTTTGTTTAACCCAAATTTGTCCCGCATTCGCATTTAGATATGAAATTTATGCACCGATCCTGAAGGAGACGTTGATGATAATGAATGAAATGGTTGAATGAAGAAAGTGGAGGAAATAAAAGAATCCCCAAGTAAACGCACACAGTGATATCTGTTCGTTTGGCGCGAGATGGGATCAAATCAGGAAACCCACGTACCAGGTGAAAGCTCTACCATCCACCACGACTCAAATATTCGCAGTTAGGCGGCGAATTCATGCTTTCTTTCACACTCCCCCGTTCAATATGAAGTAGTAATGAATTTACTTGTCATTAATTTATTTACAATTCAAAATTAGCCGCTTCGGAGACCCATCAATATATTTCTTCTTATGAGATCGCGGTAGTTCAGTGATGGAGCGCTCACCTATAGCGGAGGGCGTCCCTGCTTCGATCTCGGTCCCACCAATGTGGACTTTATGGTGGACAAACACCGCGTAAGTGTTTCCCTTAGATTTCTCTAATTTCCTTCCACTTCCTTCATTCCACCATTATCGCTTATTTCATCATTACAGCCTTCCTTAGTCGCGGTGCATAAGAAAAAAAAAATATTTTCTCAAAAGCAAAAGTAATTTATTATAAATCCGTCATATTTGATCGCTATCAAAGCTGAAATCCCCGATTTATGTTCTTAAGTTTTTCGAATTTTCCACATTTTTTGGCAATTGAAACTATTACGTTGCCCTTGTAACCAGGTCAGCAACTAGAAGGGGGCAAGGGGCCAGACCTCCCTAAATTTTTCATGGCTCGCAGATCTCAATGCATCATATACTATAAAATCACAAAAAATCATGAATTTATATATTTGTAACAATTATTTTATGACTTGGGCCCCCCTAACATGTTTATGGCACCCCCAGACTTCTATGGCTGGTTGCGAGCCTGCTTGTAACTAAGATTACTTTCATCGCGCAAGTTCTATTGTGATAAAATCTTCTATACAGAATTATATCAATACAACTATTATATTAGCCACTTGTGATATTGTTGATAAGTAGGAAAGTCTATTTTTCAGTTTTTTTTTTTTTTTTTCCTGGAAAGATCAAACGGATTTGTCAATTGTTACTTACAGGTTCCAGATCTTGTTCAATCTTGTTGAATAGTTTGAAGTTCATACATGGGATATCCATAATACTGAGGAATTCTTCTAGATGAGAATACCCACTTCCAATAGAAACAGTGCCCCAAACAGCTGCAGTATTGATTACAGATCTTTTAGACTGTTGTTCCTCCTCCGTAGAGTGACATACTTCGCGTTTGCATACGCGGCACTTGAAATAGAGGTAAGACACTAGTCCTGAACGTCTCTCTCTATGAAAATCCATTTTTCCTAAGACACATATCTTTCTGTTGTTTTCTTGGAGCTTTACGGACCACTTGAGAATGTGTCCCAAATTTACAATTCGATAGCCATTTGGAAAGTCATTGCGACTAACAATCTCTGTTTCGGGCTCCACTATAAGAGATGGTAGAGACTCAGTGTCAGAGCTGAAATGACATAAAATAATAATAATAATAATAATAATAATAATAATAATAATAATAATAATAATATAAAGAATTTATAGAAATGAAAATTAAATTTATAGAAATTTGGTGCTTATATGTTGAACGGTATGGCATCCACGAGAGTGTGAATAGGGTGAATAATTGAAGGACAGATGGTGAAAAATTACTTTTTTCCTGTATGTAGGGCTACGAAATGTGTTTATCTTTTTAAAAATTCGAATTAGATTTTCTTCTCTATGACTATTATATTATCTCCTATTGTCGCTCGAAAATTAAACCAAAAAAGTAACTTTTACTTGAAGTTCAAATGTGAAACTGGTTTTGTTCTTTCGTTTGCAATTCAGATAGATTAAAACAGTTCAATTTTAGACTCGGTTTCATGACTTTTCGGGGGATAACCAAGAGTAGAAAATCATGTGGAGCAAAAGCCGCGACGAGAAAAAAAAAAAACACGTTGCGGTCGAAAATCATGCTGCCGGAAGCTTTGATGTAAACAAACAACTGAATGTTGTAGGAGGCTGAGTCCCCTTCAAGTGTGTGAGTTGACCAAGTATTTCTAAAAATTACTTAGTAGGAATAATCTGTAAATTAAGTATGATTTTTTAAATGCTTTCCACTAATAAATTACGTATAGATTTAAAGTTTGAATTTCAGACCTTTTTTTTTTTTAAAGTAACATTTCGATACATAAAGAAAATATTTATTGTTGAAATTAAATAAGAGAAATAAATCGCACGAAAAAAAAACTTTTAAGTATAAGTTAGTGAACAACGTGTGTATATGTATGTGGCTGGTCTAGTGGCTAGCACGTGCGCTTCTGTGCAAGGGGTCCTGGGTTCGAGTCCCTAAAGGAGAGCATAGAACGATTGAGGTTCGGATTCCATGTTAACCAGTAGGACCATGTTTCATGTAGCCTCGCTGCTGACAAGGGACGCTGAACTAATATATATTTATGATCGGAGAGAAAAGTGAAATTCGCTATTGCTTCATAAAAAAGTAATTTAAACAAGAATACTTATGATATCTACTGACTCTAATTTCGATTTTTGAAAACTTGTCAAGATCAACGGGTTATCAGTGGTCGATTTGGAGGGAATATGGAGAACATCGTTCTCCATTTACCAGAAGATCGAATATCCGTTCCCCTACTTTATTTCGTTCTCGGACGCGTTATCCCGAAATCTTAGATAATAATTTTGTTATTCAATCTATTAGAGCATTTTATATTAATACATAGAGAGTGTTCCCCCACTTCTTTAAAGCCAAATCAACTACTGCAGGTCGTAAGATATACAAGGATCGTAAAAATAGTGACTTTTTGTTTAATGTGGCATATTGTTCCAAGCCCTTCATATATAACATTGCGAATAATACTATTATTATATGTATCGCTGTATAAAATTAAACACGCAAATGTTTCAGTAATTGTATTTTAAAAAAATAATACACCTAGCAATATTATAAAAATCCACTAAAACATTAGTGAAACATGTGAAGGGTACAGGGAAAGAATATGGTAAATACATTTTTTTCTTTAATTTTGAGATTGCACCCAACCGTAAAAGTATGCATTGCACACGATGGTTTGGACTACTCAAAGTAGTAAAAAAAAATTTTTGATCATTCCTCTGTAAATTGGATGTTAAAAGCAGCTATTTGCGTAAAGAACACGCTCAGTCAGACTACAAAAATAGTTTTGGAGTAAAATCCACAAAACTGGATTTACAATGTTCTTTCCCTGTATACATTTAGATAGAATGATAACAATTTTATAAAAGAATCATTTTATGTTGGTTCAAAGTAATTAATAATCAGGATGGAAAGTAAAATAAATCTCACCTTTCTTTATCATCTGATTCATCCCTTGCAATTGGAACCTCCATAGAACTTTCGCTTGTTTCTTCCAAAGATACACAAACAGAAGTGTCACACTTGGAGCTATCTTCTATTTAACGCCTTTTTATCCAAGATAAACTAATAGCCTTAGAAAGCTTATTTCTCTTCCTACTTCTGGAAGGACATCGTTGCATCCCATTTCTAAAACACTAGCTGAATAAAATTGTGCGTTGGTAACTCTGTCAAGACTTATCCAGACTGCAAGAAGTTCCGAAAAAAAACGTCGCCTGAAGTGGGAGGCGCCACCTCACAAACCAAGAGGGTGGCATTTTACATATTACGAAATTGTTTCATGTCTTATTTTGAAATGCATATGTCTATATCCAAAACTGTGGTACCAATCAAAAGACAAATATGTGGGGATTTGCCTGATATGCAATATATAGGAATAAATAAAGTATTTTTCACAAAAATAGTGCTCAAAACTGAAAGTTTGTTCCTCATACGGAATTCAGTAGTATCAGCAATGCACTTTTCCATTTTCAATTAATAATAATTTAACATCTGACACGATATTTACGTGTATTATTATTTTATGTCAATGAGAAATGTGTAAAGAATCATATACTTTTTTAAAAAAATGTTTCTGACAATTGATAACAGAGAAAGACATGTAATAAAAATACATAATTAATAATTAATTATGCAGCAATTAATTATCTAATTTTGATTAAATCACTTTTAATCATACATATAGTCAATGTAATCGTGTTTTCCTGCAGACAGAACATGAGTAATGCATTAATATTAGTAAATCTCAAATGGCAAATGTCCCCTTAAGCACTGAATATCAATGTGTCAATTTTTTTAAATATAACAAAAATTGTGTACGAAAAGGGAAAATACTTAGAGTCTATGTGCGCACGCAGCTATAGTGTTGGCTGCACAAAAGGGTGTATATGGAAAGTTAACATTGGTGACCAAAGTAAAAAAATAGTAATAAGATCTGACGTAAGTTGCAGAAACTTGTCACGTTTTTAGCATTTATTATAAATGTGATGTGTCTCCAAAAACTGTTATAACTTCGTAGACACACGTCGTACTGTATAAGTCGGGAGTCCGTCGGTCAATCCCTTTTTCGGCAATTGTAAATCTAAATTAACCGACGGACTTCAACTGTAACTTTACTTTTTCTTTTTAACAATAAACTGCGCAAGATAATTCGCCTCTATTATTCAAACAGTACTTGCACCCCCGGATCTGTCTGCAGCTAAAGATTAAGACAGACTTCATATGTTTGTTGTTTATTCACGTGTGACCGCTCGCATACTGTTAATCCTGAAGTTGAAATTACAAAGTACGTTCCGCTCGCGTACTGGAGCTGCGA
Organism: Thermobia domestica; assembly: GCF_964235325.1. Lineage (NCBI taxonomy): Eukaryota > Metazoa > Arthropoda > Insecta > Zygentoma > Lepismatidae > Thermobia > Thermobia domestica. The sequence continues at coordinate 69,921,850 of NC_137462.1, forward strand.
CAGTAAGCAGAACGTATGTGATTGTGTAGATCATTCTGTTAGCAGCTGTTGCAAAGGAAGAAACGTCATATTTAAAGATGTCATCGTCAATGAGTTTATTAGATAAGCTTAATAAGCCATCAATGGTACCCTTTACAAAAATGCGAGATTTGGAGATTGGAGTACCATTTCGTATTGTAAACTGTGAGAAAATTACAACGGTATATGGTAGGAAGGCAGATGTGACATTTGAAGGAGGCGAAAAAGTGATTTAACTAGGACGTTGTACTGAAAAATTTTAAGCAGATAATGGTGCATTATTAACGTATTTACAAAGTGGAAATGTCTGTTTAACATATAAAGGAATGAAGATTAATGTATCTGGGCGCAACATGCACGATCTTGAATTTACTGAACTGGTATACTCATCGTAAGTGTATGGTGGCATGTACAAACAAGATGAAACATGAATTTTCCTCTTCCCCCCTCCTCTTCATGCATGCGCAGTCATCTGTATGCATAGTGTCGTTATTCTGCGTTGACCAGCTACTGGAGTAACATGTCTTTAGTGCTTATGCATCAACTATGAATACCAAGAAAGAGTACTTGTCAAATGTGGAATATGGTCTTAATTCAATGAAAAACAAATTAATTTGTATTGGACTGCATAGTGATACATTTGAGCCAGTGATTCGTGTTGGTAAAGGACTAGTGTTTGGGGTGGAGTTAAATTTGGCAAAGTGGGAGAAACTTTTACATTTGACCCCATTTGTTACGGACTATTTAAATTCTTAAGTGGAAATTACATTTGTAAAATCTCTTGGTCGAAAAAACGAACTGGTGGTGCGAAAACTAATGAGTGAAAAATTAGTGATGTTAGAGAAGAAATGAACACTTCATGCTCCTCGAAATACTGTGTATTTAACTTCAAGTGATTGGCTTTATTTCTTGGAAATATTACCGTGTATTGGACATGCTGTGAAAAACAGTAAAGTTTGCAGTGTTGTGCTACGTGAATATTTTGACTTGTGTACAGATACTATTCGGAATCATGTACAATCGAAGTGTCTTACATGCAGAGGACTTGCCGGAATCCACATCTGTGTAGATGAACAGAGTATTATTAAAGGTATGAACATCAGTTTTCCAAGTGTCTCTCTTGATAAAAAACAGTGATGTGAAGGTGTGATGGTGAAAGATTAAAATTGGAAATGAAAGTATTTTGCAAACAAAAACTCATAGATTCAATTATGGCTGATTTATTTGATAGTGTACAGACACAGCCATGGTGGGGGGAAACCGATACTCAACCTTCGGAGGGTATCAATGAAGTGAACGTCTCTTCATAAAGAAAAAGAAAATTGATTTGTTTTTTCATGTATACTAACAACGTAATAACAAATGTAATAAAAATATAAGTGAAAGTGAAAAGTTTTATTTGCATGTGTTTTGTGTTTATTTCATACACCTCAATATGATAGGAACTTTAATTAGTGTACTAATTTTTTATAAGAAAAATCCTAACATATCTTTCCTCGTATACTATAAGTGATATGAATAATAATAATAATAATGAATTCAAATTCTTGAAATGAATATCAAAATAAAAATTAATATTTCAAATTATTATTATTATTATTATTATTATTATTATTATTATTATTATTATTATACAATTCTGTGTTAAGTATGATAGAACTTTTTTATTTTTTAAGAAAAGGAACTAAAATAATTAATATTAAATTTTTACAAAACAACGTCATATAATAATATTGAATTCACATACTTGGTTTAATTTACGAAAGAATAACTGATTAAGTATCTGAATTCATTATTATTATTATTATTATGTAGTTATATGATTACATCATTGAATTAAAAATCAGTTTTAGATTCTTTTTTAAAAAACAGTTTAAAATTCTTTAATTCAATGAGTTTAAAAATATGTTTTATGATATATATTTATTTAATTACATAATTGATCACAAAACATTTATTTATTAGGAAATGGAAAAATAAGAAATAAATCATTTATTTTCAAAGAGAAAAAAGAAGAATACAAAGTATTTATTGATGATGATACTATTTACACAATTAAAACGACAGTATGTATATTACATTTTTAAAAGACAGTAAGTTAATTTTTTTATTGTCCAATTGATCATAACTTTACAGTTGCCATATACTGTTCACTGATGCTGTCCATACACACGTACACAGTTGTGTTGTTTTTTACACATACACAGTTCATTGTTCAATTAATGATAACTTCACAAATGATACTAGTGCTGTTGATGATGATGAAGCGTAGATAAACGTTATTATGTACAATGATGTCCATACACCCGTTGACGATTTTTTACTCTCTGAAATGAAAAAAAATGAAAAACACAACTTAAAATTTATTTTATCTATAATCATGAACAAACAAAACAACAAATGATAATATATACAAACACAATATAATAAAGAAGAAAAAGAAGTAGAAATGACTACCTGCAATAATAATAGCTAAAATTTTATCTATAATAAAAAAAGTATTCAAAATAAACGAATAAGAAGAAAAATGAACATCATGATATGTATACAAGAGAAATGATTACCTGTAAAAGTAAATAGGTTAGATATCACTGCGGGCAACCTGAATGAGAGAATATCTGTGTCCTGTCAGGAGTTGAAGAACTCGATTCGCGAAACAGACGAGCTAGTTCGTCAACTCAAAATTAGTGCCGGAAGTAGAATTGAGGAAGTAACAGAAGTACTAAGCACAGATCTCACTAAGGTAGACCGTGAAGTGAGCAACTTGCGGGGTGATGTGGAGAAGGTTGGGGACCACGTCACTGAAGTTACAACGTAAGTCGAGGGGGTAAAAGATAGTGTCGGGGATTTGTCGGGTAGGCTGGATGGCGTAGAGGGCACTGTAGGTCAACTACAATCGAAATTGAGACGAGCAGAAATACGTTGGGAGGAACAACTTGAGCTTTTAAGAGAAACTGTTCGAGATCGAGATCGAACTAGTGACAAGAATGTCTCTGCTTCTGTCTCGAATCCGAGAGCTGAGTCCCCGATAGCAGGTCCGAGTAATTCGAGACAGCCTTCCGAAATTTCGAGACAGGACAATTCAGCAGAACAGGTGTCCTTCCCAGCGAACACAGGGCTACAGCCGTGTCAGATTGCCTCCGCACTAGGTTTTGTACAACGAGATTTAACATTGCCTTCATTTAACGGTACAGAAAATGAGGTACAAGCTCATAACTTCCTTGTGGATTTAGAGAGCTATTTCGAACTTACTGGGGTACCTGAGGAACGAAGGGTAACATTCACCACCCGCTGCTTCTAAGGGATATCCAGGCAGTGGTACAGGTCACCTCAGTTAAGTGCAGGTCGTACCAAGAACTCGTGAATCACTTCAGAGAGACCTACCTTGGTGAGAAAAAGCTCGCTAACCTTCGTGCCTCCATTCTCACGTCACGATTCGGGACACGGGGGAATAAGAAACCAAAAGAATACTTGTTGGAGCTACTCCATACTAAGAGTATTCTAGACCCGCCAATGCCACAGCAGGTTCTACTCCTGGTGCTTCCGATACAGCTTCCATTCTCAATTTATCGTTGCATAGTCTCGTCCAAGCCGCGAACCATTGAAGAGGCTTGGAATTGTAGGTGAGCTCCAGAGCACATACCAGCCACCAAGTAACAACAGCCGGAGGGGGAACATGCTCACGGCAGGGGATAAAGAAGTAGGGCAGTCACTTCCTTCGCAGCGGACCAGTAGGCGGAGTAACCCTTCCCGCGTTCACAGAAGGTAGCACCACAAGAGTGCTCCTTAACAACAGAGGGGTAGGAGAGGCGCGCAGAATAATACAATGATAGAAATAGAAATGATGAGAATTGGCAACAGCGTGGTAATGGTTGCAAGCGATGAGACAGCACGGCGTCTCGAGGAGCAAACGGAAATAGACGAGGTCAGAGGCGTGGCAGAAACGCAGGTCGCAACAACAACAATAATAACAGAGAAAATGACTATGCGCAGGAAATTAACGAACTGAATGTGCAAGAACAGAGGTCTGGTCAGCTGACGAGATATCAGTTGTCCCGAGGCCATTCGAGATCGAACAGCCCAAACAATGCAAGAAACTGAGGTTTCCTCGCAATTCTCACGGGTGGTAGGAAAGAGTATTTGCTGAATTGTCTGAGCTTGCGGATTTAAACTCTGAGGACGCGCTTAATGAAGATGTACTTTGTGACACACATATTGAAGATTGTGAGAATACTGTAAAGGAAGTCGAGAATAATCAAGAAATTGATAACTGTAGGAAATGTGAAGAAATTGTTAGCAGGAAACACTTTGCCCGTAAACTAAACAACGACGTTCGTCAACCCAAAATTTGCTTATTTTTGAGAGATGGGAAAAATTAGTTTAGACAGAAAACATTTTGACGAGAGGAACGCGGTATTTCGAATTCTCTTTGACTCAAGAGTTGCAAATTTACCCACAAACAATGTCATTATTTTGCCTAAAGTAGAGAATGGTTTGTTTGGAGAAATGAGCCTTTGCTGGATAGCGGCATGACCGTAAGCGCGTTGTCGCAGCAGCTATGGGAACGTGTCTAGGAGCGCAAGCCCCCACCCGCTTTCATTAAGTCCACCAACAGTAAGGTGAGCTCCGCATTTGGGAAGTCTGTTGCCTCGATTCCGGGACAAGCGATGTTAGAGATCAAAATTGATGTTAAGGAGTTCTATACAACAGGAATTATAGTAAAAGGGCTTAATATATAACTTATATTAGCCTCCCAATTCTTTGCGGAAAGTAGAGACATTTTGAGTTACGATCAGAGCATGTTGCAGCTTAACCATCCCTACCGAATAGACGTTTCTATTTGAGACATCAAAATTGAGGAAGATGAGTTAATAATAAGAAAATTATCCTGGGAGTTCGAGGATGAAACAGTAGATTTGTACAAGCCCAATTTTAGTAGTATGAACGTGTCGAGTAGAGGACCGCATAATAGTGTTGAGCCGCAGATGCTCAATGCAGGAGGATGTCGCCAGATGGTGTCGACTACACTGCGCACTAGGTTGGATGATGGAATGTTCCCAACCCACTGAAATGGCAAATGTAGTTTACTCGTCTCAAGAATGGGAGAAGGTTAGAACCCAGGCTACACCAACAGAAATTCAGAAGCATGTCGAAAAGTATACCGATTTAAGTAGGGATGAGAAAAGACAACTGTATGAAGTTCTCTATAAACACAGGGAAATTTTCGATGAAAAGCCCGGATGTATCAAAGACTATGAACACACCATAGAGGTCACAGATGACAGGCCCCTAAAAGCGAAGATGTACCCTTATGCGGTGAAGCATAGGACGCAGGTGACCAACACCATCAACCGATGGGTGACTTGGGAAATAGTGAAGAAGTTCCCAACTTCATACACTAGCCTACTGGTAGTAGTGCCGAAGTAAGATGGAAAATTGCGCAAATGTATTGATGCGATAAAATTGGGTGAAATTACACGCAGTCAATTTGATCAGCCTATACCAGCACTTAGTGCGCTCCAGAATCTATGTGATAGGCGCTACTTTAGCTCTATAGATGCTGTAGAGAGCTTCATGCAAGTGTCAGTTCATAAACATAGTCAAAAATACCTAGATTTCCTTCATGAGGGCATAACTTACATATTTATGAAACTTCCATTTGGTACGAAGCAGAGTCTAGCTTCATGTGTCCGTGCGATCGATTCCATCTTAGGAGACGAGCGCAAAGGGTTCAGTGGCCACTATGTAGATGATATTACGATAGCTAGCTTCTCGTACGAAGAACACTTGCGCCACTGTTTTGGGAAAATTACGTGCAGGCGGCTTAACTTTGCGTTTAAAGAAATGTCAATTTGCAAGGCAAAGAATAAGTGTTTTAGGATACGAATTTTCGCCTGAGGGCATCGAAAAATGAAGAAAGTTATGTCAATTAAAAGACAGCGAAACGTCCATCAACTGCGTAGCTTCATTGGCTACTGTCAATATTAAAGAATATTTAGTACAAAGTATTACGAAATACTCTTTCCGCTCTTCCAACTTCTAAAGAAGGGAGTGAAATTTTAATGAGTTCCGTGCCATAAGGAAGCGTTTAATCGCATCCGTGAAGTCTTCCAGGAAAAAGTAGTTTTAAAGAAACCACTTTCTGACAAACAACTGATATTGGAATGCGACGCATCTGATGTAAGCTGTTCGTCACACTTGTATCAACTGGATGATGACGGAAATATTCGTGTGATTGGGATGACGTCACGAGTATTTAACTCCGCGGAAAGCCATTATGGAATAACGGAAAAAAGAGCTAGGAGCGGTGATAGATGCCGTGAAGAAGTTTAAACATTACTTGGTGTGTAACTTTTTCAAAATTCCTTCCGACCATCAATCACTTCGTTTTCTGCTGCTATGCCGACTGACGACACAGAGGCTCGTGCGTTGGGTACTCGCATTAAGCATGTTGTCATTTGAGTTTGAATACGTCAGATCGAAAGATAATCTTAGTGATTACATGTCTAGGTATCCACCCAACACTGGGAAGAAATTCGACGAAGCCAAAAAATTAGTTATTAACGAGTCATTGATGACCATACTGACTGAGATCCCCGGAAAACTTAGGGAACTGGTAGCCATTCTATCGGAAATGCGAACATTGGACGCAGTGTTTGGGGAAATTAAGAAAAAACTACAGAATCAGGAGAACTCAGGAAAGATTGAAAGCAGTAACCATCAGTACTTGGTATCTAATGAACGATTATGCAAGCGTGACCGTAATGATTTGTGTATTTGCATACCGGAAGTACTTGTGCAGCCATTGTTGGAGTACTATCACAATGAACGTGGACACCTATTCGCTAGCAAACTGGTGTCAATGCTATCCGAGTACTTTGTATGGCTAAAGATGAGATATATAATTAGGAAGTTTACAGCTTCGTGTGGCATATGCCAGAAAGCATCCCCCTCATGTTTATCAGCCGAGACCACTGAATCTCATTCTAGTCAATCGGCACAGCTACATGATCTGCCGGAACTGGCTAGGGCCCCTGTCAGTCGGGTTAGGAAATGTTAGCTACATTCTTGTTTGTGTGGATGCTTTCTCGATGCTGACTGGACTGTATCCTTGCAGAAAAGCCACCACGAATTCTGCAATAAGAAAACTTAAGGATTTTCTTAAACTGTGCCCGTTAGTAGAGGTAGTCCTGACAGATAATGGGTCACAGTTCACCAGTGCCAGGGGGAAGAAAGAACTCGCGGAGCTAGGACTAAAACCCATATACAGTACACCATATTATCCGCAAGGGAATATGGCGGAAGTAGGGGTAAAATCGGCAGTGAGAATGTTACGAAAATTGTGCCATGACAAGCAGCGTGAGTGGCCAAAACACCTAGAAAAGATAGAGAAATGTTTGAACTCGTCGGTACATCTGTCGACAGATCTTAGCCCGTACGAAGTGCATTTCGGACAGTCTCTGTTCAAAGAAATAGCGAAATTGTTTGAAATTCCAGATTTGGAAAAACATAGTTGCCTACAATATTACTCGGAGATAGCGGCCCGGAATTTGAAGAAATCTGCACAAGAGAGAAAGAAACATTTCGATAAACGACGCCAAACCGTGCGTTTCGAAATTGATGACCTTGTGTTGGTGTACTGCTTTCCGAAGTCCGATGCTTTCTCTGGTATCACGAAGAAGTTATTACTTTTATACTCAGGGCCCTTTATTGTCCTGTCGAGGACGGATAAGAATGTATACTCGGTGGGGATCCAGCTACCAAAGAGTACATAATGAAAAGGAACGTTTTCCACCTTAAAAAGTGCATAGTACATTGAAACACAGCACAGCAGGGTGCCGGTCAACCTGAGCGAATAACGAAAAAACGAGAAGAAAGGGGTCAGCTCAATGAACGAAAACTTCCTTGTTCCTCTCGTGAGCGCCTCGTAACGGGTGGCCGAGAGCGAGAACCCAATCATTATGTAATGCTATGTTTTTGTTTTCCTTTCTTGAGTATTTCGGTTGTCATAGTATTGTTACATATAGGGTTCATGTTTATCGTTGGTGTCATTTCAATGTACTCGCTCCTTCAAGATATGCAATGATTATGTTAATAGCATTTCATCTTCTTTGGAGGGGGATAATATGTATAGTGCATACATATATTATTCACAAGGCTAATGTGCATATAAATTTTCGCTTCATTTACATACATGCATATTTAGATATTTAGATTGTCAATTATATGTATAATTATTCATAAATAAAGAGCTAGGTGTGGAAGCACTAATTAGGCTTAAGTTTATTTGCGTATGTTTATTTTTGTTATTTATCAAGAGGTGAAGTATGTAAATATGTGTATACTTTATTGATGAGGTATATTAGATTATGCATCAAGTCCTCATTTAATAATATTTTGTATATCAAACAAGCATATAAAACGACGATAGCTTCAGTCTCTCCCCCTCTGGGTGAACGCAGAGTAAAAAAGTTTCAACGCAAAACCTTTGTTTTGTACAGGAGCTATACTTTTTGAGAGAGAACACGAGTGCATAATTTCCATCTGCATTTTCATATTATAGACGTTTATGGACGCATAAAGAATATATCCTGATATGGACTAGTATTTTAGTTATTGTTTCGTAAGGGTGAAACATTTGATAGTGGAGTCCGACTGTCGCAGAAATCTTTTGTTGTTGGAAAGTACTGGAAAGTAGCATATACATGCCAAAACCCAGCGTTCAAAAAAGTGTGATTTCTGGAAGCTCCTCCCACTTTTGTCATGTTTTAATATGCACGCGTCTAAGAAACAACGAATTTCTTCCGTCAGCCAGACCGGCCGATCTTTTTAAACGTTGTTTGAGAGATTCCGTCAATGAGACTTCACCTGTGTACAGATGTTTTCACAGGTAATTCTTTATAAAATTGTTAACAATTTTCTTGATATGTCCGTAGTAGGTTTTATTTAGATAGATTAGGCCGTAGCTAGTTTAAATATACATATGATTAAAATGAAGGCTTATATCAATAAAAGGGTAGCAGCTCTCACAGTCCATAGACGGAATGCATGGTTCAAGGAACAGCCATGCCGCCATGTTTTTTAAAAGCCGAAGTCTTCCTGAGGAGGACAAGGCGACTGAGCAAGCATTTTCAACTGTTTTATACTTATTTCAACATGACAGCACAAGGTGATTTAAACAAATATATATTATCACATGTACTTTATTTTGTAGTGAGATTCAAGGAGACTTTTGCTCCAATTCTACACAAATACATAAAATCTTTCTAGGAAAATATCCCTCACCTCTCTCATACAGGTGAAAACTTTCCAAATTCTCCCACCAAGTGTCTCCCCGGATGGACACAAGACAGGGTGAGAGAACCAAGTGTTTTGAAAAGTGTTTTTGTGTTTATTCAACAATTTCATTATTAAATTTACTATTTTACACAAAGTATTACATATAGTTTGAAAGCTGCATATTCGTACTATACGGTGATAGCAGCACTTTTGTAATTAAACGTTGCAGTGAAAAGTGATTAATGTAAAAAGAAGAAAAAGTGTAGTTTTTTACTGTAAATAGGTCAAGTGGAAGGTATGTACACTTGAATGTACCCCTTTGCACTGCACCCTCCCCGCCGTAAGAAAGTACCCTATGTTCAGTGCGAGCCTACGGTTTTGCTGAGAAATGGCTTGGAATAAAAACAATACAGAGGAGAGTGACAAGGTAGTTGGTGTTTGAACGTCGATAGTTGATGTTAAGTATTCGGTTGTTGCGGTTTAAACTTCGGTTAGCTGTGACTGAGCCTTCGAGAGTTCCTCCAAAAGTCGTGTACTGAACTTTGATAGTTATGTTTTAATCAACCGGCTTTCGTGTGGCCATGTAGATCCAGTTGCTCTTGTGATCGTGGCTAGTTACAAACTGAAGTAAAAAAATGCCCCATTCGTGATATAAAGCAGGAATGTTTGTGCATAGAACGAACTAAGCTTTTGTAACGTAACAATTTTACCAGTTCAGACTGAGAAAATTTCTTCAACTGGCGTGTGATGGAAGCAAACTCTAGTACCGTGTTGTAAACAGTTGTATATATATATATATATATATATATATATATATATATATATATAGTTATTAAGTGCTCGAGTTTAAGTATTTACGATGTATGTGAGACCCAATGTCTAAACCATTTATTCAGAAGTGCAACAGCGGAGACGTCGGATGACCATATCACGAAACAGCGGTGCGAAGAACATTTATGTATCGGGAATGCGAGTGCAGTTTCTTAACACCACGGTCAACAGCTAGGTCGTTTACGACAGCGACATATAGACGACCAGACTGGATGACGACGAGGAAAGCTAGATCTCTGGGAGAAGCAAACCCTTTCCTAAGTATGAATCGTCAGGAACAGTGAGACGCCAGATTTACGGAAAATAACCACAAGAATCTCTTCAATTACTGGGAACGTCTTACCGTAACGGAAGAGGTAAGGCTGACATTGGATTCTGGGATGCGGACCATCAAAGGAGTGGAAAGAAGAGGACGACTGACCAGGAATAAAGTTATTTAAACGTGCACGAACTTGAACGGTAAAAAAATCTGGAAAGCAAAGGCCTAAATTAAATTCTCGAAATCTGAAAGTTGTTTTATTAATTTTTTAAGTGAAATTCACAGTGTTCAGTGCATTTCTTGTATATGTGCTCAGTGTGCTGATATTAAACGTATTCACCAATGAATTCAGTCGTCTTCTTGGACTTCACCAGGAAAACTCAAGGCATGTCTCGGATTATATATGTAACTTGTCTTCTGTTTCAGCTGCTGGGAGTGTGCAGAGCCCATAAGGCATGAAAAACAATAACTTCACGTTGTTGAGTGGGTAATCTCGTTGGAACTCCACCTGGAGTTAAAACTGCAGGAGGAGCCTGCAAAATAAGAGTCTCATGCTCATCGAAATTTAATCTTCATTTTGTTCAGTTAATCAATTTATCCTTTTATTAATTTAGCTCTACCGTTTTATTTCAATATTGATAAGTAAATTAGCTTGGACCTTCAGCCATTTAATTAATATTCATTGGTCCTCATCTCCCCCTCTCTTCTCATATCCACACACTCACTCTTATCCCCACTCTACAGATGCATGTGCAGTGTCCTAACACACCCGGAATGCTGAAGTAAGTAGTATTAGAAGTAATGGCGTGCGGCGCTGCTTCCGATGGAGCAAAAGGTCATAGATAGTAATACACGCTTGGACACTATCAAACGCAATATTAGCACGCGTTTAACATGAGAAACATCATGTTAATGGGTTTCCTCGAGGCTCTTCCGTTTTCTCCCACATTATTATTCCACGAATACTTTCCAATCATTCATCTTCTTCTATCCTAAATAGCATAATTGTGGAACGTTAGTCTTCATTTCATTTTCATGCTCAGCCAATACTGCAACTGATCGATTTCCAGTGTCATCTGAGAATCATGGAAATCATTTTTTCCATCTGTGACAGTGTTCAAAGTTGCTACGCCACTGGTTTTGTGAAGTAATATTGCAACAAGTAATAACTGAGTATTTCATGCTATATTTCGTTAAATATTTCCTCTGTTACAGACTTGCTTATGTCATTTTGAGTTGAATTCAAAGTTCTATCAAACTTAGTTGCGTTCAATAAATGGTTTGCAACTTTCCAATCATATCTCACAATCAAATTCAGCTGTTATGTAGCTGCTCTTGCTCAGTGCCTTGCTACTCTGTCTACGTTTTCTATGTACCAATTCTTGCTTTGCTAAAGAAAACTTCTGGCACTAATTAGACATTTTATTTTTCTGTTTATTTTTACATTTTTATTAGTTTTATCCATCTCATAGCGATGTTGCTAATCTGCTTAACCATAAATATTTGTGTAATCGATTGTTTTTACTCAGTACTTGGATGGAAATGGTTTTGAAACTATTCAGGGCACCCAGTATTTACTCAAAAAATGACCACTGAATTTTGGGATATTCCAAACGTCTTTTTAGTAATAAACATGACTAATATACCAATTTATCAGTTACAATGGGGAGTATTGTATAATCATGTGTGCATTTCTTGTTAAAATTGAACTAACACTTGATTTTTATCCTGCCGGTGATGCTTTGAAATTCTGACACGGTTGCCATTTTTTTCGTTAATCCAAATCCAATATGGCAGCTATCAAAGAAAGCACAGCGCTGTCTTTAAAAGCCTCTCCCAAACTAATTGACCAATTTTCATGCAACAAACACCGAACGACGTAGAAAATAATATTTAAAAAAAAATATGACAAGAATTATTACTTATCAATGCAAATAATAACGTGAGAAATAATTTTATTCCAAATTTTGCACATTTTATGATGTGTTTTCTTTTTCTTTTTTAAAAATAAGTAAACAGCAAATAATTGAGAACAACGTTGCATGCCTTTTTAAAAGAGTAATAACTTGTCTTGGAATTGTCAAGTATATCATTCAGTGTGGTTAAGAAACAACAAAATTATAACAAATTAATATTTCCTTTTTTTTACTTGACTTTCCAACATGAATAGAGGGGGCTAAGAGTAATAAAATAACCAAAGAGTCACTTTGCTGAAATCTTTCCAGTTGGATGTGTTGATATTACGATGCGATGAAAGAGGAATTGAAGTTGTCCCAGTCTGACAGGTTGGCCGAATCCAATATGGCGGCCGTCTAAATGGCTGCCATCGCTTACTCTCAGTAAGCACCTATTATATTGATCCGTAGGTGATATTTCTGATGAGCGAAAATTTTTACTCTAGTTTTTACCTCTGACAACCGAACTCAGAGCGTGCAAAGCCCATGTAAATAAATTATCCTATATTCCTACGTCCTGCTCATTATTCTTTTGGTATTAATTCAATCATGTTAAATATTGTAAAACACAATTTTATTTGCTTTAACAGACTTCATAATAATAATAATTCAACATCTTTAATAAAACTTAAGAAGAACACTTAATGAGCGGTGAAAATAGTTTGCTCAGACAACACAAACATTTGAAAACTTATTAAACTTTGTGAACGCAAAAATACATATTTTAATTGTATATTATAATTACATTTTGCTGAGATAACGCTGAAATAGAAAGTATTTTGGACAGCGTTATACAGCAGCCGTTATGCGCAATATGGTAATATGCATCATCAGGAATAAGCACCATTTGTTGTTTTCAAAAAGAAAAAAGTTTGCGCAAGTAGATATCTCTCTCTCGGTATATGCATTAATATGTTTATTTTTTTAAAAAAATACCGCCCATTTACTTGATGCACAACGCTGTCTAATTGTAAAAAAAAAAAAAATTAAAACGCAAAATACATGAATGTGGAGACTTAAATGTAGAGTAGCGAATGTTTGTGACCGTAGTGTTTATCAAAGACTCTCTGGATTTTTTTTTCCTTCAAACAGTGTGAAACTGTTTCATAGTTATACTGATTCTTCTTCAGAATTACTTCCTTCATAGTCTAATACATGATATGATCTGCTGAATTTTCATACTCATCTCCACACTGACACAATTCCGTGCAAGGTACTTTGCGGTTTTTTTTTTTTTTTTTTTTTTTTTTTTTTTTTTTGCAACGGCACGTATTGCTTCCAGTTTTACAGACACAGTGCGGCGCAGATGGATGCTAACACAGAATAGGCTGGAAACGATGTTGTTCTTCTGTCCATCCGTAATTTGTTGGGGGTGGTGGAACTTCTGGATGGATAAGGTGACTGTTTCTCCTTACAAGGCACACGTAATGGGCTCTCCAAATGTAAGGTTTTAAATTTGCGCATGTTGGTGGAAGTCGTTCCCCTTCGGCATTTTTGCGTGAGAAGAGTTGCCATCGTTTCTCTGAGAGGTCGCTACTGGAGTCAGTGCCTGTTGAGTACATACCACAAACAAATCGCTACAAATTACTGCATGTTTCCTCGGTTGTTAGGTCCACAGTCTGTCCTAAAGAGGCAATGGACTCTAATATTTTTTGTCTCTGTTTTGATAGATTTTAAATGCTGTTTTTAAATGATAGATTTTAAATGCAAATGGGATTTTGTACCATTGTTCCTCCAAAACATGCTCCAGTTCCTTAAGGGATGCTAGTGGAGGGTAATGAGACCGAACACGTCTTTCTAGCTCAGATCACAATGGCTCAATGATGTTCAGATCTGGTGATTGTGGGACCTAGGTGAGGTGTAATAGCTCCTCGTCATGCTCCTCAAACCATGATTTCATCGTTTTTGCAGCGTGACAGGGTGCCAAATCATGTTGGAAGATGCCATCACCATCAGGGAACAATATTTGCGCCATGGGTACAACCTGGTCCCCCAAAATGGCCTCATACGCCTTAGCATTCATCATTCCATGCAGTCCTATAATGGGACCTGCAGAAAATTACGATATCACTGACCATACTATAACAGAACCACACCCATGCTTACAGTTGGGAGCAGACAGTCTGTATCATAGGCCTGCGACGGTGTTCTCCATACATGAACACGACCGGCTGTTGGAAACATGGTGAAGGTCGATTCATCGGACCACATTATTTGTTTCAACTGCTCATGAGTCCACGCCTTGTGATCCTTTCGCCACTGGATACGCATCTTCGCATTAACTCCTGTGACCAGGAGTTTGGCGATAGCGGTCCTGCCACGAATTTTCATTTTATGAAGTTCCCGTCGCACTGTTTTCGATGAAACCGGGTTCTGTAGGTCGAAATTGAGTTCAGACGTAATGTTCATTGCAGTGGTCTTCTTTTTAGCTACTACAGCGGCCGCGGTGGCTCAGTGCTAGAGCGTTCACCTCTGGTGCTTGGGGTCCCGAGTTCGATCCCAGCCCCCGCCAAGTGAACTCTGTGGTGGACAAACACCGTGTGTGTGGGTTTTCTCGGGGTTCTCCCGTTTCCTCCCACTTTCTTCAATCCACCATTTCATTCATCACTCATCATCACCGTCTCCTTTAGCCTAACCGGCATAACCGTGGGCCGCAAATTCGCAAACTCTTTTTGCGAATAAATATTTCTTTTTTTTTTTACATTTTTAAAACTGCAACAGAATTCGTATTTCATTTACTTCTTTTAAAATACAAATTCGTGTTGAGTGTTCTTTTTTTCTCTCTTAGTTAGAACGAAAGACTTCTTGTCTTCCCGTTCTGAGTAACCGAGTTCCCCCTTCTTGACCTCAGGGTCAACCGTCTGGTAGATAACGACATTCCCTCTGTAACAGGGAAATGTCTGGCTCTGTGTCTGATATATATGTATTCTTGTTATTATTATTATTATTATTATTAGTGGTAGAATACTGTTAAGAAAACCCATATAGTCTTGTGTATCTTTTAAATGTCATTTTCTGCTTCTAAAAAGAAGATTCTTTTTCGTTCTTCGGAACATTAAATATATATGTATGTCTTTGGTCGGAAACAAGTAAGATAAACTGTCGAAGGGTCTTGAGTTCATTATTTATAAAACCTTTCAAGTTTATTACTTGAAATCTTTTATGTTTACTATATGTTTTATAGTTTAAGATACTATTTGTACAATTCTCTGTAAAATCTAGATGTAACATCATTCTTCCAGAGAAAGGGGCTCACACACCTAAACTCAAGAACTACACATCACATGCACACGCATGCGCACACACAAAATCTTATCTTTTGCCTGGCTCCGCCCAAGGCACCTTGTTCTAGCCAATCTAGATGTTAATGGCATGGCTTGTTCCAATAGCTAGTATCTCCGCCCCTCAGAGTGGAACTATTCCAAGCTCTTATGCACCCGAAATCGTGTGCAAAACCAATAATCTTTCTTTTCAGGATACTGGTTCCCCTCGGGCTCCGCCCTAGGTACTTTTTGCATCTCCACGCATGCTCAACCTCTGACCTTACGGTCTTAGTGCAACGTTTGCACACGTTACTATTTTGCACACAGACCGTAAATTGGTGCCGGTTGCACCTCCGATCGAGGCCCTTAAAAACGCATGTTTTGGGCTCTCTCATCGGACAACGTCCCTCTCCTGAACCCCTCAGAGACGTGCGGCCTACGAGGAGTATGCAATTCGTTAGGTACGTCTCAGTTCAGGAACTTATCACGAAGAAGTCTCTAGTTGTCCATCCCTCTGCCTTCCAACCTCTCTGCCTCTACGGAGGCCTGCCTACTCACTCTATTGGTTACCTACCTCACTCCCTTGGTTTACCCAGTACTTGGCAATCTGTTTCTGAAAGCTCGATGGCTCAGCCAGGGTTCTCCCATAATTGCTGGTCGGCTTAGGAAACTAACGGTCAAAGTACTACCCTACCTAATCCTCACGGTAACTTGGCAATCTGTTTCTGAAAGCAAGACGGTTCAGCCAGGGTTCTCCCATAATTGCTGGTCTGATTAGGAAACTGACGGCTAAAGTTACCTCCTTCCGAACTTGGCAATCTACTTCCGCAACTTTCGCTTCAGCCCGGACTCGCTCCAGAAACTGCTGGCAAGCTTAGGAAGTTGACGGCTAAAGTTCTGTCGCACCCCTATTTGATGTGTGTTTTGACAGACTCTAAGTTTATTGCTTAGCTGGCCTAAACACACGGGTAATCAAATAGTTACACCCTGTTTGATGTCTGTTCGCAGACCGGTAGATCAAACGGTAAACCCTTACACCTTCCTTGTTTGATGTCTGTTCGCAGACCGGTAGATCAAACGATAACCTTAATTCCTTCTGGTAACCAACTTTGTTTGATGTCTGCTTAGCAGACCGGTAGATCAAACGGTAACCTTTACACCTACCCTGTTTGATGTCTGTTCGCAGACCGGTAGATCAAACGGTAACCTGTTCCTAACCTCTGGTAACCTACCCTATTTGATGTCTGTTCGCAGACCGGTAGATCAAATAGTATACCTCTTACCTACCTACCCACTAGGACTGATTCGTGCCCTCCCAGTCTAGTGCAGTTTTGTTTTCTTTGTGACAGTGCTCTTTTAAACAGTGCAGTTACTTAGTGAGTTATTTTTTTAATATCTATTGGAACACCGCCACGTAAGTTAAACTCTTTTATAAATATACAAAGTACTTACACTATCGCCCCGGCTCTGGTTCTTGTAATTTGCTTAGAGCCAATAAACTGCAGGCTTACTGCAATGAACATATTTGTCGAGTTTTGTTTCAAGAGATATCCCAAAGGATTGTTTGGTTATCAAACCTTAATCAGGATAACGATTCCATTGTTTCCACTAGAAGATAAGTCTTGGCCCAGGCCAACGCTACCGTGTAATACTAAGATTCTTCAGACTGTTTTGTTAGCTGAGTTCCTGTTTCCAGTATAACTTTGCCGCTCGAGTTATAGTTGGTGTTTTGCAGAACCTTTGGTTGACTAATTAGAAGTATTTTAGTAAATTACAAAACTCTCTTGTGTGGGTGCCGGTCTACGCAACCGCATACCGCCGGCCCGCCACACCTCCCACTTTCTTCATTCCATCATTTCATTCATCACTCATCATCACCGTCTCCTTTAGCCTAACCGGCATAACCGTGGGACGTAAAACTCAAAGATTTCATTTCATTTCTTTTCTTTTTAGCTACTACAATCCGTTTTAATATCCTCCGGTCCCTATCTGACAGGATTGTTTTTCGACCACTGTTGTGCTTTGCAGACGTCGTTTGCCCATGAATTGTATATGCCCTCGTGACATTGGACACAGTGCTTTTCGATTCGCCCACAATGTTCACCACTGTTGCCACTGAAGCTGCAACCAGACGGACACCAACGATCATGCCTCTTTGGAAGTCTGTCAGGTCGCCTATTTTACGGCACCATTTTCACACCACGACATTCACAGATGAATTGGTTACTGCTGACGGAAGAGGGAGGTCCACATGACAAATTGAAAACAAAAAACGATCGGCAACCGCAATACGTGCTGTACAGTGGAGGGCCAAACTTACGTGCCCTGTATGAAATGTTTTTAGATTTTTTGTCTAACCCCTGTATAATCCTATACAAAAGGATGAACAAATTAGCAAATTAAAATGTATGCGTAGTTTGTATTTTAGATTATGTAAGTCATTAAACTAATTTTAAGAATGAAGTAACGGTCATCAACACACAGAAAATCACCAAGAGATATTGAAATCAATAATGAAATAGAATTTGTAGATTCACGTCTCACAATTGTGCCATTTATGCCAAAGGAAACAGATGAATTGCAACATTTATGTTTATGAAATTTTAAAAAATGGTGAAATGGAAATATCGAGGAAAAGGTAAAACCTCGAGGAAACGTACGGATTCTATGTTGTCCGGTACAAGCTTGTATGGCAGAGGTCGAAGCAGGAATTTTTCATACCAGAAATGGTCGCTCTACCACTGAGCCATCGTGTCTCATGGTGATTTATAAAGTATTCAAATTTTGTACGGTACTCGTTCAATGGCCAAATTAATTATCAGGTAGTAATTATAACAAATATTACTCATATCAGATTTTGTTGCTTAACAGTGCACCTTCCCTCAAAGTGATAATTTTAGATCCTTCAGTAATTTATTTCTGTGGACTTCTTTTTAGTTATTATTTCTTGCGCGAACACCTGTAGGGTTTGCTTTTTCTCGTTGCTTTCGTCAACACCCAAAAATAAGATTACTAACACCAGAGGGAGGAAAGAACGAAATTCTTCTTCGCGAAACAACACGAAAACCAAAAGAAGCAAACGAACCATAGGCACAATAGCACGATCCTATGAAAGGCACGTCCTATCCGAGGACCGTGACATTATCAGTAGGAGAGGGGAAAAGAGATATGGTGTATGGCAGATGTAAATCAACCGAAGATGAAGCAACTTTTGCTCTCTTTTGTCATTAATCACTGCAGATGATAAAGAAAGCAGTGTACTAAATTTCTCATTCAGATGCCATAATGTTTAGATTATATTATAAATTGCTTGTAGTCGATTTGCCAGATAACGAAATTACTGCAGCTGTTCCTGAATGAAAGACTTTCTCTAGCTTCTTTTCTTTGGGAGTAATTTCCTACTTCTTGTCAAATGTTTGTTTTCTATAGAAAAATAAATAAATGGATTAGTTTTCTGATGGTTTCTTTCCTTTCCTTTCTTTTTTCACATAGTGCATCTAAAAATAAGTTCGTTTCGGTAACAATCTAATTGGTTTTCAAGATGCAGCTGGTATTTGTACTAAGTTACTTTAAAATGGTCGAGGACGGTTTTTAAAATAGAATCGTAAATTGATGAGGTATACAACAGTCTAAGTCTGAATTTTAAAGAATATAAGTAAAAATAATGAACAACTAACTTATTTAATTTATATTATTGTTTAGTACTTTACATTCAGCGAATGTTCTTTTTTAAAAGGGAGTAATTTATGTATTGCTTGCTAACAAACTTTACCTTTTATTAACATCGAGAATTTTAAATAACGTATTTTTTGAAGAAACGAATCCATTAATAGTAATAGGAAATTATTAGATTATTAAAAACTAAATGAGTTATCTTTTTCTAACAATAAGTTAATATTGTAATAATATCAATATTTTCTTTGTTTACAGCACGTTAAATAATGCGTACAAGACGCCCACTCTTCAACTTGAATACTGTAAATATTTTTAAATATATTACAAATTTCATCAAATGTTTATCTACAAATCATACCATGCCATGCATTATAACATACATTTCGAAGTTCAAAGATACATAGATACGTTTTCTAACCATTTCTAAGTTCAAAGTATTACATTTGTGTTTTTCAAAAATAGTGTGATTATTAAGATATCCACCACAAAGTACTTTATAATGCACATTTCCAATCGGTTATGCACCTTAGTATACACTGTTCATTTCGATTGAAAGTATCATAGTTATGTTTACAAATGTAATTTATGAATGATTTGGTCTTTCTTCAAGAGTAGTTGTATCACTACGCCTACGCCTCGATTATTTGTCAATTCTTGTTATGTAATATTAAGTAGATTAATGTTGTATATCTGTTAGTATTCTTCAGGTTTAAAGTGTTTCTGTGAGTAGAATCTATAAATAATTTCATGTGTTTGATTTTTGATTAAAAGCAGTGTTGAATTCAGACATTTTCACCCGGGGGGAATGTGAACTCCTCAGGGGGGGTGGCACTCCCGTACATATGACTGAGGTCAACTGACCAGCCGCGAAAGGTGAGAAAATTTTAAAAAGTAAACCCTGCTTTTCCTTTATTTTGAGCACTTTTTATTACTTTGTTCTTTCATTTTATATATGTGCACGTGCCCACATGTGCACATGTGTTTCATTCCCCTCTTTTTCTTTCCTTCTTTTCTTTTTTCCCTCCCGAATTTTGCGCCTTTTACTTCGGCGCCCGAGACCGTCGCCCTGCTTGCCCCTCCCCCATGACACGGCACTGAGCAGGATCGTCACCTTCAATAGCAATCTTTTACTTATATACTACTACTATATTGATAAATTCTGTATAAATCTCTAACCCAGGAAGGATAACTGTTCCTTCCTGACCCCTCTAAATGACGCCCTCTGAATCTCACCCTTTAACTGACTTATTTTTTAGTTAAAGAAAGGTGTGTTTACTTTAACAATCGTAGAACACATTTACCTCTGTTACTTCCCATGCGAGAAATGGGATTTAGGCGCTCTATTTCAAATAATGCAAGAACTGTACATTTTCAAAAACTGAAATCTGCTGACATCACAGATCATATGGAATGATCGAAAGATCTTCCCTATTTTTCTTTTCCTATCTCAATCTGTGCTAGTGCTAAATACTAATATATAATATAGGGCGAGAGTATAGTACCTACTAAAATACAAACCTTTCTTCAACAGTTGAAATTTTATATTCTGCCAAACTCGGTCATAGCGTTAAGAAATACACGTTTTATTGACTATTTGGTATTCTATCTTAGATGTTGCATGTTTAATATTTATATAGAATGCATCCGCGTCATTTATATGTATATTGAGATATCGGATTTCGTCTGCACGTGCACGGAAAGAAAAGCAAATAATTGGGTGAAGTAATTTCTACATTTTGTGACTGAAATTTTGGGAGTTTCTCCGGAGGGAATGAATTTTCTTCGGGGGGAGGTTCCCCCCCGGACTACCCCCTAAATTCATCCCTGATTAAAACTTTTATAAATTGACTTTAACTTCGTCATTATATTTACTAAACGCTTATGTGCTATTTCATTCACGTGCTGAACAGCACTTCGGACACATAAAAATAGTTCATATTCTTCATATTCTTGAAACTGTTCCTTTATACAAAGACCACTGACTTTTTTACATTTCATATAGTTTATTTGAGCTAATTCTTTCCTTTTAAGACACTTATTTCAAATTGAATTTTATAGAGAGACTAGCTGGGGGCAAAGCCCCCAGACCCCCGAGTCTGCTCAGCCTACGGCCTCGCATTTTTTATCTATCGGTCCTCGCATCAACAGTAAATTTCGTGAACTTGCTCTTCATATTTCCTGAATCTACCATTCCGGGGGCTTTGCCTCCACACACTGTCCTTGCACAGCCTCGAACCTCTTGAAACCACAGTCCTAACGTTTCTTTTCATATTTCAACTATATAAAAGATAAGATTTTGTATCCCAAGAAAACGCCCATTTAAATAGCATATAAATTTCTTCATCCCCCTTTAGACCCTTAAAAAATTAAAAATATTCACTTTTGGCAATTTTTCTGTGGGTTAGTTCTGGAAGGCTAGAATCATGTCAAATTTCATCATTCTAATCCTGCCGGAAGTGCCTAAACATTTTGGAGTGTAGAAGATGTCCTATATAAATGACATGTGAAAGATTTTTCAGTTCCCCATAAAACCACTCTACGTTTGGAAATTTTTATTTCTGATGATTCACTTAGGTAACGCTAACGAAAACGTACAAGCATACCGAATTTCAAGTTTTTATTCCAATTCTAAATACCTAAAACATGAGATTATAAGTTCAAAAAAAAATAAAAAGGCTATTTAAGTATCATGGGGAAATTCTTCATCCACTCTTTAGACCCCATAAAAATTTAAAATATTCACTTTTGGCAATTTTCCTGTGGGTTAGTTTCGAAAAGCTACAATCATGCCAAATTTAATCATTGTAGCCCTACAGGAAGTGCTCAATAATTTATGTCAGCTCATGTAGTTTTATATATAGTTAGGATTTCATCAGCATTTCGATGTTTTTTACAAAATGAAAACCCAGTCTCTTTTAAATCATAAAACAGTAAGTTAATCTTACTTGCCCTCTTTTGATTTGATAAATTAAATGTTGGTATATGAAAAATTTTATTTCATTTCTGAGGTTGTACGTCTTTTTCTTTTAGTAGATATAAATATGGGAATATCTACGCTTTCATTAGTCATCTTGGCATAGAATGAAGTATTTATTCACATACGTACTTTTATACTTGATCAAATTTCCACATGTGCATAGAATTGGCGCAGAACATACACGCATTCAACTTCACACTTAATTCAAAAATATTAAAAATATTTTATTTGTATAAAATAAAATTATTTACATGTATATGAATATCAAAATAATAATATACCATAAATAAGATGTTTACTTAATATTAATTGTTTAATTTATTTTCAAACTAAAAAATTCTTCAAAGGTATTTATCACATAAAATGTGTAAAGTATATGTTCTTTTCTTCTTTGTACATAATGCATTTGTTTATAGATGCTTATTAAAGCATTACACATCTCTTCCCGTATTAATATACTCAATAAATCTAATTTTAGTACATTACTGTAATTGAATGTACATGAACGAATATCATTTCCTTTTGAATCAATAAATTATCCATTGCAAAGTAATATCTTATTTGGTTGCTCAAGTTCTAGATATGTAAACAATTAACTTACTTCAATGGATGGCCACATACACTGGAATTCATTTTCTATGCTTAATATCTGAACTAAATTATGCGAGAAAGAAAATTTTTAAACACAATTTGTATTAGAGCGTAAAGAAAGTTTCTTTAGAAACAAAAAATATTTAAAAAATTCCTGTATATAGAATTCATACTAATAGAAACATGATATCTTTAACTTCATATACACGTTATAATGTTTGAACAGTTCTTTTTACTGACTCAAATAATGTCTTTCTACTATAAGAATGTATGAAAATTTTTGTTTAAAACATATCGAACGCTGTTTCTAAACATTTTCTCAACAATTTGAAAATGTTTGCAGTCATTTAAGAGTTTTAAAGAATTTTGACTAAACGTTTTAGTTTGAACATTCTTTGCAGTTGTTGGAAAGTTTTTTTAAGAAAATTATTTAGAAATTTCAGTTTGAAAATTTTGAATTTCTAGAATTTGGTTTCAAAATTTACGTCTCAGAAAAAGCCGTTTCTAACAAATTGGAACACTTTACAATAAAGAAATCTGGCAAAACTGTACTCATAAATTTCATTATCATGATGGAATTGTAATCGCTTTCCGGATCTCCCCCCCTGCTGTCTCACCAACGAGTACTTTCAGGAGCTCTGAACTTACCTGGTTAAGACATCAAAGAACATTTCCAAAAAGGGACTACAGAACTTTTTCAGGATCGTCCTCCGGTCTTAACAATGAGATAAGCATCAAGTACCGAGAGGTTCGGATGTGACGTCTCGAAATCCTCACGGACATCCAGATGATCGCTCAGACCGCGACACACAAATATATCATTCATACATGCAACGGAAAAAAAATAAATGAAATTTTGCTATGCTTATTTATTAAATGCACTATATATATATATATATATATATATATATATATATATATATATATATACACAAAAGTAAAAGTAAAACGATCACAATACTTAACACTGCTATGGGTATAGACACTTGACTATTTACACAAATAAAATTATACTTCACATTTCGCGAAATAATAGCTCTTTGTATCACGTATATAGATGAATAAAAGATTATATCCCGTCTGATATAGCCTCGCTGCTGAAAGGGACGTTAAACTCAAAATCAAAACTTCAAAAAACTTCAAAAGATTATATTTGGGGACTCACTACAAACACTTTTCTCACTTCACTCAGTAATGCACGTGGGGGTTAACACTGTGGGGTAATACTAAAATAATCCCACGACGTAAGTTCCTGCTTGCTGCGAGAAGAATGGTGAGCCAGCATGATGAACGCAGACAGTCGCACTGTGTAAATTAGGACATTGGAGGACCCGTTTGCTACTTATACGCACAGGGTCAGCGGACCAGGAACTTCGCTAAACGGGGGCTAGCCGTTGCACAAGTCTTTAGTCGGCTATGAGCGAGTCGGTCCCTTTACTTAATTCTGTAGCGACTTAAACGAACGTGTTCGCTATCTTGATACGCGGAGAGAAACTCCTAGAGTCGAGGTGTTCCAGGTGTGAGCTGGATTGACCAATTGGTCAATGTTGGCAATCCATTTTAAAATGTGATGAGGTTAAGCCACCTGTATGGATATGCAAATTAAATGTTAAAAGAAATTGCGTTAATTCACATTTCACTGGCAACGATACAGAATAACACGATAACTGACCGTGAGAACTAGATAAGAAGTGGCTAAACGATATCGTTGGCGCCGATGAGTTGTTCGAGCGTGAGAACTTCTAGATAAAACTGGCTGAACGACATTGCTTGTCGATGATCTGACTAGGTTGCACCTGGTCTGCTTTCGTCTGCCGTAGTATTTACATAAATATATGAAGAAAGCACTTAATTCAGTTTCAAATAACTATAAAACGTAGTCTTTGTATATCAATGAGTAAGAAAGAAACACTGCCCTAACAGCACAATTACATAGCAGGCATATGCCTATCATGTTCCCTCAGGTACATGGGAATGTGTCCAGTATGTACCTCTGAGAGAGAACTCACATGGGTGCCTTACATGTACCTGGGGAACGTGCCTAGTATGTTCCCCATCCCGTAAGCGTCAATGAACCACAAAATTACTTCTCCAAAATATGTTAAATCGCTTATTTGCGTAATGTGTTTACATTAAGGTAAGTCTAAAGAACACTTTAAACAAGTAAAAAAATTTACCCCCTGATGGACGCGAACCACTAATCTCTGGATTATTAGCCGCGTGCTCTTCCAACTTGGTCATGGAGGCGATGAAGAGAACGTCGCTTATAGAGGGATAAATTGTTGAGATCTTTTGAATTTGGCTAATCAGAGTGCTCCTTTAACCGCGTATCTTCGACGATAATTTGTTGGGACCAGATAAAATCTGCTCGCCATGTAATTTTATAACAAAATGACGAGTGTCTACCTTATTCCGTAGTTCTTCCATATTCACTTTCAAATGATCGGCGGCGACAGTTGCCATCTAATAAAGTTGATGCGTTTGTTGCTTCTAGTACACAATCGCTTAGAAAAGAAGCAACAATTCATCAAATGTGGGAGATGAATTTAGAATACCTAGATGACGCATGTCTAGCACATCTTGTTCTGTTAGGGTATCTGAAACTGTATGTACCTAAAGGACGTACCAAGAACATGACACATATATGTCCCAAGTGACGACATAAAACAAATTATTGTTCGAGTGCGAAACTGACCCAGGTATATAAACGTTATATTTGTGGTACGTAGTTGCAAATATCAATTAGGTGTAACAAGTACCTAAAAGTGTAGCTGAAGTACATACTTAGCACATGAATATCATATGTGCCAAGTGTCGGGTACCTAAAAAGTAGCTGGGACACCTAAATGGCAGATGCCTAGCACAGCTTATGCTGTTAGGGTGAGGATCCAAGTAAGAGAAATACAATTATCATATATGTAGTTCAGATAATGAATGTGGTCTCTGTTACTCGTTAAAATCTTTTTACGGCAAAACAACGTTTCAGATATATGTATGAGTGAACGATAGAACACTCTTTTGTTCTTGATTCGTGGGAAAGAACTCAGTTATTTGCAAATCCCACCGAAGAAAACAAGTTATTTGCGTTTCAAAAATAAAGTATAAATTGAAGAAGGCTTTCTGTCTTTCCAAAATATACGTAGCGTCCACGAAAATTATTTCTATAAGCTGGTGACGGTTATATAATTTGGCTCCTGAACAAGAACAACCTGTCAAGTGCACGCGAAGTACATGTTGAGAACTTCAGGCTGTTTAAAGAAATTGGAATAAAATTATGTTTCTCACCAAAAATTATAATCAGTTAGTTGGCAACATTGTGATATGGTGCGAGAAAAAATTACGTGCATTAAGGTTTGGTGGTTTTTCACCTAAGGGCTATTTTAAAATAGTTAGTTTAACTCGTTGTATCACTCGTTGATCAAAACATGTTGAACTTCCTGGGTAAATAATATCCAATCCAGCTACTCCATAAAATGATAAGATCCTTTTAAATGACTGCTGCAGTTGGATTTCCTTATCTTACGTTTCTTCGTATGAAGAAATCCTTGTTGTCTTCCCATGTTGACTATCCCACGTTGTGTTTCAGCGTTGAGTTCCTTAGGAGGAAAGGGGAAAATTTTTCACTATACATGGGTATGAGAAAAAGGGGACATGGTTTAAACAACTGTGCGATAACTTTTTTTTTTTTTTTTTTCGAAACTGCGCAGAAAGCGTTCATAAGGGCTATTTAGATTCGTACTTTAAAAAAAAAATGCTCTACATAATTCGTAAAATGCGTTAAGTGTTTCGATTCGATCACTTTATATTGTATAATGTGAAGTAGATATACACACACAATAACTATTCATAAAAATATTAACTTCAAAAATTATAATGAAACATTTCAATAGAAGTTAGTAAAATTCTCCTTTAAGAATATACTTTTATATGTATTTAGAACATTAAAAACATGAATGAATATGCACATGGCGAAAGATGTAAAACGTATTAAGATATTGAAATTATTGTCGTAGTTTCAATATTATATTCGAGAAATGTAAAAATTATTTAAAAAGTAAAATGAATGAAAATATGAACACATTATCGATTGAGAATATACAAACAAAAGTAAGGTTTCTACCTATATGTCCCTTTCTCTCTCTCTCTCTCTCTCTCTCAAATAAAGTTAGTGCTTTGTGTTGTTTGGAGAAAAAGAACGAAAAATAGCTTTTTTCCAAAAACAATAATAAAATGAAATAAACTTAAGGGTAAACCTAAGCAGCAAGCAGCAAATGCATGGTCCGTTGTGTCCTACCACCTGTACCTGGGCTGAGATCCGCGCATCGACTAATCTTACTCCAGTCTGAGATATTCCTGCCATCAAAGCCCTAGCGGGGTAACAGTTCCGGCAACACACGCACGTACACATACACACAAAAATACGCCTAATATCAACACAAACACACTCGCACACACGCATCCAGCGCATTCGGAGTTCCGATCCAGGTTTAGTCCGGGAATGCACTGGCTCATCCACTCTTCTCCCCGAGGGCACAGAATTCCGGTGCCTCCAGGAGGTGCCTTCGGTCCTGTGGAGGGGTCCAATGTCTCCAACGGGCATCCATCTACACTTTATCCATATTTGTTTACAAACTATTTCCAATGTTATAATTTTTCTCCTCATTTCTGAGTATGTGTGATTCTGCTTAATATTTTGCAATCTCTTTCCTGCTGATTATCTGTTCCAGTGTTTTTGTTTTTATATTATCTCTTTCTGGTAACTCGTCTTCCAACAGTGGACACCAAAGGACGTGATGTTCGGGTGACCTTAGTTCTTCGCACGCAGAAAGGGTTGTCCTTTGCCCAATCTTTTGTAAGTAGGTTTCGTAGGGTCCGTGCCCACTAAGGAAGTGTATCAATCCTGATGCTGAGTCAAGGTATTTTAATTTTCTTCTCATCTCCACTATTGATATCACTAGTTAACAAAGGTTTTGTTACATAAAAGGAAATACCTGTTCTTAAAGGAACTTTTTGCGCTGAATTCGAATATGCACTCGGTTTTTCTCCATCACGTACGATTTTCCCGTAACAGAGAGATTTTCGGGAAAATCCCTCAAAAATGTCCCTTTTCGTTTATTTTACACCCCAAGATCTTGTCCCTTTGCATATACTAACATAGAAATTATACCTAAGTATACTTTGATTCATATTTAACAAACCCTCCAAGTTTCGTAATAATCGCTTTATTCTTTCTAGAGAAATATGTTTGTATGTATACTGTGTGTACTGTTTATTGCACCTTATAGTAATGCTTTCAGATCTCTTAAGTTGAGGTAAAACGTTTTGCTTTATTACCACAAACACATATATAAAATATAATACAATATAATTTACAAGTGTGACAATTTACAATAAACAATAATACAAATGTACCAAAAGGTCATGAAAAGACAATCAAAACTATCACAATATATGAAACTTCCATTGGGTTACAAAAACGTACACTACTTCCTTCTTTTGTAAGAAATGTTGCATTCTCTAACAAGACCCCAACAATAGTCCCCCATCATTGAAGGATCCCATCGTCCCTGGTACCTTTTCTCCATTGCCATTATATCTTGGTGGAATCTTTCCCCCTGTTCGTCGCTGAGAGCACCTAGGTTAGCAGGAAAGAAGCTGAGGTGGGAGTGCAAAAAGTGGATTTTTAAAGACATCCTACAACCCAACTCTTTGTATTTCTGTATCATGTCCTGTACGATTTCTGTGTAACTCTCAGCTTTGTTATTGCCCAGAAAGTTGCGTACAACGCACTTAAATGCTGTCCAGGCAGCTAGCTCAGCACTGTTTAACTTGCTGTCAAAGCTATCATCAAGCATTAATTTCCTAATTTGGGGACCAATAAACACTCCCGCTGAAATCTTAGCATCACTCAGGTTAGGGAACTTATCTCGCAAATACTTGAAACCTTCACCAGATGTGTCTATGGCTTTGACAAAGTTTTTCATAAGTCCTAACTTGATATGAAGTGGCGGTAGTAATATCTTATTAGGATCTACCAAAGGAGCGTATTTGACGTTGCATTCTGCAGGTACGTAATTCACTCTAGGTTCCCATTCCTTCACTTCATAATGTTTGTCATCAACTCGGCTATCCCATAAACATAAAAAACATTGGTACTTCGTGTAACCGCACTGCAGTCCTAATAAAATACCAACTACCTTGAGATCACAACATATTTGCCAACAATGGTCCTTGTAATTTATAAGATTTAGCAAAGTTGACATGGTGTCATAGGATTCCTTAATCTTCACTGAGTGCGCAAGTGGTATAGAAAGTTTTTTATTTCCATTATGTAAAAGGACAGCTTTAAGGCTGACCTTTGACGCGTCGATAAATAACCTCCATTCTTCTGGAACGTAAGGAATTCCTAGCTCCGCCATCAACCCATTTATATCCGTACATACGCACACATTATCTTGCATTGAGAAATAGCTTGAAAATTGAACATGCCTTTTCCTGTACACTGATATGTTCGTTTCTGCATCCAATAAGTTCCACTGCTGGAGCCTTGATCCCAGAAGTTCCGCCTCTTGTTTTGTCAGGTGCAAATCACGGACTAGGTCATTAAGTTCACATTGCCGGATGAAATGTGGCTCGCGAACACAGTCAGGGATGAACGTTGGATCCTTGGATGTACATGTTGATATCGATGGTTCATCAAGATCATGATCATCATCAGAGTCTTTTGGCCATATCTCTTCCCAGTTGGTAGGGGGCTCGGGAAGTCGAAGTTCATCCCCGTGCGGAATAGGTCTAATTGCGGATTTAACGTTGGGATAACTTATTGTGTATTTGCTTTTTTTTTACAATGTCCCTTAACTACTGTGAGACAAAAATAACAATCATCCAGATGGTTGGTGGGTTCTCTCCACACCATTGGTACAGCAAATTTCATGAACCTCCGTTTCCCTTTGGCCCATGCAAGTAAAGTGACGTAGCACGACGCACAAATTATGTTGGGTGCCCAAGTTTTGTCCTGATCTCCCACACGACATCCGAAATATATATAATATGCTAGTTTCACCGATGGCGTAATGAATCTACACTGTCCTTTAACTACAAACTGGCCACACACATAACAAAAACTATTTGGTGAGTTAACACACGAACGCCGTCCTCTTGACGCCATTGTACTGATCACAAACTAAACTTCTGGTCTTAGTTGGGTATAATGCCGTTAAGATCAAACATGAAAGCACTGTTAGCAGCAAAGACAACTTTGAAAGTGAAGTAATGTTAAACCACACGTCAATATAAAAATGTATAAAACTCCCTCACCAGGTGTCAAGAACACAAGAAAGAAAGAAATGCGCTGGGGGAGGGGGGAAACGATACCGTAGTGGAAAATTCAGACTGCATTAGTTCATTGTTGTCAACAATGAGTCTGTATTCCATTCTTTCTTTCTTTTGCATTCTATTCTTTTACATTTGATAACAAATATTGATAACCATTTCATGAACAAAACGAAAAAACTTGGAGAATTGTATATATATGTATTAAGATATACATATACTGTACGTTTAAAAAAAATATACGTTGGAAGTACATTCTATTTTTATACACGTTTCTAATTTACAGAGAGCAATACAAGTGTGTTGTTGACTATTGTAAATATTTATTTTTATGTCTGTGTTTGTAGTAATAAAGCAAATCGTTTTTACCCCAACTCAGGAGATCTGAAAGCATTACTATCAGGTGCAATAAACAGTGCACACAGTATACATACAAATATATTTATTTCTCTAGAAAGAACAAAGCGATTTTTACGAAACTTTTAGGGTTTATTAAATATAAATCAAGGTATACTTAGGTATAATTTCTATGTTACTATATGTAAGGGGACAGGAGCTAGGGGAATAAAATATCTGAAAAAGGGAAATTTTTGAGGAATTTCCCGAAAATCCCTTTGTTACGGGAAAACTGTACGTGATGGAGAGAAACCGAGTGCATATTCGAATTCAGCGCAAAAAGTTCCTTTAAGATCAGGTGATTTTTCTCATGTAACAAACAAAAAGTTTAAATTTGTTAACTAGTGTATTATATTGAATAGTCTCCTAGATTTAGTTGAGGTCCTCCATTCTTGATCCCATATGTTTTCGATGGCTCACTCGATGTCATTCTTGGTTGCAGCCTCATTGCCAATTAACTCTTTTCTTGGTTATTTTTGTTTAGCAAATAATTGCAGGCTCTTTGTACGACTATGAGATTCAAAGGTTTTACGTTTAGCAGTATACATAGAGCGTTGTTTGGTGTAGTAATGAAGGCTCCACATAACCTTATCAGTAAGTTTCTATGAGGTCTGTTTATACTTTCTTTTATCCTTTTGTTGTTAATAATTCTGTGCGCCCATGCACTTGCTGCTTAAGCCATAGTCGCACAAAGTAATGTCATGACAAAGTTTGAGTGTTTGAATGGGTAATTTATAAATATTCATGCCAATTGTTAGTAATTTATTTGCCACTTTATTCCCACGTTCAATAATATATTGAATATGTTTTCCAAAATTTAATCTGTCATCAATATTGACCCCGAAATACTTAAACTCTGTTACTTTTTCTATTTTCTGATCTTCGATCTTAATTAGTGGATCTCTCCGCAGCTTTGTTCCGAATAGCATGTATTTAGTTTTTCTAATTGATAATTTTAGTTTGCTGCCAGTACACCAATTATGTAATTCGTTTAGTACTTGATTTGTTTACACTTCTAATTCTCTTCTAGAATTAGCTGATACTATTATGGCGATATCATCGGCGAAAGCTATTATTTTGTCTATTTGTTCGCTATTATTCATTTTTTCAAGACATGGTTGCAACTGTATGTCACACATTAGTGGTCCCAGAATTGAGCCTTGTGGGTATCTTTTTTGTTATTCACAGTTATATCGCCTTGTTCTAGCTGCATTAATATTCGTCTATTACGAAAGTATCTTTTAATTATATTTATTAGATATTGTAGAAGTTCTATACTTTTTAAATTATCTATTTAGTGATGGTATCCAAAGGTAATCAAAGGCACTCTCTATGTCTACGAATAGTGCTAGGGTATATATCCTCTGGAAGCTACTTGTCTGCAGTTGTTCTTTAAAAACATTTAGCGCGTCTTCTGTTGATTTAACTGTCCTAAATCCAAACTGCAGTTCGTCGTCTTTGATATTCCTATACTTATTTATTCTGTTGGCTGTTATCTTTTCAAACATTTTACTAATGTTTTTTTAGCAAGCACATCGGTCTGATGCTCCAATATCCATTGGGTCTTTGTCTGTACTTTCTAAGAGTATAATCAATTTCGAGATTTTCCAGCTATCGGGGAATTCCTGTCTTTTCAGTAGGATATTAAAAAGTCTTGATAGATACGGAGTCCAGACATGTTTATTTCGTTTATAAATGTCGTTAGTTATACCTTCTAAATCCGGCGATTTTCCAAACAAAGCTAAACCTCAGTAAGGGTCAACTATCGAAAGAACTGGAAAAATTCGCAAACATGTACGAAGCTTTATCTGTTGGTGCCGAAACTTTCAAAAAAGAGAAAGACAAACTACCAAACAAGGATGCTTCGAAGGAGATTTCAATGATGAAGACTCCGAAGAAAAGGAAGGGCAGGAAAGTCTGAAAACTGATAGAGCTTGTGGTACACGCTTGTCCTCTGCAGCAGTTATTCTTTTTGTCGCCTATAAATATACCTTAACAGTACCATGTATACAAGTGTGCTGCGAATGAGTATTCTCAAACTGAAATTAATTAAATCAAAATTGCGCTCTCTCCTGTCTCAGAACATATTGGAAACGTTTATGTTAATCAGGTTGGAATACGATCATCGGGATGGAACATCCATGTTGTCTAGTATTTTTGTCACTAAAAGAACTGGGGGGTCTAGGTCCCACCGGCTCCGGCCTAGATCCGCCACTGGTTGAAAAGGTATTAGAAGAGCTCTGTGATTCTTTCGTAGAACTGGGGAGGTTGTTGCGCTGTTAACTTAGAGAGTGATAAGCTTCTTGTGTTTCCTTTGAGTCTACTAGCAGTGCCATAATATGATTCGGTAATATGTCTTATATAGTTTAATACTTATAATAAACTATATGCTTGTGTGTTTATAACAGCTTTTGGTTTCCTAGAGACATATAGGCTATAAATGAAATTTATTGCACATATACATTAGGAATAAGATAATCTTAAAATGTTTCAACATATAATTGAAAGTTTTTGTGTGTTCACTGAAACAACACTCGTGAAGCAGCCACTTCATCTTTGTGTTATAACTATTCATAATACTCGATCTGTGAGCATATCTCTAATTTCAGGTGAAATTGAAATTGTTTCAGTTAACATTTTATCAAACACTATTGGAAATAGAGTGTCATTACAATAAATAGAATGTTAAAAAATAAGATGATGAAACTTTGTGAGGCTCCTACATACATGGGAAGGCAAGATAAGGCCCTCTAAATCGGGCTCCTGCCGGGGCCCTATATCCCCCAGTCCGAGATTGCACATAGGAGATACATTCCTCCATATGTGCCAGGCACTTACTTTAGGGCGGAAGTAACCATATTCCCTTCATGTGAATTTCATATGATTTCTCTGTTCAGGTACCTATCATGTATATTCCAATATATCTCCAGGGACATTCTTTACACATGCCTAGCATGTACTTGTGTTGGGTGGGTGTATGCTGATAATCTTATCAGCCAACATCCGTTGTATTATTCGACGAATCCGTAGATGCTTGAGTGAAATTGATACATTGTGTTTCGCGTCATCTATGCAGAAAGTTCCCCGCAATTGTCGCAAGTCACCAGACATGGCGTAAATGTGTTTGTGAATTAAAATTCAGATGTCATTCTTGTTAGAACACAATAAGATTGCGGATGTTCAGTGTGGCAAACGGATTGTAGCTTTTGTGCTTTTTTTTTTTTTTTTACCATATGTTTTTAGGAATCATCTCATCACATTACTTGTGAAACTGAAGTAGAAATGAGAAAAATAGTGATCAGAATGACTAGTCACGGGATTTAAGCAAAATACCCGTTGTTAATGAGGCGAAATTTAACTGATTCCTTGAATAATTTTTCCAAGGTGTGATTTAAAATAGTGACTTACCTGCTGTTGCAATCTGATGCATGTTTTCGACTTCGGTTAGTTCGGTTGCTTGGTTGAAATTCAGCGAATCTTGTCAGTACTAAGATTACATGAGATGTAGACCTACAGTTTATGGAACCCAAAGCACTGTAATGTGTTAAAAATTTCAAACCTGTCCAATCGGGAATTAAGCCAGGAACCCCGTGCACTAAAGAGACCCGCCCAAACCATTAGACTAGTGAGTAAGGTTTGCTAAGGTTATTGTTAATATTTTAGTATCTTATTATTGTGCTCCAAGGCTAAGAGAAACGATGGTGATGAGAATGAACGAAATAGTTGAAACAAAAAGATGTGGGAAACGAAAACATTCAGAGAAACCCCACGCAAATAGATTTGTTTACAAAATGTTAGTAGCCAGAATTGCGTAATTATTTTTTATTTATACTATTATATAAGAGAGTAGTAATTATTATTAAACACCATTTTTTTTTAATAAAAGCGATTTGCTTTGTTCATATTTTAATTTCTAATCGAGGGAAAGCAGTTCCAAAACTATAATGAACGGCATACTATATTTTCTAAGGACAAAAATAAGAAAATAAAGGAAAGAAGTATGGATCATGCCACTAGTAAAAAGTACGCACGCTCTTTGCATACCAATTTAAGGACGCTGAATCCAACGATGAATCTACAATTTTTAAAAATACCTATCCATGGGACACCATTGGTTTAATTTTTTCCCGTTATTCCATGGAAGGGTATGTTTTAAAATAGTTCAATTGGATTCAGGATTCTGAAATGACGTATTACAAAAAGTACAATTACAAATGTATTAAGCATAGGAATTTTTTACTAGTGGCATAATCGTTATTTCTTTAGTGTAAGATCTGACCATTTAGTTCACGAATTTCCCGCAGCACGCTACGAGAGCAGCACTATACAGAAACAAAGTTACTTGCTTTATAAGAGAAATTTTCTAAGTAAGCTTTTTTCATCTTTATAGTTTGTTGGGGTCAGTGGCGGCGGTTGGAAGTTAAAAGTGGGAGGGCAAGACATGATCTGAACAATTGTATATCAGTTTTAGATTTCCTGCTTGTTTCTAACACTGATGAAAGTTTGTATAACTAATAGGATACTATCTTTTTCACTTAAAATACCGTATATCGTATTTCTATTTTATTAAGTAAATATATAAGAGCAATACAGGTAGGTACTAGTCCTTTATACTCTAAAACAACGAAAGTGTAAGAAGAGATTTGAGTTCCTGTTCATGAACATCTTAAAATTCTGTCTGGAAAGTTGTGTGATCAGATTATTTAATAAATTTGCAAAACAAATAAATAGAAGGGATAATATTAATCATAGTAATGAATAATGACGCTTGTTTTGCAGAAGTTATATTGAAACTGGGAATTAATGAACAACTTATACTTTTAATTTCAGACATGCCATTAAGTGAATGTTTTTACTCTATGAAGAAAATGAAATATAGTAAGTACTGCAAGCATATGCTATGACATTTAAAGAAATATGCAATTGCAATATTAATTGCTTTAAATTGCAATTAAAACGCAATTACTGTAGCTTTCTTAACTCCACGGGAAGACAAATAACCAATATGTACTCACGCAACGGCAAATATCATATGGCACCATTTCTTTCTATGAAACAGTAATATATACAAAACCATTGCCAGGGTATCTACATTCTGGAAAATAAATGAAAGTCAGGTAAGTAAAATGTATCAGGTGAAGTCAGGGAAATGACAGATTGGTCAAGGAAAGTCAGCGAAAAATCGATTTAAGCCCATTGTTCAATTACTGAATTTATAAAATAGGTTTGATTTCTTTACTGTTACGGGATGTTCTTAATGATGATATTGAGAGAGTCAGTGTTCTCTGATATAGTTGATGAAACTAATTTTCTGCGAGAAACACATCTAACTGCATCCTGGCATATTTGCTCAAAAGGGTAGAAGCTGTTCTAGAAGAATTGCATGGTGCCAAGAGGATATCTGAACAAGTGGCTGAGAACGCGAAGAAATAGTATCTCCAGCTCAGAGTGAAAGCTCAGACTGAAGAATTTAAGGAACACTCGAACGAATTCATAGCCAATGACAGAGATGATATTGGACTTGATGAGTTTTTTACTTAGTCTTAGGAAATGGGATGAACTTCGTTGACTTATGGTCAGTTATGAAATTGTGTTTTATCTTCTTTTACGTAGGGATGCGCACGAGTCGAGACATGTCTCGAATCTCGACTCGACTCGACTCGAATTCGAGTCGAGATTCGAGACGAGACACACTTTGTAAAATTCGAGACGAGTCGAGACAAACGTATTTCTCGACTCGAATTTTCGAGTCGAGACACGAGTCGAGTCGAGACAGCTCCTAGAAATCTCGACTCGACTCGAATGTCTCGAAAATCTTTCTATAACTTTTAATATTATTTTAAAGAAAGTTCTCATTCAGAAACACTCGGCACGAGAATTTCGGAAACTGCAGGACTTGTCAGGCGTTCGAGGAGTGTTGTGGTGAGTGTCTTCAACAAGTGGCGAAACTAAGGGAAACGATGTCCAAACGTCGAGGGGTTGGGCGCATCCACCTCCTTACATTTGTCCGACGTCGTAGGCTGGGCAGACTGGTAAAACAGAACAGGCAGCGAACTGCGTCGGAACCACATCAGAGTTTAATGCTGGGCAAAGTACAAGTATGTCTGAACTAGTGTTGTACAATTTCCAGAAATTTTGAACATGTTGGTAAAAAACAGTTTTTTTTTCGATTTCTTGCTTGAAAAATTGGAAAAATTGAAAAAATAAAAATATTTGCATTAGGTTAACTTTACTACTAATCATCTCTTTTCTTCAAACGCTTGAAAAATGTAAGTTCAAAAATTTCAATATTGCCAATATTAAAAAATAGCACTTGAAAATAAAACTATTCCAATAATTATCTATATATTAAAATACTAGATTTACGCGTATATGTTTGTCTCCAGTCCTTTCGACAATGAGATCTTGAACCCACAAGTGCTAGAAACGTGAAGTTTTCATTGGTCGATTCCAAATTTTGTGTAAATTCTCCAGTTCCAATTGAATATTTAAAAAAAATATGGCCATTAGTTCTTTATTACATTTTTAGGGGTACAGTAGAAGTACTGAAATTTTTGAAAAAGTAAAGCATCATACCCTATGAGTTATATATTCCAACATCGCATAGTTGTATATAGGAGCTGTATATCTTTCAGGCGTTTGTTTCATGGCCAAATTATAAGAAAACGAAGGACAACCATTCTCCAGTCTAAAATGAATCTTCATTGTTTGGGGAGTTTTTTTTTTTTTTTTTTTTTTTCACAATGAACTCCGTATATCTCTGACATAATTAATTGTGTGTGTAATTTATTTACTTATTACATAATGCATGCAAAAAGAAAGGAAACATTGGTCATATATGAATTAGAAATTCCAAGTACAATTGGGCTCAAATCTTGCAAACGGTGCGAAATATTAAAAAAAAATCATCAAAAAATTTCCCGTTTATGAAACCCCTTGCCGATTTTTATGAAGGCGTCCTTCACTTGTATGAGGAATGACAAGAAGATTCATGCTCATATGTGAATGATGCGCTGTGTAGAGAGCGCAGGTTCAGCTAGCTGAAAATTAATAATCTGCACTTATTTCTATTATGCCATTTATTTGTGAATGTGCATTAATTACAGAACCTTTACAGTTACATACAAGCCTACCAACATGAAGTGTTTCTGTTGCAACAAATAGGTCTCTTGAATGAAACAGTTCTTAATATGCTCTTTGATCTAGTGAAGTTTTGTTATTTTAACCAAATCACTTCTTAAGAGAAAGAGCAGTAGGCAAACTTCACTAATACTCATGCACTAAAACATATAATTACTATTATTTAATATTTTAATATAGATACTTATATAAACTTTATGTACAAAATCCTGTATGTAAACAAACACATGTTTTCTAGTGCGACAGATTATCTATTACAATCAAAATGAAAGTGACCATGTTTCTAACTTAATAACTCCTGAATCATCAGACCGACCTCCCTAAAATTTTCAACATAGATGAGGTTCGGGATGATTTTTATCATTTCACTTTGAAGGTGCACCTTTAGGGAAGGGGAGAGGGGAAAATGACATATTATTGTCGAATCCATAATTTTCGGGGTCGCTGAAATGAACAATGACACTTCCGATGCCCTTTAAATCAAAATTCGGCCCCACAACTTGAAGAACGGAGAAGATATATAAAAAATATTGAAAATGACCGATAGTAGTGTCGAATCCATAGTTTTCGGGTCGCTGAGATGAACAGTGACACTTCTGGCCGTTTAAATAGAAATTCAGTCCCAGTAGTATTCTTAGGGGGGATGGTGACGTGTAAAGGTAATTGAAAATAACCGGTATTAATGTCGACTTCATAGTTTTGGGGCTCCATAAGTTCATTGGTGACAGTTTTGTGCTCTTTGTGTCCAAAATGAAACATATTCTCCCCGTGCGAAGAACAGGTATTCTGCAAGTCTGTAATAATAACGAACGGAAGTTTCACATACTCAACCCTTTAATATTTTCTCGCTGCTCAAATTCACTCACTGTGCGGTATATGTGTGTATGTGTAAATAAGATCATCTCTCTTTTTGAGTTTTTTGAAAAATATACAAAGAATAGAGGGATTTTACCAGAAATCAGAAAACTAAAAAGTAGAATTAAAACCTATTGCTTTAAGTATTTTTCCGTTAGCGAAATACATTGTATATACAGTAGGACGTCGATAATCCGAACGTCAAAAATCCGAACCCGGTCCCTAGAAGCTTTTTACATTTTGTCTTAACGCTAGCAATAAACAAACAAAAGTGTGTCCGTCGATGTTGAGTGAAGTCAGTGTTTTTACAAAAGTTCATTCATATGTAATTGTTTGTCATACATATTTTTATTTTTAATTTTCTCTTAGGCCTATAAGTTTTAAGTGTGACTTACAAGATCAGTGTAATTTAGTGTACGAGCAGTTTCTTCAGAAACATTAAATGTAAGTAGCCTTACGTTCGGTATTGTAATTACTGTATGTACTGAATAACCACTGTAATGATTGAAGAACATACCGTACAGTATATGTAAGTTTAAATGGCATTTTTTTCATTTTAGAAAATCCGAACTACCTGTAGTCCCAATTAGTTCGGATTTTCAACTTCCTACTGTATATGCTGCAGACATGTTACAGCAAGTAAGATTACTAGCATCAGGCCAAGAAATAGTTTTTAAACTATATTTTCCTGTTTTTCCTAATATTTCTGGACACATGATTTTTTTCTAATGGATTCAAAATTTCCGCAAATTTTACTTAGAACTAGGAAGATATCTCTATAAAAATATGTGTTTGATTTAACATATTAACTAAAATGATTCTGGCCCCGTTATTTTAACACTTCCCTACCATCAAGGGAGAACTTCATAATATTGCTCAAGATAATTTTAATGCGTCTATACTAATTAAGCTAAATAGGATTATATTTTAGTTTCTTTTGTAGCCATAACTCCATTCTATCACGGTGCTAACTTTGAAGTGTTTGGATGAGCTGTGCACAAAATCTCCTTATTCTAATACAATAAACATAACTACTCAATTATCTTAACGCTAAACTAGTAAATACAAAACACTTTTAATTTTGAAAGCATAACATAATAAAACATTCAAAAATTTCAATTTTACCCAAATTTTCCGTTTTTTTTCCACGCTCGGGAGAACCGTAAAAAATTGTTCTTTTAAACCCAGAATTTCCGTTTTTTCCCAGGCCTTCACAACACTAGTCTGAACACACATTGCACCGAACACTCCTAATGATGGACCTCCGCAGTGCGAATGTTAACACCACATCGGCAACTACGACTGAAATAAACACGTGACCATCGCCACTGGACCTTGGCACAGTGGCAGAGCGTTGCATTGTCTGATGAATTCTGATACCTTCTTCATCATGACGA
The DNA here is from genome assembly GCF_964235325.1 of Thermobia domestica. NCBI lineage: Eukaryota > Metazoa > Arthropoda > Insecta > Zygentoma > Lepismatidae > Thermobia > Thermobia domestica. The sequence continues at coordinate 69,961,818 of NC_137462.1, forward strand.
TGGGAGGGTGCGAATCCGTCGGATTCCAAGGGAACAGCTCCTTGACACTTGTACTGCGAGACGGTGACAAACGCCTGCGGCTTAATTATTATCTGGGGAACATTCATGTGAGCATCCATGTGTCTAGTGGAGCTCGGGCAAGGCACCATGACGGCCGAGGCGTATCGCACCCTGCTTGCAGACTACGGACACTCCTTCATGACGATCATGTTTCGCAGCGGTAGTAGTATTTTTCGACAAGGTAATGCACCATGTCACAAGGCCAGGAGTGTGATGGAGTGGTTCTAGGAACACAGGAGCGAGTTCCAAGTGATGTGCTAGCCCCTCGACTCACCGGATCTGAACCCAATCGAACACATCTGGAATATGATTGAACGTGACGTCACGGCGCATCGCCCCCTCCCCGGAATTTACAGGAATTAGGTGACCTGTGTGTGCATATGTGGTGTCAACTCTCTCCGGCGACCTACCAAGGATCATTGCGTCCATGCCAAGACACGTCGCCGTTGTTATCCGTTCCAAAGGTCGAAATACTGATAATTAGGTAGGTAGTCATAATGGTCTGGCTGATGTGTGCATATATTTTAACTCGTACATTTGTCTCGACTTGAATTTCGAGATGTCTCGACTCGAATTCGAGTCGAGTCGAGACAGAGACTGTCGAGTCGAGACACGAGTCGAGATAGAAACATATTTTCGAGTCGAGACTCGAGTCTAGACAACATTTTCTCGAGACGAGTCGAGACAGGCTTAAATCTCGACTCGACTCGACTCGTGCGCATCCCTACTTTTACGGATATCGCATCTTTTGAAAGTGTTTTCACAATAAATAAAATTCATATTGTTGAGAACTTACAAGAAGAATCTCTGGTGGCTCAACGGATCATATATGATTCTCTGATGAGAGTAGGTGGATCATCAATAAATTCAGTGAGAAGTTCAATGAGACAATATCAGGTGTATCTGGAAAAGAAAAGAGAAATAAATGCTGGAGACGAGAAGAGGAGAGAGAAACGGAAGATTCAGCAACAACTAAAGGAGCTGGAGGAAGAAAATAACAAAATTAAACTGCGGAGGCAACAAGGATATTCAGATCAATGTGAAGAAAACTATGCGGGAAAGGATTAAAACAAATTTCTAAATGGGTGGCATTTAAAAACTGCACCAGCAAAAATATGTTTACATAATGTTTTTTTAAAAATAATCAGTAAAATCATGTATGAACTGTTTATTACTATAGGCAATATTATAATGCTGTGTAATTGGTATTATAATGTGTAAGCATATGATGTGTAATTTTTTCATATCGTAAGTACTCTGTATACTGCACAGTTTCGTTTGTAACTTTACATTTTGTGTAATATGTAGGCCTAATCAATAAGGGCCTAATGCACATATTTGTAAATTTACATTCCTTTGGAAAGAAAATTGAAAAAGAAAGAAACAGAAGCGGAAGATAACAAGGCCAATTATGGAGAGTGTGGAGGCTGGAGTTTCTTTTTTTCTATATTTTTAACTTATTCAGGAGTCAGAGAAATCTGAAACTCTCGTCACGGAAAGTCAGGGAAAAGTCAGAGATCTTTTCTCCAAATTGTGTGGACACCCTGTTTACATTTCCAAATGAAACTATATAAATTAGGGCGTCACATCAAAAACGTGGGGGGCAACTGCCCCCTCATGCCCCCCCTAATCGCCGCCCACGGTTGGGGGTGCGTTAATTCAATGAAACAACGATGCCCTTCTGCCTCCTCCCCAACACGCACAAGTCCCACATAGCTTACTACGTCCCTGGGATGTCCCATTTTGATCCCAATCATCCCATTCGGTTCCCGGGATTATCGGGACAATGAGAAGACATCCCATGGACGTCCTGCATGGGACGTCCTGAAGGATTTGAGGGATTCCCATGTAGGATGTCCACGGGACGTCCCAGTGGTCCCGTTGAATATCCCGTATCCCGGGATATTAGCGGACATCTGGATCTCCCGCGGATATCCTGTGGATGTCCCGGGAGCACATTCGGATATCCCGGGATGTCCCGTCGTCCGTTGCGGGCTCAGTCTCGGACATCCCGTGGACGTACTTGTGCTATGTGGGGTATGATTACCTGACGGTAATAAACAAGATTTTCAAGGAAAATTAATCAACCCAGCAGCAATAACTAAATCAATCAATCAATAATATATAAAGCCACATGAACTGGCTGACCTTCCGGTTGACGTGGAAAATTGAAATTTGGTATACTTAGAAGCCAACAGAAACACATATTTCCTACAGGAATTCCACAATATACTCAAACCTTTTATTGGTAAGATTTTTTTTGGTGGGGGGAGAGGAAACAAGTGGTTGAGTTACTGTATATGGCGGATCAAACTGTGATTAAAAATCCTTCTCATATCCCAGCGGTAATTCGCACGCTGGTGTTGCAACACACAATAAGTAGCAGTAGTAAGGCGGTGTGTGTATTGCAAAAGAGATAAGTAAGAAATTAAATCCCCTTCTGGAGATAGTATATTCTCCGTTGTAATATATATATGTATTTTTTTTTTTTTTAATCTTTGGATCGGAAGTAGACACCTGTGTACAGTAAGTAAGGTTTTTATACTTGTATATTTGCTAATTCTATTTTCAACTCATTTCATCTTCCTTATAGCCACTCTTTAATTCGTACACATATTGTTGCAAAATTTCAGTTATGGATCTCAGAATGAGGATTAGCTGTGAGAACTTGAATATTGTTTGCAAGTGTGCTCCGCTGTACATAAATAATTAACATTGTAATTTAGAATCCCTTAATCCTCGCGTTTTCTAACTACATTGAGTTAAATAAGTCCTTTTATCCACGGCGAAGCGAATCTCGAACAGCCGCAGTCTGAAAATCCGACCGCTGATAGTTACGATTCGTGACGGCAGGCCCGACGAGAGGATGGGGAGCCGGGGCTGTTCCCCGGGGGCCCGGACTGCTGATGGGTCAGGCGAATACAGAAAGTGTTATAACCCTTGTGCGTAGGAGGATAGATAAACGGGCTCTCGGATTTTCGGTTCAAATTTGATCCAAATCTGTTCTTCAGGTCCCAAATAGTGAGTCCAAATCGGATTTTTGGTTCAAATTTGATCACAATATGTTCTTGAGGTCCCAAATATTGTTTTCAGAAAACCCAGACCGCGGAAACGTCAAAAAGTTGCCCAAAATTAACGCAGAATTTACCATGTATGGGCAGTAGGGTGGAGAGTTTTGCACTTTTGTTGAAGTTCGATGACGGCTAGTGCGGAAAAGGTGCCATTAATGGCACCGACTTTACTGATTTTTTTCTTGATTTTTTTGGACAATCCCTTACCCTGCCCTAACAGACTTAAAGTTCTTTAAGTGTTTGCTTAGGCAACACACACAACACCAATGACAGAAAAGCTACTTGTGGTCGTTTTTAGCGTTACCTGATGGCTATAATACAATTATTTTATTAAAAGAAACTTGTAGCAATGCCAGTAAATAATTTTAAAATGTCTATGAGTCAAAGTACAGCCATATTAGCTCAGAATTAATGTACAGATTTTGTTTGGAATGCCACGTTAACGATGATTATAGGCATAGCCCTTGATATAACACGATTTTCTTTGTGCAACTCTTCGCTTATTTTGCTCTGTACGCAAAATAACCCAGAACTCACCATGGGGAGGTGGTTGCACATCGAGTTCCGAAGTAGGCATATGTTGACATTTGACCTTAGCTCACGTAGTTCTTCTTGGTCTTGAAGCGGGGCATTCTTGTTCTAGACTTCAGTTTGGCTCTAACGTAGATATCGCTTGCGTTCTGGCCGCACTTTCTCGGCGCTGCCTCGGACACCAGCTTCACTGTGCGTTCTACAGCTTGACTATGACAAGGGAATGTTGTTGTTAGAGTAGCTGAAGTTCGGATGTTTTTTTCAAGCTGCTGATCCGTTATGTTTTGTGTGATTGGCGGATCTGTTAAACATTTAGGCCAATTAATCATGTCGTAGTAATTTTCAGCTGTAAAGTTTAATTTCGGAACATTGAATTCTTATAGGCGGCTTGATCTCGGAGTCATCTGGCTGCGGCACTTCTTTTTATCCTTCTCCAGCCTAACGTTCGAATATGCGGTTTTTCATCTGCTGTCATCGCTCTAAGCAGGTTTTCATGATGAGCGTAGTATCCGTTTGTTTGTAGGACAGAATGAACTGTGTGTTGTAGATTTTCTGGCAGAAAACATGATAGCTTAACTATGCTAAACAGACGCATGGCACCCATTTTGCACGAAGGATTTAGCCGTATTGAAAACCAGACGGAAGCGTAACTTTAACAATGTACTGGCAAAGTAAACACAAACTTGAACTAGGTTCATCAGTACTGATGTAGTTGCGAAGCATCCTACAGGTAATGGTCCTGGTTTTCTGTTTGCTAGATCGGTAGTACACATTCCAGTAGCAACAGCTTTACAAATTTCAAAGAGATAACTCTGGTCGCTGTTTAAACCATCTGGTTTTTCCATTTCAGACACCCATTCAACGGGAATGGGTGTAAAGGAGACGATCGGCGAACGTTCACAATCCTTTAATTTCTTTCGGATGGGGCCGGAAAAAGCGTTGGGTCCGGTCGTCCCACTATCCAATTCGGCAACCAGGAGTCGGAATGGCAACTCGTTGGTATGAAGAAGGCAAATGAGATGCTGCAGTTTCTTTCCTAGGGATCTTTGTATCTGACTTATCACACCGTTATCCCATCCTGTGTTCGTGGATTCTCCATCGCTGCCGACTGCCTTAAAACTTGATACGTCGTGCTGCTTCTTCTCTAAAAGCTCCAATATACAGTCGGCAATATCCTTACCAGTGCCTGACTTAGGTGTGGCATGACCCAAGTATACTGAACCGGGCTTCGATAGAACTGTGATATGCTTTTCCGTAACCTCTCGTCTTCGTACTTTGCCGTTAATTTTTTCTTGCACAACAGTTGTATCATTTTTCCGTCGAAGTAGATACTTGTAATCGCTCGGCCTAGGTGAGCCTTTTCTTTCTGGATTTTCTCACCAAGTTTATCTTTTTCTCTTCGTACCTTAGATCTGTCAACAACAAGATTTTTGTCCTCTGGCGTTATGAGTCTCGCGTCCTGAAGTACGGCAGAAGCGATCAAAGCAACCTGTCAGTCTGAAGCTCCAGTTTTAAACACTGCCTCAGCTATGTTTTGAAGACAGATACGCTTTAGGCTATGTTTCCTCCTTGGTCGCGCCTTGAAGTCAGATCCCGACGTGCTTCCCGATTCAACAGCTTCGCTGGATTCCCCTGACGACGCCAGTATCTTTGACCTGTGCCTATGCCTAATCCCACTAGTAGACGGACTTACTTCAACACTTCCAGCGTCTTTCTTGGTTGTCTGCCCCCTTAAATCTGCTCACTTTACGGGAAAACATCTTTGACAGAGATTTGTTTGTTCGGACGTCAATGTTACCAATGCTCATTTTCCGTGATGTTCTCTGATCCCAAAGAAACTTGAATTCTCGTTTTGGAATCTTGCGTGTCCTCTCACAGTTGCAATCATCGGCGGTTTTACATTTGCAAGACGCAATATCAAAAAGAGACTTTTTCGTGTGTGCAACAAAACTTGCACTAAGTGTTGCTTCTTGTCCTTGTCGACTGAAATGTTTTTCCTTGGTGCGACACTTATTACAAAATGTTTTCAGCATGTCAAAAACTCTCTTTTCTGAAACCACAGGAATGCTTGCTTTACGCCAAATATTTACAACTCTTTGTCCAACTAGTTTACAAATGTCAGTCACTGGTAATTTAGTTACACTTTCGTCAGCACTTAAACCACTTCGAAACGAATGATAATGTCGCAAAACGTCAGCGTACCTGGGTAACTGTACTTCACTCATTTCACTTGGACTGCCAAATAAGCCCCGTTTCACACTTTCCTGCGTTGGTCTGCTATGAGGCTTTTTCTCATCTTGCTTTCCATTGCTTCTGATCTTGGAAACCAAAGTATACATAATGTCTCTGAATCGTATCACACTAAGAAGACTGTAGCTTTAGGTACAATGCACAAACTCTCTATCTTAACAGAAACAGTAGCGAACTAAAACCGTTAAAGCTTAAGCTGCAATAAACTGGCCTGTTGGATTGGTTGATCGAAGTATGCAATATTTATACCATCGCCGAACTTCGAGCGAGAATATTCTAGAAACGTCGGCGTAGGTTCTGGAGCCAACGAAGCGAGCGGGAGGTGCGCAAATCTTCTGGACGGAGTCGGACGTTGCGACGACGCTCGAAGAACGTGGCCAAAGTAAGCAACCACGAAGTTGAGTAGCCTGCACCTAGATGGCATTTTTGCTGTCGGTGTACATAACAAGCGAAGAGTTGCCAAAAACAAATCGTGTTATATCAAGAGCTATGCCTATAATCATCATTAACGTGGCATTCCAAACAAAACCTGGACATTAATTCCAACAACTGCGCTAATATGGCTGTACTTTGACTCATAAACATTTTAAAATTATTTACTGGCATTGCTACAAGTTTCTTTTAATAAAATAATTTTATTATAGCCATCAGGTAACTCTAAAAACGACCACAAGTAGCTTTTCTGTCATTGATGTTGTGCGTGTTGATTAACCAAACACTTAAAAACTTTAAGTCCGTTGGGGCAGGGTAAGGGGTTGTCCAAAAAAATAAAAAAAATAAAGATCAGCAAGGTCGGTGCCACTAATGGCACCTTTTCCGCACTAGCCGTCATCGAATTTCCAACAAAAGTGCAAAACGCTCCACCCTAATGGGCAGAGTAGATAAACTGGCTCTTGAATTTTCGGTTCAATTTTGATTACAATCTGTTCTTCAGATCTCAAATAGTGTTTCCAGAATATTTCAGATCGCGGAAACTTCAAAAAGGTGACAAAATTACGAAACAATGTACCAGGGTCATTCCACATGAAATCAAAACAAAAAAAGCACATTTTTTCCCCTCACATTGTGGGATTTGATGATTTTTACGTCACATGAAGATATCATAGCAAGGTTGAAAAATACCAAATTTCAACCTTCTAGGTTGATTATTTTTCGAAATTTTATGGTTCCAAATTTCGAATTTTGGTCAAAAATTGCATATATTAGCTTCTTAAATTTGATATATCTTTACTCCTAATTAATTTACGGAACTAAGACTTACTGTACGTCATTGGAAAGCCATTGTTTTAAGATTTTTTAGGTATATAAACCAATGGGAGTGTACTAGAAATATTTCGAAAATTCGAATTTCTCGAAAAAGGGCAATTTTAAATTTGTGAAAATATCTCATATGTAAGTTAGGCCTTTATAAAGATACGGTCAAAATATAATTTTGGGATCGTGATGGGGTCGCGAGATAAAAATAATGGAAACGAACCGGATGAAGTTCTTCTACTAGAAACGCCCAGACCGTCAAGGAATTCTATTAACTTACTGACATTTCTATGATTATGCAAGGCATAAAAGACTGTCTTTCAGTAAGAGACAGTAGGGAGAAGGAAGTTAAAAATTTCTAAATGTCTTCTGTGTAATTTGCGGGAAGTATATCATTTGTTTAAAGAGCAGTTTCCTTATATGAGCATAGGATTTTTCAAATTTTCAGAGCATCGCCCAAAAATATGTGTTTGTTGGAGGTAATGGAACGCACACTGTTTGCGTTTGTACGATATCAAAACGTGAAGTGAATTATAGAAAATGCCAAGTTACTTTGTGTGACGTCACTCGCTACAACGAAGGCTTTCTGTCTTCTGATGGTTGTGACACAGCACAGCAACAATTGGATAGTGGTGGTTGAAATTACATGGAAAAACATTATATTCTGGCTAATTAATACATACTCCTAGTACAGTTTGAAAACACGGGGATTTGTAGAAAAAAATCAGCAAATATTCTGGCTTAAAAATAATAACATCCTAATCCTAGCCGATACCAATGCTAAATTAACCTTATGGGGAGCCCCAGAAACTGACGATAGAGGGGAAATCGTAGAAGAACTTCATTATGCAAAATGGGCTTCAAATTTTAAATACTGGAAACAGGCCAACCTTTGCAGGGAGTAGAGGTATATCACATATTGACATAACATTTTGGTACACCAGAATTAGCTAATAAAATTCAAAATTAGGCAATTAGGAGATAAACTCACAGTAAGTAACCATGAAATAATCTCATTTGAAATATATATAAATAGAGAGAAATAGGAACAAGAAACATATAACATTATCAAAATAAATTGGACTACCTTTAAAAATAACTCAGGTAGACTATTGTTACCTCAAATAGACGAAAATGGAAATTTAATACAAACAATAGATAAAATCGAAAAGGCATCAAAATGCAATTAAAGAGGTCACCTCTGTAAATAAAGAAAAAAGAGTTTACGATGACTTTTGGAATCCGAAATTACAAAGATTAATGGGATAGTGGCATCTATGAGTAAAAGTTACCAGGCAACCTTTCATCCAACACTAAAGGAAAGAAGACTGGAAAAATATAGAGATGTGAAACAAAAATACAAAGAACTCTTAGAAGCCAAAAAGAAAAACTGGGATTTATATCTTAAAGAAAATATAGAGTTAGATCCTTGGGGGGTACCCTACAAGATTATAACGCAAATAATTAACCCACAAATACTAAGTACCGTGAAGGAACTTTCACTACTATTAGATAGGAAACAGTAGAAACTTTAACAAGTTCGTTTTTCCCAAAGACGAACAAGATACTGATACAGTAGGAAATATAGGCCTGAGGAACAGGATGGGTGAAGTGTATATAGCAACCGTACCAGAAACAGATAAAGTAACAAATGATTAAACATAGCAGATTATAGGAAAACAAGAATAAAAAAGCGCCCGGAATACATGCCTTAAAAATGAACTCTATAAAAAACAAAAGATATTTGGATGCCCTATTTAACAAAACTCTTTAACTGGCTTTTAAAAGAACAACATTTCCAGACTCTTGTAAAATATCGAGATTAAACATATTGTCCAAAGAACCAGAGAGAGATTTATCTGAAGTTGGTGCCTACAGACCTCTTTGCTTGTTGAATAATATATTAGAGATATTTATATTATATTAAATAAGATCCAAAAATACCGAAATATGAGTGAAGATAACTTGCAGTTTGGGTTTAGAGCGGGGAAATCAACAGAAGATGCAATTAATCATTTAGTGGATAGTATTAAAGAAAGAAGGTATGAAAAATATGTGTTAGCATTATTTATAGATATTTAACGTGTTGACAACCTATGCTTCCCTTCGTTGATAGACAACATAAAGAAATTGGAATTACCTAAATACCTTATAAATATAGTAAGAAGCTATTTTAAAAACTCGAAAATTATTATTTTTAACGAAGAAAGCAACTTAGAGATATTAGCAGAAAGAGGGTGTCCACAGGGATCAATCTTAGCACCCACTTTATGGGAATTAGAAATACAACCCTGTTAAGAGAAATTAAACAACATGCAAGAGGTAGACAAAAGAGTAACCTTCACAGACGATATTGTAATAACAACTAGTGCAAATAGTCATCGAGAACTAGAGGAGAAAGCAAGTAAAATAACGGATTCATTAGAAAAATGGAGTAGAGAAAGCAAATTAAGAATTTCCTCTAAAAAGACAAAATACTTAATAGGGGTGTTCGGAATTCGATTTCGTATTCCGGAATTCGGAATTCATGTAATTCCGGAACGTTCGCGGAATGATCCAAAATACTGGAATTATGGAATGCTCAAAAGTATGAATTTCGGAACTGTTTTCAACACTGAAATCTTGAAGCTCACTGTTGATTTCGGAATCGTAATATTAATATTCGTTCGAAGTTTGAATATAAAAATTCGAAACAGTCCTGCGCCAGTGGTTCTCAAACGTTGTTACAAGGCTTTAATCCCACAAATTTACTCGCAAATACTTTCTCGTTTTCACTTTGGTATCCATTAAATATAGTAGCAACATGTCTTAAACAGTTATGCATTCTCTTATTTACAATTATTGGAATATCGTACAGCTTTCATCAAACGAAATTATTTTATCTTTAGCTTTTATAATTTCTTTTCAATGATTACCATTTTGTATTTTGCAGTACCAACAACGAAACAATTTACATGTTTGGCATTTTAATTCCAAGATATTTGTTTTACTATTACGCGACCAATACAAGAGCACACGAAACATTTGTAGTCATGTCATTTGGAATTATATTAATGAACTTTTAATCTAAAGTACAAGGAGTGCACATAAGTAATACATACTCGCGAAAATTTTGAAAACTGAAACCCTGAAATGGTATAACTGATGCTACCTCAAACGTCATCAAGTGCAACAAAAATGTAAATGTAAATTACTATTGAAAGAAAAAGCAAAATTTCTGTGCTACAAAATAATACTGTTAGAGAACAATGACGTGGATAAAATGTTATAAGAGCATGTATTAAATGTCAATTTTCATATAAATGCCCAGATGTTTTTTTTTTTTTAAATAGGGGAAAGTAGACTTAAGACGATATTAGACAAGGAAATTTTGTATGCAATCATTCATGCTAGAAGCCATGCATTCAAATTATTTCCTTTAATAAAAATTAGACTCGAACTTTCCATGCTAGATTGCACATATTCTATCTCTGAACAAGGTAAAAACGTGCAATTTACCATGGAAAGTTGAATGTTAATTATTATTACACGAAATAATTTGAACGCATGACTCTTAGCATGCAAGATTGCATAGAAAATTGCATCGCATAAAATTGGCTTTAGGGACTTTTAGCGTAACAAATTTTTTTATCTCATTGATCTTTTTTATCTGATTTATCTGAGAAATTAGGAGAAAGAAAATGTTTGCCAACTTTTCTACTCAAGGAAAATAAAACATCAATTTTTGTAAAAATCGATTTACGCGAAGTACGAATAGTTTTTGATACAAATTAATTATTTCGTAGGGGCGAAATGTAAACATTAGGCTAATGCTTTTAATATAAATATTAACATTTACAATGATTTCTTTCATTTTTAACTTTTACCATCGCTACCCACAATTTCGGGTATACTAATTGAACATTTACCTTTCTTGTGGTTAGTTAGTCGTTGGTACAGACCCTTTCATCTGAATCCATAACTACCCTTCATATTGCATCTTTGTATGAAAATGTACATATTCTGTTGGCTTGTATCAATGTAATTGTTTAAAGAAAGTAACATGCTTTTACATCAGAATTTCACATTATTAATATATTGGTGACCAATATAATTTCTCAACAAACCAATTTTAATAGTTTTACACTGACACAATTCATTTATCACCTTGCATAAAATGTTGATTAGTAGAGTAAGAAATAATTTTCATACGTAGGTTCCAACGCTTAGTATTTAACTGGTACACCTTTATTTAGTTAGTTAGTTATTCAAATTAGTGTCGCAGGACTAGAAATGAGTAGCATGTACATGTGAATAAGATTTTATGTAAAGCTTGCACCTCTATCCGATTTACTCTCGTTGTACATTTTGACAACAGTTATGCAAATAATGCTTGATAAAGCTTTCATTAAAAAAAATAGCAGTAGTATCATGATTATAGAAGTTACGTTTTGTTGGCGGTCCAAACTTTACAATTGCAGGAGCCTTCCTCTTGCGTGACCGTCTCTTGCCACTACCAGTTAGCAACTGTCCGACTTTATTAATGGCTTTTGTCTTTAAACTATCACCAGCTTCTTTTACACGTGCACGAACAGATTCTTTAAATATACTATTTTCTAATATATCACCGTCAACTTGTATACCCGTTTTTAATGCCTAACGTCCTGCAGTTTTTGCACCTTGTTCAAGAAAAACGAAATAACCCTTTAAAGAAACTACCTTTGATATACAGGTCCTGAAAAATACGGTATTCCACGTCCAGGATGATAAGTAATACGTTTTGTTCTCATCTTTCTTATTATTTAGCAGATGCAGGAGAGCGTTTAAAATGTAGTGTTATGGTCAGTGTCCCAGAACAAAATGGCAAATTTCGCTCTGCATGATCTTTTAATAGTATTTCGATTGTCATTTTCAAAATTTTGCAAGTGGCATATAATGAATATCTTCAAAAGTAATTGTTTGAACTGTTCCGTATTTAATATAAGAGATTGTTGCTATACGTAATAATGTTACTTTTGTATCACCTAAAAATTTATATTGTATAATATCTGTATAAATAAAAATTTGATGTGGATATCCGCTATCTACGTAGATCTGATTTTTCAGAAAAACCTATTAGTAAAGCTAATGTAGGCGACAATGTACCTGATTCTACACGTTCATCACATTCAACATATACAACATTTGAAAACTAAATCTTATAAGACTTGATGTTGCGTGTAATTCTTGGTGAATGGATTGATAATATCCCACAATAATTTTACTTTTCATAGGAACTGCATTTTTAAATTTGTGCCATATAACATTTTCACCTTCGGTAACATTATAACATGTTAATTGAATATTACTTCACTTAATCCTACATACCAATCGCATTCTGGTACACGAATAATATTTTGTTAGCTCAAGCCGATATATCAACAATCTTTTATTTGGAGTGCGTCAACTTATTCACACAGTAAACTGCACAAACACATTACACTCTTATATCGGGTATAGTTCATTTATTCTTAATCTGTACTGGAACCAAATATTCACAATATTCTTATCAATAAGATTCGTAACACACATGTTCATACTTCATATAATATTATTTGTAATTGTATTTGCAACAACCTCAAGGGTTAAGTTTCAAAGTTGGGCGTCCGTTTCCAGCAAAATTTTTAAAATTTACAGGAAAGATATGGATAATTTGATCGTTTGTGTGCTTGATAATATATAAGGGTCTCGAAAAATCTGTTTGTTTGTTATATATAAGCGGTTATAAATATGGGACTATACCGCGAGCGGAGGGAACTATTTGGCGCAAGCTAACTAAACAGTTGCTTTTTTTGGAAAGTAACGAGCATTTATGTTATCAACATGGCGAATGTACAAGGGAAATGAAGTAACAGTTTGAACATTTGTGAAGCAATACGTTGGTAACGAGCAAAATCTTTTAAAAGTTTGTGAAGAGCACGGATTAATGAACCTAATAACAAATTGCAGAAAATGTGGAAACTAGATGACAGCGAAAAAACGTGGCAAAAGCGGACGCCCAACTTTGGAATAAATGCCGTCATACCAACCATCAATTATTTATATGTGATTTTTTTTGTTTGCACATATTCATTACCATTTTCAGCTTCAAAACAGCTAGTGTCACATTTATAAAACACTTTGTGCCAATCTGTATCATTCCAACATTTCTCCCCTCTTTACAAAATTAAGCTTATATCTTGCCCATCTTCCTACATAAAAATAAATCCAATCTAAGAATATGCTTTTTTTACGTGCATCCCCACCTATCAGGGGGTTTCTTATTTCTCATAGATATTCGAAGAGTTTGCTGTACTATATTATCCTGGGTTGATAATGGCTGAACTAAGGGTGAAGAGTATTGTCTCCATGGAGTCTGAGGTATCTGAGAACCATTCACTTTGGGCTGATCTCTTCTACAATTCTCTTTGAATGCGTTGTTACATGTATTTCCATTTTCTGGAACTCGGTCACAAAAATCCAATTTAACTTGATGCGCATGGTACATACGGGTGATCCCATCCACTACTATTTTGTACGTATTTCTACCGACTTTATTTAATAACGTCCCTTTTATGAACTTTGGAATTGACCCTCTGTGATTTTTGACCCACACAGATTTTCCAAGTAAATTATCCGTCTCACTTAGTCGGTGGTCGGGTTTCTTTCGAGGAATACAGAACCATGTACGAGGTTTAAATGTGAGAATTGTTTCTGCCGGCGTCTTATTTGACCATTTTCCATTGGTATGTAAAAATAAGTAATTGATTTGTTTAATCCATGATTGAAACATATTTCGATTCACTCTATAGTTGGCTTGTATAAATTTTAGTTTCAATAGTTTTTTAATTGATTGCACGGCCCTTTCAGCCATTCCGCTACTTTGAGGGTGATACGGCGGTGTGTGCATTAACTCGATATTTCGTTGAACACAAAAATTCTTAAAATCAATCGATGTAAATGGTGGTCCATTATCTGTTACCAACGTCTCGGGAAGGCCCATTATTTGTAATACTTCCTCTAATTTTTCCATCGTCTACCAAAAATTAGTACTATTCACTACCCCCACCTTAATCCACATGAAAAAGACATCCGTTAAGAGTAGCACAACAAACCCAAAAATTGAAAAATGATCGAGATGTACTCTCTGCCATGGTTTTTTCGTTGATGGCCAACTACTATATTGTCGTACAGGAACATTGGTCATAGCCTGACAAAACTGCCATTTCTGTACAAAATTGTGTATATCGGATAAGAAATCTGGCCACCAAACTTTCCTTTTAGCCATATTTATCATTTTATCTACTCCCAAATGCTGAGCGTGCAACCTCGTTAGATACATGAATCTTAATTTACCCGGTACAATAACCTTTCCTGGCCAATATAATAAATTATTTTATACTTCCAACTCATATCGATGTTTAAAAAACAATTTATGTTCTTTATCATCTGTTCAATTTCCTGTTCAGTTAGAATAAACGTTTGTAGCTGACTCATATAATTTTGGGTTTCCTCTTCATCTTGTGTTGCTGCACTCATAAGAAATCTTGATAGAAAATCCGCCACTCTTACTTCCTTGTGATATACAATTTCAAAACTATAATTGGTTAATAACAAATACCATCTTAATAAACGGGGCGTGATTGTCGATGGAGGTGCTTTCACTCCAAAAATCCATCTAATGGGTTGTGAGTCAGTTAGAATTTTGAACGATCGTCCGTATAGATATTTATGGAATTTCTTCACCGCAAATACCACCCTCTCACATTGTGAATAATTTCGTTCAGCTTTTGAAAGCGTGGCCGATGCACATTCCACCGTCCTTAAGTTATTATTGTAACTATTAAATAATACGGCTCCCACCCCATAGGGAGAGGCGTCTGTCATGATAAGAATATCCGCCGTTTCATCAAATGGGTGTAGAATGGCGCCTGTGATAAAAGTTCTTTAATGTTATCGAACTCCTGTTGATGTATCTTAACCCATTTCCATCGTACACCTTTATGCAACAAATAGTTTAGATTGGGAATTTTCAAGGACAATGCTGGCAAATGTCTATGATAAAAATTAACCATTCCCAGAAAGGATTGTAACTCTTGAACACATTTGGGTGGGGGCGCAGTTATTACAGGTTCTAATTTTGCCTTCGCGGGCATAATATTATCGCCCGCTAAATCATATCCTAAGTACGTTATTTCTTTGCTAAAAAAGATACTCTTATCTTGTCTAACTTTCACATTGTAAACCATAAATTTTTCCAATACCTTTACTGTTCTCTCGTAACATTCCTCCAAAGACTGACCCATATTAAAATGTCATCTAGATAAGTTGCAATTCCAAGACAGCCGTACAGAATCTGATCCATAAACCTTTGAAAAATTTGTGGAGAACAATTTAAACCAAAAAGCAACCTAAACTGTTGATAAAGCCCCTAAATATTTAGACGACATTTCATCCACCTCCAACTGTAAATACGCATTACTCAGGTCCAACACCATGAAATATTTAGCTCCCCCAAGTTTATTAAGAATGTCACTTATTTTAGGGATAGGATACGCACATTTTTCTGTATACTGATTTAGAGTCCGTTTAAAGTCAAAGCATAGCCTTCTATCACCATTTTTCTTACGAACCACTACCATGGGCGTAGCCCACTCGAAAAACTCTACCTTCCTCCATACATTCAACATACACAACTTATCTACTTTTTTCTTCACTTCATCTAATAGAGCGTACGGAATATCGTATGCTTTTCTAAATATAGGAATGTGATCCACTTTCATCGGAATCGTCACTTTATATCCCTTAATCGTTTGATCAATATTCTCCGAAAAAAGCGCCGCAAACTGGGTTAAAAGTTTATTTTGATAATAGCGAGCATCTTTAGTATCAGACACCATCGAAGCCACCATTTGTAAGTTCCTAAAATTCTCTATATTTTGCTACCTCCACATGGGAGTTAAAACTTCCAACCAATTTCTACCTAGAATGGGACTGCTCATATCCTTCTCAATGACCACCAGAGGTAAATTATGAATCTTACTATGGTAATCCACTTTTACATTCACATAACCTACCGTAGATATGAACGAAGAATCTGCATTTCTCAGTGAATTCTCAAACTTTATCATTTGGTTTCCTGGAAACCACTTCTTTTGTTGCTTCTGACTCATGGCCGATACCACAGCCCCTGTATCCAATATAAACTGCACCTTTCTATTATCGCAACATAATGAGATAGTCAAAGGTTTCGATATATTCGGCTTACTATATGCCATCCTACCGACTGCGCCAAAATTGTTAGCTCAAGCCGATATATCAACAATCTTTTATTTGGAGTGCGTCAACTTATTCACACAGTAAATTGCACAAACACATTACACTCTTATATCGGGTATAGTTCATTTATTCTTAATCTGTACTGGAACCAAATATTCACAATATTCTTATTAATAAGATTCGTAACACACATATTCATTCTTTATATAATATTATTTGTAATTGTATTTGCAACAACCTCAAAATATCGTCATACCAACCATCAATTATTTATATGTGATGTTTCTTCTGTTTGCACATATTCATTACCATTTTCAGCTTCAAAACAGCTGGTGTCACATTTATAAAACACTTTGTGCCAATCTGTATCATTCCAACGTATTTTTAATTGATTAATAAAATGTGTTGGACTATTTGTAGGATATACATCTGCACTAGCATTTGAAACTAATATAAGTATAAAATTATCATCAATACTTTGAGAAATCATTTTCATTTAAAGTGAAGTGTTAGGTTTGAAGTTCCAAAACGAAACAATAATTTTAATCCGTGTTCATCTTTTAAGTTTACTTCTATCGTATCAAAATATTTCTTTTCACCTTTAACATAATGTGGTGTGTGAAACAAAAGATTTTACATGTCCGTGTTGTACATTATATACACTAAGTCTTCGAACTAATGGTCCGATATTTTGTTGTTGTTTTACAATATCAACGCACACATTAATTTTATTGTGAATATTATCATCTACATCACATGGAAATTTTCCACGCGTTAATATTAAATCAATATTTCTAACTTTTGTGTATACAACATTTCTAATATCAAGTGTATTTTTATTAATAAATCCAAACATATGTTGTAATCCTGGCGTAATACCAATCATACATTGATCTAATTTTAACACTACAGTACTCGCAAGAAATTGTTGAAACATGAGTGCTCGCGCGGATTACGATTGTAGTCCAGTTGATAAATACCTATATCTTAGTGGTTATCCAATCGGCATTTCTTACATTATTTTTGTGGGTTTTCACAAGCGATAAAGAACACATTTCAGTGCAAACATTTTGTTTTTTTAATGCACGAAAATAATTAAAAGACAAAACTTTAGAATGCGTATGCAATTTACTATATCTTTGTAAATGTTCGTTTTTTTCTTACTATTTGATTAAAAATTGAAGTAAAAGAGGAAACTTTTATTTAAAGTGTTAAAAACTGTTATAAAAATAAAAAGAAGTTGTTAGATTGTTTGCAAGTTTAACTTTTACACTTGAAAGCAAGGTGAAAATAGGCAAAATTTTTAGTGTTTCAGTCATAAGAGTCAGTGCAAACAGTGTGCTTGTGGTCAGAGCAGATCCACTTACTGCACCTGAAACATCTTTTTCGGGTACCCTTGTTTCTTCATCTTCCACGAAAAGATCTGATAAGTTCCATAGCCACAGATTGCAGGAAGTCTCTACGGTTGATCATAGCATCATTGTTGTTTGCTTTGAAAACAATGAGAGCATTTACTCCAGCAACCTTTAACACGTGGAAGAACAGAGTGAGTGGCCATTTTTTCGAATTCCTGGCTGTATAACACTGGCGACACAATTTGTCCAATATGTCAACTCCAAATTTAGTTTTTCTATCTTAATAACTATGCAGTGTAGGTATGATGTTATGACGCTGAGCTCTCGTATTTCTTGGGTGCACTAGATCAATATAATATCTGATAATTCTGTCCTTTCCAATGTAAACTTCTCCGTGAAAAATGTCTTTCAGGATAACATCGTTCCTTTCTTCATCTTCTATTTCTTCCAAATCGTCACTATCACTTTCTTCTAAGTCACTACTCGACAACATCTTCCTCTATTTCATCTTAGTCTTCTATACTCAAAACACTTTCGTTGTCACTTTCAGTTTCTGTTAGACGCTGTCGTATCTGTTCTTGCTCTGACATCTTAAACTAACATATATCACATATATTTGAGCGAATAATGTGAAATAATACATTCAAAACAAGAACAGTTCAAACGTTAGACAGAAAACAAACTATCACGTCAGTACTCGCACGGATTACAATAGTAGTCCATGCGAAAATAACAATACGTATAACATCAGTGCGTTGACTTTGGGTGCTATCACTCGACTAATGGTGTTCTAGAAATGGGGGAGGAAGGTAGACGACCGCTCAAGGTCGCAAGTGTTGCCAACCCTCAGATACCAGAAAACTGAAACCCACTGGACTACAATAGTAATCCGCGCGAGCAGTGTAGTGTTAAAGAATGTTTAATAACAAATTGATTTTTTGTTAATAATGTAATATAAGATCATTTTTAGGAATCAAGTTTAGAATATAATCAACCGATGAATAATATCTCGATGTTACTTGAACACGGTGACGTTCAACTTTCTCATCGATAACAGTAGTAATTATAATTTCTACATTTTCACCATTATAAAAACTCCAGAGAATATTAATTTGTGTTAATGTAACACCCCATCACTTAAATCAATAGGTTGTCCTATTTTAACTCGAAATGATTATGTAGTATATCAAAAAGTTTGCAATTTGCATTTGAAGGAAGACTAACGTAAAAGTTGTGTGTAAAGTTTGAAATCACATTGCAGACTGAACAAAATCTGATCTAATCCACGAATTCATACTTGATGGATATTCCAACCATTTTACATACATCCACCCATTTTTACGTTTTAATATTTCTTCAATTAGATAAGTTTTCTTTGAATTTATAATTACTTTTTGTAATTATTGTGCATAAAATATTCGTTTAATTTCTTTACGATGCCAATCTTTTAATTTATAAGTGAGAGGATCTGATTTAATATATTTATCAACACTAAATATATCTTGTGACCATTTAGGTAAATATTCTTTTTCTAATATATGTTTATACTTACTAACACGAACATAATAACACGGACTAAATTTACAAGGTATATGCTTTTTATTCATTCTTTTTCCATATAATGTTTTCCATACTTGATTCACATTGAAATTATTTACTTGTGCAGGTGCCATTTTAATACTTGAATGATGTGAACGATTATAATTATTTACAAATTTATCTAATACATTAATATAACCAGTACTATAAGTATTCTTTGCACTAAAATAAGACACAATCTTTCTTTTAATGTACGTATAAACCGTTCTGTTAAAGCACATTTAATTTCGTAATAAAAACTATAATGATTAATTTCATATTCTTTAAACAATTGTTTTACATGATGATTATAAAATTCACCGCCTAAATCTGTTTGTACGTTATACACGGGTAACTTGAATTTTTTTTTAAAAATTGTTATTGCTTTTACCATATCAGGACCTATCTGTTTTTAACGAAACACAATATAACGTGAAAAATATCAATACAACATAATATATATTTAAAGTTATTATTATACTTTGCAATATTTTGCGTAGTTGCTGCATTCATTTGTAATGTTTCATTTGGTGCTCTAAAATTACTTTTTTACTCTTAAAAACTTTACGAGCTGGTCCATGTAATGTATAAGCATCTTGAGAAGCTAACCATTTCTTAATTTTCTTTTTAGATAATTTTGTTTTGAATAATCATAATATATTTTTGATAATTTTGTCATTTTTAGATACTATATTTTTTCCAATGTTAAAATAAATTAGCCATTACTGCAGGACTAGGTGATTTTCTTACTTTACGAGTAAGTTGTCGACTACTACTATTACTATTCACTTTTCTTGCTGGAGTGCTAATAGGTGTACCAATAAATTCTTTAGGAACACTAAGATCCAATAAAATTTTAAATTCATGAATACCTATACGATATCTGGAATAACTGTCAACTGTTTAATAATAGATCTGTTTTGCTACGAAGTGTCTTCCGTATTGATTGTAAAATGTCTGATACAAGTGGTAAAATAGAAGTATTGTTATCATGTTTGAAACTTGATGATGATATTTCTTCTTCTTCTTCTTCTTCTTGAATGACAGGTAAAGTAATAGGTTTACGTGAAGATGAAGTATATTTTAAATAACGATGCAAAACTTTTTGATATAATTTCCATCTTTGTTGTACACTGAGATCATGACATTTTAAAATGTTTTTCATTTCTTCATCTAAACGTGACTGTGTGAATCTATGGGGGGCGCGGTGGCTCAGTGGTAGAGCGTTCACCTGTGGTGCTTGGGGTCCCGGGTTTGATCCCAGCCCCCGCCAAGTGAACTTTGTGGTGGACAAACGCCGTGCTCGTGGGTTTTCTCGGGGTTCTCCCGTTTCCTCCCACTTTCTCCATTCCACCATTTCACTCATCTCTCATAATCACCGTCTCCTTTAGCCTAACCGGCATAACCGTGGGACGTAAAACTCAAAGATTTCATTTTTTTGTGTGTGAATCTATGGATTTAAGATTGGATTGAATTTCATGTACAGCATTTTCTCGAACGAAAATCATTTTACGTAATTCTATCATATTTAACGACTAAAAATACTACTTCCTACTGCTGCAAGAATAGGTCCCAAGATTAGCGGTAGAAGCGCACAACCTTTTCGTAGTAACAACTTTTTCTTCAATGCAGTACGCTGCTGAGATACAGCAGTAAGATACTTTTCTGTCTATGTAAACGTTGCTTCTGACGAGAATTTAAAGCGATGTTTCATTTTATTGTGTTTTAGCTACCTGAGAAATTGTTATTAAATCCCCTGAAGCATTTTGTAAAATTTGTTCACGTTTTGTATGCTTTCATTTGCACAGAGCACTGAGCGTGTTGTAGTGTTGTTTCACCTTCAACATCTTGATGCAGACTAAACAAAAGTTTCGGTATGCATGTCTTTTACGTTAACGTATACATACATTATTTCACTGGGAAAAATATTTATACGTATTCGCAATGCATAATTTGTTTTTGTGTCAAGTCAACAATAAATAACCGTGAGTCTCGCGTATTACTTCTTCGAACACATTCATGATGTCTTTAGTATACAGAGGCATAATTTGCCTAGCTAAATGTTGTATTTGTAATTTATCGTGTGGATTTTTAAATACTATAATATAATGTACATTTAACTAATATCACGTGCATGTTTTCCTTTTGGAAATAAATTTGGAATAATAAATACTACAGTTAACTTTTTATGATGAGTATACTTTGTAAATATATTAGCAACACCACCATTAGTTTCTGACATTAATTCATCAAGTATTAATAATGAATTTTCTTTAATTTCAAAATTATTCATGTCAAGTATTCCCTCTACAAAACGTATTTTTGCATTTGCGTCTAATTTCGGTATTACTGCACTATAAAACCAACAATATCATTAAATGTTATACTAAACATTTTGGTCACGTTCATTAAGTAAACGATTTACAAAAGAAGTTTTAGCAACCCTTGAAGGACCAGCGTTTAAAATAGTAGAGAGAGGTTGAAACTTTAACATCTTGTACTCAAATGAATGCATACATTAGAGCATTTGCTTTACACACACACACACTCACTCACCGGGTTATAAAAGTATTAAAGCTTGGAATGACTAGTTTTAGCATCGACTTCCCCCGGGAAAGGAGAATATAAATAATTAACGAGTTTGCGCAGCAAACGATAGGTAAAAAATAAGAAATAAAATAAAAAATAAATTAAGAATAATTAATTTAAAGGGTTCACAGCATGAAAAGAGACATTCATATAAGTCACATTCACTCATTCGTGGGCCTATAACCGTAAGGAACACTTGCAAGTTTCCGTATAGGTTCATCGTCAGTCACGTCATGTTCGTCAATACGTTTCCGTTTTTTGTTGCTCTCACGGTGTGTTTTTGTCTCTCTACAGCTAAAGATACGAAACGCTTGTCTACGTACTATTTGGTATTTTCTATTACGGTGGACTCTAATTGTCCATATACTAATTTACAGAAACTCTCAAAGTTAATTTTCTGAGACGTCTTTTCATTTAGTGTTATAACCGTAATTTTGAAAATATGCCAAACATCCCCTTGGGCATTTGCTAGCTTCATAGCATATTTTTTTGGCGCCTAAACCGATAAAGGTTTGTAAACTCACAACCTTCTGGAATTTCATTTGTCAGATCACCCAAATAGTTTCCGAACGGTAACAAAGGTTCCTCATCCTTTTTTGTATGTACATGATGATGTCAGTGTCACAGCAGATTGCTTTGTCTGGTCCTATAGTCGTCAGTAGTTCGTACAGTCTAAGTCTAGGAACGAAGTAATAAATGCGTCTAGTATTACATTGGAAAACTAACGGAAACTTTTCAGTTTGAATGTCTCTGTACGTGATAATCAGATGATCATCATCAATTGGGACCACACTTTGAATTTCATATCTTGCCGTGGTTAAATATCTAAGAAACGTTACCACATCACTAACGATTACACTCTGTACAATGTCTGTACGTTACCCTCATTTTCAATACAACGAATTGAGGTATAGCTTCGCTCATTGCCTAAATCCCGGGTTCATCCTAATGTTATCATAATTCAACCGTATGCCTTCATGGGTATAATATTCTTCGATATATTTTTGTTTCCTTTGGTTTTACAATAAGCGGGAAAACTAGAGGCTTCCTGCTTCATCTGAAGGGAAAAATTCACGTAAGTCCCGAACAGACAACGTGAATTCCCTTCTTCAGGATCCAAAGTTCAAATTCCCATATCTCATGTATATCGATTATTTTGTAACCTTTTTGAAGAGCAAGGTGTAACTCTGGAGTACAAAATGTTCCTGTGAGAAAACACTCAGCATCACTATGACTACTAAGGTAAGTGTTTTCTTCTTCCATGCATGTGCTGTAAAGGCCGAAGAGTAATCGACCTTCCGCAACGTATTGCAAGATCAGAAAAGAGAGGTTTTTTGGAGGCAATGTGTTACATTTCACTACACCGTGAATACTTCCCACATCTGGTAAATCCGGCCCCGTATGAATATTAGGTGATTAAACCGGCATAGGTTTACGTGCCATCACCCATGGGTATAGACTTGCTACATAGATATACGCGATTCGATCATCACTCGTACAATTGATGTAGTAACGAAAGACTTCCGTGTGGCCACCGTTGTAACAATTCTTGCGAATAAGAAAATCAGGGAGATTAGTACAATGTTCTTCAATAACCTTTGTACTTCCTTATTCGTCTTTACCGTATACTCCCAACACATTCCCCTATTTCGTATAGGTTTCCATCTATATTTTTCAGGTATCCACCGCGCAGCATAGTTTGCTCATATCATTTCTCTGTCGTATTATACGAGTCTTGAGCGTCGTGCAGAATGGCATCACGGTTAAAAGGGAAACAAGGTCTACAGGAATAGAAATAACACCCGTAGAAGTCGATGGCAGCATCGAGTCCGTGCCATCCATCGACCTTGTACTTACCTATATACATTTCACCACCTCTCCTAGCATGCTGGATTTCTATCCATAATTGTCTTCCATATACATAAGCCATTACATAGATTTGGTACTATATTCGCCTTATGACGGAAACCCAACGCAAGAACTACAGGCATAGTATTCTTCGGTAAGTGCAGGGTACGATATATCCGCATCGCAAGACTTGCAATAGTAGATAAAGTAACGAAACATTGCAAACCCTCCGTTTTCTCTTCTATAATATATCTCTAAATTTGATGTCCGCTTCCGTTAGAATTCTAACGTCATTTTTACAATAAGATAGCATTTTCCTTCTACAGGATAAACTCGTCGCCACTTACCGCACGTTCTTGGTGCCATGCTTCTCCCAGTTGTTGCCATTCTTCCGTGTTTCGCGCCTCAGAGTCATAGTACACAAGCGGAGGATAGGGACCGACATAATTTTGATACCTTTCCTTATACAGGCGTGACAAGGATGGTGACAACAGCCCAGTACAACTTCATGTTCCCTTTCACCGCGCTCATTCGGTGCCTTCGAAATAGTCTCTACGTCATAGGTTATGTACATAAACTTATTAGTATGAACAGGCCTCTGTCTCTGTACAATACATGTTTTGTATGTTTTGTATCAACATGTGCACGGGACGTTGAACAGAAATATTCACCACACACCTGATCAGATTTTCGACGCCTGTGATCAAAGATGACACCACAATCTATGCAACCCTTTCCATTATTACATACAGATATAACCGCTTTATTTCGCTTCACATGGTACTCAAAACATACACCCTCAGCAAACTCTCTATTGCATGTATTGCATTTAATTTTGTTAGCTATACAATCCGGCTCATGCGTGTTCCCAAAAAGAACACCTAGTTTCACACTTGTGTTTACGGATTTTCTCATCATGTTTACTAACAATAATAACAATACTTCCGAGCCTTGAGGAAAGTTCTAATGTTCTAATGGGCTCGAAATGGCCAACACTGTTACCTCTTTGATAGTGGATAAAAATCTTATTTTCAGACGGTTCTCCCGGGTAACGAACTATATATTCCCGGTTATTCTTTTCATGCTCTTCATAAATTACAATTTCATACTCCCGTTTCAAATGTGATTGGAAACCATCAACATCTGTAAAGTCACAGCCTCCCTTACTTTGAACGTTAACTCCTGCCATTTCGCAGAGAACTGCTTTAAGAAGCCATGTTTCCAAGTCTCTCGTTCTTTAAAGATATAAACTTTGAGCACTTGACGTATGTTTGGTTATGCAGTAAACAATGGCCAGAAGCAGACAGTAAATATTCTTATATGCAGTGCGTATTGAACGCTTCTCCAAATAGTCTTGGTGCTTTGAATATTTCCCAACGGCAGTCGTTGTAGTATTTCTTCCCTGGACATGCATGCTGTCGGCTATGTAGAATCGAAAGAGTACTTCATGCCTCAAAAGGAACAGTTTATTCGAATTTAGTACACGTTCGATTGAAGTGAGGACTGTCCTAGCAGAGAATTTGCCTTTCCTTCTGCATGGAACATACACTGGTTTATTGTTGATATTGTTCCTACTATCTAAGTATAGCCCAATGTAGTCCGTGAGGCGTGCATTGGAAATCATATGTTCCAACGCAAAATCGATTAAACTTTCGATATAGATTTCTGGGTTATCGATATTCCTTTCATTACCTACAGGTCTAACGGCAATTTCATAGCCCATAAGATGAAACTTTTGTTTGCTTTCTCTTCCAACTTCAAAATTACTGTTTTTTTCATTTTTCCCGTCATTATTATTAACACTACTACTACCACTATTAGTATTATTAGTAATACCACATGTACTATGATTGTTGATATCACCATTTCCAACCATTGCTGAAACAAGCATATGACGGGCCAGGCTGAGAAGAGAAAAAATTTGGTTTCCATAGTTATGATTATCCTGTACACAGTGTTGAGTGGCGTTGTATATAACATTTTCTCGCTGGAAATGTTGTGTGGGTATAACCACAGCGTTGTGCTCATTTTGAACCAATCTCCTTTCTTCAATTGGTATTTCATTGAAATTTAGATTGCCAATCCCATCTATTTCATCTAGGAAAGCTAAATCTTCATCGGTTAATTGATTTATATTATTATGAGTCAAGTTACGATTTTCTTGAGGGATCATAACTATGGTATTATTTTGAGATGGGATTAAGCATGGTTCCGAAACAAACCGAGTTCCAAAATCAAAAAGTTTGGTAGCTCGGTATCTTTTATCCTATCCACCTGACCTTCGCCACAACATAATAAATACATAAGTTTCTGCTGAGTCTGATCATAAGTTTCTTTAGTACGGAAAAACAATACACAAACAACTCTAGGACATCAGCACTGGATACACAATACTGGAGAATTAATATATCATTACCTTCAAAGGCACGAAGGGCGCGTAGTTATACTCTCCGACCCGCGATATCCCTGCCGCTGCATCTCCATAAGACGCTTCCATGTACTGAAGACCCTCGGGTAGTCGTTTATATCGCGCACCAATTCCTGGAGGTAGATATCATCAACCACTTAAATTTCCTCGCTTGGGAAGAAGAAATCAATCTAAAAGAAATAAAAAAGAAACAACAATTTTGAGTTATCAAGTTCGCCTTTAATATACCACTTTAATTAAAAAAGAACACGATTAATTATTTCATGCTTCCTTTAGATTATAATATGCAAAAGAGAAAACAATCAATTATTGTCAAGCTGCAGTTAAATAATAATAAGTAAAAGAGAAAACAATCACATTAGTTTATGAAAAGAAATAAGTAAATATTCTTTTTTTAAGAATATGTATAAAAATAGTCTCTTTCCCTCTGTTCATTAATAATGGTTATTAACATATGAAAACAATTAGAATATGTATGAATTCCTTCTTTTTAAAAATCAGTAAGTATAAGAAATATAAAATACACACCTCTGAAGTCTTAGTTGATCTTTAACAAAAACCACTAAAAAGAAGAAATGACGTCTCTACGTCGTGGTAGGACGGCTCAACAAAATGGTTGCTTCTCCTTAAAGAGGGTATTGCTGTTGCTACCACACTCGGTTAGTACGGCTTCTTTCTATGTAATACAATAAGCTTCAATGAATATTTTAGCGCTTTATTTCTGTTTAAAATTTTATATATGTATTTAATTTATTTTAAAAACAACTGCTTAACAGCCAAGGCGAGGTTCTTTACGATCTTCTACGTTCGCTCACGTGAAAGGAAATGATGGCCGCACACGCCAAATGCACGTTATATCAGGTCCTATCATGTATCGCGCCACCGCTACTACCAGAGACACCTAGTGCAGAATTAGACATTAGCTGGGCGGTGGGTGTTCTTCAGTGCACACGTATATCAGATATTGTCTCGTGTAGTGCTATATTTTAAAGTGAATATAGTACTGTTTATTTCAAAAAATAGTATCTTTGTATTACATTCAATTTTAATGTGAGGCACTAGTTAATACTAACAGAGGTAAAACATGTCTTCTATGTGCTAGGTTTCTCACCCGCAAGATTGAGGCATTTTGGATACCCCCATATAAGTCCATGTATGCTCTCGTAATCTTAATATTAAACTGAACTATTGGGGATCTTAATATTAAGTTGGACTATTGGGGAGCAATACAAGTATGGGTAATCTGAATATTAAGTTAGACTATTGAGGATCTCAACATTAAGTTGTACTATTGGGCTGAATACTGGCATAACCCCCTTCTTGCAGCAAAGCAATAAATATTGAGTTGGAGACCCTACTACCAACAGGCGGGCATGAATGTACCTCTCAGTATTGCAATAAGTATTGAGTTCGGAATGTTTAATAGCAAGATACACGTCAATAAAACCCGGTCTTTCAGTAAGGCATAAAAGTATTTAGTTAGGGAAAATTACTAGCATCAAACACGGCCATAGTCCCCTCTCTCAGTATTGCAGTAATCGTTCAGTTAGGAGTCGTATTACCAAAAAGACGGAGTGAATGGTCTTCAGTGAGGCAAAAAGTCTAGGGAAGACTACATAGCAACAGATACGGGCATAGCCCCCTCTCTAAGTATTGCAGTAAACGTTCAGTTAGGAATCCTATTACCAAAAAGACGAAGTGAATGGTCTTCAGTGAGGCAAAAAGTCTAGAAGAGACTACCTAACAACAGATACGGGCATATCGAGGCAAGAAATATTCGCTTTGGGGAAACTAGCTAGCAAAAACAACATATTAGTGCTCTGGTGGAAAAAGACTAGGAAAGATTTACTGTTAAAACACAGGCATAAACGCCTCATAACATCACGGCCTGTATGTATGCTGTAGTTTCTTGCGTTTTCTTCCAAATTCTAAAACCAACTTTAACAACATTTCATGTTTAAAATACGTAAGTCCGTATTTCTTATATTTTTCAGGTGGGGCCTCACGCCGGTGCATGTTCAAAGACAAACAGCGATAAAACAGCATTAACATCATTTTTCTTACCAAAATAGGACCAATATTTCTTGCGTCATGGAACTAGTCTCCGTTCATTACGTATCGCAAAAGTTGCAATGGCAATAATGTTCCGACGCAAGTCCAAAGGAACCATACCTCAGCTTTCATGATTAAAAATAAACGAACGTGTTTCTTTCTTTCGAGTTTAAGAGTTGGGAATGTTTAGTAGCAAAATACGGATCAATATTTCTTACACCTTGGGAAATAATTCAGCGTTCTTTCCCAGTCGCAAAGGTTGCAATGGGATCGCACATGTGTTTTTCACCGCAAATCCAGAGGGACCTGCGCATTTCCATGATCAACATAAACGATCATGTTCCTGTTGTGGTGTTAGTTTACGCGGCCTTCCTGATGATTTCTTTACTCCATACCGCATCCCAAGTTTAAGAAAATTGTTCACGACACAAGCACTCCGCCCAATTCGACGTGCAATTTCATTAACAGATACACCTTCTTTATATGCCACTGTTTGCCCCTCTTCGCACTCAGACAATACTTTGCCACGGCCCATTATGCTTCTCTTACTCGCCACCTCACCTAGACGTCCACACTCTAATACACTACCTTACACTTCTATTACTACTCCGTTATACATCTCGCCTTCTCGTCCAGCGCCCTCTATGTTCGTAGCAGCAACCTAGCTATGTGTTATTACGCTAAACATGTCTGCGTTTGTATCATTTTGCAACACTTCTCTTGGGCTGCTTTTTTATTTTCGTTTCGCTATGTCTATATGCGTCTATTTCTACAATACCTGTTATCGCGTAACAAAAATACGACACTGTGTCATTCACCCTCACTTTCATTTTCCGTTTCCTTTCCGATCACATAATATGACGATATCTTGTATCGTTCGTATCATTTTGCAACGCACCTTTACTAAAAAAATTGTCAAAAACAAATCACTCCTTGAGAAAACCACTCCTTCTGGATGTTTCCAGGACAAACGAGTTATGCAGTATATTAGGTTATTACTGAAACATTTCCTTACGAAATATGAACAAAATTGCCTGAGGCGTTAATGGGAAAATCGTCGGGAAAAAGCTCACTCTAAGAGTAAACTACCCCTTCCGAATGTTTACATGACAAACGACTTGTCATAATGTTACGCTATTAATGATACGTTTATTTATGAAATGTAGTTGAGAAAATTGTTCGAAAAAACGCATCCCAGAGAGTAAATTACACCTTATGTATTTTTCCGAGCAATGATTCATACTACGGTGGAGGGTTGTTAATAAAATATATATTTGTAAAAATGAACAAAATCGTTACAGCTGTTTTTGAGAAAATTTAATTATTTTAAATTCCTATCCTTCAGTAAACTACCCTTATTTTTAGGTGTCGGAAGGTATAGAATTCGAAACGATAAAAACCTCATGTGTAGAATTCGGTCCAGATACGTTGAAAAGTATGGCTTCTATTTGAGTGTATGTGAAAGCTTGACGAACCGACAGACGAAGAGATGGACAAACATCAAAAAATCACTTAGGCCATGAACCTTGAATTCATTGAAATCCCGACTTCCATTTTTATCACTATCGTTGAATGTGAAAACGAATAGGCCTACACCGACAAGTAAGGTGATAATTTGTAATTCCAAAAATTTATTAAGTTTAATGTATTGTCATGCTAGAAAAAAGCTTATGCCTATCATTTTAATATCAGTTTTTTCACGCTATTGTATAATTTAGAAGAATGGTATAATTATCGTTCATATCCATAGTATCTTTTGGAGGCATTCGTGTTCGGCACACACAGATCTGTATAATTTCGTTTTGTTCAAAGAAAACATTCTTTATTCCTTACACAAAATTATGATTGCATTTCTCGCACTTGTGCATATGAAAAAAAGAGAAAGTCAATAATCTAAAAAGAAACAAACACACACACAAACACTAGAACAATAATTTAACATCAGCTTTTTTTCTGTTTTTTCATGACAACGAGTTATTCTACTTCATCCGCTGGAATGGGTCACGTGTTTTTTGTTCCTGACTCACACACACACACATGAAGTGAGTTGAACTTCGTCTGCTGTGCAAACACGAGGAAGGGAGGTGTAAGAATACATAAACTAAAAACAATCGTTCTTACCAACAGTACTCTAATTCTGAATAAATATGTCGATTAAAGGATACTATCAATAAGTTATTTCCTTATTATATTGTTTCGGTTCTTATTAACATGAAAATTATAACTTTCTATAATATTTTGTAACAAAATAATATTAAAAATGATGACATGGGATGGGATTCGAACTAGTATCAAAACAGTATAAAAACTACTAGTCCTCCACGCTACCAAGCTAACCACGAAGCTACGTTTCCTTCGCTTTCTTTTTCTTAACAAATAAATGTTCATAGCAATAGTGCGTATCACTTCCAACCTCAAGACAAGAGATTGCCTATTTGTATATTTTCGTACGACATCTTGGTTACAGAAGCTAATTTATATTTGGCAGACAATCTAGACACTAGGTTTAAACCAATAAATGCAATAATAATTTTACTCCACTTCCCAGTTCCTTCACTCAACTCCGCGACTGCCAATTTGAAATTCCCTGCGCAATCGTGCTGTGCTGCTACAAAAATCCCTCGAAAGCGTGATTGCCAGTATACACAAAACCAAGCACAATTTTTTGCTTATATTTTTATTATTTTATGATATTATTTGGAAATATCTCCTTAGATGGATTGCTCTCTATTATCTCACTTACTAATAACAGAATTTTATCCATAAATGTAAGTAAAATGGAATAAATGCGAAAATTCGTGAGTTATAGTACACGCGTATTTTTTTAGCATGGGGGTACGTACTGTATAATATTGAAGCTAATAAGTTTAGTATGAGTGAAATACAGTAATGTAGTATATTAAGTACCGTAATGTAACATCAAACTGAACGTACAATGCTGGCAGTCAGGCCCGAAACCAGCCACAAAGGTTTCGGGGAGTGCATGAATAATCTTAGGGGAAGCCAAGTCATTAAAAATTCTCTTACAAGTACCTAAATTGTTTTTGTATTAATAATAGAATTTTGTATTGAAGTCTGGAGGGGTTACGAAAACTTAAGGAGGGTCAGGAGCCTAGCCCACCTTTGGTGGAGGGCCTGCTGGTAGTGTACAGTAGTGCTAGTATTGTAGTAGTACCTTACCTTACTAGTATTACTTGTTACAAGATATGAACTCAGTCATTGTCTTGTATCCATCGGCGCAAATCTATCTTCAACATTGGGGGGACGGGTAAGACCGTTACCATATATATATACATATATATATAAGCGATGTTCAAAATATTTATGAAGTTGAAAAGCAATGCTGTGAAGGATCAGCGGAGCAGAATTGTCTTCAGTGGCGTATTTACGAGGCTATCGGGCTAAAGCTTTCCCCGAAATAAATTTGTTAGTTTTTCGTATTCCACGTACAATAAACCTTCTTATCACTTCTAGGAATGTCATTGACTTTCCATTTTCTTATGCTCTTTGTTCAGAAATAATACTGTATTTGTCAAATTTCATTCCATGTAAGAACTGCGTCCTTTTGTTCTTACTTTCGTCCTTTCTACTTTTCTGTTTCTTTTCTTGACGTTACTTTCCTTCATTTCACATGTCATACTTTATCGACCGTTGTTAGTTGTGATTCAAGTCGGCCGTCATGAGTAACACCAAAACTAAGAGCAGTTGATAAGCGAAACTGGTGTTCCACACCAACTTGCGCGGATATCAACATTACAAGACTTTAGTTATTATAACAAAAAAATATATCGTTTAGTTATTTTTAAAAGAAGGAAATGTTTGAATTAAAGAAAATCAAAACGGAGGAATAATTATCCCGGGAAATTAGGAAGGCCAAGAGGATGCTTCCTTTTTCTTGTATGAATAGAATAAAGGGTTAGATTCACTCCTAAATTTTTGTATCATATCATATAGGATTTATCGGTCTGCAGTTCTTGCCATTATAACTTCAATTTATGCATAAATTAAAATATATTTAATTCTGAAACTCAGGTGGGCAATTGCCCACTTCCTTCCTTGTGTTGGGCATAGCCCCTCGAAACAAAATCCTAAATACGCCATTGGTTGTCTTCAACATTGGAAGGTGGACAGATTTGAGGCTTATTCTAGAGATGGGAGGTGAAACTCATATTACGGTAGATGAATCTGATTTCTGAGGTGAACTGTTGTAGAGTATATTATATATTAGGCGATGCAGATGAAGTAGTAGTACATATCAGTATTACAAATCACTGCCGTGAACACATTCTGAAACCTGAATACATGCATATTTATAATTGATATGTTTCTAATTAGGCATCCACAAAGATCAACGTTAAAATTGTTTTATAATCATATAATAATATAAATAATGACTTCCCCAACACTATGAAGAAAGAATATCAATTATGTATGACGCAACAATAATCTTTGAGCAAAATGATGATAATCTCAATAACATTACAGAAATCGTTACAGAAATCTGACGTATGTCATATACTCTTTAGTTAACAGATGTAACCTTAAGATTATGGAGAAAAATATTCCAGCAATTGAATTTTTTCTTTGCTTACGAAGCATTCTCTCTCAAAAGAAAAATTGGGACACGCGGAAATACGTAGGAACAAACCATGGTTCGAACTAGCAGAGAAGAGAAAACAGGCAAAATTACGTTAGTTACAAAATCGGCATGAAAAAACTACACAAAATTTCGTAGACATCAGGCGCGAAACTTCCAAAACTTTTAGAACAAAGAAACGCGATTTTTCGAAAGCTAAAATTAAGGAACTTGAAGATAATAAAAAAATAAAAACATCCAGGAAAGATAAGGGGATCAGCGAACTTAAGAAAGGCTATCAACCTCGTGCTTATATATTAAAGAAATCTGACGGTACAGTTCTCACTGATACATATAGCATTTTAAATAGATGGAAAGATTTCTTTGACGATTTGCTTAACACGCAGCCAAAAACTAATGTGCGTGGAGAAAGGGAGATACACACCGCAGAACCGTATATTCCAGAACCCAACAGAATAGAAGCAGAAATCGCTATAAAGGAATTAAAGAAACACAAATCTCCGGGTGTAAACGAAATTCCGGCTGAGTTAATTTTAGCTGGAGACGAAAAATTGTGGAACAAGATACACAAAATCATCCTCCTTATCTACAACAAGGAAGAATTGCCACTAGAGTGAAAAGAATCAATCATTGTTCCAATCCACAAAAAAGGCGACAAAACTGACTGAAATAATTATCGAGGCATCTCTCTTCTGTCAACATCCTATAAAATCCTTTCAAACATTGTATTAGCAAAATTGACCCCATACGCAGATGAAATTATTGGAGATTATCAGTGTGGATTTAGACGAAATCGATCAACTATCGACCAAATATTTACCATTCGCCAAATACTCGAAAAGAAGTGGGAATACAGTAGCCTGGTACATCAACTATTTATTGATTTTAGAAAGGCTTACGACTCGGTAGGGAGAGAAACATTGTACAACGTTCTTACAGAATTTGGAATACCGAGAAAGCTAATTAGATCAATTAAAGCATGTTTAAGTAAATCCCAGAGTAAAGTCCGGGTAGGAAAATTTTTGGCCATGAGCTTTCACGTCGAGAATGGCTTGAAACAAGGAGATACGTTGTCGCCATTATTACTCAACTTTGTCCTAGAATACGCTATAAGGAAAATCAAGGATAGCAGACAGGGCCTAGAGCTGAACGGTGTTCACCAGGTTATGCGTACGCTGATGTAAATTTAATAGGGGATGATACGAGAACAATAGAAAGAAATGCAGAGGTCTTATTAAACGCTTGCAGGGACAAGGGTTTAGAAGTAAATGCAGAAAAAACTAAACACATGGAAGTGCGTCGGGACCGTAATGCGGCAAATTATGAATGCGTTAAAATATTAAACAATACTTTTGATGAAGTGGATAGTTTCAAATATCTAGGATCAATATTAACAGACGAAAATCATATTTACGATTAAATTAAATGTCAACTAAAAACAGGGAATTCATGTTATTATTCAGTTCAAAATCTCTTGTCGTCGTGAATTTTGTCGAGGAATTTGAAGCTTAAAATATATAAAACGATAATCATATCTGTTGTTCTGTATGGTTTCGAAACATGGTCGCTTACTCTGAGGGAAGAACTTAGACTGAAAGTATTTGACAACAAGATGCTCAGACGAATATTTGGACCCAAGAGGAACGGGAATGGGGATTGGTGGAAACTTCATAACGAGGAACTACGTAAATTATGTGGCTTACCCAACATTGTTAGGGTCATCAAGTCTAGGAGCCTTAAGTGGGCAGGACATATAGCCAGGATGAAAGAAAGTAGGAACTCTTCCAAAGTGTTAGCGGTAAGACCAATCGGAAAACGACCATTAGGAAGACCTAGGCGCAGATGCGAAGACAATATTAAGATGGATCTCGCAAAAATAGGAATACAAAGTAGAAACTAGATCCAGTTGGCTAAGGATAGAAGTCAGTGGAGAGCTTTTGTGAACGCGGCATTGAACCTCTGGGTTCCATAGGCTATAGAGTTAGTTAGCTTACAAAGCATGAGTAGATGCCTAGGCTGATACTACAAATAGATTAAATGCGCATTTACTGAAAAAATGGGTTTTACTGACATTGAATAGTCCTTATACTCTTCGAGTGCTAGGGCCTAGGGGAGAGGAGGAGATACAGACTGTAAGATTCCATATCAGGTTACGTCACGTACAATCGCACGCCTTCATTTTCATTAAAAATGGAAAGGCAAAGAGAAACAAATTTAATCTCACTTTCCTTTGTGGCAGTCGGACACAAATCATCACACTTCCCTGCAAAAAGCATTTTTCAAATCGGATTATTGGGAGAGACTCCAGTTCCAATGTTGGGGGAATATGTCTCCCCATTTCCCCGGAATTTGTGCCCGTACCTACAACTGAGACAACTTTCCAGCATAAGGAGAGGAGCATATCCTCCTCTGGCATTTATTGCAATTTGTGCCCAAGTAGCGGAAGTGGAATTAATACATATTGATGAGACTAGTAAACGCACTACAGCACGAAGTTCAGTTTGAAATACTGCAGAATACGATTCTTTTTAAAAAAATGGAAAAGCCAAGAGAAATCAATTTCATCTTACATTCCTTTGTGGCAGTCGGACACAAATCATCACACTTATCCCAAAAAACACTTTTTAAGTCTGTATATTGGAGGGGACAGTCCCCCCAGGTCCAAGATTGGGGGACATGTTCCCCTCGTCCCCCCGGTATTTGCGTCAGTGCTTGTATCGCAGTGAAGAGAGTCTATTGGACGACGCGTAGTTTCCGTCTCGTAAACTACTGTACATACTGTGGGTGGAAAAATAAAGGCATCAAGTTTTTCCAGCATTTTAAACATTTTTCCAGTACAGTACACATACTGTAGTCAGAAAACTTGTTTTATAATACTATACGCTATGTGTTACAACACAATAGGGCCCATTCACCCTCTTCCAAGCGCGATTTTACTCTTATTCCGGCTAAACCAAACAGGGTTTGGTCCCAGTTAGTCAGTGATGAGCAAATGCAAGACCAAGACCAAGACCCGGGTGATCTTGGTCTTGCACAACCGGTCTTGGTCTTGCACTGGAACCCTTTGGTTTTGGTCTTTGGCTTGGGCTTGCAAACCCAGTCTTGGTCTTGCACACCCAATCTTGGTCTTGGTCTTGCCTATAAGAGTATTGCAAGTCTTGCTTTTAAGAAATCTTATGCTTTCCATAGGTAAATTTCACTCTGGATATAAGGGATAATAAATTCTACAATGCGCCAATACTATCGAAAATATAATGTATGTTTTTAAATATAATAGTCTAAATATATATATTTAACAGATCCAATACTCCATTGGTTCACAAACTGGGGAGAATACCCCTGAGACACGAAAGAAAATTGAAAGAAAATCAAGACGGCACAGATTACTGAAATATCATAAATTACAAAATTACTTTTACACTCTAATGGCGTCAGATTTTTTTTTCTTTTCAACCACGATTACTAATATTTGTATTGAACAAACTTCCAATAAAATAGTGAGATTTTGTTTTACTGGGGCAGAAACATGAACATTACGCAAAAGCAGTGAAAAAATTGGAGGCTTTCAAAACTAGGGATGGCCACATTTTCCGGAAAAACGGAAAACAGAAAATATATTTTCCTGGAAACCGGAAAATTAAAAACGTAAGACGGAAAATTTTCCGAAAAACGAAAGACGGAAAATTTCCGGAAAACAAAAGACGAAAATTTTCTGGAAGAACGGAAGACGGAAAATTTTCCGGAAAACAGAAAACTGAAAATTTACGGTAAAACAAGGGCATAAAATTACCTTATGAAAATCAACCCACACATGTCACATACTGTATATGTGAATCTATAGACCTACAAATAAAAATGAATGGTATGATGCATGTTCGCGCATCACGCTTCAATGCCTATACCAATCATGTTCTTCTTTGGTACATAATTAGGTCTTTATCTCAAAGAGGTTTATTACATTTTACTTTGAACACACAAGTATCTACTTTGTCAGTGTTGGCAACCTAAATATATTTTTGAATGGTTTCTGTACCATGTTAGGTATATACACCAACTTGGCACAAACATAATTCAACACTCGCGGTGGCTCAGTGATAGAGCGTTCACCTCCGCTGCTTGGGGTCCCGAGTTTGATCCCAGCCCCCGCCAAATGAATTTCGTGGTGGACAAACACCGTGTGCGTGGGTTTTCTCGGGGTTCTCCCGTTTCCTCCCACTTTCTTCATTCTACCATTTTGATTCATTACTCATCATCACCGTCTCCTTTAGCCTAACCGGCATAACCGTGGGACGTAAAACTCAAAGATTTCATTTCATTTCATTTCATAATTCAACACTACAGGAAACATACTGTAGATGTACCCGTCTCCCAAACACCCAGGTTCGTCAGTATTGCCAAGCACTTTAAAATACATTTTTCCTGCATAACTATATAACTATTTGTTTAATTTCAACTAAACTTAGTACATACATGACTTACAATTAATATTTTCAGATTGGGTACGATTTTTTAAGATCCCTCGTTACCAAAATTTCAAATTGGACGACACGTTACTTTTGGGCTGCTTTTAATTGTCTGCAAGTTATAACTTCGTAACTCTTATGAGTGCATATAATTTCTTATTTTCATATATAAATTCAAAAATTACTAGTTTTATATAATACAATAAAAAAATTCTTCAATGAGTATTCTGTTCATAATGAACTATAGTTTTACTAAAACTAACATATTGAGAACTAGTTTAATTCTTGTTTTATTACTATTCAGTCTCAAGATCTGACAACACTCAACTTTTATTAAGTTTACAGTGTTGCATTATCACTGAACGTCTTGCTGTCGCAATTAATGCTTAGGACTAATGGTTGTTATAGATTTAGAATGAGTGTTTAGTGTATTATCCATATTAACATAATGACTGAGTGGAATGACAATGAAAACCTTGCAAAATTCATGGCTCCCAATTAAAGAATTTAGCAAAGAAATTAAGAATTGAGGAACAACAGTGAAAAATCATACTGAAAACTGACTGAAACAAACATGTCTCCTTGGAAATCAGAAAGATCGACCATTTTATACTATCACCGTTTGCCCAGTTCATTGCACACTACAGTTCTACTATTGCTTTCGTAATATAGAGTTGGGCATAACACCAACGCCAACAGTCCGACACCCTGATCGCCAGCAACCAGGACATCTCACGTATTTCCAACTCTAGGTGATTTCATTAAATCGATATATAATTATCTATATATATTAGGCCTACCTATAGGTCTAATTATTAAAAGTGTATAGCTGCTAAATAATTCATTTTTGTTTGGGCTATAAATAGTTCAAATCCGCTACTTTTAAAGCATAACCTGGGGAGCAAGAAATACTGGGGGAATGGGAGGCATCCTTAGGAGGAGAGATGGGAGGAGTGACATTTTAAAATTGTCGGAAAGATCGATATTAGTGTTGAATTCATAATTTTTGGATCGCTGAGATGAATAGTGACAGTTTTCATGAAGTTCAAATTTATACCTGGGGTGGAAATGGGAGGTGTGAGCTTCTAAAAGTAATCGAAAATGATCAATATTAATGACGAATCCATAGTTTTCAGGGACGCTAAGATGAATTGTGGCACTCTCGGTACTGTTTAAGAAGAAGAAGAAAAAAGTGTAAAGGTCCCTTTTGAGTTTAATCAATTTGAACTCATACCCTTAAAAAAAAAGAGAGAGAAAGAGAGAAAAAGCCAGGCTATTCGTCATCCAAACTATAGGTGAGAGTTTAAAAACATAACGTTTCAACATTTTTTTAGCAGCACAATGATATAGGCGCGCGCGAGAGAAATTTCCAGTGCTTTTTTTAAAAACATATTCTGAAACTTTTATAAGGATTTTGTTATGATTTACTTACAATTTTAGTTTGTTCTGTCTATATTTATTTATTATATTGCAAGTACACATAACTCTATAAACTCATGAACTTCAAAAGTAGGCCTATATTTCGGGCTGCGATGGCTCATTTGTAAAGCGCTCACATTCAGTGCGTGGGATTCCCGGTTCGATTCCTGCTCGTATCATGTGGGCATTGTGGGGTACAAAAACGTGTGTCGGGGTTTTCTCGGGGTTCTCCCATTACCTCCCATTTTCTTCATTCCACCAATCATTCCATCAGCATTCGTCAGGCTGAGTAATGAGTCAAAGTTGCAGAAAGAACTTTAAGTCTGAATTGAAAGCTATATTCAATATAAGTGAATAATATAAAGTGAACATAAGATAGAGACATAAATGGAAACAGCAGTCTCACGCAGTTGAGGGCCCTTGGCGCGGGTCCTTAAAGGGCTCATATATATATATATATATATATATATATATATATATATATATATATATATATATATATATATATATATATATATAACATGTCACTTGCAAAACATAATAAACATAATAAGTGCCAAAATCATATTTTCTCTACTGAATAAATATGTAGTACAAAACAGATCTCAAAAAAGGTTACAATAATACTGAGATAATCAAACGCAATCCTAAAGTTATTTCAGTTACTTTGACAGTTTTAACGTACTTCTTCACTTGATGAGGCAATCAAATCAATTACTTTTGCTTAGTCTACATTCTGGAATAAATTTTTTATGCAAACATAAAACGTAAAGGAGACAAATTGTTTTGACTTATCGGTGTACGCATGAGATAACAGGTGAAAGTGAATAAGCGCAAGGACCCGTTACGGAGTACAGAGGTCCTTTGCTAAGTATGAAGTTTTACTGGATTTCTTTGCCGATTTGTGTAACACGCAGCCAAAAATTAATATGTGTGGACAAAGGGAAATAGACCCGCAGAACCGTGTATTTTAGAACCTAACCAAATAGAAGTAGAAATCGCTATAAAGAAATTAAAGAAACAAAAATTTCCGGGCGCAGACGAAATTCCGGCTGAATTAATTTTAACTTTAGGCAAAAAAAAAAAAAAAAAAAAAAAAGAGGAACAAGATACACAAATCATTCTCCTTGTCAGGAACAAGGAAGAATTTCCACAAGAATGGAAATAATTGTTCCAATCAGAAGGAAGGCGACAAAACTGAGTGTAATAATTATCGAGGCATTTCTCTTCTGTCAACATTCTATAAAATCCTTTCAAACATTTTACGTATTAGCAAAATTGACCCAATACGCAGATGAAATTATTGGAGATTATCAGTGAAGATTTAGATGAAATCGATCAACTATCGACCAAATATTTACCACTCGACAAATACTCGAAAAGAAGTGGGAACATAATGCCCCGGTGCATCAATTATACAGTATTTATTGATTTTAGAAATTCTTACGACTCGGTTAGGAGAGAAACATTGCACAACATTCTTACAGAACTTGGAATACCGAAAGAGCTAATTAGGTTAATTAAGATATGTTTAAATGAATCCCAAAGTAAAGTCCCAATAGGAAAATATTTGTCCACGAGCTTTCACGTCGAGAATGGCCTGAAACAAGGATGTGTATTGTCGTCATTATTATTCAACTTTGTCCTGAAATACGCTATAAGGAAAATCAAAGATAATAACCAGGGCCTACATTTGAATGATATTCACCAGGTTATGGCGTATGCTGATGATGTAAATTTAATAGGGGATGATAGGAGAACATATATAATTTTTGCTTCATTATTTTTTGGAGCTTTTCCAAGATGAATATTAAGTGTGTGCTCTTTGGAAACTTTCTTCTATTATGAGGGACGTGTTAAAGAGTATGGTGGAAGGAAAGAGAAGGGGGGGACGAAGGAGATTGTAATTGAGGAAAAGTATTAAAACAGAAAATTGGTCAATATTTTCCAAAAGAGAGAGAGAGAGAGAGAGAGAGAAAATTAAAATTATAATGATTATAATCAAAATTCTTAATATTTTAGAATAATTTGAGTGAAAACTAAAAATGACTGTATATCTTTTGTGTAAACTCAATTTATATAAATACTTTTGGCCTATATCAGACATACAAAATAACGGCATCAAACTCCAAGTTATTGGAAATAGCTGTATAAAATCACTCTCACTTGTGAATATGGATTATTTGTCGTTGTATAATGGTATATCGCTCAATCCTCGATGTGCCGTACACCTAAGGAGGCTAAAAGTTATATTGATAAACAATATTTCAGCATACAAGCATCTGCCCATGAAATATCAAACTTGCCTTCACATGCACCAAGTTTTTATCAATGTCATGAAAATTATTTCGATATTAATTTTATGAGCACACTTTAAAATTTCCAACGGATGCTTGAGTCTCGGAGCCAAGGCCATGCCCATGTAATCGGCACCCATGGTGTACGGTATTGCCGATGTTCAATACTACATTTTTCTTTAGTTTTGGAAGAACACCGCTAATATGTTTTGAAATGAAATGAAATATCTAGTTTAACGTCCTACGATTATGCACCGAAACTAAGGGAGATGGTGATGATGAGAAGTGAATGAAATGGTGGAATGAAGAAAGTAGGTGGAAATGGAAAACCCTAAGAAAAACACGCACACGGTGTTTGTCCACCAAAAGCTCACATGGTGCAAGCTGGGATCGAACCAGGAACCCCATGCATCAAAGATGAACGCTCTACAACTGAACCATCACGCCTGGAGCAACTGAAGGATGAAAAACAATTCCTCTTTGCTATATTTATCCCACGACGAGCCGACAAACTTTACCATCTCAAAGGTCAAAGGTTTAAATTTACTCCAGATAACACACACACACACTTGTAGAATAGTGTTTGATTCCCCATATTGTTTAAAAACGCAGGACTGCATAGTAACCCAGCACCAATGACATTTCTTCGTATGCAGCAAGCTCTAATTAGAATGATACCTGTGTGGCCTGAAAACTAGTAATAACTACAGAAAACGCAAATAACCGATTCAGAAAACGACATACTGTAGCTATATGCTACAGGGGCATATCGACTCACACGGATTGCATAAAATACTGGGAATATAGACACTCCAGCGACATTTTTACTGAAGCCAAGAAATTCAAGTGAAAAATGTAATGATTTTTTCCCTTTTTTACATTCTGTAAAAAAAAATCAAGTAGTATCGGTACTTGTGCAAGACTTGCGCAAGAGCCTTGGTTTTGGTCTTGCATCGGGTTCCTGGTTTTGGTCTTGCATGCAAGACTCTTGCAAATTCTATACTCTGTTTATATACGTTGGCTTCTTTAGCTTTGTAGATATATTATTCAGAAAGAGAGCATTGGCAGGGTAGTGGTGGAATCAAAAGGGCGGATCACTGGCGATATATAATTTTGTTGAAGATCCGCCAGTAATAGCCGCCGGCGGTTCGCCACTTCGTTGTTTGATATTGGCCAGCTATCCATCACCGTCTTGCTAATGGAAAGTCTATCTTAAAGAGGTGACCAAGTTAACAGATTTTACTATGATAATAATCATCAAAGCTTTACATGAATTCTTCTTTAAGCGTTCATCAAGGAAACAATGAGGAATGTAAAATATTGGTTTACATAAAGTAATACCTACGCCTTACTTATAAAGTTTCTTATACAAAAAAAAAAAAAAAAAAAAAAAAAAAAAAAAAAAAAAGAAAGAAAAAATCCTTTAATTATATAACAATTCTTGATTCCAGCTAAGATCTAATAGCAGCAAACCAAAGCACTATTCTACTTAGTTCGACATTTATTTATTTTTCAGGACCACTCATTATAAACTTGAGTATTGACAGCTCTGTTAGTAATTCATATAGTAGATCTCCGATCAAGTTTCCTCTTTCTTCTTCTTAGCTTTCTTGTTGAAGTCTGTCAACAAATGATTCTTCTGGGAAATAAGAATCGATTAATTGCTTCCGAGAAGGAAGTTAAGTGGAAGAGGAAAACTTAAAATAACGGAAGATACAACGCTAAGATCTCGTAGCAACAACAAACAAGAGATGAATATACTACGGGAGTAGCGTTTTGTTAGCTTCAATTTCAGATTCGTTATTCACATTAAGAGAAGCCAACCAGAACTCTTCGCAGTAAATGTTTACGTGTTTATGCTTAGAATCGATCCAATTTTAACGGTGGGTAAAGCTAGAGTGCAGAGTTGGAAGTTTTTCACTTGATATTATCGTACTTTTTTAATTTTCTTTGTTGAATTTTAAAGAAGTAAATATATTATTATAGGCCTATTTACAGATAAAATGATTTCGGATCTTGTTAAAATCCAACACTTTTCTTCTCTTATTTCATTTAGGCGGAGTTACTGGATAAGCATTTTGTTAAATTGTGGAATCTTAAGTGTTTTCAATTACTCTCCCTTCGTTGCAAAACGGCAAACGCACGTGCATTATGTGTGCGTGCTTCCAGGAAGGATCCCCGATAGGCCTGAAGAAAAAAATTTAAATGGAAAACCAATCAGTAGTTCGGACTACATTCTAATGAAATAGGTTCCGTGTGCTAAAAATTAATTAATTAATTATGTAATTAAATATTAATATTACCAGTTTGAAGAAGTACACTGATGTTTGTAAAAATTGAAACACCAACAAAGGCATTTGTTAGTAAAATGAAATGTATACTATGAATTCGCTACGTGACCACTGACACAAATCCCGTGGTGGATGAGGGGGACATGTCCTCGCCAATCTTGGAACTCGGAAGACTGTCCCCCCAATAACTCGATTTGAAATGTGTTTTTTTGGGGAGAAATGTGATGATTTGTGTCCGACTGCGACAAAGGAAAGTGAGATGAAATTGATGTTCGTGCTGTATAATATACAACAGGGTTCACTTCAGAAATCAGATTCATCTACCCAGAATAAGCCTCAAATCTGTCTGCCTCTCAATGTTAAAAACAACTCTGCTCCCTTAATCCTCTACAGCATTGTTTTTTCGATTTCATAAATATTTTTGAACATCGCTTAAAAAAAAAAAAAATATGGGAACGGTCTTACCCGTCCCCTTAATATTGAAGACAGATTTGCGTCTCTGAACGTGACTATAAACAAATGATTATAATTTCAGAATTCGAAGCCACTCAGAATTATTACGATTTCATGAACCCACCACGTGCTGCAATCAGATCCTCTATACGTTCTGAGCACCGAATCAAAACAAGCGTTGAAATATCATCTACTTCGCTAATTCTTGTATGTGAGTTCGAAAGATATTTCCATTTTCTGCTGGTGCTGAAGGACCATGACGAACAAGGAGTATCGTTCCGTAAGAGTCTACACAAAATTTGAACCCGGAACACAAATTTACGCGTTAAGAACATTTGATGGTGTAGCGGGTTTTTTGATCTACCAGGACTACCGGCGGTAGTTATAAAAGGCAGTTAATATAATATGTATAATTTACATTAGTACGATAAGTTTATTATATTCTTTTAATGGTACAAGTCCCTCTAAATTTTGCGCAAACATAAATACGCATCATGATCATAC
Source organism: Thermobia domestica (assembly GCF_964235325.1). Lineage (NCBI taxonomy): Eukaryota > Metazoa > Arthropoda > Insecta > Zygentoma > Lepismatidae > Thermobia > Thermobia domestica. The sequence goes on from NC_137462.1 coordinate 70,006,134, forward strand.
TGTTACCAGTTTTGTATACAATCCTTCTAGCTTTCTTACAAGATTTGGGACTTTGCAACGTTATAGAAACCATTACTTCGTGTCAGCAAAATAAATCGTATAACTTACATGTATTCTAGTAGCGTAGCGTAGTCGCTAACGCTCTCGCCTTCGGTGCGAGCGGTCTCGGGTTCGATTCCCGGTGGAGTCACTCGGTCGAAAAAGTGTAACAGCTTTTTCAGGCCAGCCACCCTGATGAGATTTTCCTGGATTTTCCTCATTCACACCAGGCAAATGCCAGGGTGGTACCTAACTTATAGGTCCCAGGCCTCTTCCTTCCTTTCACAATCCTTTCTTCCTTCCCTTTCCCCGGATTGTGTGCTCGCCGAGGGACGTCATCCCTCAAACCGTGAAGGGCTAAATGGCCTTAGATGCCAACAGCCCACAAATCTAAATCCTACATGTATTCTAGTTTGCTCTATCGTAACAGTGTACTAATGAGCTGGAACGCTAGTCTAGCTCTGCAACTGCCAAGCAAAAAAAAAAAAAAAAAAAAAAAAAAGAAAGTTGCCTATATCTTGAGAAGACAGGACAATTTACACGAAATAATAGAATGTGTACACTGTGAAAGTATAATAATAGGAAAACTAAAAAAAAATAGTAAGTAGGACAAAGTAACAGAAGAAGAATATACAAAGTAATAATTATAACAAGATAAAAGAAAGTTAAAAAAATATACGTATGTTACAATCGAAAAAATGACTTTTTAGGTGAATGTTGAAAAGAAGTTCAGACAGTGAAGGAGGGTAAAGAACTAGCTAGACAGGATTGTTATATATATATATACTAAAAGTAATAATTCCATTTTACTTTGCCCACATTACAATACGTGTTTGAGAAGATATCTGAAACCACTGCTGATGTCTCGCTCAACCTCTAGCGTTGTCACTCCTGATTATGAGTCTGTGATAAAAGTTACGGAGACTCGATGAACTCAATGTTCAAAACCCAAAATTTGCCTTTATTGACGTCATATCGGAAAATCATGTAATATCAAACACTGCAAATTAGAACGCAAGTTTTGCGTTACTTTGACGTAAACCATTGCAAAATAAGACCCAAATCGGAAAAGATTGAGAAACTGTTCATTTGTTCAAGCAGTGGGAAAATGTTGCATGATATGTCAGCAAGAGAAGCGGCTCATGAGGAAGTCACGTCGATAAGAATTGCCATTTTATCGTTATAAGTCAAGGACGTTATAAAATCCTTGTTATAAGTAGTGTTGTGCCTTAGGCTGTAATTTTATTCTACGCGTGATTCTACTGTCATCTACAGGTAGTCTACGTCATATCTGTTCTCGTGTAAAATATGTAGGCTATACGACGTAGATTATAATTAATGTTATTTTCTTGTACAGAAATAATAATAATAAAAAAAAGTCGATGCACAATAAGTGCAAATTGAGAATATGCATGCACAAGTTCCGAAATTTTAAGAGTCAAATTCATTATTTCAATAAGGAAAAGGAATATAAGAAAGCAATTTCTTCCTTCTTGTTACACGGAAATAAAGTAATAAGAAACATGATTACATAACGGTATCTGCTATGCAATCCACCATAAAACAACAAATCCACAGTTCACACCACCAACAACATACTTGAGGAGCTTACAAAACGTTATAATCCTAAATTGTTGTGTTGTTCATCTGCCTTCGCTCTTTCAGGATCAAACTCTGCCCGGACAGTTACAAAGTGTTATGTTGTGTTGTGTTATAATAATAATAATAATAATAATAATAATAATAATAATAATAATAATAATAATAATAATAATAATAATCCTTCATTAGATTGTATTTTTTTCTATCCCAGATTGCACTTATATTCTTATTTAAGCGGAACTAGCAGAACACACATTCTTCGCACAAGGAGTACACGTTTCATTTTGGACAGAAAGGATTGGACTTAAACGCCATCGGAAGTGTCACTGTTAATCTCAGTTACCCCGAAAACTATGTATTCGACACTAACATCGGTCATTGTCTATAATTTTTATATATACAGAGTGTTGATTAATTCGTGTGTCAATTTCATTTGTTCACTGTGCAAAAGTGGTATGAGGTAAAGCCGTGGAATTTGGTGTAACTTTAGACGAAGGACATAAGTTTTGTTTCGCCATAGAAGCATGTCACTTGTTCTGAAGATTGAAGAGATATAGGGTCAAAGATCAAATTTCGATTTTTTCCTTATGGGATTCCAATGTTAAATTCTGAAAGAGCCTGAAAAAACGTAAATCAATGTGATAACAAAGAAAAGGCTGAATGGTATGATTCTATGTCGCAAGCCAACTAAATATGCGTCAATTAAGTGTCATGGTCAGAGGTCACTGTCAGATCAAGGTCATAGGTCACCTTGAGAACCTATTTGACATGATGAGGTACGGACATTGCGTTGTTTTCAGACTATTCAAATGGGTTCTCAAGATGACCTGTGACCTTGATCTGACAGTGACCTCTGACATTGACACTTGATTGACGCATATTGGGTCGGCCTGCAACATAGAATCATACCATTCAGCCTTTTCTTTGTTATCACTTCGATTTACGTTTTTGCAGGCTCAACAGACTTTAACATTGAAATCCCATAAGGAAACAATCGAAATTTGATTTTTGACCCTGTATCTCTTCAACCTTCAGTACAAGTGACATGCTTCTATGGCGAAACAAAACTTATGTCCTTCGTCTAAAGATACACCAAATTCCACGGCTTTACCTCATACCACTTTTGCACAGTGAACAAATGAAATTGACACACGAATTAATCAACACTCTGTATATATATCTCCCCATCCCAAGTTGCGGAGCTGAATTTCGATTTAATCAGCATTGGAAGCGTCACTGTTCATCTCAGCTACACTGGAAACTATGGATTCGACTAATATCGGTCATTTTTGATCATTTTTAAATATCTCCCTCTCTCCTCAGTTGCACCGTTAATATGAAATGATAAAAACCATCCTAGGCCCGAACCTCATTTATGTTGAAAATTTGATGGTGATCGCTCAGGTGGTTCAAGAGGTACAAAGTCACAAAAATAGTTACTTTCATTCTTGTATATATAGATTTATGCAGAGTCGTTTTGACGTAGGGGATACCGGGGCACATTTGCCAACTTTTTTTTTAATTGCATGTGTGGTATTTTATCTGAAACCTATTTAGAGGTAAACAGAATATCATTTTCTTCCTTATACCTTTATGAACGAAGTGGAACAGGTATTTTTTTCACAAAATGAATATTGAGTTTCACTACCAATGGATAAGTGTGATCATGTGACGTTGGAAAATGTGCCCCGTATGCGGGGCTAGTTGGCCAACCTACTAAAACTATCCAGGGGCAAGTGTTCCAACTACTTCACATGCTAAAACACAGGTAATAAATCGTTGCTTTTACTGAAAATGTACCTTTTGTTTATTGCTTGGACAGTATAGAGAAGTGAGATTATGGGAGGCCTAATCAACAAGTAAACAAAAGTCATCATTGTCTGAATCACAATGAACGCGAACAAAAAATACAATATCTCCCTTTGTACAGTTTTCGTGTGCCCAGTTGTTGCATTTTGTGTACCTCACCCACTTCTTCTTTGCCTGAGAGCTGGGGAAAGGCCCTAAGCAATAAATGCATAAACAATCTTCATCATCTTCATCACTCACACATTTATTTTAAGTTTTAATGCAGACCTGCTACTTTACCCATTTTCAAAAAAATGATTTCACAAGATCTCGTGTCTACGTCAACACAGCTACTCAACTGAAACTTGCGTAGATGGCGTGCCAAGCATTGCTGCTTCAGCCAGTCAACCCGCAGGAGCAATCTACCGGATCCTTTCAGAACTAATGCCAGTTGGAAAATGTGCCCCTATAGAAAATGAAATGAAATTTTTGAGTTTTACGCCCCACGGTTATGCCGGTTAGGCTAAAAGAGACAGTAAGGATAAGAGATGAATGAAATGGTGGAATGAAGAAAGTGGGAGGAAACCGGGAGAACCCCGAGAAAACCCACGCACATGGTGTTTATCCACCACAAAGTTCACTTGGCGGGAGCAGGGTTTGAACCCGAGACCCCAAGCACCAGAGGTGAACGCTCTACCACTGAGCCACCGCGACCCCCCGTGCCCCTATAGAAAACGTGCCCCTTACAGTATATAATATTGCAAATTTGCATGTGGGTTTATTTACATTGCAGTTGGTGGTAATAAAAAAGGTTTGTAATTAGAGGACGCTTAGGGGCCAACTACACCTCATCCATTCCCCTCCGAACATTGATATCGAAAATTTAGGTTCTTGATATATCGATGTCGATATATTTGCGATAGCGAATGTTGATATATGTCAATATCGGTATCGGCGATTTCGATATTACAACGTAACTTACAGTCTAGATTGGAGAAATGATGCTTGAAATATACTGGAATCAACAATCTAAATCTAAATAAGTTTTTTTCCATTTTCGTATCCAAGGTTGAGGGGGAAGTGGGTGAACCCGAACAAAAATTGTAAGCCAAAAAAATTCTTAAAATAAAAGAAGTTATACTTCTCCTTAATAGAAAACTATTAATAGAAAACTATTATGTAATTTACGTTTAATTTCCGTTTCTGATTGTCATCACAAATCAGTGAGAGGACACGTACTCTATCTAGTATAGCATTTGACATGATGAGGTACGGACATTGCGTTGTTTTCAGACTATTCAAATGGGTTCTCAAGATGACCTGTGACCTTGATCTGACAGTGACCTCTGACATTGACACTTGATTGACGCATATTGGGTCGGCCTGCAACATAGAATCATACCATTCAGCCTTTTCTTTGTTATCACTTCGATTTACGTTTTTGCAGGCTCAACAGACTTTAACATTGAAATCCCATAAGGAAACAATCGAAATTTGATTTTTGACCCTGTATCTCTTCAACCTTCAGTACAAGTGACATGCTTCTATGGCGAAACAAAACTTATGTCCTTCGTCTAAAGATACACCAAATTCCACGGCTTTACCTCATACCACTTTTGCACAGTGAACAAATGAAATTGACACACGAATTAATCAACACTCTGTATATATATCTCCCCATCCCAAGTTGCGGAGCTGAATTTCGATTTAATCAGCATTGGAAGCGTCACTGTTCATCTCAGCTACACTGGAAACTATGGATTCGACTAATATCGGTCATTTTTGATCATTTTTAAATATCTCCCTCTCTCCTCAGTTGCACCGTTAATATGAAATGATAAAAACCATCCTAGGCCCGAACCTCATTTATGTTGAAAATTTGATGGTGATCGCTCAGGTGGTTCAAGAGGTACAAAGTCACAAAAATAGTTACTTTCATTCTTGTATATATAGATTTATGCAGAGTCGTTTTGACGTAGGGGATACCGGGGCACATTTGCCAACTTTTTTTTTAATTGCATGTGTGGTATTTTATCTGAAACCTATTTAGAGGTAAACAGAATATCATTTTCTTCCTTATACCTTTATGAACGAAGTGGAACAGGTATTTTTTTCACAAAATGAATATTGAGTTTCACTACCAATGGATAAGTGTGATCATGTGACGTTGGAAAATGTGCCCCGTATGCGGGGCTAGTTGGCCAACCTACTAAAACTATCCAGGGGCAAGTGTTCCAACTACTTCACATGCTAAAACACAGGTAATAAATCGTTGCTTTTACTGAAAATGTACCTTTTGTTTATTGCTTGGACAGTATAGAGAAGTGAGATTATGGGAGGCCTAATCAACAAGTAAACAAAAGTCATCATTGTCTGAATCACAATGAACGCGAACAAAAAATACAATATCTCCCTTTGTACAGTTTTCGTGTGCCCAGTTGTTGCATTTTGTGTACCTCACCCACTTCTTCTTTGCCTGAGAGCTGGGGAAAGGCCCTAAGCAATAAATGCATAAACAATCTTCATCATCTTCATCACTCACACATTTATTTTAAGTTTTAATGCAGACCTGCTACTTTACCCATTTTCAAAAAAATGATTTCACAAGATCTCGTGTCTACGTCAACACAGCTACTCAACTGAAACTTGCGTAGATGGCGTGCCAAGCATTGCTGCTTCAGCCAGTCAACCCGCAGGAGCAATCTACCGGATCCTTTCAGAACTAATGCCAGTTGGAAAATGTGCCCCTATAGAAAATGAAATGAAATTTTTGAGTTTTACGCCCCACGGTTATGCCGGTTAGGCTAAAAGAGACAGTAAGGATAAGAGATGAATGAAATGGTGGAATGAAGAAAGTGGGAGGAAACCGGGAGAACCCCGAGAAAACCCACGCACATGGTGTTTATCCACCACAAAGTTCACTTGGCGGGAGCAGGGTTTGAACCCGAGACCCCAAGCACCAGAGGTGAACGCTCTACCACTGAGCCACCGCGACCCCCCGTGCCCCTATAGAAAACGTGCCCCTTACAGTATATAATATTGCAAATTTGCATGTGGGTTTATTTACATTGCAGTTGGTGGTAATAAAAAAGGTTTGTAATTAGAGGACGCTTAGGGGCCAACTACACCTCATCCATTCCCCTCCGAACATTGATATCGAAAATTTAGGTTCTTGATATATCGATGTCGATATATTTGCGATAGCGAATGTTGATATATGTCAATATCGGTATCGGCGATTTCGATATTACAACGTAACTTACAGTCTAGATTGGAGAAATGATGCTTGAAATATACTGGAATCAACAATCTAAATCTAAATAAGTTTTTTTCCATTTTCGTATCCAAGGTTGAGGGGGAAGTGGGTGAACCCGAACAAAAATTGTAAGCCAAAAAAATTCTTAAAATAAAAGAAGTTATACTTCTCCTTAATAGAAAACTATTAATAGAAAACTATTATGTAATTTACGTTTAATTTCCGTTTCTGATTGTCATCACAAATCAGTGAGAGGACACGTACTCTATCTAGTATAGCAGAGGCCACGATGGCACAATGGTAGAGCGTGGTGCATGGGGTCTTTGGTTCGATCCGAGCACGTGCTAGTGAACTTTGTGGTGGACAAACACCGTGTGCGTGGGTTTCCTCCTAGTTCTCCCATTTCCTCACACTTCCTTCATTCCACCACCTCATTCATTTCTCATGATCACCATCTCCTTTAACGTAACCGGCATAAACGTGGGACGTAAAACTCAAAGATTTCAAATAAAAATATAGTCTATAATTGTTCACAACTAAGCAAACCGGAAGATGAAATTCCTGTGATATTAAAATGGAACATTCTACAAAATAACCATAATTCATTGTCCTTATTTCTATCAGTACTTTTGCCACATGCATAAAAATAGGAAGGGAATGAAAATATTGTTTATTTGTTGAGACGTGCAAACTGAATGTGAATAATAAATCTTTATACATCCATACTCTTGCGTGACAGAGTTTGGAGACATGAGGCTTGTGTGATTACTGATCCTACTTTCTAGGGATGGTTTACTCAATTTGGAGCGAGTTTTATTTGCAACTTGTCTCGAATCGCAAAATTTTGTCCAACTGAAGTGGAATCAGCGAAGTAACTTAGAATTTTTCTAGGGAGGCAAGCATTAATACGCGTATTTGGCCCTCTAGGAAAAGTTTTTCCAATTTTTGGTCCCTCTTTTCGTCTTTCTCTTACTCTTTATGGGCCCTCCAGAAACCATGGGCCCTCCCTAACGGCAAGGTCTGCGCGGCTGTTAGTTACGCCCCTGGGCCTGTTCCAAAGATGACAAATTAATTAAGGAGACAATATTGATAAATCTCAAAGCCATACAAATAAATATTTTTCTAGGATCCCTAATAGTAGACATTATTTACTAAAATGGGCCCACGACTCATTTTTATTTTATTTACCTTTGCTGCTTTGTTTATGCAATGTAGTGAACCTGTTTGATCCTTCATTTGTAATTTCATGTTCGTATCGCATATGGAGTAAGAAAATTTTGTCTTAAAGTGGGCTCCCTTCGAACGGCAAGGAGCTTCCCTGGGGAAACAGTTGCCCCCTGCCCCCACAAGTTACGGCCCTGAGTCTAATCCATTCAAAACGAAGCATATTCTGTGTGTAGTTTTAAATTTTCTGGTAAGAGGGCATAAGCACTTGATGTACAAGAATACGAACGATCATACAGGATTGCTTTTCCTTGATTTCGAGCGCTTTTTAAAAAATTTTTCCTTCCATTTTATATATATCATTTCTTTTTTCCTCCTGAATTATGCGCCCTCTTACTTCGCTTCGCTCGCCCCCCAGGGCACAGTACTGTACATGAGAACACTAGTATAAAAATATTTGAACGAAGCCCATCCAGAAAGTAACTTTCCCACGCGTCACATAGCTAGGAAACCGCATGTGGCGCGCAGCGACTGCGTTGGCGTGAGAAAGTAAGGTCCTAGCTTGGCGCGTTCACCAGTGCAACTTTCTTAATGCTCTCAAAAACATCGTGGCGGTGGTTGAAGATAGAAATGGTTTCCTATTCCAGCTCCAGCAGCGTGTGAAGTGCGAGCAGTTATAAAGATTTTTAAAGGAAAGGCAATAGCGCCGATTGAAATCCATCGCTAGTTCTGACAGGTCTATGGACCTAACGTCATGAGCAAGCACATGGTGCGATGGTGTAGACAATTTGCAGCAGGACGCTAAAATGTGTATGATGAGGAGCATAGCGGAAGGTCAACCTTCATCATAGACGACCTTGTGGACCTTATTTGGGAGAGCATCATGCAGAATCGTCACTTCACAATAACGGAACTTAGCGGTCAGTTTTCGAGGATTTCCCGCTCCTTATTACACACTATTGTCACTGCTCGCACATCACACGCAGCGGGAGTATTACACTGGTTGGCAAAATGAAACTTTTTTCGCTCCCACAAACGAAAATAGGTTATTCCTATAGGTTTCGAGCTCCTGACTTCGAATCCGTAACCCGTTTTCCTACAGGACGTACCAGTTTTCAGGGAGGAGAAGGGAGGGGTTTCAATATCCGCCCAAAAATGCTATTTTCCACCCATAATAATTTGCACGTTATGATTTAAATATCAATATAAATTATGCAGATAAAATTGCACAAAAAGTTAAAGTTTAACACTTACGTGTCACTTGGTTTTCCTACTCCTCTTGTAATTACTACAGGATGTCTCGCGTGTCACATTCCAACAGAAGTCTGCCAGCATATTCACACTCCATTTACCACTGTAGCGCCTCTCTATGGTAGCTATTTGCTGGTGAAACTTTTCCCCGTGTTCGTCAGAGACTTCCCCCAAGCTGTACATTTCAGGGAAAAAGTCCAGGTGGCAATGCAGGAAGTGTAACTTTAGGGACATATTACATCCCATGTTACGAAATGAAGTAATTAACCTGCCCACAATGTCTTTGTAATCAGGTAACTTATGATTCCCTAGAAAGTTAGTGCACACTTCTCGAAAGGCCTCCCAAGCCTCACTTTCCACTTCATTAAGCTTAGAAGAAAATGTAGTATCCTTAAAAACGTCTCTGATTTGAGGTCCCGTAAAAACATCTTCTTTCACCTTGGCATCACTGAGCCTTGGGAATAGTTTTCTGAGATGATTAAATGTTTCACCAACCCGGTTCAGGGCCTTGACTAAGACCTTCATGAGCCCTAATTTGATATGAAGGGGTGGTAAGAATATTTTCTCCGGATCCACAAGACGTTCATTAGCCACGTCCATCTCCTCTGGGACCAGTTGCTTCCTTGGTAGCCATTTTGTGATGGTGTACTGATCTTTGGCTCGACCGTCCCAATGACACAAGAAGCAGCAGTGCTTTGTGTAACCTCCTTGTAAATTGGTGAGGATGGCAATAACCTTAAGGTCAGCGCACATACAGTAGACCACTGGAACTGTTCGTACTTTATTTTCTGCAATATGTTTCGCATGTTCTCGTATGTTTCTTTCATATGTACAGCATGAGCAATAGGGATGGCTGGCTTTTCATTGCCATTGTGTAGTAATACTGCCTTGAGACTTATCCTAGAGGAATCTACGAATAGCCTGCAATCTTCAGTGTTGTAGTTCAACTTCAGTTGTCCCATAAGCGATGGAATGTCACTGCAATACACCAAATTACCATCCTTTGTAAAATTAGGAACTAGGCTCACCTCTCTTTTCCTACACATCGATATATTCACATCTTGGTTTGGTAGATTCCATTGTTGAGGTCGTGATGCAAGCAACAGGGCCTTAGACTTGGGAAGGTTTAAGTCTCTGATCAAATCATTCAGCTCTTCCTGACTTATCACATGTGGTTCATTAGTGTCAGGCACTGGAGCGTAATTGGGATCTGACTGTGTACTCGAAGATTGTGCAACATCCTCACAAGCAGCAGGTTTTTCATCGGATGAAACACTGTACAGGGGGTATGAGTCTGGTGGTACGAATACAGACAAACATCATGTTTCACAGGTCTCCTTGCGGAATCCAAGTTAGGATACTGTATTTTATGCTTCATGTTTTTTGAGAAACCTTTTATATTAGTCAGGCAGAAGTAACAGTCTGAAACATGATCACGGGGCTCGCGCCAAACCATAGGTACGGCGAACAGCATCGATTTATGTGTACCTTTCAACCATCCTGTGAGAGTACGTACACACGAGTTACAACTTTGTTTCGGAGCCCAAATACGATCTTGGTCGCCGATTTTACACCCGAAGTACAGATGGTAGGCTGTCTTCAGGAACGGTGACAATGGCCTACTTTGCCCCTTGAAAATCACTTCCCCACATATGTAGCAGAATGAATCTGTCGAATTGTTGCAAGTTCTCGGCATGTTCGTTTAACACAAACGTCAATATTTCACGCAGATATATTTTTCACCTACGGTATACACAGGCACAGCGTAACACCACCTTCTAACACGAAGATCAATTCGAAACTGAAATATTTGTTTCACGCGACAACGTGGTGTATGTCTTGGTGCCTTTTTTTCAACAATCTGTCTGTCGTCTAGACAAAAGGGAGCCGACGAATGATCGCAAGTTGATTACGAAACCTTTCTCCGTCAATAACGCCTAGGTTTTAGTGTATGAAGTGTGGAACGACAATAAATCTTTGCAACCCAAGGGGAGGGGGTACGTTTCTGGGGGGTCGTGGGCTAGAGAAAAGGATGTTCCTGGGATATAGCCTAGTAACAGTTCTTGGATTAAGATAAAAATTCAGAATTATGCACTCCAAACACGGAAAACACATATTAAATACGAAAAATACGATTTTTCTGTCAATTATGGAAACAGCACCCCGCCAAAAAAAAAAAAAAAAAACTTACGTGCTGGAACTTCTTCGATGAGATATTCGTAATCAACGTCTCGAAATCTATCCGGTACACCCTTTCACCCTCGTGGGAAGATTTTCATGCCAACCAGTGTTATTTTTCTATTGTAATTTTTTTCGTTTGTTCAAAGTGTATATTTCAAACAGCAGTCTAGCGATCTACCCCTTCTTACATCACAAAATTATATATTCATAATAAAATCTAAAGTCCTAAAACTTGTATACAATGTTTCTAGTGCGTCTATTATTATTTAGGAATGCGCTATATTTTTTTAAAAGGGCCTAAAACCCCCCAGGACACTGGAATAAACAAGATCAGATTAGCCCAGGAACGAAAGGGTTAATATCCATTACACTTAATATCTGTGTAGTTGTGTGAACTGAACAGAGTTTAATATTATTTCTTAAAGTTCATCTTTATTTGTTAATAAAATATTTTAAAAATGAGGTGTGCAACAAACAGCAGTTCTCAACTACTGTGGTACAAAAAAATATGGTCATATTTTGCACTTTATTCTGTAAAATCTGTCTCCTATCATGTCATAAATTTAATGACCCCATCTTGTATCCAGCTTTTAATTACTTCCCAACCTATAAAAATAACGTTATTATTTGATTTACTGCACAAACTATAATGTTGATTTTACATATACCTAAACCGTATCATCTGAACTTATACAAGCAAAGCTCTCAAGTATCACCTTGTCCCAGCAGCACTGTAGTCAAAAGAAAATATTTTGTTAATTATCTAATTGTAGTAACAAAGTGCTTTATTAATTGGAAAGTACAAACAAGAAGTATAATACAACTAGAAGCACAGGCACTATGTAATTTGTGACCGTATCAATGTAACTATGTAATGCTTTGTCAATAAAGTATTTAAATGTTAAAGTTTTATTAGTGATCCTGGGATAGGATGTTGGAAACTTCTGGATTTCTTTCGATATATATATATATATATATATATATATATATATATATATATATATATATATATATATATATATATATATATATATATATATAATTATATCAATTGCCGCATTGCTTCGGCTTCCTCTCGTATACTACAACGCTCGCCATTTGAAACACGAGCCGTTAGCTCCGACATCTCTTTTTCTTCTTCTTCTTCTTCTTTCTTTCTTTTTTTTTTTTTTTTTTTTAATTTAAGCACACTTCGATTTAACCCGGAACTAAGTTAGCCAGGGTTTAGATAATCGCGTCTCTACTGTTTACCAAATTATGGCCCTTATACTGACACGAGTGTTGTATAGAACACGAGCAATATATACAATACAAATGGCGTATCTTACACATGTCGTTGCAGTAATATTAATAACGTAGTTGTCATTTATTTTCTTACAGAGAAACTCCTATTAAGCGTATTACTGGAATATTAGATAAGGATCTAATATATACAAATGAAATTGATATTGACTGTTACATCACCATAGAAAAGAAACGACGTAGTCGTTTGAAATGAATTCCTGAACATAGTACGTATCTCGAATTGGTACTTTTATAATGCTTTTATTAAAATGTGTCCTATGGGGGAAGGGGATTCAGAAGATATACAAAAATGGGTCACAAGCCATCGTTTTAGAGAGTTGCTTAAATAAGAACTCATTAAAAATAACTCAACTACCCAGAGTTTCCGAAATTTTCGCTTCTTAAGGGGCTGAGGAAAAGGATGAAATTTCAATTTTTTTTCTCAGTACATAAAAATTATACCAACGTTGTGTCTCTCTCTATTGCAGAATAACGGTTCAACTGTTTGAGATAAATTCTGGGAAATAGGGTAGTATTTTTATAATTATCTTTTAATTTAAAAACAAATCCCAAAGAAGTTCAAATATACGTTTCAAATATTTTCCCTAAACCTATTCGTCTTGTGCAAAGAACAGGTATTTTTGTTAGTTTTTCCATATTGCTTTCTGTTCAAGAGTATACATGAGATAAACCTGTAATTTTGTTTAGGAAATTTATATACTCATAAATATTACATTTCAGTCTGATTTGTTTTGTATTTATAATAATTTTTGGTTAGAATATGAAAAATTTCCTAGAGGAAACATTCCTTCAGTTAAATGACAAATATGTCAATCAACTATATAATTTAAACCGCAGTAGCTTGTTTGTTCTCGGAATAGTAAGTGCACCCTTCTCATAATTTGCGTTTATTATTTTCATTATTTTGTGTGTTTTATACATTTCTATTTCCCCTTACACTTTTATAGTAGTGTACAAGCTTGGTTATATTTTCGTTTTTTCTTTTGTGTATATATATATATATATATATATATATATATATATATATATATATATATATATATATATATATATATATATACTAGCTTTTGGCTAGCTGGGGGTTCCGCCCCCAGACCCTACGGCCTCGCATTTCTTATCTATCGACATTTGCATCAACAGTGAATTTCGTGAACTTCCTCTTCATATTTCTTGAATCTGCCCATCCGGGGCTTCGGCCCCCTCACACTGTCTTTGCTAAGCCTACGGCCTCGCAGCTCTTGAACCCCAATTTTATTGTTTCTTTTCCTATTTCAACTATCTAAAACGTAATATTTTGTATCCCACGAAAACGCCCATATAAATAGCATGGGGATTTCTTCATCCCCTTTAGACTCCTAAAAAGTTAAAAATATTCACTTTTGGCAATTTTCCTGTCGGTTAGTCCTGGAAGGATACAGTTATGCCAAATTTCATCATTCTAATCCTGCCGGAAGTGCCTAAACATTTTGGGGTGTAGAAGATGTCCCATATAAATAACATACGAAAGATTTTTCTGTTTTCCATAAAACCACTCTAAAGTAGGATTTTTTCTTTTTACTGATTTACTTAGGTACTGCTAACGACAACGTACAAGCAAGCTGAATTTCAAGTTTTTATTCCAATTCTAACTACCTAAAATATGGGATTAAAAGTTAAAAAAAAAAAAAAAAGCCATTTAAATTACAGGGTGAAATTCTTCATCTCCCCTTTAGACCCCTAAAAAATTAAAAATATTCACTTTTGGCAATTTTTCTGTGGGTTTGTCCCGAAAAGCTACAATCATGCCAAATTTAATCATTATAGCCCTACAGGAAGTGCTCAATAATTTGGGGTGTAAAAGGTGTTCCATATAAATAACATGGGAAAGATTTTTCAGTTCCCTTTAAAACCACTCTAAAGTTGGAATTATTTATTTTACTGATTTATTTAGGTAGTGCTAACGACGTACGTAAACGTACAAACATACTGAATCTCAAGTTTGTATTCCAATTCTAACTACCTAAAGCAAGAGATTATAGATCTAAAAAAAAGGCCCATTTAAATAACATAGGGAAATTCTTCATCCCCTCTTTAGACCCCCTACAAATTAAAAATATTCACTTTTGGCAATTTTCCTCTCGCTTAGTTCCGGAAAGTTACAATCATGCCAAATTTCAATTTTCCACGTCAACCGGAAGTATCCCTTTAATTTATGGCAGCTCATGTAGTTAGGATATATATATATATATATATATATATATATATATATATATATATATATATATATATATATATATATATATATATATATATATATATATATATATATATATATATATATGTGTGTGTGTGTGTGTGTGTGTGTGTGTGTGTGTGTGTAAATAGATAATGTGTACAGTTTATATTGAGTTTAAGTGAGTATAGTTTATATTCACTTTTGTTGACGGTATGGACTTCAATGTTTGTTCAATAACATTGCCAGGTGTTTACTGGCTCTCCTTATTCGTCGTTATGTCGTCGCAAAGAATATTCCACACTAAAATTACAAATAAGTGAATGATTTTTACACGAATGTTGTTCATTAGTGAAAACAGAAACAGTTAACCATCTTCCACCGGAATCGAACCCATATATGACTTTAAAAGAGAGAATGCTAATCACTCAATTACAGGAAGCAATTAGTTTATTACCAGTAAATAGTCGCTACGGAATACTTGTTGTATGTTGTAGAAACACGCGAGAAATTTCAGCTTCAGTTGAAGTCAAGATACAGGAGAAATGGATGCAATTAGGCAGCTTTGAAAAGAGCTTTTTATGCGTTTGGAAATTAACATTATTCAAGATTAACGTCTTGCGCAGTCTCTATTAGTTTCCACGATGGGTCTCAATCTTCTTGGTATAAAGTCAACTAAGCTGGCTTTCACAACTCATCTACTCTCCTTGGTTGCTTGACAGAACAATTTTCTTGTAGAGTTCTAGAGACTCCTGCCCATAAATTTTTCATTGGATTCAGGTCAGAAGCTCTAGGAATGCTGTCGATTAATTTAACATTCCTGTTGAAACAAGCTTTGAACCAAATGAAATCATGAAATTTGTAATCTTACTGAACTTTTACTATACCGTCATGAAATGCATTTCTCACAATGGGAGCAATCCATATTGTAAGATATTCAGGTACTTCTGTCTATTCAGTCGGCTGTCTGTACAATGTAACTCACCTATTGTCCTTACATAATCACCACCAACACTAATATTGACATGCCCCATTCGATGTGTCCGATGCATGTCTTGCGGCTCATACTGTTTTCCCATAGGCTATAAAGGAATCGGAGACCATAATTTGCTAAGAAAATGTCTTCTCATCTGTGAATACTATGTGATTTCAGTTCCTCTGAACCTTTGCCTCAGCAAATCCTAGTCGGTCGATTTTATGGATATCTGTCAATTACATCTTACGTATGGCTCGGTAGGCCTTAAGACGAGCATCTTCGGTGCGTTGTCGAGTAGTAAGAAAGGAATCCGGGAAACGAGATGTTACCACTAGTTGTCGGGGCGTCATAAAAGGATTTTGACGGCTGAGATTAATCAAGGTCTGATCTTGTTGCTGATCCTCAGAGCATATGTACCTCGACAGTATGCTGTCTTATTTGCTAAAACAAAAACAGGTAGCAGTTTTTATCATTTACATGGAAAAAAAAACTTAATAAAGAACTTATTCAAATTTCCAACTTTAATGTTGAGCTTCCGTAAAAAGACTCAGCTCACGTTAAAGACACATCCAGAATATGTCTCGGGGGTCATTCCAATGTTTGGGAACCTTATTTAGGACAAAATATGTTCAAAATACTTCTTCCAAAAAACGTCAATTAAAATATCTTCTTATTTTTTTTAAAATAAAAAAAAACAATTTTTGTAATATATATTTTACTATCTGAACTTTGCGGTGGAAAAACACTGTGTGCGTGGGTTTTCTCCTGGTTCTCCGTTTCATCCCACTTTTTCATTCCATCATTTCTCATCATCACCTTCTCCATTAACTAGATATGGGTACGGGTCGAGCTAAAACTCGACTCGACTCGAAACTCGAAGCAAATTCGAGTCGAGATTCGAGTCGAGTCAGAGGTAATTTTCTCGAGCCGAGTCACTGTTTTGAGGTCGAGTTTCGAGTCGAGTTTGATAAACAGCTCGCTCGTTTAGCTCGTTTTAACTCGTTTTGAAATCATGGCCTGATTAGACACGAAAGCAAAAGTCATGAGAAATGTAAGCAGTAATATGGAACAATTTTGGTGTTGCTCATAAGATGGGACATTGCTCGCATCTCGTCCCATCTCGATTAACAAGACGACAATGGATTTTTGTAACTAGACAGCCTCAAATATAAGCTTCAATGTAAATACTGGTATATACTGTGGTCCTTACCATCAAGGCTAAGACCTGCACGATCTAACTTTTGAGCCGAAGCAGAAGCCCAACCCAGGTAGTGATGTTAACTGACTCAGTTCGGTTCAACTGAGGAGCAGCTCGAGCCGGTTCGGTTGAGATGAGGCACCGGCTCGGCTCAGGTGAGCCATCGGCTCGAGCCCGTTCGGTAGGGAGGGCTGTTGGCTCGGGTCGATAGTGAATGAGCTGTGAGCCGAGCCGCTAGAGCCGTTAAGAACCCGAGCCTAGCAGGTTTGAATATGTTTGGACGATGCAGTCTAACATTTAACGATTTTTGGTTCAAGCCTGGATACTTACTCCTCCGGAACTCAAACCCAGAACCTTGTGAACGATGTCCTTGCCTCCTTGACTTCACCTTTTCGGAGGTCAGCAGTCAACTAATTTTTAGTATTCAGATACAAACCGCCAATCATTCATGTTTATACACGGTGTTGTTGTTGTAATATTATTATTAATAATAATAATAATAATAATAATAATAATAATAATAATAATAATAATAATAATAAATAATAATAAATAATAATAATAATAATAATAATAATAATAATAATAATAATGTTATAGTAGTAGTAGTATCATTGATAATAATTATATTGTCTATGTAGGATATTTGAAGAAAGTACTTGAAACTACACACAGCATTTTGCTCGATTTGGATCATTTTGACTCGACTCCACTTGAAACTCGAGTAAAATTCGAGTCGAGTTGGAGGAAATTTTTCGAGTCGAGCTCAATGATGTCTGTTTCAAGTGGAGTCGAGTTTCAATGAAAACTCGCTCGAACTCGCTCGTGTTCATCCCTACCATTAACCTACCCGGCATAAGTGTGGAACGTAAAACCCAAATATTTCAGTTTTTTACTAGCTGAAATGCACGTTCTTCGCAAGAATATGAAATACACAAAAGAATATTGAAAAGTATATAAGTGAAATGATGAAAGCTGATTAGCTGAAGTTGACTCAAGTATAAAAAATATAACTGTGTATAAAAAATAATTTTAAACGGTTCATCTGTTTCCAAATAATAAACATGCCTTCTGTAGAAACACGAACCAACTTTAATTTTGTGATTACAAAAAAGGATGAAGTCAATTATAGCGATTACACTCAAAATATTAATATTTTTTTGTTATTTCTATGTTATTTCTACATTCTCCGTGCGAATTATTCTCAGCGATACGCAGACTATATACTACTATAACATATTGGGAGTTTCTTCTCCGAAATCTTATAATAATATTGCTCCTACTTCCATCGCTTTTTAAATATTCTAGAATAAAATATAAATCTGCGACTTATATCCATATTAAATTTGCGACTTTAGATTTACTGTCCTGTAGCTATTTTGTTTATCTGCAACGACATTTTCGTATGCTTTGTGCATTATTAACATTTCCACTCATGTTTTAGTCAAAAATGCAGAGAAATTGATTCAGACCTATAGAGAATTCGCAACGGTTTACTTTTTATTATTATTATTATTATTATTATTATTATTATTATTATTATTATTATTATTATTATTATTATTATTATTATTATTATTATTATTTAGTCTCTAGAAGGCATTTATTCTCTGTTTCAAGTTAAGAAAATACTAGAACGGAAGTACGTTAAATAAGTCACAGCAGCATAGCGCACACACACACACACATACACAGCAGCAGCAGCAGCAGTAGCACAATGCGTTTTTCCGTCAAGATGCTAAAGGGTCGGCTGTACTGAAATGATCAAAGATTGCTGTGACATGCTCATACGCTACAAGCATTTTCTGATTTTTGTTTTTTATCCCCTCCTGTTAACAAATTTTCTTCAAATACCTTTTAAGTATCTGAACAAAAAGAAATATGTTTATTTTTACCCTCTCCCTTTCTTTGCCCAATAAGTTGCGGAAAAACTACTACTAAAGTAGCTGCTTGAATAATTATCAAAATCAATCGCCTCTTCCTTTGAAGTCAATTGCGGCTACAAATGAGCAGTATTAATATGATGTTCGCTGTTGTAGTTGATAGCATTGGGAACGACGGTGAATGCTTCAAACTAAACCGACGACAGGTCACGTGTATTGTTATTTTTGTGTAGGTCAACGATTTCTTGGCGCAAATATATTGATTTAATATCCTCTTAACACTTAAACTAGAGTAAAGACCACGTTTTTTTTTTTTTTTTTTTTTTTTTTTTTTTTTTTTTTTTTTTGGAATCTACTTCCGCGGTTAGAAAGGAACTGGTTCCATCCCGTATTGCCTCGCTCAAATTGTATCCAATCGGCAGACTTTGAATTTGGATCAAAGAGGTCGTGAAAACTGTAGTCAAGCTATGTCAAAACAGAACAGAACAGAAAGTGGCCCACTTTTAGATAAATTAACAACAATTATTGCAGGGTTGAGATCACAAATGTCATCATTCAGAGCAGAAATAGCGACAAATATAAGTGACTTAAAAACAGAAATGTCGTCTATCAGAACGGAAATTAGTAGTGAAATGGCAACAAATATAGGTGAATTAAAAACAGAAATGTCAAAGATGGGTAACGACCAGGCCCGTGCTGGCCCACCGGGACACCGGGACATGTCCCGGTGCGCCCTCCGAAACATCACATTATAAATAAAGGTACGAGTTTTTTTGTATAATAAATTCTTACAGTTGTTATTGATAAAGAACGTATGATAAGTACACTGCGCCCTTTATATAAGACGCCCTTGCGAAACCACATCAAAGACAAACGGTTTTATTTATTCTTCTGTATGGCACAGTTCTATACAATGAATACATACTTTTACTGTTGGTAAAGAACCCGTGAAGGGACACTGCGCACTTTAGATAAGGTGCCCTTGCGAAACCAGATCAAGCATAAACGGTTTTATTTATTGTTCTGTATGGCATAGTTCTGTACAATGAATACATACTTTTACTGTTGGTAAAGAACCCGTGAAGGGACACTGTGCCCTTTAGATAAGGTGCCCTTGCGAAACCAGATCAAGCATAAACGGTTTTATTTATTCTTCTGTATGGCATAGTTCTGTACAATGAATACATACTTTTACTGTTGGTAAAGAACCCGTGAAGGGACACTGTGCCCTTTAGATAAGGTGCCCTTGCGAAACCAGATCAAGCATAAACGGTTTTATTTATTCTTCTGTATGGCATAGTTCTGTACAATGAATACATACTTTTACTGTTGGTAAAGAACCCGTGAAGGGACACTGTGCCCTTTAGATAAGGTGCCCTTGCGAAACCAGATCAAGCATAAACGGTTTTATATATTCTTCTGTATGGCATAGTTCTGTACAATGAATACATACTTTTACTGTTGGTAAAGAACCCGTGAAGGGACACTGTGCCCTTTAGATAAGGTGCCCTTGCGAAACCAGATCAAGCATAAACGGTTTTATTTATTCTTCTGTATGGCTCAGTTCTGTACAATGAATACATACTTTTACTGTTGCTTAAGACTCATTTGAAGGGTACAGTGCACCCTGCGCACAGAGCGCCCTACAAAATATCACTTTATATATTAACGGCTTTAGTTGTTCTGTAGCATACCATTTCAGTATAGTAAATGCATATAGTGACTTGATAAAGAATCTGCGAAGGGTATAGTTCGCCCTTATAAAAGACGGCCTACGAAATATCATATTACAAATATTTTTTTAAAATTCTACTGTGTACTAGTTTTGTATTATGCATTCATACAGTTGCTATTGAGGGAGAACAGGTAAAGAGCACAATCTAGTCCAATAGAATTTCTGTTAACAGTTAAAGTGATGTGTTCAACGTTAGAGGGTTGTGTCTAGGTATTCACGGTCGAATAAAAGTGTTGACGTTGGTGTTTAAGTAAAATTGATTGTATTAATCTGTACGTGCCTGCGCAATGGCAGATTACGCTATCCATGAGCTTGCAGATATGCACCTCATTTATGGAGAGGCAAAAGAAATAGCCCAGAGGCGATTCATTTATATCGTGACCGTCGCCCTCAAAGGAGACTAATTTTTCTTACATTTTTTCCACGCGTCCATATTCGCATTCGAGAGATAAGGTCCCTTCAATTTCCCCTACGTGAAATCGGATCGCACCATGTGGGCAGTTGAATTTGAAGACAGCGAACTTGGCATGATCAGAGACCGTCCTGAAACTAGCAGTAGCCAAGTGCAGGGCGTAAAAGTCCACATGCAACTTTAATGAAGGATCAGCAGCAGAGATTTAATACGAGCGGGCTGTGCAGTATGGTGGATTATTTTGTGGTAAGATCTTATTTATTACGGACTCGCCTGTGTGGGAGGTCGTATTTTTTATTTTTATGTAATGTTGTCCCGAAACTGTTAGAACATATGCCATAGAATATAAGACAGCAGATGTGACTCCAGCATAACAGAGCACTTGCACATTTTAACAAAAATATGCAGACCTACCTAAATGAAACATTCCAGATCTTTGGACTGGGGAGAAGGATCCCATGCGTCGGTGGACCACCGATGGGCACATAGCGACATCTCGCCGATCCGCGGTGGCCCCACTTCCGTTTTGAAAATTATACCACCAGTGGCCCACCAGCGTTAGAAACGCGACGAAACGCCAATGAACCTCAAAATTTCTCCACAAAATATGTTAAATCGTCTATATAAATAATTTGTTTAAATTTAGGTGATTCTAAAAAACACTAAAAATGAGTATTAAAAAAGTACCTTGGGAGTGGTAGAGGCGAGAGCCATCAACCTTTGGATTACTCGGTTGGCATGCTTCCGACCTGACCACGGAGACGATGAAGATTACGTCGCTTGTAGAGGGATAAATGTTAGAGGTCTTTATAATTTGGCTAATCAGAGCGCCCCTTTAACAGTGTATATTCTATGATAACCGTTTGGGATCAGATAAAAAGCGTTTGCCATGTAATTTTATAATAAAATGATGCTTGTCAATTTAATTTATTTCATGGTTCTCCCATATTCACTTTCAAATAATCGGTGACAGTTGTTATCTACATTCATACAATTATACGCACTCATCTCAAGATTTTTCACTTCATGATGCTGAGGCAGGAGTTACTCTTGGCCCTAGAGCTCACTTTAGGAACAATTCGTCAGGAAAAAATAATATTTAATAATAACCGCATGCAGATGACTGATGATAGTTCGTGTTGGTCCCTTCGCGATTCTCCACAACGAATCGAAGGAGCGCGGACCAAAATGAAGTCCTCGCTGCTACGCGGTGGTAACTCCAACACCCGACTCTAGATATATCTTTCGAATCGACGAAACCCTGCTGCCAGTGGCACACTAGTGGGAGTCCTTCGACGCGTCGCTATATCGACGATCAACATTTACTGGCAAGTGGGCCACTAGGTGTTGGTGACTTTTACGGCATGGGGACCTGTGTTATGACGACCTTGTTCACTCTACCTCACACCCCTTTGATTCCTTTTTAAGGGGGTGATTGAAACGTGTTTTGTATGCAACACCAGCTACGACAGCCGAAGAACTTGTTGCTTGAATTAATATAGCTGCGGCAGTCATCTCCGAAATTTCAGGTGTGTTTTACCGCATGCAGAAAAATTTTCTTCGCCCATATCATCTTTGCAATACGGTCAATGGTCCACAATATCAGACTGTGAACTCTTATTATTCACATCTGTCTCGTGTACACATACTCCATTGCACAAATGCTGTACAAGGTACCTATGAGTATTTCATAGTTATATTACTTTTTACAAAACAGAATAAAACGGTAGTTTGAAACTCTATTTCTTTGTATCATTGTGCAACACACGCAACAGCTTGCGTTTCGTTCAGTTTCATTGCTTCTGTGCTTGGAGTTATTATCTTTCACCGAATTACGTATTACAAGGAGGAAACCTTCTAATACAGCTTACTTTCGCCCTAATTGTGTGGACATAATTTGTGACAAATCACTGTTATGATATGAAGAATCCCTTGTACTCTCATTCATCATACATGATCTTTGCTGTCTGACTGTCTTATGCACAGTCATTATAAACCTAATCCGGATCAAAGTTCCTTTTTCCATTTTCACACACTCTTACTTTGGAAGGAAGCAATTAATTTGTCATCCGTTACCATTAGCCTAAGATATAACTGCGATGCGTTAAAGACTTCTTTTCATTTAAACTCTTCTTCCGAGAGTTTATTTTGTGCTGAGACAACATAGCTCAATCACACGTGTGTATTTGTCTTTCGAACTCTAAGTGTTCTAATTTGAACTCTGTACTATTACTTTTGATTGTTGAAATCTTGTACTTGATTGTTGTATATACATTTCCTCATTCAACGTTTGCTAAAATACTCGAAGCCATGCTTCAGTTTCTTTCGGAGTCACCCTTGCACCGCCATTGCACTACACACAATTGTACACTAATGGAATCTACAATTAAATATAATGGACCCAGTTTCGATCCGACATTTTGTTCCCGAGTATGGCTGTTTTTGCATTTTTCCGAAAATTTTCGGGTGTTCATAGCTCCGATGCATCTCTACACCCAAGTTGGTCTATACTTTCCGTTTTATCTTGGGGACAGGAAACACCTCCGGATGTTTTAAGACATTAATTAATTTATAACGCACACACACACACACAGGCCTATATATATATATATATATATATATATATATATATTCACGTTTGTATGGGCGCCCTTTTGGTAGACTTGTCCACCGCCCTCGTTAGTATCCCAGCACGACCCTGGTAACGACATTGTATTGCTTAAGGAATCTTTTTCGTCTATGAAGGGGAAGTTGAGAAATGAAGTATCACAGCTTAAATCTGAAATTGAAGAAACAAAAATTAAATTTGGAGAAGATATAGAAGATGTTCAGGAGAAATTTTTCTTGGGAAATAACATATTAATAAAGATGTGGATAAGGTTAGGTCTGATGTAGGTATTTTAAAATTAGGGTTGAAAGAATCGACTGAAGATATGGAGTGTAAATTAGAAACTGTAACCAAAGAAATATCGGCATTGGAAGTTGAGATATGTAAAGTTAGTGTAAGTGTAGGAGCAACAAGCTGAAGAAACACGAAAACTTTATGAATTAAATGAAAGAACAACAAACATGGTGAAAGTATTAGAAAGGGACGTAGTTGATGCATATCGACATGGGCGTGATTTATGTAAAAGAAATACTGAAAGTTTAAAGACGTTAGTATATGATCACCTAAATAATGACAATTCAGATAACTCGAGCCCCATTGAGCAAAATTTGATTGGAAAATCATCAAAACACGTTAGAACAGAGAGTAATATATCTAATGAAAACAATGTAACTCCGGTATTTATGTTAGATGGGACGCGAATTAACCGCGAAGGAAATGTCGTATACATAAATATATCTT
This sequence comes from Thermobia domestica, assembly GCF_964235325.1. NCBI lineage: Eukaryota > Metazoa > Arthropoda > Insecta > Zygentoma > Lepismatidae > Thermobia > Thermobia domestica. The sequence continues at coordinate 70,030,485 of NC_137462.1, forward strand.
CATCATCTGATTCGGATGAAGAAAAATAAATATCAAAATAGAAATAAGCGGGTTAGGAATAAAACTGGTAGAAAGAGGACGTCGTGTCGCGAACCGTGCGTTATGCAATGTAAAAAGGCAGACATAGTTGTAAATGATAATGTAGGAGTGGAAGCTTTGGATCTAGATAAGACAAATAAACAATGGGAAAATAGTCCCTCATACAAAATGGGTGCGGGATCTTACCTGCGCGAACTACATCATTTTCCACAGTTTGATGGACAGCTAACTCAGGGCGTGGGGAAAATTGTTTTAGATGACTTGATGCAAACGATGAAGATGTATGTATTAACCGATAGGGACCGTTTATACATAATTGCAAGGTGTTTAGAAAAATCAGTCAAGATTTGGTATAGAAGTGTGGTAAACCAAATAAAAACATTTCAAGATTTCGTGAAATTATTCAAATTACAGTACATATCGGAACGGATGGAGAGAGCACAAAAGCGCCATCTCTATTCGTTGCGGTATGACAAAAGTAAACACTCTTCCTTGTTGGGATTCGTTCGCCATATTGTAGAAAAATATAACTCCATTGTGACATCGCCTTCTGACCAGGAATTAAAGGATTTAATACTAGATTGTCTTCGAAGCGAAGAATCGAATATTTTAAAATTAGGATCGGTCACTACCGTGCAGGATCTAATACTAAGGATAGCAGAGTTAGAATGTAATCCCAGTTCTTGTCCAGATAATTTCAGTGGTGTAAAATTTCAAACTAGAAAACCGCAAATAAGGAAGACTTTTATTTCGCAATCTAACTCGACTCAAATTGATAACGCTGTTCAAACAGAACCGATAAAAATGAAAATTCAGGGAACGGAAACCATTTTCGAACGTTAACTAATCAAAAATTTACAAATAGTAACGGACAACGTCAAAATTGGAGGAGGAATCGGAATTTGAAATCAAGCTGGGGACGAATGGAGTTAACAAATTTAGACCCATGAATGGAGTCCAACCTTACCCTTTAGTGTATGGAAATGGACCAGTCCCTTGAGCTGTACCTGGAATGTATAACTTGAGATCACCATATGGGCAATGTCCTCCAGTTCCTATATTTAGTTCTCCTTTCTCTTGTAACATGCCGGTGGTAACTTCGGTTATTTCAGCACTAAATCCGCCTTATCCTTGTGTTACTGTCGAGTCGATGAATAATAATAGTACTACTACGTTTATGAACAATTCAGTTCCTGTTTCGGAAAACATTTTGAGCAGTCATCCTTAAGGGGAGACGGTGATTGCTCAAATCAACTTTTCTCCCCGAAACAAAATTTAGAAAACCTATATAAAATTGATGGTCTAAATACTGAAATTCAAAATGATCTTAAATTATCTTCTTTGAAATTATTAACGTACTTTGTATTGAGAGAAGACGAAGAAAGTGTAACAAAAGAAGATTTTGAGATATTTCCTTCGCCTTCAGTAAACTGTAGTGGGGGAAATACAGGTAAAATGTATCCTAGACACAGGCGCTGAGCTCCATTTTTTAAATTATAATGTTTGGTTGAAATTACAAAATTCCCTTCGGTGGGCAAAGCTAAAATCTGTGCCCAGTGTACATTTGAATGCTTTTGCTGGAAAAGATAGCTTTCCAGTAAAGGGATTGCTCAAATTAACATTAAATATTCAGGATAATCTTTTTGATGTGCCTGTGTTCGTCGTTAAGGACATGAAAGCTGGGTTATTGTTAGGTTCGCCTTTCTTTGTAAAATTTCAGGTAACTTTGGGCAGTTCTAACAAGAAATTAATTTTGAAAAACAATAAACAAGAAAAGGTAACTTTGGATATTTCTTATCCAAAAATATTATTGGTGCATGTAGATAATACCCAGATGTCCAATAACCATTATAATGTTTCTTCTTCTGATAAGCGAAGTACTGATTATGGCGAAATTTCGGAAACAGAATTTAAGGAATATATAAATAGTCGAAATGACTTGGATATGGAAACTAAATTAAAACTACAGACACTGTTAACTAAATATAAACATTCATTTTGTGAATATCCGAAGCCGATTCGATGTAAGCAATATAAAATTGAGCTTAGTGGTCATGAGCCTGTTGTGGGAAAAATCTATCCCATTCCACAGGCTATGCAAAAGGAGTTCGGAAAAGAGTTACAGAAATGGATAAAGTTAGGTATAGCAAAAGAACATGCTAGTAGTTATAGAAATCCGATACATTGTGTTAGGAAAAATTCGGGGGGTGAGAGACCAGTAATTGATCTCCGATTACTGAACTCTAAAGTAATTAGTCCAAAAATTCAAGTAGAGCCCATTAACGAGATCTTATCGCGAATTTCAGGAGCGAAAGTCTTCGGCTCCATGGATGCTACCATGGGATACTATGGGGTGAAGTTACATCCTGATTCATTTAAGTACACTAGTTTTATTTATCTTGATAGACAATATGTATTATTTGTCTTGCCTATGAGACTTAAATCGAGCCCTAGCATCTTCCAAGAGGTTATGAACTCTTATTTCGGGTTGGACACTCGACAATTTGTAGTGTTGTATATTGATGATTTATTATGCTATAGTTCGGATTTAACGGAACATTTATATCATTTGGAACAACTATTCAAAATTTTGGAATTTGGAAATTTCACTCTAAATTTTAAAAAATGTCAATTTGTACATTCCGAAATTCTATTCTTAGGTCATATTGTGAATGAGACAGAATTAAAACCCAATCCGAAACAAAATGAAACCATCCAATATTTTCCGGTTCGAAAGACTAGAAAGAAATTACGATCTTTCTTAGGAATCCTTTTCTGGAGAAGGAAATTCATCCCTCAATTTGCTGCGTTGACCGCGCCTTTCTTTGATCTTCTGAAAAAGGATAGAAAATATTGTTTAACAGATGAACTATTGGAGAGATTTCAAAAGTTAAAGGTGTTACTAAGTGAACCTCCGGCAGTCAGCCAACCGAATATTTCAAAACCTTTAATTTTGTTTTCGGATGCATCCTTAGAAAATCTGGCAGGTTATCTTGCACAGAAACGGAGTGCTACTAGTCATTGAATATGCTAGTTGGAAGTTAAAATTGTGTGAAGTATCTTATTCGATCTTTCAATTAGAGTTACTAGCAGTCTTTGTGAATATTTTTCTTATTATATATTAGGTTGAAACGTTAAGGTGCATTGTGATAACAATGCCGTAACATGTGCATTCACTTTACAAAATTTAGATCCGAGAACTACAAAAATTTTGTTAAAACTGCAACGATTTGATCTCCGATTCGAACACAAGAGAGTGGATAATAAAATAGCAGACATTTTGAGTAGAAATACTCCAGAACTCCCTGCTGAATCGCAGGAATATTAAATAAACTTTGTAAATTATGAGGTGAATACGTGATTTTATATAACTGAACTTGAGCAAATGCAGGCATTAGATAAATATTGTTGCTATCTAAAGAATAAGGTAGATGCAGGAATGAACTAAAATCGAATTCAAATCGTAATCGTAACTTGATATATATTCAAAATTTTAAATCGAAACGTTGGCTGCTAATAATTCCTGAGTTGTTAATTGAAAGAGTAATAAGATGCATTCATGGAACAGGACATTTTGGGGTAAACAAATGCGTAAAGTTAGCGCGAGAGTTATTTTTTGGAAATCTCAAAAACAAACCTTTAGGAAATTTATTAATAATTGCGAAATATGTGCTCGGACAAAATTCTCCAATAGAATTATTGCTCGCGAGGAATTACTTATCAGTGCAGATAAACCTCAGCACAAGGTATGTGTTGATTTAGTCGGAAAGCTGCCATGCAGTTACGGCTACTACTATGTTCTATCAATAGTTGATGTTTATACTCGCTTCATCTGTTACTTACGTTTGAGAACAGCAACTGCTGCTGAAATTATTCGAACTCTCGAAAGGGAATATTTGTATTTGTGTCCATATCCGAATTATATTGTGTCTGATCAGGGCCCACAGTTTGTCCCTCAGAAATGGAAAAAACTTTTGTAACGAGCATCAAATACGTCATATCTTGATTTCTCCTTACAACCCGAGGGCTAACGGGATCCTCGTACGTTCGCATCAAGAATTGAATCGTATAGTAAGATTGTTGTGCAGCAGTAATCATTCAAAATGGAAAACTGTATTAAAGACTGCACAAGACTTACTTAATTATTCATATAATAATGCAATTGATTGTACACCTGCAGAATTGTTTTTCTTTCTGCTGTTGATAGATTTAGGGAAAAATTTCCTTGGCTTCTGGAATTGCAGAATATGTAGAATTCAAGATGTCACATCCAGGTTGAACCTAGATTGTTTCCAAAAAGAAAAAGAAAATTGCAAAATAATGTTGAAATTAAAGAAGGAAATTTAGTAATGGTTCGAACACATTTTCTATCTGATGCGTTCAAAAAGATTACTCACAAGTATATGCCTGTTTATACCAAGCCTTATCTTGTTACAAAAGTACATCATAACTCTGTTTCGTTAAAAGACTTAAAGGGGAGAGAAGTACCTACACAAAATTTACTAAATGTAAAACTTTTCAATTGCTCCAATGAAAAACGCGAGGAGCTGTTAAGAGATTTCAAATAGTTATTTAAAAAATTGTTATTTTTACGGGACACTGGGAAAAATTTAACGTACCGGTAGCGATTACATTAATACCGGTATGTATAATTTAATTGTTATATGTTCGATGGCTCCCGTATTGTGCAGTTGTGCCAGTTTATTTTATTATCGCTATGTCCGTGTTAGCTACATAGGTTAATTGTTGTTAGGCCGGTTTGGTAAACTTTTGTTCCCTCTGTTATTGTATAATTATATAGATTTAGGCTATTATTCTATATCTGAGCCCACATTTAATTTGTAAAACCTATATTGTTAAACAGAATATGATTATATATAAATAAATTAACCGGTGTCACAATGTGCATTGTGTTGACGAAGAACTGCAGTACGGTAATACAAATACTATTCCGATAATAATAACAAAACATTACTAGTACACTTTAAAATCATATTAAATAATTGAATAGAAAAAGGGGGATTTGTATTAAATACTTTATTAATTTGAAAAAACAATATATTATTATTACTCACCAAGAGTTTAATTCAGATCATATATAATACAGCCATATACAGATACCAATAGGTCGTTAGGCCTAGCGTTAGGCCTAATAATAATGATAATTCAGTGAAGTTTTCGCTTGGTACTACCAGACTGAACTAATTGATAATAGTGGGAATATTAAGATTGCGTTTATAAAAGTAAAATCATTAAATTGGAAGAAAGCAAACATAATTCTCATGATAGTTTGTTAATATACTGATTTTTATAAATTAATGTAATTAATAATAGTGAGAATTAATAATTATACATAATATAGGTAATGCACGAGTAGTTAGGTATAGAAGAAGAAGAAGAAAACCGTGTAAGACCAGCAGAAGAGGGGGTGCTAGAACTCGATGTAGAAATTCATTCTGTTACAAAATTATTTTATCTGTTCAACTAACCTGTGCAAAATTATGATTTCGGACTAACCTAGAAAAGTTTCGTTTGCCGAGTTCTTCCAGAATTTAGTAACCTCATGTGGATTACACCCGCGCTGGTCAATAGCTGCTAGACGCCGCCATTACAGCAGCAAGAAAAGAACAGTATAAGGATTCCGTAATTGGCCGAGGTTTCCGGCTGCATTAGACAGGAAAGTGGGCCACTATCAGGCTCCTTAAACCTGTGAGTAACCGGACCTGACTTCCAGGTAACCTGATTTTATTATTAACATATCTGGAATATAAATTCCTGTTTCTCCAAGATGGCGTCGATGACGTAAGATTTCTTGTGGGACCGAATAGTCTGAAAAAGGTGTATAAAACTGATAACTTTTGAAGTAATTTTGCAAAACTGTTCAATATAATTAATATGGGCAACTAAATTTCATCTGCGTTACGCATCTCAGCTATCTACCATAAGGGTCTCCATGTTACTATTAATCGTCACTGACACTTCGAAATTCGTATGGTAGAATGAATCTTAAGATTGTATGGATTTAAATTAAAACAGAATCTTCATTATTGCGTATTCGGTACATTTCTTAGTTTACAGTAAAACTTACGTTATGATTAGGTTAGCTTCAGGATGTTTTGTGAAGGGAGGTTGATTCATCTTGTGGCGCTTAAGTTTATATGAATGACAGATTAATGCATTGACCCATCACAATAGTATGAGTTTTCTTGTATGTTGTTAAAATTACGCTCCGTCATGGTATTGAGAATATCCTGTCACGTAGTTAGTTTTCTTGTCATCAATCATACCATATGTACATAATTAGCTGTTCATTATTTTTTTGTAGTGCATAAAAAATGTAATATGTTGTCCTAGGGCTAGATGCTTGAGCCATATTTAGTATTCACTACAGTTTTAAAACTCAGATTAAGTTATATAGTAGCAATACAGATTTAAGGACATTGAGAATATGAGTGACACATAGGGATGTTCATGTTTTTTTTAATGGAACGTTCAATACTTATTATTAGATGATTAAAAAGGGGATGGATCAACATTTGGTAGATTTTTTCTTTTCTTTTAATAGTCTGTAAAACCTGTCATGATACGAATTTAGTATAAGATCAATCATTGTGAACTTCCGTAGTGGGTACTTAAGATCAATCATTGTAAACGTCCGTAGTAGGCTACCTAGAATGTCGATACTAACGTAAAACATTGATATATTGTGATTAATGTACCGATTTGATGAAATTTTCTTGTGGTTATTATTAAATAGACCAAGCAAAGTATAAATATAAAACTTTATTGAACTGTTCTGAACTACAATTGTATTAAATTACTAATCAAACTGGATAGTACAGAAAATTGTGATGTTAATGAAATTCTATTGTACAGAATGTTCACATAAAGTTTTTTTCTTTTTCTTTTTCCAAACTTGTTTCCGTCTTGTAATAATAAACCAACCTGAAATACTAAAATTGTTATTCTAACTTGAGATTATGATTTTGAATAAAACTAATTTGTTAAATCCATACATATATTAATATAAATATATCGATAGAAATATGAACAGTGATACATATAGCGGTTGTAATAATATGAATATATACAGAATCTTATTGCTGGTTTACTGCTTAAGCAAGGACCCAAATGTTATTTTCGAGAACCGAGTCAGTTGCGCGTTATTTCGTTGGAACAAAACAACTTTCGATTAGTATTACAGAACTTAGTTTTTTCTTTCTTTTCATTTTACCTATTCAAAATTTATAAATTTTTATAGTATATAATGTATAAAAGTACTCATCACTCTGCTTTATTGGATTTTAAGAATCGTTAACAAAGTGGCGATCCAATTCAGGATTTGCCTGTGATGGTTTTTTTAAATTTTTTTATTACGTTAAAAGTTGAGCTTACATCCTTGCTTTTTTCTTCTTTTTGTGTTAACGCCATCATTCATGGCTTACAGCACATGGTATATATTCGATTTATCTCTTGTTCAATAACATGGGTGTAGAAGTTTTGTTTGTAAATAATGTATAGATGTACATTGATAGTGTTGTTTAAAAAAAGGAAATAGCTTATATATTAAATCAATAATAGAGAAATGCTTTAATCATAACATACAAATACAGTTAAAAGATTTCCTCTTTATATTTCCTGAATATTTTTCGATGAGAGTCAAGAATGCTGGGGAGGGGTACACTTGCGCGCAGTGTTGAATTCAGACATTTTCACATGAGGGAATGTGAACTCCTCAGCGGGAAGAGGAGTTTAGGTTAAGTAATTTCTACCTTTTGTGACTGAAATTTGAGTTTCTCCCGGGGGAATAAATTTTCTTCTTGAGGACATTCCCCCCGGGTTACTCCTGAATTCATTCCTGCTCATACGTATCCAAACTCGCGAGCCGACGCTCGTGAGCTCGGCACTCACGCTCAACCGAGCTCGGGCTTAATATTCAGCGCGAGTCCGAGTGAGCCCGAGCCCCAATGAAATAAGTGAGCGCGAGCCCACTTGAGATTAGTGAGCGCGAGCCCGAGTGATCGCGAGTCCAGTTAAGAGAAATGAGCATGAGTCCAGTTCAGAGAAGTGATCC